>NC_092321.1:38315000-40715000 GCF_036785885.1 Coffea arabica
GCCTCCAAGAACGCCTTAAACGGACTTTGGTAGCCTGAGATATGGCCATTTAAATGTAGTACGGTTAACTAGCCGGTTAGTTGGAAGTTGGTTCTGTGAATTGGGAATTTGACTGGGTTACACTGGAAATTGGACTAAGTGATCTTCATGAAAGTTGTAGACCTTTGTCTTAGCTTCGAAATGGTATAAGTTACACCCCAATCCAATAAGCGTAGCATCGGATGTGTCCATTCCGTAAAAATCCGTCAAATCTGTCTCTTGTTAAATTTCATTTCCGCACTTGTTATTAGTTTGATTTTTGTCCTTGTATTGTCTTGAGCCTACTGAACGGCTATTGAAATTAGATTGTTGTGTGTGTACCTTTGGTTTTGAATGAGGAAAATAATGAAGCCATAAATAGCTGGAAATAGGAAAATACAAAGGGCATGCTGCCCAAATTTACGCTCGAGGACTAGAGAAATACACTTGCGACTTGGGTAAAGTTGATCAATGACTATCACCTGAACCATCTAGGACATTTGCTACTTTGGTTATCGAGGGTTATACTTTAGAACCTAGCCGAACTTGTACCCTTAGGAAAAGCGGTAATAATCACTATAAATCCGTTTTCCTTGCACTTTCGACTCAAAAGTTATTTCCAAGTACACATCTTACAAAATTTTTCAGTTTGAAAAGCGAGCAACCGTTTCACGACTATTCTCCAAGTGAATTTCAGTTTCTTGATTCTTATTGAACGACACGTCTAAGTTTCGAACTTTAGTCGACTTTCAAAGCTCTTAAATCAAGTTTTATCGCAGATTTGGACTCCAAACCCGGAGTACCACCCCGACGCGAACACTGGAGGCACTACTTTTGGTGAGTGCTTCCAAATATCTAATTGAATTTGATATTTGTGATTTCTCTTTGACAAATGTGATTACATGATATATAAGTGATTTGACAGGGTAAGGGTGTACTTTATCGCACTTGCCCTAATGAGACTTGTACTTGTTCATCAATTTCAATTGACTTGCTTTACATGTGTATGAATTATATCTTGCCTGGAATTCCAGAAACCCTGTGGCTAGTTAATCGAGTCGAGCCGGCAAGGGCCTGGTCGATTAGATAACAAACTCTGGGTAACTAGTAATGTCGAGTGGAGTGTTATCTCCTTGGCTAATCGGTATACTCGAGTATTACCACCCGTGTTTCATGTGGCATGCGGGCCCGGATAAGGGGGTTGATCGGTGGACGGAGACTGGCGTGAAGTGGGGTTTTCTTTCTAGACTAGTTATTACTTTAAAGTTGACGGAGTGTCAACTACCAATCGATCAAGTTGGGATGGAGCCGAGACATGAGCCACTGTATCCTTACATGTGAATATGATCCATATATTCTTGATTACCTGAAGTATTATCTCTTTGATTGGACTTGTTTGCTCGCTATTTCACTATTACACTGTTATTATTTTGTTTGATGGCCAATTTGATATTTGGAACTTCACTGAGCTTTGGCTCACTCCGTTAGTTTTGTTTTCCTTACAGGAGTAGAGCGAGGCGTGAGACGTGTAAAGACTAGCGTAGTCTAGTTGTTTTGACTTTTGACTTGTACTCGCGCTATTCCTCGAATTGAATGTTTTGTATTTGGATTGTATACACTTTGAACCAGTTTGGGTATAGTGAGGCTTTGTATCTTGATTGTGCATCAATGTAAATTATAAGCTTCAATTGTGATGTTATTTATGGTCCTTGAATGTATGCACGTGATTCGAGTGAGTGAGTCCTGGCGAGAGCTGGGCAGGCGGTCCGTCGATCCCTTTGGTACGCTTTAGGGGGAGGTGGGGTCATCACAAGTGGTATCAGAGCTTAGGGGTGAATTGATCCGAATAGATTGAGTGCTTGATATGATAGGCTAGGGTTTTATCCTTGAGTTTAGCCTTTAGCCTTGTTTTCTACGTCTCCTGTACTTACTTTTGCAATGTTACTTGCAAATCTAGGTGATGGCGGGTACTGAAGCCTCTGGGAATGCTGGGCCGTCTCAGCCCGTGCCTACTGATGTACCTACTGACATACCTACTGACGCTCCTACTGACGAGCCACATCTGGAGGGGCCCGTCTGTAGCGTGATCACGTACTAGGAGAGCCCCGGTGGGCCAGTGCAGCGGTGCTTCCCAGCGCGCAAGATCCGACGCTACGACTGCTGGAAGACCTACTCCTACCCTGATCGAGTAGTGCTCGCGGTGGACGACGAGCGGAGATGATTGGATAGCACTAATCGTAGGTGCTATTCGGAGATAGAGCGTCTCCAGGCTACTCTCCGAGACCAGGGAGCCCGGATCCGAGAGCTGGAGGCCTCGGTTTTGGAGGAGCAGCAGCGGACTGATGCTTTCCGCGAGCAGGCTCAGGCGACGACTGGACGTCTTATGCAAGTAGTTGAGGACATACGAGACCGGACCGGCCATATCCTGATCGAGTGCGAGGCACTTGTAGATGATGTGATACAGGACTTGGCCGAGGAGGGTCAAGTGCCTGTAGCTCCTGAGGTTTCTGGTGCTCCTGAGGAGGATCCGGATGAGGATCCTGAGGAGGACCCGAGTGCATCCTCAGAGTCTGTTGGATCGGCGTCTAGCCAGACGACTTGTTAGGATCGAGGGTTGAGGAGACTTTTGTGGGGTAGTTAGGAACATAGTTGGATGACACGTTTTCTTTTGTTTTTGACTTTGACGTGTCACGATGGATGTAAATAGGGTTTCTTTTGTTCTATGTTCCTTGGCTAGTATAGCCTTTGACTTGCCTAGGTTGGCATGTATATGTGACTTGTTTGCTATGTATATAAAGTACTTGTTTATTATGTGTTTTATTGCCTCTATTTATCCTTTTGTAACGTATGATACGAGCCATACCTTACTTTGTTTATATGTCCATAGTTGGTTAAATCCAAAACATGGAGGGTAGAAGAAGTCAAGCCAGGGGAACTAACCGAGAACGCAGTCCTAGTCGAGGCCGTGGGGGTAGACAAGCACAAGAACCGGTGCAAGAACCGAGGGATGAGAGAGAGTCAACGATTGAGCCACAACCTGAACCCCAGGCTGCAGGGGGAGATCAACTGGCGACTGCCATCCAGCAAATGACCAATATTCTGGCCCGTTTAGTGGAACAACAGGGTCAAGCCCCTGTAAATCAACATAGGGACCCCGAAAATGGGCAAGATAGGGCCTTAGAGAGATTTCAAAAGTTCTCTCCACCCAAGTTCTTAGGAGGACCAGACCCGGACGGAATCGAGAAATGGCTAGAGGCTATGATTAACATCTTTGCCGCTTTAAACTATACAGAGGAGAGGCAAGTACAATTCACTGTTTTCCGGTTTGAAGGTCCAGCTAGGGCTTGGTGGAATGTAATTAGGGCTAAGTGGGAGAGAGAAAGAACTGCATGGACCTGGTTAAACTTTGTACGGGAGTTTAACGAGAAATACCTTCCGCCTATTGTGACCGCCCCACCTCCCCCTAAGGCGAACCAGAGGGTTCGGCGGGCCGCCTGCCCAGCTCTCGCCGGGACTCAGTCGCTCACTACAGTCCTCAAACAAATATAAGATAAAACTCAAATATTACATCAAATTTTCCAATAATTACATATCAAAAGCGAAGCGTCCACGCTTCCGTTGCGCCACTCTGATCCTTGATACCAACCATTCACACGGAGAACTTTAATACAAACGTTTCCTTCGCCTCGAGCCCTGTGGAGGGGAATAAAACATTTTTGGGGTGAGCTAGAAGCTCAGCGAGTAACCAGTAAAATCAGTAATCAAATATATTTCACAATATTGCATTTCGATCCTTTCGATGATGTCATGATTCAAAGAACAAATGTCCGTTTATTGCTCTCGTGAGCCAGTGAAGTCATAGCACTTGAACACCCAACGCTCAAATAGATCATTTAACATTAACATTAACATTAACATTCAGAGGGAGCCCCTTTTTGAGCTCCGGAGCCATTTGCTCCAAGTAAACAGAGGTGGAGACGTTGGTGTCCAGCACAAGACTCCCCAAGAACTCATTGAAGCCAAACTCATATCATGAATTCACATGCAAGCACATATGAGATGCAGTCGAGTAAATAATGCAAGAAACATTTCATAAGAAGCTTTAACTGTAGTTTGGGGTCACTCACCTCCATGGCTCAGGAACCATCCATCATATATCATTGCCTTGCTCAAATCCAAGTCTTAGTTCACAAACTCAATGCAAACAAGTCCTTTCAAAATTCGGACAGCACTTCCTCTTATCTTTCTTTACTTTTCCAACCATCAAGGCTTTATTATTTCCTCATTCCAACCCAAAGGTACACACACAACAACAAGTTCATCCAATAGCCATTCAGCAAGCTCCAAGTAGCTAGTACAAGTCAAGCTAGGGAAAAGTCCGGAAATGAAAGTTAAGCTCAAAACCAGAAAAACAGGTTTTGACGTCATTTTCCGGTAATGGCACCAAAGGCGATACGATTGTCGGATGAAGGTGCAAGATACACAGTTTCCAAGCTAAAAGACAGGGCTACAACATTACAGAAGGTCACTCAACCCAGTTTCGAGTGTAACCAGGTCAAAAATGCAAGATACCATACCAGAATCACAAAAACAGATTCACAGAACACATTCTAGCGGAAACATCATAAAGCAGGCTATCCAAGTCCAAATCCATAAATTCCAAAACCAAATGAAAGCTAAGAAACAGGGATAAATTTCTTCAGAAGACCTCAACAACCAATTCGGAAGCAATTCCAGCCAAAACAACCAATTACAGGCGCAATTCTTACATTCGGGTAAAACCAGGACAGCAATAGTAATTTCGACTTGTCTCATTATACACTAGTCTGATTGACCTAAAATTTTGTAGACACCTCTAAAATGTTATTCCCTACAACTTTCATGTTTTAAGCCAAGGCCAATTCGGCCTCTATCTATGAGCTATAAATTCGGGCAGAATGTATTCATCATAACCCTAACTTTCCAAAATTTCTTCCAAAACAGAAATTGGTTGCAATTTAGCACTTTTTCCACCTCATAGAGTCCTTAAATATCATTTCCAATCATCATATATAACCACACAATCATATCCATATGAAAACAGAAAAATCCCCAATAATTATAAAACTTCACCAATTCAACCAAAACCAAGATATAATCCATAAAAGTGCATCTTATACCACCACCAATCATGAATTGAACATCATTAGAGGAAGGAAAGTGGTTCTTCACAACTCACCTTAGCAATACAAGAGATAGAGCAATTAGTCACCTTAGCTTTCCAAACAACTTCACAACCAAGCTCAATTCCACCAAACTAAGAGGTTTTATGGAGTAATTGGAAGATTAATCGGTTTAATTGAAAGATTGGGAAAGATTAGAGACTAGAAAATTGAGAGCTTTTCTTCCCTTTTTTGAGCAAGAGAATTCGGCCAAGAAGCTTGCAAAATGAAGAGATTTTTGGCCAATTTTAATTAAATGGTAAAGTTATGAATAGTAGTCAAACTCAAGACTTAATCTTATGGTGACACTTGTCACCTTTAGGTTTAAAACTTATCTTTTTGTCTCTCCAATACAAATATCTTAACACTTTGTAAAATAATATCACTTAATACAAAATTCCAACAAGTTGTAAAAAATATAATGTATTTACCGCACTAGCGGGTCCCACGTCCAAAATACGCTCTTAATTTCTCAAAAACTAACCGATACTAGAAAAATCATTTTAAAACTATCTTTGCTCATAAACTTTATCTGGAGAATTTTTATAATAAAGAAAATGTAGAAAAGGCGGGCGATTAAAAAAAAAAATAAATCCTAGAAAATTAGAGAATTTCCGGGTTCTCACACTTATACTTTTCGGGGCGTCACAATCTCCCCTCCTTAAAAGAATGTCGTCCTCGACATTCCCTCTTGTACAAATCAAGTCAAGACATCCCGTAAAAATCACTCAAGCATTCCAAGTAAACACTAAGAGTCAAATCAAACCCACAGTCCGGCATCCTAACTTCAAGCCTAGGATACACTACAGAGATCTGAAGCCTAAGCTCTGATACCAACTGTGACAGCCCCACCTCCCCCTAAGGCGAACAATAGGGTTCGGCGGGCCGCCTGCCCAGCTCTCGCCGGGACTCAGTCGCTCACTACAGTCCTCAAACAAATATAAGATAAAACTCAAATATTACATCAAATTTTCCAATAATTACATATCAAAAGCGAAGCGTCCACGCTTCCGTTGCGCCACTCTGATCCTTGATACCAACCATTCACACGGAGAACTTTAATACAAACGTTTCCTTCGCCTCGAGCCCTGTGGAGGGGAATAAAACATTTTTGGGGTGAGCTAGAAGCTCAGCGAGTAACCAGTAAAATCAGTAATCAAATATATTTCACAATATTGCATTTCGATCCTTTCGATGATGTCATGATTCAAAGAACAAATGTCCGTTTATTGCTCTCGTGAGCCAGTGAAGTCATAGCACTTGAACACCCAACGCTCAAATAGATCATTTAACATTAACATTAACATTAACATTCAGAGGGAGCCCCTTTTTGAGCTCCGGAGCCATTTGCTCCAAGTAAACAGAGGTGGAGACGTTGGTGTCCAGCACAAGACTCCCCAAGAACTCAATGAAGCCAAACTCATATCATGAATTCACATGCAAGCACATATGAGATGCAGTCGAGTAAATAATGCAAGAAACATTTCATAAGAAGCTTTAACAATAGTTTGGGGTCACTCCCCTCCATGGCACAAGAACCATCCATCATATATCATTGCCTTGCTCAAATCCAAGTCTTAGTTCACAAACTCAATGCAAACAAGTCCTTTCAAAATTCGGACAGCACTTCCTCTTATCTTTCTTTACTTTTCCAGTCGTCAAGGCTTCATTATTTCCTCATTCCAACCCAAAGGTACACACACAACAACAAGTTCATCCAATAGCCATTCAGCAAGCTCCAAGTAGCTAGTACAAGTCAAGCTAGGGAAAAGTCCGGAAATGAAAGTTAAGCTCAAAACCAGAAAAACAGGTTTTGACGTCATTTTGCGGTAATGGCACCAAAGGCGCTACGATTGTCGGATGAAGGTAAAAGATACACAGTTTTGAAGCTAAAAGACAGGGCTACAACATTACAGAAGGTCACTCAACCCAGTTTCGAGTGTAACCAGGTCAAAAATGCAAGATACCATACAAGAATCACAAAAACAGATTCACAGAACACATTCTAGCGGAAACATCATAAAGCAGGCTATCCAAGTCCAAATCCATAAATTCCAAAACCAGATGAAAGCTAAGAAACAGGGCTAAATTTCGTCAGAAGACCTCAACAACCAATTCGGAAGAAATTCCAGCCAAAACAACCAATTACAGGCGCAATTCTTACATTCGGGTAAAACCAGGACAGCAATAGTAATTTCGACTTTTCTCATTCTACACTACTCTGATTGACCTGAAATTTTGTAGGTACCTCTAAAATGTCATTCCCTACAAGTTTCATGTTTTAATTCAAGGCCAATTCGGCCTCTATCTATGAGCTATAAATTCGGGCAGAATGTATTCATCATAACCCTAACTTTCCAAAATTTCTTCCAAAACAGAAATTGGTTGCAATTTAGCACTTTTTCCACCTCATAGAGTCCTTAAATATCATTTCCAATCATCATATATAACCACACAATCATATCCATATGAAAACAGAAAAATCCCCAATAATTATAAAACTTCACCAATTCAACCAAAACCAAGATATAATCCATAAAAGTGCATCTTATACCACCACCAATCATGAATTGAACATCATTAGAGGAAGGAAAGTGGTTCTTCACAACTCACCTTAGCAATACAAGAGATAGAGCAATTAGTCACCTTAGCTTTCCAAACAACTTCACAACCAAGCTCAATTCCACCAAACTAAGAGGTTTTATGGAGTAATTGGAAGATTAATCGGTTTAATTGAAAGATTGGGAAAGATTAGAGACTAGAAAATTGAGAGCTTTTCTTCCCTTTTTTGAGCAAGAGAATTCGGCCAAGAAGCTTGCAAAATGAAGAGATTTTTGGCCAATTTTAATTAAATGGTAAAGTTATGAATAGTAGTCAAACTCAAGACTTAATCTTATGGTGACACTTGTCACCTTTAGGTTTAAAACTTATCTTTTTGTCTCTCCAATACAAATATCTTAACACTTTGTAAAATAATATCACTTAATACAAAATTCCAACAAGTTGTAAAACATATAATGCATTTACCGCACTAGCGGGTCCCACGTCCAAAATACGCTCTTAATTTCTCCAAAACTAACCGATACTAGAAAAATCATTTTAAAACTATCTTTGCTCATAAAATTTATCTGGAGAATTTTTCTAATAAAGAAAATGTAGAAAGGGCGGGCGATTAAAAAAAAATAAACCCTAGAAAATTAGAAAATTTCCGGGTTCTCACACTTATACTTTTCGGGGCGTCAAACCTATCGTCCAGGAGAAGAGAGAGGACGATTTTATTAAGCTCCGACAGGGAACCTCTAGTGTAACTGAGTACGAGACTCAGTTTATGAAATTGTCAAAATTTGCTCCTGAGCTGATCGCTACGGAGCATCGAAGAGTACGGAGATTCGTGCAAGGGCTCAATGTGGAGATACAGGAGGCCTTGGCGGCAGCCCAAATTAATACGTTTACGGAGGTGTTGGAAAAGGCCCAACGGATAGAGACTGCCAGGGCACATGTGAGAAATTTCCACGCTAAACGGAAAGGGGTACCTAGTGGAGGCCCTGGAGATGGACGGTTTTTGTGACGCCCCGAAAAAAAATGAGTTTGAGAACCCGGAAATTTTCTAATTTTCTAGGGTTTATTTTTTTTAAATGCCTGCCTTTTCTACATTTTCTTGATTAGAAAAATTCCCCAGATCAAGTTTATGAGCAAATATAGTTTTCAAATGATTTTTCTAGTATCGGTTAGTTTTTGAGAAATTAAAAGCGTATTTTGGACGTGGGACCCGCAAGTACGGTAAATGCATTATATTTTTGACAACTTGTTGGAATTTTGTATTAAGTGATAATAGTTTACAATGTGTTAAGATATTTGTGTAAGAGAGACAAAAAGTTAGGCAAGCAATTAATGAGAGGGACATGTGTCACCATATGATTAAATCTTGTTTTGACTTACTATTCAACCTTTTACCAATTACTAAATAAAACAAAAAAATTGATCAAATATCTTCCATTTTTCCTTCAAGCTTGGCCGAACCTCCTCTTACAAGAAAAGAAAGAAAAGCTTCCAAGTTTCTTGCTCCAATCATGTCCAATCTCACAAACTAACCATTTAATCTTGAATTCCTTCCATAAAACCTCTTCAAGTAGTGATTGTGAGTTGTTGTGTGAAGTTTTTTTGGAAAGTTAAGGTGTCCTACAACTCTCCCACTCTTGTTTACTAGGTGAGTGGTATATGAACTTTCCCCTACACTTAATGAAGCTTGAGTTGTGCTTAGTGGAAGCTAAAGTGTTGAATTTTGTGATTTAATTCTTGTTTTTGGATGAAATGGTGAAGTTTACAATTTATTGGTGAATTTTCTGGTTTAATGTGATCATGATGTTGTGGCCTTGTATGATGATTGGAAATGTTATGTAATGAAGCTAGAAGGTGGAAAAAGTGGACAATTGCAACCAATTTTGGGTTTGGAAGAAATTCTGGAAAATTAGGGTTCTTGAAGCTACATTCTGTCCGAAATTTTAGGTCATAGATAGAGGCCGAATTGGACTTTTCTCAAAACATGAAAGTTGTAGGTATTGATGAGGTTGAAGTGCCTGCAAAATTTCAGGGCATTTGGAGTAGTATAGAGTGAGTTATGCCGTTTTTACTGTTGCTGTTCTGGGTTTCAGGATGTGCGAACTGCGCTTGTAATCGTCTGTTTTGACTGAAATTGGTTTGGATTTGGGTGTTGAGGTCTTCTTATGAAATGTAGCTTGATGTCTTAGCTATAATATTCCTTTGGAATCAATGCATTTGGACCTGTGTAGACTGAGTTGGACGAATTACAGCATTATGTGATTTGGGAACCTGCAATTACGGTTCTGGGTTGGTTTTCTGCATTTTTGACCTAGTTGTGCTAGGATTTGGACTGAGTGACCTTCTACATTGTTGTAGCCCTGGTTCTTAGCTTCGAAACGGTGGGTCTTGGACCTCCATCCGATACTCGTAATACCTTTGGTGCCATTACCGCAAAAGGACGTCAAAACTGTTTTCTGGTTTTGAGCAATTGTGGTTAATTGCTTTGCGTTTGTGCGTTAGGGCTTGGACTTGAGTGAAGTAATGCAATATGATGGATGGTTTCTGAGCCATGGAGGTGAGTGACCCTAAACTATTTCCAAAGTACTTGTGAAATGTTTCTTGCATTAATTATTCGATTGCATATCATGCGTGCTTGCATGTGAATTCATGACATGATTTGGCTTCAATGAGTTCTGGGAAAGTCTTGTGCTGGACACCAACGTCTCCACCTTGTTTATGGTTCATGTTCATGGTTATCTGGAGCACCGATGTTGCTCCCACTTTCGTGAGTTCGTGAGTTAATGTTAAATGAAATATTTGAGCGTTGGGTGTTCAAGTGCTATGATTTCACCGGCTCACGAGAGCACTAAACGTACATTTGATCTCTGAATCATGACATCATCGAAATGATCGAAATGCAACATTGTGAAATATATTTGTTTAATGATTTTCTTGGTTACTCGCTGAGCTTCTAGCTCACCCCAAAAATATTTTATTCCCCTCCATAGGGCTCAAGGCGAAGGAAGGACTTATAGTACTTGTGCACGTGATTGGATGGCCTATGTTTTGTACAGTTTTGATTTGGAATCATTTTATGTATAGTTGAGAATTGTTTCCGCTGCTTTTGTGACATGTAATTATTGGAGACTTGGATGTATAATTGTGGACCATGTGATGTATATTTGAGATGTATATTGTAATATATTTGAGGATTTTAGTGAACGACTGAGTCCCGGCGAGAGCTGGGCAGGCGGCCCGCCGAACCCTCTGGTTCGCCTTAGGGGGAGGTGGGGCCGTCACAGTTTTCGAGTGCGCCGAGGGGAGGTGCTCCGAGAGGAGGTGCCCAGGGGGGAGGCCAAAGTGGTAAGGGGCAAGGTAGAGGAATTCCACAGGGAGACCAGACCTCCACTCCCCGAGTAACATGCGGATATTGTGGGAAACCGAACCATACGGAGGATGAGTGCTGGAGAAAGGCTCGGAAGTGCCTAAGGCGTGGAAGTATGGAGCACCAGATAGTCAACTGCCGTTGATCAGTGATACTCAGTCGACTGCCAGGTCAAACCCAAAGTCGACCAATGTCGGAGGGACCAGGTCGAGGGTACCGGCCAGAGTGTATTCGCTGGACCAACAATCCGTGCCTGAACCAACGGAGGTAGTGGAAGGTACGATTCCTGTTTTTCACCGATGAGCCAAAATTTTGATAGACCCCGGTGCCACTCATTCTTTCGTTAACCCTACATTTATGCTTGGAATTGACATGAAAGTTGAAAGTCTACCTTATGACCTAGAAGTAAGAACACCTACGAGTAATCAAATTTTACTTGCAAATGAGGTGTACAGAAATTGTGATATTTGGGTTGGTGAACGGAAATTAGTAGTCGACCTCATTAGTCTAGCCATTAAGAGGTATGATGTCATTCTAGGTATGGATTGGCTAGCTCATTACCATGCTCGGGTAAATTGTAGAATGAAAGTGGTAGAGTTTTGCATACCAGGTGAGGCAACTTTGAAGTTTGACGTGAGGGATATGTTAGCCTCATCTGCGCTCATTTCGGGAATAAGGGCTAGGAAATTGCTTAGTCGTGGGGCGCACGGTTATCTAGCCTTTCTAATTAATACTCCGGGAGAGAAGATTAAGTTGGAGGACATGCTGGTAATCTGAGAATATCCGGACGTATTTCCGGAGGAGTTGGGGTGATTGCCACCTGAAAGGGAGATTGAATTTAAGGTTGATCTAGTACCCGGAACTACTCCCATTTCTAAAACCCCTTATCGAATGGCACCTGCTGAGCTTAAGGAGTTACAGGTACAATTACAGGACTTGCTAGAACGGGGATTCATACATGAGAGCGAGTCACCATGGGGAGCTCCAGTGCTATTTGTTAAAAAGAAGGACGGGAGTTTAAGGTTATGCATTGATTATCGAGGACTGAATGCAGTAACTATTAAGAATAAATATCTTTTGCCCCACATCGATGAATTGTTTGATCAGTTACAAGGGGCGGTGGTGTTTTCTAAATTGGATCTGCGACAAGGGTACTATCAGTTGAGAATTAGAAAGGAGAATGTGCCAAAAACGGCGTTTAACACTCGATATGGGCATTTGAGTTTGCGGTAATGCCTTTTGGCTTAACTAATGCCCCAGCAGCGTTCATGGATTTAATGCATCGAGTGTTTAAACCATACTTGGATAGGTTTGTAGTGGTGTTTATTGATGATATCCTAGTATATTCGAAGTCAAGGGAGGAGCATGAACAACACTTACGAATAGTGCTGCAAACCCTAAGAGAGCACCAATTGTTCGCTAAGTTCAGGAAGTGTGAATTTTGGCTGGAAAAAGTGGCGTTCCTAGGTCATATAATTTCAAAAGATGGGCTTACTGTAGACCCGGCGAAAGTGGAAGCTGTAGCCAAATGGAAGCGGCCAGAGAATCCCACAGAGGTGCGAAGTTTTCTAGGTTTAGCAGGGTACTACCGCCGATTTATGAAGAACTTCTCGAGAATTGCGGGACCCTTAACTAACTTGACAAAGAAACAAGGAAAGTACATTTGAGATGTTAAGTGTGAGGGTAGTTTCCAAGAGCTTAAGAAGCAATTGACTATGACTCCAGTATTAGCCTTGCCCAATAGGAACGATAGCTATACGGTTTATACCGATGCTTCAAAAGAGGGGTTAGGGTGCGTGTTGATGCAAAATAGGAATGTGATTGCCTATGCGTCTCGAAAGTTAAAACCTCATGAGTAGAACTATCCAACCCATGACTTGGAGCTTGTAGCTGTTGTGTTTGCCTTGAAAAAATGGCGACATTATCTAAACGGTGTGACTTTCGAGGTATATACGGATCACAAGAGCCTTAAGTATTTGTTTTCACAAAAGGAGCTAAATCTAAGACAACGTCGGTGGGTGGAGTTCTTAGAAGATTATGACTGCACGATTAACTATCATCCCGGAAAGGCCAACGTTGTAGCAGATGCTTTAAGTCGAAAGGCTCAACTAGCAAGTTCCATGGTGAAAGAGTGGAGCCTGTTAGAAGATGTATGTGAGTGGAAACCTCGTCTGGAACCGGAAAAGGTGATTTTTGGAAATATTGAGGTGAAGTCAACACTGTTGGATTGGATTAAAGAGGGCCAAGTGAAGGACCCAATGGTGCAAAAGTGGGTAGAAAAAGTGAAGAAAGGGGAGTTGCCTAACTTTAACCTAAGTCCTGATGGAATCTTAAAGTTTCGGAATCGTGTCGTTGTACCTAGGGATGAGGAGTTAAAGAGGGAGATTTTGGAGGAATCTCACCGCTCTAGGTATACGGTTCACCCAGGGAATAATAAGATGTACCAAGATCTCAAAAGTCTCTATTGGTGGGAGAATATGAAGGCGGAGATTGCCCAGTTTGTGCAAAGGTGTCTTACGTGCCAACAAGTGAAAGCTGAGCATAGAAAACCGTCAGGTCTGTTACAGCCTTTAGAGACCCCTGAATGGAAATGGAAGCACATAACGATGGATTTTGTATCAGGGTTGCCACGAACACAAAAGGGGCATGATGCGATTTGGGTAATAGTGGACCGATTAACTAAGACTGCACATTTCCTGCCAGTAAATATGAAATATTCTTTGGAGAAACTTGCCAAACTTTATATGGATGAAGTGGTGAGACTACATGGGGTACCAGTGAGTATTGTATCGGATAGAGACCCAAGGTTCCTATCCCGATTTTGGCAGAAATTGCAAGAGGCTCTAGGAACTAAGTTGAATTATAGTACAGCATATCACCCGCAAACTGATGGACAGTCTGAGAGAACCATTCAAACTCTTGAGGATATGCTGAGAGCCTGTATTGTGGACTTTGGAGAAAGTTGGAGTCGATACTTAACATTGGTTGAATTTGCATATAACAATAGTTATCATTCCTCTATTCAAATGGCCCCATATGAAGCTTTGTATGGACGACGATGTCGATCCCCAATCCATTGGGATGAAGTAGGAGAGAAAAAGATTATAGATCCGGCTACAATACCATGGGTTGAAGAAGCCTACGAGAGGGTAAAGGTGATCCGCCAAAGACTTCAAACAGCCCAAAGCCGACAGAAAAGTTATGCCGATCATCGGAGGAAGGATTTGGAGTTCGAGATAGGAGATAAGGTGTTTTTTTGAATTACCCCGTTGAAAGGAAAGATTAGAGCAGGAAAAGGAAAAAAGTTGCAACCACGATACACAGGACCTTTCAATATACTCCAACGAATAGGGAAGGTGGCTTATCGACTTGAGTTACCAGCTAGCTTGTCTCAGATCCATGGCGTTTTCCATGTTTCTTTGCTTAAGAAATATCATCCGGATCCGACTCACATTTTGCCACCCGAAGATGTTGAACTAGACGAGTCCTTAACCTATGAAGAACGACGTATTCAAATATTGGATCGAAAGGTGAAGGACCTGAGAAACAAGCAAATTCCATTAGTAAAGGTTCTATGGAAGCATCATGAAGTGGAAGAAGCATCCTGGGAACTAGAAAAGGAAATGCAAGAGAAATATCCTGACCTATTCACGACGAAAGGTATGAATTTCGAGGTCAAAATTCTTTTAAGGGGGAGAGAGTGTGAGGACTTGCAAATTCCTTATATTTTTCTCAAAAATGGCCTTTTATTTGGAAATTATTCATTTATTATAGCCCTACTACCCAATCATTCCACAATAAGTGCAAATGAACCTAGAAAGTAGGGTTTCACTTTTCGTTTTCAAGTTGGAGCAAGTTAGGGTTTTCACATGTATCCGTAGTGTAATTATCCGGTACGGAGCGAGAATCAAATTTGGTGCTTAAGAGTGACTTTTGGGTGAGAAATAATATGTGATTAGAAGCAATGATAAAAAGTTAGTGAATAGGAAGTAAAAACCCTAGTACGTGTAATTTAAGGAAAAACGTTGCGAACCGACGGGTACCGTGCACTACCAATTGAACACACCACTTGATCACGACTTTCTTACCATACAAGCTCATTAATATTTGAGCAAATATCTCCTTATTTCCAGCTGGCTTTGACCGAAATTTAGGGCTAAAAATTGCAAGGAAAAGAAAAAAAAAAGAGTGGAATTGGTGAGGACACTTGTCGGCCACCTAAGGGCCTTGACCGAGACAACTTGTCTTGCCTTCTTATCACCTTGGGCTACCTTTCTTCCTCATTTTTTCTGCTGTTTGGCCGAGAGAGAGAGAGAGAAAAACGCAAGGGAGAGCTTCACCATTTCATCTTGAAATTGAATCATCCAAGTGAGGAAACAAAATTCTAAACCAATTAATTTGTGAGTTGTAACTTTGGGAAGCTAGGGGAACCAAAAATTTCAAGAGGAGGTGAAGTATTACTCTTGCAAGCTTCTTTTTTTGAGGTATAAGGTCTAACCATGTCTTTGGTCCTTTTATTTTCGGTTAAGTTGTTATATAACTCATATTTTGATTAGATTAGTAGTTATCCAAGTTGTTAGGATGAATTTGAGGTGATGAATGTAAGTTAGGGTTTGATGATTTTCTGCCTAAACTTGTTGTATGGATAATATATGTTGTATCTAAGCTTATATAAGTGATTTTGGTAGTGATTGAAGTAAGAAATGAAGAAAGTTTCCTTTGAAACCGTAAAATTCCAGATTTCTGGAAAATTTGACTTCAGTTCTGTCCGGTTTCAGTACACTATGTTAGAGGCCGAATTAGGCTTGGCATAAAACATAAAAGTTGTATAGAATACGGTTTTATAGTTTCCTACAAAATTTCAGCTCAATCGGAACAACGTAGCCTGTGAAAAGACCAAAATACCCTCGCTGCCCTAGGATGTTTCCAGTGATCCGTTTTAGACAGTTCATCTAGTTGACCGTGTCTATTCACTATGATCCGTGCTGATTTAGCCATTTGCCAAAACATGAAAGTTTTAGTACTCTGTCTTATCTTTTTAACGCCTCCAAGAACGCCTTAAACGGTGTGAGGACCCGTAATTTTCTTAATTTCTAGGTTTTATTTTCTTTTAATTGCACGTTTTTTCACATTTTCTTTATTCGAAAAATTTTAAAAATAAATTTTATGAGTAAATATATTTTTAAAATGATTGTTCTAGTATCGGTTAGTTTTTGAGAAATTAAGAGCGTATATCGGATGTGGGACCCGCTAGTGCGGAAAGTTCGGTAAAATTCGGCCAGTTAGGTTAAGCGTTGGATACTGGGTTTATTTTAATAGGTGTTAAGAGGTAATTAGAGGATATTAAATGGATGAGATTTGGAGAGACAAAAGGATAGCCATGCATTAATGGTAGTGACAAGTGTCACTTGGAGGTTTAGTCTTGCTTTTGACTACCTTTTCTACTTTACCAATTTAATCAAATTTGACCCAAATTTCATCACATATCCCACTCCTTGGCCGAACCTCTTGCTTGAGATAAAGAAAGAAAAGCTCCCAAGTCTCTTGCTCCAATCTTGCCCAATCTCACAAACTAACCGTTTAATCTTGAATTTCTTCCATAAAACCTCTTAGTTTAGTGCTTGTAAGGTGATTAGTGAAGTGGTTTGGAAGGCTAAAGTGCTAAGTGGTCTCTTTTCTTGAGTTGATAAGGTGAGTAGCTAAGAAACCTCTCTTTTCTACCTAATGATGTTTAATTGATGGCTTGTGGTAGTTTAAGAGGTGAAATTGTGGGCTATTTCATGATTTTGGTTGCAATTGTTGAATTTTTCTATTTATTCACGATTTTTCTGTTTTTGTATATTTAATATTGATTGGCCTTGGATGATGGTGGGAAATGATCTAGAATGAAGCTATGGTGCGTAATTTGTGGCTAATTACGGAAAATTTCCGCATTAAAAGGAAAATTCTGGAAATTAAGGTTTCAATTCAACCATTCTGCCTGGTACTGTTCCTCATAGTTAGAGGCTAAATTAGCCTTGGGTTAAAACATAAAAGTTGTAGGGAATGATATTTTATATATTCCTACAAAATTTCAGACAAATCGGAGCAACGTAGCCTGTGAAAAGATTGAAATACCCCTTCTGCCCTGTTTCTACCCGAACATGCTAATCAGCTTCTGTAATTAGTTGTTTTGACCAGGAATACTACTGATTAGGTTGTCAATGTCTTCTTAATAAATATAGCCTGGTATCTTAGTTTTCGGATGGCTTTGGAATCACTTGAATTGGACTTTGGTAGCCTGAATTATGGTGGTTTAACCAGAATGCGGTTTGCTAACCTGTTTATGCAGTTCTGGTTTGGTACATTGCAATTTTGACTTAGTTGCACTACAAACTGGACTGAGTGGCCTTCTTCAATATTGTAGCCCTTTCTGTTAGCTTCGAAACGATATATATTGTACCTCCATCTGATAGTCGTAGCACCATTTGTGTCCAATACGCTAAATGACGTCAAAACTATTTTTGGGTTTTAGGGCTTAACTTTCATTTCCGGTCATTTTCCTAGCTAAATTTTGTACTTGAATGACTTTGAGCCTATTGAACGGCTGTTGTGATGAATTTATATTGCGTATGACTTTGGGGTTGATTGAGGAAAATAATGAAGCCATAAGTGGATGGAAATACAGAGGGCATGCTGCCCAAAATTTTAGCGCTACGCGATTCTTTCAAGTTGAGTTGATCTTGGTAAAAATGATGGGTTTTAGGAGTTGTTTGTAACCCTAGGACCAACTGTTATCCTTTTTGCTCAAAAGTCATATTTTATTCTTTTGTACTAGTACTTAACATGGAAAGGCGTACGACATGTAGTCGAGCCTCACTTGTGCATTCCGTTTACTCGATTTTAGATGTGAAATTTTCAATTGGTTTACTTTGATGATTTTAGGGTTTCTTGGCGATTAAAGCCAATCCGAAGTGAAAACTTTTAAAGTATCTGTACTTGAACCGGTGAGTGTACCACTCCCCTCATTTGCTGCTTAACTTGATTTCTGCCCTGCAATCTGTTATTTAAATGACTGCACTATCTGTTTATTCTGTTTAAGACGAGGGTGTACTTTATCACACTCGTTCTCTTGTCTGTCCATATGCCTATTTACTGTTAATCTGTTAACTGTATCTGAATCTGTTCGGACGTCGTTTGGAGGCTGGTATCCAACGACCTTTCTGTGACCTCTGAGCTCAACACCTGTGGCTAGTTACTCAAGTCGGGCCGGCAAAGGCCTGGTCGATTAGATAACGAACCATGGTAGTCTGTTTCAGGAATCTTTGGGTTTTGAGACCCTTAATTCCGGTATACTCGAGTATTACCACTTCTGTTCTGTTCGGCGTTCGGGCCCGGTAGGGGTATGTTTGGTGGACGGAAATTGGTGTTGATACGAACCCGATTCTCCAAGCACCACTCGAGAAGAAATCGAATCGATCAGGCAGCTCAAAAATCTATCTTGATCAGGCTATGGAACAATAACTACCTTGCTAGACCTAAAGAGAACCCGTCTCTAGAAACCTAGTGGATTGGCTATTGGCTTGAAAGAACAAGATGATGTAATCATCTTGCCTTGAACACCACAAATATCCAAGCTAAATACTTGATACAGTTCAAGAAGAAACTCAAGTTCCATCAAGGAACTCCATAAATGAAGACAACTCTCTTTCTATTAATTCATCTTCAATATCATCTGCCTGAATAGTTAAATAAAGTTGGCTATTGTTATTCTTGGTTTTGATGATCACAAAGGACTTTGAAATGTTTATTTAACTCTCTTCAAATATAAGTATTTTTTGCCTATCAAAGAATCAGGTACGAATATGTCAAGAAATGAAAATCAACCAAAAGAAGAAGCAAAAACAGGACACTCATGTCGGACGTCCTAAGGAATTGGTTGGACGTCCGAAAGGATGAAGATCATTAAGAAGAAGATTCTGTCGGACGCTCGTGAGGAAGCATCGGACGTCCGGATAGATCGGACGTACTCCTCGGACGCACATCGAACGTGTCGGACGTCCTAAAAATTCCACAAAATGTTGATGACTCTCTGCCAAGACTCTGTCGGACGCTCGTAAGGAAGCATCGGACGTCCTGAAGGATCGGACGCATGCTTCGGACGCACATCAATCTCATCGGACGTCCTAAAAATTCCACGAAGATTTGATAACTCTCTGGACGACGTTCGGACACAGAAGCTCGGACGATAAAATACCATCGGACGTCCGAACAACAACTTGACTGATTTTCGGACGATGGGATAGGACGATGACTAAGACGTCGGACGTCCGACAGCTCCAACGGCTAGCTGACTCTTCATCTGCCTTCTATCCGTTGGAAGTATTAATGAAGCCCATTTTTGGCTCCCTTTAAATACAAACGATTCTGATTCAGAAGAGGACTTTTGCACACTTTGTTTACAAGATCTCAAGAGATATTTTAGCTAGAAAATAGTCTCCAAAGCTAGATTTGTTCTCCAAGTGGTGTGAATTTCTTGTGAGCTTTTCTCTTGTGGTTGAAAGTTTCATTAGTGTAGCTTTGTTGAGGGTTATCTTAGTGATTGTAAAACTTCTTAGCTTGACTAAGTGAGGTTTAGGGCAAGGAGGAAGTGCTCCCTCCATTGTACATCTAGTTGATCATCTTTCATCAAAGAGAAGTTGCTCAACCTAGTGATTGGTCTTCAAGTTTGAGGAAAGCTTGGTAGACAATCGGTTTGACATTCTATCTTATTCTTTTTGTTTAATAAAACTCTCATTGCTTATCTATACTTGTTTTTCAAATCAATATTGCTCTCTTCTTCTAATCTACTTGATTGATCATTATTAGAAAAGAAGGTAAATTTTATTAAGCAAAAATTGCATAAATTTGATTAAGATTTTAATCAACCTAATTCACCCCCCTCTTAGGTTGTCTTTGGGCCTTACAATTGGTATCAGAGCTTGGTCTCCTAGAGATTAAGCTCAAACGGCTTGGAGTAAAGATGACAACCAGTCATGCTATGTTTGTTGAGGGACAATCTGTTACTAGGCCTCCCATGTTCAGTGGCTCCAATTATGTTAGCTGGAAAGAAAGGATGATTATCTTTTTACAATCTATTGATATTGAGCTATGGTTTATTGTGAGTGAAGGACCGCATGAAGCTAACTTTCTTGATGCAGATATAGGGTTGCTTCGGCCAAAAAGAAGAGCTGAAATGAATGCTCAAGATAGGACTAATCTCACACTGAATACCAAAGCCATGAATGTTCTGTATAGTGCCTTAGATTCAAATGAATCAATTAGAGTAAAAGGCTATAAATCGGCCAAAGAAATGTGGGATAAGCTAAGAGAAATCTATGAGGGTGGTGACAATGTGAGAGAACAGAAAAAGGCTATCTTGGTCACAAAGTATGAATCATTTAAAATTGAACCTCTTGAGGATATTGACAAAATGTATTGCAGGTTCAATGACTTGATCAAAGATCTCGAGGTGTTGGGCAAAGAGTACACCTTGGGAGAGAAGAACAGGAAAATTCTCAATGCATTGAGCAAAGAATGGGAAAATAAAGTGACTGCAATAGAGGAGGCTAAGGATTTAAATTCAGTGCCTATTGAATCTCTCATTAACTCACTAACCTCTTATGAGTTGAAGTTGAAATCTAAAGTGCAGGAGGAAGAGGATGCTAGAGCAAAGAGAAACATTGCTCTAAAGACTACTCAAGGTGAAGATGATCCAGCTCACTTGGATGATGAAGACTCGGATGGTGATGATAATGTTCTTGCTCTCATCACAAGGGGCTTCAAGAGAATTCTGAATAAAAGGAAGTTTAGAAGGGGAGGACCTAGCAATCAATTTCAAAATTATTCATCAAATGCAAGGAACAAAGGAAAACAAGAATTCAACAAGAAGCTAGTGGACAAATGCTATGAATGTGGACAGCCTGGACACTATGCAAACGAATGCCCCATGAAGAAAATGAAAGATGGGAAAGCTGATCGAAAGCCAAGATTCAACAACTTCCAGATTACTTGGAATGAATGCAACTCTGAAGGGGAAGTTGAAGAAGAGGAAGAATCAGCTCAAATGGCCTTCATGGCTATTGGAGATAATGAGGTAACTTCCATACACTCTCAATCTGAAAGTGATGATGAAGAAGATGATGATCTTGAATCCTTTGTTGAAAAACTGCATAATGCCTTGAAGGAATCTTATGATAAAAACAAGCAGCTAAAACAGAAAATTACTTTTCTCATTCATGAAAATACAAGTCTTCTTCAACAAAATAAGCAACTAAAGACTGACAATGATTGCCTTGTAAGAGCCGGATTTAATGTTCAAAATGAGCTTGATAGAAAGACAAATATTTGTAGAATGCTGAAGGAAAGACATGGTGATTTGAAAAAAAGAATGGACAACTTGGATGACACTTTGAAAGCAAGAAAACAAAGATTTTCTCAAAAAGAACATGTCATCTACCTTTCTTACTGCTCATCAAAGAACATTAGCACGTAACAAAAATGCACATGGTTTCACTACATATAGAAGAAATGGATTGAGATATGTCAAACCAGTACATGTTAAGGACTCTTCCATTATGTGTGATTTTTGTTGTCAAAAAGGGCATTTGAAAGGAGATTGCTATGTGAAAAGAAATCTGAACAGAGGGATGAAATGCATGTGGTTAGTGAGATACAATGCTAACTATTGTGGACCCAAAAATTAAAAAGGGTACCAAACATTTTCTCTTTTCAGGAAAAAGGCTCAAACAAGTCCAAATGGTTTATTGATAGCGCGGCTGCTCAAGGCATATGACCGGTGATCCCTCTTTGTGCATAAAGCTAAAATCAAAATCAAGTGGAAAGGTGACATTCGGTGATGATGTGAAAGCTAAGACAATTGGAATAGGTGATGTTGGTAAGGATGGTGAAACTTTTGTTCATAATGTGCTCTTAGTTGATAATTTAGGTTATAACTTGCTTAGTGTTAGTCAATTGTGTGATAAAGACCTGAATGTGTTGTTTAAAAAGCATGAATGCATTGTGCTTGATTCCAAATATAATGTTGTGTTCAAAGGTAAGAGGTTTAACGACATATATATTGTGGTTCTTGATAAAATTGATTCTTCTAGCTTCAAATGTCTTAAAGCTTCAAATGAAGATCCTTGGTTGTGGCATAGGAGACTTTGTCATTTTAACATGGATTTACTAAAGGAAATTTCGAAAAAGGAGCTGGTTAGAGGCTTGCCAAAAATCTGTTTTGAAAAGGATAAAATTTGTGATGCTTGTCAATTTGGAAAGCAAACAAAAGTTTCTTTTAAACCAAAGAAGTGTGTTTCAACTTCTAAACCTTTAGAACTCTTGCATCTTGACTTATTTGGTCCTACTCAAATCACTAGCTTGGGAGGTAAGAAATACTGCTTTGTGATTGTGGATGATTATTCTAGATATACTTGGGTGATATTTCTTGCTCATAAGGATGATGCCTTCAAGAATTTCACTTCATTGTTTGCTAAAGTGCAAAATCTGCTTGGCTTAAAAATTGTTAGGATTAAAAGTGATAATGGAACGGAATTCAAGTATTGTGATTTTCCAGATTTCTGTGATCATAATGGCATAACACATGAGTTTTCAATTGCAAGAACTCCACAACAAAATGGTGTTGTAGAAAGGAAAAATAGGACACTACAAGAGGCTGCTAGAACTATGCTAAGTGAATGTAGCCTGCCAAAATCCTGCCAAAATACCTTTGGGCTGAAGCGGTAAACACTGCATGTTATGTGATGAACAGAATCCTTTTGAGACCCATTTTGAATAAGACATCTTATGAACTGATTTTTGATAAAAAACCTACGGTTGGATATTTCAAAGTCTTTGGTTGTAAATGTTTTATTTTAAATTTAAAGGAACATCTTGGTAAGTTTGAGAAAAAATCTGATGAAGGAATATTTTTGGGTTATTGTGAGAACAAAAGAGGATATAGAGTCTTTAATAGAAGGACTCTTGTGATAGAAGAAGCCATTCACATAACATTTGATGAAACTAATGATGATAATTCCAAAAGTTCGTGTGAGGATGATGATGTAGGTGTTCGTGAAGGAATGGAAAAGCTGAAAATTGGTGATGAAGGAATATCTAAACCAGCAGCAATGGAAATGATGGATGAAGCTCATAATGATCAAGAAAAGGGTGATGAAGATGAGAATGATGATTCAGTCAAAGACCTTCCCAATGCTTGGAAATTTAGCCAAAATCATCCAAGAGAGCTTATAATTGGTGATCCATCCGAAAAGGTAAAGACTCGTTCTTCATCTAGAAAATTGATAGACAATTTTGCTTTAGTTTCTCTTTTTGAACCCAAAAATATCAATGATGCTTTAAAGGATGATAACTGGATCTTGGCTATGCAAGAGGAACTTAATCAATTTGAGAGAAATAAGGTTTGGACACTTGTTGATAGACCTCAAAATCAACC
Source organism: Coffea arabica (assembly GCF_036785885.1). Lineage (NCBI taxonomy): Eukaryota > Viridiplantae > Streptophyta > Magnoliopsida > Gentianales > Rubiaceae > Coffea > Coffea arabica. Next base: position 38,338,618 of record NC_092321.1, read on the forward strand.
TATCATTGGCACAAAGTGGATATTCAGAAATAAATTGGATGATAAAGGTGTTGTTGTAAGAAATAAAGCCAGATTAGTTGCTAAAGGATATGCACAAGAAGAAGGAATTGATTTTGATGAAACATTTGCTCCCGTAGCGAGATTAGAATCTATTAGAATGCTTCTTGCTTTTACTTGTTTCAAAGGTTTCAAATTGTTTCAAATGGATGTGAAAAGTGCCTTTTTAAATGGTTTTATTGATCAAGAAGTATATGTGGATCAACCCCCCGGTTTTGAAAATACAAAATTTCCAAGTCATGTGTTTAAACTATCTAAAGCATTATATGGTTTAAAACAGGCTCCAAGAGCTTGGTATGAGAGATTAAGTGGTTTCTTGATTGAAAATGGTTTCAAAAGAGGTATTGTGGACACCACACTTTTTACTAAGCAAGTGTTAAATGACCTTCTTATTGTGCAAATATATGTTGATGATATTATTTTTGGTGCTACTAATGAGTATCTATGCAAGGATTTTTCCACCACTATGCAAAGTGAATTTGAAATGAGTATGATGGGAGAATTAAATTTCTTCCTTGGTCTTCAAATACATCAAGCCCTTGAGGGAATTTTTATAAATCAAGCAAAATATACCAAGGAATTGCTGAAAAGGTTTGGCATGGAGGACTCAAAACAAGTTGGAACTCCAATGTGCACTTCTACAAAACTTGACAAAGATGAAGAAGGTAATCATGTGGATGAAAAGCACTATAGAGGTATGATCGGAAGCTTACTCTATTCAACCGCAAGCAGACCTGATATTATGTTTGCTGTTTGCTTGTGTGCTAGATTTCAATCTTGTCCAAAAGAATCACATTTAAATGCTGTTAAAAGAATTTTTAGGTATTTGAAAGGTACATTGGACTATGGTCTTTGGTATGCTAGATCTTGTGAATTTGCTTTATATGGATTTTCGGATGCGGATTTTGGTGGTTGTCGTGTGGACAGAAAAAGTACTAGTGGAACTTGTCACTTTCTTGGTAATTGCTTAGTTTCTTGGTTTAGCAAAAAGCAAAATGCAATATCTCTGTCTACAACCGAAGCGGAATATATTGCTGCTAGTGCATGTTGTGCTCAACTTTTATGGATGAAGCATACCTTGAATGATTTTGGATTGTTATATGACTGCATGCCTATATTCTGTGATAATACTAGTGCTATTAATTTGACCAAAAATCCAATTCAACATTCTAGGACAAAGCATATAGATATAAAGCACCATTTTATTCGAGATCTTGTTCAAAAAGGTGAAATTTGTGTAAATTATGTTTGTTCTAAAGATCAATTTGCTGATATTTTTACCAAAGCTTTGCCATTAGATCAGTTCATTCATCTAAGATCAAAATTAGGAATAATCGAAAAATCATCTTAAAATTTCTCAAAGTCTTCGGACGTCTGAAAGAAGATGAACGGACGTCCGATAATGTTCTTCAGCTATTTTTTTCCAGAAAACACCTGTTCGAACGAAGCTGTCGGACACACGACTTTGTTCGGCCGTCCGACAGTGCAACGGCTCACTTTTTAAAATAACTTTCTCCCTCATTTGCTTCAAACTCTTTTTCTTCTATTTCCTCTCGGACGACAACTCTCTCATTTCTCACTCTCAAATTCGTACCATTCTGAAGCTCTCATTCCCAAATTGACTCAAACAAAACTTTTCCTGGTTGATTGCGATTCATTTCTCCTGGTCATTTCACCGAATCGCTTAACAATTCGTAAATTCCCAAATTTCCCTCAAAACCCTACTTTCTCATAACCGCTCTGTCAAATCTTGTTCAAGGCCTTTTTGTCCCAAAATTTCTGTGCGATTCACTTCCCTACTACTGTGTGCATCATTTGCATCCTTCATTCCACACATTTCGCACAATGGTGAATCTAAGAGGAGGAAAGGTTACTGTCGGACGCAAGCATCCACTCAGGGATGAGGAGGAGGATCTTCCTACGGTCAAACGTTCATCCAAACGCTTCAAGAGAGGAGCCGTAAAAGGTCAAATGTCACGGCCTACTCCACAACCCACCTCTCAGCCTGAATCTGGACAGGGAACCTCTTCTCAACCGCCTCCAAAATCAGCCACACTCCCTACATTCTTTGATGATGCTGCAAAAGACAAACACTCCTGGATATCCCAGAAAGGTGTCATCCCTCAACGAACTGTAAACTCTTCTGAATTTCGCCACATAGGTTTAGAATCCATTCTGAGTCTATTTGCTTTCCAGAAATGGTCACATCTCGTTTCTATGCCCAATGTTTATTACCCTGAAATGCTGTATCAATTCTTTGCTAATCTTAGGAAAGGCACTAATCAGACTGAGATTATGTCCAGGGTTAATGGGGTAGACTTAGTCTTTGATTCTGAAATTGTGAATGATATTTTAAAAACTACTATTGAACCTGGATGCAAGGATAAAATTGCAAATTTCTTTTCCTATGAAGAGCACCCTACTGCTGATAATCATTTTGATGGGGCTAAAATGTTAACTTATTTGAAAAGAAGTTTTTCCTCCCCTGCTGATGCTAAACTGAATGATCTTGCTCCTGTGAATCTAATTGCCTTTTCAATCACTTCAAACCTGCTTGTACCCACTGATGGCCATAGAACTGATGCAAACAAAATGGAGTTGTATCTCTTTTACTGTTGTCGAGAAAAAATTCGTATTGATTTTGGTTTTGTCATGTGCAAGTTTTTACTTCGCTATGCCACTGATTCTCGCAGAAAATTATCTTATGGAAAGTTTCTTCAAAAGATTTTTGAGTTTTACAAAGTTCCAATTCTAGGTGTTTGTCCCAAAGAAGCATCTTCTTATGCCTTTACCAAGGATATTTTGAAAGGAAAAATCTTGTTTTTAAAGATAATCTGTGGGCTTATAAGGGGGCATCATCTAGTGAACAGAGGTCTAAGATTGCACATGATCCTTCATCTGTTTCACTCACTCCCATTCATCCCAGGAAGTCTGCCACTAAAGCAGCTTCCTCCTTCAATGATGAAGTGATTGAGCTCCTTCGTGAACTCAAACAGCATGTTCTTTTTCTAGAACATGGTCTAATGCTCACCATGTCCTCTGAGCAACAAACAGCCTTCCTAGACAAAAAGAACATTCTTTTTCCCCCACCTGTGGTTGAGGAAGTTTCCCATGACAAAGAACCACACCCCACTGATCCAAGCTCATCAATTCCAGATCCTGGTTCATCAACTCTTGTGACTCCTCATGGCCCTTCCACATCAGATAAAGGCAAGGCACCAGTTGAAGAGGCTGCTGCAGATGATGAAGAAACTGAAGAGGAGGACCTCTCCTAATATCAGCTCTCTCGAAGAACACCTGGATCCACATAGTTCACCATTTAGGACATTTGCATTTTGTTTATTTCATGTGTTTGTGGTGTTCAACAATGGATATGTAGATGAATTCAACATTTGGTTATGATTATGTTTATGTTTCTTTTGGTACTGTTTGATAGATGTTTAAGTATTTTGAATGATGATTGTGTGGATGTAATGAATTTTGTGGATGATTGTGTGGATGTTTAAGTATTTTTGAATGATGTTTGTGGATGAGATGGATGTGATTGATTGCCCTTTTGTGATGACAAAAAGGGGGAGAGGACTGGATTGATCGATGATTGATGATTGATTGATTGATGATTTGATCAAATTTGGATTGGCTGATGGATTGAATTGGTAAAATGTTGGATGTTGGCTGCTTAATTGTCATATTTTGGATAATTGTTTAATTCGGTTGGGCAGCCAAGTGAGGGGGAGTTTTTCAAAATTTTTTTATGATTCACTAAGTAAGGGGGAGTTCTTGTCTATTGAGAAAGGGGGAGTTTTTATTGCAATCATCAAATCTCATTTCAAACCTTTGTTTTGTCATCATCAAAAAGGGGGAGAATGTTATTCTTGGTTTTGATGATCACAAAGGACTTTGAAATGTTTATTTAACTCTCTTCAAATATAAGTGTTTTTTGCCTATCAAAGAATCAGGTACGAATATGTCAAGAAATGAAAATCAACCAAAAGAAGAATAAAAAACAGGACACTCATGTCGGCTCCTAGTTAGAGGCCGAATTGGCATTGGATTAAAACATAAAAGTTGTAGGGAATGATATTTTAGAGGTGCCTACAAAATTTCAGGTGAATCGGAGTAGCGTAACTTGATAAAAGTCGAAATTACCCTTGCTGTTCTGGTTTTACCCGAATTGGAGAATTGCTTCTGTAATTGGTTATTTTGGTTAGGAATGCTTCCGAATTGGTTGTTGAGGCCTTCTAATTAAATGTATCCCTGTTTCTTAGCTTTCATCTGGTTTTGGAATTTCTGGATTTGGACTTGGATAGCCTGATTTATGATGTTTCCGCTAGAATGCGTTCTGTGAATCTGTTTTTGTGATTCTGGTGTAGTATCTTGCCTTTTTGACCTAGTTACACTAGAAACTGGGTTGAGTGACCTTCTGTAATATTGTAGCCCTATCTCTTAGCTTCGAAACGGTGGGACTTTCACCTTCATCCGATAATCGTAGTGTCTTTGGTGCCATTACCGTAAAATGAGGTCGAAAACTATTTTTTTCCAGGGTTACAACTAGTTTCATTTTCGGATTTTCTGGTTTTCCCTAATGCTTGTATATGCTTATGGAACCCTATTGGGGTCGTATTTGGCATTGGTTTATGACTCGTTATCGAGTCTCATTGTACTTGTTTGCGTGTTTTAGGGCGTGACGGTGGTTCACGACGTTCCTTTGACGGAAGTGCATGAAATATCACTTTCGAGCTTGGTGAGTGTACAACTCACTTATGTGTTACTATATAGCTTTGATACTTGAACTTGATGAGTTGAATGTTAATTGATTGAAGTGAGAGCGTACTTTATCACTCTCACTTATTGTTTATCAGGTTATTGGAATGTTACATGAAATGTTACATGAAATGAAAAATACTTGACTTGGTGGCGTTTGGACGAGTATCCAACGACCATGCTTGTTACCTTTGAGCTCAACACCTGTGGCCAGTTACTCGAGTCGGGCCGGCAAGGGCCTAGTCGATTAGATAACGAACCACGGTAGTCTATTTTGGGATCTTTGGGTATTGAGACCCTCGGTTCCGGTATACTCGAGTAATACCATAGTGCAAGTGTTTGGATTTCGGGCCCGGTAGGGGTATGTTGGGTGGAAGGAATGGAAGTAAAGTGGAGTCTACGGTTGGTTACTTTTAAACATTGAAGGAGAGTCAATGAGCTTCGATCAAGAATGGAAACGCGGAAAAGGGCTCTTGAGAGCCGCCCGTATCCTTTTATCACCACCATTAATGAGTGCCTTTGTTTACTTTTGATATATTGAAATGAAAAGCTTGATGCTTATATGAACTTGGTTGCTTGAGTAGTATTATCTCACTGGGCAATTAGCTCACTCTATTCCTTTTGTTTTCCTTACAGGAAAATAAATACTTTTGGACTGCAATTGATAATTGGTTGCCGAAATGAGCTAGTTGGACATATCTTTTGTATAGCTCATTTATTGAAACCCTAAATGTACTTTTGGGACCGTTTCCCTTTTGATTTGGCAAACCAGACTTGTATCCACTTTTGAATACTTTTGTATGCCACTTTAGCTTGTAAATGCTAAGTTTCAAGATGTGAATGTTTGCTTGATATTTGGTTGGATTCTGACGGGTCGGTTGCTATTCATGGCCGACTCCGGATTTCATTTTTTTTTATTTTGGGTTATTTTGACATTTTGACTTGTTTTACGCGCGTTTGTAAGTTCCGGAACGCAATAGATCGCTCTAACTGCACCGTTAGTCCTGGCGAGAGCTGGGCAGGCAGTCCGCTAACCCTTTTTGGTTCGCCTTAGGGGAAGGTGGGGCTGTCACACCGGTAATACCCCGCTAAACCTAGAAAGCTACGAACCTCGGTGGGGTTTTTCGGCCATTTCCAATTGGTCACTGTGACAGCCCCACCTCCCCCTAAGGCGAACCAGAGGGTTCGGCGGACCGCCTGCCCAGCTCTCGCCGGGACTCAGTCGAACCTCAATCAAATCCGAAATAAAACCTCAAGATCAAACGAAATAACAATCCAAAACTTAAAGCGAAACTTATATGCATTTCTATCTCAAAAGGAAGTACAAATATCGAATATACAAAGGTTCTCAATTCGTCATACATCCAGCTCGTGCCAAGCACTAGGGCGAGAACCATTACAAAACAAAAAAAACTAGACTAGGCTAACCTACATTGGGCTCTCGTCCTTGCTCGCATCCCCCTGTTAAGGAAAACAAAACTAAAGGGGTGAGCTAAAAGCTCAGTGAGGTTCCGAACACATATTCAACAACAAAGCCAATACATTAACCATCGATAATCAATAATTCAAGAAACATTTACAATGGAAAGCGATAATAACACATACATTAAAAGGATACGGGCTCACAGGGAGCCATGCTTTCGTTCGTTCATTCGTTCTCCTGACATTTCCCCTTATTCCTCCAATTGTTTGAAAATGCATTTTTGTAAGTAAAACCCTCATTCGTTCGTTCGTTTCATTTCATTCACCCCCTCCTAGACGTTGGCCAGGCTCCACCAACCTACAAGGTAATAGTCGAGCATACCAACGTTCACACCCAGGGTCACCATATCGCCCGACCGAGTCCGCTTTTGGCTCGAGTCGATCGGTAACGAAGGGCAGGGCCCAGTTCAGCCAAACGGCTTACATTCATGCGCAACTAACATTTAATCATTTAATCATTGAAAATTTCACATTTATTTAGGTCGAGTGCGATAAAGTACACACTCGCCTAGAAAACTCGTTTTAACAATCATTGAAAGCACTTAACACATTATCAATCAATAATAACAAGCCAATAAGTCAAGGAAATATAACAAACAAGGAACACTCACCTATATACGCAAAACAACGTGCAAAATATCCTTTCGGATATTATCTTTAGTGTGACACACCGAATATTAGGAAGTTGTTTGTAAAGAAGATACTAAAGTGTATTTCTTTGGGTTTGATTTAAAACCTTATTTTGGTTTAAAAGACTAGAAACCCTAATATTTTAATCAAAAACCCTAGTTTACTTGTGACCAACCGGATTTCTTAAATCCCTCATATTTTAATTGAAACCCTAATTTTAGTCACTGGAATTGTAAAATTCTTCACGTTTTTCTTAAAAATGCCCTTTATTTGGAAATTATTTATTTATTATAGCCCTACTACCCAGTCATTCCACAATAAGTGCAAATGAACCTAGAAAGTAGGGTTTCACTTTTCGGTTTCAAGATTGGAGCAAATTAGGGTTTTCGCGATTTTTCGTAGGATGATTTTCGGTACGGAGTGAGGATCAAATTTGGTGATTAAAAGTGACTTTTAGGTGAGAAATAATATGTGATTAGGAGTAACGATATAAGGTTAGTGAATAGGAAGTAAAAACCCTAGTACGTGTGTTTTAAAGAAAAGCGGCGCGAACCGACGGGTATCGATCACTACCGATTGAACCCACCACTTGATCACCACTTTCTTACTACCATATACCCTTGATATTTTTACAAAATATCCCCCCTCATCCTCAGCCATGTGACCAAAATATGTGGCCCAAAATGAAAGGAAAAGAAAGAGAAATTTGGAAGGTTTTGGTGGTGACAAGTGTCACACACCTATGGCTCTTTGACCAAACCAATTGTCTTGCCTTTTTATCTTCCATTTAGCTTCATTCTTCCTCATTTTTTTCTGGTTTGGCTGAGACAAGAGAGAGAGAAAGAGAGAGCAAGAGTTTTCACCATTTCATCTTGATTTGCACCATTCAAGTGAGGAACCAAAATTCTAAACCGATTAAAGTGTGAGTTGTGACCTTGGGATGCTAGGGGAAACAAAAATTCCAAGAGGAGGTGAAGTATTACTCTTGCAAGCTTCTTTTGTTGAGGTATAAGGTCTAACCCATAGCTTTGGTTCTTTTATTTTTGATTAAGATGTTATATAATTCATGTTTTGGTTAGATTAGTTGTGATACAAGTTGTTGGGATGATTTTTAAGGTGATATATGTAAGTTAGGGTTTGATGATTTCTGCCTATACTTACTATATGGATGATATATGTTGTATCTAAGCCTATATAGGAGGTTGTGGTGGTGGATTGAGGCAAGAAATGAAGAAAGTTTCATTGAATCCCAAAATTCCCAGATTTCTGGAAAATTTCAGCCTTGTTCTGTCCGGTTTTATTGGACTATGTTAGAGGCCGAATTAGGCTTGGAATAAAACATTAAAGTTGCATATAATGTTATTTTATAGGCTCATACAAAATTTCAGCTCAATCGGAGCAATGTAGCTTGTGAAAAGACTGAAATACCCCTGCTGCCCTGTTTCTACCCGAATTTGATATTTGCGTCTGTAATTGGTTATTTTGGTTGGGAATGCTTCTGATTGGGTTGTTGATGTCTGCTTATTAATTGTATCCTTGTATCTTAGCTTTCGGATGGCTCTGGAATCACTTGATTTGGACTTTGGTAGCCTGAGATATGGCCATTTAAAGGTAGTACGGTTAATTAGCCGACTAGTTGGAATTTGGTTCTGTGAACTAGGAATTTGATTATGGTACACTGGAAATTTGACTAAGTGACCTTCATGAAAGTTGTATGCCTTCATCTTAGCTTCGAAACGGTATACGTTTCACACTAATCCGATAAGTGTAGCCTCAGATGTGTTCTTTCCGCAAAAACCCGTTAAAACTGTCTTTTGTAAACTTCATTTCCGCACTCGTTATTAGCTTGATTTCTTGTCCTTGTATTGTCTTGAGCCTATTGAATGGATAATGAAATGAGATTGTTGTGTATATAACTTTGGGTTTGTTTGAGGAAAATATTGAAGCCATAAATGGCGGGAAAATGGGTAAACACAAGGGGCATGCCGTCAAATTTTCGCGAGAAAGATAAACTAACCTTTGGAGTTCTAGTTCTGTATTTTGGAAATTTAACTTGGATACACTGAAAAATGGGTTGAGCTGTCTTCATGAAAGTTGTAACCTTTTATCTAAGTTTCAAGACACTATCTAGTACATTTTGATCCGATAACCACAGCTCCAATTATGATCAAAATCGTGTAACCTATTTTGTACCGTTTTTTTATTATTTTGACCATTTTTCGACCGTTCTCAATCGTTTAAGTTATAAACTGCTATTGTATAGCCGTTTCACTTATGTGTGTATATAATCTGTCTATACAGACCGTGAGGCTTTTGACAGTGACGGTCAAGCTCAGTAACTTGTATCATTTTTCGTGCCAAGCTTTATCAAGTGAGTAATTGGGTTGTTTATTGATGTGGAATTGTTGAAGTTGTGTATTGATGTGGAATTGTTGAAGTACCTTGTATATGTTAAATGGGTACTTAGGCGAGGGTGTACTTTATCTCACTCGACCTAAGCCCATCCTTTATTTTGATTTCCTATGTGAGAATACATGTTTTATGTTGAGTATTACCCTCTTGCTGTGTGCTGAGGAGGGTGAATACATGACTTGATTATTACCCTCTTGCTGTGTGCTGAGGAGGGTGAATACGTGACTTGAGTATCACCCTTTTGCTGTGTGCTGATGGGGGTGTTTACGTGACTTGAATTAAACCCCATTTGCTGTGTGCTGTTTGGGTAAGTACTTTGTTGTGTACTTTGTCGAGAGATACCATCTATTGAGAGATCGGATATCTCAGGGCTTGGTTCCAGCTCGGTTCCAAGGGTTAGACGAACTATTCGAGCCAGCTGGGGCTTGGTCGAAGATAGTTCCATGCTAAACTTGGGATTTAGTTCCTTGTTAAAGCTTTGACGAAAGCTAAGTTATTTTATTTCGCTCGAGCTGTTGTGTGCTGTTGACTGGCCAGCGGGGGTTGATAAGGTGAACGGGGAAGTTTAAGTGGAGTCTACGGACCATGAGTACTTTGGTTGACGGAGTGTCAACAGGCGTTCAAGCTCGGGGAATTGAACTGGCTTTGGAGCCACCCGTATCCTACCATTGTGATGTTACTTTTGTCATTGATCTGAAATATCCTATTTTACTTGTTCATTATGTGAGTTACATTCCCCTCCCCGATTACTCACTAAGCATATAGCTTACCCCTTTCCATTTGTTTTCTTTAGCAGGGGGCCGACGTGGGCATCGCTCGGGAAGGTGTTTAGTGTTTTGATTATAGACGAGTTGAACTTGTACTGGTTATAAGTTGACAAGTAAGATGTATATAGTTGTCGTGATGGTTATAGTTATCAGGTTTTGTAAGGTTTACTTTCCGGTACTCGTGGTATGCATGACTTGATGTATTGGGTTGTGCAACTTTTGAAGATGTAATCGTTCAGACAGAATCTTCTTTTGGCGTGAATCTATTGTCTAGTTTTATAAGTGAGTGAGTCCCGGCGAGAGTTGGGCAGGCGACCCGCCGAACCCTGGGGTACGCCCTAGGGAGAAGTGGGGCCGTCACATTTAGTCACCAAGAAAACCTAAGATTAAACAAGAAAGAATATTACCGCTCATCTAACACAAACAATTAGGTGAAATCAAAGAACTCAACAATTGATGAGTAGAACGTATAAAAGACTTCAAAGTGAAATGAGGACATTTGGACCCGTGGACAAAAATAACTAGGGTTTCATAGTCGAAACGTAAAACCCAACTCAAAAGAGTTATAAAATTTTCCAATGGAAACACTAGAACCAAAGACAAGTCGGAATCCAACTAGATAGGCTAAGAAATACTATTTTCGGGATCGTTTATATGGTTCAAAATCATCTCATATTCAAGTAGATACTATAGACTAAATGTCTTAATGAAATTCATGTAAAAGGGAGGACAAAATACCCAAGAAAATCCTAAACCACTCCTTTTTATTTGGTAAGCGTAAGTCAACATTTGGAGTTTCCAATTGAAGAAGGATCATGTTTTAAGATGGAAAACGGTCATAGTATTTGCCAAACAAAAATATACAAATTCAAATAGAAACTTAGCCCTCGAGCGAAAATTTGGGCAGCACGCCCTTTGTATTTACCTATTTTTCCAGCCATTTATGGCTTCATTGTTTTTCTCAATCAATCCCAAAGTCACACACAATATCATCTCATTTCAATAGCCATTCCATAGGCTCAAAGTCAGATAAGTACAAAAATCAAGCTAACAACATGTGCGGAAATGAAGTTTAACAAAAGACAGTTTTGATGGGTTTTGCGTAACGGACACATCCGAAGCTACGCTTATCGGATTGGGATGTAATTCATACCGTTTCGAAGCTAAGACAGAGGGCTACAATTTTGATGAAGATAACTTAGTCCAGTTTGTAGTGAAACTAGGTCAAAATTGAAATATACGAAACCAGAATCTCACAACCAGGTTGGCTAACCGCACAATTGTTAAACAGCAACAAGTCAGGCTACCAAAGTCCGATTGAAGTGTATCTCATGGTGTTTCGAAGCTAAAACACAACCCTACATTTCTTATAAAGACCTCCAAGGCCAAATCATGCATTTTCATGATCAAAAATGGAAAACTACACAAAAACAGAATTCTGGGCGCGAAACAGGTTTCATAGACAGTCAAGGGTATTTCGGTCATTTCACATGCTACAGTGGTCGGATCAAGCTGAAATTTTGTATAAAACTATTTTATACTATTGGATACAACTTTCATGTTTTGGTAAAAATCTAATTCGGTAAGGATCATGGTGAAAAGTCACGGTCAGATTGGGTGAAATGACAACCCTGTTCGCTGAACTCCTACCTAGACCAGTCTGGGTATTTCCGTCTTATCTCTGGCTACCAAACTTGGATTCGGCTGAAATTTTATAGACAACTATAAAACATTATTCTCTACAACTTTCATGTTTTGTGCTAAGGCCAATTCGGCCTCTATCCTGGTCAAACAGAAACGGCCAGAACAGGGGTTAGTGAAACCCTAATCTGGAATTCATGCATTCAAGTGCTAATCCTCCACAAAACAACATCTAAAACAACTAAAAACCACTAATAAGCAATTAATTGAAATAAAGAGGATGTTCTTGGCAAAATACCTTAAAACCACAAGAAAGGTAGGAGCTTAGGCTTTGTCCTCCAAAAATCCTTCCATTCAAGTTCCTAATCTTCCTTAACTAGCACTTTGTATGGAGTAATTTGAGTTTCCAATGGTTGGAACTTAAGATTTGGCTTGGATTTGAAGTTGAAGATGAAACTTTTCCTCTCTTTCTTTCTCTCAAGTGTTCAGCCAAGAAGGAAGAAGAAATGGGATATTTTTGGTCAAATTTTGGTATTTAGTAAAGGTAAGAAAGTTAAGTCAAAGTCCAAGTCCAATCGGGTCGCGACACCTAGCACCTTTTAATGTTATTCTCATCCTCTTGTCTCCCAATACAAATTAATCTAACTAACCTTCAATTATCTCCTAGCACCTGGTAAAATAATAACACTTAGCACAAAAATCACTTAGTCTCCAAAATTTTATCGTGCTAGCGGGTCCCACGTCTATAATGCACTTCCAATATAACGTACACTAACTTGTACCAAGAAAATGACTTGAAAACTATTTTCACTTATAAAAATATATAAAACTTTAATATTTTAAAGGATAGTATAAAAATGTAGGCAAAAATAAAATAATGCCTAGAAAATGTGAAAATTTTCAGGTTTTCACAGTCACAGCCTCTACTTTCGCTGGGTCAACCGAGATACCTTCTTGGGAAATTACGTGCCCTAGGAAACTAACTTTCTCCCGCCAAAACTCGGTCTTACTGAACTTGGCATACAATTGATGTTCCCTTAGGGTCTGCAACACAACTCTCAGATGCTGCTCATGCTCCTCACGAGTTTTGGAGTAGACCAAGATGTCATCAATAAAAACAACAACAAATCGGTCCAAATAGGGCTTAAAAACCCTATGCATTAAGTCCATGAAGGCGGTAGGAGCATTGGTTAGTCCAAAGGGCATAATTGCGAACTCGAAATGCCCATATCTTGAGTTAAAAGCGGTTTTCGGAATATCCTCTCTCCTAATCAACAACTGGTAATACCCCTGTCGGAGGTCCAGTTTTGAGAAGACCACTGCTCCCTGCAGTTGGTCAAATAACTCATCAATGTGGGGCAGTGGATACTTATTCTTAACTGTGACGTTGTTCAGGCCCCGGTAATCAATACACATCCTCAAACTTCCGTCCTTTTTCTTTACAAACAACACAGGGGCACCCCAAGGAGACCCACTCTCTTGAATGAATCCCCGCTCCAGAAGGTCTTGTAATTGCAACTTTAGCTCTGCAGGGGCCATTCGGTATGGGGTTTTGGAGATAGGTGAGGTTCCAGGTAGCAGGTCTATCTTGAATTTTATCTATCTTTCCGGAGGTAGAGCTACTAACTCATCAGGGAATACATCCGGAAATTCCCTTACTATATGTACATCCTCTACCTTCACTTTATCTGTGGAGGTGTTGATTAGAAAGGCTAAAAATCCTTGTGCCCCTTTACTTAGCAGTTTTCTAGCCCAAATGCCCGAAATCAAAGCAGATGAGGCTAACCTACCCCTTATATCCAACCTTAGGGTCGCCTCCCCAGGAATACGGAACTCCACCACTTTCTTCTTACAATCTAGTTGGGCATTATACTTAGCTAACCAGTCCATGCCCAGAATCACATCATACCCCTTGATGGAGAGGCTTATCAAATCTCCTAATAACCTCTTCTCTCTTACCCACACTTCACAATCCCTATAAACCAGACTAGTAACCAACCGATGATTCCCCGTAGGGGTACTAACTTCTAGGTCGTATGGTAAACTAGCAGGTTTTATATCGATGCCACACATGAAATCAGGATTAACAAAGGAATGAGTGGCACCTGGATCTACTAAAACTTTGACAAAGCGGTGGAATACAGGGATCGTACCTTCTACAACCTCAGAGGAATCTGAGACTTGCTGGGGCTCTAACGAAGACACCCGAGCTGGCACCTTAGGTTTGGACCCATCTCCTTTAGTTGGTCCAGCATTGGTCCTCGGCGGTTGTTGGCTCCCTTTTCCATCTTGTTTTAGGACCGGGCAAGTGGCCAACTGGTGGTCTGCGCTTCCGCAGCGCAGACATTTGCCCTCCTTCTTCTAGCAATTATCCTCGGAGTGATTCGACTTTCCGCAGTACCCACAAGGCCCACAGGACGCCGAAACTGAACCCTTCTGGAAGTTTCCGCCTTGGCCTGTCCCAGTTGAGCCACCCCTGGACTGAGCCCCTCTGCCGGAACCCGTCTGTCGTCCACCTCCAGCTCCTCGTCCGAACTTGGAGGGGGTACCTTTATCTCCTTGCCCGGAACTGCTTCCAGGAAAGCCGCGCTTCTTTGCCTGGAAGTTCCTTACTTGCAACCTAGCACTTTTTACCCGTTGGTCCTTTTCCACGACCTCGCTAAAAGCATTAATTTGAGCTACTGCGAGGTCCTTCTAGATTTTGACATTCAAGCCCTGGATAAAACGTCTGATCCGCCGTTGCTCGGTCATGATCAGCTCAGGAGCAAATTTGGACAGGCGGGTGAATTGGCTCTCGTACTCCGCCAGAGATTGAGCCCCTTGGCGGAGTCGGATAAACTCATCTTCCTTCCTCTCCTGAACTAGAGGAGGAAAGAATTTCACGTTGAATTCTCTCATAAAATTTCCCAAGTCCTGGGCATTTGTTCCCGTTCCCATTTTTTCCGAATGACATTCCACCAGGAACGGGCCGCCCCTTCCAGCTGGAAAACGGCAAAAGTCACCTGCCGTTCTTCGGTGTAGTGCAGGGCAGCGAAAATGTCTATCATTTTCGCAAGCCACCTTTCGGCGACATCCGGGTCGGGCCCCCCAACGAATTTCGGTGGGGCAAACTTCTGGAATCTTTCAAGTGCCCTGTCGTCGCTCTCGACGTGGTTGCCAGGGTTTCCAGGTTAGGGTTAGGGTTCTGACCTTGTTGCTGCACCACTTGTGCCAGCAGGTTGGTCATTTGCTGCATAGCGGCAACTATCTGTACGTTGGGGTCAACCCTCGGTTCAGGATTAGGTCCAGAGGAGGTTTCCCCAGCACCCTGGTCCGACGTAGGTTGCCTACTCCCGCGCCCACGGCCCCGTCCACTACGCGTACCTTCCATGAACTCTACTTGATCTAAGCAAACGTACTAGAACAATACATTAACAATGCATGTAAGTAAAATCCCACAAGTTTTTACAGTAACATATATATACATTCCAAACAAAGTCAAACAACGCACATATCAACAACCAGTCAAGCCAAGTACAGTCAAATCAAGTATAGTCAAGTCAAGTATACACATAGACAATCCACCAGGGAATGGCCTTATCAAAAATAATATACACGTAGCTAATCCAACGTACAAAACGGCTAGCTACGGCTCTTTTCCCTATCCGTCCTAAATATAGAAACAAAACTATCCCAAAAGATCCTAGGAGTCACAACCTAGTCCGTCGTCGGGCTAGTGGACCCACCCGACGGGGAGGATTCACCCCCTGCCCCGGCCCCTGTGCACGACGCCTCGTCGCTCACCTCCTCGAGCACGTCGGCGCAGAGGTTTAGGATCGACGCGGCTCGAACCCTAACCTTTCGAGCTCACTTAGTCTCACGCTCACGTGCCTCCCTAAGTTGAGTGCAGAGGTCGTCCACTCTATCCTCACACTCGAGCACATCGTACTCTAGATCCTTAATTCGCTTGGCTTGTTTCTCATTGGCCGCCCTCAACTGATTCACCTCGGCCTCGAGCCTAGCATTATCTTTGGCCAGCTCCTTCCGTTCCTCGGCCACGGCCAACACTAAGGTGTTAGGGTAGGCGTAGGTGTGGCGACACTCACATCGTCGGAGGCGGTTAGCCGGGCTCCAATGCACGACGGCCCCACTTGGCCGTATCTAGTATGGGATCACTGGGAGCACTCCACGGGGTCGCTCACCAGGAGGGCTATCACTAGGCTCACCACGTCCGTCCATCCTATACCAAAAGAGTAAATAAATGTAAATAACCTTAAGGAACATAAGCAAAATAATCCTCAAGTCGAGCCTTTCTAACACGCCCAGGCCAATTCAAACCTAGGCTCTGATACCACCTGTGACAGCCCCACCTTCCCCTAAGGCGAACCAAAGGGGTTAGCGGACTGCCTGCCCAACTCTCGCCAGGACTAACGGGACAATTCAATACGGTTTAAACGTTCCGGAACATACAAGCGCGCTTAGACAAGTCAAAATTTCAAAATAAAAAAAATGAAAACGGGGTCGGCCATGAATAGTAACCGACACGTCAAAATCCAACCAAGCATCAATCAAACATATACATCTTGAAATTTAGCATTTACATACCAAAAGGACGTACGCATGTTGTCCAACAAGTTTATACAAGTACGGTTTGCAAATTACAACTCAACATTTTTGGTTGGATCAAAATGCGCTTAGAGTTTTGCCCAAAAGGAGCTATTCAAAAGATAGTTACAACAAGCTCAACTCGGCAACCAACATTCATGGACTTTCCAAAAGTATTCAAATTCCTGTAAGGAAAACAAAAGGAATAGAGTGAGCTTACGCCCAGTGAGATACTATCACTCAAGCAACCAAGTTCATATAAGCATAAGACTTTTCACCCCAATTCATTCAATAAAGAAGTAAACCAAGATCACACATTAATAAAATTGGTAAAAGGATACGTACGGCTCTCAAGAGCCTCTTTCCTCGCTTGTATACTTGATCGGACTTCATTGACCGTCCGTCAATGTTTACAAGTAACCAACCGTAGGCTCCACTTTACTTCTATTCCTTCCACCCAACGTCCCCCTATCGGATCCGAACTCCAAACAGGATAAATTTGGTTATACTCGAGTATACCGGAATCGAGAGTCTCATACTATAAGATTCCATATAACAGTCCCTATGGCTCGTCAATTTTCACGACCAAACCCTCGCCGGCTCGATTCAATCGACTACCAATGGGGTTGAGCTCAGTAGTAACAGTAATGGTCGTTGGATACTCGTCCAAGCGACACCAAATCCAGTGTATTCATATACCATCAAGTAATACAGTAAACAGTCGTATAGAGGACATAAAGAGTGAGAGTGATCAAGTACACTCTTGCTTTAATCCATTTTCATGGTGCAAGTAACATTCAAAGCATCAATTGCAAGTATAGCAAAGCCACATAGTAACAAACAAGTGAGTAGTACACTCACTAAGCACGCAAGTGAAATTTCATAAACGTCCGCCCAAAGAGCGTCTCGAATCACCGTCACGCCCTAAAATATTCAAACAAGAACAATAAGACTCGATTACAAGTCATAAACCAATTCCACATACTACCAAAAATAAAGCTCCATTAGGACGTATAAGCACTAAAGTAAGTTAGGGAAAATCCGGAAATGCAAGTTAAGCTCTAAGACCTAAAAACAGTTTTGACGCCATTAAGCGTATTGGGCACAACTGGCACTACGAGTATCAGATGGATGTATACTATACATCGTTTCGAATCTAACAGAAAGGGCTACAATGTTGAAGAAGGTTATTCAGTCCAGTTTGTTGTGCAACTATGCCAAAATCGCAATGTACCAAACCAGAATCATATAAATAGGTTAACAAAGCGCATTCTGGTTAACCAACCATAAGTCAGGCTTCCAAAGTCCAATTCAAGTGATTCCAAAGCCATGTGAAAGCTAAGATACCAGGTTATATTTATTAAGAAGACGTAAACAACAAAATCAATCGTATTCCCAATCAAACTAACCAATTACCAAAGATGATTACCAAGTTCGGACGGAAACAGGGCAGCAGGGGTATTTCCGTCGTTTCACAGGCTACGTTACTCCGATTGGCCTGAAATTTTGTAAGAAACTATAAAATATTATTACCTACAACTTTCATGTTTTAACCCAAGGCTAATTCGGCCTATAAATATGAGGAATAGTACCAGGCAGAATGTGGTTACATGAAACCCTAACTTCTGAAATTTTCCGTCAAATGCGGAAATTTTCCGCAACAACCACAATTTATGCATTCTAGCTCCATTCTAGATTATTTCCAACCATCATACATGGACACACAATGGTAATCATATTAAAACAGAAAAATCATGAATAAATAGAAAAATGTCATCAATCTCACTAAAATCATGAAATAACCCACAAAAACACCTCTTAGGCTACCACAAGCCATTAATTATACATCATCAAGAACAAAAGAGGAGTTCCTTAGATGCTCACCTTAAAATGCAAGAAAGGAAGCAACTAACCACCTTAGCCTTCCAAACAACTTCACAACTAACCTTAATATCACCAAACTAAGAGGTTTTATGGAGTAGTTTAAAGATTAAACGGTTGAAGTGAAAGATTGGGCAAGATTGGAGACTAGAAAATTGAGAGCTTTTCCTTTCTTTTCCCTTGAAGAGAATCGGCCAAGGAGCTTGAAAATGAAGGGTAATTTTAGTCAATTTTGATTTATTTGGTAAAGTCATAAATAGTGGTCAACAAGTAAGAATTAATCTACAAGTGACACTTGTCACTTCCATTAAATGCTAAGCTATCCTTTTGTTTCCTCAACACTCATCCAAATGATATCCTCTAATTATCTATTAGCACCTAGTAAAATAAACCCGGTATCCAAAACTTAACCTAACTGGCCGAATTTTTTCGAACTTTACGCACTAGCGGGTCCCACGTCCGATATACGTCCTTAATTTCTCAAAAACTAACCGATACTAGAAAAATCATCTAAAAACTATATTTACTTATAAAAATTATCTAGAAAATTTTCTACTAAAGAAAATGCAGAAAAGCATGCAATTAAATAAAATAAAACCTTGAAACTGGGAAAATTTACGGGGTCTCACACGTGCTAAGCCTAATTCAGCCTCTAACATCAAGAACTAGAACCGGGCAGAACTAAAGATTGAATTTCCAGAAATCTGGACTTTTGTTATAGTCAAGCTATAATTCACATTTTTACCTTAAAAGTACCACTACTTTCTCATTTACAAGATTATATACCATATATATACACCATATAACACCTAACCCACAAGAAATATGAGTGAATAAATCAAAACCCTAACTCAATATTCCTCCCTCCAATCATCAAAACCATTTGAAACAAGCATCACAAGCACAACTCTAACATTAATACCCAACTTAATCATGATTAATGGAGAAAGAAAGAATGATCAGCCATTATACCTCAAGACAAGACCTTGCAAGAGTGATCATCCACTACTCCTTGAAATTTTTGGTTCCTTAAGCTTCCCAAGCTTCCAAACTAATGATTAATGGGTTTAATTTTTCTTGTTTGCACTCAAAAGGTTGGATTCAAGGTTGAAAATTGAAAACTCTCTTCACTCTTCTCCCTCTCCTTGCTCTCGGCCAAACCAGAAAAAATGATAAAGAATGAGCTCAAATGAAAGATAAGAAGGCAAGACAAAAGGGTTTGGTCAAAGGGCCATAGATGGCCAACAAATGGCACCACCAAAATCCATCCAAAATTTTTTTCTTTTCCTTGCATTTTGAGTCAACATTTTCGGCTATAAGGGCTGAGGATGAGGGAGATATTTTGCAACAATATCAAGGGTATGTGGTGGTAGGAAAGTGGTAGTCAAGTGGTGTGTTCAATCGATAGTGAATGTTACCCGTCAGTTCTAGCCGTTTTTCCTTCAATCGCGTATACTAGGGTTTTATCTTCTAATTCACTAACTTATTATTATCACTTCTAATCACACACTTAATATCATCTACTAACTCACTCTTAATCACCACATTTATCGCACTAGCGGGCCCCACATCGATAATGCGTTTCAAATTTAACGTCCACTAACTCATACTAGAAAAATGAATTTAAAACTGTACTTGCTTGTAAAAATGCATAGAAATTTTAATATTTCCAATGAAAGTATAAAATGTAGGCAAAGAAATAAAATAATCCTAGTTCAATTGCCGCGCTCAACCGTACTTCCAACACATACACGTATATACATATCGTTCACCCAAATACACATAATATCAAAACCTTCATTTGTTGAAAACAAATGGTTAACACATTTTCACTTCACAAGGGGAAGTGAGAATAAACAAAAGGCTAAGAAAATGTGAAAGTTTTAGGGTTCTCACACTCTCTCCCCCTTAAAGAAATTTGTTCCTCGAAATTTTCCAATCACAATCTAAAGTAACCAATGGCTTTTACGTTCTACGTCTCGGAAGAAATGAGGATCTTCATTCCAGTCCCTTCTCCATTTCACGGTCCAGGGTCGGTCTCGGTTGGTTGCTGGGTTCCTTTCTTTTCACGCAATTGAAATGGGCAATTAGCAATCCGATGCTTGGCGATGGCACAGCGCAGACATCTTCCCCCCTTTTTCCAACAACCTACCTCCAGATGGTTGGCTTTTCTACAATAGCCACAAAATGGGAAAGGGATTGATGTTTGATCTCCTTGTGAGACACATAATACGCTAGTCTTTACATATCTCATGCCCCGCTCGTACCCCTGAAAGGAAAAGAAATGGAGTGGAATGAGCTAAAAGCCCAGTGAGGTTCCAAATAGCAAATTGACCATTATTTATAAGTACAAGTTTTCGATATAGCAAGGTAACGAGCATGAAGAGTTCGTAAAGGTGAGCAATAACACGTCAAGTAGAAATCTCAAAATGAGCGAGTGTAAAAGTTTTTCAAAATAAACAATAATCCAATAAGCAATAATCATTCCAAAGCATAAGGATACAGATGGCTCTCAGGAGCCAACTTCCCATTTCATCATCAGGAGCTTGATCACGTAATAGTTGACACTCCGTCAACTTTCAAGTAAAGGAACCAATCCAGTAGAGCACCACTTACACTACTCTCCGTCCACCATTCACACCCCCTACTGGGCCCAAAATCCTCAATAAACACGGGTGGTAATACTCGAGTATACCGATTAGTCGAGGAGATATCACTCCACTCGACAAAACAAGAGACCCAGGGTTCGTTACCCAATCGACCAAGCCCTTGCCGGCTCGACTAGAGTAACTCGCCACAGGGTTTCTGGAATTCCAGGAAGTGCGCACATCATAAACAAGTATATCAAGTCAATTGCAACAATAAACACGTATATCACGTAAGGGCAAGTGCGATAAAGTACACTCTTGCCCTATCAATTCACGTATATAACATGTAATCATATTGGTCACGTATCAAGTTCAAGTATCTAGTGCAATTCGGTATTTGAAAGCACTCACCAAAAGATATAGTGCCTTTACTGGTCACTTTCAGGTTATACTCCGGGTTCGGAGTCCAAATCTGCGATAAAACTCAGTTTAAGAACTTTGAAACATGACTAAGATTCGAAACTTAGACGTTTCGTTCAATAAAAATCAAGAAATTGGAATTCACTTGGAGAATATTCGTGAAACACTCGCTCGCTTTTCAAACTATATAACTTTGTAACATTTATACTTGGAAATGCCATTTGAGTGTAAAGTACAAGGAAAACGTATTTCTAGTAGTCATGATTGTATTTCTCAAGGGTACAAGTTCGGCCAAATCCTTACTTATAGACCTCGGAACAAGAAGACTCAAGTACCCTAGATGGTTCAAGTGATATTCATATCAACTCTACCCAAGTCGCAAACATGTTTCTATAGTCCTCGAGCATAAATTTGGGCAGCACGCCCTTTGTGTTTACCTAATTTTCCAGCCATTTATGGCTTCATTATTTTTCCTCAGCCAATCCTAAAAGTCATACATATCATAGATTCAAGTAAATAGCCGTTCCATAGGCTCATAACAACATAAGAACAAAAATCAAAGTGATAACAAGTGCGGAAATGTAACCTAGCAAAAGACAGATTTGACGTGTGGTTGCGGAAATAACACATCCGAGGCTATGCTTATCGGATTGAGTCGTAACTTATACCAATTCGAAGCTAAGACACAGGGCTACAATTTTCATGAAGATAACTTAGTCCAGTTTCCAATGCAACCTAGTCAAATTCCCAATTTACAGAACCAAAATCCAACTTGATGGCTAATTAACCGCATTATACTAGAATGGTCATATCTCAGGCTACCAAGGTCCGATTAAGGTGTTCTTGGAGGCGTTTAAAATATAAGACAGAATAATAAAACTTTCATGTTTTAGAAAAAGGCTAAATCAGTACGGATCCTAGTGAATAAACATGATAAACTGGATAAACTGACCAAACGGACTACTGGGAAAAACCTTAAAATAGTGAGGGTATTTTGGTCTTTTCACAAGCTACGTTGCTCCGATTGAGCTGAAATTTTGTAGGAACCTATAAAATACCATTATATACAACTTTCATGTTTTAGGTCAAGCCTTATTTGGTCTCTAAATATGAGTACCAAAACTGGGCAGAACTAAATTAGGAAATTTCCAGAAATCTGGGATTTGTTGATTTCAATGCAACCTTTCTTGATTTCTTACTTCACTTACTACCAAAACCCCTTATATAACCTTATATACAACATATACTAACTATACAACAAGTTTAGGCAGAAATTTATTAAACCTTAACTTGCATATATCATCCAAAAATCATCACATCCACTTGCATATCTTGTAATCAAGCCAAAACATGAACTAGATGACATCTTAAACCAAAATTTAAAAGACCAAAAACCATAATTAGATCTTATTCCTCAAAGACAAACTTGGAAGAGTGATACTCCACTTCCTTTGGAAATTTTTGTTTGCCCTAGCTTCTTAAGCCCACAACTAGCACTTTAATCGGTTTGGAAGTTTGATTTCTCACTTGGATAGCTAAGATCAAGAAGAAGAAAGTTTTTCTTGTTCTCTCTTTTCTCTCTCTCTTTGGTCGGCCAAGCTGCTGAAATAATGAAGAGGAAAGGTGCAAAAATTGGGATAAGAAGGATGGTTACTCTCTTGGTCAAGAAACTCTTAGGTGAGGACAAGTGTCGCCACCACCACCTTTCATTTTTCTCTTTCTTTTCCTTGCTATTTTTAGTCCACATTTTCGGTCAAGCTAGCTGGCAATGAGGGGGGGATATTTTACTCAAGTATTAATGCTCATGTGATAAGAAAGTGGTGGTCAAGTGGTACGTTCAATCGGTAGCGCGCGGTACCCGTCGGTTCGCGCCGTTTCTCTTAAAAACACACGTACTAGGGTTTTTACTTCCCATTCACTAACCTTATATCATTGCTCCTAATCACATATTATTTCTCACTTAAAAGTCACTTTTAATCACCAAATTTGATCCTTGCTCCGTACCGAAAAATCATCCGGCGAAAAATCGCGAAATCCCTAATTCGATCCAATCTTGAAACCGAAAAGTGAAACCCTACTTTCTAGGTTCATTGGCACTTATTGTGGAACGATTGGGTAGTAGGGCTTTAATAAATAATGAATTTCCAAATAAAAGGAAATTTTTAAGAAAAACGTGAGGGTTTTACAATTTCAGTGATTAAAATTTTAGGGTTTCTAGTCTTTTAAAACAAAATAATGTTTTAAATCAAATCCAAAGAAATGCACTTTAGTATCTTCGTTACAAACAACCTCCTAATATTCGGGGTGTCACAGTGTGTGTATCATGTATTATACTTGGCTTGTATATATATTCCTTTCAGGGATTGTAAGAAGTTATTTGCATTTGATTGTGTCTTGGCGGATTGTGATGTGGCAGTCACTATTCGCTTTACGGTTTGACTTTTGTTTTTCTGTTTCTCGATTGATGGTTTGGTTAAGCGCGCTAGTAGATTCCCGAACGACTTGAGTGAATGTTTTACCGTTTTAGTAGTTCTGGCGAGAGTTGGGCAGGCAGTCCGCTAACCCCTTTGGTACGCCTTAGGGGAAGGTGGGGCTGTCACAGGCACTCTCGATCCTTGTCTTTGTTCAGCTGTTGTTTCCCTTTGTTCTCTTGGCTCTTGGGCTCGCTTACTCCCCCGGCCACGACTACGTCTTCCCTCCATATTATTTTCCCCCTCTCTTTTTTTTTTTTTTTTTCAAAAGGTACTTTAATAAGCAAACGAAGTAAATTGACTAAAATAGCAAGATCTAACGTACCAAATACACAGAGAAACATATACACAAAGAGACATATCACTTTAGACAGGTAGTCAAAGCAGGCAGATAGTCAAAAGCAGTCAACATTACACGTGTACATATTAACATACCACAAACAAAAGTCATGGAATGACAATACAAGGGCAAATCAAAAGAAAAGGCGATATCGTCTCGGTCTCAATTAAATAACCCCGTCCGGTCTCTCACGTCACTTACCATCCAAACTAGATGTCCATTGACCTCTTGTACTCATTCTGACCAAACAAAGCCTATTCATGTTCCCAAAATCCAAATCTCCAATACTTAACACTGCCTCAACTCTGGAGTACTCGGGCACAAGAATCCGAAATAAGATAATTCACATCTCGAGCTGGCCAGTCCCAAGAGTAAACTATCTACAATCAAAATTCCCACCTGACGTACCTATCTATGGTCCTCAAATACCACAAGAAAATGTAAGGCCTATAACATTCACAAGTCACAGCTTATGCTCGAACGAGCACTTAGTCCTTCATACTTATTCACCACTTAGTCCAGGCTCACTCCGCTCAGAGACCACGCGAACCTGGCTCTGATACCAACTGTGACATCCCCACCTTCACCTAAGGCGAACCAAAGGGTTCGGCGGACCACCTGCCTATCTCTCGCCAGGACTCAGTCATTCACCTCAGATAAAATCGAAACAAAACCACAAGGCAAAGTATAATAATGATTCCAAGCTTAGAACATATACTTAGACATTTCTATCTCAAAAGGAATTACAAAATCAAATGTACAAAAGTTCTCAATTCTTCATACATCTAACCCTTGCCAAATGCTAGGGCGAGAACCATTACAAAAGGATCAAAAGAAGTAGACTAGGCTAGTCTATGCAGAGCTCTCGTCCATGCTCGCATTCCCCTGTTAAGGAAAACAAAACTAATGGGATGAGTTAAAAGCTCAGTGAGGTTCCGAACACATAATCAAACAATAAGTTCAATACATTAACCATCAATAATCAATAAGTCAAGAAACATTTACAATGGAAAACAATACTAACACATTCATTAAAAGGATACGTGCTCACAAGGAGCCATTCATTCATTCATTCGTTCATTCTCCTATCATTCCCTTATTCCTCCAATCATTTAAAAATGCATTTCGATAAGTAAAATCCTCGTTCGTTCATTCATTTCATTCACCCCCTCCTGGACGTTGGCCAGGCTCCACCGGACAACAAGGTAAT
Source organism: Coffea arabica (assembly GCF_036785885.1). Classification (NCBI taxonomy): domain Eukaryota; kingdom Viridiplantae; phylum Streptophyta; class Magnoliopsida; order Gentianales; family Rubiaceae; genus Coffea; species Coffea arabica. The sequence goes on from NC_092321.1 coordinate 38,363,865, forward strand.
ACTCGAGTATACCAAATATTCACCCAGGGTCACCATATCACCCGACCGAGTCCGCTTCTGGCTCGAGTCGATCGGTAACGAAGGGCAGGGCCCAGTTCAGCCAGAAGGCTTACATCCATGTACATGTAACGTTTCAATCATTAAATCATTAAAAATTTCACATTTCGTTTAGGTCGAGTGCGATAAAGTACACACTCGCCTAGAAAACTCGTTTTGGAAATCCTTGAAAGTACTTAACACATTGTCAAACAATAACACAAGCCCTGAAGTCAAGGAAAATTTAACAAATGAGGAACACTCACCTATTTACGCAAAATAACGTCAAAAATATCCTTCCGGATAACACCCTCAATCACCAAGGTATCCTAATATTATCAAACGAACACATTATGCTTCAACCATCAAAGATGTGAGTGAGTTAAAGAAAAGTCGAATACGTACTAGTACAAAGTATAAATATGGTTTTGGTAGTGAAAAGAGTACATTGAAACCAAAGGACATAAGTAAAATATTTGTAAAACTTAGACTCACTTGTAAAACTTTAAAATCCCTATTTGAGTCGAAGTGGCAAAGAAAACGTAAATAACCTAGATGGTTCATGTGGTATTCGCTCTCAAGCCTTACTCAAGTCGCAAGTATATCGACCTAGTTCTCAAGCGTAAATTTGGGCAGCACGCCCTTTGTATTTACCTATTTTCCAGCCATTTATGGCTTCATTCTTTTCCTCAATCAAACCCAAAGTCATATACAAAATCATCTCATTTCAATAGCCATTCCATAGGCTCCAAGTCATACAAGTACAAAATCAAGCTAGGAGCATGTGCGGAAATGAAGGTTGAGTCAAGAAACAAAAGACAGATTTGATGTTGTTTTGCGTAACGAACACAACCGAAGCTACGCTTATCGGATTGGGGTGAAATGTATACCATTTGGAAACTAAGACAAAGACCTACAACTTTGATGAAGACCACTCAGTCCAGTTTGTAGTGTATCTAAGTCAAAATCTCAAATAACAGAACCAGAATCTCACATTCGGGCTTGTTAACCGCCTTATGCGTAAATGACAATAACTCGGGTTACAGAAGTCCAAACGAGGTGATTCTAGGGGCATTGGAAAGCTAAGACATAGCACTACAACTTTCGTGTTTTGACCAAAGGCTAATTCAGTACACTTCAGGGTGAACAGACACGGTTAGTGTTGTGAAATATCAAAATTGTCCACTGGACTAAACCTATGAGAGTCAGGGGTATTTTTGTCTTTTCACAGGCTACGTTGCTCCGATTGAGCTGAAATTTTTTAGGCAACATAAAACATCATTCTCTACAACTTTAAGTAGAGGTGCTAAGCCTAATTCAGCCTCTAACATCAAGAACTGGAACCGGGCAGAACTGAAGCTTGAATTTCCAGAAATCTGGACTTTTGTTATAGTCAAGCTATAATTCACATTTTTACCTTAAAATTACCACTACTTTCTCCCTTACAAGATTATATACCATATATATACACCATATAACATCTAACCCACAAGAAATATGAGTGAATAAATCAAAACCCTAACTCAATATTCCTCCCTCCAATCATCAAAACCATTTGAAACAACCATCACAAGCACAACTCTAACATTAATACCCAACTTAATCATGATTAATGGAGAAAGAAAGAGTGATCAGCCATTATACCTCAAGACAAAACCTTGCAAGAGTGATCCTCCACTACTCCTTGAAATTTTTGGTTCCTTAAGCTTCCCAAGCTTCCAAACTAATGATTAATCGGTTTAGTTTTTCTTGTTTGCACTCAAAAGGTTGGATTCTAGGTTGAAAATTGAAAACTCTCTTCACTCTTCTCCCTCTCCTTGCTCTTGGCCAAACCAGAAAAAATGATAAAGAATGAGCTCAAATGAAAGATAAGAAGGCAAGACAAAAGGGTTTGGTCAAAGGGCCATAGATGGCCAACAAGTGGCACCACCAAAATCCATCCAAAATTTTTTTCTTTTCCTTGCATTTTGAGTGAACATTTTCGGCTATAAGGGCTGAGGATGAGGGAGATATTTTGCTACAATATCAAGGTATGTGGTGGTAGGGAAGTGGTAGTCAAGTGGTGTGTTCAATCGATAGTGAACGTTACCCGTCAGTACTAGCCGTTTTTCCTTAAATCGCGTATACTAGGGTTTTATCTTCTAATTCACTAACTTATTATTATCACTTCTAATCACACACTTAATATCATCTACTAACTCACTCTTAATCACCACATTTATCGCACTAGCGGGCCCCACATCGATAATGCGTTTCAAATTTAACGTCCACTAACTCATACTAGAAAAATGAATTTAAAACTGTACTTGCTTGTAAAAATGCATAGAAATTTTAATATTTCCAATGAAAGTATAAAATTTAGGCAAAGAAATAAAATAATCCTAGTTCAATTGCCGCATTCAACCGTACTTCCAACACATACACGTATATTGTAACGCCCCTGACCAATATTGTCCCACAGTTAACCACCCCATTGGGCCGTGGGTTTTGTTCCTGGAGGTGGGGTTATACCCACAACAAGTGAAGAGCCCAAGCCCGCAAGTCAAGAAGCCCAGCACCCCTCCAAAAGGCCTCGGTCAGGTGGGCTTACCACTACAGGCTATTAAAGCAGCCCCAGGACTTCCTCCCTAGCCGATGTGGGATCATTACAATCCACCCCCCTTAGGAGACCCAGCGTCCTCGCTGGCACACCGGGGTCGGGAGTCGGCTCTGATACCACTGTAACGCCCCTGACCAATATTGTCCCACAGTTAACCACCCCATTGGGCTGTGGGTTTTGTTCCTGGAGGTGGGGTTATACCCACAACAAGTGAAGAGCCCAAGCCCGCAAGTCAAGAAGCCCAGCACCCCTCCAAAAGGCCTCGGTCAGGTGGGCTTACCACTACAGGCTATTAAAGCAGCCCCAGGACTTCCTCCCTAGCCGATGTGGGATCATTACATATATGCATATCGTTCACCCAAATACACGTAATATCAAAACCTTCCTTTGTTGAAAACAAATGGTTAACACATTTTCACTTCACAAGGGGAAGTGATAATAAACAAAAGGCTAAGAAAATGTGAAAGTTTTAGGGTTCTCACACTCTCTCCCCCTTAAAGAAATTTCGTCCTCGAAATTTTCCTATCACAATCTAAAGTAACCAATGGCTTTTACCTTCTACGTCTCGGAAGAAACGAGGATCTTCATTCCAGTCCCTTCTCCATTTGACGGTCCAGGGTCGGTCTCAGTTGGTTGCTGGGTTCCTTTCTTTTCACGCAATTGAACCGAGCAATTAGCAATCCGATGCTTGGCGCTCGCACAACGCAGACATCTTTCCCTCTTTTTCCAACAACCTACCTCCAGATGGTTGGCTTTTCTACAATAGCCACAAAATGGGAAAGGGATTGAGGTTTGATCTCCCTGTGAGACACCTCTCAGTGATCCTTCTCCACTTGGGTTTCCTCCCGGAGTATCCTCCGTAAGCGTCTCCAAAATTTTCTCACCACCCGCTCCACGACCCATCTTAGCGAATGGCCTACCCCGCTCACCCTGTTCTGGCCTTAGACGTTTATGAGGTACACCCCTTTTCTTTGCAGGAAAGAGCTTCACTTGTGGCCTGGCAATTTCTGTCCTTTGAGCTTTCTCCGGAACCCCCATAAAAGTAGTGGTTTGTGCCATTGCTAAGGCCTCCACGGAAAGCCCTCCGTATTTCCTTTTTAGCTCCATATTCTTGTGTAAGAGCTCAATTTTCTCCGAATACTCGTGCTTCCATCGCCCTTCCCAGTACTCGGCTAATGTCCTTTGGACCTTTATTTTCTCTCGAAGAACCGCGATTTCTTTATACATATCAACCCAATGTACCATCTCACGGAGTCGCTGGAACTCAGATGATAGCCTGCCGAGTAAAACAATGGGTCATAATAAATTCCTAAGTACAAGTGGCACTGTCAGAACCCAGGAAAAAAAAATATTATTTAGGTATTATTTTATTCCGGTGCACCCGTTTTCTTTTATTTTCTTTCTTATTTTACTTTTATCAACATTTTATCAGTAAATATAGTTTTAAAATCATTTTTCTAGTAAAAGGTAATTCGTGAGAAATTAGGAATGTATATTGGACGTGGGACCCGCTCGTGCATTAAGTGAGAGAAATTCGGCCAATTAGGTTAAATTTTGCATAAAGGGATTTAATTACCAGGTGTTAGGAGATAGTTGGAGGTTACCTAGATGGATTAACAATGAGGAGACAAGAGATGACTTCTAGCAACAATAAGGTGCCAAGTGTCCAATTGTGATTAGTGTAGACTTGCCTAACTTTGCCTAACTTTCTTTATCTTTACTAAAAGTCCAAATTTGACCCAAATAGTCTTCATCTTCTACCTTCCTTGGCCGAATTCCTCTAGCAAGCAAAGGAAAAAAATTCTTCAACCTTCCATCTTCTAATCTTGCTCAAATCTTGAAAATAACCGATTATTTCTTGAATTAGTCCATAAAATCATCTTGCTAAGGGTCTTTGAAGAACTTGGTGGTGTTGTTTTGGAAGGAAACCTCCTAAGCTACAACCTTTCTTGAAGAACTAAGGTATCTTGCTTGGAACTCATCTTTTGTTTCTAATTTTGGCCAATTGGTGCCTTATAGTAGCTATATACGTGATTTTTCGGAAGATTTGGTGGATTGGAGTGAAGCTAGCTAATTTTCTGATTTTTGTGGGAATTTTTCTGTTTTCCTATGATTGATATGCTTAAGCTTGAATTGATGGTTCTAAATGGTGTTATATAGCTCTCTTGTGCGTTAATCATGGTTAATTACGGAAAATTTCCACTTATGCGGAAAATTTCAGATTTAGGGTTTCTAATTGGGGGTTTTCTATGGTTGATAGTTGAGCTTCTAATTGGCTATAATTGAGGGGTATTATGACCCCAATGAAGTATATTGAATAGCTTATAAATTGTTTGGGTGCTTGTGGTTGTGTTGGATGGCTTTTAATGGTTGTTTTGTAGGTTGGAAAAGCTGAAATTTTAGGGGAAATGATGTCCAAGTGTCTAGGGTATTAGATTCTTGTGAGTTGGGTTGAGATTGGATAGAAATGAACGGTTTAGGGGTTGTTCCTACTTTTAACCCTAAATGTTATGTATTTTTCATTTCCAAGCTATATTTGGTTCTTGCCTTAATAGTTCCTAGAAAAAGGTATTCGACTCGTGTTTGAGTGTTAATTGTACTTTCTTGATTATTATAGGGCGTGCCGGTGATCCGAGGCTCACGTCGGGCGAAAACTTGTGAAATTTCTTTGTTGAACTTGGTGAGTGTACTACTCACAAGTTTGTTATTCTGTGGCTTTCTTGTACTTGAATTCTGTGATTTGGACTAGTTATGATGATTGTTTGAGCTAGGTGAAGCGAGGGTGTACTTTACCACTCTCATACTCTCTGGCCTCCTTGACTGGTTATTATATTAGGCTTACTTGACTGTTTATGATATTACTTGAATACTCTTGACTTTACGTGATTTGGTGTCGCTTGGATACCAACCTTTACTATAACTCTGGACCTTTACTGTTCACTCTGAGCTCTACCTCATTGGAAGTCAATGGACTCAAGCCAGTAAGGACTTGGTCGGGGAAATTTGACAAGCCATGGGGACTGTAATTGGGAATCTTTGGGTATGAGACCCTTGATTCCGGTATACTCGAGTAATACCAATTCTGTACTGTTTGGTGTTCGGGCCCGGTAAGGGGAAAGTGAGGTGGACGGATAATTGGAGTAAAGAGGAGTCTACGGTCATGATTACTTGGTATACATTGACGGAGATTCAATGAGATGAGATCAAGCATGGCAAAAGAGGAAAAGGGCTCTTGAGAGCCATCCGCATCCTTTTATTCCCTACACTTGGGTGTTATTGCTTTTACTTACTTGACGTGCATATTTGGACTGAATATTCTTGTGTTTAAGAGATCCTAGCATATTTACGTGATGGTACCTCATGGGGCGAAAGCTCACTCCGTTAATTTTTGTTTTCCTTACAGGGAATTATCTTTTGGACTTTTGATTTTGAAGAATGAGTTGAGTAGAGCTAGTCGAGAAATGTTGTATAGCTCCTCAATAGTTGGAACCTTAATTGTACTCGGATTTAAATGCATCCTTTTGGCTTGTAATCATACAAATGTGGTTTGTAACAGTGTGTGTGTATCATGTATTATACTTGGCTTGTATATATATTCCTTTCAGGGATTGTAAGAAGTTATTTGCATTTGATTGGGTCTTGGCGGATTGTGATGTGGCAGTCACTATTCGCTTTACGGTTTGACTTTTGTTTTTCTGTTTCTCGATTGATGGTTTGGTTAAGCGCGCTAGTAGATTCCCGAACGACTTGAGTGAATGTTTTACCGTTTTAGTAGTCCTGGCGAGAGCTGGGCAGGCAGTCCGCTAACCCCTTTGGTACGCCTTAGGGGAAGGTGGGGCTGTCACAGGCACTCTCGATCCTTGTCTTTGTTCAGCTATTGTTTCCCTTTCTTCTCTTTGCTCTTGGGCTCGCTTACTCCCCCGGCCACGACTACGTCTTCCCTCCATATTATTTTCCCCCTCTCTCTTTTCTTTTTTTTTTTTCAAAAGGTACTTTAATAAGCAAACGAAGTAAATTGACTAAAATAGCAAGATCTAACGTACCAAATACACAGAGAAACATATACACAAAGAGACATATCACTTTAGACAGGTAGTCAAAGCAGGCAGATAGTCAAAAACAGTCAACATTACACGTGTACATATTAACATACCACAAACAAAAGTCATGGAATGACAATACAAGGGCAAATCAAAAGAAAAGGCGATATCGTCTCGGTCTCAATTAAATAACCCCGTCCGGTCTCTCACGTCACTTACCATCCAAACTAGATGTCCATTGACCTCTTGTACTCATTCTGACCAAACAAAGCCTATTCATGTTCCCAAAATCCAAATCTCCAATACTTAACACCGCCTCAACTCTGGAGTACTCGGGCACAAGAATCTGAAATAAGATAATTCACATCTCGAGCTGGCCAGTCCCAAGAGTAAACTATCTACAATCAAAATTCCCACCTGACGTACCTATCTATGGTCCTCAAATACCACAAGAAAATGTAAGGCCTATAACATTCACAAGTCACAGCTTATGCTCGAACGAGCACTTAGTCCTTCATACTTATTCACCACTTAGTCCAGGCTCACTCCGCTCAGAGACCACGCGAACCTGGCTTTGATACCAACTGTGACAGCCCCACCATCCCCTAAGGCGAACCAAAGGGTTCGGCGGACCGCCTGCCTAGCTCTCGCCAGGACTCAGTCATTCACTTCAGATAAAATCGAAACAAAACCACAAGGCAAAGTATAATAATGATTCCAAGCTTAGAACATATACTTAGACATTTCTATCTCAAAAGGAATTACAAAATCAAATGTACAAAAGTTCTCAATTCTTCATACATCCAACCCTTGCCAAATGCTAGGGCGAGAACCATTACAAAAGGATCAAAAGAAGTAGACTAGGCTAGTCTATGCAGAGCTCTCGTCCATGCTCGCATTCCCCTGTTAAGGAAAACAAAACTAATGGGATGAGTTAAAAGCTCAGTGAGGTTCCGAACACATAATCAAACAATAAGTTCAATACATTAACCATCAATAATCAATAAGTCAAGAAACATTTACAATGGAAAACAATACCAACACATTCATTAAAAGGATACGTGCTCACAAGGAGCCATTCATTCATTCATTCGTTCATTCTCCTATCATTCCCTTATTCCTCCAATCATTTAAAAATGCATTTCGATAAGTAAAATCCTCGTTCGTTCATTCATTTCATTCACCCCCTCCTGGACGTTGGCCAGGCTCCACCGGACAACAAGGTAATACTCGAGTATACCAAATATTCACCCAGGGTCACCATATCACCCGACCGAGTCCGCTTCTGGCTCGAGTCGATCGGTAACGAAGGGCAGGGCCCAGTTCAGCCAGAAGGCTTACATCCATGTACATGTAACGTTTCAATCATTAAATCATTAAAAATTTCACATTTCGTTTAGGTCGAGTGCGATAAAGTACACACTCGCCTAGAAAACTCGTTTTGGAAATCCTTGAAAGTACTTAACACATTGTCAAACAATAACACAAGCCCTGAAGTCAAGGAAAATTTAACAAATGAGGAACACTCACCTATTTACGCAAAATAACGTCAAAAATATCCTTTCGTATAACACCATCAATCACCAAGGTATCCTAATATAATCAAACGAACACATTATGCTTCAACCATCAAAGATGTAAGTGAGTTAAAGAAAAGTCGAATACGTACTAGTACAAAGTATAAATATGGTTTTGGTAGTGAAAAGAGTACATTGAAACCAAAGGACATAAGTAAAATATTTGTAAAACTTAGACTCACTTGTAAAACTTTAAAATCCCTATTTGAGTTGAAGTGGCAAAGAAAACGTAAATACCCTAAATGGTTCACGTGGTATTCGCTCTCAAGCCTTACTCAAGTCGCAAGTATATCGACCTAGTTCTCGAGCGTAAATTTGGGCAGCACGCCCTTTGTATTTACCTATTTTCCAGCCATTTATGGCTTCATTTTTTTCCTCAATCAAACCCAAAGTCATATACAAAATCATCTCATTTCAATAGCCATTCCATAGGCTCCAAGTCATACAAGTACAAAATCAAGCTAGGAGCATGTGCGGAAATGAAGGTTGAGTCAAGAAACAAAAGACAGATTTGACGTTGTTTTGCGTAACGAACACAACCGAAGCTACGCTTATCGGATTAGGGTGAAATGTATACCATTTTGAAACTAAGACAAAGACCTACAACTTTGATGAAGACCACTCAGTCCAGTTTGTAGTGTATCTAAGTCAAAATCTCAAATAACAGAACCAGAATCTCACATTCGGGCTTGTTAACCGCCTTATGCGTAAACGACAATAACTCAGGTTACAGAAGTCCAAACGAGGTGATTCTTGGGTCATTGGAAAGCTAAGACATAGCACTACAACTTTTGTGTTTTGTACAAAGGCTAATTCAGTACACATCAGGGTGAACAGACACGGTTAGTGTTGTGAAATATCAAAATTGTCCACTGGACTAAACCTATGAGAGTCAGGGGTATTTTTGTCTTTTCACAGGTTACGTTGCTCCGATTGAGCTGAAATTTTGTATGAAACTATAAAATATCATTATATACAACTTTAATGTTTTATGCTAAGCCTAATTCAGCCTCTAACATCAAGAACTGGAACCAGGCAGAACTGAAGCTTGAATTTCCAGAAATCTGGACTTTTGTTATAGTCAAGCTATAATTCACATTTTTACCTTAAAATTACCACTACTTTCTCCTTTAAAAGATTATATACCATATATATACACCATATAACACCTAACCCACAAGAAATATGAGTGAATAAATCAAAACCCTAACTCAATATTCCTCCCTCCAATCATCAAAACCATTTGAAACAAGCATCACAAGCACAACTCTAACATTAATACCCAACTTAATCATGATTAATGGAGAAAGAAAGAGTGATCAGCCATTATACTTCAAGACAAGACCTTGCAAGAGTGATCCTCCACTACTCCTTGAAATTTTTGGTTCCTTAAGCTTCCCAGCTTCCAAACTAATGATTAATCGGTTTAGTTTTTCTTGTTTGCACTCAAAAGGTTGGATTCAAGGTTGAAAATTGAAAACTCTCTTCACTCTTCTCCCTCTCCTTGCTCTTGGCCAAACCAGAAAAAATGATAAAGAATGAGCTCAAATGAAAGATAAGAAGGCAAGACAAAAGGGTTTGGTCAAAGGGCCATAGATGGCCAACAAGTGGCACCACCAAAATCCATCCAAAATTTTTTCTTTTCGTTGCATTTTGAGTCAACATTTTCGGCTATAAGGGCTGAGGATGAGGGAGATATTTTACAACAATATCAAGGGTATGTGGTGGTAGGGAAGTGGTAGTCAAGTGGTGTGTTCAATCGATAGTGAACGTTACCCGTCAGTTCTAGCCGTTTTTCCTTAAATCGCGTATACTAGGGTTTTATCTTCTAATTCACTAACTTATTATTATCACTTCTAATCACACTTAATATCATCTACTAACTCACTCTTAATCACAACATTTATCGTACTAGCGGGCCCCACATCGATAATGCATTTCAAATTTAACGTCCACTAACTCATACTAGAAAAATGAATTTGGAACTGTACTTGCTTGTAAAAATACATAGAAATTTTAATATTTCCAATGAAAGTATAAAATGTAGGCAAAGAAATAAAATAATCCTAGTTCAATTGCCGCGCTCAACCGTACTTCCAACACATACACGTATATACATATCGTTCACCCAAATACACGTAATATCAAAACCTTCCTTTGTTGAAAACAAATGGTTAACACATTTTCACTTCACAAGGGGAAGTGAGAATAAACAAAAGGCTAAGAAAATGTGAAAGTTTTAGGGTTCTCACATTATTGATGCGAAATATCCTGATTTACTTGTTTATTTGGATGTGAGTTTACATTTTTACCCCTGATTACTCACTAATCATATAACTTACCCCATTCCATTTGTTTTCCTTAGCAGGGGGTACGAACGAGGCGTGAAACGTGTATAGACTAGCGTAGTCTAGTTGTTTTTGAATTTTGAATGGTACTCGAGCTAGAACCCGACTAGGGTTGATTGGACTCAAATTGTAAACACTTTGAAGTATTTTGGTGTGTAGAAGTTTTGTATCTGGATTTGAGCATCAATATATATATTAAGTTGAAGTGGATGTGTTATTTATTTTCTATGGATGTACGTTATTTTTCTTGTGCTATGAGTGAGTGAATCCTGGTGAGAGCTGGGCAGGCGATCCGCTAACCCTTTGGTACGCCCTAGGGGGAGGTGGGGTCGTCTCAGATGGTATCAGAACTCCTATCGAGCTCGTGCCGAGAGAAGGTTCTCGGACTGTGGGGATTGGCTTGTTAAGTGTTAAACAAATGTCTATTGTTGGGTAGGAATCTCAAAAGTGGTTGATTTTCTCTTGAGCGTAGCTAACTCGGGTGGGGAATGATCATATTTTTGGATTCTTGTACCCGAGTACCAAAGAGTGATACCTTTATGATAAATCGATATCTCGAGTACTATTAGGATAAGTTTGGATGGCGAAAGACAAGGCATGAGGGATGCGAATAGTCTGGATTTAGGATATATTGAAGATATTAGTGAGATTTGGGGACCCTGATTATTCACGCGTACGTACTTGGTTGTACTTCGTCAAGTTTTGATTAAGTATAGTGCCTGAGCAATACCTAGGGTTAATGTCCCGTAGGATGTGTGAATTGCTATGATATGTATATAAAGAAAGTATGTTATTTTCAATGTGTTTTGAAAATGCTTTTATTGAACCTTATAGCTATTTTATTTTGCTTATACTTATTTACGAATAAATGAATGAATTTCGAGGACGAAATTCTTTTAAGGAGGGGAGATTGTGATACTCCGACTTTTAGGATATTACGGTTTCTATATTTTATTTTTCTGTTTTAAGACATTGTTTTGTTTTAAAGATTAGAAACCCTACTTGTAATCAAAAACCCTAGTTTACTTGTGACTAACCGGTTTTCTTAAATCTCTTATATTTTAATCGAAACCAATGGAATTGTAAAATCTCTCGCATTTTTCTTAAAATTCCTTTTATTTGGCATTTATTCCTTTCTAATAGCTTTACTACTCATTCACACCCTCAGTAATTGCAATCAACCATAGAATCAAGGGTTTTCCTTGTAGGTTCTTAGTTCGGGTAAATTAGGGCTTTTTGCGTATTTTGACCGTGTGATCACTTGGTGAGATGTGTGCACTAAATTCGGTGATTAAGGGTGAGTTTAGATGATATTAAGTGTGTGATTAGAAGTAAGAATTATAAGTTAGTGAATTATAAGTTAAAACCCTAGTATACGCGATTTAAAAAAAAACGGTTTGAACCGACGGGTACCGTTTGTTACCGAGTGAGTGCACCACTTGAACACTACTTTATTACCTTAATCTCCTTGCTATTAATTGATTAAATTCATTTCAATCATTTTAACCTTCTTGAAGCTTCATTTGAGCTTTCGTTTTCAGCCTTCCAGCCGTGAGAGTGAGAGGAAAAAGGAGAGAGGAAATCATTTCAATCCATCTTGGGTTTTGCTTGATTTAGTGAGAAAACAAGAAAACTAAACCGATTAACTTGCAAATTGAGAGCTTGGGAAGCTTAGGAAGCTAAATTTCATAAGGAGAGGTGAAGGATAACTGTTGGAAGCCCTTTTATTCAGGTATATTGGCTGTCCCTCATCTTTAGTTCCTTTATTCCTGCTTAAGTTGCTATACAATTCATATTTTTGGTTGATTGATAGCTATGCAAGTAGTTGTGATGATTTTTGGAGAATTGGTAAGTTAGGGTTTTGTATTGTTCAACCATATTTCTTCTTGTTTTGATGGAATATGCTGTGAATAAGTGTAGACAAGGAGGTGAAGTGGTGTTTCAAGCTAGAATTGTGAAGATTAGCACTTGTATTCATGAATTCCAGAATTGAGATTCTTCATTGTTCTATTCTGCCCGATTCTGTTCGACCATGATGGGGGCCGAATTAGGCTTCGTACAAAACATAAAAGCTGTAGGGAATGATATTTTATAACTTCTTGTAAAATTTCAGCTCAATAAGAGCACTGTAGTAAGTAAAAAGACAAAAATACCCCTGACTGCCATAGGCAGAGCTTTGTGGCCAGTTTTGACATTTCACCAATCTGACCGCTTCTGTTCACCCTGATCCATATTCAATTAGCATTTGGCCAAAACACAGAAGTTGTATTTCTATGTCTTAGCTTTCTAACGCTCCTAAAAACGGCTCAATCGGACTTCGATAGCCTGAGTTATTGTCATTTACGTATAGTGTGGTTAACTAGCCTGATTGTGGGATTCTGGTTCTGTAATTTGAAATTGTGACCTAGATACACTATGAACTGGACTGAGTGGTATTCATCAAAGTTGTAGCCCTTTATCTTAGCTTCGAAATGGTATAAATTTCACCCCAATCTGATGAACGTAGCTTCAATTGTGTTCGATACGCTAAGTGATGTCAAATCTGTCTTTTGTTTTATGACTTAAACTTCATTTCCGGACATTTTCCTAGCTTGATTTTGTACTTGTATGACATTGAGCCTATTGAACGGCTATTGAAATGAGATTATTTTTGTGTGTGAGTTTGGGACTGATTTGAGGAAAATATTGAAACCATAAATGGCCTGAAAATAGGTAAACACAAGGGGCATGTCGCCAAATTTTCACTAGAGGACTAACCTAGCCTTTGGCGTTCTAGTTCTGTATTCGGCAAATTTGACTTTGATACACTGAAAACTGGGTTGAGGTGTCTTCATGGAAGTTGTAACCTTTTGTCTTAGTCTCCAGACGCTACCTAGTACACCTTGATCCGATAACCACAGCTTTGGTTATGGTCAAAACCGTGTAACCTATTTTTATACCTTTTTCATTTCCGCGCATGCGCGCATACATTTCTTTGCCGTCTTTGCCGCTTTGATTGTTTTAGTCCTTATTTCCATTTGTGATGGTCGATTCACTAATATTTGAGTATAATCTTCTGTCACAGGCAGTGACGAACCGGACGGAGTCGGTGGACTCGTATAAAGTGCCTTGATTTGCGTGCTCACTATTTCGAGTGAGTAATTGGGTTGTTTATTGATGTGAAATTGTCAAAGTGCTTTGTATATGTTAAATGGGTACTTAGACGAGGGTGTACTTTGTCTCACTCAACCTAAGCCCATCCTTTGTTTTGATTTCATATGTGAGAATACATGCCTTATGTTGAGTATCACCCTTTTGCTGTGTGCTGATGGGGGTGATTACATGATTTGAGTTGAACCCCTTTTGTTGTGTGCTGTTGGGGTAAGTACTTTGTTGAGAAATATCACCTATTGAGAAATTGGATATCTCAGGCCTTGGTTCCAGCCTGGTTCCAAGGGTAGACGAACTATTCGAGCCAGCTGGGGCTTGGTCGAAGTTCGTTCCATGCTAACCTTGGGATTTCATTCTTTGTTAAAGCTTTGATTAAAGCTAAGTGATTTTGTTTCGCTCGAGCTGCTGTGTGCTGTTGACTGGCCAGCGGGGGTTGATAAGGTGAACGGGGAAAGTAAGTGGAGTCTACCGACCATGAGTACCTTGGTTGACAGAGTGTCAACAGGCGTTCAAGCTCGGGGAATTGAACTGGCTTTGGAGTCACCCGTATCCTACCATTGTGATGTTACCTTTCTGTTATTGATATGAAATATCCTGATTTACTTGTTTATTTGGATGTGAGTTTACATTTTTACCTCTGATTACTCACTAAGCATATAGCTTACCCCATTCCATTTATTTTCCTTAGCAGGGGGTATGAGCGAGGCGTGAGACGTGTACAAACTAGCATAGTCTAGTTGTTTTTGAATTTTGAATGGTACTCGCGCTAGCACCCGACTAGGGTTGATTGGACTCAAATTGTAAACACTTTGAAGTATTTTGGTGTGTAGAAGCTTTGTATCTGGATTTGAGCATCAATATATATATTAAGTTGAAGTGGATGTGTTATTTATTTTCTATGGATGTACGTTATTTTTCTTGTGCTATGAGTGAGTGAGTCCTGGTGAGAGTTGGGCAGGCGATCCGCTAAAACCCTTTGGTATGTCCTAGGGGGAGGTGGGGTCGTCACACACTTTGTCCTGAACTACTTCCAGGAAATCCCCGTTTCCTCACCTGGAAGTTTCTAACTTGAAGTCTTGCATTTTCAACTCGCAGTGCCTTTTCTACTGCCTCACTAAAAGTATTAATCTGGGCTACCGCCAGATCCTTTTGAATTTCCACATTTAGCCCATGAATAAATCGCCGCACCCTTCTTGGCTCAGTTACAATAAGTTCAGGGGCGAACTTGGATAGTCTAGTAAATTGGCTCTCATACTCAACTACCAATTGAGCTCCCTGGTGAAGCCTAATAAATTCGTCTTCCTTCTTTTCCTGAACGAGAGATGGGAAATACTTAGCGTTAAACTCCCTCATAAAATTTACCCACGTCCTTGGCGTTTGCTCTTTTTCCCATTTCGTACGAACCACGTTCCACCAAGATCGGGCGGCCCCTTCTAACTGGAAGACAGCAAAAGTAACCTGTCTCTCCTCCGAATAGTGTAAGGCCGCAAAGATATCTATCATCTTCTCCAACCACCGTTCGGCCCCGTCTGGATCTGGCCCTCCCAGGAACTTTGGTGGGGAGAACTTTTGAAATCTTTCGAGGGCTCTGTCCTCACCCTCTATATGGTTGCCCGGGTTCCCAGGTTGATGAACAGGGGGTTGGCCCTGGTGTTCCACTAGGTGTGCCAACAAGTCAGTCATTCGCTGAATAGCAGTGGCTACCTGGGCGTTAGGGTCAATTCTAGGCTCAGGATTTAGTTCAGGCATGGTTTCACGACTACCCCCTTCAGTCGCAGGTTGCCTAACTCCACGTCCACGGCCCCGACCACTACGAGTACCCTCCATCGATAATATCCAATCTAGGGTCGAAGCACAAGTATAATATTAAAGCAATAAATAAACGTAAACAAATAACAAGAAATAGGCACCAAATAGAAGCATTTATGCATATAACACACAGAGGTATCAAACAAGTCATACAGTAGCATACAAAAGTAATCCCATGACACTAGCGGGGTCATCTCAAAAATACAATATACAAGGCTAGATCAAAACACAAAAGCAGCTAACTAAGAGCTTCCCTAACTATACCCCACATGGAATCAAAACATAGCTCGAAGATCTCTAACCTAGTTCACTATTGAGCCCACGGATTCTTCCCCATGGCTAGAACTAGGTGCGTTCCCCTCTCTAGGTGCCCCAGCACCCGGAGCCTCCACCTGTACACTTGCCTCAAGCACCACATGGACTAGCGTCTCACACTCGGTAATGATGCCGCGATACCGATCCCTAACTTCCCTAACCATATTCGTAAGACTGTTGTTGGCTACTTGGAGCTACTCCCTAAGAGCATTCGTCCGCTCTTGCTCCATGGCTATGTCCCCCTGGAGCTCCTCAATCCGATCGGTTTTCATCCTCATGATGCCGTTCAGTCTAAGCATCTCAGTGTGATCCCTGGCGGCGGCACGTCTAAGCCTCTTTCTTTCATCTAACACTGCTACGACCACATGGTCGACATAGGAATAGTTCTGGCAACGGCTATAGCGTCGAGTCCCACTAGCGGTATACTAAAGCCGGATCAGACCTCCAGCCCTCTCTTGGTAATCGATGACGAGGAAAAACCGCCTCCGTGACGGCTCACCTCCGCTCCCACTATGTGACAGCCCCACCTTCCCCTAAGGCGAACCAAAGAGGTTAGCGGACTGCCTGCCCAGCTCTCGTCAGGAATAACGGTGCAGTTAAACATGATCTAAAACGTTTCGGGAAAATAAAAGCGCGCTCAAACAAGTCAAAATCACAAAATAAAAGAAACGAAAATCGGAACCGACATGAACAGTGTCGGACAAGTCAGAATAGCATGCAAAAGTTATCCAACAAATTTATACAAATCTGGTTTGCAAATTACAACTGAAACGCAAAGGTTGGATCAAATTGCACTTAAGGTTTTGCCCAATAAGGAGCTATTTAAAATGTATTTACTCAAGCTCAACTCGGCAACCAAAAGGTCCTAGTCTCACAAAAGTTTCAAACCCCTGTAAGGAAAACAAAAGTAATAGGGTGAGCTTACGCCCAGTGAGATACTTTCACTCAAGCAAGGAAGTTCAATTATGCATGGAGTCGATCAATCCCAAATCATTCAATAAGGAAGCTAAATAAAGTCACATATCAATAACAATGGTAAAAGAATACGGGCGGCTCTCAAGAGCCCATATCCCTCGCTTGCTGTACTTGATCTCGCCTCGTTGACCCTCCGTCAACGCTTAAGGAATAACCAATACCGTAGACTCCACTTTACTTCCATTCCTTCCACCCAACATACCCCTACCGGGCCCGAACTCTAAACAGTGGAAAATTGGTAATACTCGAATATACCGGAATCGAGAGTCTCATACTACAAGATTCCATATAACAGTCCCCATGGCTCGTCAATTTTCACGACCAAGCCCTTGCCGGCTCGATTCAATTGACCACCAATGGGGTTGAGCTCAGTGATAACAGTAATGGCCGTTGGATACTCGTCCAAACGACACCAATTCCAATATATTCATATACCATTCAAGTAACACAGTAAACAGTCATATGTAAGACATAAAGGGTGAGAGTGATCAAGTACACCCTCGCTTGAACCAATTTCAACGGTGCAAATAAGTATTCAAGGCATTAATTTCATGTGTAACAAAGCCACATAGCAACAAGCAAGTGAGTGGTACACTCACCAAGCAAGCAAATGAAATTTCATACACTTCTGCCCAAAGAGCGTCTTGAATCACCGTCACGCCCTAAAACATTCAAACAAGCACCAGGCAGAATTCGGCCTCTAACAACTTTCATGTTTTATACTAAGGCCAATTCGGCCTCTAACTAGGGGTAACAGTACCAGGCAGAATAGGGGAAATTGAAACCCTAATCTGGAATTTTTCCGCACAACATGGAAATTTTCCGCATTTAGCTACAATTTACGCACTAAAGCTTCATTCTAGACCATTCCAAGCCATCATCCATGGCCAACCCATAAGAAACATATAAAAACAGAAAAATCCTCAATAAATAGGAAAATTAGACAACTCAACCATAACTTAAGAAATAATCCACAAAATGACATGCTTCACCACTAGAAACCCTTAATTGAT
This sequence comes from Coffea arabica, assembly GCF_036785885.1. Lineage (NCBI taxonomy): Eukaryota > Viridiplantae > Streptophyta > Magnoliopsida > Gentianales > Rubiaceae > Coffea > Coffea arabica. Next base: position 38,381,727 of record NC_092321.1, read on the forward strand.
CATTATTATCATGAGAAGGAAGATATGTAGATAACTCACCTTTGTAACTCCAAGAAGCAAGATAACTAGAACTTGTTCTTCACAAATGACTCCACTAAAAGTCTTAAACTAGCTTATCAACTCACTTTTGTGGAGGAATTTGGAATTTAAACGGTAGGTTTGCAAGATTCAACCAAGAAAGGAAGGAAAATTGAAGAAGCTTTCTCTCTTCTTTTCTCCTCAACAATTCGGCCAAGATGCTAGAGAAATGAAGATGATTTTGGTCAATTTTTGGTATTTAGTAAAGGTGATGAATAGTAGGTCAAAGTCCTCCCTCCAATGGTTACGTGACACTTGTCCATTCCTATGCTTGATCTCATCCTTTTGTCTCTCCTAGATTAATCTAAGTAAGTAACCTCTAATTATCTCTTAACACCTAGTAAATTAATCCCTATATATAAAACTTAACGTAATTGGCCGAATTTTATCAAACTTACCGCATTAGTGGGTCCCACAACCGGTATACGCTCTTAATTTCTCAAAAACTAATTAATACTAGAAAAATAATTTTAGAACTATATTTACTCATAAAAATTATCTAAAAAATTTTCCTAATAAAGAAAATATAGAAAAGGCATGCAATTAAATAAAATAAAGTCTAGAAAATAAGAAAATCCACGGGTTCTCACAGATTTGAAATGAATCAAGGTGAAAAAAACGCAGCCAGAATGATGAAATGTCAAAACTATCCGCAAAACTATACCTATGGCAGTCAAGGGTATTTTTGTCATTTCATGTGATACAGTGCTCATATTAAGCTGGAATTTTACAGGCAGATATAAAACATCATTTCCCACAACTTTCATGTTTTGAGCTAAGCCCAATTCAGCCTCCATCATGGCCGAATGAAACTGGTCAGAACAGGGTAGTACAAAAACTTAAAGCTGGAATTAATGCATTCAAGTGATAATCTTCTTATTCATGTATAAAACCACTACTACCACTCCTTATCTAAGCTTATTCACATCATATTCTAGATAAATAACACTAATAAAAATAGAAAATTACAAACCCTAGCTGAAAATTATAAGTTAAAAAGCCAAACCATGAAATCTTCCATACAATCCATCACAATCAAACCATGCTTTGCTTAAATTGCAAAATAAGAAAGAAACAAGGGAGGTTTCTAGTATAATACCTTAAAATCTCCAAAATAACTTGTGATACAAGAACTTTCTTCCTCCCAAAAGTTCCACCAAGCTCACCTCCAAGCTTTCCCAACGATTGATCGGAGTAGAATCAAGTTTTACGGTAATTTTCTCAAGAATCAAGCAAGCTCTCAAGTTGGAAAAATGGAAAATTTTCTCTCTTCTCTTTTTCCTCTCCTAAGTCACAACCAAGCATGAAGAAAATGAGGTGTTTTTGGTTCTATTTTACAAGATGAAGACTAATGTAAGGCCCAAAGACAACCTAAGAGGGGGGGTGAATTAGGTTGATTAAAATCTTAATCAAATTTATGCAATTTTTCTTTAATAAAAATTTACCTTCTTTTCTAGTAATGATCAATCAAGTAGATTAGAAGAAGAGAGCAATATTGATTCGAAAAACAAGTATAGATAAGCAATGAGAATTTTATTAAACAAAAAGAATAAGATAGAATATCAAACCGATTGTCTACCAAGCTTTCCTCAAACTTGAAGACCAATCACTAGGTTGAGCAACTTCTCTTTGATGAAAGATGATCAACTAGATGTACAATGGAGGGAGCACTTCCTCCTTGCCCTAAGCCTCACTTAGTCAAGATAAGAAGTTTTACAATCACTCAGATAACCCTCAACAAAGCTACACTAAAGAAACTTTCAATCACAAAAGAAATGCTCACAAGAAATTCACACCACTTGGAGAACAAATCTAGCTTTGGAGACTATTTTCAAGCTAAAATATCTCTTGAGATCTTGTAGACAAAGTGTGCAAAAGTCCATCTGAATCAGAATCGTTTGTATTTAAAGGGAACCAAAAATGGGCTTCATTAATACTTCCAACGGATAGAAGGCAGATGAAGAGTCAGCTAGCCGTTGGGGCTGTCGGACGTCCGACGGCTTAGTCATCGTCCGATCCTATCGTCCGAAAATCAGTCAAGTTGTTGTTCGGACGTCCGATGGGATTTTATCGTCCGAGCTTCTATGTCCGAACGTTGTCCAGAGAGTTATCAAATCTTCGTGGAATTTTTAGGACGTCCGACACGATCACTGTGCGTCCGAAGAGTACGTCCGATCCATCCGGACGTCCGATGCTTCCTCACGATCGTCCGACAGAATTTCCTTCTTGATGTTCTTCATCCTTTCGGACGTCCGACCGATTCCTTCGGACGTCCGACATGAGTGTCCTGTTTTTGCTTCTTCTTTTGGTTGATTTTCATTTCTTGACATATTCGTACCTGATTCTTTGATAGGCAAAAAATACTTATATTTGAAGAGAGTTAGATGAACATTTCAAAGTCCTTTGTGATCATCAAAACAAAGAATAACATTCTCCCCCTTTTTGATGATGACAAAACAAAGGTTTGAAATGAGATTTGATGATTGCAATAAAAACTCCCCCTTTCTCAATGGACAAGAACTCCCCCTTACTTAGTGAATCATAAAAAATTTTGAAAAACTCCCCCTCACTTGGCTGCCCAACCGAATTAAACAATTATCCAAAATATGACAATTAAGCAGCCAACATCCAACATTTTACCAATTCAATCCATCATCCAATCCAAATTTAATCAAATCATCAATCAATCAATCCAACATCATCAATCATCAATCAATCCAGTCCTCTCCCCCTTTTTGTCATCACAAAAGGGCAATCAATCACATCCATCTCATCCACAAACACATTCATCAATGCAAACCAAAAACTTCATTACATCCACACAATCATCATTCAAAATACTTAAACATCTATCAAACAGTACCAAAAGAAACATAAACATAATCATGACCAAATGTTGAATTCATCTACATATCCATTGTTGAACACCACAAACACATGAAATAGACAAACAAAATGCAAATGTCCTAAATGGTGAACTATGTGGATCCAGGTGTTCTTCGAGAGAGCTGATATTGAGAGAGGTCCTCCTCTTCAGTTTCTTCATCATCTTCAGCAGCCTCTTCAACTGGTGCCTTGCCTTTATCTGATGTGGAAGGGCCATGAGGAGTCACAAGAATTGATGAACCAGGGTCTGGAATTGATGAGCTTGGATCAGTGGGGTGTGGCTCTTTGTCATGGGAAACTTCCTCAACCACAGGTGGGGGAAAAAGAAGGTTCTTTTTGTCTAGGAAGGCTGTTTGTTGCTCAGAGGATATGGTGAGCATTAGACCATGTTCTAGAAGAAGAACATGCTGTTTGAGTTCACGAAGGAACTCAATCACTTCATTATTGGAGGAGGAAGATGCTTTAGTGGCAGACTTCCTGGGATGAATGGGAGTGAGTGAAACAGATGAAGGATCATGTACAGTCTTAGACCTCTGTTCACTTGATGATGCCCCCTTATAATCCCACAGATTATCTTTAAAAACAAGATTTTTCCTTTCAAAATATCCTTTGGTAAAGGCATACGAAGATGCTTTTTTGGGACAAACACCTAGAATTGGAACTTTGTAAAACTCAAAAATCTTTTGAAGAAACTTTCCATAAGATAATTTTCTGCGAGAATCAGTGGCATAGCGAAGTAAAAACTTGCACATGACAAAACCAAAATCAATACGAATTTTTTCTCGAAAACAGTAAAAGAGATACAACTCCATTTTGTTTGCATCAGTTCTATGGCCATCAGTGGGTACAAGCAGGTTTGAATGATTGAAAAGGCAATTAGATTCACAGGAGCAAGATCATTCAGTTTAGCATCAGCAGGGGAGGAAAAACTTCTTTTAAAATAAGTCAACATTTTAGCCCCATCAAAATGATTATCAGCAGTAGGGTGCTCTTCATAGGAAAAGAAATTTGCAATTTTATCCTTGCATCCACGTTCAATGGTAGTATTTAAAATGGAATTCACAGTTTCAGAATCAAAGACTAAGTCTACCCCATTAACCCTGGACATGATCTCAGTTTGGTCAGTGCCTTTCCTAAGATTGGCAAAAAATTGATGCAGCATTTCAGGATAATAGACATTGGGCATAGAAATGAGATGTGACCATTTCTGGAAAGCAAATAGACTCAGAATGGATTCTAAACCTATGTGGCAAAATTCAGAAGAGTTTACAGTTCGTTGAGGGATGACACCTTTCTGGGATATCCAAGAGTGTTTGTCTTTTGCAGCATCATCAAAGAATGTAGGGAGTGTGGCTGATTTTGGAGGCGGTTGAGAAGAGGTTCCCTGTCCAGATTCAGGCTGAGAGGTGGGTTGTGGAGTAGGCCGTGACATTTGACCCTTTACGGCTCCTCTCTTGAAGCGTTTGGATGAACGTTTGACGGTAGGAAAATCCTCATCCTCATCCCTGAGTGGATGCTTGCGTCCGGCAGTAACCTTTCCTCCTCTTAGATTCACCATTGTGTGGAATGAAGGATGCAAATGATGCACACAGTAGTAGGGAAGTGAATCGCACAGAAATTTTGGGACAAAAAGGCCTTCAACAAGATTTGACAGAGCGGTTATGAGAAAGTAGGGTTTTGAGGGAAATTTGGGAATTTGTGAAATGTTATGCAATTCAGTGAAATGATCAAGAGAAATGAGTCGCAATCGATCAGGAAAAGTTTTGGTTGAGTCAATTTGGGAATGAGAGCTTCAGAATGGTATGAATTTGAGAGTGAGAGACGAGAGAGTTTTCGTCCGAGAGGAAATAGAAGAAGAAGAGTTTGAAGCAAATGAGGAAGAAAGTTACTTTAAAAAGTGTACCGTTGCACTGTCGGACGGCCGAATGAAGTCGTGCGTCCGAACAGGTGTTTTCTGGAAAAAATAGCTGAAGAACATTATCGGACGTCCGTTCATCTTCTTTCGGACGTCCGAAGGCTTTGAAAAATTTTAAGATGATTTTTTGATTATCCCTAATTTTGATCTTAGATGAATGAACTGATCTAATGGCAAAGCTTTTGTAAAAATATCAGCAAATTGATCTTTAGAACAAACATAATTTACACATACTTCACCTTTTTGAACAAGATCGCGAATAAAGTGATGCTTTATATCTATATGCTTTGTCCTAGAATGTTGAATTGAATTTTTGGTCAAATTGATAGCACTAGTATTGTCACAGAATATAGGCATGCAGTCATATGATAATCCAAAATCATTCAAGGTATGCTTCATCCATAAAAGTTGAGCACAACATGCACTAGCGGCAATATATTCCGCTTCGGTTGTAGACAAAGTGATTGCATTTTGTTTCTTGCTAAACCAAGAGACTAAGCAATTACCAAGAAAGTGACAAGTTCCACTAGTACTCTTTCTATTCACACGACAACCTCCAAAATCAGCATCCGAATATCCATATAGTGCAAACTCACTAGATCTAGTATACCAAAGACCATAGTCTAATGTACCTTTCAAATACCTAAAAATCCTTTTAACAGCATTCAAATGTGATTCTTTTGGACAAGATTGAAATCTAGCACACAAGCAAACAACAAACATAATATCAGGTCTACTTGCGCTTAAATAGAGTAAGCTTCCGATCATACCTCTATAGTGCTTTTCATCCACATGATTACCTTCTTCATCTTTGTCAAGTTTTGTAGAAGTGCACATTGGAGTTCCAACTTGCTTTGAGTCCTCCATGGCAAACTTTTTCAGCAATTCCTTGGTATATTTTGCTTGATTTATAAAAATTCCCTCAAGGGCTTGATGTATTTGAAGTCCAAGGAAGAAATTTAATTCTCCCATCATACTCATTTCAAATTCACTTTGCATAGTGGTGGAAAAATCCTTGCATAGATACTCATTAGTAGCACCAAAAATAATATCATCAACATATATTTGCACAATAAGAAGGTCATTTAACACTTGCTTAGTAAACAGTGTGGTGTCCACAATACCTCTTTTGAAACCATTTTCAATCAAGAAACCACTTAATCTTTCATACCAAGCTCTTGGAACCTGTTTTAAACCATATAATGCTTTAGATAGTTTAAACACATGACTTGGAAATTTTGTATTTTCAAAACCGGGGGGTTGATCCACATATACTTCTTGATCAATAAAACCGTTTAAGAAGGCACTTTTAACATCCATTTGAAACAATTTGAAACCTTTGAAACAAGCAAAAGCAAGAAGCATTCTAATAGATTCTAATCTCGCTACGGGAGCAAATGTTTCATCAAAATCAATTCCTTCTGCTTGTGTATATCCTTTAACAACTAATCTGGCTTTATTTCTTACAACAACACCTTTATCATCCAATTTATTTCTAAATATCCACTTTGTGCCAATGATAGGTTGATTTTGAGGTCTATCAACAAGTGTCCAAACCTTATTTCTCTCAAATTGATTAAGTTCCTCTTGCATAGCCAAAATCCAGTTATCATCCTTTAAAGCATCATTGATATTTTTGGGTTCAAAAAGAGAAACTAAAGCAAAATTGTCTATCAATTTTCTAGATGAAGAACGAGTCTTTACCTTTTCGGATGGATCACCAATTATAAGCTCTCTTGGATGATTTTGGCTGAATTTCCAAGCATTGGGAAGGTCTTTGACTGAATCATCATTCTCATCTTCATCACCCTTTTCTTGATCATTATGAGCTTCATCCATCATTTCCATTGCTGCTGGTTTAGAAATTCCTTCATCACCAATTTTCAGCTTTTCCATTCCTTCACGAACACCTACATCATCATCCTCACACGACCTTTTGGAATTATCATCATTAGTTTCATCAAATGTTATGTGAATGGCTTCTTCTATCACAAGAGTCCTTCTATTAAAGACTCTATATCCTCTTTTGTTCTCACAATAACCCAAAAATATTCCTTCATCAGATTTTTTCTCAAACTTACCAAGATGTTCCTTTAAATTTAAAATAAAACATTTACAACCAAAGACTTTGAAATATCCAACCGTAGGTTTCTTATCAAAAATCAGTTCATAAGATGTCTTATTCAAAATGGGTCTCAAAAGGATTCTGTTCATCACATAACATGCAGTGTTTACAGCTTCAGCCCAAAGGTATTTTGGCAAACTACATTCACTTAACATAGTTCTAGCAGCCTCTTGTAGTGTCCTATTTTTCCTTTCTACAACACCATTTTGTTGTGGAGTTCTTGCAATTGAAAACTCATGTGTTATGCCATTATGATCACAGAATTCTGGAAAACCACAATACTTGAATTCCGTTCCATTATCACTTCTAATCCTAACGATTTTTAAGCCAAGCAGATTTTGCACTTTAGCAAACAATGAAGTGAAATTCTTGAAGGCATCATCCTTATGAGCAAGAAATATCACCTACGTATATCTAGACTAATCATCCACAATCACAAAGCAGTATTTCTTACCTCCCAAGCTAGTGATTTGAGTAGGACCAAATAAGTCAAGATGCAAGAGTTCTAAAGGTTTAGAAGTTGAAACACACTTCTTTGGTTTAAAAGAAACTTTTGTTTGCTTTCCAAATTGACATGCATCACAAATTTTATCCTTTTCAAAACAGATTTTTGGCAAGCCTCTAACCAGCTCCTTTTTCGAAATTTCCTTTAGTAAATCCATGTTAAAATGACAAAGTCTCCTATGCCACAACCAAGGATCTTCATTTGAAGCTTTAAGACATTTGAAGCTAGAAGAATCAATTTTATCAAGAACCACAATATATATGTCGTTAAACCTCTTACCTTTGAACACAACATTATATTTGGAATCAAGCACAATGCATTCATGCTTTTTAAACAACACATTCAAGTCTTTATCACACAATTGACTAACACTAAGCAAGTTATAACCTAAATTATCAACTAAGAGCACATTATGAACAAAAGTTTCACCATCCTTACCAACATCACCTATTCCAATTGTCTTAGCTTTCACATCATCACCGAATGTCACCTTTCCACTTGATTTTGATTTTAGCTTTATGAACAAAGAGGGATCACCGGTCATATGCCTTGAGCAGCCGCTATCAATAAACCATTTGGACTTGTTTGAGCCTTTTTCCTGAAAAGAGAAAATGTTTGGTACCCTTTTTAATTTTTGGGTCCACAATAGTTAGCATTGTATCTCACTAACCATATGCATTTCATCCCTTTGTTCAGATTTCTTTTCACATAGCAATCTCCTTTCAAATGCCCTTTTTGACAACAAAAATCACACATAATGGAAGAGTCCTTAACATGTACTGGTTTGACATATCTCAATCCATTTCTTCTATATGTTATGAAATCATGTGCATTTTTGTTGCGTGCTAATGTTCTTTGATGAGCAGTAAGAAAGGTAGATGACATGTTCTTTTTGAGAAAATCTTGTTTTCTTACTTTCAAAGTCTCATCCAAGTTGTCCATTCTTTTCTTCAAATCACCATGTCTTTCCTTCAGTATTTTACAAATATTTGTCTTTCTATCAAGCTCATTTTGAACATTAAATCGGGCTCTTACAAGACAATCATTGTCAGTCTTTAGTTGTTTATTTTGTTGAAGAAGACTTGTATTTTCATGAATGAGAAAAACAATTTTCTGTTTTAGCTGCTTGTTTTTATCATAAGATTCCTTCAAGGCATTATGCAGTTTTTCAACAAAGGATTCAAGATCATCATCTTCTTCATCATCACTTTCAGATTGAGAGTGTATGGAAGTTACCTCATTATCTCCAATAGCCATGAAGGCCATTTGAGCTGATTCTTCCTCTTCTTCAACTTCCCCTTCAGAGTTGCATTCATTCCAAGTAATCTGGAAGTTGTTGAATCTTGGCTTTCGATCAGCTTTCCCATCTTTTATTTTCTTCATGGGGCATTCGTTTGCATAGTGTCCAGGCTGTCCACATTCATAGCATTTGTCCACTAGCTTCTTGTTGAATTCTTGTTTTCCTTTGTTCCTTGCATTTGATGAATAATTTTGAAATTGATTGCTAGGTCCTCCCTTTCTAAACTTCCTTTTATTCAAGATTCTCTTGAAGCCTCTTGTGATGAGAGCAAGATCATTATCATCACCATCCGAGTCTTCATCATCCAAGTGAGCTGGATCATCTTCACTTTGAGTAGTCTTTAGAGCAATATTTCTCTTTGCTCTAGCATCCTCTTCCTCCTGCACTTTAGATTTCAGTTTCAACTCATAAGAGGTTAGTGAGTTAATGAGAGATTCAATAGGCACAGAATTTAAATCCTTAGCCTCCTCTATTGCAGTCACTTTATTTTCCCATTCTTTGCCCAATGCATTGAGAATTTTCCTGTTCTTCTCTCCCAAGGTGTACTCTTTGCCCAACACCTCGAGATCTTTGATCAAGTCATTGAACCTGCAATACATTTTGTCAATATCCTCAAGAGGTTCAATTTTAAATGATTCATACTTTGTGACCAAGATAGCCTTTTTCTGTTCTCTCACGTTGTCACCACCCTCATGGATTTCTCTTAGCTTATCCCACATTTCTTTGGCCGATTTACAACCTTTTACTCTAATTGATTCATTTGAATCTAAGGCACTATAAAGAACATTCATGGCTTTGGCATTCAATGTGAGATTAGTCCTATCTTGAGCATTCATTTCAGCTCTTCTTTTTGGCCGAAGCAACCCTGTATCTGCATCAAGAAAGTTAGCTTCATGCGGTCCTTCACTCACAATAAACCATAGCTCAATATCAATAGATTGCAAAAAGATAATCATCCTTTCTTTCCAGCTAACATAATTGGAGCCACTGAACATGGGAGGCCTAGTAACAGATTGCCCCTCAACAAACATAGCATGACTGGTTGTCATCTTTACTCCAAGCCGTTTGAGCTTAATCTCTAGGAGACCAAGCTCTGATACCAATTGTAAGGCCCAAAGACAACCTAAGAAGGGGGGTGAATTAGGTTGATTAAAATCTTAATCAAATTTATGCAATTTTTATTTAATAAAAATTTATCTTTTTTTCTAGTAATGATCAATCAAGTAGATTAGAAGAAGAGAGCAATATTTATTCGAAAAACAAGTATAGATAAGCATTGAGAATTTTATTAAACAAAAAGAATAAGATAGAATATCAAACCGATTGTCTACCAAGCTTTCCTCAAACTTGAAGACCAATCACTAGGTTGAGCAACTTCTCTTTGATGAAAGATGATCAACTAGATGTACAATGGAGGGAGCACTTCCTCCTTGCCCTAAGCCTCACTTAGTCAAGCTAAGAAGTTTTACAATCACTCAGATAACCCTCAACAAAGCTACACTAAAGAAACTTTCAATCACAAAAGAAATGCTCACAAGAAATTCACACCACTTGGAGAACAAATCTAGCTTTGGAGACTATTTTCAAGCTAAAATATCTCTTGAGATCTTGTAGACAAAGTGTGCAAAAGTCCATCTGAATCAGAATCGTTTGTATTTAAAGGGAACCAAAAATGGGCTTCATTAATACTTCCAACGGATAGAAGGCAGATGAAGAGTCAGCTAGTCGTTGGGGCTGTCGGACGTCCGACGGCTTAGTCATCGTCCGATCCTATCGTCCGAAAATCAGTCAAGTTGTTGTTCGGACGTCCGATGGGATTTTATCGTCCGAGCTTCTATGTCCGAACGTTGTCCAGAGAGTTATCAAATCTTCGTGGAATTTTTAGGACGTCCGACACGATCACTGTGCGTCCGAAGAGTACGTCCGATCCATCCGGACGTCCGATGCTTCCTCACGATCGTCCGACAGAATTTCCTTCTTGATGTTCTTCATCCTTTCGGACGTCCGACCGATTCCTTCGGACGTCCGACATGAGTGTCCTGTTTTTGCTTCTTCTTTTGGTTGATTTTCATTTCTTGACATATTCGTACCTGATTCTTTGATAGGCAAAAAACACTTATATTTGTAGAGAGTTAGATAAACATTTCGAAGTCCTTTGTGATCATCAAAACAAAGAATAACAACTAAGGATAGTCTTGGTCAAAGGTCTTGGTCAAGACCTTGGTTGGATTTTTGACAAATGGCTTAATCACAAATATTTCCACCAAAATATCTCTCTTTTTCTTAGTCAATAATGGTGGCTGACTTATGGGTTAATTAGGAGCTAATTAGCTCAACTAAAACAAGAAGATTAAGATAATAAAGTGGTATTCAAGTGATGCACTCAATCGGTAACGAACGGTACACATCGGTTCAACCCATTTTTCCTTATTTCGCACGTACTAGGGTTTTCACTTACAATTCAGTTACTTATTATTATTACTTCTAATCATACATTTAATATCATCTAAAACTCACTCTAAATCACTAAATTTGATACACACTCCATACAGAATAATTACACTACGAAAAGACAAAAAAACCCTAATTTACCTTAACGATGAAAATAAAGGGAAAACCCTTGGTTCTATGATTAATTGTAACTATTGAGGAAGTGAATGAGTAGTAAAGCTATTGTAAAATAATGGATTCCAAATAAAAGGGAATTTTTAAGAAAATATGAGGGATTTTACAAGTCTTCACAATCACACTAACAAAATGCACACAAAAACACACACCAAAACCCTAGTATGCACAAAAACCCTAATTTATGCCCTTCCTTTAGAAAAATTATAACTTGAGTTATAAATATCAAAAATTTATATAACTTGGCTTGTTAAAAAAACTATACTTCAAATACTAAGAATCTTTAGAAGACACCTCAAAGAGATTTAGTTCATAAGTTGGTCCAAATTGAGCCATAAGCTACTACAACATTCCTATGTTTACTTGTGCAGGGCAGAATTTTCAGTCAATTTTGCCAATTTCCTAGAATTTATAGACATTGAATCAAACTCTGAATTTTACACCGTAGGAAGCCCTCGGAGTCTAGTTTCAAACGCAACAAATGGAACTCAATTCCGACTTTCCTATACGAAGTTATAGCTAATTTCCCAAAGCTGCGCAGAGCCTCCTGCGAAAATTTCTAGATTTTCTAATAACTTGGGATTATGAAACTTTTCTTAACAAACTTTTCTAACAACCAGAAAGATGTGATAGACTCTATAGGCTCATACAAATGATTGGTGGAATGAAATTAATTTCATAATAGAGCCTATAGCTTTTCTAGGGTTTACTTTCTGGTACTCGTGGTATGTATGACTTGATGTACTAGTTTATGCAACTTTTGAAGCGATAATAGAGTAAATAGAACTTTCTCTTAGCGTGAAATCTATTTTTTCATTTTAAGTATTGAGTCCTGGCGCGAGCTAGGCAGGCGTCCCGCCGATACCCTCGGATTCGCCCTTGGGAGAAGCGGGGACGTCACAGGTGCCTAGGTTAGAGGACTTGGGCAGTTAGGAAATGTGTTATAGAACATATAAGTATTCGATTGTCTCTAAGTTGAATCGTATCTATTAAGATGAAATGCCGGAGAACTGATTAAGTGATATTTGGTTGTGTAGGTATGGAGGCTGGTAGACCTAGCGATACCGGTGGACCTAGCGGTGCCGGAGTACGAGCTACAGGTGTAGGCGGGCTGGTGAACCGGGTGGTACGCCGACGAGTACTTAGATACCAGAGGAGGGTCGGGGAACCCTATAGGCTATGTTCTCCCTTCGGTCAGATGAGTCGATCGTATGAGTGTCGACATACGTATGGATACCCTGACGAGGTGGTTATGGCTATAGATGACGAGCGTCATCACCTAGGCAGGACGGTCGACACTCTGAGGGCACAGTTGGATGAGGCCAGAGGGATGAGTCATGCATAGGCCATGCGCCTGCGTGACCTCGAGACGGGGTTACGAGTTGAGGAGGAGCAGACGCATACCCTTGGTCGTCAGTTTGAGGAGACCCACCGCCACCTCTTTGCTTTGAAGGGGCAGATGAGAGAGAGAGCCCGGGGTATTATGCTAGACTGTGAGGTTCTCCTAGATATGGTTGTCGAGGTGCCACCTAAGGCTGGCGGAGCGGGGCCGATGGATGCGATAGACTCTATAGGCTCTGTAGGGGATTTCGGCTAGGGCCGTTACTCTGAGTTGTTATGTTGATTTTGTTTTGGAGCCGGTGTGCTCATGAACGAACATGTTTTGTACTGGCTGGATATTAGCTGCTATGTGAACTGATATGTGTATATTTTTGGCGTGAATTGTCGATATATGTATATAGTTTCGTGTATGCTATTTTGATATCTTGGCTAATTCATGCATTTATAATTTTTCAACGCTTTGATCTCGTACCATATTTTGTCCCAATTATAGAAGCTATAAAACAATCAAATCGAGACTCGTGGTGGGGGTAGAGGACGAGGACGAGGACGAGGACAAGGAACTGAAGGGGTAACCAATGAAAATGTAAATATACAAGCCGAAACCCAAGTAGCTACAGCCATACAGCGAATGGCTGATTTATTAGAACGAATGGTCAACCAACAGGGTCAAGGCCAAGTACTGCATCCTGGAAATCATGAGGGAGAGGGCTATGCCTTAGAACGGTTCCAGAAGTTTCTACCGTGAAAATTTTTGGGTGGACCTAGCCCTGATATAGCGGAGAGTTGGTTGGACCGAATGTTAGACATTTTTCCTGCGTTAGGATACCCGGAGGAACGGCAGATAGCTTTCACCATTTTTCAATTTGAGGAAGCGGCTCGTGCCTGGTGGAATATAATTCGAGCCAAGTGGGATAGAGAGCAGACCCCATGGACATGGGTTAATTTCACTTGTGAGTTTAATGAGAAATACTTACCGCCACTTGTTCAAGAAAGGTGAGAGGATGAGTTCATACGCCTACGTCAAGGGACTATGAGTGTGGCGGAGTACGAGACGCAATTTACCAAACTCTCTCGTTTTGCTTCAGAGTTAGTGCTGACAGACCAAAGGAGAATTCGTCGGTTTGTCCAGGGTTTGAATGTGGAGATTCAAGAGGCACTGGCAGCTACTCAATTGGAGACCTATAGTGATACGTTCCTCGATCAACACGTTTCGAGACACGTAGCACGTTTGCCCAAGGATCTAGCGAGGATGTCCAACGCTTGGAATTGCGGGGTCTAGAACCAAACGGACGACACGATTTGATTCAAGACGGTAGACGACACTCCGATGAAGGTGAATACTCCAGGGGAATAGGTCGGTAGAACAATCTAGGACAGGACGCAAGACTGCTCAATACCCTTGCCAAAGCAAGTAAAGGGGTCGAATCTCTCTCTCAAGAAGAATCGAAAATATGCAAAACTTTATTGATAAAACGTCTCTTCCAAAACCTTACAAAGCAAGCCTATTTATAGGCTAAAGTGACTGAAACCCTAAAGGGACTAGGAAAGGGAAAAGTCGGCCCATGGTCTTGGGACAAGATGGGCCGGCCCATGCTCTTACTTAAACACTAATCAATTGCTAAATAACTACTAAGGCCTAAGGCCCTATTCGGCCAACTCATTTGGAGGCCCACTTGACTCTTCATGGGCTTGGGTCATGGTGTAGATAACTCGATTAAAATCCTTCAAGCCTTCAATATCTCTATGGACTCCATGTTGGTTTTGGACAATTCGAACAAGGGTTTGGAGGGATTCTTTGAAGAGCTTGGCTCGTGCACGTGTGACTGGGCCCAATGGAACTCGGACTGGGTCATTACTTGGGCTAAGGTCCGTGCACACATCAGTCCCCTCCACTTGAGCAGGATTTGTCCTCAAATCTGGATGGAAATGAATGACACGAACAAGGGTTGGTATCATGGCTCCAGTGGCTCCTCTTGTTCGTATCATATAGTCAAGCTATTGAAAAGGCACAAAGGATTGAAAGTACTAAGAATCAAGAAAAGGCTTTTCATGATAAGAAAAGGAGACAACCGGATCCAAGCAGTTATATAGAGGGACAGAGCTCGAGGAGCGAGCCACCATTTAAGATGGGCCGAGGAATAGGTGGTCCACGATCCACAGGGATCCCAAGTCAAGCAAACTTTGAGAAGGGTCAGGCAGGGAGAGAGACCCAAAGGGGTACCTCACGAGGAGGTACGACATCCGGACCTAGAATGGCATTTGGATTTTGTGGGGCTGCTAACCACATGGAAGATAATTATTGGAAGAAAGGAAAAGTTCGGAAATGCTATCGATGTGGTAGTACTGAGCACCTGATTGCTCAGTGCCCTCACCTGCCAAAAGAAGGAAATTTGCCAAGGGCAGAAGGGAACACGTTTAAGCCGACCAATGCCACGGGTAATCGACCGAAAGTGCCGGCAAGGACCTATGCAATGTGACATCAAGAGGTGGCAGACCCATTGGCAATCAACGAAGATACCACCTATCTTCCATCGTATTGAGGTTTCTTCTATTCGTTTTAAAAGATTACTACCATTAAGGCCGATCTACGAGACATTTGAAGTTCATTGAGAATAAAGACCATTGAGACTTTGAGATAAGGACTATACGGTTGGTTCTTGGATTGAAATACATAGAGTGACCAATTCTTGAGGTAATCTTTACCACTACTGATGAACTCGTTAATGAGGTATTCAAGTATTCCAACCCTTAGCTCGTTGATTGCAATTTCGAGGATGAAATTCTTTGAAGGAGGGGAGATTGTGATACCTCGAATTTTAGGACAATGTTTTTCCCTCGTTCTTTTAAAATTTTGATTTATTTCTTTTGTTTTGTTTTAAAAACATTGTTTTTTTTGGGCACTTTAAATTTAAATCAAAACCCTAGTTTTACTTGTGACTAAAAGGTTATTATGTATGATAATGCATATTTTATTATAGGTAATTATAGTGATTGGGTGATTAGTGGAGTAATTGAGGTGTAATTAGATTTTTGGAATATATCAAGTATGTAAATTGTGGAGTAAATTGGTAGGATTGTGAATTTAATTGGGCCATAGTGTGACTTTTGGTTAATCACAAGTTGCTAGACTTCCTAAAGGTTCCATGAGATTCCTAAGCTCAATTTTGATTGGCTAATCAAAAAGGTATTTGGACTTTGACCAAGTGACTTAGTATTAATCTAACTTAGCAAGACAAAAGCCAAACAAAGAAGGGAAATTTCAGGCAGCTTTTGGGAGAAAAGAAGGAAGAAAAACCGAGAGCAAATAAGAGGAAGAACAAGAAAAATTCTGGTTGTGGGCAACTCATCCAACAAGCTTGGGAGTTAGAGCAAAAGAAAGCTAAGGAACTTGGTTCTTGAAGTGCAAACTTGTGAACCAACCTTTGGAAGGTAAAGCAGCCTTGAACTCTTGTAAAAGCTTGTAGCAATTGAGTAGAAATGGTGATTGTGATGTTGTAAGATGCTAATAAGGGTTAATGATGGTTTATATATCACTTTTGTGGGTTTGTATGGAAGATTTGGTGATTTCTATGGTGGTTTGAGAAAATTCCAGCAAGTGATACAAATTTCCAGTTTTGATGCTTTAAATTCCTGTTATGATGGATTGTATGTGTTTATGTTGGTTGGTTTGAGCTCAAAATGTGAAATTTGTAGCTAAAAATTGTTGGTTTGTGGTGAGTAGAAAACCGGTCAGCCAAGGGGTTGAAAAGCTAGGGTTTGGCCAATGCAACTTAGTGTTGATGATGTGTTATGGATTAAGGGGATGGTGTATGGTTCATTTGATGTGCTTGCATGACTCAAATTTGTATGGATTATGGTTGTGAAGATGCGGACAGCTTGTGGAGGTTGCATGGTGGTTTCGGCCAGCCACACTTCTTGGTTTCATAGGTTGTTTATGCTAAGTTAGGTTGGTTGGTGCATCATGGTGCAATGGTGGTTGGAATTGTGGTGCATGTGTAGTTTTGTTGCAAAACCTAAGTGTGGGTTGATGTAACCTAGCTTTAGGTAGTGTATGATAGCTACATTGATGGTATTGCATGTGACGCCCCGAAAAAAATGAGTGTGAAAACCCGAAAACTTTTATATATTTTCGAGACATTATTTTGTTTCCTTGTCTATAATTTTATGCCTTTCTTCAATATATTAATTTCCTATACATTTTTATAAGGGAATATAGTTTTCAAATCATTTCCTTGATACAAGTTAGTCCACATTAAGTTTGAAGTGTATTATGGATGTGGGACCCACTAGGGCGATTGGTACAGTAAATGTAGTTTGGGGAAAATTTTATATACGGAGTTTTACTACTTGGTATTATGAGCTAATTAGAGGTTAGCTAGTTAATTATGTATTGGAAACAAAGGAAGGAGAAAAGCTTGAGAAGTGCCACATGTTTCAATCCTATTGGAAGCTAGAATTTTGACTAGTCTTCATTGCCTTTACTAATTCAATTTTGATCAAAATTCTTCTCCATTTTTCATCCTCTTGGCCGTGCAACTTAGGAAGAGAAAGGAAAGAAAGCTTCAAACTTTTGCTTCATTTACTTGCTCCAATCTTGAAACCCAACCATTAATCTTCCAAATTCCTCCATAAAACTAACTTGCTAGGTAGTATTGAAGTGCTTGGTGGTTTTGTTTGGAGGGGAAAGACTCTCATCTACGTTGTAGCTTGTGTTCATAAGGTGAGTGGTTAAGGAATGGTTTCTTTGTTGGTTCTCATGTGAATTTAGTAGGTGTTAGTAGTTAAAGATGCCATTTTGTGGGGTATTTCATGTATTATGGTGGAGTTGTCTAATTTTTTTCTATTTATTGAGGATTTTCTGTTTTAATATATAAATTATTGTTTAGTCATGTTTAGTCATGGATTAATGGTTTTTTATGGTGTAAGATGGAGTTGGTATGTGTTGGAAGTGAGTGTTTGTGAAAAATTGTTGGTTTGAAACTAAAATTCCAGATTAGGGTTCCAAACAGGCCTGTTCTGTCCGAATTTATTTGAGCATGATAGAGGCCGATTCAGCCTTAGGCTAAAACATAAAAGTTGTAGTAAATGAAGATTTATAGTTTCCTGCAAAATTTCAACCCAATCGGAGCAACGTAACCTGTGAAAAGACCAAAATACCCTTGATGCCCTGTTTCTGTCCGAAATTGATAATCAGCTTATGTAATTGGTTAGTTTGACCAGGAATATTACCGAATTGGTTGTTGAGGTATTCTTAAGAATTCTACCCTTGTATCTTAGCTTTCAAATGGATTTGGAATTACCTGAATTGGAGTTGTGTGTGGTGAGATATGAGTGAATGAATCAGGACTGCTAGTTGAATTCCATAGTGAGCTTCGAACTGGAAAATCTGGAGTTGTTTTGGTGAATTTGATCTAGTTAGGGTGAGAAATGGACTGAGAGGTCTTCATCAAAGTTGTAGGCCTTTGTCTTAGCTTCGAAATGGTATAAATTTCATCCCAATCCGATAAGCGTAGCTGCAGTTGTGTCCGTTACGCAAAACAATGCTAAATCTGTCTTTTGTTTTCTGACCTAACCTTCATTTCCGGACTTTTCCTAGCTTGAATTTGTACTTGTACCACTTTGAGCCTATTGAACGGCTATTGAAATGAGATTATTTTTGTGTGTGCTGTTTTGAATGGATATTGGTGATTGTTGTAGGATGGAAATAAGGAAATTTAAGGGGAAGTGCTGCCCAATCTTTGAGGACGTTTAATCGCTTTGAGTTTGGGTTAATTCTTGGTAGAATGAAGAGTTGGACTTGATCGAGGAAACTGACTATGATGGATGAGGTTCATGAGTCGTGGTTTGTGAGTGACCCTCAACTATTTCCCAAGTACTTTTGAAATGATTCTTGCATTGATTGCACGATTGCATATCATTGTGTTTGTGTGTGTGCCATGACATTTTGGCTCCGACGAGTTCTTGGGAAAATCTTGTGCTTAGAACCAACGTCTCCACTCCTGTTTACGCATTCTTTGGAGCACGATGGCTCCTTATCTCTGTATGTCTGTTACTTGATCTAAGAGAGCGTTGGATATTTAAGTGCAAGGATTTCACTGGCTCACAAGAGCAAACTCCATACATTTGATCACTGATTCATGATATCATTTACCTGCACTATCGTAAAGCTTATTGGATTACTGATTTTACTATTCACTCGCTGAGTTTCTAGCTCACCCCAAATATTTTTCTTCTCCCCACAGGGATCGAGGCAAGGGAAAAGCTTGTATTACGTTATTGGTGTGACTGGATGGCATATATCTTGTACAGTTTGGATTTGGATTCATTTTGTGTAATAGTTGGGCTAGTGTGACTGTTTGGATTTGCAGTGGATGTATGTGTACGTTCAACGCCTAGAATTAGTTTTCGCTTCGCTTATGATATGTAATTTTTGGAACATTTGATGTATATTTGAGATTTATATTGTAATCTATTTGAGGATTGTAGTAAGTGAGTGAGTCCCGGCGAGAGCTGGGCATGCGACCCGCCGAACCCTTTGGTTCGCCTTAGGGGGAGGTGGGGCTGTCACATTGCATGTGTTTTGGTTGTTTATAAATGTGTTTGAAGTCACAAATGTGACTTAAGTTTGGTTAGGGCATTTTGGTGCCAAACCAGAAAATCTGGGCAGTGTGAAGCCCTGCTTTTGGCTTCATTTTTCGATATGAATCGTATCTAATCTTGTGACAGCCCCATCTTCCCCTAAGGCGAACCAAAGGGTTCAGCGGACCGCCTGCCTAGCTCTCACCAGGACTCAGTCATTCACCTCAGATAAAATCGAAACAAAACCACAAGGCAAAGTATAATAACGATTCCAAGCTTAGAACATATACTTAGACATTTCTATCTCAAAAGGAATTACAAAATCAAATGTACAAAAGTTCTCAATTCTTCATACATCCAACCCTTGCCAAATGCTAAGGTGAGAACCATTACAAAAGGATCAAAAGAACTAGACTAGGCTAGTCTATACAGAGCTCTTGTCCTTGCTCGCATCCCCTGTTAAGAAAAACAAAACTAACGGAATGAGCTAGAAGCTCAGTGAGGTTCCAAGCACACAAACAAACAAACAGTTCAATAAATTAACCATAGATAGCAAGTAATTCAAGAAACATGACAATATAAAGGGATAATAACATTCATTAAAAGGATACAGGCTCACAGGGAGCCATTCGTTCATTCATTCGTTCATTCTCTTATTCCTCCAATCATTTGAAAATGCATTTCGATAAGTAAAACCCCTCATTTGCATTGACATTCGTTCATTCATTTCATTCACCCCCTCCTGGACGTTGGCCAGGCTCCACCAGTGTGACAGCCCCACCTTCCCCTAAGGCGAACCAAAGGGGTTACCGGACTGCCTGCCCAGCTCTCGCCAGGACTAACGGTGCAGTTAGAGCGATCTATTGCGTTCCGGAATTTACAAACGGTCGTAAACAAGTCAAAATGGCAAAATAACCCAAAATAAAAAAATGAAATCCGGAGTCGGCCATGAATAGTAACCGACCCGTCAGAACCCAACCAAAAACCAAGCAAACGTTCACATCTTGAACTTTAGTATTTACAATCCAAAGTTGCATACAAAAGTATTCAAAAGTGGATACATGTATGGTTTGCCAAATTAAAAGAGAAACAGACCCAAAAGTACATTTAGGCTTTCAATAAATGAGCTATACAAAAGATATGTCCAACTAGCTCATTTCGGCAACCAATTATCAATTGCAGTCCAAAAGTAGTTATTTTCCTGTAAGGAAAACAAAAGGAATAGAGTGAGCTAATTGCCCAGTGAGAATACTACCCAAGCAACAAAGTTCACATAGGCATAAAGCTTTTCATTTCAATTCATCAAAAGTAAGCCAAGGCACACATCAATATTGAGGATAAAAGGATACGGGTGGCTCTCAAGAGCCCTTTTCCTCGTTTGCATTCTTGATCGGATCTCATTGACTCTCCGTCAATGTCTAAAAGTAACCAACCGTAGACTTCACTTTACTTCCATTCCTTCCACCTAGCATTCCCCTACCGGGCCCGAACTCCAAACACTTGCACTGTGGTATTACTCGAGTATACCGGAATCGAGAGTCTCTCTTACTACAAGATTCCATATAACATTTCCCCAAGGCACATCAATTGGCACGGCCAAGCCCTTGCCGGCTCGATTCAATCAACTACCAATGGGGTTGAGCTCAAAGATAACAATTGTAGTCGTTGGATACTCGTCCAAACGACACCAAGCCATGTACTTTCATTTCATGTAACATGTTGTATAACATTCCAATAACATGGTAAATAATAAGTGACTGTGATACAGTACGCTCTCACTTCAATCAATTCACATTCAATTCACTTCAAGCAATTAACATTCAGAGCACCAAGTTCAAGTATCAAAGCCATATATTAACACACAAGTGAGTAGTACACTCACCAAGCTTGCAAATGGTGTTTCATGCACTACCGTCAAAAGAACGTCGTGAACCACCGTCACGCCCTAAAACATGCAAACAAGTACAATGAGACTCGATAAGGAGTCATAAACCAATGCCAAATACGACCCCAATAGGGTTCCATAAGCATATACAAGCATTAGGGAAAACCAGAAAATCCGGAAATGAAACTAGTTGTAACCCTGAAAAAAAACAGTTTTCGACCTCATTTTCCGGTAATGGCACCAAAGACACTACGATTATCGGATGAAGGTGCAAGACCCACCATTTCGAAGCTAAGAGATAGAGTTACAATATTACAGAAGGTCACTCAACCCAGTTTCGAGTGTAACCAGGTCAAAAATGCAAGATACTACACCAGAATCACAAAAACAGATTCACAGAACGCATTCTAGCGGAAACATCATAAATCAGGCTATCCAAGTCCAAATCCAGAAATTCCAAAACCAGATGAAAGCTAAGAAACAGATTTACATTTAATCAGAAGGCCTCAACAACCAATTCGGAAGCATTCCTAACCAAAATAACCAATTACAGAAGAAATTCTCCAATTCGGGTAAAACCAGAACAGCAAGGGTAATTTCGACTTTTCTCAAGTTACGCTACTCCGATTGACCTGAAATTTTGTAGGCACCTCTAAAATATCATTCCATACAACTTTCATGTTTTAAGTCAAGGCCAATTCGGCCTATAAATAGGAGCTACAAAACCGGGCAGAATGTTATCATCATAAACCCTAACTTTCCAAGATTTCTTCCAAAACAGAAATTGTTTGCAATTAACCACTTTTTCCACCTCATAGAGTCCTTAAACATCATTTCCAATCATCATATATAGCCACACAATCATGTTCATATTAAAACAGAAAAATCCCCAAAAATTATAAAACTTCATCAATTCAACCACAAATCAAGAAATAATCCATAATATTGCATCTCATACTACCACTAAGCATGATTTAAGCATCAATAAAGGGAGGAGAGTGGTTCTTCACAACTCACCTTAGAAACAAGAGAGAGAGAGCAATTAGTCCTTTTAGCTTGCCAAATAACTCCACACAACACCTCACTATCACTTCCTTAATGTTTTCTATGGAGCAAAAACAAGAATCAATGGTTGGTTTTGATGATTTGGAGCAAAGCTTGGAGAGTTTTCTTCCTTTTGCTTAGAGACAGAGAGAGAGAAAGAGAGAGGGAGAGCCGGCCACAATAATGAAGATTTTTGATGATTTTTGGCAATTTTTGGTTTATTTAAGTCAAAGGGTAAAACATGGAATAGTATTCAAAAAGGTCAAGCCAATATCTAAGTGACACTTGTCACTTATTTAATGTATACATATCCTTTTGTTCCCTCTCACACCAATCCAAATTGCAACCTCTACTTATCTCTTAACACCCGGTAAATTAATTCCAGTATCCAAAACTTAACCTAGTTGGCCGAATTTTTCCGAACTTTTCGCACTAGTGGGTCCCACATCCGGTATACGCTCTTAATTTCTCAAAACCTATTCGATACTAGAAAAATCATCTAAAAACTATATCTGCTCCTTAAAAATATCTAGAAATTTTCCTACTCACGAAAATGCAGAAAACAAGCCATGAAAGATAATAAAACCTAGAAAATGGGAAAAATTACGGGTTCTCACACTCTCTCCCCCTTAAAAAAATTTCGTCCTCGAAATTTCTCACCTTGGTTCACAAACAGTTCAGGGTATTCCTTTCCACCTCCCAGGTAGCCTCTTCTATCCCATGATGTCTCCACTTTTTTTTTTCCCCCGAGCGACAACAACTGCGACTAACTCCAGATCGTGGGTTGGATAGCTTTGTTCGTGGGGTTTCAATTTCCCAGAGGCAAACGATATCACATTCTGGTTTTGCGTCAACACACACCCCAACCTTCCCTTGAAGCATCAGGGTAAACAGTAAAACTGTCCTTACCTTTAGGCAAGGCCAAAAGAAGAGCCATGGTTAACCTTCGCTTTAATTCCTGAACACTATCCTCTCTCCTACCCAAACTGTGACAGCCCCACCTTACCCTAAGGCGAATCAAAGGGTTCGGCAGACCGCCTGCCCAGCTCTCGCCAGGACTACGGAGTCGAATCACACAAATCCGATATTACACGAGATAGGACCCAAAAGAATTGAATGATTGAAAACCGCCAAGCTTAACAGTAACTTACCAAAATCACATGGAAAAAAAACATTTTCATATATACATGTCGCTAGGTTTACAATTCAGATGGAACCAGTGAAACGAAGTACATTTAGAGTTTGCTTCCCCTCGAGGAGCTATACAAAAGAACAAAAGATTATCTAACTAGCTCAACTCACTTTTCAAAATCATGATTTCCAAAAGAGGTTCCTGTAAGGAAAACAGAAGGAACAGAAAGGGGTGAGCTTGCGCTCAATAAGGTACCAGACATCTAGCAGAAAAATCATGGCATTTCACATTTAACAAATCAGATACACATGCTAGATGTAAAGTAAAGTAACTAATGATTCACATAGGAAGGATACAGGTGGCTCTCAGGAGCCAAATTCCCATTTGCGTCACCGAAGCTTGATCGAAGTTGACACTCCGCCAACGTATATAGAACCAACGTCCGTAGACCCCTCTTTACACCAAATCCCGTTCACCAAACACCCCTTTACCGGGCCCGCTCACCGCAAACGAACAGAAATGGTAATACTCGAATATACCCGGAATCAAGGGTCTCAATACCCAAAATCCCCGAACAGACTACCGTGGTTCGTTATCTAATCGTCCAGGCCCTTGCCGGCCCGACTCGAATAACTTAGCCACAGGATTGAGCTCAGAGGTCATAGAAATCCGAACAGATGCAGACACAGATAACAGATTCAAATTTTGCATGGTAAATTGGCATATGAACAGACAAGAGAACGAGTGTGATAAAGTACACTCTCACCTCCCTTTTATCAAAACAGTATTTGGCTCCAACAGTCATAAATCAAGTATTCAGATATTCAGATATTTCACATAATGGGTAGCAGGTAGTGGAACACTCACCGGGGTCAGTACAGATACCTCCCCAAAAGAGAGCTTTAATCACCAAGAAACCCTAAGATAATCCAAAGAAAACAATTGAAGGTTCCACTTTCAAAATCGAGTATACAGAATGCACATGTGAGGCTCGACTACCAGTCGTATGCCTCACCAAATAATGATTAAAGCAAGGGTGCAAAACATGAATTTTTGGAAACGAAAAGGTAAAATGAAGACCTAGGCTCAAACAACCCAAAAGTCCTTCGCTCAAATCACAAGTAAATCCAACTAGCCTTCAAGTAAAATTTCGGCAGCATATCCCTTGTGTTTACCTAATTTCCAGCCATCATGGCTTCATTATTTCCTCAAATCAGTCCCAACATCTCGTACAAAAATAATCTCATTCCCAAAAGCCGTTCACTAGGCTTAATGGCATTCAAGTACAAAATTTAGTTAGGAAATGACCGGATATGACAGTCAAGCCCTAAACTATTCAAATAAACACAATAAGACTCGATTACAAGTCATAAACCAATTCTACATACTACCAAAACAGGGTTCCCTAAGCATACACAAACAATAGAGGAAACCAGAAAAATCCGGAAATGATTTAGATTTAGCCATGAAAAAATAGTTTTTGTCCTCATTTTGCGGTAATGGTGCCAAAGGCACTACGATTATCGTATGAATGTACAAGACCCACCGTTTCGAAGCTAAGAGATAGGGCTACAACATTACAGAAGGTCACTCAACCCAGTTTCGAGTGTAAGTAGGTCAAAAATGCAAGATACCATACCAGAATCATAAAAACAGATTCACAGAACGTATTCTAGCGGAAACATCATAACTCAGGCTCTCCAAGTCCAAATCTAGAAATTACAAAACCAGCTGAAATCTAAGAAACAGCGATAAATTTCATCAGAAGGCCTCAACAACCAATTCGGAAGCAATTCCAGCCAAAACAACCAATTACAGGCGCAATTCTTACATTCGGGTAAAACCAGAACAGCAATAGTAATTTCGACTTTTCTCACTCTAACCTACTCCGATTGACCTGAAATTTTGTAGGAACCTCTAAAATGTCATTCCCTACAACTTTCATGTTTTAATCCAAGGCCAATTCGGCCTCTAACTAGGAGCTACAAATTCGGGCAGAATGCTCCCACTAGAACCTTAATTTTCTGAAATTTCTTCCAAACCAGAAATTGGTTGCAATTAATCACTTTTTCCACCTCCTAGAGTCATTATATACCATTTCCAATCATCATAGATAGCCACACAATCATGCTTATATTAAAACAGAAAAATCCCCAAAAATAATAAAACTTCATCACTTCAACCACAAATCAAGAAATAATCCATAATATTGCATCTCATACTACCACTAAGCATGATTTAAGCATCAATTAAGGGAGGAGGGTGGTTCTTCACAACTCACCTTAAAAACAAGAGAGAGAGAGCAATTGGTCACCTTAACATTCCAAATAACTTCACACAACAACTCACAAACACTAATTGAAGAGGTTTTATGGAGAAATTGCAAGATTAAATGGTTAGTTTGTGAGATTGGGCAAGATTGGAGCAAGAAACTTGGAAGCTTTTCTTTCTTTTCTTGTAGGAAGAGGTTCGGCCAAGAAGCTTTGAAATTTGGAGAGTTTTTGGTCAATTTTTGGTTTTATTTAGTAAAATGGTAAAAAGATGAATAGTAAGTCAAAAGTAGGAATAAATCTCCAAGTGACACATGTCACTTTCATTAATTGTTTGCCTAACTTTTTGTCTCTCTCACACCTATCCACTTGGCAACCTCTAAATATCTCATAACACCCGGTAATTTAATTCCAGTATCCAAAACTTAACCTAGTTGGCCGAATTTTTCCGAACTTTTCGCACTAGTGGGTCCCACGTCCGGTATACGCTCTTAATTTCTCAAAACCTATTTGATACTAGAAAAATCATCTAAAAACTACATTTACTCATAAAATTATCTAGAAAATTTTCCGGATACAGAAAGTGCAGAAAACAAACCATTGAAGATAAGAAAACCTAGAAAGATAATAAAACCTAGAAAATGGAAAAGTTACGGGTTCTCACAATGTTAGTAGCCGTTTGTGATATATTGTGACACAATCTTCAATTTCAGACGTTGGTGAGTTAGGTGGAGCTGGTGGGGCCTACTAGCTACTCCTCGCGGCACGAATTTCGTACTTTTGCTCTTTTGTTCGTTGAGTAAATATTCAAGCCGCTCTTATGTGTTAGTTGCCTATGTGTTTCGATATGTATGAAAAGGGTATCTAGGCGAGGGTGTACTTTATCGCACTCGACCTAAACCCTAATTTACGCACATATTTGTACATGACACATGTGTATATGAATCATTTTGGAACTAAACCCCTTGAGCTTGTGGCTCGGGGTGACTTTTGAGAAAATTTTGTGAAGTTTGTGAGTTTGAGGCCCGATCTCATGGCCTAGATGGACTATTCGAGCCGGTTAGGGCTTGGTCGAAGTTAGTCCAACCTGGTTTGAGATCACCAAGTTTGTGAATCCGGTTCACCGATTATGTGGATCAAGTTTGTGACCCGAGCTTGTGAACCAAGCTCAATTTCGTTCGCTCGAGCAAGTTTGTGAGGTGTCTGGCCAGAGAGGGTGATAAGGTGTACGGTGGGAGAACAAGTGGAGGTCTACGGACCATTATTTGTGGTCGACGGAGTGTCGGCCGGAGGTCACACATGGCAAACGATCTGGCTTTGGAGCCACATGTATCCTTATTATGTGATGTTACTTTTCTGCTTTTGCTTTACTCTTACTATGTAACTGTTGTTACGTGAAATTTACGCTTTTGCCCCTGTTTACTTACTAAGCATATAGCTTACCCCTTTTCTTTTGTTTTCCTTAGCAGGGGCCGACGCGGGAACTTTTGACACATACACTAGTATAGTTAGGTTTGTTTGTAATAGTCGGACAGCTAGGATGTTTGTTTTTGTTTTGGTGATTTGTATAAGAACCCTCCTTAGGGTCTACCTTCTGATGGTTGTTATTATAATGTATTAAAGTGGTTTGACTCGATACTTTTGAAGATGTAAATAGAATTTTTGGCGGTTGTCTATATTATAAATAGTTCTCTTTTGGTTTGATATAATTTTGTTAGCTTTGTGTTTTGAGTCCTGGCGCGAGCTAGGCAGACGTCCCGCCGATACCCTAGGGTTCGCCCTTGGGAGAAGTGGGGGCGTCACAGGTGGTATCAGAGCGCCTAGGTTAGAGGACTTGGGCAAGTCGGACATACGCGATAGGCACTAGGCATATTTGATTCTTTTAAGCTGAATGATATACTTTAAGCTGAAATGCCGGTGAACTGACGAATTAATATTTTGTAGGTATGTATCCGGGCAGTTCGAGTGGTGCGGGACCTAGTGGCATGGGACCGAGACCTCCGAGTGCGAGGGGTCCAGAGGATCGAGCGCTGCGTAAGTGGGCGATCCGTTATCGGCAGAGACCTGGAGAGCCTTACACTTTGTACTCCCATTTTGGTCAGGTGTCACACCGACCTTGTAGGTGTTGGTATACGTACAGTTATCCTGACGAGGTCGTCCTGGCAGTGGACGATGAGCGACGCAGCCTGAGTAGTCAGCTAGAGGAGGCCAGAGAGGTTGGCCATGGGCAGGCGATGCGTATTAGGGACTTGGAGCGGGGTCTCCGAGATGAGATGCAGAGGGTGGACGCTTTACGCCGTCAGCTTCAGGACACCCATCAGCACCTCTTCGCTTTGAAGAGGCAGCTGAAGGAGAGGGTACGGAGTATTTCGATGGACTGCGAGGTCATTCTAGATATGGCCGCGGAGGCACCGCCTCGAGCCATCGGTCCAGAGGGGATGGACGAGGTGGACACGTTAGTTCCGTTGGGAACCTGGGCCCTAGGGGAGGCGTATAGGGTCACTTTTGTGTTTTTGTTTAGCTAGTGGATTACTTTTGTTAAAACTGGCATGACCACTTTCTTTCGTTATTTGGTTGACTGACTAGATTTTTGGAGCCGGTGCTCATGTGTACATTGGGTTTTGTACCGATTGGAGGTCGGTAATCTGTAAATCTTTTGGTGTGACTTTGTAAATATATGTATATATTTGAGTGGCATTTTGAACTTATCTTTTGTGTGTCTTTTGTGCATACGCTTTACGTCCGTACTTTTGCTCATAGTTTGAATAATAAGTATATGTAACGTTCCGATCTATAGACTTGTGCCCCGAAATGGACTCCGGTGGTCCAAGTAGAGTTGGAGAGCATGGACGAGGCTCTGAAAAAAATAATGGAAATGGGCCGGATCAAGTCGCTACAGCCATCCAGCGGATGGCCGATCTACTAGAACGAATGACAAATCAACAGGGCCCAGGGAGCAGTACTGGGAATCCTGGACATAATCCGGGTAATCATGAGGGAGAGGACCGTGCTTTAGAACGGTTCCAGAAATTTGCACGTCCTAAGTTTATAGGTGGACCTAATCCTGACCTAGCCGAGGGCTGGATGGATCGTATGTTAGACATATTTGCCGCGCTTAGGTATTTGAAGGAGCGGCAGATATCCTTTGCTGTCTTTCAGTTCGAAGGGGCCGCGCGAGCCTGGTGGAACGTGATCAAAGCCAAGTGGGAGCGAGAACAGACCTCCTGGACATGGGTCAATTTTACTTGAGAATTTAATGAGAAATACTTGCCGCCCATTGTACAAGAGAAACGAGAAGATGATTTCATCCGCCTGCGTCAAGGGGCATCTAGTGTGGCGGAGTATGAAACTCAGTTTACAAAACTCTCTCGATTTGCCCCAGAGCTGGTGCTGACGGAGCAAAAGCGAATTCGCCGCTTTACCCAAGGCTTAAATGTGGAAATCCAGGAAGCACTGGGGGCCGCACAGCTGGACACGTTTAGTCAGGCACTAGAAAAAGCACAGCGGATTGAGACTGCCAGGGGACAGGTTAAAGCCTTTCATGACTGGAAAAGGAGGCAACCCAGCTCGAACGATTCCCCGGTTGGACAGAGCTCGCGAAACGAGCCACCAGCTAAGGCGAGTAAAGGCGCAGACGGTCCACGACCTGTAAGAACTCTGAATAATTTTGGGCGAGGTCAGATAGTGCAAGAGCCCCAGAGGAGTGCCCAGCGTGGAGGGTCAAGTACGGCCACTAAGCCAACCTGTGGTTTCTATGGGGGCAATCACGCCGATAAAAATTGCTGGAAAAATAGTTCGGTACGGAAATGTTTCAAATGTGGTAGCACCGAACATCTGATTGCCCGGTGCCCTAAGATGCAGAAGGAAAGACTCAAGCCACCGACTGAAGGGACCACAACTAAACCGATGAATGCAGGGGAAAATCGACCCAAAGGGCCAGCAAGAGTGTATGCAATGGGTCAATATGAGTGACTGGCCCTTCGGCGGGTTTCGAAGGTACGCTTTGACCAAAGAATTAATTTCGCGGACGAAATTTTCCTAAGTGGGGGAGATTGTGAGGCCCCAATCAGTTCGTAAGTTGATATTAGGGTTATTCATTATTTCGGTTTTGGTTAAGTAGGGTTTTAGGGCTAAGGAGGAAACCCTAATCTCGGTTAAGATTGAAAACCCTAGTTTATGTATTAGTTTGAAATGGTTAGCAATGTGACGCCCCCGCTTCTCCCAAGAGCGAACCCTAGGGTATCGGCGGGACGCCTGCCTAGCTCGCGCCAGGACTCCAAAATTTCAAAACAATAAAACTAGATAAACCCACAAGCGTACTATTCACTATATATCTAACGCCAAAAGAGTTCTATTTACATCTTCAAAAGTATCGAGTCAAACCACTCTAATACATTAGAATAACAACCAGCAGAAGGTAGACCCTATGGAGGGTCCTTATACAAACCACCAAAACAAAAAACAAACATCCTAACTATCCGACTATTACAATCAAACCTAACTATACTAGTGAAGGTGCCAAGAAGTTCCCCGCGTCGTCCCCTGCTAAGGAAAATAAAGGAAACGGGGTAAGCTAGAAGCTTAGTAAGTAAATAGGGTAAAAGTGTAAAATTTCACATTTAAAGAAACAACTATTCCACAAAATGTCAAGTCGAGTGCAAAAGTAACAATACAAAGGAAGGATACAGGTTGGCTCCAAAGCCAAGTCATTTGCCATGCGTGATCTCCCGTCGACACTCCGTCGACCATAAATAAGGTCCGTAGAACTCCACTTGTACACCCACCCAACACCTTATCACCCTCACTGGCCAGTCACCTCACAAACTTGCCCGGGCGAACGAAATCACAAACTTGAGCTTGAGTCACAAGCTCGGGTCACAAACTTGGTCCACATTCTCGGTGAACCGGATTCACAAACTTGGTGACCTCAGACTAAGTTGGACTGGCTTCGACCAAGCCCTGACCGGCTCGAATAGTCCATCTAGGTCGGAAGATCAACCCCAACTTACAAACGTCACCCCGAGCTACAAGCTCAAGGGGTTCAAACCCAAAATAATTCATGTATACACATCTCATAAAGAAACATAGGTACAAACTAGGGTTTAGGTCGAGTGTGATAAAGTACACCCTCGCCTAAGTTCCCCTTTTCTTCACATCAAAACACATAAGCAGTTTATACACATAAACGGCCTGAATACTTACTCAAAATACAAAAGTAGTACAAGAGCAAAATCACTTCGTGCGTGTTCGCTAGTAGTGGGCCCCATCGGCTCCGCCTAGCTCACCACTGTCTGAAATAGAAGATTGCATCACATATTATCATAAATGGCCACTAACATGCCCAAAACAAGCAAAACGGCAAAATCGGCACATACGAGTGCGGAAACGGCGTACGGAAACGGGATTGGTAACCTAATCGCTTTGCCGTCAAAACTGTTTTGAGCCTAATTGAAGCTACAAGTGTCGGATCAAGGTACATGAGGTACCGTTGCGAAGATAAGAGGAAGGGTTACAGTTTTCATGAAGACATCTCAATCCGGATCTGAACGGAAATAGGTCGAAAGTACAGAAAATCTTTCCAGGAATTCGCACTCTAGAGTAACGAACAGGGTATGTTTGCTGGACCATAACTCCCAGCTCACAAATCTAAATCAGGAAATTCCAAAGGCATTAGAAATCTGAGACATAAGGGTAAAACTTTTATGTTTTGGCCAAGACCTGAATCCATTCAGAACAGAACGAAAATTGAGTGCCAATGTACCCGTCAGAACTGTCCAGATCAAAAGCAGTTCTGACGATCAATCTTGTTTTGGTCATAACGGAAGCTACGGAACTCGGATTTCGACGTACTTTATACCGTTTCGAAGCTAAAAACAAGATATAAATTTATTATGAAGGAGTTGACACCCATATCATACGGAATCAAAACGGAAAAATGCACGGTCAGAAGCAAAATTCAGAACGTACGCAATTCCAGGGTACAAAACAGGTTCGAGTGTTTTGGCTATAACTCGGGCTACCTCAGTCCAAATCAAGTGATTCCAAAGCCAACCGAAATATAAGACACCAGGTTACATTTCTTAAGAAGACGTCAACAACCAAATCAGAAGTATTCCCAACCAAATTAACCAATTACAGAAGCAATTATCAAGTTCGGATAGAAACAGGGCAGCAGGGGTATTTCGGCCTTTTTACTGGCTACGTTGCTCCGATTGAGTTGAAATTTTACAGGTACCTATAAAATACCATTATATACAACTTTCATGTTTTATTCCAAGCCTAATTCGGCCTCTAAGATGGTGCAATAAAACCGGACAGAACAAGGCTGAAATTTTCCTGAAATCTGGGAATTTTGGGATTCAATGAAACTTTCTTCATTTCTTGCCTCAATCCACCACCACAACCTCCTATATAAGCTTAGATACAACATATATCATCCATATAGTAAATATAGGCAGAAATCATCAAACCCTAACTTACATATATCACCTTAAAATCATCCCAACAACTTGTATCACAACTAATCTAACCAAAACATGAATTATATAACATCTTAATCACAAATAAAAGAACCAAAGCTATGGGTTAGACTTTGTACCTCAACAAAAGAAGCTTGCAAGAGTAATACTTCACCTTCTCTTGGAATTTTTGTTTCCCCTAGCTTCCCAAGATCACAACTCACACTTTAATCGGTTTAGTTTTTTTTGTTTTCACTCATTCAAGCTCAAACCAAGATTGATTGAAGTTTCATTTTATTTTGTTTTTCCTCCCTCAACTCACGGCTGATATGCAGAAATAATGGAGGAAATAGGTTGGTTTTTGGTGATAAATATGGTGTAAAGTAGTTAGTCAACCATCCAATGAAATACCGCCACTTGTCGCCACCAATTCCATTCATTTTTTACCTTCTCTCTCTTGGTATTTAAAGTCAACAATTGTGGCTGATGTATGAGATATTTTGAGAGTTAATTAGCTGTAATAAAATAAGAAGATTAAGGTAATAAAGTAGGGATCAAGTGGTGTGTTCAATTGGTAGCGCGCGACACCCGTCGGTCCAAGCCGTTTGTCCTAAAATCGCATATACTTGAGTTTTTAACTTCTAATCACTAACTTTTATTATCACTTCTAATCATATAATATTTCCTCATCCAAAAGTCACTCTTAGCTACCAAATTTGATCCTTACTCGGTACCAAATAGGCACACTACGGAAAAATGTGAAAACCCTAATTTGCTCCAATCTTGAAACCGAAAAGTGAAACCCTACTTTTTAGGTTCATTTACACTTATTATGGAATGACTGGGTAGTAGGGCTATCATAAATAAATAATTTCCAAATAAAGGGCATTGTTAAGAAAAACGTGAGGAATTTTACAATTCCAGTGATTAAAATTAGGGTTTCAATTAAAATATGAGGGATTTAAGAAATCCGGTTAGTCACAAGTAAACTAGGGTTTTTTGATTAAAATATTAGGGTTTCTAATCTTTTAAAAAAAAAATAAGGTTTTAAATCAAATCCAAAGAAATAGTATTTTCTTTACAAACAACCTCCTACTATTCGGGGTGTCACAATCTCCCCTCCTTAAAAGAATTTCGTCCTCGAAATTCATACATGCACTTCAAATAAAGTAGGGTATTTTCCTTATATATTCGTTTCCAACTCTCAGGTCTCATTATAGCCAAAACTTAGTTAAACGCAATAAGGTGACTAAAGTAACTAAAATTTAGAGCGTCAAATACCTAAATAAACATATACACACATAACACCCCACATAAACATATCAAGGAAACAAATAATCAAATATACAAATACGTCTCAAGTCAGGCAGATATTCATATACACAGATACACAACTGACGGCATGTAGCGACAATATACGGGCGAATCAAAAGAAAAGGGATATATCGTCCCATACCCAGTTAGAATAACCCCGTCCGGTCTCTCACGTCACTTACTATCCAAACTAGATACCCATTGACCTCTTGTGCTCATTCTAGCCAGACAAAACCTGTTCATGTTTCCAAAATACAAGTCTCAAGTACCTAGTAGCTTGCATCGCCTCAATTCTGGAGTACTCGGGCACGAGAATCCGAAATAAGATAGTTCACATCTCGAGCTAGCCAGTCCCAAGAGTAAACCATCCTACCCGACATACCTATCTATGGTCCTCAAATACCACAAGAAAATTTAAGACCTATACCATTCACAATTCATAGCTTATGCTCACTCCGCGTAGAGACCACGCGAAGCAGGCTCTAGGTTTTATCCCTCAATTGCTTAACTTTAAAGTCAAATCGAATTCCCACAGTCCGGCATCCTAAACTTCAAGCCTAGGATACAATACAGAGATCTGAAGCCTAAGCTCTGATACCACCTGTGACGCCCCCGCTTCTCCCAAGGGCGAACCCTAGGGTATCGGCGGGACGCCTGCCTAGCTCGCGCCAGGACTCAAAATTTCAAAACAATAAAACTAGATAAACCCACAAGCGTACTATTCACTATATATCTAACGCCAAAAGAGTTCTATTTACATCTTCAAAAGTATCGAGTCAAACCACTCTAATACATTAGAATAACAACCAGCAGAAGGTAGACCCTATGGAGGGTCCTTATACAAACCACCAAAACAAAAAACAAACATCCTAACTGTCCGACTATTACAATCAAACCTAACTATACTAGTGAAGGTGCCAAGAAGTTCCCCGCGTCGTCCCCTGCTAAGGAAAACAAAGGAAACGGGGTAAGCTAGAAGCTTAGTAAGTAAACAGGGTAAAAGTGTAAAATTTCACATTTAAAGAAACAGCTATTCCACAAAATGTCAAGTCGAGTGCAAAAGTAACAATACAAAGGAAGGATACAGGTTGGCTCCAAAGCCAAGTCATTTGCCATGCGTGATCTCCCGTCGACACTCTGTCGACCATAAATAAGGTCCGTAGAACTCCACTTGTACACCCACCCAACACCTTATCACCCTCACTGGCCAGTCACCTCACAAACTTGCCCGGGCGAACGAAATCACAAACTTGAGCTTGAGTCACAAGCTCGGGTCACAAACTTGGTCCACATTCTCGGTGAACCGGACTCACAAACTTGGTGACCTCAGACTAAGTTGGACTGGCTTCGACCAAGCCCTGACCGGCTCGAATAGTCCATCTAGGTCGGAAGATCAACCCCAACTTACAAACGTCACCCCGAGCTACAAGCTCAAGGGGTTCAAACCCAAAATAATTCATGTATACACATCTCATAAAGAAACATAGGTACAAACTACGGTTTAGGTCGAGTGTGATAAAGTACACCCTCGCCTAAGTTCCCCTTTTATTCACATCAAAACACATAAGCAGTTTATACACATAAACGGCCTGAATACTTACTCAAAATACAAAAGTAGTACAAGAGCAAAATCACTTCGTGCGTGTTCGCTAGTAGTGGGCCCCACCGGCTCCGCCTAGCTCACTACTGTCTGAAATAGAAGATTGCATCACATATTATCACAAATGGCCACTAACATGCCCAAAACAAGCAAAACGACAAAATCGGCACATACGAGTGCGGAAACGGCGTACGGAAACGGGATTGGTAACCTAATCGCTTTGCCGTCAAAATTAGGGTTTCAATTAAAATATGAGGGATTTAAGAAATCCGGTTAGTCACAAGTAAACTAGGATTTTTTGATTAAAATATTAGGGTTTCTAATCTTTTAAAACAAAATAAGGTTTTAAATCAAATCCAAAGAAATATTATTTTCTTTACAAACAACCTCCTAATATTCGGGGTGTCACAAGCAAACTCTAGATTAGCAAACCTCTAGTGTTACAATTTATTAGAAAGCTTAAGTGGAGTTTTATTTAACGCCCGCCTTTTCTACATTTTCTTTATTAGAAAATTCCCCAGATAATTTTTATTGAGTAAATATAGGTTTTAGATGATTTTTCTAGTATCGGTTAGTTTTTGAGAAATTAAGAACATATATCGGACGTGGGACCCACTAGCGCGGAAAGTTCGGTAAAATTCGGCCAATTAGGTTAAGTTTTGGATACTGGGTTTAATTTACCGGGTGTTATGAGATAATTAAAGGTTGTTATATGGATGAGAGTGGAGAGAGAGAAAAGGATATGTATGTATTAAATAGGGTTACAAGTGTCACCATATGATTAAACCTTACAATTTTGACTACTATTTACCTTTTTACTAATTGACCAAATAAACCAAAAAATTACCAAAATCATCTTCATTTTTAGCTCCTTATAGCCGGCCACTCTCCAAGGAGAAAGAAGAAAAACCTCTTCACTTTCTTAGCTTCAATATTGCTCAAACTTCGATTTCAACCGATTAAATTCGAAAACTCTCCATAAAAATCCTTCTCTTAGTAGTTGTGAGGTGCCTATTGAAGTTGTTTGGAAGCTTAAGGTGCTAAGTGGTCTCTTTTCTTTTGTTGATAAGGTGAGTGACTATGGAAACCCTCTCTTCTATCTAATGATGTTTAATTAATGACTTGTGGTTGTTATAAGTGTGATTTGGTGGATTATTTCTTGAATTTAGTTAAGATTGATGAAGTTTTCTATTTATTTGGGATTTTTCTGTTTGCATATGATTAATATTATGTGGTCATGTATGATGGTTGGAAATGATTGAGAATGAAGCTAGTTGGTGTGAATGGTAGTTAATTGCAGCAAATTTCTGGTTTGGAAGATAAATTGACAAGTTAGGGTTTTTATGAAGAACATTCTGCCCTGTTTTGTAGCTCCTAGTTAGAGGCCGAATTGGCCTTCGCTTAAAACATGAAAGTTGTAGGAAATAACATTTTAGAGGGGTCTACAAAATTTCAGGTTAATCGGAGTTGTGTAGAATGAGAAAAGTCGAAATTACCCTTGCTGTCCTGGTTTGATCCGAATGTAAGAATTGCGCCTGTAATTGATTGTTTTGGTTAGGAATGCTTCCGAATTGGTTGTTGAGGACTTCTGATGAAATGTATCCCTGTTTCTTAGCTTTCAGCTGGTTTTGGAATTTCTAGATTCGGACTTGGATAGCCTGATTTATGTTGTGTCCGCTAGAATGCGTTCTGTGAATCTGTTTTTGTGATTCTGGTGTAGTATTTTGCATTTTTGACCTAGTTATCCTCGAAACGGGACTGAGTAGCCTTCTTCAACATTGTATCCTCTTAAGTCCTGAATATATATGCAAAATTTTCGGTCAAACGGATCTGTTTAGCTCGAGTTATAACCAAAACACTCGCACCTGTTTTGTGCCCTGAAATTGTGTACGTTTTGAATTTCAGCTTCTGACCGTTCATTTTTCCGTTTTGATCCCGTACGATCTGGGTGTCAATTCCTTCATAAGAAATGTAGATCTTGGTTTTAGCTTCGAAACGGTATAAAGTGCGTCGAAATCCGAGTTCCGTAGTTTCCGTTATGATCAAAACAAGATTGATCGTCAGAACTGCCTTTAATCTGGACAGTTCTGACGGGTACTTTGGCACTCAACTTTCGTTCTGTTCTGAATGGATTCAGGTCTTGGCCAAAACATCAAAGTTTTAGCCTTATGTCTCAGCTTTCTAATACATTTGGAATTTCCTGATTTAGATTTGTGATCTGGGAGTTATGGTCCAGCAAACATACCCTGTTCGTTACTCTAGAGTGCGAATTTCTGGAACGATTTTTCATACTTTCGACCTATTTCTGTTCAGATCCGGATTTAGGTGTCTTCATGAAAATTGTAGGCCTTCCTCTTAGCTTCGTAACGGTACCTCATGTACCTTGATCCGACATTTCTAGCCTAAGTTTTGATCGAAACGGTTTGAGAAGGCAGATTTGGCCATTTCCGTTTGCCGTTCCGCGCGGGCGCGTGCGCCCGTTTTGCCGTTTCCGCACTTGCATGTGCCGATTTTGCCGTTTTGCTTGTTTTAAGTATGTTAGTAGCCGTTTGTGATATATTGTGACACAATCTTCAATTTCAGACGTTGGTGAGCTAGGTGGAGCCGGTGGGGCCTACTAGCTACTCCTCGCGGCACGAATTTCGTACTTTTGCTCTTTTGTTCGTTGAGTAAGTATTCAGGCCCCTCTTATGTGTTAGTTGCCTATGTGTTTCGATATGTATGAAAAGGGTATCTAGGCGAGGGTGTACTTTATCGCACTCGACCTAAACCCTAATTTACGCACATATTTGTACATGACACATGTGTATATGAATCATTTTGGAACTAAACCCCTTGAGCTTGTGGCTCGGGGTGACTTTTGAGAAAATTTTGTGAAGTTTGTGAGTTTGAGGCCCGATCTCATGGCCTAGATGGACTATTCGAGCCGGTTAGGGCTTGGTCGAAGTTAGTCCAACCTGGTTTGAGGTCACCAAGTTTGTGAATCCGGTTCACCGATTATGTGGATCAAGTTTGTGACCCGAGCTTGTGAACCAAGCTCAATTTCGTTCGCTCGAGCAAGTTTGTGAGGTGTTTGGCCAGAGAGGGTGATAAGGTGTACGGTGGGAGAACAAGTGGAGGTCTACGGACCATATTTGTGGTCGACGGAGTGTCGGCAGGAGGTCACACATGGCAAACGATCTGGCTTTGGAGCCACCTGTATCCTTATTATGTGATGTTACTTTTCTGCTTTTCCTTTACTCTTACTATGTAACTGTTGTTACGTGAAATTTACGCTTTTGCCTCTGTTTACTTACTAAGCATATAGCTTACCCCTTTTCTTAGCAGGGGCCGACGCGGGGACTTTTGACACATACACTAGTATAGTTAGGTTTGTTTCTAATAGTCGGACAGCTAGGATGTTTGTTTTTGTTTTGGTGATTTGTATAAGAACCCTCCTTAGGGTCTACCTTCTGATGGTTGTTATTATAATGTATTAAAGTGGTTTGACTCGATACTTTTGAAGATGTAAATAGAATTTTTGGCGGTTGTCTATATTATAAATAGTTCTCTTTTGGTTTGATATAATTTTGTTTGCTTTGTGTTTTGAGTCCTGGCGCGAGCTAGGCAGGCGTCCCGCCGATACCCTAGGGTTCGCCCTTGGGAGAAGTGGGGGCGTCACAATTACAAAAACAAAAGAACTAGACTAGGCTAGTCTATGTTCTCATCCTGCTCGCTGTCCCCTATTAAGAAAAACAAAACTAAAGGGGTGAGCTAAAAGCTCAGTGAGATTCCGAACACATAGTCAGATAGTCAATTCAATACATTAAACATGGAGTATCAATAATTCAAGAAATATTTACAACGGAAAGCGATAGTAACACATTCATTAAAAGGATACGGGCTCACATGGAGCTATTCGTTCGTTCATTCGTTCCCCTGACATTTCCCCTTATTCCTCCAATTATTTGAAAATTTCCTTTTTGAGAAGTAAAACCCTCGTGCCTTCGTTCGTTCATTCATCCCCTTCCGGACGTTGACCGGACTCCACCCATCCGGACGTGGCCGGACTACAAGGTAATACTCGAGTATACCAAATTCACCCAGGGTCACCATATCGCCCGACCGAGTCCGCTTCTAGCTCGAGTCGATCGGTAATGAAGGGCAGGGCCCAATTCAGCCAAAAGGCTTACATCATGCGCAACTAATGTTTCAATCATTAAATCATTGAAAATTTCACGTTTTATTTAGGTCGAGCGCGATAAAGTACACGCTCGCCTAGAAAATTCGTTTTGGAAATCATTGAAAACACTTAACACATCATCAAACAACAACAACAAGTCATGAAGTCATGGAGAATATAACAAACAAGGAACACTCACCTATGTACGCAAAACAACGGGTAAAATATCCTTCCGGATATTATCCTCAGTCACCGAGAAAACCTAAATTAAATGAGAAAGAATATTACAGCTCCTCTAGTACAAACAATTAGGTGAAATCAAAGAACTCTACAAATGATGAGTAGAACGTATAAAAGACTTTAAAGTGAAACGAGGATATTTTGGACAAAAATAACTAGGGTTTCATAGACCAAATGTAAAACCAAACTCAAAAGGGTTATAAAATTTTCCAATGGAAACACTTGAACCAAAGACAAGTCGGAATCCAACTAGATAGGCTAAGAAACACTGTTTTTGGAATCGTTTATATGGTTCAAAATCATCTCATATTCAAGTAGATATTATAGACTAAATGTCTTAATGAAATCCACGAAAAAAGGAGGTCAAAATACCCAAGAAAACCCTAAACCACTTTTCTTTATTTGATAAGAGTAAGTAAACATTTGGAGTTTCCAATTGAAGAAGGACCGTGTTTTAAAATGGAAAAACGGTCACAGTATTTGCCAAACGAAAATATACTAGTTCAAATAGAAACTTAGTCCTTGAGCAAAAATTTAGGCAGCACGCCCTTTGTGTTTACCTAATTTTCCAGCCATTTATAGCTTCATTATTTCCTCAATCAAACCCAAAGTTATCCATAACACAATTTCATTTCAATAGCCATTCCATAGGCTCAAGGCAATACAAGAACAAAAATTAAGCTAATATCGAGTGCGGAAATGAAGTTTACAATAGACAGTTTTAACGGGTTCTTGCGGAATGGGTACATCCGAGGCTACGCTTATCGAATTGAGGTACAACTTATACCGTTTCGAAGCTAAGACACAGGGCTACAATGTTGATGAAGTTCACTTAGTCAAATTTCCAGTGTAACCCAGTCAAATTCCCAATTCACAGAACCAACTTCCAACTAACCGGCTAGTTAACCGTACTACGTTTAAATGTTCATATCTCAAGCTACTAAAGTCCGTTTAAGACGTTCTTCTAGGCGTTGAAAAACTAAGACAGAGTACTAAAACTTTCATGTTTTTGTAAATGGTTAAATCCGCACGGATTATGGTGAATAAACACGGCCAAATAGACTGAACTGTCTACGCGGAACACTGGAATTTAACCTAGGCAGTGAGGGTATTTTGGTCTTTTTACAGGATACGTTGCTCCGATTGAGCTAAAATTTTGTAGGAAACTATAAAATAGCATTCTATACAACTTT
Source organism: Coffea arabica (assembly GCF_036785885.1). Taxonomy (NCBI): domain Eukaryota; kingdom Viridiplantae; phylum Streptophyta; class Magnoliopsida; order Gentianales; family Rubiaceae; genus Coffea; species Coffea arabica. The sequence continues at coordinate 38,422,382 of NC_092321.1, forward strand.
CATGTTTTATGAAAAGCCTAATTCGGCCTCTAACCACACGAAATGGAACCAGACAGAACAGGGTGAAAATTTTCCAGAAATCTGGAATTTTTGGTTTCAATGGTAACTTCGTTCATTTCTTGCTTCACTTGCTACCAAAACCCCCTATAAAATCTTGGATATAAAATATATTAATCATACATCAAGTTTGGCAGCAATTCATCAAACCCTAATTCATGTATCCACAAGGAAAAACAACACCCAAGACATGATAACAACCATTATTCACCACAAATTTGAGATGCTAAGCTAATTTAAACAAGATTAAGAGTAAGAATTGGGGAAATCATCATCCTTACCTTGATTAGTGTCTACCAAGAGCAACTCTAGCTTTCCCCTTCAAAATTTCACCAACACCTCACTAAACCAACACTCAAAGATAACTTTAATCGGTTTACTTTCTTTGTTTCCTCACTTTGTAGCTCAAATTCAAGATGAAGGAAGGTGGGTTTTGCTCTCTCTTTTCCCCTCTCTTGTCTCAGCCAACCAGCAGAAATAATGAAGAAGAAAGAGCAAAATTGGGGATAAGAAGGTTGGACTCTTGGTTGGTCAAGAAATCATTAGGTGGCGACAAGTGGCGCCACCACCACCACTCTTTTTTTCTCTTTCTTTTCCTTGCATTTGGTCCACATTTTCGGTCAAGACTAGCTGGAAATGAGGGGGATATTTTGCTCAAATATTAATGAGCTCATATGGTAAGAAAGTGGTGGTCAAGTGGTGCGTTCAATCGGTAGTGCGCGGTACCCGTCGGGTCGCGCTGTTTTTCCTTAAAACACACGTACTAGGGTTTTTACTTCCTATTCACTAACCTTATGTTATTGCTCCTAATCACATATTATTTCTCACCTAAAAGTCACTTTTAATCACCAAATTTGATCCTTGCTCCGTACCGAAAAAATCATCCGGCGAAAAATCGCGAAAACCCTAATTTGCTCCAATCTTAAAAACGAAGAGTGAAACCCTACTTCCTAGGTTCATTTGCACCCATAGTGGGATGATTGGGTAGTAGGGCTATAATAAATGAATAATTTCTAAATAAAAAGGCATTTTTTGAGAAAAATATAAGGAATTTGCAAGTCCTCACATAATTTATTATGGCTATATACACGAAATGGCTCCTAATCACTTAAATTAGTTTTATAATATTTAAAAGACTATAAAACTTGAGAAGTTAAGGTTGTGAAACAAAATTTAATTCACAAACAACCTAGAGCTTAGTATGGAGTATCTATAAGCCATAATTAATACTGCATTGAGAAAGTATATTAGTTTAAACCTTATACAAGTTTATAAACTTAAAGATAGGTATTTCATGGTTTAAAAATAATAAAGTCAATAAGTTTCGAAAATAAAATGATAAATAAATATTGAGAATGCTATAGTTGTATTTTAAGGTCAAACTTGATTGTAATAAGTTTAAATAAAAGAATAACAAATGATCTACTACAAATTATATATTTACTTTGAACTTATTAACTTGTACTAGGAAGTAGCCGTGAACCAGGAAACCAACTCGAGACTCGAGAGTAGTCATTTGAATCCTTGGTGAGTGTTATCTGAATTATGTGTTAACTGTTTATGTGTATGTATTATGAATATTGCTAAGTGATTCATTGTGAAGTGTTTTCAATTGTCCCTCGCCTTCGAAGTCGGGAGTGTACTTTATCACACTCGACTTAGTTTGAGCTTGAAGGTATTAAGTTAAGAAACTCTTATTCTCTCTCTTATGTTGCATTTTATTGGATAGATGACTTGAATCTTGAATTATATTGGATGATACTCTAGTTTTGGTGAAGATTAATGAATTTCAGCAAGGGTTAGTGATTCTGCCCAGTTTTTGGACCCAACTGGAACTGCATATTCATTCATGATAAAGAACAAATCAGTTTTTGCTCAAAACATGAAAGCTTTAGGGAATTGAGTTAGCTAGGTGCCTGTAAAATTTCAGCTCAATCGGAGTACTGTAGAGAATGAAATGACTAAAATACCCCTGACTGCCCAAATACCCAGATTAGCTGACAGTCTTCTGTTTTCTCTGAGATTGCGATTTTTGACCTTGAAGATGCAAGAAATGTGTGAGAACCCGTAATTTGCATTTTCTCGGTTTTCACATTTTTCATGGCTTGTTTTCTGCACTTTCTGTATCCGGAAATTTTTCTAGATAAATTTTATGAGTAAATATAATTTTTAGATGATTTTCTAGTATTGAATAGGTTTTGAGAAATTAAGAGTGAATACCGGACGTGGGACCCACTAGTGCGAAAAGTTCGGAAATTCGGCCAACTAAATTAAGTTTTGGATACTGGAATTATTTTATCGGGTGTTAAGAGATAAGTAGAGGTTGCAAATTTGGATTGATGCGAGAGGAAACAAAGTGATAGACTTGCATTAAATTAGGTGACAAGTGTCACCATTTGATTGGGCTTACTTTAAGACTTTCTTACCATTGACTTAAATAACCAAAAATGACCCAAAAATCTTCCAAAAATCTTCAAGAAGAGGCGGCCCTCTCAAGCTTTCTTTCTCTCTCTCTTACTCCAAGTACAAGGAAGAAAACACTTCAATCTTGCTTCAAATCATCAAAACTAACCATCCAACCTTGAAATTACTCCATAAAACCTCTTCAATTAGAGTTAGTAAGTGGATTTGTGGAGTTGTTTGGAAAGTTAAGGTGGTCAATAGCTCTCTCTCTCTTGTTTTAAAGGTAAGTTGTGAAGTACCACTCTCCTCCCTCTAATGATGCTTAATTGATACTTAGTGGTGGTATAAGGTGCCACTTTATGGATTATATTGTGATTCCTGGTTGAATTGATGAACTTTGGTAATTTTTGGGGATTTTTCTGTTTTAATATAAGTATGATGGTGTGGTTATCTATGATGATTGGTTATGGTTTCTAATGACTATAGGAGGTGGAAAAAGTGGACAATTGCAATCAATTTCTGTTTTGGAAGAAATCTGGAAAATTAGGGTTCCTTGGTTCTTCATTCTGTCCGAAATTTTAGGTCATAGATAGGGGCCGAATTGGCCTTAGCTCAAAACATGAAAGTTGTAGGGAATGATATTTTATAGGTACCTAAAAAATTTCAGGTCAATCGGAGTAGTGTAGAATGAGATAAGTCGAAATTACTATTGCTGTTCTGGTTTTACCCGAAATTGGGATTTGCTTCTGTAATTGGTTGTTTTGGTCTGTATTGATTCCGAATGAGTTGTTGAGGCCTTCTGATGAAATTTATCCCTGTTTCTTAGCTTTCAGCTGGTTTTGGAATTTCTGGATTTAGACTTGTAGAGCCTGAGTTATGATGTTTCCGCTAGAATGCGTTTTGGTGAATCTGTTTTACGTTTTGATGTGGTATCTTGCATTTTTGACCTGTTTGCACTCAAAACTGGGTTGAGTGACCTTCTGTGATGTTTTAGCCCTGTCTTTTAGCTTCGAAATGGTGGGTCTTACACCTTCATCCGATAATTCTAGGGCATTTGGTGCCATTACCGTAAAAAGAGGTCAAAAACTGTTTTTTCAAGGCCAAAGCTAATTGCATTTCCGAATTTTCTGGTTTTCTCTAATGTTTGTATATGTTTATGGAACCCTATTGGGGTCATATTTGGCATTGATTTATGATTCGTTATCGAGTCTCATTGTACTTGTTTACATGTTTTAAGGCTTACTCTTATTCCGGTCATTTCCTAGCTAACTTTTGTACTTGTACTACTTTGAGCCTAGTGAATGGCTTTTGGGAAATGAGGTGAATTTTGTGTGAGATGTTGGGACTGATTCGAGGAAATAATGAAGCCTTAATGACTGGAAAAGTAAGAATTTTAGGGGAAGTGCTGCCCGATTTTCTAGGCCGTTTGGTTCCTTTGAGTTGGATTTGCCTTTTGGTAGAAATGAAGGGCTTTTGGGTTGTTGAACCTAGGTTTTCATGTTACCTTTTTGTTCCCAAAAATCATGTTTTGCACCCTTGCATTAGTAATTATTTGGCGAGGCTTACGACTAGTAGTCGAGCCTCACATGTGCATTCTGTTTACTCGATTCTGGAAGTGAAACCTTCAATTGGTTTATTTTGATTATTTTAGGGTTTCTTGGCGATTAAGGCCAATCTGAAGTGAAAACTTTTGAAGTTGAGCGGGTGAGTGTTCCACTACCTGCTACCCGTTATGTGAAATATCTGAATATCTGAATACTTGATTTATGACTATTGAAGCCAAATACTGTTTTGATAAAATGGAGGCGAGGGTGTACTTTATCACACTCATTCTCTGGTCTGTTCATATGCCAATTTTGAACGCGTATCTGAATCTGCTATCTGTATCTGTATCTGTATCTGTTATCTGTATCTGGATCTGTATCTGTTCTGACGTCGTTTGGAAGCTTGAGTCCAACGACCTTTCTGTGACCTATAAGCTCAAATCCTGTGGCTAAGTTATTCGAGTCGGGCCGGCAAGGGCCTGGACGATTAGATAACGAACCACGGTAGTCTGTTTTGGGATCTTTGGGTATTGAGACCCTTGATTCCGGGTATACTCGAGTATTACCATTTCTGTTTCTGTTGAGGTGAGCGGGCCCGGTAAAAGGGTGTTTGGTGGACGGAATTCGGTGTAAAGAGGGGTCTACGGACGCGTTGGTTCTATATACGTTGACGGAGAGTCAACTGGTTTGGATCAAGTACTGCGCTGGAAATTTGGCTCCTGAGAGCCACCCGTATCCTTCTGATTTGAATCATTGGTTCCTTTGCTTTACATCTGGCATGTGTACTTGATTTGCTAAACGTGAAATGCCATGATTTTATTGCTATCTGTTTGGTACCTCATTGAGCGCAAGCTCACCCCTTTCTGTTCCCTTTTGTTTTCCTTACAGGAAAATAAACCCTTTTGGTCTGGATTTGACAAATGGCTGCCAAATTGAGCTAGTTGAACATATCTTTTGTATAGCTCATGTATTAAAACCCTAAGTGTACTTTTGGGGCGTTTTCTCTTTTGATTTGGCAAACCGTGTATATGTATTAACTTTTGAAAACTTTTGTATGTCATTTTGGATTGAAATTTTGGATTGTAATTGCTAAAGTTCAGATGTGAATGTTTGCGTGCTCTTTCGGTTGGGTTCTGACGGGTCGGTTACTATCATGGCCGACTCCGGATTTCATTTTTCTTATTTTGGGTTATTTGGCCATTTTGACTTGCTTACGCTCGTTGGTAAGTTCCGGAACGCATTAGATAGCTCTAATCTGCACCGTTAGTCCTGGCGAGAGCTGGGCAGGCAGTCCGCTAACCCCTTTGGTTCGTCTTAGAGGAAGGTGGGGCTGTCACAAAATGGGTGTTGGTGTCTTCATAGGAAATGTAGGTCTCTGTCTTAGCTTCGAAACGCCATAAAATTTACCCCAATCCGATAAGCATAGCTTCAGTTGTGACTGCCGAGAGATGTCAAACCTACTATGTGGCTATTTGTCTTTAAAACTAGTTTCTAACTTCTAGCTTTGATTTGGATGGTTGCACTGCTCGAATTGACTTGTAATTGGATAATATTGAGTCTAGTTGAATAGCTATTGTGTTGAGCTTGCTTATATGTTGAATTGGGCTGAGTTGAGAAAAATAATGAAGCCATAAATGGCTGGAAAATAGCTAAATACAAAGGGCATGCTACCCAAATTTTCACTCGAAGGTTAGGCGTGTGTACTCGCGGTTTGAGCGAAGATTTGAGGTCGAATTGAACTTGGATTGTCTATGGTATTCGAGTCTTCTTTCATAAAGGTATATAAGCTAAAATTTGGCCAAAACTCATACCCTTGAAAAAATGAAAGTGGTGACCACTCGGAATATATTTTCCTCGTCTTTTAGACTAAAATGCGAATTCCAAAGTTTTAGTTGCTTCTTTAGCAACACCAAAAGAGCGAGCATGAATTTTCTAGAGTTTGATACAAAACATGAATCCTATCTAAACGAGTTTCATTTACTTGATCTGTTTAAAGCGAAACTCTTAAGTTGCGAACCCTAGTGATTTTAAGTTTTTAAATGATATTGTATCACAGATTTGGACTCCAACCAAGGAGTTACAACTTAGAGTGATTTTTGACAAGCACTAAATCTTTGGTGAGTGCTTCCAAATCCCTGATTGAACTGGACACTTATTTTCAATACTTGACCAATGTGATCGAATGATATGTGATTGATATAATCGGGCAAGAGTGTACTTTATCGCACTTGCCCTAATGTGATATATACTCGTTTCTGGTTGCAAATGAATTGATATACTTGTGTGTGACTTGTAAGTACTGAGCGGCAGTATGTACCACACTCGATTCGAGTGGGAGGTACCTCTCATTCCCATTTCCGTACTTTTATCTTGATTTAGTCGATTGGAGATGTATCTCATCGACTTCTTGGGGACCCAAACCCTACTGGTTAGTTAATCTAGTCGAGCCGGGAAGGGCTTGGTCGATTAGATAACGAACCATGGGTATCTAATGTTGTCGAGTGGAGTATTATCTCCTCGACTAATCGGTATACTCGAGTATTACCACCAGTGTTTTTTGTGGAGTTTGGGCCCGGTAAGGGGTTTGGTTGGTGGACGGTGATTGGAGTTAAGTGGTGTACTACTGGACTAGTTACTTTACTTGAAAGTTGACGGAGTGTCAACTAATACTTGATCAAGCTCTGGTGAAGAAATGGGAATTTGGCTCCTGAGAGCCATCTGTATCCTTATACATTGATTGTTATTCGAAGTGTTATTGTTCTTTTGGAAAACAAAAAGAGTTTTCACTCGCTCATTTTGACATTTGCTATTTGAAGTGTTATTGCTCACTTTCATGAACTTGATATGCTCGCTATTTTGCTACGTGATATTTGTACTTTTCAATATTGGTCAACTTGCTATTTGGAACCTCACTGGGCTTTTAGCTCATTCCACGCCATTTGTTTTCCTTACAGGGGGTACGAGCGAGGCGTGAGACTGGTACAGGCTAGCGTAGTCTAGTAGTTTTTGAATTTTACGATTGTACTCGCGCTAGTGCTCGATTAGAACTGAATGTATCTAAAACTCATATCTTTTGATATTTGTGGAATTGTACGAATGTTTGAAATAGAAATGAAAGTACATGTGTGACGCCCCGAAAAAAAATGAGTTTGAGAACCCGGAAATTTTCTAATTTTCTAGGGTTTATTTTTTTTAAACGCCCGCCTTTTCTACATTTTCTTTATTAGAAAAATTCCCCAGATAAAGTTTATGAGCAAAAATAGTTTTAAAATGACTTTCTAGTATCAGTTAGTTTTTGAGAAATTAAGGATATATATATCGGACGTGGGACCCACTAGTGCGAAAGTTCGGAAAAATTCGGCCAATAAGATTAAGTTCCGGATACTGAGTGAAATTTATCGGGTGTTAAGAGAGAAGAAGAGGAGGTGATTTGATTGATGTGAGAGAGACTTAAAGGATAGAAATGCATTTAATAGAGTGCCAAGTGGCACTTTCTCATTGGTTGGACTTTTTGACTTTTTACCCTTAAGTTAAATATCTCAAAAATTGACTAAAAATCACCATTTTTCACTCCTTGGTGGCCGACTCTCATAAGCTCAAGAAGGAAGAAGATTTCTCCAATTTTCAAGCTTCCATTTAGCTCAATCTTCCAAACCAATTGCATCAACTAGTTTCTACTCCATAAAAGTCTTCCATTAGGTGCTAGTAAGTTGTTTGGTGAAGTTTTTTAAGGAAGCTAAGGTGTTCTACAACTCCCTCTCTCTTGTTTACTAGGTAAGTGATGATTACACTTCCTCTTACACCTAATGATGTTTAATTTGTGCCTAATGGTGGCTATAGTGTTGAGAATTGTGGTTTATTTCTTGGTTTGGAATGAATTGGTGAAGTTTTTATTTTTTTGAGGAATTTTCTGGTTTAATGTGATCATGGTGTTGTGGTTATTTATGATGGTTGGTAATGAGGGGTTATGACTCTAGTTTATGATGGTTTAATGTGATCTTTGGGTTGGAATGAGGAAATAATGAAGCCATGATGGCTGGAAAAGTTAGCAAATTCAGGGGAAGTGTTGTCCGAACTTTGAAGGGATTTATTTGCATTGAGTTTGTGATCTAAGACTTGGATTTGAGCAAGGCAATGATATATGATGGATGGTTCCTGAGCCATGGAGGTGAGTGACCCTAAACTATTTCCAAAGTACTTGTGAAACGTTTCTTGCATTATTTACTTTTGAACTGTTTTCAAAGTTACTTTTGAACTGTTTTCTTGCATATCATGCGTGCTTATATGAGAGCGTTCCTTGTTTGATATATTTCCTTGACTAATTGGCTTGTTATTATGGATTGATAATGTATTAAGTGCTTTCAATGATTGTTAAAACGAGTTTTCTGGGCGAGTGTGTACTTTATCGCACTCAACCTAAATAAATGTGAAATTTTCATGATTAATGATTAAATGCTACTTGCGCATGAATGTAAGCCTTTTGGGGCTGAACTGGCCATTGCCCCTTGTTACCGGTCGTCTCGAGCCAGAAGCGGACTCGGTCGGGCGATTAGGGACCTGGGTGAACGTTTGGTATACTCGAGTATTACCTTTGTAGGTTGGTGGAGGTTGGTGGAAAATGATGCAATTTCAAATGAGAAAAAAGAAAAGGAAATGACAGGAGAATGAACGTATCTTTTTCATGAATGTTACTATCGCTTTCCATTGTACATGTTTCTTGAATTATTGATACTCCATATTTAATGTTTTGTAAATGTCGTAATTGTTTCTGGACTTATCATTTGATTTATGACATCATTGAAATGAACTATTGTGAAACCGATTTGACTACTATTTTTTTCTGGTTACTCGCTGAGCTTCTAGCTCACCCCAAAAATATTTTATTCCCCTCCACAGGGCTCGTGGCGAAGGAAGGCTTGTAGTACTTGTGCGCGTGATTGGATGGCCTTTATGTTGTACAGTTTGGATTTGGAATCATTTTATGTATAGTTGGGAATTGTTTCCGCTTCGCTTATGACATGTAATTATTGGAGACTTGAATGTATATTTGTGGACCATGTGCTGTATCTTTGAGGTTTATTCTTGTAATTCATTTGAGGACTTTAGTGAACGACTGAGTCCCGGCGAGAGCCGGGCAGGCGGCCCGCCGAACCCTCTGGTTCGCCTTAGGGGGAGGTGGGGTCGTCACACTTGCTAGCTTCTATCGATGCTTTGTCAAAGATTTTAATATGATCGTTGCTCCCTTGACAGCCATAATTAAGAAGAATGAGAAGTTTCAATGCAGAGATGATCATAATAAAGTGTTTCAATTGATAGAAAACAAACTCACGCATGCACCACTTTTAGCTTTACCTAATTTTGATCTAATATTTGAAATCGAATGTGATTCATTAGATGTGGGAATTGGAGCTTTGTTGGTGCAAGATGGAAAACCAATTCCCTACCGGAATTCTCAACTATTCTACCTATGGCAAGGAGTTGTACGTGTTGGTTCAAGCAAACATTGAGAAACATACTACCCAACAAACATTGAGAAACATACTACTCAATACATCCAACAAACCAATAGAGAACATAAGAAAGTTGTTTTTGAACTTGGAGATTGGGTGTGGTTGCATCTACACTAGGAAAGATTTCCTTTGCAAAGGCATAGTAAGCTATCACCAAGGGGTGATGGTTCTTTCCAAGTGTTGGAGAAAATCAATGACAATGCCTGTCGACTTGACCAACCTGGTAAGTATAATGTAAATGCTACTTTTAATGTGGCTGATTTAAGCCCTTTTCTAAAAGATGATGAACAAGATTTGAGGACAAATCCTTCTCAAGAGGAGGGAAATGATGTGGGAGCTCAAGCTGTCTGTGAGGTTCAAGCTTCAAGTTTTGATCTAGTGAAGGTTCCCTTTGGTCTGGTCATGTGAGCTTGAGCTAAAAAGTTCAAAGACTCACTTCAAGCATTGGTTCGAGTTGTTCAACAGCAAGAAGGTGCTTATAAGTATATTGAAGGGGTTGAGTTAAAGAATCAACATTAACCAACTAAAACTTTGATTCACATTGAAAATGTTGACGAAGGATCTGTGACATAAACCCTAGTTCATGAATTTAAGACAAGTTGGATCAAGTTTTTTGCTATTTTGAGCCATTTTCCACTTAGTTTTTGTGAGCTTAGTGTAGTCATTTATATGGCGTAAATTTGGGCCAAATTGTATATAAGTTGGATCCCTTTTAGTTGCTTAATTCTCTGATTCATTTGGGCCTTTTGGTTAGGAGAATAAAATCAGCCAGCTTATATTAAGTTGGGCCCTAATTAGTTCATTTGTTAGTTTATTAAGTTGTTTAGTCTTGGCCCGTTTGGCTTAGTAATTTGGCTATAAATAGCCGAACCTTAGAAACTTAATACACGACTTTCGCCATTTTTCCAACAAATAGCTTCTTGAGTGAAAATTTTCTTTTGGCTTCTAAAAGTTACTTTTAAACATCTTAGAATGGTTCCTAAGGTGCTCATCAACTTATTAATCAAATACTCATCTTGATTGTGGTGTTGTCTACCCAATCTACACACTCTTGAGCTATCCCTGAACGTACAGGTTTTCGTTGCCAAACAATAGTATCAACCATTCTAGTTCCTTAGGGCTTGTCATGTTACGGGTTATGTCTTAAATAGAGCATAGAATGTATCATCTTTTAGACTTCCCATATATCAAATATCTGTCAATTTAAAAGATCTTCACAGTTTGAGGTAGTCTTCTTAAACTATCATGAAGTTAGATAGAATTAATCAATGAACGATCTACTAAATGAAATGAAAAATTTTTACCTTTTCTATTGCATTACTTGTTAGATTCCTTATAGTAGTATAAGACCTAATTTTGATTAATCCATGTAACATATTTGTTTGATTGACATAAATATTGATGTGATCAAATCTACGTGTTGTTCTTAAAGAAAGACTGAGTTTTTCTTGATAAAAAATGTTGTAACATTTATTCTTAAATTATTTGATGGTGTTAATATTTGCTTCTTGCCATAAGTAACTTTTTTAATATCTGTTTCTCGTCATAAGTAACTTATCTATGGTTAAAGTATTGTGATTGGATCTCAAGAAAAATTATAAATTTAACCATAAAAGCCCTAAATAAGTTGCTAAGAAATTTTGGAGAAAAGCCCTATTTTGAGCATCACATGGTTTTCTATTTCTATAGAAATTTTTATTACAAATTTTCGTGTAATTTTTAGCCACTACAAACTACTAATTTATCATTATTAGGAACAAAAGTGAGTTTCCAAGCAAAATACCTTGACACCTCAAGAAAGGTAGTAGCTTAGGGGTTTCTCCTCCAAAACAACTCCACCAATACCTTGAAACTCCCTTAGCAAGTCACTTTTGTTGACAAATTCAAGATTTAATCGGTTGGATTTCAAGATATAAGCAAGAAATGGAAGATAAAAGTTGGAGTTTTCTCTCTTTTTTTTTCCTTAAGAGGTTCGGCCAAGATAGAGCAAATGAAGATGATTTTTGAGTCAAATTTGATATTTAGTAAAGTTGGGGAATAGTTGTCAAAGTTCACCCTCCATTGGTTTCATGACACTTGGCCCTATAAGGGTTTGATCTAATCCTCTTATCTTCCAATGGTTAAGCTATCTAGCTAATCTCTAATTGTTTCCTAGCACCTTGTAAAATAATATCTCTTAATACAAAAATTCGATTAATCGTCAAAAATTTTATCGTACTAAATGCACTAGCGGGTCCCACGCCTCTAATGCACTTCAAATTGAACGTACACTAACTTATATCAGAAAAATGATTTAAAAACTATACTTACTTATAAAATATATAGAAAATGTAATAGTTTAAAGGAAAGTAATAACAATGTAGGCAAAGAAATAAAATAATGCCCGTAAAATGTGAAAATTTTCATGTTCTCACACTCTCTCCCCCTTAAAGAAATTTTATCCTCGAAATTTTTTTATGAACGAGATCTATTAAAATCTAACGTAAATGGCGGATCGTACCTTCTACGTCCTCAGACGGGTCCGGGGCTTGATGTGACTCTAGGGAATACACCCGAGTCGACACCTTTGGTCCAGTCCCTTCCCCCTTCGACTAGTTAGAGTTGGTCTTGGTTGATTGTCGATTCCCACTCCCTTCTCAAGATCTGCCTGGGCAATTAGCGATTTGATGATCTGCACTCCCGCAACGTAGACATTTTCTTCCTTTTTTCCTGCAGACATCCTCCGTGTGATTCGGCTTTCCACAATACCCGCAGGGACCATGGGAAGCAGAGCCCGAGCCTCTCTGTGAAACATCACTTGACATTCCAGGAAATCTTAACCCTCCAGTTCCCTTTCCGAGCTTGGGAGGTGTACTCGTATCCTCTTGTCCCATGCTACTTCCAGGAATAGCTCTTTTATTCGCCTGAAAGGTTCTAACTTGCAACCTCACGCTTTCAACTCGTTGAGCTTTTTCCACCGCGTCATTGAAGGCACTCAGTTGGGCTACAGCTAGATCCTTCTGAATCTCAACATTTAAGCCCTAGACAAAACGCCTTATCCTCCTTTGCTCAGTCACGATCAGCTCGGGAGCGAACTTCGACAACCTAGTGAACTGGCTTTCATATTCGGCGACAGTCTGAGCTCCCTGGCGAAGTCAAATGAACTCATTTCTTTCTTTTTTTGAATTAGGGGTGGGAAATACTTCGCGTTGAACTCTATCATGAAGTTCGCCCACGTTCTCGGTGTTTGTGCTCTTTCCCATTTCAATCTTATTACATTTGTCGCGCCCCACTTTTTTGATGGTGTGTGGTGTGTGAGTGTGTGTGAACGTGTGCAAAATGAAAATAAAGGCCATGGGACTTAATAATGCGACGGTTTGGCCATATAAAGTTCAAAAAGGGTTTTTTGTATCAAAAATGGAGTCGCCACTTGGTATAGAGTTAGGGTGTACCAAGTCACCCAAAAATGATTTTTGTTTTTGAAAAGTAAATAAACCCTTTTAGAGAACTTTTGGGTCTACGTAACCAAAAGAGGGATCGGGGGTCACATTTGACGAAGGGGAAGGCAAGGATAAAAATCCAAGGCACCCCTTCGACCTAGCCAAGGCTAGTTGCGTGATTTAGCCCCACATTTCCTAATTTTTTCTACCCAAGGTATGTATCGCATGTTGGATATGACTATATGAATGTAACCTAGACCTAGGGGGACATGGGGGAAATTTCTCTTCAAAGGTTGAGTGGTGCCAATCACATTAATTGTGAAGCCCAATAATGATCCTTTGGAGAGGTCACACATAATCCTAAATGACGTAAAAATGAGTGGAATGCATGTCATGTGAAAATGTGAGTTTGTGTGAAGTGAGAAAAGTGATAAAAATAATAGGATGTAAGTGGAGGTGTGCAAATGTACTTACAAGGTAAGGTGAGTAAAGAATGATGACGTGGAAATAACATAAAGTGCATGTGTGCGAGTGATATGTTATAGAGTGTGAGTAGTTGAATGAAAACGTGTAAAAGTAGTGTGAAGTGAGAATGTAGAAAAAGAGAGAGAATATAAAGTAAGTGTATGTGATCGTGAATGAAAAATGCATGAATCCTATAGGAATGCATCAAGATGGGAACGGGGAGTCCTAACTTTGTGACTTAATTTTTCCTTTGATAGAGGGAATACAAGCGTGCTAAGGCTTGGAAAAAGCCACACTCGTCTATATCCCATATTTAAGGGGACTCTCAAACAAAATGGACCCTATAACTAGCATGAGATGCAAGAGGCCTAAAATGAAGGGAAAGGGGAATTGAGGAGCATGCCAAATGATAAAACTAAGGAAAAATGCACGATATGTAGTGAACAGGCAAATAATGCATTAATGAAAAACAAAGGAAAAATCCTATTGGGTCTAGCGTTGGACTAGCCCTTTCTATGAATTCCTACTAGCATTAGACTAGTGGAAACGATAAAAGAAGCCACAACTAGCGTTGGACTAGTGTGGTGACGTACATTCATCCATTCCATTCATCCACACTATGGAAAGCAAGTAGACATACCAAATACACATAAACACGTAGCACGTAACATTTAGCATGCTCGACTAGATGCAAGAGCCTAATAAAGCGATTAAACACGTAGCAACAAAAACAAGCAATGAACCTATTACATTTGCTAACTAAAACAAAAGGGGAAGGGAAAAATGGACAAAATGCTCGCCAGGCCCTATCTATTACAAGCCAAGAGGTGTACACATACCCCATAATGAATAACTTAAATAAAAAGCAAAAGTAAATGAAATAAACGCAAGGAATTAAGTAAAGGCAAGGAAAGCAAAGTAGACATGCATATTCATATAACACGTAGGAGCACGTAGGAGAGACAAAAAAGATAAAAGAAGTTATACCTCTCTTGAGTTGATGTCCTAAATGGAGTGAAATCATTTATTTATCCTCCAAAATAAAAGAAATGGTCAAGGTACCAATTTATTTGGAAAAATAGGCAAACACAAGCTCACTTGGTCATAAAGCCCCTAAAGTCGTGACTTAAGTGCAATTGACAAAGCATGGTAGTTAATTGAAGCAAACAAGCAATGAAGTTGCACAAATTAAAATTACCAAGGACCAAATTGATGAAATTATTTAATTGATTGGGTCATAGTGAAATGAAGGGAGACTTGGGGGGTCAAAATGCTAAATTCAGAAGTATTTGCATGCATGCATACGTAGGAAACAAAATTTTCTGCAATGAACATCATCTTGAAGTTAAAACAATCGCTGGCTGCATTTCCATCTCATACACAAATTCTAAGCAGCTTTGACTAATCCTTTCATCTATCCAAACTTTGGATTAAGCAACAAAACAAACAAGTTCCACATCTAACAAGCAAAACATGGAAGGAAATTGTACAAACACTTATGAAACCTTTATGCAAGATGGAAGAAGATTGCTGCAATTTGGAAGCTTTGGCAAAGGGTGGAATCTTTTGGCAACAAAACTAGTTGTGACTTTCATTTCCAAATGCAGATTTCAGACCCAAAGGATAGCTTTGTTCAAAGACAGAAAATGTTAACCAAAATCATAGTGTGGAACTAAACCACAAGGCCCGAAACTTTGACAGCAAATAAGCAAAAACATAACAAAAACTGATGCAAATTTCTTGGAAACTTTCATGCAAAACGATCCAGCTACCTATTGTCTATGTGGCCAGCAAGCATTCAATTCCAACTCAAGTATGTTTAGACCCAAACACCCAAAACCAATCTAAGCATCATAACAACCATTTCAACATTCAAACAAACCAAAACATAGAAGAAAAATCATGCAAAGGCTGGAAAATTCTAGGCAAAGGATTCGGCAATTCTGACTTTTCATTTTCAGCAAACATTCGACCATAGCTCAAGTGTTTTTGGGCCCAACCATGCAAAACTCAACACTAAACTAAACACTGCCTCTTTTCACACCAAAACCTTCAAATTAAGGTGACCAAAGCTTGTGAGTGTTTGCGGAAAAGAAAAGAAAACAAAACAGGTTGCAGCAATCTTTGCTTTGCTGTAAATTCTGCAGCTAACAGTTTCATGTCTTCCTTACCCAATTCATGGGTATACATGCAAAGTAACACAAGTCTGGACACTCCCTAAACTGAACAAACATAGCCCTGGTAGTTCAAAACAAACAACGGCAAAAAAGAAGGACAATGCAGTCTAGCCGAATTGATAAAATGTAGCAGAATTTCTGCTGTGAACTACGCAGCTCTTGTCGTGTGATTGGGTCTGTATAAAACTCTAACAACTTGCTATTTCATCAGCCCAAACCCACATAATCCTCATTCATTGATCAAACTAGGGAGAAACCAGGCCAAACCAACGAGAACCACTACTAAAATGCAGCAAGAAACTTCATTTCATTTTTTTGAAAAAACATTAAGTTACAACATCTAAGAAAGCAACTCATCATGCATCATATATTTCTACTCCAAACTAACGCTTCAACTACACAAGACAGAGGACAGGGGCAATGACAAAAGAAGCATCAAAAGTAAACATGATAAAGCTATGGAACAAGCCCAACAAATCGGCGGCAAAAGAGATGTCGGTTCATGCATCTTCCTAGCAGAATTTCTAGTTGTCTAGACTACAATTTCTGGGTTTCATGCCAAAAGTCCGAACAAGTACCAAGTGTCCAACCCAAGGCAACAATCAAGATTGAATCTTGTATTTTGGAATCCCAAGAATTCTCAAACCAAACCCACGCACACAGAGGAGGACCAAAGGTGCAACCTTTAGTTCAATGGATTACCTGATAAAGATTTTTGACAAGGCTGAAGCCAAAAGAAATGAGCCGGCGTCAATCTTCTATGGAACTTCTGGAAAACAAGCCTCCTAGTTTCTTCCTTTCGTCGGTCTTCCTCCTATAACTTCTCTTTTCCAGATGCAGCCGCAACTCCAGCTCCTCCTTTCAGTTTTCTCTCACTCTTTCTATTTGTAGCCGTCACTCCCTCCTATAAAACTCCCTCTAGATTTTTAGCCGTGCCCCTCTGTTTTGTTTAGCCTGAACCCTATCGAAACTCTCTCTTCCTTTCCAAGCATAAACACTCTCTCCCTTTCTCCCTTTCTCAGCCGTCACCTCCGCCTTTCCTTTTCTTTTGCTGTGTTTCCATCTTTTTCCCCCTTTTCGGCTGCTGTTTTCCTATTCTATTTATATGAGGCACTCAACCCTAAAACCCCCAGCCATTTCCTCTAAATTGCAGCTAAAGGAGCTGCCCAGGTCCTCTCTTGCAAGCTGCGACAATACGCAGCTGCAAATAGCGTATATATATATTTTTTTTTTTGAAATTAATTAAAACAAAATTGATAATGAAAACTAAGTAATAAAAAAAAACAACAATTTTACATCAAAATAAACAAACTAAAACAACAAAATTGCCATTTTCAATCTTTTTCTTTCATTTTTCATTTTTCATCATTTTTCACTTTTTTCTTTTTTTTTTCACTTTCAAGAAAGCATTGAATTTAAATTACAAATGACTAAATCATATTTTTTTGAATGCTTTTTCTTTTTCTCTTTCCCTTTTTCCAAGAAATTCTATGATAAAACTTAAAAATAAAAATAAAACTAGAAACTAAAACTAAAAAACGAACACGACAAATAAAAAACTAAAAATGAAATTACACCAAAAATTTGGTGTCTACAACATTCCACCAAGAATGGACCGCTCCCTCCAGTTGGAAGACAACAAATGTCACTTGTCTTTCCTCCGCATAGTGCAACGCCGCAAAAATATCAATCATCTTCTCTAGCCACGGCTCGACCACATCAGGGTCTGGTCCTCCAAGGAATTTCGGTGGGGAGAACTTCTGAAATCGTTCAAGGGCCCTATCTTCCCCCTCTATATGGTTACCAGGGTTTCCAGGTTGAGGAGTAGGGTTTTGGCCCTGATGCTCGACTAGGTGAGCTAAAAGATCAGTCATGGGCTGGACAGCCGCAGCTACTTGAACGTTAGGATCCACTCCAGGTTCGGGGTTGGGTTCAGGCATTGGTTCCGGATTTCCCCCTTCATTCGAGGGTTGCCTACATCCATGGCCCCGGCCTCATCCACTATGAGTTCCTTCCATTGGATTAACTAATCTAGGCTCGAGGCGCGAATACAAGATACAAACTAGCGAGGTCAGTTAGTCAGACATACATATAATACGTCCACATCAATTCAAAAGCAAATATACATATAACACGACTATATCAAACAAATCACACAGTAACAGTCAGTCAGATACAAGCAAAGGAAATCCTATGAAAGTAAGGGGGTCACTCAATAGTACATACTACGAACTAGACCAAGAGTACAAAAGCAACTAACGAAAAGCTCCCTCCCCTAGGGTTCCATCCGTAATCTACAAGAAATCACAATTTCTCTCTTAGGCAGGGTTAATCATCCGCACATCATATAAAGTTCCGTAGAATTAGACGTCTAATTCGCCCAAGTCATTTCTAACCTAGGCTTTCATCCCTTTTCGTATTCGGGTACAAGAATCCAAAATAAGATAATTCACCACTCGAGCTGGCCAGTCCCAAGAGTAAATCATCTACATTTGTAATTCCTACCTGACATATGTATCTATATTCTCCAAGTACCAGAATAATGTTTTGAAACCTAGAATACATCGTGATTCATAGCTTATACTCAAAAGAGTACTTAGTCCCTTATACTCAATCACATGAGCGAGACCACAACACCACTTGGCCCCAAGCTCACTCCGTGCAGAGACCACGTGAAGCGGCTCTGATACCACCTGTGACAGCCCTACCTCACCCTAAGGCGAACCAAAGGGTTCGGCGGACCGCTTGACCGCCTGCCCAACTCTAGTCGGGACTACGGATCGGGAACAAACGTAAATCCTACCAACCGCTCAAAGGAAGTTTGAGAAGATAAACATTTATAACCCAGTTGACCCGAACTAAGAGATATAATCAATCTTTGGTACAACGGTCCCACGTAAAAAAAATCAAAACGAAATGGAAGTGCCGCCAGGACTACTAACTAATCACATCTTGAAAAACTTGTTCCGAAAGATAATACAGCGCTCGAGCGCTACAACGACCGCTAAAAGAAACGAAACGAGGAACGAAAACAAGCCGCGGATGAACAGTGACTGCCACGTCACAATCCGGCCGGAACCCAATCGAATACAGATAACGTTCTATAACTCCAGAGAATAAACATTTCCAAACCAAATATAAGGCATGAACATGATTAAACAGTTTTATATACATACATTTGTAATTTACAAATCAAAAGGGAAATATTTGGATCAAGGTACATTTAGGGTTTTCCAACTCCCGAGGAGCTATACAAAAGAGTATTTATACTAGCTCATTTCATTCTTCAAAATGATCATTGGTCCAAAAGATGGTCCCCTGTAAGGAAAACAAGGATAACGGAACGGGGTGAGCTAGAAGCTCAATGAGGTACCAAAAGTATAACCAGTAGAAATCATGAGAAAACACTTTTAAGACACATATACACATCAAATAAAAGAAATGAACGAACACCACAATTTAAAGGATACAAGTGGCTCTCAGGAGCCAAATCCCCGTTGCAATACTTGATCCAACCTCGTTGACCCTCCGTCAACGTTTAATGAGACACACACGTCCGTAGACCCCACTTACGCCAAAATTCCAATCACCAAACATACCCCTTACTGGGCCCGAACGCCAAACAAGAACAGGAATTGTAATACTCGAGTATACCGAAAATCTAGAGTCTCCAATACCCAAAGATTTCCCAGGAACAGGCATCCATGGATTGTCAAATTTTCTCAACCAAGCCCTTGCTGGCTCGATCCAATTGACTCCCCATGAGATTGAGCTCAGATTTAGCAGGAAGGTCGTTGGATGCACTTCCAAACGACATTATAACAGGCGCAGGTAACAGATTCAAGTATATACAAGAAACAAGTCACACAGGCCAGAGAACGAGTGCGATAAAGTGCACACTCGTCTCGTACAAAATAAACAGTCGGTAAGGACATTCAAATAGCAATTTGCAAGTACAGATAACCAGTTTAGCAATAATTTAGGGGAGTAGTACACTCACCAGTTAAAGCAAGGATACTTCAAAAGTTTCAACCAAAGTAGGGCTCTAATTACCAAGAAACTCTAGAATAACCAAGGTAAACAATTATGGTTCCCACAGCCACAAATCCACTAAATAAAATGCACAAATGAGGCTCGACTACAATACATAGACCTCACCAAATAATTACTCATGCAAGTGTGCAAAACATGATTTTGGGACGAAAAGGTAACATGAAGACCAAGGGCTCGAACAACCCCGAAAGCCCTACTTATATATATCCCAAACCAAACCAAACTCGAGGAAATCCAACACTCCCAAAATTTGGACAGCATATCCCCGACATTTCCTTACTTTTCCATCCTACAAGCAACACCAATTCATCTCAAATCAACCACATACACATCATAGACTATAAAATACACCTTTCGGCACAATAAGCACAACTGAAGCTACACTTATTGGATTGAAATGAATCTTACGGCGTTTCAAAGCCAAACATATACCTACATTTCTTATGAAGACCTCCAAAGCCAAATCATGCATTTTCATGGTCAAAAATGGAAATGTCCACGAAAACAGAAATCTGTCCGCGAAACAGGGCTCATGGGCAGTGAAGGGTATTTCGGTCATTTCACATGCTACAGTGCTCGATCGAGCTGAAATTTTGCAGGTAGCTATTTAACACAATTTGCTACAACTTTCATGTTTTAACCTAAGCCTGATTCGGCCTCTAACATGCTCGAATAAAGCCGGTCAGAACAGGGCAGATTGGAACCCTAAAACTGAAATTTCCGCACAAAACTGAAATTTTCCGCAAACAACCACAACTAACATATAAAAGCTTCATTTTACACCATATCAAGCCATCATTCATGGCCAACCAATAACTATCATATAAAATGAGAAAAATCACCAATAAAATCTGAAATTTAACTAACTCTACCTCAAACCACAAAATCTTTCATAAAATAGCATATTTAGCCACTACAAACTACTAATTTGCCATTATTAGGAACAAAAGTGAGTTTCCAAACAAAATACCTTGACACCTCAAGAAAGGTAGTAGCTTAGGGGTTCCTCCTCCAAAACAACTCCCCAAATACCTTGAAACTCCCTTAGCAAGTCACTTTTGTGGACAAATTCAAGATGTAATCGGTTGGATTTCAAGATATAAGCAAGAAATGGAAGATAAAAGTTGGAGTTTTCTCTCTTTTTTTCCTTAAGAGGTTCAGCCAAGATGGAGCAAAAGAAGACGGTTTTTGAGTCAAATTTGATATTTAGTAAAGTTGGGAATAGTGTCAAAGTCCACCCTCCATTTGTTTCGTTACACTTGGTGTGAGGATCCGAAAATTTTCACTCATTTTCTCCGAATTATTTAATTCGACTACTTAAAATCCATTTATATGGAAAAACGTCTCTCTTATGTTTTTAAAGCGTTTTGTTAGAAAAATTATTTTTTAAAAAAACTCGTTTAGTTCGGAACACGAATACACGTTTTTCGAGGCTACATTTGAATTGAGAGTGTATTAATTTTGGAGAAGTAAGAATGATCAATAGTAGATTAAGAAAAGTTAATTTGAGAATTGAGGAATTAACACTCGACTCATGTGAGGACTCGCAAAATTTATTTATTTAAATTTCCTATTTCTAGTTTATTTAATTATTTACTTGGCCATTTACTCCGAATATTATTTTTTACGCTCTTTAGACCTAATTACATGGGTCTATAACTCAATTACATTTTTAAAGTGACTCGTTTCAAAATTTAATTTTGGAAGCTTGTTTAGTGAAAATAGTGAAAAAAGTGTTTGAAAATTTTAACCGATTGAGAGTACAATAAGTTTGAAAAATTAGATACTTACACAGTGGTCCTAAAATAGGTAATTTTATGTTTAAGTGCTCAAGTGATAGTTATTAGTATTATCGTTATAAGAAATTCTTGAAAATTTCACTTTATCGCGCACAAATCGGAAGTACGCGTTTTACGCGCGCGATTAATTGAGGGACTTAAGACCATTATTTTTAGACCATTAAGAGTGAATAATAATAGTATGAATACAAGTGCATTAGAGGTTTAATACACTAGTGAAATAAACTCGAGAGGAATCGAGCACAAAACGCGCGCGTACGCGCACTATTTACGGTTGACTTTTGTGCACCTAAACTCTTAGTCTTTAAGCTTCCTTAGCAAGCTAAAAATCAGACCAAACACTCCTCTCTTTCTCACAAAGGCATCCGGCTACAAGGAGGAACAAAACCATCCAAAGTTGTTCAACATTCTACTCCAAATTCTTGCACCAAATCATGACCAAATCCTCTCAAATTTTAACTCTACTTAGCTTAACATTTGGAGAGTCCATTTAGCTACAAAAAAGAGGAGCTTTCCACGGTTTTTCTGAGCTGAGAAAAGCGCCAAAATTCTGCTAGGTTCATCAACCAAAGTAGGTAATGATCCACTCTCAAATTCTTGTCCTATGGAAGTTAATTTACACTTATGAGCTTGAATATTCATGTGGGTGGCTTGATATTGTTGGAAAAATTGGAAAGTGGGCTCTATGAACTCCCACTCTTGGGTTGTTGCTGATTTTGTGGTTGATGATATTTATAATGTTGGTTTAGTGTTTGAAATGGTGGATTAATGGTGTATAATTAGCAGAAACTTCAAGGAACTCATGGGATAGAAATTTCCGATTTTGCCCCTGCCTTGTTCGGTTATTTTAAGGCCAATTTTTTATGATCTAATGGCTTGAATATGATTTTTATATGTTGTATTAGTTGTGTAAAACTTTTCATTGGAAAATATTGAGGTTTGGTTGGGCAAATGAATTTCTTTGTGAAACTAGTCAAGCTGGAAAACTGTTTCCGTGTAGCTCTGACCCGCGATAGTGTTTTGGCCGTAACTCTGTCCTCCGATGTCGAAATCAAGTTCCGTTGGTGGAATTTGAAACTAGACATCCACACCTTTCCAACGGTATAAAATGGACATTTTGGTTCCAAGTTTGTGAGCCAAACCAATCGTTTTAAGAAGGTTGCCCTGTTTCTCTGTTCTGCTGGAACGATTTGATGATGCTGCAACTTTAGGCTTAATTTCGAGCCAGTTGCATGCTGAATATTAAAATGATTTATTCTGTGAACTTATAGCCCTATGAATTTATTTTCCAACACTATCAACCATGCTCAATTCTGAGTTAAATTGAGTGAGTCATGATCAAAATACGGTGACCGCCTTGTTCTTGAAAACCCTTGGATTTGGACAGATTTGATGTGAGACTTGTTGTGGTCTTACTAAATAAATTTCTTGGTGCTAAACACCTACCAAATGTACCATGTATGTTCCTTAGACTTTTCTTGCACAAATGAACCATGTTTGGTGGTTTTCCTTAGCCGAATGTTTGGAAACGGAGAGAAATGGAGCTAAAGGCAGTTTTGCCCTAGTAATTTCAAAACTTTGGTTGATTGGTTAACCACCTTCCCGAAGGTATTTTTCCACGAAATTTGATAGAGAGATACCCTTCATATAGGAGTACTATACTACAAAATTTGGCACCAATCCAATTCCTTTTCGACACTTAACTAAAGGTCCAAAGTCGGAAACCCAAATCTGGAAATTGTTTAACAGTCTTGAATTTTCCCCAACTTTGAGCTACCATATCTTGGTGCTCGAAACTCCGATTCTCAATCAGCTTGTTCTGTCCTAAACCTTACTTGCACCTCTAATTGATTTATAAATTTCAAGGGCTGGTTTGCAACGAGTGAATTCTGCCGAATTTCCAAAATTAGCGAAAAACCAACCCCAGCTCAATCCTGAACATTCTGGAACAGTGATTTCAAGCTCATTTTTGAGTACTTTTCACTTAGATTCGTGGAAAAGTGTCTTCTAAAAACTTTTAGTACTTTCCAAGAGGTTTTCAATGGTATAAAGTTTTCCAATTTTAGACTTGTATCGAGTGAGATACGATTTTTCAAAGATCCATATCAAAACTGAAATTTTCCAACTTTCAAGGAAATAGAGTTTTCCAAGAACTCTTTATTCTTTTGAAATTATGCAAACGTTTTAACCTCAATTTCCAAGATAAAAACCCAAATGCTCTTGTACTTTATGAAACGCCACTCGAACCTCGATTTACAAGTAATTAAGGTTCCTTTTCACGAAATTCCCTAGATTATAAAAGTGCACGAATTATTTCTCGATAATTGGGTTGTGTGAATAATAATTCACTATTATTTGCTCAGGCGCACACGAGGACCTTCAAGAGGATCCCACGGTGGACGCTTGAACTTTCCTTGACCCTACTTGCACTTAATACTTGGTGAGTGTCAAGTGCATGAGTTTGTTGCTAAATGGTTAATTGGTTCTTATCTGTTATGTGAATTTGAAAATTTGAGACGAGTGTGTACTTTATCGCACTCGCTCTCTTTCGAATGAACTTATATTTGAATTTTGCTATGTGAATTCATATTCGACTTGTACATAGTAATGTGGATGTGATTCGTATTTGTGATTCATATATGTGATCCGTATTTGTGATTCCTATTTGGAATCGTCGATTTGAGCGTTGCTTATCGACTTATATCCGTATTCGTATTTGCATTCGTATTCGGGGGACGTCCAAACTCATTGGCTAACTTTGCGAATCGAACCAGCATGGGCTTGGTCGACAAGCTTAGCAAACCATGAGATATTCGTAGAGCATGATCTATTGGAGAGATCTTGCTCAGCATTACTCGTGCAGTATTGCCATGATATACTCGAGTATTATCAAAAAAAAAAATTATTAATGAGCGGGCCCGGTAATGGGGTGTAACAGTGACGGGGAAAGGGAAACGGGGGAGTACGACTACTGGGGGTGTCAAGTGGTGTCTCACAGGGAGAATCGGTCTCTGCTACTCGTGGTCCCTGTGGATATTGTGGAGGGCCAAATCACACGGAGGCGAATTGTTGGAAGAAAGAGGGAAAATGCCTGCGCTGTGGAAGTGCCGATCATAGGATTGCTAACTGTCCAGCTCGACTGCGCGAAGGGAAAAGGACCCAACAACCAATTAAGACTAACCCTGGACACTCGAAAGGGGAAGGGACTGGATCAAAGGTACCCACTCAGGTGTACTCTCTAGAACACTATCAGGTTCCTGACTCGTCTGAGGACGTAGAAGGTACGATCCGTTGGTTACCTTTGATTTTGATAGATCCCGTTGATAAGAAAATTTCGAGGACGAAATTTCTTTAAGGGGGAAAGAGTGTGAGGACCTGTAAATTTCCCTTAGTTTATAATATTTTATTTTATTTTCTCACATGCATTTTGTTTATCCTACCCTATTATATTGATTTTCCAGAGATTTTTATAAGTAAGTATAGGTTTTAAATCATTTTTCATAGTATAAGTTAGTTCATGATAAGTTTGAAGTGCATTGTAGACGTGGGACCCGCTAGTGCGCTAAGTGCGATAAATTTTTGATGATTAATTGAAGTTTTGTATTAAGGAATATTTTACAAGGTGCTAGGAAACAATTAGAGGTTAGCTAGATAGATTAACCTTTGGGAGAAGGAAGATAAGCTTAAAACCCTAAAAGTGCCAAATGTCGCGACCCGATTGGTAGTTGGACTTTTGACCATGGTTATTAACTATCCCAAAAATCAGATTCTGACCAAAAATTTCCCATTTCTTATCCCTTTTTGGCCGGCCACCTTGAGAGAAAGAAAAAGAGAGAGAGTTTCATCTTCAACTTCAATTTCTTGCCTAATCTTGATTTCCAACCATCACTTTTGCAAAACCTTCCATAAAAGTTGTTTACTAAGGTGGATTAAAGGATTGAGTGGAGTGATTTTGGAGGGAGAAGCTCTAAGTTACCATCTTTATTGAGGATACAAGGTACTTTGCTTAGAAATTCCCTCTTTGTTTTAATAATGGTAAATTAGTGGCTTATAGTTGTTATAGATGTTGTTTTGTGGAAGATTTCATGGTTTGAGCTAGAGTTATGTCAAATTTCAGTTTTTATGGTGATTTTTCTGCCCACATGTGATGAGTAATGGTTGATTATAGAATGATAGCTTTATATTGTGAAAAATAAAGCTTTGGTATGCTAGTTTTGCTTGCCTAAAGAAATTTCAAGCTTGGGTGCAAAAATTCTAGCTTTAGGGTTTTTAATTTGAGCTCCTATTTGGTTGTATTTGAAGGGTATTGTGACCCTAATTAGGTGTGTTCAATAGCTTGTGATTTATATGGGAAATTGTGGCTGAAATGAGATGAGATTGGGTGTTGATGTTAGGTGGGAAAAGTAAAGAAAAACAAGGGAAGTGCTGCTGAAATTTTCGTAGGAACCCTTGAGCAGTTTTGGGAAATTTACTATATCTTACTGTAGAAATATCAGAATTGAGTTTCGTTTATTGCGTTTTAAAATAGATTCATAGAACTGTAAACCGTGAAAATTTCAGACCCTGGTTCTGTCTGTACAATTTATGGTGATTTTTCAAATTTAACTAAAATTGCATACATGTTCTGTCTTTTACTGGATAAAACAGCAATTTGAGACTCGAATTTGACTGACTTGTGATCTGAACCTTATAAATGTGTATTCTGAGAAATTGGACCCCTTTGAGTCTATTTTCCGACGGTATAAATTTTATCAATTTTGGACTTAAGAATCTTGAAATATGATTTTTCAAATGGTGGTGCGTAAAACTGGAAAATCCTGTTTTCCTAAAATTGTCCTTACTCTCATTTTCCACCTTAAGTTTGGAGTTAGTAAATGTGAGGACCCGTACTTTTCTTAATTTCTAGGGTTTTATTTTTTATTTAATTCCACGTTTTTCTACATTTTCTTTATTAGAAAACTTTTCTAGATCAATTTTATGAGTAAATATAGTTTTTAGATGATTTTTCTAGTATCGAATAGGTTTTGAAAAATTAAGAGCGTATACCGGATGTGGGACCCGTTAGTGTGGAAAGTTCGATAAAATTCGGCCAATTAGGTTAAGTTGTGTATACCGGGTTAAAGTTATCAGGTGTTAAGAGATAATTAGAAGTTACCTAGATGGATAAGAGTTGGAGAGACAAAAGGATAGATTAGCATTAAATGAAGTGACAAGTGTCACTTGAAGATTCATTCTTACCTTTTGACCTTTGGACTCCTATTCATAACTTTACCATTTAATTAAAATTGGCCAAAAATCTCTTCATTTCAAGCTTCACTTGGCCGAATTCTCTTGCTCAAAGAAGGAAAAAAATCTTCCAACTTCCTACTTCATAATCTTGCTCCAATCTTCAAATCCAACCAATAAAACTCCAAATCATTCCATAAAATCTCTTTGTTAAGTGGTCTTGAGGTGTTTTGTGGAGTTGTTTGGAAAGCTAAGGTGACTAGTTGCTCTCTCTCTTGTGTTGCTAAGGTAAGTTGTGAAGGACCCCTCTCCTCCCTCTAATGATGCTTAAATCATGATTGGTGGTAGTATAAGATGCACTTTTATGGATTATATCTTGATTTTGGTTGAATTGATGAAGTTTTATAATTATTGGGATTTTTCTGTTTTCATATGAATATGATTATGTGGTTATGTATGATGATTGGAAATGGTATTTAAGGAAGCTAGAAGGTGGAAAAAGTAGTTAATTGCAAGCAATTTCTGTTTTAGAAAGAAAACTGGAAAATTAGGGTTCTTGGAATTACATTCTGCCCGGTTTTGTAGCTCATAGTTATAGGCTGATTTGGCCTTGGATTAAAACATGAAACTTGTATGGAATGATATTTAAGAGGTGCCTCCAAAATTTCAGGTCATTCGGAGTAGCGTAGCTTGAGAAAAGACTGAATTACCCTTGCTGCCCTGGTTTTACCCGAATTTGAGAATTGCTTCTGCAATTGGTTATTTTGGTTAGGAATGCTTCCGAATTGGTTGTTTAGGTCTTCTGATGAAATGTAGCCCTGTTTTTAAGATTTCAGATGGCTTTAGAATTTCTGGATTTGGACTTAGGTAGGCTGATTTATGATGTTTGCACCAGAATGCGATTTGTGAACCTATTTTTGCGGTTCTGGTGTAGTCTCTTGAATTTTTGACTGGTTACAATCGAAACTGGGTTGAGTGACCTTATGAAATATTGTAGCCCTATCTGTTAGCTTCGAAACGGTGTATCTTGCACCTTCATCCGATAATCGTAGTGCCATTGGTAACAAAACCGCAAAATGATGTCAAAAACTATTTTTTTCGGGTTAACACTTAACTCCATTTCCGGATTTTTCTGGTTTCCTCTAATGCTTATGTATGCTTATGGAGACCTATTTTGGTAGTATTTGGAATTGGTTTATGACTTGTAATCGAGTCTTATTGTGCTTATTTGAATATCTTAGGGCTTGACTTTCATTTCCGGACTTTTCCCTAGCTTGCATTGTACTTGTACTACTTGGAGCTTACTGAATGGCTAGTGAATGAACTTATGTTGTGTGTGACTTTGGGACTGGCTGAGGAAAATAATGAAGCCATGACGGCTGGAAAAGTAAGCAAATTTAGGGGAAATGCTGTCCAATTTTCTAGGCCGTTTGGTTCCTTTAAGTTTGACTTGCCTTTTGGTAGATATGAAAGGCTTTTGGGTTGTTTGAGCCTAGGTCTTCATGTTACCTTTTCGTTCCCAAAAATCCTGTTCTGCACCCTTGCATTAGTAATTATTTGGCGAGGCATACGACTGGTAGTCGAGCCTCACATGTGCATTCTGTATACTCAATTTCTGAAAGTGGAACCTTCAATTGTTTTCCTTGGATTATTTTAGGGTTTCTTGGTGATTAAAGCTCTCTTTTGGGAGGTATCTGTACTGACCCCGGTGAGTGTTCCACTACCTGCTACCCGTTATGTGAAATATCTGAATATCTGAAATACTTGATTTATGACTGTTGGAGCCAAATACTGTTTTGATAAAAGGGAGGCGAGGGTGTACTTTATCACACTCGTTCTCTTGTCTGAATCTGAGTGCGTATCTGAATCTGCTATCTGTATCTGTATCTGTTATCTGTATCTAGATCTGTATCTGTTCTGACGTCGTTTGGAAGCTTGTATCCAACGACCTTTCTGTGACCTCTGAGCTCAACACCTGTGGCCAGTTACTCGAGTCGGGCCGGCAAGGGCCTGGTCGATTAGATAACGAACCACGGTAGTCTGTTTTGGGATCTTTGGGTATTGAGACCCTTGATTCCGGTATACTCGAGTATTACCATTTCTGATCTGATTGGATTTCGGGCCCGGTGGGGGTATGTGAGATGGAAGGAGTCGAAGAAAATGGAGTCTACGGTATTGGTTACTTCTGTAATGTTGACGGAGTGTCAACTGTTATTTCGATCAAGTTTCGGTGAAGCAAATGGGAATCTGGCTCCTGAGAGCCACCCGTATCCTTTCTGTCTATGGTG
This sequence comes from Coffea arabica, assembly GCF_036785885.1. NCBI lineage: Eukaryota > Viridiplantae > Streptophyta > Magnoliopsida > Gentianales > Rubiaceae > Coffea > Coffea arabica. Next base: position 38,451,323 of record NC_092321.1, read on the forward strand.
TTTGTTCACTTCTTTATTTGATGCACATATGTGATTAATTGAGTATGAAGTTCCATGTTTCTTATTTGCTATTATTTTGGTACCTCATTGAGCGTAAGCTCACCCCTTCCCGTTATCTTTGTTTTCCTTACAGGGAACCACTTTTGGGGCTAAGATGTTTTGACGCACGAGTCGAGCTAGTTTTATTATATTTTTGTAAAGCTCCTCGATAGTTGGAAAACCCTAAATGTATTTTGATCTAATTATCTTCTTTTGTTCCGTAAATTACAAACGTATGTGTATATAACTAATTACCCTGTTCATGTATACTATTTGGATTGGAAATGTTTTCCCGAGTCATATGGCCATATCTGTATTCGTTGGGCTCCTGGCTGGGTGGTGATGTGGCAACTACTATTCATTGTGGTGTTGATTTTCGTTTTGCCTTTTGGCGACTCTGAATCGTTTGATCGCGCTATTACCTTCCTGAACGTTTTTTATTTCTTTTAACGAGTCGACTGAGTCCTGGCGAGAGCTGGGCAGGCAGTCCGTCGAACCCTTTGGTTCACCTTAGGGGGAGGTGGGGCTGTCACAGTAAATTATTGTAGGTATGGTTTTTGATAGAAATGTAGGGTTTTGGGGTTTGTTCATGTTGTAGAACCAACAGCTACCGTTTTACTCCGAAACCACACCTTTATCTCTTTGTATTTGTAGTCATTTGAATAGGCATACGACTTGTAGTCGAGCCTCACTTGTGCATTCCGTTTACTCCATTTTGGATGTGAAAACTTCAATTGTTTTACTTTGGTTATTCTTAGGGTTTCTTGGTGATTAAAGCCACTCTGGGTGAAAACTTTTGAAGTATCTGTACTTGAACTGGTGAGTGTACCACTCCCCTCATTTGTTGCTTAACTTGGTTTCTGTACATGCAATCTGTGATTTGAATGACTGTACTATCCATTTATTCTGTTTTAGACGAGGGTGTACTTTATCACACTCGTTCTTTTGTCTGTTTGTATGCCTATTTACTGGGTACATTTGGAATCTGTTATCTATATCTGAGTCTATTCTAACGTCGTTTGGAGGTTTGTATCCAACGACCCCTTCTGTGATCTCTGAGCTCAAAACCTGTGGTTAGTTACTCGAGCCGAGTCGGCAAGGGCCTAGTCTGTGAGACCCCGATTAGTCCTTAAGTTGGATATTATGTGATGCTAATTATTTGTGTGGTAAAATTTGGGTTTTAGGGTTAATTGGAAAACCCTAATTTGGGTTATGATTAAAACTCTAGTTGTTGTATTAATCACAAGTTTAAGTTGTAGTTAGAGTTAGTTATGCTAGTGTGTATTTTAGTATAGAATTTGATCCATTTTATATGGGTTAAGTAAGTTAAAAAGGTTAGGAAATCCTAAACTAGTAAAACCTCTAGTGTTATAATTTATTAGAACCCTAAGTTGGGGTTAAAACCCTTAATTTTGCCTTTGACAAGAAAGTTGTTGTTTAGTTGTTTTTATGTGAAGTAGGGTATGATTAAGTATAGGTGGTTAAGATAGGAGGGTGATTAGTGAAGTATGTAAGTGTGGTTAAGGATTTTAGACTAGATTAAGTATACAATCTATGGAGTTGATTGAAAGACTTCCAAATGTTAGTGGGCAAGAGAGTAAGAATGACAAAGTGTTGTTGTAAGGGCTAAGAGCAAAATTTAAGCTTTTATGTGATTGGTTGTTAGGAAAATATCTTCCATAAGCTTTGACTTATATTACACCATAGGATTTGTAAGATAATCATAAGACAAAAAACAAAACAAACCAAAGGAAAAGAAAGAGAAAGAGAGCCGAGATTGAGAGGGAAGAAAAAGAGAAAATTCCTTCCAAGTTCTTTCAAGTTTAATCACTCATCTTGGTTGTGGAGCTTGGGGTAGCAACTTGAGCACTTGATTGTTGTGGATTGATCACCAACAAGACTTGATTGAAGGTAAATCATCTTAATTGAAAGTTAACTCTTGGTGATTAAGTCTTGAAACCATGAAAAGTGATGCTTTTGTTGTAGTTGTGCTCTTTTATGGTTTATATGGTGAGTATATGGTGATTATGGAGTAATTTCATGGTTTAATTTGGTGATAATGCTGCTGAAATTTTGATTAAGGCTAGGAGAATTAGGGCTTCTTGCTTTATACTTTCCTTAGTTGGTTTGGTTGAGTAATTGGCTTGTAAATGGAGTCTTTGATGTATTAATTTCACTTGTATGGTTGATTCTTAGAAAATCAGATTTGGACCATGAAACCCTAGTCTCCATTAGGTTAGTTTAGCTTGGCTAGAGTTTAATTGGTTAGGGTTTGGTTAGTAGGTTGTTAGATTAAGTTCATTGGTGCAAATGAAGTGAGGTTAGGGACTATGGTTAGTGTTTGGTAATTTTATGGTGACTTAGAGGGAAAGTTTCGGCCCATTTGTAGGTCATTTAGAAGTTAGTATATGTGTGTATATTTGGTATGTTATTGGTTGGAAAACCTTGCATGAGTACCATAGAAACGGACCATGCGTTTGCGGCATGCGAAACCGTTCAAATCTGGAAAACAAGGCAGTCCATAATCTGAACTTTGGCCACATTTTTCTTTGTGTTACGTATTGATTCAGGCTCTGCCCAAAACATGAAAGTTGTAGTTTCTGAAGTCCTTGTTGTGCCTACAAAATTTCAGCCCAATCCGATCCGTGTAGCCTGAGTTAGGACCAAAACACTAATGACTATGTGAAATGCTGGATTTGGTGACGTTTGTGGTTTTTGCTTCTGACCGTGCTCAGTTCACATTGATAACGAAGGAACTGTGTGAGGACCCGTGAATTTTTCTTATTTTCTAGATTTCATTTTATTTAATTGCATTCCTTTTCTATATTTTCTTTATTAGGAAAAATTTTGTAAATAATTTTATGAGTAAATAGGGTTTTAAAAGTATTTCTCTAGTATAAGTTAGTTTATGAGGTTTTAAGAGTATATACCAGATGTGGGACCCACTAGTGCGGTAAGTTCGATAAAATTCGGCCAATTGGATTAAGTTTCGTATATAGGGATTAAATTACTAGGTGCTAAGAGATAATTAGGACTTACCTAAAAGGATTAATGTTAGAGAGACAAGAGGATAAGGTTAAGCTTAAAAGGGGGCTAGGTGTCACTTTTTTATTGGAGCTTGGACTTTGACCATTTTATCACCTTTACTAAATCACCAAAAATTGACCCAAAATTCATCTTCTTTACAAGCTCCTTGACCGAACTCCATATGGAGAGAAAAGAAAGAAAGCTTCAACCTTCAACTTCCATTTCTTGCACAAATCTTGCAATCCAACCATCCAAACTTGAAATTATTCCATAAAACCTTCTAGCTAGGTAGGATTGAGGAAGTTGGTGGAGTTGTTTTGGAAGCAAGAGACCTAAGCTACTACTTTTTGTGAGTTATCAAGGTATGGTGTGCAAATATTCATTGTTTTTTTCCAATAATGGTGAATTCATGACTTGTGATAGCTAAAGAGATGTTTTAGTGGAAGCTTTTATGATGTTTGGTGGAGATTGATGAAAATTTTATTTTATTCATGATTTTTCTGTTTTTATATGTTTATTATTATGTGGCCATGGATGATGGTTGGGAATGGTTTAGAATGAAGCCTTAAGGCGTAATTGTGGCTATTTGCGGAAAATTTTCGCTTTGAAAGGAAATTTCGGAATTAGGGTTTCAATTAACCCCCATTCTGCCTGGTACTGTTTCCCCTAATTAGAGGCCAAATTAGACTTGGGTTAAAACATGAAAGTTGTATAGAATGATATTTTATAGTTTCCTGCAAAATTTCAGCTCAATCGGAGTAACGTATCCTGTGAAAAGATAGAAATATCCCTGCTGCCCTGTTTCTGTCCGAACCTGATAATCAGCTTCTGTAATTGGTTGTTTTGACCAGGAATACTACTGATTTGGTTCTCAATGTCTTCTTAAGACTTATATCCTTGTATCTTAGCTTCCAAATGGCTTTGGAATCACTTGAATTGGAATTGTATATGCTGAGATATGACAGAATGAATCAGGACTGCCACAGTAAACTTCGAATTGGAAAATCTGGGATTGTTTTGGTAAATGTGACCTATATACATTGAAAACTGGACTGAGTGTCCTTCTTCAACATTGTATCCCTTTTCCTTAGCTTCAAAACGGTGTAAATTAAACATTAATCTGATAAGTGTAGCCCCAGTTGTGTCCGTTCCGCTAAATGACGTCAAAACTGTCTTTTGGTTTTAGGACATAAACTTCATTTCCGGACATTGTCCTAGCTTGAATTTATACTTGTACCACTTTGAGCCTGTTGAATGGCTAGTGAAATGAGATTATATTGTGTATGACTTTGGGATTGATTGAGGAAAATAATGAAGCCATAAATGGCTGAAAAATAGATGAATACAAAGGGCGTGCTGCCCAAATTTACACTCGAGGATTAGGTAACGATTTGAGAGTGAGTACCATATGAACCATCTAGGATATTTGCGTCCTCTTTTCTCGAGGTATATAAGTTCGAATCTGGTGAAAACTTGTAGACTAGGAAAAATGAAATTTACGACTAATAGAAATACGTTTTCTTCCTTTCTTCGACTCAAATTGATATTTCAAAGTTTTTCGAGCGAGCATAAGTTTTCCAAATATTTTACTCATGTCCTTCGGTTTAAATGTACTCTTTTCACTTCCAAAATCATATTTATACTTTGTACTAGTGGTATTTGAATTGTCTTCAATTCACCTGACTCTTGTTGGAGGAACTGTAATATTTTCTCTTGATTAACCTTAGGGTTCATCGGTGATTGAGAGTGTTACCCGGAAAGATATTCTGGACGTTATTTTGCCTTAATAGGTGAGTGTACCACTCCCCTCATTTGTTGCTTAACTTGGTTTCTGCACATGCAATATGTGATTTAAATGACTGTACTATCTGTTTGTTCTGTTTGAGACGAGGGTGTACTTTATCACACTCGTTCTCTTGTCTGTCCATATGCCTATTTACTGTGTGTAATCTGTTATCTGTTTCTGAGTCTGTTCGGACGTCGTTAGGAGGCTGGTATCCAACGACCTTTCTGTGACTTCTGAGCTCAACACCTGTGGCAAGTTACTCGAGTCGAGCCGGCAAGGGCCTGGTCGATTAGATAACGACCCACAGTAGTCTGTTTCAGGAATCTTTGGGTATTGAGACACTTAATTCCGGTATACTCGAGTATTACCACTTCTGTTCTGTTCGGCGTTTGGTGTGACGACCCCACTTCTCCCAAGGGCGAACCCAAGGGTATCGGCGGGCCGCCTGCCTAGCTCGCGCCAGGACTCAAAACTTAAAGTAATAAACTAGAGAAATCGAAAGAGCACTATATACATTATATACAATCCCCAAAAGTTCTAATTACATTCTCCAAAAGTACCTGCTCACACTATTACATCCTTATCACTACAACCAAAACCAAAATGTAGACCCTAAGGAGGGTCCTTATACAAACCACCAAAACTAAAACAAAAACAAACATACTATGTCCAACTATTACAATCAAACCTAACTATGCTAGGGTACGTGCCAAAAGTCCCCGCGTCGGCCCCTGCTAAGGAAAACAAAAGGGAAGGGGTAAGCTATATGCTTAGTAAGTAAACAGGGGCGAAAGCATAAATTTCACGTACAACAGTTACACAGTAAGAGTAAAGCAAAAGCAGAAAAGTAACATCACATAATAAGGATACAGGTGGCTCCAAAGCCAGATCGTTTGCCGTGTGTGACCTCCTGCCGACACTCCGTCGACCTCAAATAATGGTCCGTAGAACTTCACTTATACCCCCACCGTACACCTTATCACCCTCTCTGGCCAGGCATCTCACAAACTTGCTCGAGCGAACGAAATTGAGCTTGGTTCACAAGCTCGGGTCACAAACTTGGTCCACATAATCGGTGAACCGGATTCACAAACTTGGTGACCTCAAACCAGGTTGGACTGACTTCGACCAAGCCCTAACCGGCTCGAATAGTCCATCTAGGATTGAGATCGGGCCCCAAACTCACAAACTTCACAAAATGTATTCAAAAGTCACCCCGAGCCACAAGCTCAAGGGGTTTAGTTCCAAAATGATTCATATACATATGTCATGTACAAATATGTGCGCAAACTAGAGTTTAGGTCGAGTGCGATAAAGTACACCCTCGCCTAGGTACCCTTTTCATACTTATGAAAACACATAAACAACTAAGACGTAAAAGCGGCCTGAATACTTACTCAACGAACAAAAGAGCAAATTTCGAAATTTGTGCCACGAAGAGTAGCTAGTAGGCCCCACCGGCACCACCTAGCTCACCACCGTCTGAAATAGAAGATTGCGTCATATAATATAATAAACGGCTACTAATATACCTAAAACAAGCAAAACGGCAAAATCGGCACATGTAAGTGCGGAAACGGCAAAACGGAAACGGAAATGGCGGCCTAGCCATTTTGCCGTCAAAACTGTTTTGAGCCTAATCGTAGCTATGAGTGTCGGATCAAGGTACATGAGGTACCGTTGAGAAGCTAAGAGGAAGGGCTACAATTTTCATGAAGACACCTAAATCCGGATCTGAACAGAAATAGGTCGAAAGTGCAGAAAACCGTTCCAGGAATTTGCACTCCAGAGTAACGGACAGGGTATGTTTACTGGACTATAACTTCCAGCTCACAAATCCAAATCAGGAAATTCCAAAGGCATTAGAAAGCTGAGATACAAGGTTAAAACTTTGATGTTTTGGCCAAGACCTGAATCCACTCAGAACAGAACGAAATTTGAGTGTCAAAGTACTCGTCAGAACTGTCCAGATTCAAGGCAGTTCTGATGATCGATTTTGTTTTGGTCATAACAGGATCTACGGAACTCGGATTTCGACGCACTTTATACCATTTCGAAGCCAAAACCAAGATCTACATTTATTATGAAGGAGTCAAAACCCAGATCGTACGGGATCAAAACCGAAAAGTCACGGACAGAAGCTAAACTAAAAACGCACAGAACCTGATGTTCAAAACAGGCTTGAGTATTTCATCTATAACTCATGATACACTAATCCGTTTGACCTGAAATTTTACAGGCATATTCAGGACTTAAGAGGCTACAATGTTGAAGAAGGTCACTCAGTCAAATTTCGAGTGTAACTACGTCAAAAATGTAACATACTACACCAGAATCGCAAAACAGGTTCACAAACCGTAATCTAGTACAAACATCATAAAACAGCCTACATAAGTCCAAATCCAGAAATTCCAAAACCAGCTGAAAGCTAAGAAACAGGGATAAATTATATAAGAAGGCCTCAACAACCAATTCTGAAATACTCCAAACCAAAATAACCAATTACAATCGCAGTTCTCAGATTCGAGTAGAAACAGGACAGCAAGGGTAATTTTGACTTTTCGCATTCTACACTACTCCGATTGTCCTGAGAATTTTGCAGGAACCTATAAAATGTCATTCCCTACAACTTTCATGTTTTAATCTAAGGCCAATTCGGCCTCTAACCAGGAGATACAAAACCGGACAGAATTGAAGGGTATGAAACCCTAGTCTTCCAAATTTCCCTCCAAACCAAAAAGTGCTTGCAATTAACAATCATTACACCTACTAGCCTCATTTTAGGCCATTGCCAATCATCATACAAGGCCACACCATCAATTTCATATATAGACAGAAAAATTACCAATAAATGGAAAACTTCACCACTTCATCCAAAATCAAGAAATAAACCACAAAATTCAACATTTTAACTACCACTAAGCACAAATTAAGCTTCATTAAGTGAAGGAGAAGGTTCATTCACTACTCACCTAGTAAAACAAGAGAGGGAGAGTTGCTTGTCACCTTAGCTTCCCCAAACACTTCACCAAACCACTTACTATCACCAAATGGAAAGGTTTTATGGAGTAGAAACAAGATCAAATGGTTGGATGATTACACTTAAGCAAGATGGAAGCAAGAACCTTGAAGAGTTTTCTTTCTTCTTTGCTCAAGGTGGCCGGCCACAATGGAGAAGACAAGAGTGAATTTTTGGTGATTTTTGAGATATTTATTCAATTGGTAAGAAAAGTCAAAAAGGTGAATAGTGTCCAACAAGTGAAACCAATCACCAAGTGACATTTGTCACTCCATAAAAGCATCCCAATCCTTTTGTTTCCTCTCACATCAATCACATCTCATCCTCTACTTATCTCTTAACACCCGATAAATTAAACTCAGTATCCGAAACTTAATGTAATCGGCCGAATTTTTCCGAACTTACCGCACTAGTGGGTCCCACGTCCGATATACGTTCTTAATTTCTCAAAAACTAACCGATACTAGAAAAATAATCTAAAATCTATATTTACTCATAAAAATTATCTGGGGAATTTTTCTAATAAAGAAAATGTGGAAAAAGGCGGGCGATAAATAAAACTCCACTTAAGCTTTCTAATATTGTAACACTAGAGGATTGCTAATCCAGAGTTTGCCAACCATTTTCAAACTTGTTAACCCTCTGAAAACTATAACGAATCCTATTTTTACTTGTGCCAAAACACACACTAGAATACCGCATATAAACTATAGCTCGAGCTTACGAATAATACATAAACTAGGGTTTTGTCATAAGCAAGGTTTTCAATCTTAGCCGAGATTAGGGTTTCTCCTTAGCCCTAAAACCTTAATTTAACCGTACAAAATAATGAATAATCCTAATATCAACTTACGAACGGACTGGGGCCTCACATTTGGGCCCGGTAGGGGTATGTTTGGTGGACGGAAAATTGGTGTAAAGTGGGGTCTACAGATATGTTGGTTCTATTTACGTTGACGGAGAGTCAACAGGTTCGGATCAAGTACTGCAGATGGAAATCTGGCTCCTGAGAGCCACTTGTATCCTTCCCTTTGAATCATTGTGTCTAATCTGCTTTCCTTTATATCTGGTATATGTATCTGATTGGTTAAACGTGAAAGGCCATGATTTTACCCCTATATGTTTGGTACCTCATTGAGCGAAAGCTCACCCCTTCCTGTTACCTTTGTTTTCCTTACAGGGAACCACTTCTTGGAACTGTGACTTTGAAGCATGAGTTGAGCTAGTTTAGATATTTTGTATTGCTCCTCAATGGTTGGAAACCCTAATTGTACTTGCTCTTTTGAAAACGAAGCCTTAATTGTATTTTGTGTAGTACGAATACCTCGGATTGCACTGTATGTTAAATTGTGCAAGACTCCAATGTACATATATGTATAAGTGTTTAACCTTGTCTATTAAATGTGTTCCGTTGAGACTATGATTTTATGGTTTGGTGGTCATGTTCTCACCTTAGTAGTTTTCGATTGTTCATTTTCTTTGGGTCCTATCGCGCATACTATATTGGGTTTGTGTAAATCAACTCCGTAGTCCTGGCGAGAGCTGGGCAGGCGGTCCGCCGAACCCTTAGGTACGCCTTAGGGGGAGGTGGGGCTGTAACAGTTGACGCCCGAAAGAAAAGAAAAGGGAAATTTTCTTTATTTATTTATTTATTTTCCGCGTGCATTTTTCTTACTTTATTTTATTATCAAAATTTTCCAGAGACTTTTATAAATGAATATAGTTTTTCAATCATTTTTCTACTATAAATTAGTTCATGAGAAATAAAGAGTGTATATTGGACGTGGGACCCGCTAGTGGCGTTAAGTTCGATAAATTCGACCAATTAGGTTATGTTTTGTATACCGGGATTAGTATACTAGGTGTTAAGAGATAATTAGAGGTTACCCATATGGATGGGTGTTGGAGAGACAAAAGGATAGCTATGCATTAAAGAGGTGACAAGTGTCACTTTGTGATTCAAGTTGGACTTTTGACCATCTTACCTCAACTTTACTAAAACCAAAATTTGACCAAAAATCAAGCCATTTTCTCCTTCTCATGGCAGAAACTTTGAGTGCAAGAGAGAGAGAAAAATCTTCATCTTTCACTCCAATTTCTTACTCCAATCTTGAGTTCTAACCGATAGAATTGCAAATTACTCCATAAAAGTTGTTTACTAAGGAGATTCCAAGGTGTTTGTGGAGCTAATTTGGGAAGAAGAACTCTAAGCCATCACCTTTCTTGAGATTTCAAGGTATCATGTCTAGCAATCCATTCTTTGTTCTTAACAATGGTTTATTAGTGACTTGTGTTGGCTTAAGAGGTGATTTTATGGAAGATTTCTTGATTTAAAGTGAAGTTAGTTAAATTTCTGTTTTTTTTGGGATTTTTCTGTTTTCCTATGATGGATATGGTTAGCCTTGAATTTATGGTTCTAAATGGTGTTAAATAGCTCTCTTGTGCGTTAATTGCGGTTATTTGCGGAAAATTTCAGTTTTGTGCGGAAATTCCAGGTTTAGGGTTTACATTTGCCCTGTTCTGGTCGGATTTATTTGGGCAATGTTAGAGGCCGAATCAGGCTTAGGTTAAAACATGAAAGTTGTAGCAAATGGTGTTAAATAGTTTCGTACAAACTTTCAGCTCAATCCGAGCACTGTATCATGTGAAATGACCGATATATCCTTGACTGCCCATGAACCCTATTTCGCGCCCAGATTTCTGTTTTCGTGGAAACTTCCATTTTTGACCCAGAAAATGCATGATTTGGCTTTGGAGGTCTTCATAAGAAATGTAGGGTTATGTCTTGGCTTCAAAACACCATAAGAGTCATTTCAATCTGATAAGTGTAGCTTCAGTTATGGATATTGTGCCGAAAGGTGTATTTGATAGTCTATGATGTGTATGTGGTTGATTTGAGATGAAATGGTGTTGCTTGTAGGATGGAAAAGTAAGGAAATTAAGGGGATATCCTGTCCGATCTTTGAAAGCATTTGATTGCTTTGAGTTTGAGTTGAAGGGCTTGGATTTGGACAAGGCAATGATATATGATGGATGGTTCCTAAGCCGTGGAGGTGAGTGACCCCAAACTGTTTCCAAAGCTACTTATGAATTGTTTCTTGCATTATTTACTCGATTGCATATCATGTGTGCTTGCATGTGAGTTCATGACATGATTTGGCTTAAATGAGTTCTTGGGAAGTCTTGGGCTTAGAATCAACGTCTCCACCACGGTTTACTGTTTACCTGGAGCAAATGGCTCCCTATTCCTATTTCACTGTTTATTGTTAACTGATCAACTTGAGCGTTGGCCGTCTAAGTACCATGATTTCACTGGCTCACGAAAGCAATAAACGTACATTTGATTACTAATTCATGACATCATTGAAATGAACTATTATGAAACTGATTTGATTACTGATTGGACTAGTTACTCGCTGAGCTTCTAGCTCACCCCAAAAATGTTTTATTCCCCTCCACAGGGCTCGAGGCAAAGGAAGTGCTTGTAGTACTTATTCATATGGCTGGATGGATTATCTCCTGTATAGTTTGAGTTTTAGATTTCTCTTGTGTAATAGTTGGGTTTGTATGAATGTTTGGACTTGAATGGATGTACGTGTACATTCCACGCTTGGGAATTAGTTTCCGCTGCGTTTGTGATATGTAATTCTTGGAGAATTTGATGTAAATTTAAGATATATCTTGTAATTTAATTGAGGACTGTAGTGAATGACTGAGTCCCGGCGAGAGCTAGGCAGGCGGCCCGCCGAACCCTTTGGTTCGCCTCAGGGTGAGGTGGGGCTGTCACAGGTGGTAATAGAGCTTAGGCTTCAGATCTCTGTAGTGTATCCTAGGCTTAAAGTTTAAGATGCCGGACTGTGGGTCGGGTTTGACATATCAGTGATTTCTTGTAGGAATGAAAATCTGACAAGTGGCATTATAGTAACTATTCGTGCTTGCTTGGAAATGCTTGTTTGACTTTTGAGGGATATCTTGACTTGATCAGTATGAGTTGGAATGTTGAGGACGACATTCTTTTAAGGGGGGGGGGGGGAGTCTGTGACGCCCGAAAGAAAAGAAAAGGGAAATTTTCTTTATTTATTTATTTATTTTTCCGTGTGCATTTTTCTTACTTTATTTTATTATCAAAATTTTCCAGAGACTTTTATAAATGAATATAGTTTTCCAATCATTTTTCTAGTATAAATTAGTTCATGAGAAATAAAGAGTGTATATTGGACGTGGGACCCGCTAGTGGCGTTAAGTTCGATAAATTCGACCAATTAGGTTATGTTTTGTATACCGGGATTAATATACTAGGTGTTAAGAGATAATTAGAGGTTACCCATATGGATGGGTGTTGGAGAGACAAAAGGATAGCTATGCATTAAAGAGGTGACAAGTGTCACTTTGTGATTCAAGTTGGACTTTTGACCATCTTACCTCAACTTTACTAAAACCAAAATTTGACCAAAAATCAAGCCATTTTCTCCTTCTCATGGCAGAAACTTTGAGTGCAAGAAAGAGAGAAAAATCTTCATCTTTCACTCCAATTTCTTACTCCAATCTTGAGTTCTAACCGATAGAATCGCAAATTACTCCATAAAAGTTGTTTACTAAGGAGATTCCAAGATGTTTGTGGAGCTAATTTGGGAAGAAGAACTCTAAGCCATCACCTTTCTTGAGATTTCAAGGTATCATGTCTAGCAATCCATTCTTTGTTCTTAACAATGGTTTATTAGTGACTTGTGTTGGCTTAAGAGGTGATTTTGTGGAAGATTTCTTGATTTAAAGTGAAGTTAGTTAAATTTCTGTTTTTTTTGGGATTTTTCTGTTTTCCTATGATGGATATGGTTAGCCTTGAATTGATGGTTCTAAATGGTGTTAAATAGCTCTCTTGTGCGTTAATTGCGGTTATTTGCGGAAAATTTCAGTTTTGTGCGGAAATTCCAGGTTTAGGGTTTACATTTGCCCTGTTCTGGTCGGATTTATTTGGGCATGTTAGAGGCCGAATCAGGCTTAGGTTAAAACATGAAAGTTGTAGCAAATGGTGTTAAATAGTTTCGTACAAACTTTCAGCTCAATCCGAGCACTGTATCATGTGAAATGACCGATATATCCTTGACTGCCCATGAACCCTATTTCGCGCCCAGATTTCTGTTTTCGTGGAAACTTCCATTTTTGACCCAGAAAATGCATGATTTGGCTTTGGAGGTCTTCATAAGAAATGTAGGGTTATGTCTTGGCTTCAAAACACCATAAGATTCATTTCAATCCGATAAGTGTAGCTTCAGTTATGGATATTGTGCCGAAAGGTGTATTTGATAGTCTATGATGTGTATGTGGTTGATTTGAGATGAAATGGTGTTGCTTGTAGGATGGAAAAGTAAGGAAATTAAGGGGATATGCTGTCCGATCTTTGAAAGCATTTGATTGCTTTGAGTTTGAGTTGAAGGGCATGGATTTGAGCAAGGCAATGATATATGATGGATGGTTCCTAAGCCGGGGAGGTGAGTGACCCCAAACTGTTTCCAAAGCTACTTCTGAATTGTTTCTTGCATTATTTACTCGATTGCATATCATGTGTGCTTGCATGTGAGTTCATGACATGATTTGGCTTAAATGAGTTCTTGGGATGTTTTGGGCTTAGAACCAACGTCTCCACCACGGTTTACTGTTTACCTGGAGCAAATGGCTCCCTATTCCTGTTTCACTGTTTATTGTTAACTGATCAACTTGAGTGTTGGCCGTCTAAGTACCATGATTTCACTGGCTCACGAGAGTAATAAACGTACATTTGATTACTGATTCATGACATCATTGAAATGAACTATTATGAAACTGATTTGATTACTGATTTGACTGGTTACTCGCTGAGCTTCTAGCTCACCCCAAAAATGTTTTATTCCCCTCCACAGGGCTCGAGGCAAAGGAAGTGCTTGTAGTACTTATTCATGTGGCTGGATGGATTATCTCCTGTATAGTTTGAGTTTTGGATTTCTCTTGTGTAATAGTTGGGTTTGTATGAATGTTTGGACTTGAATGGATGTACGTGTACATTCCACGCTTGGGAATTAGTTTCCGCTGCGTTTGTGATATGTAATTCTGGGAGAATTTGATGTAAATTTGAGATATATCTTGTAATTTAATTGAGGACTGTAGTGAACGACTGAGTCCCGGCGAGAGCTGGACAGGCGGCCCGCCGAACCCTTTGGTTCGCCTTAGAGTGAGGTGGGGCTGTCACAAACTGGGTGTTGAGGTCTTCATAAGACATGTATAACTTTGTTTCAGCTTCAAAACGGTATAAAGTGTGTGAGACCCCGTAAATCTTCTTGGTTTCTAGGTTTTTTTTATTTAATTGCATGCTTTTCTGCATTTTCTTTATTAGAAAATTTTCTAGATAATCTTTATAAGTAAATATAGTTTTTAGATGATGTTTCTAGTATCGGTTAGTTTTTCAGAAATTAAGGACGTATATCGGACGTGGGACCCGCTAGTGCGGAAAGTTCGGTAAAATTCGGCCAGTTAGGTTAAGTTTTGGATATTGGGTTTAATTTATCGGGTGTTATGAGATAATTAGAAGATACCATATGGTTTAGAGTTGAGGAAACAAAGGCCTATGCATGCATTAAATAGGGTGACAAGTGTCACCATATGATTAAGTCTTACTTTTGACCACTATTCACCTTTTACCAAGTAAATCAAAAAATTGACCCAAAAATCACCCAAAATTTTCAAGCTTGTGGCCGGCCCTCTCCAAGGAAGAAAGAAAGGAAAAGCTCTCCAATTTCTTGCTTCAATCTTGCTCAAATCCAACAAACCAACCGTTTAATCTTGCATTTACTCCATAAAAACCCTTAAGTGAGTGGTTGTGAGGTGATTAGTGAAGTTGTTTGGAGGATTAAGGTGCTAAGTTGCTCTTGTTCTTGGGTTGTTAAGGTGAGTAACTAAGGGACATTTCTTGCAACTCAATAATGCTTAATTATTGACATGTGTGAGGTGAAGTGATGATTTTAGGTGTTGTTTCATGACTTTTGGTAGAATTTGGTGCATTTTCTATTTAATCATGATTTTTTCTGTTTTCATATGATTACTATTGTGTGGCCATGTATGATGGTTGGAAATGATCTAGAATGAAGCTAGAATGCATAAATTGTGGTTGTTTGCGGAAAATTTCCGCATTGAACGAAAAAATTCGGATTTAGGGTTTCAATTCAACCATTCTGCCCGGTACTGTTCCTCATAGTTTGAGGCCGAATTAGCCTTGGGTTAAAACATGAAAGTTGTAGGGAATGATATTTTATAGTTACCTGAAAGGTTTCAGGCCAATCGGAGCAACGTATCCTATGAAAAGACTGAAATACCCCTGTTGCCCTGTTTCTGTCCGAACTTGGTAATCAGCTTTGGTAATTGGTTAGTTTGATTGGGAATACGATTGATTTAGTGGTTGATGTCTTCTTAAGAAATATAGCCTGGTATCTTAGCTTTCGGATGGATTTTGAATCACTTGAATTGGACTTAGGTAGCCTGACTTATGATGATTTAACCAGAATGCGGTTTATTAACCTGTTTATGCAGTTCTGGTTTGGTATATTGATCTTTTGACCTAGTTGTACTACAAACTGGGCTGAGTGGCCTTCTTCAACATTGTAACCCAATCTTTTAGCTTCGAAACGGTGTATAGTATACATCTATCCGATACTCGTAGTAACAGTTGTGCCCAATACGCTTAATGGCATCAAAACTTCTTTTAGGTCTTAGAGCTTAACTTTCATTTCCGGATTTTCCTTAGCTTACTTTAGTACTTATACGTGCTAATGAAGCCTTATTTTCGGTAGTATGTGGAAATTGGTTTATAACTTGTAATCGAGTCTTATTGTGCCTATTTGAAATTTTAGGGCGTGACGGTGATTCAAGACGCTCTTTGGGCGGAAGTACATGAAATATCATTTGCTTGCTTGGTGAGTATACTACTCACTTGATTGTTTACAATGTGGCTTTGTTATATTTGAACTTGATGCCTTGAAGGCTTATTTGCACCGGTGAAACTGATTAAAGTGATGGTGTACTTGATCGCCCTCACCCCTTTTGTATTATATATGACTGTTAACTGTGGTACTTGAATAGTACATGAAATACTGGATTGGGTGTCATATGGACGAGTATCCAACGGCCATTACTGTTACTACTGAGCTCAACCCCATTGGTAGTCGATTGGATCGAGCCGGCGAGGGCTTGGTCGTGAAAATTGACGAGCCATGGGGACTGTTATATGGAATCCTGTAGTATGAGACTCTCGATTCCGGTATACTCGAGTATTACCAAATTTACACTGTTTGGAGTTCAGGCCCGGTAGGGGAATGTTGGGTGGAAGGAATGGAAGTAAAATGGAGCCTACGGTTGGTTACTTTGTAAACATTGACGGAGGGTCAATGAAGTCCGATCAAGTATACAAGCGAGGAAAGGGGCTCTTGAGAACCGTCCGTATCCTTTTACCCGTTTTGTTAATGTGTGATCTGGATTTACTTCTTTATTGAACGCTTTATGTCTATGTGAAATTGGTTGCTTGAGTGATAGTAACTCACTGGGCGTAAACTCACTTTATTCCTTTTATTTTCCTTACAGGAATATAAACACTTTTGGAAAGTCCATGAATGTTGGTTGTCGAGTTGAGCTTATGTGAATGAAATTTTGAATAGCTCTTTTTGAGCAAACTCTAAGCGCATTTTGATCCAAACAAAAATGTTGAGTTGTAATTTGCAAACCGTACTTGTATAAACTTGTTGGACAACTTGGGTATGCCCTTTTGGTATGTAAATGCTAAATTTCAAGATGTATATGTTTGATTGTGTGACGGCCCCACCTCCCCCTAAGGCGAACCAGAGGGTTCGGCGGGCCGCCTGCCCAGCTCTCGCCGGGACTCAGTCGTTCACTACAATCCTCAAACAGATTACAAGATAAAACTTCAAATATTACATCAAATTCTCCAATAAATAATTACATATCAAAAGCGAAGCGTCCATGCTTCCACTGCGCCACTCTGATCCTTGATACCAACCATTCACACGGAGAACTTTAATACAAACGTTTCCTTCGCCACGAGCCCTGTGGAGGGGAATAAAACATTTTTGGGGTGAGCTAGAAGCTCAGCGAGTAACCAGTAAAATCATTAAACAAATATATTTCACAATGTTGCATTTCGATGATGTCATGATTCAGAGATCAAATGTACGTTTAGTGCTCTCGTGAGCCGGTGAAATCACAGCACTTGAACACCCAACGCTCAAATAGATCATTTAACATTAACATTAACATTAGGAGGGAGCCCCTTTTTGAGCTCCGGAGCCATTTGCTCCGTCATGTCACGAACTCACGAAAATGGTGGAGACGTTGGTGTCCAGCACAAGACTTTCCCAGAACTCATTGAAGCCAAATCATGTCATCAATTCACATGCAAGCACGCATGAGATGCAATCGAGTACATAATGCAAGAAACATTTCACAAGTACTTTGGAAATAGTTTAGGGTCACTCACCTCCATGGCTCAGAAATCATCCATCAAATATCATTGCCTTACTCAAATCCAAGTCTTAAATCACAAACTCAATGCAAACAAGTCCTTTAAAAGTTCGGACAGCACTTCCCCTAAATTTGCTAACTTTTCCAGCCATCATGGCTTCATTATTTCCACATTCCAACCCAAAGGTACACACACAACAATAAGTTCATCCAATAGCCATTCAGCAAGCTCCAAGTAGTACTAGTACAAGTCAAGCTAGGGAAAAGTCCGGAAATGAAAGTTAAGCTCAAAACCAGAAAAACAGGTTTTGACGTCATTTTGCGGTAATGGTACCAAAGGTACTACGATGGTCGGATGAAGGTGCAAGACCCACCGTTTCGAATATAAGAGACAGGGCTACAATATTTCAGAAGGTCACTCAACCCAGTTTCGAGTGTAACCAGGTAAAAAATGCAAGATACTATATCAAAAATGTAAAACAGATTCACCAAAACGCATTCTAGCGGAAACATCATAACTCAGGCTCTACAAGTCCAAATCCAGAAATTCCAAAACCATATGAAAGATAAGAAACAGGGCTAAATTTCATCAGAAGGCCTAAATAACCAATTTGGAAGCAATTCCAGCTAAAACAACCAATTACAGGCGCAATTCTTACATTCGGGTAAAACCAGAACAGCAATAGTAATTTCGGCTTATCTCATTCTACACTACTCCGATTGACCTGAAATTTTGTAGGCACCTATAAAATGTCATTCCCTACAACTTTAATGTTTTAAGACAAGGCCAATTCGGCCTATATATAGGACCTAAAATTTCGGACAGAATGCTCCCTCAAGAACCCTAGTTTTCTGAAATTTCTTCCAAACCAGAAATTGGTTGCAATTAATCACTTTTCCCACCTCCTTAAGTCATTATAGACCATTTCCAATCATCATAGATAGCCACACAATCATGCTTATCTTAAAACAGAAAAATCCCCAAAAATAATAAAACTTCATCACTTCAACCACAAATCAAGAAATAATCCATAAACTTGCATCTCATACTACCACTAAGCATGATTTAAGCATCAATTAAAGAAGGAGGGTGGTTCTTCACAACTCACCTTAGAAACAAGAGAGAGAGAGATAGTGGTCACCTTAACTTTCCAAATAACTTCACCAATCACCTCAAAATCACTAAGTGGAGGGGTTTTATGGAGTAATTGCAAGATCAAATGGTTGGATGGTTCAACTTGAGCAAGATTGGAGCCTAAAACTTGAAGAGTTTTCTTTCTTTCTTGAGAGAGAGGGTCGGCCAAGCTTGCAGAAATTTGGGTGCTTTTTGGGTCAAAATTGAGTATTAGTAAAGGTAAGAAATAATGGTCAAAGTCAAGGTTGAATAGGAAGGTGACACTTGTCACCCTTAGGTTCAAAACTTATCTTTTTGTCTCTCCAATACAAATATCTTAACACATTGTAAAATAATATCACTTAATACAAAATTCCAACAAGTTGTCAAAAATATAATGCATTTACCGCACTAGCGGGTCCCACGTCCAAAATACGCTCTTAATTTCTCAAAAACTAACCGATACTAGAAAAATCATTTTAAAACTATTTTTGCTCATAAACTTTATCTGGGGAATTTTTCTAATAAAGAAAATGTAGAAAAGGCGGGCGATTAAATAAAATAAACCCTAGAAAATTAGAAAATTTTCGGGTTCTCGCACTCATTCTTTCGGGGCGTCACAGATTGATACTTGGTTGGATTTTGACGTGTCGGTTACTATTCATGGCCGACTCTATTTTTGTTTTTTTTTTATTTTGTAATTTTGACTTGACTAAGCGCGCTTGTATGTTCCGGAACGTGCTAGATCGCTTTACACTATCCCGCTAGCCCTGGCGAGAGTTGGGCAGGCAGTCCGCTAACCCCTTTGGTTCGCCTTAGGGGAAGGTGGGGCTGTCACAAAGTGCGTCCAAATCTGAGTTTCGTAGCTCTAGTTATACCTAAAACAAAATCGGGTGTCAAAACTGCCTTTGAAGTTGGACAGTTCTGACAGGAAATTTGGACCCATTTTTCCTTATGCTCTGTACTGATTCAGCTTTTGGTCAAAACACAAAAGTTATAGCCTTATAAATGAGCTTTCCAACACCTTTTGGAATTTCTTGATTTCAACCTCTGAGTCATGAGTTATAGTCGTTCAAACAGGGCCTGCTCGGGAACCGGAATTGAAACGGCTGGGACTGTCTTGCGCATTTTTGTCCTAGTTCCGTTTGTGATCTGGATTACAGGACTTTCAGGAAAGTTGTAACTCGTTCTCTTAGCTTCGAAACGGTGTCTCACCCACCCTAATCCGACATTTCTAGCCTAACATTTAGTCAAAACAGTTTGGGACGGAAAATCTGCCTGTTTCCGTTTCCGTAAGCCGTTTCCGCGCATGCATGTGCCAATTTTGCCGTTCAGCTTGATTTATGCATTCTGTGAACCAAGTTTGTGAACCGAGCTTGTAAACCAAGTTCAATTTCGTTTCGTTTGCCCGAGCCATTTTGTGAGGTGACTGGCCAGTGTGGGTGATAAGGTGTACGGTGGGAGTAAGTGGAGTTCTACGGACCATTATTTGTGGTCGACGGAGTGTCGACAGGAGGTCACACAGGGCACATGACGTGGTTTTGGAGCCAACCTGTATCCTTAACTTGTGTTGTTATTTTGATATTTTTGATTTGACATCTTTGTGACGTAATTGTTCGTCTTAATGTGAAATTTACGTTTTTACCCCTGTTTACTTACTAAGCATATAGCTTACCCATTTCCCTTTGTTTTCCTTAACAGGGGCCGACGCGGGGAACTTTTGGCACTATCACTAGTATAGTTAGGCTTGGTTTGTAATAGCCGGAGAACTAAGATGTTTTTCTTGTTTTAGTGACCTGTATAAGGACCCCTCTTTGGGTCTACTTTATATTTTGGTTATTAGCATAAGATAATGTAGTAGTCTGGATAACTCCTTTTGAGGATGTAAATACTCTTTTGGGATTGAATATATTGTGAATAGTACTCTTTTTGGTTTGTATAGTTTTATTTGCTTTGTGTTTTGAGTCCTGGCGCGAGTTAGACAGGCGTCCCGCCGATACCCTCGGGTTTGCCCCTGGGAAAAGTGGGGGCATCACATAGTCGATTAGATAACGAGCCACGGTAGTCTATTTCTGGGAAGTCTTTGGGTATGGGAGACTCTGGATTTCCGGTATACTCAAGTATTACCACTTCTGTTTCTGTTGAGGTGTTCGGGCCCGGTAAGGGGTATGTTTGGTGGATGAAATTTGGTGTAAAGTGGGGTCTATGGATATGGTTGTTCTTTATACGTTGACGGAGAGTCAACGGGTTTGGATCAAGTACTGCAAATGGGAATTTTAGGCTCTTGAGAGCCACTTGTATCCTTTCTATCTAAGGTGTTTGATTATTTTCCTAATTGATATGCATATGTGAGTAATTGAACATGAAGTTCCATGATTCTTGACTGCTATTATTTTGGTACCTCATTGAGTGTAAACTCACCCCCTTCCCGTTATCTTTGTTTTCCTTACAGTGGACGAACTTTGAAATCATGGTTTTTGAAGAAAGGGTCGAGCTAGTGTGTAGGTTATTTTGTTACGCTCTTTTGCAACCGAAATCTTAATTGTATTTTGAACAGTATGAATACTTTGGCTTGTACTTTAGTGAATTTGTTGAAGACTCCGATGTAAATAAGTATTGAAACTTGTTTTTTTTAAGTGTATTCCATTGAGATGCTATGCTTCTATGGCTTTAGTGAACATTTCTTATAACCGTTGGTGAATCGGGCGAGCGCGGCATTTGAAAAGAAAAAAAAAATTCTGGCGGGAAAATTCTTCAGAGAATCCGGCCGTATATCTGGCTAGTAATTGGCCGGATTGTTGGCCGGATTGACAGGGGAAGTTGAAAAAATTTTGGATCAGCCACTGCCTCGAATCCGACCCGTAATTTGGCCAGATTGTGACGTGGCCATTCCGTTTCATTTTTTTCGTTTTCGTTTCTCTTTTCATTGAAGTGTTTAATCAAAGTCTCGTACTACCGTATGGTTTGGTAAGTTCTATTTTGGATTTTGGTGGTCTCCAATTGTTGATTTTCTTTGGGATCTATCGCGCGTACTATAGGGTTTGTAAGATTCGACACCGTAGTCCTGGCGAGAGTTGGGCAGGCGGTCCGCCGAATCTTTTGGTTCGCCTCAGGGGGAGGTGGGGCTTTCACACTTATTACTTATGTACATAATAAAATCCTAAAGCACACTTTGTATCTCAAAAGTTCCACACCCTATCTCAAGTTTTGCATATGAGTATAGAACCCAAATCCTCTTTTTTTTTCCCTCAAAATCCCTATGCCAAATTCTTTTCCACAGAATCTTCATACATGATCCAAGACTCTCAATCCCAGATAATATACAATCTTACACGTTTATCAAAGTACTAACCGCTAACACAAAAGTGTCATTCAATTTATGGCCTTCACTACTTGGTTTCTTATCTCGGCCCTGGGTTCTTGATTTGGTCAGTCGCAGATTTTCAATCACCCTTCTTGAATCCCGAAGTTATCTAAACCTATACAGACGCCCAAATATCATTTTCCTAGGTTTCTTTTCCATAAGTCCGTATATATATACATAAGAGGATAGGATTCAATTAGGCATGTGACAAAGGTAGTCAATCAAGAGAACAAAATACAATTATCTTATATATCACAAAATAATTACATATGTAGTTTAAGTTAGTCCAGATCAAAATCAAGTGAACACATAACAAATTTGTACCTTCATAGGAGAAATGAAATAGGTTTGCAAAGCTAACACTTTAAACATTCACAGCAACTATTAAAGTCCAAATCTCACCACAATCTATCAAATTATTGAACTTGTCCAAGATAGCATTCAGCGTTGCAATCTCCTCAATCGGTAAAATTTCAAGTCCAATACAAGAATCCTCCGTGCTCTGACCTTTGCCATTACAATTTATCTAAAATTCACTTATGATTTTTAGTCACATCATTCAGTGGGACCGTATCACCACTTGGCCCAAGCTCACTCCTTGCAGTGACCACGCGAAGCAGCTCTGATACCACCTGTGACAGCTCCACCTTCCCCTAAGGATTAGCGAACTCCTGCCCAACTCTCGCCAGGACTACTAAACTGAAAACACGATTACCAAACCATACGGTGCAACAGAACTTCGATTATACGCTCCAACAAAAAATGAAAAGAGCTGAGACCACGTTAGAATCTGGCCAAGATCTGACTGGATATACGGCCGGATTCCCTAAAGTAGCTTCCTGCAAGATTTTCCTTTCTTTCCTTGTTCAAGCTCCGCACTCGCCCGACCCTCCCATGAATACAAGAAAAGTTCACATAACCATAGAAACATGCATTCTCAAGTAGTACACGTAACCAGGCGCTTGTATAAATATATACATTGGAGTCTTTACAATCCAAAATGTTATACTTCATCAAAATACAATTAGGGTTTACTACTACAGATGAGCTTAACAAAAGAATATCTATAACTACCTCTACTATTTTCTCCAAAATCACGATTCCAAAATATTGTCCCCTGTAAGGAGAACAAAGGTAACGGGAATGAGCTTTCGCCCAATGAGGTACCGACTGGTCAAGCAGCCAAATATCACGAAAGTACACTTGTAATCAATCAAATAAAGACATCAAATAACGAGGAAGGAACACCACAGTTAAACCGGAAGTAAAAGGATACAGATGGCTCTCAAGCACCAATTTCCTCTTTTTCATTACTTGATCCAAACCCGTTGACCCTCCGTCAACGTTTAAAGAAACAACTATAACCATAGACCCCACTTTACACCAAGTACTGTCCACCAAATATCCCCCTTATCGGGCCCGAGCGCCTCTAGGAAAAACAGGGATGGTAATACTCGAGTATACTGATTAGTCGAGGAGAAAACACTCCACTCGACAAAACAGGAGGCCCAGGGTTCATTACCTAATCGACCAAACCCTTGCCGGCTCGACTCGAGTAACTAGCCACAGGGTTTGGGCTCATATGTCACCGCAAGGTCGTTGGATACAAGCCTCCAAATGATATCAAATCAAGCACAAGTAACAGATTCAAATTTATACAGGAACTAGTAAAACAGGCAAGAGAAATGAGTGTGATAAAGTACATCCTCGTTTCGTCCAGAATAAACAGGAGTCATAGTTATTCAAGTCACAAATTGCAAGTACAAGTAAACCAGTTAAGTAACAAGTCATGCGAGTGGCACACTCACCAATCAAATGCAACCCTTCACTTGAACCCTGGTTCATCCTCTTGAACCATCTCGAGTCCTGTGGTCAGATACTATATTAAAAGACTAGCAAAATGAAACTAAAATACATGAAGAACTTAAGGTTTCTAAGACCTCATTTTCTTTCACTTAAATCTTAATTCCACTGTGACGACCCCACCATACCCAGAGGCGTACCAAAGGGTTTAGCGGATCGTCTGCCTAGCTCGCGCCAGGACTCGATGCCTAAAAAAATAAGAAAATAGATTTCACGCCAAAAGAGAGTTCTATTTACACTATTACGTCTTCAAAAGTTGTATAGAACTACTACATCAAGCCATACACACCACTAGTACTAGCAATTAAATCCCAAAGAAGGGTTTAAAGAAGCTGCTAACTATAACCGTCACAACAAATATATACATCTTATTAGTCAACTTACATCAAGTATTAGGGCAAAATCAATTATTCTACAAACCACAAGTCATCTATACTATACACCTTCTCGAGCGATCCCCGCGTCGACCCCTGCTAAGGAAAACAAATGGAATGGGGTAAGCTATATGCTTAGTAAGTAATCGGGGTACAACGTAAAATCACATCCAAATAAACATGTAAACCAAAATATTTCACATCAATAAACAGAATTGTAACATCACAATAGTAGGATACAAGTGGCTCCAAAGCCAGTCCAATCCCCCGAGCTTGAACACCTGTTGACACTCTGTCAACCAAAATACTCATGGTCCGTAGACTCCACATACTTTTCCCGTTCACCTTATCAACCCCCGCTGGCCTGTCATCAGCACACAGTAGCTCGAGCAAAAGCAAAATTACTTTGCTTTAACAAAGAACCAAATCCCAAGGTTAGCATAGAACTGACTTCGACCAATCCCCGGTCGGCTCGAATAGTCCGTCTACCCTTGGAACCGAAATTGAACCAAGCCCTGAGATACCCAATCTCTCAACAAAAGATAGCCCTGAGATACCCAATCTCTCAACAAAGATATCTCTCAACAAAGTACTCATCAAAATACTCAAGTCATGTAATCATCCCAACAGCACACAACACAAGGGGTGATACTCAACACAAGGCATGTATTCTCACATATTAAATCAAGAACAGAGAATGGGCTTAGGTCGAGTGAGATAAAGTACACCCTCACCTAAGTACCCATTTATTATATACAAAGCACTTTGACAATTTATTACATAAACAAACCCAATTACTCACCCAAAATAACTAGCACGCAAATCAAGGCAATTTATACGGGTCCACTGACTCCGTCCGGGTCGTCACTGCCTGTGATAAAAGTGTTGGAATGTATGCCCTAAAACAATGATTTTGTTTAATACATTCCTTATTATGTTTTGTATTTTAATAACTTCTTTATCTGTTAAATGCTAGATATAACTGATAAAGTCCTTAGAATACTTACTAATGTGATGGTGGTCACAAGTGTTGATGACTATGAGATATCAATCACATTTATAGTAATATTCTTAAATTTATGAGATACCAAACAGGAATTTAAAACGGGATTGACCCGAACAAGAAATTTAAACGGGACTGACCCGAACAAGAATTTAAAACGGGACTGGCCCGAACAAGAAATTTAAAAAAGGGACTGGCCCGAACAGAAAATTTAAAACGGGACTGACCCGAACGAGAATTTAAAATGGGACTGACCCGAACAGGAAATTAAAACGGGACTGACCCGAACGAGAATTTAAAACGGGACTGACCCGAACAAGAAATTTAAACGGGACTGACCCGAACAGGAATTTAAACGGAACTGACCCGAACAGGAATTTAAACGGGACTGACCCGAACAGAAAAGTAAATGGGATAGACCCACGGGATAGACCCGGACAGAAAAGTAAATGGGATAGACTCACGGGATAGACCCGGACAGAAATTTAAAAATCATGATGCACACTAGTGGGACTGACCCACGGCTAGTGGCGATAAAAGTGAAATGCTCACTGGCGGGACTCACCTCACGCTCCAGTGGCTGTGAAAATGAAATGCTCACTGGCGGGACTAACCTCATGCTCCAGTGGCTGTGAAAATGAAATGCTCACTGGCGGGACTCACCTCACGCTCCAGTGGCAGGGTAAAATGAAAGGCGCACTAGTGGGACTGACCCAACGGCTAGTGGCGGTACAAAATGAAATGCTCACTGGCGGGACTCACCTCACGCTCCAGTGGCTGTGAAAATGAAATGCTCACTGGCGGGACTAACCTCACGCTCCAGTGGCTGTGAAAATGAAATGCACACTGGCGGGACTAACCCACGCTCCAGTGGCGATGTAAATGAAATGCACATTGGCGGGACTAACCCACGCTCCAGTAGCGATGAAAATGTCTTGACAATCGGACAGTGGGATCAAACCCGAGCCTGCCATGATGAACTTGATTTGATTTTTTGATTTTTTGACTGAGAGAGACTTGTCGAAATAATTTGCCCCAGTGTAGATGAATTGGTCAGTCTTAGTTGGTGGTACAAAATCCAAGCCCAACGTGAACTTTGTGGAGTTGGCGGCACAAAATCCAGGCCCAACGTGATTTTTGTGATGTTGGCGGCACGAAATCCAGGCCCAACGTGGTCTTTGTGAATGGTCAGCGGGATAGAACCCAGTTCTGCCGAGGTTGACGGGATAAAACCCAGCTCCAACGTGATATAAGCGGCCAGCGGGATAGAACCCAGTTCTGCCGAGGTTGGCGGGACAAAACCCAGTTCCAACGTGATTTTTGTGAAGTTTGTGAATGGTCAGTGGGATAAGACCCAGTCCTGCCATCCAATTGGTCAAGAAATTGGATTTGATTTGCCCCCAGTGTAGGGCCCTTTTTCCCTTCTTTCTTTTCTTTCTTCGGCATCGGCCTTCCACATCACCGGATGCTCTTTCGTCGATTTCAACTATGAATACCTGCACAGGGGGCCTACATGCACTCAAATTTTCATGAAAAAGGCAGCGTGATTGATTTGAAAGTCTTGTTTGAGTCTTTGATGAAATCCTCAAATGGACTATAAAAAATTTGCCCCAGTGTGGGCTTATTTTGTGAAATCTTGCAAATAAAAATTTTGCCCCAGTATGGGCCCATGTGATTGCAAAAATCGGTTTGGATGCCTCTCCATTTATTTGAACAAAGTAAGAAACTGTGTTTTCTATATAATGTGAAGAAATTTGAACGTCTTGCTTAAAATCACACAGCAAATTTCATGATGAATTTCTCAAAATAATGCCAAATTACAAAAGATTTCTTCCTCACTTTAACATCGATACTTTGGGTAATGGGTGTTATGTCTGATTTGGAAATGGGAGGTCAAGATTTGTCTTATTCTTGTGCCCAAATGGTATGTAATCCCTTCAATACCACATCTTGGTGAAAGCAAAGAGTTTGTCACCCTTATTTCTTAAGAAAACTTAGTCAACGCATAAGCTTGATGCGAAAACTGGTTATACCCTTATGATCATGAGTGATCGATGGATTTCTTATAAGCATAATCCTCACTTTGGGTTGTCATGAAGGAATAAGTCAACGATGGACTTTTATAGGCTTGTAATCTGGCTTGAAGACGATAGTTAAAGAAATAATTTTCAAGGATATTGCACCGAAGATCGCATTTTTCAACATTGCCCTCATCTGGACTCCAAGATTTTGGAGTTTGTTTGACTTTTTATCATCGTTCAACAGGGTCTTTCAACATCAAATCTTTTTGCATTTTTCTTTTGCATTCACTTCGCTCGCTTTTCCTTTTTCTTTTCCTTTTCTCAAAAGTGCCCTCGCGGGGTTTCACATGAAGAGCAGTGTCAACCTCACACCTAATCAATTCAGAAATACATTCAAAAAATTTCTTGGCATCAGTACATGAACATCACTTGCCAATTAGAACATTCCTTGACGGAGATATTGCAAAGAACAGGAGTCAGGACTTTCGGCTTTTGTAATGGGGGTCAGGTGGGGTGCTTAGAAAAGTTAAGGCTTGAAAACGAATTTCAAAAGTGGTTTGAAGAATCTGAGATCGCATTATTGCGCCAGCCCTATTTTAGGGCTAAATCAGAATTTGCCCCAGTTTATGCTCAATTGAGGCTTTTCACTTTCATTTTCTGTCTTCTTTTGACTTTTCGGCTTTTTGCCATTCTTTGAAATTTGCCCCAGTTTATTTTTGAACTGAGGTTCTCTTTTCTTCTTTTGTTTTTGATTTTGTTGCTTTTCACTTTTTCACTTCTTGAAATTTTCCTTTTCAACTCAAACTTGCCTCAGTGTGGGGCTTGCGATTCTCAGGGGTTGCCAAACGAAATAATTTGTTCTGAAGGCTCAAAAGGGATAACTAGGGATAGAATGTTTGATTGGAAAAGAAGAGGGCCTGACTTTTATTCCGTCCCTTACAATAACTCTGAAAGGAAACTTTCGTTAATGCGAAATTTTTTGCATGTATCTGAATTAATTGACTGAGGAAGACTCTTACTCATTCATATCTATGAAGCATAAGTGATCCGCCGGACAGAACTTGTCCTTTTTCTCTTTTCTTTTCTTTTGAACCCAGGTAGAATCAAATTTCTTCAAATTTGTGATTCCCTCTTTTCTTTTAATTTTGGCACTTTTACTTTTCTTCTTTTTTTGAAAAATTCTCCAATCTCCCTCCCCAATGTGGGGTACGATCACAAGTGCATTTGAAAGGAACCACCTATTTGGCTCAAATGAGGATGCAAGGGATAAATAGTGTTTGAATTGTAGAAGCGATGGCCAAAGTATCATTCTTACACTTCATGACAACCAGAGTAACGAAATGTTCATTGACAATCCATTCCCCTTTTTAATATTTTGAAAATTTTCCAATGAAGGGTAGTGATCATTAGGGCTCTTATTTGAAACGAAATTATTCTTTCAAAGGCTCAAATGGGAGAGGAAATGATAAAATATGTATAGGTGGGGAAAAGAATGCTTGAAATATCATTCCAAGTTTTCAAAACAAACAAGAATAATGCACATTTTTGCTTTCACTTAGATGTGATTGAATCGGATTAGACACCGCGAACATTTTCAAGCAAAAGTTGCCCCAATTTGTAATTTATCAATCAAGGTGATTGATTTATTGGGGCCAATAGAAGTAGGCAAAATATGAATTGTACAGTGAAGGTGAAAAAAGGTATCGTATTGGGTCCTTTGAGTGGCCTCTTATAGTTCTGAACACTCTTATTGCATAGCTCGGATCACCAATCTGGTGTATACATTTGTGAGTTTTCAGGCGGGAGGTTGATAAAATCTCAATTCGGTCTTATTTCTTAAAATTCATCATGAAATCTCTTAATGAGCTCAACAAAGAATGAAATGTACACGAGTGTTATACAAAACAAACAATTGTCTGAACAAAAGTTTTGTTATTGCCAATGTTTGAAAAATTTAAAAGCAATTCTACAGAATTCCTTTGCACATGTATACACATTTTCTCTCTTAATATCCCCTTTTTCTTTGAGCAATGAAATCCCTTAGATGTTTTGCATGAGCGCTTTCAAATGAATTTTCGAATTCACATTGTAAGGCCTGCCTGAGAATCAAGTAATACTTGTAATTTTCAAACCTTATCAGATTAAAATTGTTATCAGATATGGAAAGATATTTTTCACCTTATTGAAATATTTTTATGAATGCAGGGGGAAAGGGGAAAAATAAAAGAAAAATACCCGGAGTTAGTAAGCAAAATTGTAAAATCGGTATGCATGTCCTATGGGGGAGCCCTTTTGTGCCAAGGGTAGGCCTAGCATGAAAATGCAATCCTCTAGGGTAGGCACTATACCATACCTGACGAATCCGATCAATTGATTGAGTGAAAAATGATTTGAAAAATTTGGCCAATCTGGAGTGAGAAGAAACATTCGTCCTAAAAAATGAGGACAAAGTCCGAATGAATTGCTTATTTTGATCGACGCATGATGTATCAAAAGGGGTAAAATGGTCAAATTCATTGAATGAAATTTGATTATTTATTGAAAATTGAATGGATAACCCTAAAAATGAATTAAACTAATCAAATGAATTGAATGAAATCAATTGATCAAACCGATCGAGTGAAAGGATGATTTATTCAAAATCGACCGAATTGCCCTAAAAATAGGTAAACTGGTCAAATGGATCGGAAAATTGACTAAATCACCGTAAAAAGGGTAAACTA
The DNA here is from genome assembly GCF_036785885.1 of Coffea arabica. Taxonomy (NCBI): domain Eukaryota; kingdom Viridiplantae; phylum Streptophyta; class Magnoliopsida; order Gentianales; family Rubiaceae; genus Coffea; species Coffea arabica. The sequence goes on from NC_092321.1 coordinate 38,481,154, forward strand.
GTCAAATGAAATTGAATGAATCTGATGATTTGAATTTATTCAAAATTGATTGAGTTGACCCAAGAATGGGTAAACTAATCAAATGAATTGAATGAAATTGGTGATCTTATTCAAAAATCGACTAGATTGCCTTAAAATGGATAAACTAGTCAAATGAATTCGAAATCGACTAGGTTGCCCTAAAAATGCACAAATTGATAAAATGGACTAGATGAAATTGATGAATAAAATGATCCAATGGACTGAATGGAATTAACGGCTTATTGCGATGCATTAGTCTATGAGCCTTCTAAAATCAAATTTTGGCCTCAGTTTATTTATCGTCTTAATAGCGAGGAATGATTTGTGAATTTCTTCAAATTAATGTCCATTTTGCAAGGGATTTTTACCAATTTGATAAAATGGCCAAAAAGTGATTATTAAACGCTCATATTCCAAAGATTGCTCTATGAAAATGATCGGATCCTACCTTACCTTGTGCACTACCCCTTTGGATGGTACAAAATGTAAACGTGCAAGTCTCCTTGGATTAAGTATCCGAGACACAAGGTGGTTTATTCCTAACACGGGATCCCCTAAATGGCATTCCCTTCTAGGGTTTATGCATGATGCCAGTTTATTAAAGCGATGTAAACATGATATGATGACCTAAAGGGACCTTTTATACGCCAAGGTAGGCTTAGAATGCTATGCAATTATTAATGTATGAATGCAATATACCAAAATCTTTAAACGTGCAATAACCTATCTACAAGGGTAGGTTCTAAAAGAAGGTCATGCCAGACCTCTTATTTGCTAGGGTTTGTGAATGCGATGGGGACAAAATCAAGAAAAGTTAGTTCAGCCACATAACACATTGTAGCAACGAGATAAAGCAATAAAATCAATACAAAGAAATAAAGCAATAAAAGGGAAAAAAGGGTTGGATCCCTCCCCTCGTGAATAGTGTCCCTAATAAGGCAAGGCAGACTCTACCCTAGGCAAGCTATCATAGATGCATGAGGTATTGGCTCACTAAAGCATCTAAACTCGATAGGTTTCGGCTCCCAAGCCTTCAGACCTAAAGGTGAAGGGTCATCACTCCCAGGGCCTTTGATCGGTGGCTCGAGTGATCCCTTAGGTAGCGCTATGGGCGCAGGGCACACCATCCGCCTACCCAAGGCAATCGATCCTAATCCTACAAGGAGGTGTGGGATGGCGCCCACGAAAAAGGAAAAAGAAAGGGTAAATAATTAAAAGCATATGCACGTATACTAGTGCTCGTTTGGAAGGGAGGGATCAAGAACCAACGCAAGGCTCTAGGGTATGTCCCCCCACCCAAATGCAATGCAAAGCGCGAGATAAAGCAAGTACAACATACATCCAAACAACCAATCATACATACGCAAGTGAGGGAATGGCTTGATACGCGCGCGAGGCAAAAAGTCCTAAAAAGGAAAATGCAACCCTAATATCCAAATGCTATGCATAAAAAGGGTAGAAAAAGGAAAAGAATAGCTAAATCAAATGCTTGGACCCTCTTAGGAAAGCCCCAGTGGAGTCGCCAACTGTCGCGCCCCACTTTTTGATGTGGTGTGAAAGTGTGGAATATGTATGTGAACGTGTGTAAATGAAAATAAAAGGCCATGGGACTTGAAAATGCGACGATTTGGCCAAACAAAGTTCAAAAGGGTTTTTTTGTATGGAAAATGGAGTCGCCACTTGGTATAGAGTTAGGGTGTACCAAGTCACCCAAAAAGTGATTTTTTGGAAAGAAAAATAAACAAAACCCATTTTAGAGAACTTTTAGGTCTACATAACCAAAGAAAGGGATCGGGGGTCACATTTGATAAGGGAGAAGGCAAAGGCAAAGCCTAAGGCACTCCCTTAACCTAGCAAGAGCTAGTTGCGTGATTTAGCCCCACTTTTCCTAATTCTTCTACCCAAAATAAGCGTTGCATGTTGGATGTGACTAATGGATATGAAAAAGGAAAGAAAAATGCAATCCTAAATCTAAAATGTCTCGTATGAGGCTTTTTGGTCCCAACCACATGAGTTGTGGTGGCCAATAAGGAAAGTCCTCATAGAGGTCGCGAATGATGCAAATGAAGACTCAAATATGAGTGCAAGTGTGAAAATGTATGAAAACGTGCATGTGTGCGAATGTAAGACAAGTGCATGTGTGCAAATTGGGAAAATAAAGGTGTTTGTGTGCAAATGAATGAAAATATGATAGTAGATACATATAAGTGCAATTGGGTGCAATTTGTGAGATAGAAAAACAAGTGACAAGAGGAAAAATGTGTGAGCATAGCATTTGCATTGAGAAGGACATAAGTAGTGAGAAAATGTGAACAAAAGGGTGAGAAAGTGAAATAAGAATGAGAATGTATGAACTTAGTGGAATGCATCAAGTCGGGTACGGGAATGACTCCTAACTTTGCGACGTTAATTTTCCCTTTGATTGGAAGGAAAAACTAGCGTGCTAAGGCTATTGGGTAGCCACACTCGCTCGTTTCCCTTATCGAAAGGGGACCCTCAAGCAAATGGACCCTATAACTAGCATGAGAATGCAAAAGCCTAAAATGAGGGGGAAAAGGTTGGAGGGGCATGCCAAATGCTAAAAACTAAGAAAAATGCATGAGATGTAGTGAAACATGCAAATATGAACTAGCGAGGGGAATCCCTAAGGGTCTAGCGTTGGACTAGCCCATATCTATGAATTCCGACTAGCGTTGGACTAGTGGAAAACGGGACAATGAGCCACAACTAGCGTTGGGCTAGTGTGGATTCGGGAAAGGGGGCCACAACTAGCATTGGACTAGTGTGGTGACGTCCATTCATCCATTACATTCATCCACGACTATATAAAGCAAGTAGACATGCAAATCATCTATAAACATGTAGCACATAACACTTAGCATGCTCGACTAGATGCAAGAACCTAATAAAGCAAATTAACACGTAGCAACAAAAGCAAGCAATCAATCTAATGAACCTATTACATTTGCTAACTAAAACAAAAGGGGAAGGGGAAAAATGGACAAAATGCTTGCCAAGCCCTATCTATTACAAGCCAAGAGGTGTACACATACCCCATAAATAAATAAAAGAGAGACTTAATAAAAAAGCAAAAGTAAATGAAACAAATGAAAGGTATTAAGGAAAAACAAGGAAAGCAAAGTAGACATTCAATTCTCACTTAACACGTTGGAGCACATAGGAGAGACAAAAAAGATAAAAGAAGTTATACCTCCCTCGCGATGGTAATCAAATGAAGTAAAAATGGCTTCAAAACAATAAAAAGGTCAAGGTACCACTTTATTTAAGAAAAATTAAAAGAAATGTGCAAAACAAAGCTCACTTGATCATAAAGTCCCTAAAGTCATGTCTTAAGCGCAATTGAAGCAAAGCATGGTAGTTAATTGAAGCAAACAAGCAATGAAGTTGCACAAATTAAAATTACCAAGGACCAAATTGATGAAATTATTTAATTGATTGGGTCTTAGTGGAACAAGGAGAGACTTGGGGGGCCAAAGTGCAATTTTCAGAGAATTATTTCATGCAAATTCATGCAACCCACGTAGCTTATGCTTCTGCAAAGTTTTAGCTAACATCTATGCTGCAACCTATTGTGTTTCAACGCCAACCTTAACATTACCAATGAACATCAATCACAAGACACAAACTCTCCAATTATCAGTCAACCCAACCATTCCACCTCTCTTGCAAAAATCAAAACAGAAAGTCTGGAATGATAGCTGCCAGAGGTAAAAAAAAAGAATGTAGCAACGGAATGCAGCCGAAACAGAATGCAGCAAGAATTCTTAGTGTTCGAACATGACCCAAACATTTCAACATGCAAACTTAACACCCAACCTTCCCTTGCTTCCCTCAACACAAGATCAAACATGAAACTGAAGTGCAAAACCCAACTAGTGACTAATGGAAAGGAAACGCGACAGAGAAAAGAAAGAAAAAATGCAGCAGCTTTCCCTTGCTGCGTTTTTTCTTTGAAGTACACGACTCCTAGATATTTGGCAATTTCAGCAATATCATACCATGAGTTTTCGGACTCAAAAGTACATCAAAAATGATCTGCATTCATGCTAATTTCTGACCCAAACAAACCAGAAACAAGTTGCCAATATCAAAAACATTTCTGCATTATCTAATTGTAACATTGCCGCGACTTCAAGAAACTTTCGGCCAACCAGATTCATGCATTTTTAGCAAAGTGTTTGATCAATAGTTCAAGTATTGTGAACCCCAAACGTGCAAATTAGCATGCCACTCAAGTGTAAGGATCGATAAACAGCCACGGCAAAGGGAAGAAAACAGCACAGAAAACACGACAGCTTTTTGTCTTGCTGCTAATTTTGCAGATTCCAGCTTGTGCAGATTAAATGCCGAAACATTGTATTAATCATTTACCCATCCCATTAAACTTCAAAACACTCGATTAATACAACACCAAAGGTAGGAAATAGAATCATTGCATATCAAACGGACAACAGGGAACAACAGAGAGATGAAAACAATTTTTCGAATGACTTCTGGGTTGTGAATGCAACCATTTCCATCTAGGTGTAACTAGTGGCTTCAAACAACCCAACCGTGGATCAAAGTGGCAATGTGACCACTCATCCTCTCCAGCTCTTAGCTACCCAACCCTTGCGTTTCAATGTGACAATAGAGGTACAGGACATGCAAAAATCTGGAAAAATGTTCCGCAGCCTTCATGCTTTGGACTTCGGCAATAATGCAAGGCAGTATAAACATCATCTAACCCCTACTCTGAACATTCTAAGGCTCCAACAAAACAATGGACAAGGTACAAAAATAGCAGAGAAAGATAAACAGCAAGAAACATTCCCACGCATAAACAACCAAAAATCGAACGAAGCTGTCCAAAAAGCTGTCGTTTTTCAGGATTGGTTCATTCAAACTCAACAGAATCGGCCATGGACATTAAACAAAAGCTTCATGGATTCATCACACATCCCCACAGCTAAACACAAATCCTATCCCAATCAGATTCACAAACGGGACTCACATGGGGACGAAAGCAAGTGTCAAAACCGAGACTTTCTGCATTCTAGTATAGTTCAACAACTCATAAACGCACTCCAAAGTGGAAAGCTGTTACCTTTGGGTTTCTTTTTGTCGGCTGAGGCTTGATGCGATCAAAAGAGGAGGTCTTGGTTCTCCTCCTTTCCCGGCAACCAGCTTTTCTGGCTTTCCTCCGCCGTCGCCTCCTGGTTCTCTGCTTTTCCTTAGCCGAAGTCCTCCTCTCAGTCGTCCTTTTCCTTTTCACTCTGCTCTGTTATTTCTTACTCTCTGCCGTTATCCCCTTTAGCTCTCCTTCAAACTCTCCGTAGCTTTTTCTGGTTTTCTACTGCCGCCCCCTCAAAACCTCCGTAACCTTTTTCTTTCTACAGACGTCCAACTCCCTCCCTTAGCTCTCTCTGTTTCGTTTTGCCCTGAAACCCCCTTTCAAAAACTCTTCCCTGCGGCCGTGGTTTTTTTTTTCTTTTTATATGGAGCCCAAAGGTTCCTAAACCCTCACCCCAATGGTGAGGATGAAAGGTCTGCCCTTCCTTCACATCCAGCCCTCCAATGGGCATCTGTGATCGTCCTTTGCAAGCTTGCATGCCGCGGCCATCTTTTTTTTTTTTTTTTTTTAAAGGTAATTTAGCAAAATGATAATAAAATTAAGTAAAAACCAAAAATTTAATTAACATCAGGTAAAAATAAATAAACTAGAAATAATAAACAGTAAAATTGCAATTTTTCATTTTTCTTTTCATTTTTTCATCAATTTTCACTTTTTTTTTCCTTTTTTTAATGGCAAAATGTCTAAAAATGAGATTAGTAAAACCAAACTAACATAAATATCAATAAAACTAATAATGAAAAATAAAGTCAAAAATTTGGTGTCTACAATGTGTAGATGATTTGTAACGTACAAATACATTGGAATGATCCGCTTAGAGATCCCATTAGGATATCTATCTAGTGTCAATGGTTGTATCTCTTGTTGTAAGTTATGTAAATGATCCTACGACTTGAGATCACCATAGTACCTTGAGTGTGAATCACTACATTTTGACTCTATTGCTTGTTACTCATTAAGAGTGACTTATAGAACAGAGATTGGGTGTAGTGTGAAGCACGGAAAGGTAATGAGTGATCAAAATAGAATTCACCACTCCGATAGTAGGAGTTGATATCCGGATGGCCACTAGTAGGAAATTAACCCTAAAAGGTCGACTACATTAGGTTAATTGAAGAATATTTTCAAGTTAACTTAATCTAGGGTTAATTCTGGAAACTAGTAAATTTAATTAGCCATTAAGGAATTGGCGCTTATTCCTTATTCCTTGACTAATTGGATATCGGTGGTGAAAGGATAATAATTACATGGTAACTTCTCATGGAAAGGTTAGGTCAAAATTCCCTTGACTAATTCCAGGTACTTGGGTGGTCATGATGTGTTGCTAGACACTGCTCATGATTTATAATTATGAATTAATTAATTATTGTAATTAATGATAAAATAAAGTTGTTTATTTTATCTAATTCCTTTTGGGAATTATAAGTCATAATTATTGCCAATGTATTTGGAGCCTATTGGATCACACACATTAGAGTTTTGATTCTGGATTAAAATTATGTGTCCAAGTGAAGACTTGAAAATAAAGTATAAGATACTTTCAGGATTTAAATACAAAGAAAATAAATTCCAGACCTATTTGAGCAGATAGGAGAAAATAGTTATCTCCTATCTATCAGATAGTTGAAGGATAGAGTTTGTTGTGGGATAAAAAACCTATCTCTTCCTTTTTTCTTTCTACGAATCCTATCTCTATTAGAACAATGAAAAACCTATGACTCTCTCAAGGGAATAATAGGGTTTTAGCATACATAGAGTGTGGAGGAAAAAGGGTGTGTAAGACATACATAGAGAGAAATATATAGACAAGGAAAAGTGAAAAGAAAGGCTAGCAACTTTCATCACTTTCACACATATATCGTAGAGACGATCTAGATATCACTCTCGCGTGGATTTCGGTAGAGGCAGGACATCTGGACTGCTCAAGGGGCTGTTCGTCTTCTCCAATTCGATAGAGGAACATCACACAGATTAAGGTAATCCATTTTTCCCTCTCTTGTTGAACCATACGCAAAATCTAGGGTGATCCTTGAGTGGGTTTTGGGAATTTGTTTTTATTTCCGCTGCCTTTCTATCCCAAAAACCTAACAAAAAGATTATACTTAACTATTAGTCAAACAACCATCATAATGAAAATAAGGATAAAATGCCCAAAACAGCAAAAAGGGCAAAGAAATGCATGCGCGCGCGCGGAAATGAAAACGGTGTGCGCGACGGAAAACGGTATGAAAATGGGTTGCACGGTTTCGACCATAACTGGAGCTGTGGTTATCGGATCATGGTGTACTAGGTAGTGTTTCGAAACTAAGATAAAGGGTTACAACTTTTATGAAGATAAGTCAACCCAATTCATAGTTGATCCAGGTCGAATTTGCAGATTATAGAACCAGAATTTCATTGTCAGTCTGGTTGTCAGTACTGGATTCAAATGGCAATAACTCAGGCTACAAAATTCAGATTGAGACGTTTTCAGATGCGTTGGAAAGCTGAAACATAGAACTAAATTTTTTGTGTTTTGACCAAATGCTGATTTCATACAGATCAAAGTGAAAAATGAAGCCAAAGTTACAGGTTTGACAAACCCTGTTTTATTTTCTGGTTTCCCACTCAATCTAAGCACACTAAATACATCAAATCAAGAAAACACATCATAAACCAACCTCTAAGCTACCATTAAAGCAATACCAAGCTAAGGTCTTCAATCACAACCCAAGCAAAATGCTGAAATTACCAAACCAAAGCTGAAAACTTCCATGGCAAGCGGACATACACCAATTAACATTCATTCCACTTGTAACATTTCATATACCTACTTAGCCCCAAACTAACCACTCAATAATTAACTCAAATCCCTAACTCAAGGCTGGAATTTTCTGAACAAGAGCTAAACTTTCTGCTACAAGCGGAAATTCACCAAATTTGCAACAATTTCGCAACACAAGCTATAACTACATCATTAACACAAGATTACATATAAATTCATCAACCAAAACCCTAATTCAAACCCTTCTTGCTGGACGAATTTTATATGCTACAAAACTAACAAATTTTAACCATGAATTCACTTCCATAAACTAAGCATAAGCATTACTACAACATGAATACCAAGAACAACCATCCATTCCAACAACCAAAGCTGAAAATTACACTATAAAGCTGGAATTTACTATAACCACCACTAAAATCATGAAATCTACCTAAACAAGCCATAACTTTCACTTGTAAACCAATAAATAACACAACCATGAACTAATATCAACTTTACCTAGAATTGGAGAAGCACGATAACCCCTAGGAAGCTTGAACCACCAAAACACTCCACTCCAAGATAGCAATCCACCTTCCTAAGCAACTTCTATGGATTATTTGGTGAATCTATCGGTTAATTTACAAGATTGAGCAAGAAATGAAGAAACCAAAGTTGAAACTTTACTCTTGTTCCTCCCATAGAGCTCTCGGCCCTCTCTCTCTTTTTTCCTCTTAATTTTTGGCTTTGTTTTTTTTTTTCTTTTAATTTACTAACAACTTACATATTTAAGCCAAAGTCAAATGATACTTTTTCTCCACCAATCAAATTTGAGCTTGGGAAGATCCTAGAAGCTTTAAGATTACTAGTAAACTTACTTTGCTAACCCTCACACTATGGCCCCAACAACTTCTAATCTTTGCAGTTAACTCCATAGATCACCAACTTGATGTAATTCAACAAGCTTAATTACACCTCATTAATCTTGTGACGCCCCGAAAAGAATGAGTGTGAGAACCCGAAAATTTTTATATATTTTCTAGACATTATTTTGTTTCCTTGTCTATAATTTTATACCTTTCTTCAATATATTAATTTCCTAAACATTTTTATAAGGGAATATAGTTTTCAAATCATTTTCTTGATACAAGTTAGTCCACGTTAAGTTTGAATTGTATTATGGACGTTGGACCCGCTAGTGCGGTAAATGTGATATATTTTTGACAACTTGTTGGAGTTTTGTATTAAGGGAGATTATTTTACAAGGTGCTAGGAGACAATTAGAGGTTAGCTAGGTTAATTAGTATGGAGAGACAAGAAGATAAGCTTAAACATTAAAGGAGCCAAGTGTCATGAACCTATTGGGTGTGGACTTTGACCAAACTTTCTTTACCTTTACTAAACATCAAAATTGACCAAAATTTCCTTCATTCTTCTTTCTTTCTTGGCCGAACCATGGAGAGGATAAAAGAGAGAAAATCCATCATCTTGCACTTCAATTTCTTTCTCCAATCTTGAGTTCTAACCGATTAAATTGCAAACCACTTCATAAAACTTGCTAGTTAAGGAGATTCTAAGGTATTGGTGGAGTTGTTTTGGGAGAAAGAAACCTAAGCTACTATCTTTCTTGAGTTGTAAGGGTAAGTTGCTAAGAATTTTCCCTTTTGTTCTTAATAAGGATAGATTAGTGATTTCTAGTGGCTTAACATGTTAATTTGTGGAAGACTTCATGGGTTTAAGTAGTGTTTGTTAAATTTCTGATTTAATGGAGATTTTTCTGATTTTATATGATGATCATGGTTTAATCATGGTATGATGGTTTGTAATGGTGTAAAATGAAGCTTGTATATGTTAGTTACGATTATTTGCGGAAAATTTCGGTTTTGTGCGGAAATTTCAGCTTTAGGGTTCCAAACAGGCCTGTTCTGTCCGGTTTTATTTGAGCATTTTAGAGACCGAATCAGGCTTAACTTAAAACATGAAAGTTGTAGGAAATGGTTTTATCTAGCTTCCTGTAAAATTTCAGCTTGATCTGAACACTGTAACATGTGAAATGACCGAAATACCCTTGACTGTCCATGAACACTGTTTCGCGCCCAGATTTCTGTTTTCGTGGAAATTTTCATTTTCGACCCTGAAAATGCATGATTTGGCTTTGGAGGTCTTCATGATAAATATAGGTACATGTCTTGGCTTTGAAACTCCATAAGATTCGTTTCAATCCGATAAGTGTAGTTTCAGTTGTGGTTGTTGTGCTAAAAGGTGTATTTGATAGTTTATGATGTGTATGGGGTTGATTTGAGATGAATTGGTGTTGCTTGTAGGATGGAAAAGTAAGGAAATTAAGGGGATATGCTGTCCGATCTTTGAAAGCATTTGCTTGCTTTGATTTTGAGTTGAAGGGCTTGGATTTGAGCAAGGCAATGATATATGATGGATGGTTCCTGAACCGTGGTTGGTGAGTGATCCCTCAACTATTTCCAAAGTTACTTTTGAACTATTTCTTGCATCGCTTACCCGATTGCATAACTAATTCTTGCATTGGTCGCTCAATTTGCATATCATTTGTGTATGTGTGTAAGCCATGACATAACTTGACTCCGATGAGTTCTTGGGAAATCTTGTGATTAGAACCAACATCTCCAATACTGTGTAGTTGGAGCAATTGGCTCCCTTGTACTGTTTGACTTTTCTGGATCCGTTGGAGTATTGGAATTCTAAGTACGATGATTTCACTGGTCCACATGAGCATTAAATGTACATTTGATTGCTGATTCATGTCATCATCTAAATGCACTATTGGGAAGCTTATTTGTTTTCTGATTTTACTGGTTACTCACTGAGCTTTAGCTCACTCCCAATTATTTTCTTCTCCCCACAGGGATTGAGGCAAAGGAAGAACTTGTATTTGGGTCTTTGTGTGACTGGAAGGCATATATCTTGTATAGTTTAGATTTGGATTTATTCTATGCACTAGTTGGGCTTGTACAAATATTTGGATTTGAAATGGATGTATGTGTATGTTCCACGCTTAGAATTAGTTTCCACTTCGCTTATGATATGTAATTCTTGGGAAATTTGATGTAATATTTGAGATTTATATTGTATTTTGTTTGAGGGTTGTAGTGAGTGACTGAGTCCCGGCGAGAGCTGGGCAAGCGGTCCGCCGAACCCTTTGGTTCGCCTTAGGGGGAGGTGGGGCTGTCACAGTCGGTATCAGAGCTTAGGCTTCCGATCTCTGTAGTGTATCCTAGGCTAAAGTTTAGGATGCCGGACTGTGGGATTTGATTTGATTTGATTTGAAAGTTAAGCTACTGAGGTAATTATTAGTACTGACTATGGAGGATAAGAGACCAAGATTTGATGGTCCAACTCCATGTATGATGATTTTGAACTAAGATAAGAGAGTATCAAAAGAATAAAATGCATTTTCCGCCTATTTACCTCCTAGAGAATTTCTGCTTTGAAATTTTAAAGAAAAACTAGGATGTACTAGTTTATTTTCAAACGATGATTGGAAATAATATATATATATGCTTTAAGCCGGTCTAATTTTCCGATTTTGGTAATATGTGAATTATGTGAACTGATGAGCTTGTTGAATTTTGTATATGATGGGCTGATACAAGGTTAGAATTTTGTAAATTAGGTTTTCCCCCTTGATTGTATACTAGTGTATTCTCACACTTGAATTGTCTATGCTTTACATGAAAAAAAAAATCTTGAGTTTTCGGAAGAATGGCGAACTGTTGTTGTTATAATGTAAATCTTGAACTTGATAAGATTTTTGTTACTTTAAATACTCTTCTTATGTTTTAAAATTTTTGGTTTTTAAGAAGAGTGAGCCTATCTTTAGGTGTACGGACTGAGGAAACTTTGAGATATAGAGTAACTGCATTTAAGAGCACGAAGTTAGTGTGAATTGACTTGGTTTCCATTTGACACGTAAGTTAGCCACCACGGAGACGCCCGCGCGTCATTGACTACCAGGAGAGGCCGGGAGGTCCGATCCGGCTGTGGTATACTACTAGTCGGACCCGTCGTTGTAGGCGATGTCAGAACCATTCCTACGCCGATCATGTGGTCGTGGCGGTACTTGACGAACGAAGGCGACTTAGGCGTTCCGCCGCTAGGGATCATACGGCACTGCTTAGGCTGCGAGGCATCATGCGGATGCAAGCAGACCGGATAGGGGAGCTCCGAGAGGATATAGCTATGGAGCAAGAACGCACTAATGCGCTTAGGGAGCAGTTGCAATGGGTTAACCATCACCTTGCCAATGTCGTCCGGGAGGTTAGAGACCTTTCCGGCGGCATTATTAACGAGTGTGAGGCGCTGATCCAGGGTATGATTGGCGCCAATGCGCAGGCGGAGGCTCCTAGTTATGGAACCTCTGACGAGGGGAGCACCCCTAGTTCTAGCCACGGGGGAGAGTCGGTGGCCTCGGTAGGGATTAGGCTGGACGTTTTGAACCACTTTTGTTGCTATGGGAACCGTATATCAGGGAAGAACCCTTAGCTAGCCGTTTTTGTACGTTTGGACTAGCATTGTATATATAACTTTTGGATGATGCAGTTCCCTCATGGACTTCCTTTGTATTGTACTTGACTGACTGTTACTATGTGACTTGTTTGCCACTGTTGTGTATATGTGTATATGTTTTGGTTGTGTATATCTTTTGGTTCGTTATTTCCGTTTACTATTATCTTTAATATTATATTATATTCATGATCTACCCAAGATCGACTCGACTCTATGGAAGGCACTCGTAGTGGCCGAGGCCGTGGACGCGGGAATAGGCAACCCGCGTCTGAAAGGGGCACTGGGGAAACCTCGTCTGGACCAAACCCTGAACCTAGGGTTGACCCCAATGTCCAAATAGCTGCTGCCATGCAGCAAATGACTAATTTATTGGCCCAAGTGGTGCAGCAACAGGGTCAAAACTCTAATCCTAACCCGGGAAACCCTGGCAACCACGTGGAGAGCGAGGACAGGGCTCTCGAGAAATTCCAGAAGTTTGCCCCACCGAAGTTTATCGGGGGGCTCGATCCGGACGTGGCCGAAAGGTGGCTGGAAAAGATGATGGACATCTTTGCCGCCTTACATTATACGGAAGAGAGGCAGGTGACTTTCACCTTCTTTCAACTAGAAGGGGCGGCCCGTTCCTGGTGGAACGTCATACGGCAAAAGTGGGAACGGGAACAAACGCCCAGGACCTGGGTGAACTTTATAAGGGAGTTCAACGCCAAATTCTTCCCTCCTCTGGTTCAGGAGCGGAAAGAAGATGAATTTATCTGACTTCGCCAAGGGACCCAGACTGTGGCCGAGTACGAGAGCCAATTCACTCGGCTGTCCAAATTCGCGCCCAAACTCATCGTGACCGAGCAACGAAGAATACGGTGATTCGCCAAAGGTTTGAACATGGAGATCCAGAAGGATCTATCCGTCGCCCAAATTAACGTCATCAGTGATGCTGTAGAGAAGGCGCAACGAGTGGAAAGCGCCAGGCTCCAAGTGAGGAACTTTCAAGCTAAAAAGTGAGGATTTCCTAGTAGTAGTTCTGGACAGGGGGATAAGAGTACCCCTTCCAAGTTTGGACGGCAGCCGGGAGTAGCGAGAGGGACTCAGTCCAGAGGTGGCCAAGCTAGGCGAGGCCAAAGAGGAAATTTCCAGGGGGACTCAGCTTCAGTATCTCGAGGTCCCTGTGGACATTGTGGGAAGTCAAGTCAAACCACACGGAAGACAATTGCTGGAGGAAGGAAGGGAAATGTTTACGCTGCGGGAGTACAGACCACCAACTGGCCACTTGCCCGGTCCTCAAACAAGATGGAAGGGGAAGCCAACAACCGCCGAGGACCAATTCTGGATCAGCTAAAGGAGAAGGGACTAAACCCAAGGCGTCGGCTCGAGTGTATTCGCTAGAGCCACAGCAGGTCCCTGACTCTTCCGAGGTCGTAGAAGGTACGATACCTGTATTTCACCGATTTGCGAAGGTCTTAGTAGATCCTGGTGCCACCCATTCCTTTGTTAACCCTACTTTCATGTGTGGTATTGATATCAAGCCTGTTAGTTTACCTTATGACCTAGAAGTTAGTACCCCTACCGGGGACCATCGTTTGATCACTAGTATGGTTTATAAGGATTGCGAGGTTTGGGTAGGAGAGAGAAAATTGCTGGGGGATTTGATCAGCCTGTCAATTAAGGGGTATGATGTAATCTTGGGCATGGACTGGTTAGCCAGGTATAATGCTCAACTTGATTGTAAGAGAAAGGTAGTAGAATTCCGCATTCCTGGGGAGGCTACCATAAGATTAGATATAAGGGGTAGGTTAGCCTCATCCGCCTTGATCTCGGGTATTCGGGCTAGGAAATTATTAAATAGAGGGGCACATGGGTTTTTAGCCTTTCTAATCAATACCCTCATCGATAAACTAAAGGTAGAGGATGTGCATGTAATGAAGGAATATCCGGATGTGTTTCCTGATGAGTTAGTAGCTCTACCTCTAGAAAGAGAGATAGAATTCAAAATCGACCTGTTACCAAGAACCTCGCCTATCTCAAAAATCCCGTATCGGATGGCCCCTGCTGAGCTTAAGGAGTTGAAATTGCAGTTGCAAGACCTTTTGGAGAGGGGGTTCATTCAAGAGAGTGGGTCTCCTTGGGGAGCCCTTGTATTGTTTGTGAAGAAGAAGGATGGGAGTCTGCGAATGTGTATAGACTATCGGGGGCTAAACAATGTTACGATTAAAAATAAGTATCCACTGCCCTATATTGATGAGTTGTTCGACCAGTTGCAAGGAGCAGTGGTCTTCTCAAAATTAGATCTTCGACAGGGGTATTACCAGTTGTTGATTAGGAAAGAGGATATTCTGAAAACTGCTTTCAACTCAAGATATGGGCATTATGAATTAGCAGTTATGCCCTTTGGACTAACCAATGCCCCTGCCGCCTTCATGGATCTAATGCATAGGGTTTTTAAGCCCTACTTGGACCGATTTGTCGTCATTTTCATTGATGACATCTTGGTCTACTCTAAGACTCGCGAGGAGCATGAACAGCACCTAAGAATTGTTCTGTAAACCCTAAGAGAGCATCGGTTATACACCAAGTTCAGTAAGTACGAGTTTTGGCTGTAGAAAATTTCTTTCTTAGGGCACGTAATTTTCCAAGAGGGCATCTCGGTTGACCCGGCAAAAGTAGAGGCCGTGACTAAATGGAAGATGCCAGAAAACCCCACAGAGATTCGTAGTTTTCTAGGGTTGGCGGGGTATTACCGGCGTTTCATTAAGGACTTTTCCAAACTAACTGGTCCTTTAACCGACTTGACAAAGAAGCATGGTCGGTTTGTGTGGGATGCCAAGTGCGAAATGAGTTTTCAAGAGCTAAAGAAAAGATTAACTATGGCGCCAGTTCTAGTCTTGCCCAATGGAGTAGACGGGTTTACCGTCTATACCGACGCGTCGCGGGAAGGTCTGGGGTGTGTGCTGATGCAGAACCGGAATGTGATATCTTTTGCCTCTAGGAAATTGAAACCCCACGAGCAAAACTACCCAACCCACGATCTTGAGTTAGCCGCGATTGTTTTCGCTCTGAAGAAGTGGAGACACTACCTATACGGGGTAACCTTCGAGGTGTACTCAGACCATAAAAGTCTTAGATACCTCTTCTCGTTAAAGGAATTAAATATGAGGCAGCGACGGTGGATGGAATTTCTGGAGGATTATGACTGTACTATCAACTACCATCCGGGGAAGGCGAACGTGGTGGCTGATGCCTTAAGTCGCAAGGCTCAAGTAGCAGGGTTAATGATCAAAGAGTGGGATTTGTTAGAATCCGTTTGTGAGTGGAAACCCTGCCTTGGGAGTCATAAGGTGGTTTTTGGTAATATTAAGGTAACATCCACCCTACTGGAGCGAATTAAAGAAGCACAAAAGGAGGATTCGATGGTGCGAAAGTGGGAAGAGAAGGTGAAAAAGGGGAATCAACCGACTTCAACTTCAGTCCCGAGGGTATTCTAAAATACCGAAACCGAGTGGTGGTGCCTAAAGATGAAATGTTAAAAACATAGATTTTAGAGGAAACTCATCGGTCCAAGTATACGATCCATCCGGGTAGTAGCAAGATGTATCAAGACCTAAAAGGAGCATATTGGTGGGACAATATGAAGAAGGAAATCGCTTTGTACGTGCAGAAATGTCTTGTTTGCCAACAAGTCAAGGCGGAGCATCAAAAACCATCAGGCTTATTACAACCTCTTGAGATACCCGAGTGGAAGTAGGAAAACATCACAATGGATTTCGTTTCAGGTTTTCCGCGAACGCAACGAGGACACGATACCGTTTGGGTGATCGTCGATCGATTAACCAAATCGGCTCATTTCTTGCCGGTAAACATGAAATACTCCATGGAGAAATTGGCTCAGGTATACATGGACGAGATCGTAAGGCTACATGGCGTTCCTGTGAGCATCGTTTCAGACAGAGATCCCCGTTTTGTATCTAGGTTTTGGCAAAAATTCCAAGGGACTCTGGGGACCAAACTCAACTTAAGCACCACCTATCACCCTCAGACGGATGGACAATCAGAGCAAACAATTAAAACTCTTGAGGACATGTTAAGGACCTGTATTCTGGATTTTGGGGGTAACTGGGGTCAACACATGACCTTAGTGGAGTTTACGTACAATAACAGCTACCATTCGTCAATTCAAATGGCTCCATATGAGGCACTATATGGGAGGAAGTGCTGGTCACCGATTTACTGGGATGAAGTCAGCGAAAGGAAAGTTCTAGATCCAACGGCTATTCCATGGATAGAGGAGGCACGAGAAAAGGTCAAGTTGATACGACAAAAACTCCAAACAGCTCAAAGCCGACAAAAGAGCTACGCGGATAATCGAAGAAAAGACTTGGAGTTCAAAGTTGGGGACCGTGTTTTCCTCAAGGTTACACCGTTACGGAGCATCATGGCGGGTAGAGGAAAGAAATTGCAACTGAGATTCGTCGGACCTTTCAAGATTCTCCAAAGGGTTGGTAAAGTCGCGTATCGGCTAGAACTGCCGTCGAGTCTATCTAGAATTCACGACGTCTTCCACGTCTCAATGCTCAAGAAGTACTATCCTGACCCGTCTCATATCTTACAACCGGAGGAAATCGAAATAGATGAATCGCTCACCTATGAAGAGAAACCTGTACAGTTACTTGACCGAAAAGTTAAAGAGCTGAGAAACAAACGAATTCCTTTGGTGAAGATATTGTGGAGAAACCATGGGGTAGAGGAAACTACCTGGGAGATGGAAGAAGAAATGCAAAAGAAATACCCTGAACTGTTCATGAATCAAGGTAGAAATTTCGAGGGCGAAATTCTTTTAAGGGGGAGAGAGTGTGAGAACCCGTAATTCTCTTATTTTTCTAGGCTTTATTTTATTTAATTACACGCCTTTTATGTATTTTCTTTAGTAGGAAAATTGTTTTAAATCATTTTTAGGGGTAAATATGATTTTTAAATTATTTTTCTAGTATAAGTTGGTTCATGTGATTTTAGAAGTGTATGTTGGATGTGGGACCCACTAGTGCGGTAAGTTCAGTAAAATTCGACCAATTAGGTTAAATTGTGTATACCGGGATTAATTTACTAGGTGCTAAAAGATAATTAGGGATTGTCTTAAGTGGATTATTGTTGGAGAGACAAAAGAATAACAATGAACAAAAGGGTGATAGGTGGCACTTTTCTATTGGTCATGGACTTTGACCACTTTACTATCTTCACTAAATAAAACAAAAATTGACCCCAAAATCCCTTCTTATTTCTTTCTTCTTGGCCGAGCCTCTTGGAGAGGAAAAGGAGAAAAAAGCTTCCAATTTCTTCCTTCTATTTCTTGCTCAATCTCACAAACCAACCGTTAGAACCTTGATTTACTCCATAAAAACCTCTCTCTTGGTAGGATTAAGGGGAGTGGTGAAATGGTTTGAGGAGCAAAGGTGCTAAGGTGCTTCTTTTCTTGAATTTTCAAGGTGAGTGGCTAAGGAATCTTTCCTTTGACCTTGATAATGTTCAATTAGTGATTGATAGTAGTTGAATAAGTGATTTTGTGGAGGAATTCTTGACTTTTGGTAGAGATTGGTGAATTTTATATTTCTTCTTGATCTTTTCTATTTTTATATGTTTGGTATTATGCGGTCATGGATGATGGCTTGGGATAGTCTAGAATGAAGCCATAGTGCGTAAATTGTAGCTAATTGCGGAAAAATTCCACTTTGTGTGGAAAATTCCAGATTAGGGTTTCAATTAACCCCATTCTGCCTGGTACTGTTTATTGTAGTTAGAGACTGAATTAACCTTGGATTAAAACATAAAAGTTATAGATAATGATATTTTAGAGTTTCCTACAAAATTTCAGCCCAATCGGAGCAACGTAACCTGTGAAAAGACCGAAATACCCCTGCTGCCCTGTTTCTGTCCTAAACTGATAATCCGCTTCTGTAATTGGTTAGTTTGACCAGGAATACTACTGATTTGGTTGTCTATGTCTCTTAATAAATATATCCTGGTGTCTTAGCTTTCCAACGCCCCTGGAATCACCTCATTTGGACATCGGTAGCCTGAGTTACGGTCATTTAACCAGAATGCGGTTAGCTAACCTGTTTGTGCGATTCTGGTTTGGTACATTGAAATTTTGACCTAGTTACACTACAAACTGGACTGAGTGGCCTTCTTCAATATTGTATCCCTTTCTCTTAGCTTCAAAACGGTGTATATTTCACCTCAATCCGACAAGTGTAGCTTGAGTTGTGTTAATTCCGCTAAACAACAGCAAATCTGCCTTTTTGTTTTCCAACCTAAACTTCATTTCCGCACATGCCCTAGTTGATTTTGCACTTATACGTTCTATTTGGTCTTATTATAGTAGTATGTAGAATCGGTTTATGACTCGTATTCGGGTCTCATTGTGTTTACTTGTATGGTTTAGGGCGTGCCGGTGACGCTAGGCGCTCGTTGGACCGCAATCTTTGAAATCTTTTCCTTGCTTGATTGGTGAGTGTATTACTCACATACTTGTTACTTCATTGCTTCACTATACTTGAAATCTATGGCTTGAATGCTTGTGTGTATTGATGAGCTTGGTTGAGTTAAGGGTGTACTTTATCACTCTTACACTCAATGGCTTATGTGACTGTTACTGTATCAAGTGAATGTCTTTGAATATACTTTAATTGGTGTCGTTTGGACATGTATCCAACGACTCTTACTGTTTACTCTGAGCTCAACCCTATTGGCGGTCGATTGACTCGAGGCAGCAAGGGCATGGTCGAGGAGATTGATAAGCCGTAGGGACTATTTTTATGGAATCATTGGGTATAAGACCCTTGATTCTGGTATACTCGAGTATGACCATTGTAAACTGAATGGAGTCCGGGCCCGGTAGGGGTATGTGAGGTGGATGGGAATTGGCGAAAGTGGGGTCTACGGTATTGGTTACTTCTTTAAGCATTGACGGAGGGTCAACGGGGCGAGATCAAGTACGGCAAGCGAGGAAAAGGGCTCTTGAGAGCCGCCCGTATCCTTTTACTGAATTTAATGTAATATTAGTTCGGATTACTTGTTGAACGTTGGACTGAGCAACTTTGTGCTTATGTGAACTTTACTGATCTGCATGAGTGTACCTCATTGGGCGAAAGCTCACTCCATTGCCTTTGTTTTCCTTACAGGGATGTGAATACCTTTTGGAAACTGTGAATTGGAAGCCGAGTTGAGCTAGTTTCATATACTTTTGTATAGCTCCTTGATGGTTGGAAAACCTAAATGTATTTTATTGTAACACTATCTTTTGAGTTGTAAGTTGGGAACCTTACATGTATAAATGTGTTTGGCACTGTTCATCTGAGGCTTTGATATTCCGTTTTCATTTCATGGTTTTGTTTCGCTTGAGCGCGCTATTACCTTTCGGAACGTTTTAGATTGTACATAATTGAGCTAGTAGTCCTGGCGAGAGGTGGGCAGGCAGTCCGCTAATCCCTTTGGTACGCCTTAGGGGAAGGTGGGGCTGTCACACCTCTTGCTGTCCCATTGCATAGACCATTGCCAGCACTTTCGGTCGATTACCCGCTATATTGGTCAGCTTAGAAGTGATCCCTTCTGCCCTCGGAACATTTCCTTCTTTTGACAGGTGAGGGCACTAAGCAATCAGGTGCTCAACACAACCATATCGGTAGCATTTCCGATATATCCCTTTCTTCCAACAATTATCTTCCATGTGGTTAGCAGCCCCACAAAACCCACATGTTATTTTGGATCCTGGGGTCGGACCTCCATGTGAGGTACCCTTCTGGGTCTCTCTCCCTACCTGACATTTCTCAAAATTTCCCTGATTCGGGATCCCTGCTGATCGTGGACCACGGACTCCTCGGCCCATCTTATATGGTGGCTCGCTCCTCGAGCTCTGTCCCTCAATATAACTGCTTGGGTCAGGTTGTCTTCTTTTCCTATTATGAAAAGCCTTTACTTGACTCTTAGTATTTTCAATTCTTTGTGTTTTTTCAATAACTTGACTATATGTCTCCAATTGAGCAGCCGCCAGTGCCTCTTGAATCTCCAAATTCAAGCCCTGGACAAACCAACGAATTCTCTTTTCGTCTGTCAGTAGTAAATCCGGAGCAAAAAGAGAGAGTTTGGTAAACTGCGTCTCGTGCTCCGCCACACTCATAGTTCCTTGACGCAGTCGTATAAACTCATCCTACCTCCTTTCTTGCACAAGTGGCGGTAAGTACTTCTCATTAAACTCATGGGTGAAATTAACCCATGTCCATGGGGTATGCTCTCTATCCCATTTGGCTCGAATCATATTCCACTAGGCTCGAGCCGCCCCCTCAAACTGAAAAATGGTGAAAACTATCTGCCGTTCCTCCGAGTATCCTAATGCAGTAAAAATATCTAACATTCAATCCAACCAACTTTCCGCTATGACAGGGTTAGGTCTACCCAAAAATTTTGGCGGTAGAAACTTCTGGAACTGTTCTAAGGCACGGTCCTCTCCCTCATGATTTCCGGGATGCGGCACCTGGCCTTGACCCTGTTGGTTGACCATTTGCTCTAACAAATCAACCATTCGCTATATGGCTGTAGCTGCTTGGGTCTCGGCTTGTCTATTTGGATTTTTATTTGTTACCCCTTCGGATCCTTGTCCTCGTCCTCTACCTCCACCTCGACCACGGGTCTCCATTTGATTGTTATTGTTTTTTTAACTTCTATAATTGGAACAAAATATGGTACGAGTTCAAAGCATTAAAACTTATAAAATAGGCAAAATAACTAAAATATCAAAATATGATACACTAAACTATATACATATATATACAATTCACGCCAAAAGTATACACATATCAATCCACATAAGAGCCAACATCCAACCAGTATAAAACATGTTAGTTCATGAGCTCACCGGGTCCAAAAAGAGTCAACAAAACAAGTCAGAGTAACGGCCCTAGCGAAAATCTCCTATAGAGCCCATAGAGCCTATCCCATCCATCGGCCCTGCGTCGCCAGCCCTAGGTGGCGCCTCTGCAGCCACATCCAAGAGAACCTCACAGTCTCGCATAATACCCCGAGCTCTCTCTCTCAACTGCCCCTTCAAAGCGAAGAGGTGGCGGTGGGTCTCCTCAAGTTGACGACCGAGAGTATACGTCCGCTCCTCCTCAGCTCGTAACCCCGCCTCGAAGTCACGCAGACACATGGCCCACTCCTCTAGCCTCCCCTAACTGTGCCCTCAGAGTGTCAACCGCCTTACCTAGGCGACGATACTCATCATCTATGGCCATAACAATCTTGTCAGGGTATCCATAAGTATGTCGACACTCACACGGTCGATTCTTCCGACCGAAGGGAGAATACATCATATAGGGTTCCCCGACCCTCCTCTGATATCAAAGGACTCGTCGGCGCACCACCTGGTTCACCAGTCCACCCACACTCTTGGCTCTTACTCTGGCATCGCTAGATCCACCGGTATCGCTAGGTCTAAGAGTCGGTGTATCACATCCACTCAAAAACCATACCCAAAATAATTGACCAACTCCACACTTAAAATGGGAAATGAAAGTAAAATAGTTCTAAGAGAACAAAATTTCTCAGCTTTGTACAACACTATTTGAAAAATCAAATCTTATGCTTCTTAAGTCCAAAATTGATAAAATTTATACGGTTGGAAAATAGACGCAAAGGGTTACATTTTCCTAGAAGACACATTTGTAATATTCAGTCCCTAAGTCAGTCAAATTCGAGCCTCAAGTTGCTACTTCATCCAGTAAAAGATAGATCAGGTATGCAATTTCAGTCAAATTTGAAAATTCATAGATACTCATGGAAATTGAAAAAAAGGCTGAAATATTCACGGTTGATAGTACTCTGAATCTAGTTTCAAACGCAATCAACGGAACTCAATTCTGACTTTTCTACAACAAGACAAAGCAGATTTCCCAAGACTGCTCAAGGATTCCTGCGAACAAATTTTCAGTAGCACCTCCTTTGCTTTTACTAATTTTTCCAGCCAATTCAAGGCTTTATTCTTACCACAAAACAGTCCCAACTCAAGTATATACATATCAAGCCAACAACTCACTAAATCAAGCATATATATAGCATTTAACCATCACCTACTCGAGCTAGAAAATGAAACCCTAAGCTGGAATTCCTACTCACAAGCTGGAATTTTCTTTAGGTAAGTCAAACTAGCATATAAAAGCTATATATTTCACACAGCAAAACTACCAAACCATGGCCAACACTTAAGCATCATCTATGGACAGAAAATTCACCATAAAACTGAAAATTTTCACAACATCACTTCAAATCATGAAACTTTCTCATAAACTACCAATTTTGCAACCCTAATCCACTAATTTGCATATATTTGAAGTAGAGGAAAGTTTATTGCCAAAGTTACCTTATCCCTCCAAGAAAGATGGAAGCTTAATGAATTTCCTCCAAAAATCTCTCCACTCAAGCCCTTAATCTTCCCTAGTGAACCACTTTTATGGAGTATTTTGCAAAACCTATGGTTGGAACTCAAGATTCAGGCAAGAATTGAGGTGGAAGATGAAGTGCTCTCTCTCTTGTTTTTCCTCTCACCATTTTTGGCCAAGACAAGGAGAAAATGAAGACATCTTGGTCAAATTTTGGTTTTTAGTAAAGTTAAGAAAGGTTGGTCAAAGTCCAACATCCAATGGTTTCGCGACAAATGGCGTCTTAGGGTTTTGTTCTCATCTTCTTGTCTTCCAAAGCTAATTTATCTAGCTAACCTCTAATTATCCCCTAGCACCTTATAAAATAATATTCCTTTATGCAAAACTTCACCTAGTAGTCATGTGACGCTCCCACTTCTCCCTAAGGCGAACCAATGGGTATCGGCGGGACACCTGCCCAACTCTCGCCAGGACTCATTACAATTCCAGTTCAAACTTAAAGGTACAATACTAACAATGAAATCAGAATAAAAGTACGAAGTCAATTCCATACATAAGCATTCAACCTTACATCACAAGTTCAATGTACATCCCCTTGTTAAAATATACAACTTCCAAATTGTCTAGTCAAATACATTCAAATCCCTAATCAAAAGTTCAACCAAAAGGCTTCTCCGAGTGTCACTCCATATCGATTCCTGTTAAGGAAAACAAATCTACAGGGTAAGCGATTGCTCGTGAGGCCAAGAACAAACATGCAAGCACGTAATCCAAGTAGCAATCACAATTTAGCAAGTAAAACAGTAGTATTCAAGTAATTAACAATTCAAGTAAGAAAAGTAATCATAAACAATTCAAGGATATGGAAGCTCTCAGGAGCTAAGTTCCACTTGCTTTGCCACTGCTCGATCAATTACCTCCCCGCGATGACACTCCGTCAACCGAGTCGGTATTTAGTCCATAAAAACTTCACTTACTCGTTCCCCGTTCACCATTACATACCCCAGCGCCGGGCCCGCTCTTCTTTTGTGACGGCCCCACCTTCCCCTAAGGCGAACTAAAGGGTTCGACAGACCGCCTGTCCAGCTCTCGCCGGGGTTCACTACAGTTCTCAAATAAATTACATCAATCACTTCCAAACATAGGGTACAATCCTCAATAATAAACGAAATAACATTTCCCAAGTTCAGAATGTATACTTACATACATTTCCATCTCAAAAGTAGTACAAACCCAAATGTACAAAGGTTCTCAATTCTTCATACATCCAACCCTTGCCAAGCGCTAGGGCGAGAACCATTACAAAAATTCAAAAGAACTAGATTAGGCTAGTCTGTACAGATCTCTCGTCCTTGCCTACATCCCCTGTTAAGGAAAACAAAACTAACGGAATGAGCTAAAAGCTCAATGAGGTTCCAGACACATAATCAACTTAAACACGGACATTAGTCATGTAACAACAAGTAATCCAGGAAACATTAACAATATAAAACATTGATAACACATTCATTGAAAGGATACATGCTCATATGGAGCCTTTCGTTCTTTCATTCACCTTTTATTTCCTTATTCCTCAAATCATTTTAAAATGCATTTGGTAAGTGAAAACCCCTCCATTGACATTGTCACTCGTTCATTCGTTTCATCTTTCCCCCTTCTGGACATTGGCTAGACTCCACCCGACAACGTGGTAATACTCGAATATACCAAACTTTCACCCAGGGTCACCAAATCGCCCGACCGAGTCCGCTTCTGGCTCGAGTCGACCGGCAACGAAGGGCAAGGGCTTAGTTCAACCAAAGGCTTACATTCATGCACAACTAACATTTAATCACTTAAACATTAAAAATTTCACATTTCATTTAGGTCGAGTGATAAAGTACACACTCACCTAGCAAAATTCATTTTTAACAAACATTTATCATTTAATCAAATATCAACAACAAATCATATAGTCAATGGAAACATAACAAACAAAGAACACTCACCTATTTACGCAAAATAATGTCCAAAGTAACCCTCCGGGTAATACCCTAAATCACCAATGAACCCTAATAATAACCAAGAGAAAATATTACAGTTAAACCATCCAAAATTTAGGTGAACCAAAGAAAATCCGAATAACTACTAGTACAAGTATAAGTATAGTTTTGGAAGTAAAACGAGTACATTTAAACCAAAGGCCATGAGTAAAATATTTGTAAAACTTATGCTCGCTCGTAAAACTTTGAAATCTCCATTTGAGTCGAAGAAACGAAGAAAACGTATTTCTATTAGTTGTTATTTTCATTTTTCCAAGGGTACAAGTTTCGGCCGAATTCGAACTTATATACCTCAATAAAAGAATACGCAAATATCCTAGATGGTTCAAGTGGTATTCGTCCTCAAATCCTTACCTAGTCCTCGAGTGCAAATTTGGGCAGCACGCCCTTTGTATTTACCTATTTTTCCAGCCATTTATGGCTTCATTCTTTTCCTCAATCAGTCCCGAAGTCACAAATAGATAATCCCATTACAATAGCCGTTCAATAGTCTCAGTGTCATACAATTACAAAACCAAGCTAGAAAAGTGACTGGAAATAAGGTTTAAGACATAGATAAAAAAGACAGGTTCAACGTCTCTTAGCCTATTGGTCACAACCGAAGCTACGCTTATCGGATTGCGGTAAAATTTATACCGTTTCGAAGCTAAGCCAAAGGGCTACAACTTTGATGAAGACAACTCAACCCAGTTTGCGAGAACCCAAAATTTTCTTATTTTCTAGCCATTATTTTATTCATTTGTACACATTTTCTATATTTTCTTTATTACGAAAAATTTTTAAATAATTTTTATGAGTAAATATAGTTTTAAAATTATTTTTCTAATATAAGTTAGTTCATGAGAAATTAAGAGTGTATACCGGACATGGGACCTACTAGTGCGATAAGTGTGATAAATTCGACCAATAAGGTTACGTTTTGTATACAGGGATTAATTTACTAGGTGTTAGGAGGTAATTAGAGGTTACCTATGTGACAGCCCCACCTCCCCCTAAGGCGAACCAAAGGGTTCGGCGGACCGCCTGCCCAGCTCTCGCCGGGACTACGGGGTCAAATCACTCCCAACTCTATAGCACGCGTGATAGAAACCAAAGAAAACGAACGATTGGGAAACCTCCAAGTTAAATGTAACTTACCAACCCATAGTATTGTCGAAGTTCCTGCCAGACTCTTTTTTTTTTTCTGTTCACACGTGGATACTATACTCGTCCGAAATCTCAGAAATTTCATTAAACTCCATGTAGCCATAAAGAATGAACACGTTCGAGCGGGGTAACCCGTGTACAGGATTAAACACTCTTATATATATATATAAATACATGATTGCCAATTTACAAATCCAAAGGGAGTTGTTTGATCGAAATATATTCAAGGTTTCTATCTATTGAGGAGCTATACAAAAGAATATATATCTAGCTCAACTCATGCTTCCAAACATCATTGTTCCCAAAAGATTTTCCTGTAAGGAAAACAAGGATAACAAAACGGGGTGAGCTATAAGCTCAATGAGGTACCAAACATAATAATAACAATCAAGGACCAAGGAACTTCATGCTCAATTAATCACATAGGTGTTACCAAATAAGGAGATATGTAAACAACTTTAGATAGAAAGGATACAGATGGCCCTCAGGGGCCAATTTTCTGTTGCAGTACTTGATCCGACTACGTTGACCCTCCGTCAACTTCCAACTAAAGAAAACCAGTCCAGTAGAACACCGCTTTAACGCCGAATCCCGTTCACCATTCATACCCCTTACCGGGCCCGAACGCCAAATAGAAACAGGAATGGTAATACTCGAGTATACCGGAATCAAGAGTCTCAATACTCAAAGATTCCATAAAAACAGGCACCCACGGATTGTCAATTTTCTCGACCAAGTCCTTGCATGGCTCGATTTAATTAACTCCACATGAGGTTGAGCTCAGGGTTAACAGGACGATCAAGTTTAACAGAACGATCGTGGACACACTTCCAAACGATCGCATAACAAGTGCAAGTAACAAATTTAAGAACATAACAAGTACAGGCAAGAGAATGAGTGTGATAAAGTACACCCTCGTCTCATACAAGGTAAACAGTCGGGAAAAATATTCAAGTAGCAAGTTGCAAGTACAGAAAATCAGTTTAACAATAACTCAGGGAAGTACACTCACCGGATCAAACAAGGATAATTTCGAAAGTTTCCTTCCCAAGTGTGACTTTACTCGTCGTTACCTCCTAGAACAATCAAGGCAAACACTTAAAACTCGACTCCAAGACCGAGTATGGAATTCGCAAGTGAGACTCGGTTACGAGCCATATGCCTATTCAAAAGAACCATTAATGCGAAGCAAAGAGTTGACCTCGGAGTGAAAAGGTAACAATTAGTCTTAAAAGCATGAACAACCTCAAAGCCCTTCCTACAATGACTGACCAAATCCAAATTTGAAGTAGATAATGAAAGCAAGATCAATACTAGGAAAATAGAATTTTTCCAGTTCCGCGCGACCTTATATGAAAAATCATATCTCAAGTTTTATAAGTCCAAAATTAATAAAAGTTATACCCTTGAAAAATACATTCAAAGGGCTATAACTTTCCAGAAAACACTATTGTAAGATTCAGAACGTAAGTCAGTCGAATTCAAGTCGCAAGTTGCTGCCTTGTCCAATGGAGGACAGAACAGGTACAAGATTTGAGTCATCTTTGAAAAATCACCATAAATTGGACAAATAGAAACAGGATCTGAAATTCACACAGTTTATAGCCTTATGAATCTAGTTTAAAACGCAATAAACGGAACTCAATTCTGACATCTCTACATCAAGATATAGCAAATCTCCCGAGACTGCACCGAAGCTCCTACAAACATTTGGACAGCACTTCCCCTTGTCTTTCTTTACTTTTCCAGCCATCAAGGCTTCATTTGTTTTCCTCAATCACTCCCAAAGGCACACACATAATAAGTTCATTCAATAGCCATTCAATAAGCCCCAAGTAGTACAAGTACAATTCAAGCTAGGGAAAAGTCCGGAAATGAAAGTCAAGCCCTAAAATATTCAAATAAGCACAATAAGACTCAATTACAAGTCATAAACCAATGCCAAATACTACCGAAATAGGGTTCCATAAGCATACATAAGCATTAGAGGAAACCAGAAAAATCCGGAAATGGAACTAGCTTTAACCCTGAAAAAAATAGTTTTTGACGTCATTTTGCGGTAATAGTACCAAAGGCACTACGATTATCGGATGAAGGTACAAGACCCACCATTTAGAAGCTAAGAGATAGGGCTACAATATTACAGAAGGTCACTCAACCCATTTTTGAGTGCAACCATGTCAAAAATGCAAGATACTACACCAAAACCGTAAAACAGATTCACAAAACGCATTCTAGCGGAAACATCATAAATCAGGCTATCCAAGTCCAAATCCAGAAATTCCAAAACCAGATGAAATATAATAAACAAGGGTACATTTCATCAGAAGACCTCAACAACCAATTCCGAAGCAATTCCAACCAAAACAATCAATTACAGGCACAATTCTTACATTCGGATAAAACCAGGACAGCAAGGGTAATTTCTACTTTTCTCATCCTACACTACTCTGATTGACCTGAAATTTTTTAGGTACCTCTAAAATGTCATTCCCTACAACTTTCATGTTTTAATCCAAGGCCAATTCGGCTTCTAACTAGGAGCTACAAAACCGGGCAGAACGTTCCCAAGAAAACCCTAACTTGCTACAATTTCTTCCAAACCAGAAATTGGTTGCAATTATCCACTTTTTCCACCTTCTAGAGTCATTATACATCATTTCCAATCATCATAGATAGCCACACAATCAGGTTCATATTAAAACAGAAAATCCCCAAAAAATTATAAAAGTTCATCAATTCAACCAAACATCACAATACAATCCATAAAGTGGCACCTTATACCACCACTAAGCATCAATTAAGCATCATTAGAGGAAGGAGAGTGGTTCTTCATAACTCACCTTAGAAACAAGAGAGAGAGAGCAATAGGTCCTCTTAGCTTTCCTAATAACTCCACAAATCAACTCACTAACACTAAGTGAAGAGGTTTTATGGAGAAATTGCAAGATTAAATGGTTGGTTTGATGATTTGGAGCAAGATGGAATCAAGAACTTGGAGAGTTTCCTTCTTTCTTTTCTCCTTGAAGTGGTCGGCCAAGAGAGCTTGAAATGGAGCAATTTTTTTTGTAAATTTTGAGTTTATTAAGTCAAATGGTAAGACATGAAATAGTAGTCAAAAGTCCTATCCAATCTCCAAGTGACACGTGTCACTTTATTTAATGCAACTCTATCTCTTTGTTCCCTCTCACACCAATCCAAATAGCAACTTCTATTTATCTCTTAACACCCGGTAAATTAAATCCAGTATCCAAAACTTAACCTAGTTGGCCGAATTTTTCCGAACTTTTCACACTAGTGGGTCCCACATCCGGTATACGCTCTTAATTTCTCAAAACCTAT
The DNA here is from genome assembly GCF_036785885.1 of Coffea arabica. Classification (NCBI taxonomy): domain Eukaryota; kingdom Viridiplantae; phylum Streptophyta; class Magnoliopsida; order Gentianales; family Rubiaceae; genus Coffea; species Coffea arabica. The sequence continues at coordinate 38,510,542 of NC_092321.1, forward strand.
TCGATACTAGAAAAATCATCTAAAAACTATATTTACTCAATAAAATTATCTGGGAAATTTTCTAATAAAGAAAATGTCGAAAAGGCGGGCGAACAATAAAATAACCCTAGAAACTTAGAAAATTTCGGGCTCTCACACTCTCTCCCCCTTAAAAGAATTTCGTCCTCGAAATTCCTTATCATTGCCTTCTTCGGGATACAAAAATTTTACTACTTCCTTCTCGCAGTCAAATTGAGTATCATACTTAGCTACCCAATCAGTATCCCTTCACTAGCCAAGCTCATTGAATTCTTCTTTCCCCAAATTGCAAACAGTGAGCAAACGGTGGAATACCAGAATCTTACCTTCCACGTCCTCAAATGGGTCAGAGACTTGATGTTGTTCTAAGGAGTACACTGTAGCTGACACCTTCGATCCATTCTTTTCCCCCTTCGACTGGTCAGGGTTGGTCGTGGTTGGCTGTTGCCTCCTACTCCCTTCTCGAGCTCGGACTGGGCAACTTGCAATTTGATGCTCTGCGCTCCCACAACGCAGACATTTCCTTCCTTTCTTCCAGCAGACCTCCTTCGTGTGATTTGGCTTCCCAAAGTACCCGCAGGGACCACGGGAAGTGGAGACTGAGCCTTTTTGTAAGGCACCACTTGACATCCCAGGTAGTTGTACTCCTCCGTTTCCCCTTCCAATCTTAGGAGGTGTACTTTTATCTCCTTGCTCCGAACGGCTTCCAGGAAATCCTCATTTTTTCGCCTGGAAGTTTCTTACTTGCAATCTGGCACTCTCTACCCGTTGGGCCTTCTCAATGGCCTCGCTAAAAGCATTGATTTGAGCCACTGCGAGGTCCTTCTGAATCTCCACGTTTAGGCCCTGGATAAAATGCCTAATTCGCCGTTGCTCTGTCACAATCAACTCAGGCGCAAATGTGGACAGGCGGGTGAACTGGCTCTCGTATTCCGCCACCGATTGAGCTCCTTGGCGGTGTCGGATGAACTCATCTTCCTTCCTCTCCTGAACTGAGCCATGGTGTAAGGCACCATTTAGAAACCTAAGCTACTACCTTTCTTGAGGTATCAAGGTATGGTGTGTACAAATTCATAGTTTGTTCTTAATAATGGTTTATTAGTGGCTTTTGTGGCTAAATATGTTGATTTGTAGTAGGTTTGATAGTTGGAAGTGGATTTTTGATGGATTTTTGATTTATTATTGATTTTTCTATTTTTATATAGTAATTATTGTTTAGTCATGGATTGATGGTTTGTTATAGTGTAAAATGGAGTTAGTATATGTTGGATATGATTGGTTGCGGAAAATTTATGGTTTGGTGCGGAAATTCCAGTTTAGGGTTTCAACTAACCCTGTTCTTCCCGGTTCTGTTCGGCCATGATGGAGGCCAAATCGGCCTTAGGTTAAAACATTAAAGTTGTAGGAAATGATGTTTTATAGCTTCCTGTAAAATTTCAGCCCAATCTGAGTACTGTATCATGTGAAAAGACAAAAATACCCCTGACTGCCATTGGTAGAGTTGGGTGGACAGTGTTGACATTTCACCAATCTGACCACATCTGTTCACCCTGATCCGTACTGAATTAGCATTTGGCCAAAACACGGAAGTTGTAGTGCTATGTCTTAGCATTCGAACGGCCCTAAAAATGCCTCAATTGGACTTCGGTAGCCTGAGTTGTTGTCGTTTAAGCATTGTGCGGTTAACTAGTCTGATTGTGAGACTCTGGTTCTGTAATTTGAAATTTTGATCTGGTTACACTACGAACTGAACTAAGTGGTCTTCATCAAAATTGTAGCCCTTTATCTTAGCTTCGAAATGGTATAAATTGCATACCAATTCGATAAGCGTAGCTTCAGTTGTGTCCGATATGCTAAGCGACGTCAAACCTATCTTTTGTTTTAGGGCTTAAACTTCATTTCCGGACTTTTTCCTAGTTTTATTTTGTACCTATACGACACTAAGCCTATTGAACGGCTATTGAAATGAGATTATTTTATGAGTGACTTTGGGGTTGTCTAAACCTTTAGCACCAAGTGTTCCTTATTTTCACTTTCAAGTTCTTTTGGCTTTGCATTAGTAGTATGTGGATTAGGTTTATGACTCGTGTTTGAGTCTTATTGTGTTTTCTTGAATGTTTTAAGGCGTGTCGGTGACCCAAGGCGCTCGTTGGGCAAAAATTTGTGAAATCTCTTTGTTCGATTGGTCAGTGTACTGCTCACATGATTGTTACTTCATGGCTTTGTTATACTTGAAATCTATGATTGAAATGCTTGTGTTTACTGATGATATTGGTTGAGACGAGATTGTACTTTATCACTCTCGTACTCTATGGCTTATGTGACTGTTTACTGTATCGATTGAATTTCTATTGAATGTACTTGAACTGGTGTCATTGGACGTGTATCCAACGACCTTTACTGTTAACTCTGAGCTCAACCCCATTGGTGGTCAATTGAATCGAACCAGCAAGGGCATGGTCGAGGAAATTGATAAGCCATGGGGACTGTTTTGTGGAATCATTGGGTATGAGACTCTTGATTCCGGTATACTCGAGTATTACCATTTCTGAACTGGTTGGAGTTCGGGCCCGGTAAGGGGTATGTGAGGTGGACGGAAATTGGAGAAAAGTGGAGTCTACGGTATTGGTTATTCTGTATCCATTGACGGAGCGTCAATGAGGTGAGATCAAGTATGGCAAAAGTGGAAAAGGCTCTTGAGAGCCGTCCGTATCCTTTTCTCTCATTTATTGTGTGGTGTTAGTTGTGCTCACTTGATGAACGTCTTTGAATTGTGTATCCTTGTGATTATGTACTCCTTGAATGCCTGAGTGATGGTACCTCATTGGGCGAAAGCTCACTCCATTAAATTTTGTTTTCCTTACAGGGAACAACCTTTTGGAGACTATGATGTTTTGAGGCACGAGTTGAGCTAGTTTTAATATATTCTTTTGTAAAGCTCCTCGATGGTTGGAAAAACCCTAAATGTACTTTGATCCAAATATTTTCCTTTTGATTTGTAAATTACAAACGTATGTGTATAAAACCGTTTAACCATGTTCATGTAACATACTTGGTTTGGAAATGTTCATTCTCTAGAGTTATATAACGCTATCTGTATTCGATTGGATTCTGGCTGGATGGTGACGTGGCAGTCACTATTCATTTGCGGTTCCGATTTTTCTTTTTTCTTTTTTCGTTTTTCTGTTTTGCAATTTTGAATCGTGTAAGCGCGCTATTTTATTCCGGAACATTTTGGATTGTGTATATGTGAGACCCCGTAAATTTTCTTATTTTCTAGGTTTTATTCTATTTAATTGCATGCTTTTCTGCATTTTCTTTATTAGGGAAATTTTCTAGATAATTTTTATGAGTAAATATAGTTTTTAAATGATTTTTCTAGTATCGGTTAGTTTTTGAGAAATTAAGAGCGTATACCGAACATGGGACCCACTAGTGCGGAAAGTTCGGTAAAATTCGGCCAGTTAGGTTAAGTGTTGGATACCGGGTTTATTTTAGTAGGTGTTAAGAGATAATTAGAGGATACCTAATGGATGAGAGTTTTAGATCGTGTTTAACTGCACCGTTAGTCCTGGCGAGAGCTGGGCAGGCAGTCCGCTAACCTCTTTAGTTCGCCTTAGGGGAAGGTGGGGCTGTCACAGCATAACTGTCTTAGTAGTCCTGGCGAGAGTTAGGCAGGCAGTCCGCTAACCCCTTTGGTACGCCTTAGGGGAAGATGGGGCTGTCACAACAACAATAGTATCCTAAAAGTTGGGGTATCACAATCTCCCCTCCTTCAAAGAATTTCATCCTCGAAATTGCAATCAACGAGCTAAAGGTTGGAATACTCGAATACCTCATTAACGAGTTCATCAGTAGTGGTAAAGATTACCTCAAGAATTGGTCACTCTATGTATTTCAGTCCAAGAACCAACCGTGTAGTCCTTATCTCAAAGTCTCAATGGTTTTTATTCTCAATGAACTTCAAATGTCTCGTAGATCGGCCTTAGTGGTAGTAATATTTTAAAACGAATAGAAGAAACCTCAATACGATGGAAGATAGGGGGTACCTTCGATGATTGCCAATGGGTCTGTCACCTCTTGATGTCCCATTGCATAGGTCCTTGCCGGCACTTTCGGTCGATTACCCGTGGCATTGGTCGGCTTAGACGTGTTTCCTTCTGCCCTTGGCAAATTTCCTTCTTTTGGCAGGTGAGGGCACTGTGCAATCAGGTGCTCCGCACTACCACATCAGTAGCATTTCTGAACTTGTCCTTTCTTCCAACAATTATCTTCCATGTGGTTAGCAGCCCCACAAAATCCACATGCCATTCTAGGTCCTGTTGTCGGACCTCCTCGTGAGGTACCCCTTTGGGTCTCTCTCCCTACCTGACCCTTCTCAAAATTTCCTTGACTTGGGATCCCTGTGGATCGTGGACCACCTATTCCTCGGCCCATCTTAAATGGTGGCTCGCTCTTCGAGCTCTGTCCCTCTATATAACTACTGGTGTCAGGTTGTCTTCCTTTTCTATCATGAAAATCCTTTACTCGATTCTTAGTACTTTCAATCCTTTGTGTCTTTTCAATAGCTTGACTATATGTCTCCAATTGAGCAACTGCCAGTGCCTCTTGAATCTCCACATTCAAACCCTGGACAAACCGGCGAATTCTCCTTTGGTCTGTCAGCACTAACTTTGGAGCAAAACGAGAGAGTTTGGTAAATTGCGTCTCATACTCCGCCACACTCATAGTCCCTTGACGTAGGCGTATGAACTCATCCTCTCGCCTTTCTTGAACAAGCGGTGGTAAGTACTTCCGGTTAAACTCACGAGTGAAATTAACCTATATCCATGGGGTCTGCTCTCTATCCCACTTGGCTCGAATTACATTCCACCAGGCACGAGCTGCTCCCTCAAATTGAAAAATGGCGAAAGCTATCTGCCGTTCCTCCGGGTATCCTAACGCAGTAAAAATGTCTAACATTCGTTCCAACCAACTCTCCGATATATCAGGGCTAGGTCCACCCAAAAATTTTGGCGGTAGAAACTTCTGGAACCGTTCTAAGGCACGGTCCTCTCCCTCATGATTTCCATGATGCTGTACTTAGTTTTGACCCTGTTGGTTGACCATTCGTTCTAATAAATCAGCCATTCGCTGTATGGCTGTAGCTACTTGGATTTCGGCTTGTATATTCGTATTTTTATTGGTTATCCCTTCGGTTCCTTGTCCTCGTCCTCGTCCTCTACCCCCACCATGAGTCTCCATTTGATTGTTTTATAACTTCTATAATTGGGACAAAATATGGTACGAGATCAAAGCGTTGAAAAGTTATAAAATTCACGAAATAATCAAAAGATCAAAATATTTAGGGAATCTTTGAATATTGAGACTCTTGATTCCGGTATACTCGAGTATTACCACTTTCATTCTTGTTTGGCGTTCGAGCCCGGTAAGGGGTATGTTTGGTGAACGGGATTTTGGCATTAAAGTGGTGATTTACTGGACTGGTTCCTTTATTTGAACGTTGACGGAGGGTCAACAAGGCTGGATCAAGTATTGCAACGGGGATTTGGCTCCTGAGAGCCACCTGTATCCTTTGAATTGTGATGTTCGTTCATTTCTGTTACTTGATGCGGATATGTGTCCTATAATTGTTTTCCCATGATTTCTACTGTTATATTTTGGTACCTCATTGAGCTTCTAGCTCACCCCATTCTATTATCCTTGTTTTCCTTACAGGAAATCACCTTTTGGAGACTATGATGTTTTGAAGCATGAGTTGAGCTAGTTTTGTATTCTGTTGTATAGCTCCTCCATGGTTGGAAAACCTTAAATGTATTTTAACCAAACAATTCCTTTTTGAATTGTAAATTTGCAACCATGTGTATATAAAAGTGTTTAACCATGTTCATGAGTTGGTTTGGTTTGGAAATGTTCTTTTCTAGGGTTATCTAAAGTTGTTGTGCTTGTTTAGGTTTCTGCCAATGAATGTTATCTTCTCGAAGTTCTTTTGAGCGGTTGGTAGGGTTTACGTTCGTTCCGGATCCGTAGCCCCGACGAGAGCTGGGCAGGCAGTCCGCCGAACCCTTTGGTTCGCCTTAGGGGGAGGTGGGGCTGTCACAGGTGATTTAGAATTGTAATGATCCCACATCGGCTAGGGAGGGAGCCTGGGCTTCTTTGATAAGTCTGTAGTGGTCTCTCCCACCTCGACGAGGCCTTCTGGTGAGGTAGCCTGCGGATGCCTGTTGTGTTGTCCAGCACCACCAAGAACAAAATCCACGGCCCCACGGGGTGTCAATGTGACGCCCCCGCTTCTCCCAAAGGCGAACCCTAGGGTATCGGCGGGACGCCTGCCTAGCTCGCGCCAGGACTCAAAATTTCAAAACAATAAAACTAGATAAACCCACAAGCATACTATTCAGGACTATATCTAACGCCAAAAGAGTTCTATTTACATCTTCAAAAGTATCGAGTCAAACCACTCTAATACATTATAATAACAACCAGCAGAAGGTAGACCCTAAGGAGGGTCCTTATACAAACCACCAAAACAAAAACAAACTTCCTAACTGTCCGACTATTACAATCAAACCTAACTATACTAGTGAAGGTGCCAATAAGTTCCCCGCGTCGTTCCCTGCTAAGGAAAACAAAGGAAACGGGGTAAGCTAGAAGCTTAGTAAGTAAACAGGGGTAAAAGCGTAAAATTTCACATTTAAAGAAACAGCTATTCCACAAAATGTCAAGTCAAGCACAAAAGTAACAATACAAAGGAAGGATACAGGTTGGCTCCAAAGCCAAGTCCTTTGCCATGCGTGATCACCTGTCGACATTCCGTCGACCATAAATAAGGTCCGTAGAACTCCACTTGTACACCCACCGAACACCTTATCACCCTCACTGGCCAGTCACCTCACAAACTTGCCCGGGCGAACGAAATCACAAACTTGAGCTTGAGTCACAATGATGCGGATACGGGTGTGCAATAATTAACTTCAACCTTGGGTCAAGGATCCTTTGGTCCACATTGGCGGTCTGATGACAAGAACAAGATCCAAGAGGGTGAAGGAAGCTTTACGAGCCTTGATCATTCACCATACAAGCAAGGAACAAGCTAAGTTTGAAGATTTGATGGACCATGAAGTCACTTTGTTCACTTGTACGTTTAAAGTGAAAGAATGATCTCATACTTGTTAGCTTGGTTGGTAGTTGTTTTAAAACTGCCCCGTTTAGTAGTTGTTAGGCGTTGAGTATTTTATTACTTATCGGGCCTTATCGGAAAGCCTTAAAGAGCTGGCTCTTTAAGCTCTTTTATGCGGACCGAATCTCTTCCAGGTTTATGTGGGCCGGATTTTGCCCTAGTTTTAGCCTATAAAAAGGCACCTCTTGTAAGAGTAAAAGACACAGAATATTACAACCAGAAATCGTGAGGAATTTTCCTTCAAGTTCTTAATCGAACTTACTCTTGAATTCTTGAGTTCATGGCTTAGGATTCCAATCAGACTTTATCGATTAGCTTGTTCCCTAATCGTGGTGTCGCTTCATCCATCCTTATTTGCTTAAGGTTGCTGATTACCTTTGTGTGTCAGAGGTCTTGAGTTCATGAGAACAATCGAGTTCAATTTCTGTTGGGAGAAAAGATCCAACTCTGATAATTACAAGGTTGGGAGGTTCTAGGAGGGTCTTCCTCTAGGGTTGCCTATATCAGTTGGTAATCAGAGCATCAGGTTAATTCTCTTTTAATTGAAGTTGTTCATATCTTGTTAGTTGTGTCTTTTGTCAAAAAAAAACTGTTCATCGTTACTGTTCCGAAATACTGTTCATCGTACTGTAGCGTACTGTTCACGTTACTGTTCATCCGAGTCAAAAAAAACTGTTTGGGTGTTGTCTTTTTGTGTTTTCTGTCCAAGTTCTTGGGTTGTTAGGGTTTAAAGACAAAAAAAAAAAAAGAGTCACGTACCTTATATTGTTTAGTGTTCAAGTTGCTAGAGTATTGCTGGAATTTTCTTTTTAATATTACTGAAATTCTGTTTTGCCTATTTCTTGAGAATTGGTTGTTGTTTTTGCAAACCCTAGACACCGCAACATAATTTGGGGAAATTCTTGTGTTTCTTGAACAAATTCTTGAAGTTCTTGGGCCACCAAGTCTTATTTTGAAAATTCTTGAACAATAAACCAAGAACTAGGGATTTCTTGGAATTGGCATAACCTTTCATCCGTTTTCTTGAACTTGTTGGTGTGATCTGAATTTGTGTTCCTTGAAGAGCCGAAAAAAAAAGGAAAAAAAAAACGAAAGAAAAAAAAAAAGGAAGAAGAGAAGGAATTGGCTCTCATACAAAGGAAATCAAGTTTCCAAAAAAATTGTGAGTTTCCAATTCTTGGTGGGTTCCCAAATCTTGGTTAATCTCCAAATCTTGGTTGATTTCCCAAAACTTGAGTTTCCTAATCTTGATTGGTTTCCAACTCTTGAGTTCCAATCTTGATTGAATTCCAAAGACCCCAAACGACCTCACCAGCCCCAAACACACCAGATTCTGTTTTCAAAACCAAACCAAACACCTTAGCCCCAAACCGCCTTGGGAGTTCTTGAGTTTCTAAAATCGGTTGAGCTAGTTTTGCAATCCGATTTGACTGAAATTTGAGGACTGATTCATAGATTGTTTGAGCACTCCAGAAACACCATTTACCTTCCAACGTACTGACCAGAAACTCAGCAAAACAACGGCTCAAAAAAAAAAAAAAAAAGTTCCAGCTTCGGGTAGAGTTTTTCTAAGATTTGTAAAATTCTGCTTTGTGTCTTGTTACTTGCTTATAGGGTAATTAATTCTGAAATTTTTGAGAGTTGAGTTGTTTTAAGAACTTCGAGAAGGAAAATTGAGAGTGAGTGTGTTTTCTTGAGTGATACACGAGTGTTTTGCAAGGTAGACTAGGATACATTTATTTTGCAGGTTTGACAATATGTCTCAAGAGGGGAACATGGCCGAGCCGTCTGAGACCGACGTGTCACTCAAATTGGTGCTCCAAACTCTCCAACAACTATCTGACAGGGTGGCTGCCATTGCGATGCGAGGTACCGGAGATACACACAATAGGGTTTCGAGTGTTCAGAGTGCTGATCATGATGCGGATGATGAGGGGTATCATTCTAACATCTCCTTTCGATCAAGAAAAAGCCAGAGGGAAGCGAGGGAAGATCGAGACCGACCTAGGAGAACCGATGACAATCTTGGTTCCATCAAGACCAAGATGCCTACCTTTCATGGGAAAAATGATCCTGAATCTTACTTGGATTGGGTTAGACGAGTTGAGCAAGTGTTTGAAGTCCACAACTACTCTGAAGAGAAAAAGGTGAAACTTGCAGCTATTGAATTTCAAGATTATGCATTTATTTGGTGGGAGCAAGTATGTGCCACAAGGAGGAGAAATAGGGAACAACCGATTGACACTTGGACTGAAATGAAGCAAGTGATGAGAAAACGATTTGTACCCTCCCATTATACTACGGACTTGTACGATCGGCTCCAACGAGAGAACGAATCTCTCAAGAGGAGAGGTTCCATGCAATCTACCTCTTTAAAGCCGGTTTATGCAAGAGGTGATAAGAAGGTTCATTCAGCATTTTCTAAGACTAAACTTAGAGTTGAACCACCTCATGCGGAGTCATTTTGGGAGACATATCAACGTCTTCTACACCAAAAACAAATGGAGTCAAATGGATGCTATCAAAGTGAGTTTTCTAAGAAGGAGATAGCTGACCCTATTCCCAACAAAGGAGTATCTCATCCTATTGAACCATTTGTTGAGGAGGTTGATGATGAGAAAACAATCGAGGGCGTTAAACTAGATAAAGAGATGGAAAAATCAGATGAGATGAGTGGTAAAAAGGAAGAAAAGAGAGAAAGTGAGACGATTTTGAGCAAAAATGTGAGGGCTTATTGTTTTTCTAACGAACTTACCTTTGCTTTATTTAGTGTTTCTTCATTTGTGCAGATTAAGCAAAGTCAAGTGAAGTTAGTCATGCCATGCTCCATTCCAAAGTCACTTGTACAATTCACTAGTTTCCATGGAGTTTATCTTTTAGGAATTGAATCGATTTGGAATCATCTCATGGAACAATTTCAATTCAAATCTGTCCATACCAAAGGGGAATCACGTCAAATCCACCATGAAGGGAGAATTCCGAAATTTGACTCTCATTTGCTACCTATGGGTCATTCATCATCTTTACCTTCTTTTGAGTATAATTTCCATCCTAACACTTGTATTTCTTATCCAGATTTTGAAGAAAAGTGTAAAAGGCTAGCAATGCCTTCTCAAATTGAATCAATTGGTGAAAGGAATGATGAAGTGTCAAAGGGAGTATTCACATTTAAAACTTGTTCTATACCTTCTTACCATTTAGTTGATGATGTACCATTACTTCTTTATCCAATTTCTAATTTGTTTCAAGTTGAAGGTTATTTTGTTTTTGTAGGTTGTAAAGCTGTCCAAAATTTTCCAGTTTTGATTAAAGACTTACAACCTGATTTCGTGCTTATTCCAACTAAAGGTGGTGATCTTTCATGCTTATTCACACAACCAAAAGCTGGTGGCCAAGTGCTCAATTTGTCAACTTCAACTTGTGCTAGTTCGAGTAACTCTCATGAAGTGGAATTCAATTGTTTGCTATCTCATATGTTGGAAGATGAGAAATTGTGTGTCACGCAAGATCCCAAAGCTGTCCTCCACGAGTTGTTTAGTGCCTCATCCATGCAACAAGTTGCTTTCAATTTATCCATGCAAGATGATTCAAATCAATGTCAACTAGTGCTGGATTTTACACCTTTGCACAATCAAGGTGTCAATGTGAAGCTTCATGACCAAAGGCTAATTAGAGAGTTTTGGATTGCCATTTGGGATTTTCACACGCCTTACACAAGCTCTTTCTACCTTGGCGCATGTCCTTGTTTGAGCGCTTCCCGAAGCTGACCAAACGACATGCAACATGGCTCGTAGTCATTCGTCTACTTCCAACACTGCTGACCTTTAAGCGCACCATCGATTTGTGGACAACTCACTTTCAAGAGGAGACTTTGAAGATTCGAGGACGAATCTTTTCGAGGAAAGAGGGAATGATGCGGATACGGGTGTGCAATAATTAACTTCAACCTTGGGTCAAGGATCCTTTGGTCCACATTGGCGGTCTGATGACAAGAACAAGATCCAAGAGGGTGAAGGAAGCTTTACGAGCCTTGATCATTCACCATACAAGCAAGGAACAAGCTAAGTTTGAAGATTTGATGGACCATGAAGTCACTTTGTTCACTTGTACGTTTAAAGTGAAAGAATGATCTCATACTTGTTAGCTTAGTTGGTAGTTGTTTTAAAACTGTCCCGTTTAGTAGTTGTTAGGCGTTGAGTATTTTATTACTTATCGGGCCTTATCGGAAAGCCTTAAAGAGCTGGCTCTTTAAGCTCTTTTATGCGGACCGAATCTCTTCCAGGTTTATGTGGGCCGGATTTTGCCCTAGTTTTAGCCTATAAAAAGGCACCTCTTGTAAGAGTAAAAGACATAGAATATTACAACCAGAAATCGTGAGGAATTTTCCTTCAAGTTCTTAATCGAACTTACTCTTGAATTCTTGAGTTCATGGCTTAGGATTCCAATCAGACTTTATCGATTAGCTTGTTCCCTAATCGTGGTGTCGCTTCATCCATCCTTATTTGCTTAAGGTTGCTGATTACCTTTGTGTGTCAGAGGTCTTGAGTTCATGAGAACAATCGAGTTCAATTTCTGTTGGGAGAAAAGATCCAACTCTGATAATTACAAGGTTGGGAGGTTCTAGGAGGGTTTTCCTCTAGGGTTGTCTATATCACACAAGCTCGGGTCACAAACTTGGTTCACAACTAGAACCTACGAACTTGGTGACCTCAGACTAGGTTGGACTGGCTCCGACCAATCCCCGGCCGGCTCGAATAGTCCATCCAAGTCTTGAGATCGGGCCCACAACTTCAACATATTTCACGAACTCACGAAAGTCACCCCGAGCTCCAAGCTCAAGGGGTTCAGCACCAAAATAATTCATATATACACATCTCATGGAGAAACATAGGTACAAACTAGGGTTTAGGTTGAGTGTGATAAAGTACACCCTCGCCTAAGTCGCCCTTTTCACATCAAAACACATAAGCATTTTATACACATATACGGCCTGAATACTTACTCAAAATACAAAAGTAGTACAAGAGCAAAATCACTTCGCAGGTGTTCGCTAGTAGTGGGCCCCACCGGCTCCGCCTAGCTCACCACTGTCTGAAATAGAAGATTGTATCACATATTATCACAAACGGCCACTAACATGCCCAAAACAAGCAAAACGGCAAAATCGGCACATGCAAGTGCGGAAACGGCAAAATGGGCGCACGCGCGCGCGCGGAACGGCAAACGGAAATGGCCAAATCTGCCATCTCAAACCGTTTTGATCAAAAGTTAGGCTAGGAATGTCGGATCAAGGTGAACGAGACACTGTTTCGAAGCTATGAGGAAGGGCTACAATTATCCTGAAGATACCTTAATCTAGATCTGAATGGAAGCAGGTCGAAATTATGGAAAATAGTACCAGAAATTTACGTCTTAGGGTGACAAACAGGGTTTGTTTGCTGGACCATAACTCACAGCTCACAAATCCAAATTAAGAAATTCAAAAGGCGTTGGAAATCTAGGACATAAGGCTATAACTTTCATGTTTGGACCAAAAGATGAATCAATACAGAGCATGGAGGAAAATGGGTCCAAACATTCCTGTCAGAACTGTCCAATTTCGAAGGCAGTTCTGATAACCGATCTTGTTTTGGTCATAACTGGAGCTACGGAACTCGGATTTGGATGAAATTTATACCCCTTCGTAGCTAACAGAAAGAGTTACAATGTGGAAGAAGGTCACTGAGTCCAGTTTGCAGTGAAACTAGGTAAAAATGTCAATGTACCAAACCAGAACCGTAAAAACAGGTTACCAAACTGCATTCTGGTTAACGAACCGTAATTCAGGCTACCTAAGTCCAAATCAAGTGATTCCAAAGCCATCCGAAAGCTAAGACACCAGGATACATTTCTTAAAAAGATGTCAACAACCAAATCAGAAGTATTCCCAACCAAATTAACCAATTACAGAGGCAATTATCAAGTTCGGATAGAAACAGGGCAGCAGGGGTATTTCGGTCTCTAAAATATCATTCTCTACAACTTTCATGTTTTAACCCAAGGCTAATTCGGCCTCTAACTATGATGAACAGTGCCAGGCAGAAAGGGGGTAATCGAAACCCTAATTCCGAAATTTTCCGCAAATAGCCGCTATCTTAACACTAAGGCTTCATTCTAAACCATTTCCAACCATCATACATGGCCACATAATATTAATCATATGAAAGCAGAAAAAAATCCCACATAAATCGAAAAATTCACCCATCTTAACTAAAATCAAGAAATAATCCACCAAATCACACTTATAACCACCACAAGTCCTTAATTAAACATCATTAGATAGAAAAGAGGGTTTCCATAGTTACTCACCTTATCAACACAAGAAAAGGAGCAACTTTGTACTTTAATCTCCCAAACCACTTCACTAATCACCTCACAATCACTAAGAGAGAGGTTTTTATGGAGAGTTTTCAAGTTTAATCGGTTAGTTTGTTGAATTGGGCAAGATTGGAGCAAGGAATTTGGTGAGGTTTTTCTTCTTTTGCTTGGAGAGAGAGTCGGCCACAAAGCTTGGGAAATGATGAATAGTGGTCAAGAATCAAGACTTAATCTCTAAGTGACACTTGTCACTATAATTAATACATGGTTATCCTTTTGTCTCTCTCCACTCTCATCCATATAACAACCTCTAATTATCTCTTAGCACCTGGTAAAATAAACCCGGTATCCAAAACTTAACTTAACTGGCCGAATTTTAACGAACTTTCCGCACTAATGGGTCCCACGTCCGATATATGTTCTTAATTTCTCAAAAACTAACTGATACTAGAAAAATCATCTAAAAACTATATTTACGCGATAAAATTATCTGGGGAATTTTCTAAGAAAGAAAATGTCGAAAAGACGGGCGATCAATAAAATAAACCCTAGGAACTTAGAAAAGTTGCGGGTTCTCGCACTCATTCTTTCGGGGCGTCACAGTCAAACTGTGGGACAATATTGTTAAGGGACTGTTAGAGTGGTATCAGAGCCGACTCCCGACCCCGGTGTGCCAGTGAGGACGCTGGGTCCCCTAAGGGGGGTGGATTGTAATGATCCCACATCGGCTAGGGAGGGAGCCTGGGCTTCTTTGATAAGTCTGTAGTGGTCTCTCCCACCTCGACGAGGCCTTTTGGTGAGGTAGCCTGCGGGTGCCTGTTGTGTTGTCCAGCACCGCCAAGAACAAAACCCACGGCCCCACGGGGTGTCAAACTGTGGGACAATATTGTCGAGGGACTGTTAGAGAATGTCCTTACCGACTGTTTATTTTGTACGAGACGAGTGTGTACTTTATCGCACTCGTTCTCTGGCCTGTGTGACTTGTTTCCTGTATATACTTGAATCTGTTACCTGCGCCTGTTATAATGTCATTTGGAAGTGCATCCAATGACCTTCCTGTTAAATCTGAGCTCAACCTCATGGGGAGTCAATTGGATCGAGCCGGCAAGGGCTTGGTCGAGAAAATTTGACAATCCATGGGTGCCTGTTGCTGGAAAATTTTTGGGTATTGGAGACTCTAGATTTTCGGTATACTCGAGTATAACATTCCTGTTCTTGTTTGGCATTAGGGCCCTGTAAAGGGTATGTTTGGTGATCGGGATTTTGGCGTAAGTGGGGTCTACGGACATGTGTGTTTCATTAAACATTGACGGAGGGTCAACAAGGTTGGATCAAGTATTGCAACGAGGAGTTGGCTCCTGAGAGCCAGTTGTATCCTTTAAATTGTGGTGTTCGTTCATTTCTCTTGTTTGATGTGTATATGTGCCCTAAAAGTGTTTTCTCATGATTTCTACTTGTAAGGCCCAAAGACAACCTAAGAAGGGGGTGAATTAGGTTGATTAAAATCTTAATCAAATTTATGCAATTTTTCTTTAATAAAAATTTACCTTCTTTTCTAGTAATGATCAACCAAGTAGATTAGAAGAAGAGAGCAATGTTGATTAGAAAAACAAGTATAGATAAGCAATGAGAATTTTATTAAACAAAAAGAATAAGATAGAATATCAAACCGATTGTCTACCAAGCTTTCCTCAAACTTGAAGACCAATCACTAGGTTGAGCAACTTCTCTTTGATGAAAGATGATCAACTAGATGTACAATGGAGGGAGCACTTCCTCCTTGCCCTAAGCCTCACTTAGTCAAGCTAAGAAGTTTTACAATCACTCAGATAACCCTCAACAAAGCTACACTAATAAAACTTTCAACCACAAGAGAAATACTCACAAGAAATTCACACCACTTGGAGAACAAATCTAGCTTTGGAGACTATTTTCTAGCTAAAATATATCTTGAGATCTTGTAAACAAAGTGTGCAAAAGTCCTTGTCTGATTCAGAATCGTTTGTATTTGAAGGGAATAAAAAATGGGTTTCATTAATGCTTCTAACGAATAGAAGGCAGATGAAGAGTCAGCTAGCCGTTGGGACTGTCGGACGTCCGACAGCTTAGTCATCGTCCGATCCCATCGTCCGAAAATCAATCAAGTTGTTGTTCGGACGTCCGATGGGATTTTATCGTCCGAGCTTCTGTGTCCGAACGTCGTCCAGAGAGTTATCAAAGCTTTGTGGAATTTTTAGGACGTCCGATGAGATTGATGTGCGTCCGAAGCATGCGTCCGATCCTTCAGGACGTCCGATGCTTCCTTACGAGCGTCCGACAGAGTTTCCTTCTTGATGTTCTTCATCCTTTCGGACGTCCGACAGATTTCTTCGGACTTCCGACATGAGTGTCCTGTTTTTGCTTCTTCTTTTGGTTGATTTTCATTTCTTGACATATTCGTACCTGATTCTTTGATAGGCAAAAAACACTTATATTTGAAGAGAGTTAGATAAACATTTCAAAGTACTTTGTGATCATCAAAACCAAGAATAACATTCTCCCCCTTTTTGATGATGACAAAACAATGGTTTGAAATGAGATTTGATGATTGGAATATAAGCTCCCCCTTTCTCAATTGACAAAAACTCCCCCTTACTTAGTGGATCATAGAGCAAAAATTTGAAAAACTCCCCCTCACTTGGCTACCCTACCGAATTAATCAATTATCCAAAAACATAACAATTAAGCAGCCAACATCCAACATTTTACCAATTCCATCCATCAAGCCAATTCAATTTCAATTAAATCATCAATCAATCCATCAATCAATCCAATCCAGTCCTCTCCCCCTTTTTGTCATCACAAAAAGCCAATCAATCACATATATCACGGAGAACCAATAACAAAAACATTCATCATATCCACACATTCATCATTCAAAATACTTAAACATCCATCCACATATCCATAACCATTACAGCCATAATCATCCATCAAAAAGTACTAAACGAACACAACATGTTGGATGTTGAACACCACAAACACTACAAACATAAGCATTATATCTACATATCCATTGTTGAACACCACAAACACTAGAAACACATGAAATAGTCAAACAAAATGCAAATGACCCTATGTGATCCTAAATGGTGAACTAGGTGGATCCAGGTGTCCTTCGAGAAAGCTGATATTGGGAGAGGTCCTCCTCTTCAGTTTCTTCATCATCTTCAGCAGCTTCTTCAACTGGTGCCTTGCCTTTATCTGATGTGGAAGGGCCATGAGGAGTCACGGGAGTTGATGAGCTCGGGTCTGGAATTGATGAACTTGGATCAGTGGGGCGTGGCTCTTTGCCATGGGAAACTTTCTCAACCACAGGTGGGGGAAAAAGAAGGTTCTTTTTGTCTAGGTAGGCTGTTTGTTGCTCAGAGAACATGGTGAGCATTAGACCATGTTCCAGAAGAAGAACATGCTATTTGAGTTCATGAAGGAGCTCAATCACTTCATCATTGGAGGAGGAAGATGCCTTAGTGGCAGACTTCCTGGGATGAATGGGAGTGAGTGCAACAGATGAATGAGTGTGTAGTGGATCATGTGCAGCCTTAGACCTAGGTTCACTAGATGATGCCCCCTTATAAGCCCATAGATTATCCTTAAAGACAAGATTTTTCCTTTCAAAATATCCTTTGGTAAAGGCATAAGAAGATGCTTCTTTGGGACAAACACCTAGAATTGGTACTCTGTAAAACTCAAAAATCTTTTGAAGAAATTTTCCATAAGATAATTTTCTGCGAGAATCAGTGGCATAGCGAAGTAAAAACTTGCACATGACAAAACCAAAATCAATACGAATCTTTTCTCGAAAACAGTAAAAGAGATACAATTCCATTTTGTTTGCATCTGTTCTATGGCCATCAATAGGCACAAGCAGGTTTGAAATGATTGAAAAGGCAATTAGATTCACAGGGGCAAGATCATTCAGTTTAGCATCAGCAGGGGCAGAAAAACTTCTTTTAAAATAAGTCAACATCTTAGCCCCATCAAAATGATTATCAGCAGTAGGATGCTCTTCATAGGAAAAGAAATGTATAATTTTACTCTTGCATCCAGGTTCAATAGTAGTTTTTAAAATATCATTCACAATTTCAGAATCAAAGACTAAGTCTACCCCATTAACCCTGGACATAATCTCAGTTTGATCAGTGCCTTTCCTAAGATTGGCAAAGAATTGAAACAACATTTCAGGATAATAGACAATAGGCATAGAAATGAGAAGTGACCATTTCTGGAAAGCAAACAGACTCAGAATGGATTCTAAACCTATTTGGCGAAATTCAGAAGAATTTACGGTGCGTTGAGGTATGACACCTTTCTGGGATATCCAGGAGTGTTTGTCTTTTGCAGCATCATCAAAGAATGTAGGGACTGTGGTTGATTTTGGAGGCGGTTGAGATGAGGTTCCCTGTCCAGATTCAGGCTGAGGGGTAAGTTGTGGTGTAGGCCGTGACATTTGACCCTTTACAGCTCCCCTCTTGATGCGTTTGGATGATCGTTTGACCGTAGGAACATCATCATCCTCATCCCTGAGTGGATGCTTGCGTCCGGCAGTGACCTTCCCTCCTCTTAGATTCACCATTGTGCGAAATGTGTGGAATGAAGGATGCAAATGATGCACACAGTAGTATGGAAGTGAATCACACAGAAATTTTGGGACAGAAAGGCCTTGAAGAAGATTGGACAGAGCAGTTATGAAAAAATAGGGTTTTGAGGGAAATTTGGGAATTTGCGAAATGTTATGCGATTTGGTGAAATGATCAGGAGAAACGAATCGCAATCGATCAGGAAAAGTTTTGGTTGAGTCAATTTGGGAATGAGAGCTTCAGAATGGTATGAATTTGAGAGAGAGAAACGAGAGAGTTTTCGTCCGAGAGGAAATAGAAGAAGAAGAGTTTGAAGCAAATGAGGAAGAAAGTTACTTTAAAAAGTGAACCGTTACACTGTTGGACGGCCGAACAAAGTCGTGCGTCCGACAACTTCGTCCGAACAGGTATTTTCTGGAAAAATAGCTGAAGAACATTATCGGACGTCCGTTCATCTTCTTTCGGACGTCGAAGGCTTTGAAAAATTTTAAGATGATTTTTTGATTATCCCTAATTTTGATCTTAGATGAATGAACTGATCTAATGGCAAAGCTTTTGTAAAAATATCAGCAAATTGATCTTTAGAACAAACATAATTTACACATACTTCACCTTTTTGAACAAGATCGCGAATAAAGTGGTGCTTTATATCTATATGCTTTGTCCTAGAATGTTGAATTGGATTTTTGGTCAAATTGATAGCACTAGTATTATCACAGAATATAGGCATGCAGTTATATGACAATCCAAAATCATTCAAGGTATGCTTCATCCATAAAAGTTGAGCACAACATGCACTAGCGGCAATATATTCCGCTTCGGTTGTAGACAAAGAGATTGCATTTTGTTTCTTGCTAAACCAAGAGACTAAGCAATTACCAAGAAAGTGACAAGTTCCACTAGTACTCTTTCTTTCCACACGACAACCTCCAAAATCAGCATCCGAATATCCATATAGTGCAAACTCACTAGATCTAGCATACCAAAGACCATAGTCTAATGTACCTTTCAAATACCTAAAAATCCTTTTAACAGCATTCAAATGTGATTCTTTTGGACAAGATTGAAATCTAGCACACAAGCAAACAGCAAACATAATATCGGGTCTACTTGCGGTTAAATAAAGTAAGCTTCCAATCATACCTCTATAGTGCTTTTCATCCACATGTTTACCTTCTTCATCTTTGTCAAGTTTTGTTGAAGTGCACATTGGAGTTCCAACTTGCTTTGAGTCCTCCATGCCAAATCTTTTTAGCAATTCTTTAGTGTATTTTGCTTGATTTATGAAAATGCCCTCTATGGCTTGATGTATTTGAAGTCCAAGGAAGAAATTTAATTCTCCCATCATACTCATTTCAAATTCACTTTGCATAATGGTGGAAAAATCCTTGCATAGATACTCATTAGTAGCACCAAAAATAATATCATCTACATATATTTGCACGATAAGGAGTTCATTTAGCACTTGCTTAGTAAACAGTGTGGTGTCCACAACTCCTCTTTTGAAATTATTTTCAATCAAGAAATCACTCAATCTTTCATACCAAGCTCTTGGAGCTTGTTTTAGCCCATATAATGCTTTTGAGAGTTTAAACACATGATTTGGAAATTTTGAATTTTCAAAACCGGGGGGTTGATCCACATATACTTCTTGATCAATAAAACCGTTTAAGAAGGCACTTTTAACATCCATTTGAAACAGTTTAAAACCTTTGAAGCAAGCAAAAGCAAGAAGCATTCTAATTGATTCTAATCTAGCTACGGGAGCAAATGTTTCATCAAAATCAATACCTTCTTCTTGAGCATACCCTTTTGCAACTAATCTGGCTTTATTTCTTACAACTACACCTTTATCATCCAGCTTATTTCTAAATACCCACTTAGTGCCAATGATAGGGTGATTTTGAGGTCTATCAACTAGTGTCCAAACCTCATTTCTTTCAAATTGATTGAGTTCCTCTTGCATTGCCAAAATCCAGTTTTCATCCTTTAAGGCATCATTGATATTTTTAGGTTCAAAAAGAGAAACTAAAGCAAAATTGTCTATCAATTTCTTAGATGAGGAACGAGTGTTTACCTTCTCGGAGGGATCACCAATTATAAGTTCTTTTGGATGATTTTGGCTAAATTTCCAAGCCTTGGGAAGATCTATGAATGAATCATCATTTTTGTCCTCATCTTCCCTTTCTTGATCTTCATGAGCTTCATTCTCCATTTCCTTTGCTTCCGGTTTAGAGTTTCCTCCATCTCCAATTTTTAGCTTTTCCATTCCTTCACGAACACCTACATCATCATCCTCACACGAACTTTTGGAATTATCATCATTAGTTTCATCAAATGTTATGTGTATGGCTTCTTCTATCACAAGAGTCCTTCTATTAAAGACTCTATATCCTCTTTTGTTCTCACAATATCCCAAAAATATTCCTACATCAAATTTTTTCTCAAACTTACCAAGATGTTCCTTTAAATTTAAAATAAAACATTTACAACCAAAGACTTTGAAATATCCAACCGTAGGTTTCTTATCAAAAATCAGTTCATAAGATGTTTTATTCAAAATGGGTCTCAAAAGGATTCTATTCATCACATAACATGCAGTGTTTACCGCTTCAGCCCAAAGGTATTTTGGCAAACTACATTCACTTAACATAGTTCTAGCAGCCTCTTGTAGTGTCCTATTTTTCCTTTCTACAACACCATTTTGTTGTGGAGTTCTTGCAATTGAAAACTCATGTGTTATGCCATTATGATCACAAAATTCTGGAAAACCACAGTACTTGAATTCCGTTCCATTATCACTTCTAATCCTAACAATTTTTAAACCAAGCAGATTTTGCACTTTAGCAAACAATGAAGTGAAATACTTGAAGGCATCATCCTTATGAGCAAGAAATATCACCCAAGTATATCTAGAATAATCATCCACAATCACAAAGCAGTATTTCTTACCTCCCAAGCTAGTGATTTGAGTAGGACCAAATAAGTCAAGATGCAAGAGTTCTAAAGGTTTAGAAGTTGATACACACTTCTTTGGTTTAAAAGAAACTTTTGTTTGCTTTCCAAATTGACATGCATCACAAATTTTATCCTTTTCAAAACTGATTTTTGGCAAGCCTCTAACCAGCTCCTTTTTCGAAATTTTCTTTAGTAAATCCATGTTAAAATGACAAAGTCTCCTATGCCACAACCAAGGATCTTCATTTGAAGCTTTAAGACATTTGAAGCTATATGAATCAATTTTATCAAGAACCACAATATATATGTCGTTAAACCTCTTACCTTTGAACACAACATTATATTTGGAATCAAGCACAATGCATTCATGCTTTTTAAACAACACATTCAAGTCTTTATCACACAATTGACTAACACTAAGCAAGTTATAACCTAAGTTATCAACCAAGAGCACATTATGAACAAAAGTTTCACCATCCTTACCAACATCACCTATTCCAATTGTCTTAGCTTTCACATCATCACCAAATGTCACATTTCCACTTGATTTTGATTTTAGCTTTATGAACAAGGAAGGATCACCGGTCATGTGCCTTGAACAACCACTGTCAATGAACCATTTTGACTTGTTTGAGCCTTTTCCCTGAAAAGAGAGAGTGTTTGGTACCCTTTAACTTTTGGGTCCTCAAAAGTTAGCATTGTGCCTAACTACCCACATGCATTTCCCTCCTTTGTTCAGATTTCTTTTAACATAACAATCTCCTTTCAAATGCCCTCTTTGACAACAAAAACTACACAAAATAGAAGAGTCTCTAGCATGTAATGGTTTGACATATCTCAATCCACTTCTTCTATATGTTGTGAAACCATGTGCATTTTTGTTGTGTACTAATGTTCTTTGATGAGCAGTAAGAAAGGTAGATGACATGTTCTTTTTGAGAAAATCTTGCTTTCTTGCTTTCAACGTCTCATCCAAGTTGTCCATTCTTTTCTTCAAATCACCATGTCTTTCCTTCAGCATTTCACAAATACTTGTCTTTCTATCAAGCTCATTTTGAACATCAAATCCGGCTCTTACAAGACATTCATTGTCAGTCTTTAGTTGTTTATTTTGTTGAAAAAGACTTGCATTTTCATGAATGAGAAAAGCAATTTTCTGTTTTAGCTGCTTGTTTTTATCATAAGATTCCTTCAAGGCATTATGCATTTTTTCAACAAAGGATTCAAGATCATCATCTTCTTCATCATCACTTTCAGATTGGGAGTGTATGGAAGTTACCTCATTATCTCCAATAGCCATGAAGGCCATTTGAGCTGATTCTTCCTCTTTTTCAACTTCCCCTTCGGAGTTGCATTCATTCCAAGTAATCTGGAAGTTGTTGAATCTTGGCTTTCGATCAGCTTTCCCATCTTTCATTTTCTTCATGGGGCATTCGTTTACATAGTGTCCAGGCTGTCCACATTCATAGCATTTGTCCACTTGCTTCTTGTTGAATTCTTGTTTTCCTTTGTTCCTTGCATTTGATGAATAATTCTGAAATTGATTGCTGGGTCCTCCCCTTCTAAACTTTCTTTTATTCAAGATTCTCTTGAAGCCTCTTGTGATGAGAGCAAGATCATTATCATCACCATCCGAGTCTTCATCATCCGAGTGAGCTGGATCATCTTCACCTTGAGTAGTCTTTAGAGCAATGTTTCTCTTTGCTCTAGCATCCTCTTCCTCCTGCACTTTAGATTTCAATTTCAACTCATAAGAGGTTAGTGAGTTAATGAGAGATTCAATAGGGACAGAATTTAAATCCTTAGCCTCCTCTATTGCAGTCACTTTATTTTCCCATTCTTTGCCCAATGCATTGAGAATTTTCCTGTTCTTCTCTCCCAAGGTGTACTCTTTGCCTAACACCTCGAGATCTTTGATCAAGTCATTGAACCTGCAATACATTTCGTCAATATCCTCAAGAGGTTCAATTTTAAATGATTCATACTTTGTGACCAAGATAGCCTTTTTCTGTTCTCTCACGTTGTCACCACCCTCATGGATTTCTCTTAGCTTATCCCACATTTCTTTGGCCGATTTACAGCCTTTTACTCTAATTGATTTATTTGAATCTAAGGCACTATAAAGAACATTCATGGCTTTGGCATTCAATGTGAGATTAGTCCTATCTTGAGCATTCATTTCAGCTCTCGTTTTTGGCCAAAGCAAACCTGTATCTGCATCAAGAAAGTTAGCTTCATGCGGTCCTTCAGTCACAATAAACCATAGATCAATATCAATAGATTGTAAAAAGATAATCATCCTTTCTTTCCAACTAATATAATTGGAGCCACTAAACATGGGAGGCCTAGTAACAGATTGCCCCTCAACAAACATAGCATGACTGGTTGTCATCTTTACTCCAAGCCGCTTGAGCTTAATCTCTAGGAGACCAAGCTCTGATACCAATTGTAAGGACCAAAGACAACCTAAGAGGGGGGCTGAATTAGGTTGATTAAAATCTTAATCAAATTTATGCAATTTTTCTTTAATAAAAATTTACCTTCTTTTCTAGTAATGATCAACCAAGTAGATTAGAAGAAGAGAGCAATGTTGATTAGAAAAACAAGTATA
The DNA here is from genome assembly GCF_036785885.1 of Coffea arabica. Classification (NCBI taxonomy): domain Eukaryota; kingdom Viridiplantae; phylum Streptophyta; class Magnoliopsida; order Gentianales; family Rubiaceae; genus Coffea; species Coffea arabica. Next base: position 38,534,285 of record NC_092321.1, read on the forward strand.
GATAAGCAATAAGAATTTTATTAAACAAAAAGAATAAGATAGAATATCAAACCGATTGTCTATCAAGCTTTCCTCAAACTTGAAGACCAATCACTGGGTTGAGCAACTTCTCTTTGATGAAAGATGATCAACTAGATGTACAATGGAGGGAGCACTTCCTCCTTGCCCTAAGCCTCACTTAGTCAAGCTAAGAAGTTTTACAATCACTCAGATAACCCTCAACAAAGCTACACTAATAAAACTTTCAACCACAAGAGAAATACTCACAAGAAATTCACACCACTTGGAGAACAAATCTAGCTTTGGAGACTATTTTCTAGCTAAAATGTCTCTTGAGATCTTGTAAACAAAGTGTGCAAAAGTCCTTGTCTGATTCAGAATCGTTTGTATTTGAAGGGAATAAAAAATGGGCTTCATTAATGCTTCCAACGGATAGAAGGCAGATGAAGAGTCAGCTAGCCGTTGGGACTGTCGGACGTCCGACAGCTTAGTCATCGTTCGATCCCATCGTCCGAAAATCAGTCAAGTTGTTGTTCGGACGTCCGATGGGATTTTATCGTCCGAGCTTCTGTGTCCGAACGTCGTCCAGAGAGTTATCAAAGCTTTGTGGAATTTTTAGGACGTCCGATGAGATTGATATGCTTCTGAAGCATGCGTCCGATCCTTCAGGACGTCTGATGCTTCCTTACGAGCGTCCGACAGAGTTTCCTTCTTGATGTTCTTCATCCTTTCGGACGTCCGACATGAGTGTCCTGTTTTTGCTTCTTCTTTTGGTTGATTTTCATTTCTTGACATATTCGTACCTGATTCTTTGATAGGCAAAAAACACTTATATTTGAAGAGAGTTAGATAAACATTTCAAAGTACTTTGTGATCATCAAAACCAAGAATAACACTACTGGTTATACTTTTGGTACCTCATTGAGCTTCTAGCTCACCCCGTTCCGTTATCCTTGTTTTCCTTACAAGGGACTATCTTTTGGACCAATAATCATTTTGAAAAATGAAATGAGCTAGTTTAAATACTCTTTTGTATAGCTCCTCGGGAGTTGAAAAACCCTAAATGTACCTTGATCCAAATATTTCCCTTTTGATTTGTAAATTACAAACGTATGTATAGAAAACTGTTTAATCATGTTCATGCATTATATTTGGTTTGGAAATGTTTATTCTCTAGAGTTATATAACGTTATCTGTATTCGACTGGGTTCCGACCGGATTGTGACGTGGTAGTCACTGTTCATCCGCGGCTTGTTTTCGTTCCTCGTTTCGTTTCTTTTAACGGTCGTTGTAGCGCTCGAGCACTGTATTATCTTTCGGAACAAGTTTTTCAGGATGTGATTAGCTAGTAGTCCTCGCGGCACTTCCATTTTGTTTTGATTTTTTTACGTGGGACCGTTGTACTAAAGATTGATTATATCTCTTAGTTCGGCTCAACTGGGTTCTAAATGTTTATCTTCTCGAAGTTCCTTTGAGCGGTTGGTAGGGTTTACGTTTGTTCCCGATCCGTAGTCCCGGCGAGAGTTGGACAGGCTGTCCGCCGAACCTTTTGGTTCGCCTTAGGGTGAGGCAAGGCTGTCACAGTTTGTCCTCCTGAACTCTCTCGAGTTCTGTGGTCATATACTATATTAAAATATTGGCAATACAAAACCAAAATACATCAAGAAATTAAGGTTTCAAAACATCAATTAGAAAATGCATCAATTTACTAGTTTTATGCTCATATAACTTATCAAAAGTATAACATTTTCTTGTTCAAATCAAGGGAAAAACCTCATGTGCATGCTAAATCAATGTTTCAAGAGTCATTTGGAGCACACGAGTATCAATTATAGTCAAACATATGAAGAAATTCGGTCAAGACTTTCAAAGTGCAAAGTTGGAAATTGTCTGACTAGAAAATGATTTGAAGAAACTAATTTCCTTTTATTTAAACCTCTTGTTTTGGCTCAAAACTAACACACATGCAAAGAAATAGATTGTTACAAGTGTTTTGAGTAAAGTCATATGCAAGAGGAAAACAAAAATGCCTAAGATTCACAACTCAACCCTCACTTGACCAACAATAAGAAAATCCAGCAATACGTCTCCCTATTTCTTCAAGTTAACCATCCAATTCAAATCTTAGTTTCATAGTAAATGAACCTCAATCAAGGCCACATATTATAGAGGACAATTGGTGTATACTCTAGGCCACAAAACCATCAACTTTGAACATATATATCAAGCTCCAATATCACTTCCACTCACTTAAACTACAAGAACAAAAGTGGGCAGCATCTCTCCTATTTTGCTTTACATTTTCCTCCAATTTCAAAGCTAACTTTCATAGCCAAATAGCCCCAAACAAGTCCGAAAGTTATAAGCTACAAAGGATCCTTATTTTAGCCATAAAACTAGCTATATTAGTCATATGCCTAGTGTGACGGCCCCACCTCCCCCTGGGGCGTACCCCAGGGTTCGGCGGGTCGCCTGCCCAGCTCACGCCAGGACTCAATACTCTAAAACTAGAAAATAAAGTTCACGCCAAAAGTAAGTTCTATGTACTCTATTATAGCTTCAAAGGTTGCATAAACTAGTACATCAAGTCATACATACCACGAGTATCAGAAAGTAAACCCTAGAAAAGCTGATAACTACAACCACCACGATAACTATATACATCTTACTAGTCAACTTATAACAAGGATAAATTCAACTATTCTCTAATCAAAAGACTAAACACCTTCCCGAGAGATCCCCGTGTCGGCCCCCTGCTAAGGAAAACAAATGGAATAGGGTAAGCTATATGCTTAGTGAGTAATCAGGGGTATAAATGTAAACTCACATCCAAATAACAAGTAATCAGGTTATTTCACATCAATAACAGAAAAGTAACATCACAATGGTAGGATACGGGTGGCTTCAAAGCCAGTTCAATTCCCTGAGCTTGAACGCCTGTTGACACTCCGTCAACCAAAGTACTCATAGACCGTAGACTCCACTTAACTTTCCCCGTTCACCTTATCAACCCCCACTGGCCAGTCAACAGCACACAGCAGCTCGAGCGAAACAAAATAACTTAGCTTTCGTCAAAGCTTTAACAAGGAACTAAATCCCATGTTTAGCATGGAACTATCTTCGACCAATCCCCAACTGGCTCGAATAGTTCGTCTAACCCTTGGAACCGGGCTGGAACCAAGCCCTGAGATATCCGATCTCTCAATAGATGGTATCTCTCAACAAAGTACTTACCCCAAACAGCACACAACAAATGGGGTTTAATTCAAGTCATGTAATCACCCCCATCAGCACACAGCAAAAGGGTGATACTCAACATAAGGCATGTATTCTCACATAGGAAATCAAAACAAAGGATGGGCTTAGGTCGAGTGAGATAAAGTACACCCTCGCCTAAGTACCCATTTAACATATACAAAGCACTTTAACAATTTCACATCAATAAACAACCCAATTACTCACTTGATAAAGCTTGGCACGAAAAATGATACAATTCACCGAGCTTGACCGTCACCGTCAAAAGACTCACAATCTGTATTGACAGATTATATACACACATAAGTGAAATGGCCACACAATAGCAGTTTATAACTTAAACGATCGAATACGGTCGAAAACGGTCAAAAATAATAAAAGACGGTCAAAAATGACGTTAAGGCCAAAAGAATGTCGAAATTGGCCGAAACGGCCGGAATGGTAATAAAATACCAAAAGTAGACCTAAACGGTCCAAAACAGCAAAAACGGTTGAGAAATGCACGTGCGCGTCCGTGAAAATGAAAATGGTACAAAACGGGTTACACGATTTTGCCCATAACTAGAGCTGTGGTTATCGGATCAAAATGTACTAGATGGTGTCTTGAACCTTAGACAAAAGGTTACAACTTCCATGAAGATACCTCAACCCATTTTTCAGTGCATCCAAGTTAAATTTGCAAAATACAGAACTAGAACTCCAAGGCTAGTTTATCTTTCTCGTGAAAATTTGGCGGCATGCCCCTTGTGTTTATCCATTTTTCAGCCATTTATGGTTTCAATATTTTCCTCAAACAAATTCAAAGTTACATACAAACTAATCTCATTTCAATAGCCGTTCAATAGGCTCAAGGTCATACAGGTACAAAATCAAGCTAACGACATGTGCGGAAATGAAGTTTAGCAAAAGACAGATTTGACGTGTTTTTGCGTAATGGACACAACCGAAGCTACGCTTATTGGATTGAAGTGAAATTTATACCATTTCGAAGCTAAGACAAATGGATACAATTTTTATGAAGACCACTTAGTCCAAATTCCAGTGTAACCCAGTCAAATTCCCAATTTACAGAACCAAATTCCAACTAACCGGCCAGTTAACCGTACTACCTTCAAATGGTCATATCTCAAGCTACCAAAGTCCTCTTAAGATGTTCTTAGAGGCGTTGGAAATATAAGACATAGTAAAAAAACTTTCATGTTTTGGCAAATGGCTAAATCAACACGGATCATAGTGAATAGACACGGTCAATTGGATGAACTGTCTAAAACGGATCACTGGATGCATCCGAGGGCAGTGAGGCTATTTTGATTTTTTCATAGGCTACGTTGCTCCGATTGAGCTGAAATTTTGTAGGTAACCATAAAATATCATTCTATACAATTTTCATGTTTTGTGATAAGCCTAGTTTGGCCTCTAACATGATGAAATAGAACCGGACAGAACTGAAGCTAAGATTTCCAGAAATCTGGAATTTTTGTTATTTCAAGCTATAATTCATATTTTCACCTTGAAACTGCCACTACTACTACCTTTACAAGATCATATACCACATATATGCATCATACAACACCAACCCACAAGAAACCCTAACTCAAAGGTCATCCAACCAATCATCAAAACTCTTTGAAACAAGCATCACAAGCACTATACTAACATTAATACCCAACTTAATCATGATTAATGGAAAAGAAATGGTTGATCAGCCATTATTGTGATGCCCCCACTTCTCCCTAAGGCGAACCAAAGGGTATCCGCGGAACGCCTGCCCAGCTCTCGCCAGGACTCACTACAATCCATCATTCAAAAGCTCGAAATACTTTAAGTAACTTCAATACATAATTAAAGTACTTCAAATATCTCACACTTACAATTATGTAGCTTTCAAGCTTAAATACAACCCAACGGAAAAGGGTACAATAGCCATCCGTTATAATATAACTTAAAGTTTTCAAAAGAAAACAATCTAGTACTACTCACGAGCACCCTTGGTCTCGAACCCTGTAAAAGAAATCCACAACGTGGTATGAGCTACACAGCCCAGTGAGATTCCAAGACACTCTAACAGTTCAAATAAATCAAGTAAGTTGGGCATATCATATGCATGGTTCAAGGTTACACAATGGCATGTTATCATGAGGTGGTAATCATTGTACGGGTAATTTGAGACATTTATCATGGTATGAGACATTAGCATGTATAGTTCACGAGTGATTGGAGCTTATTACAGGCATAGCTCAGGATTTCATGTTGGCATTTTAGCACGAAACAATCATCATGATACCAGGTAAACATATACTGTAGGATACGGTGTTCCAGTGGAACTCTGTCGGTCATCTGCACCTTATGACTTCCGGATCCCCTCGGTTTGACTGGCCATCACCTTATCCCTCCAGTGGTAATACTCGAGTATACCGAAACGGTGTCCCAAGGTTCCAACCTACCCGACCGAGCCCAGTCCTGGCTCGAGTAGGTTAGTAACGATGAGCAGGGCCCAATTCAGCTTAGAGCTTACAACATGCACAAGTAATCAAGTAATTCGGCAAAAGGTAAAATTCATAATTTGAGTAGGTCGAGTGAGGTAAAGTACACACTCGCCTAACAATGATGGACAACTTCATATAACATGCGATTCATGATAATCAAGTGATCAAGTAAGTTGGTGATTACGTAAGCAGATAATCAAGTAAGCAAGTAGCCGAATAGATTAGAAAACGGTAAGTAAACATGGTTAACGGTAAACGGTTAACGGTGGTAATTACGGTTAATTGGTAGACATATGTCATTTTAATAGGCCACCATTGGCCGTTTTCACTTTTTCCACATAAGAGTCGAGGAGATTCACTCCAACCGACTTATGCTGTCATAGCATAATTAATCATTTAAACACATCATGTAGATATGCTCTCCAAGCATTTCATATCTAATATTTCAAGTAATCACATAAATATGCTCTTTAAGCATTTCATATCGAATAGTTCAAATATACATATTTCAGGTATTTCATGTCGAGTAATTCAAGTATACCTTATTCAGATATGCATGAGTGTGGTAAATACTTAACATATAGCACTTAACACTTAATAATCATGGGTTATGCATGTCATAGACTTATTCCAATTACGTATTCCTATATGGAACACTCACCTATAGCAACAAGAGAGTAATACTCAAACAAATGTCTAGACGTCCACTTCGAGTTCCTCTTGAAGGTCCCCTTGAGCGCCTGGGCAAATAACCATCAACTATTATACACTATCACTTAGAACCCCTACTTATCAAAGAAGGTTATACAATCTAAGGGGAATTCATTAATTGGGCCTTAATTATTAATAATCGAGGCTCAAGAGTAAAGTTTTAAAGTCTAAAGAGAGAGACTAATATTTTCCATGAAATCGAGTTCAAAATGTTCAATCGGTATCGAGAAAAGAAGGCAAGTTTCCAAAATCTCATTTTCTAAGAAATTGACAAATTTCAGCTTTGGGTGTCAATTTTAGAAAAATCGTATCTTGCACTATGTAGGTCCAAAATTGGAAAGCTTGATACCGTTGGAAACTTCTTCAAAAGCGCTAAAAGTTCCTAGAAGATACTTTTCCATGATTCCAAACAGAAGGTATTCAAAAATTGACTCAAAGTTGCTGCTTGGGACCATTTAGACAGTTTCGGGGTTGGTTTTTGACCATCTTTGAAAATCCGGCAAAATTCATACAATACGAACTAACCTCCGAAATTTAGAACTCAATTAGAGCTACAATCAAAGTTTAAAACAAAATAAACGGTACAAGAATTGAAGTTTTGAACGCCAAGATATAGCAGCTCAAAGTTGGCTAAAATTCCTCCTCGATCAAGAATTTCCAGATTTAAACATGAACTTTGGGACTTTGTTTGAACATCTAAACAGACTTGAAATGGCACCAAATTTGGTATGATTATACTACCATATAAGGGCTATTCCTATGTCAAATTTCATAGAAAAATATGCACGGAAAGTCACTTAACGAAATCACTCAAGTTTCCAAATTTTTAAGGCAAAGCTGCCTCGTGTATGAAAATTTCCTTTTTCTAAACTTTTGACCAAGGGAAGATACCTAAAACATGTCTCGTTTATGATAATCAGGTCTAGCAAGAATTCAAAATACATTTGATAGGTGATTTACATCAAGAATTTCGAAATAACAAGTCCCAAATCATTGTTAGTTACAAATCTGTCCAAGTGGAAAATTCTATCACTGTAGCTGTTTCAAACTTTGGCCACAACTCACTCAATTCAACTTGGAATTGGGCGTGGTTGATGGCTTTGGAAAGCTCTCTCATAAAGCTGAATTGTCTCAGAAGAAACCATTTTCAAATTCCATTCACAAACAGCTCGTTTTTGAGCATGAAGATACAAGTCCTGTCCTGTCTCCTGGAGAGAAACGAAACAGGACAGTGATTTTCAATCGAATGGTGTTGCTCACTCAAGTGGAACTAGAATGTACATTTGGTACCAATGGAAATCTGGGAATGTCTAGTTTCAAATGCCACTGACGGCACTGAATTTCGACATCGGAGTAAAGAGTTATAGCCGATACAAGATGACTGCCTAGGCAATACGGGATTCATTTTCCAGTTTTGCTAACTTTGGAAATCAACTCATTTAACCAACCAAATCATGTTATTTTTCAATGAAATTTTGTACACACTCACAATAACATGTAAACAATATAATCAAGTCATTAGAACCTCAAAATTGTGCACAAAAATGGTCGGACAAGGCAGGGGTAAAACGGTCACTTTTGCTCCAAGCACCTCCTATGATTTTCTACCAACAATACAACATTAATCCACTAATTTAAGCACTAAACCACCATTAAATCCATCATCAAGCATGAGATCAGTCCTCAAGACAAAGGTGGGAGTTCATAGAGCCCACCCATTTCATTTTACACCATAAACAAGCTACCCAAATGCAAATACTACCTTATACATGTAAGATGATCTTCATAAAGCAAGATTTAAGTGTTGGATTAACACCTACTTGATTAGAGGATGAAGGCAGAAATTTCGGCCCCTTAGATGCTCAAGAAAACCATGGATAGCAGCTCCTTTTCTTAGCTCAATGGGATCTCTAAATGTTTAGTTAAGTGTAGTTCGAATTTGGAGTGAATTGGAAGAGGTTTGATGAAGATTTGATGAAGGAAAAATGAAGAACTTGGTCTTGTTTTTCCTTGGAGTTGCACGGCTGGAATGAGGATTCAAAAAGTGTTGCACTAATATTTTTATGAAAGGAAAACTGGTAGGTTTTGTATTTAACATAAATTAAATATGTGAAAGCAAAAAAGAAAAGAAATTACCCATAAATCTATGTCTTGCAAATCTATACTAGTAAAATAGTTTCAAACAAAATTAAACATTAAAATAAACTGTAATTTATACACATTAAAATATCTGTAATTTATACACATTTTGCAACTACTACTTTGTGTTTTCTCTGTAATGAATTTTTTAACTATTGAGAACTTAAGTTTTGTCTTGCAAATCTATACTAGTACAATAGTTTTAAACAAAATTAAACATTAAAATAAATGTTTGAAAAAGAACAAAAGTACATTTATCACTTGCAGTAATGTAACAAAATTTTCTCAACCATTATCAATATTTTCACAAAAGTATTAAAAACTAGCAATTGACAATATTAAAAACTAGCAATTTAATTAGTGACGACTTTTCTTGTCATTATAATCTTGAATAAATTAGTGATAACATTATGTCATCACTAAATTTTCTTTGATTTTGACTTAACAATAATGTCTTATTAATAGCATTTGATTATTTTTAATGAAAGTCTGTAATAACCATAGAATTTGACTTTCGTTATTTTCAATTAATGATGTACTTTAGTGCTGCAATTATAAAAAATTGCAGGGCTAAAATATTTGTAAATTATAAAAGTATATTTTCATGTAATTAACAAATTTTGCCACCTATATTGATGAAAATTTGTGTTTTTGTACTAAAAAATAAAGAATAATACTATAGCAATAAAATCTATGCTTCAAACCAAATTAAAAATAAAAAAAAGCATGATGATTGGTCTCAAATGTTGGGAAAATGATTATTTTTATTGAAACTATGTTATAACCATATAATTTGAGTTTAATTATTTTCAATTACATGATGTTCTTTAGTGCTGCAATTATAAGAAATTAGTATAAAATATTAGCAAATTATAAAAGTACATTTTCAATTATATGAAATTAACAAATTTTGCCACCTATGTTGATGAAATTTTTTTATTTTTTGCTAAAAAATAAAGAATAATACTATAGCATTAAAATCTATGGTTCAAACCATATTACAAATCCAGAAAAAAACATGATTTTTGGTATCAAATGGAGGGAAAATGAGTGAAGTCAAAATTTTGATCAAATCATAGTGAAAGTGCCGCGCACAAAAACAATATCCAAAGCAAAGCAAAGACCAAAAGCAGCGGAACACATTCTGAAAACAAAAGCAACGGAACACTTGGTCTGAGTTAAAGCAACGGAACAGTTGACCAACACAAACTTTCACCGAGCTGAAACAAACAGAGCTTCCCAAAACAGAGCTTTCGCACGGCATTTATCACTTTCACCCACACAACAAATCCGTTCTCTGGCTTCTCACTAGCATCACCATGGCTGTCCAGCATTAAAGGGCAAGGTTTTCATTGGAAAGGTTCGTTATTCTCTCTCCTATACATTTTCCCCAATTTTTCCAAATCCCTAATATTCTACAATATTTTTTGCAAATTTCTGCCCAAAATCTTTTAGCAGCTCTTGATTATTAGATGCTATCATAGCTATGTTGTTATTTACTTGATCATTTTCTCCAATTGCTTTATGGCCCTAATTTTGATAATAGCTTTTGGCATATCCTCTAATTTTGATGCGGCAGTGCTTAAATTTCAAAATCAGAAGCTCGTTGAGAAATTAGAAGCACAGAAAATCGAGATTATTGATTTCAAGGAGAAAATTGGTAAGCTGACGGTGAAACAACTGCCATATGAGAACGTTGTTGCGGTAGTCAGTAATTCGTGGGAAGAGGTATCCATCTATCTAATGTCCTTGATACTACTTTTCCAGTGTTATGTCTCATATGTCTGGACTCTAGATGGTAAGGTTTGACTCCTATTCTAATCTTTTCTTTTTCTTTTGTCTTGCAGACTGTTAAGGACTTGGAATCACATTCTATACGCACAAATGACTGTGCGAAATGTGAGCGAGGTGTCAAAGATCTACTTGTCAGAGACGGTGCAAATCCTTTGCCTTATAATGGTATCTTTCCCTTTTTCCTTTTGCCTTCTTCATAGTTGTTTCAAATATTGTCCCTATTCAGTATTGCTAATTGTTTAGCATCTCATAATCTATAATACTTGTTGGTTGTAAGAATATTCTGTCGTGTAATAGTTTGATCAGGAACTTGGAATTTGAATGGACAGTTGTCAGGTGTCATCTAATAACCTTCTTTCGATCTGTAATAGAGATTGATTTCAGGTATATTGTTTCAGGTTGTTTCAAGTTTCAAACATGCCAATTTAGGATAAGGGTTGAGATGTATTTTTCTCAAACTTGCTTGTTTGTTAAGGTGCTTGTCATGCTCTTAGAATTTGTGATATTTTCCAAATGGTTAATGTTGCTGAGCTTTGAGGATTGGCCATAGTAAATTAAAAACCATGCCATCAGATACCGACCCTGGCAAATTTTTTTGCTGTTGCATACCTCTCACTGCCTTCTTTACCCCCACTCTATGTTGTAAAAACAGACAGACATCTGCACCACGTATTATTGAATTACTAAATAGCATATCCTGTTTACCAGAAATTCATGCTTTGTCTCCAGTACTTTTTCATGTTTTCCGAGAGCTTATTATTATCTTTTTTTTTTTGGTTTTTGTTTTGGGGTTATGTATTAGTTTAATTTATTCTTCTGTGATACAGTTCATGGAGAATGAAAATAAATTATTTCTTTTCATGAACTTTCTGCTTATGTTTCTGAGTATGAATTAAGATGAGTATGAAGTTGGGAACTAGCTGATAGAAAGTAGGAATACCTTTTCTATGACATACACGTATTGGTCCATTTATTTCACAGTTTGCAGGCATTATGTTTTTATAGATTTGAACCCACACAAGAAGCAGATGTTGCTCCAGGTTTAAATTAATTCCATCTCTTGATTGGGAGTGTGTCACTGTTGGGATCATGCTACCATGCCGAGCAATTTGCATCATTCTTTAGAAATGTTTGAGAGAGTCGATGAATGCTTGGATTCCTAGGAGAAACTTTGTATATAACTTTTTTTGAAATCAGTTTTCATGGAGAATGGACTCATCTGTTTTACAATGTTGGGAATGTGGTGTGATGGAGAGCGGCCTTTTAGCGTGAGGCTCATGTATCACTTCTGTACTGATATGGTATAACCCCATAATATGTGCCCAAAAGATGTATGGTTTCTGGGCTTTCCCTGATGTAAGGAAATTTTGATTGCAGACTAATTTATTCATATATTTTTCCACTATATGCGTTTTTAGCTTTCTAATATCTACTATCAGATTCTTAATGATAGCAATATATGCAGTCAGAATTTCCTTCATCTCTTGTAGGACCTGCTCACTGTTCTTGCAATTGGTATAAAGTGGGTTGTTTGGTCTGATGTTCGTTATTTTACTGCTAAAAGGTCATCTTAGGGACGCGATTGGGTTTGAGAAATTTGTACATGGTTGAGCTATCCTGTTTGTGCTACTAGGTAAAGCCTCATAAGTATGTCATTCTTCAACTACTGCATATCGACCATTTGGTGGTTGAAGTTAGGATTGGTGATTAATTGTGGGTCCAAGTAATGTTTCCTAGTCCTATAATACAAGGATATGAAAAAGATCATTACAGCGAGTTAATCAAAAGCCAAGACAGTGATGCTATAATTTGGACAATTTGGATAGAAGTTGTTAAAAAAAAAAGTGATGATATATGTGGACCTTGTGGTGAAAGATTGGTGTCAAATACCTCAATGGATAAATACGCAAGAGCGACCTTTTTAGTACAAGAATCTCTTGCAGGAACTTCTAAAGATGTCATGAAAGCTCAGTTAAGTTGGATGTTGGCTCTTAACAGAGTTCGAAAAAGGGATTCTATAAGCAAATGGATACCTTTTCCACCAGCAAAAGATGAAGCCGGCCAAATCCGATAACAGAGCTGTTGCTTTTGATTTTTCTACTTTTAAATGCTGAGAGCTCAAGTCGATCAACATCTGCAGCATCCCACAAGTTCAGGAACTGATCATGACAAATAGTCGGTAAATTATCATTATCCCAATGGATAACTGACTGGAATTTTGTAGTTTGGGGTGTGGGGAAGGACTTGTCCGGCAGAAACACCCCATTAGCCGACCTTAACAGAGGAAGTTGAATAAAAGACTAACCTGAAGTTTTCGTCCTTACATATGCTGGTGTTGTAATATGTGGGCCCAAATTATATGAGGTTCTTAATGAATTGTAATTTTTGTCTTAATAATCTAAGTCTCATTACTTGTTCTTTATTATTGTACTCCTCCCCTTACCTACTTCTTTTACTCTTTTATGACAGATAAATGCTATTCATACCAGCTTTTGGAAGATATCTATGGTTATGGTTGAAGAATGTTGAAGACAAAATTGCCTTTTGCTCATGGAGTGGTTCATTTAGATGTTCTTCAATTTCTTAAATTGTGATTGCTTTTGTAAATGTACCTTATGTACAAGTGATATTTTGGACAAATGTTATTTTTGTAGGCATTAGTTGGGTAATGTACACTTGAATTTGGCATTTGATAATGCTATATTATTACCATGTAATCTAATGCAAATACTTTTGGTTATCAATCGTTCATGTTTATTTGTATGGTTTGTTTAAAATCAATGATTTAGCAATGATTACAGGCCAAATTATGACTATTAAGCTATTGAGAAATTATCTAATGACAAAAAAAAGTTGTCACAAAATAGAAAATAAAAACTCCTTGTCACAACAGAGACTGTCACTAAATCTAAGCTACATTTGTGACGACAATTGTTGTCAGTAAAATAGTTATATACAATGGCTTTCGGTGCTTTTTAGTGACGACCTTAAGTAGAGCATTTTTGACAAAAGATCAATTCGTCAATAAAACACTTCCGGATTGTTGTCACTAATGACAACTATTTAGTGATGACATTTCGGGTCGTCACTAAATAGTTGTCATTAGTGACGACAATCTGGAAGTGTTTTATTGACGACTTGATCTTTTGTCAAAAATGCTCTACTTAAAGTCGTCACTAATGAGAACTATTTAGTGACGACATCACTGTTTACTTTTACCGACGGGGATTTAGTGACGACTTTGTGACGATCAAAAAGTCGTCAATAAAAGGTATTTGTGACGATTTTTGTATGTTCTGTGATGACTTTGTGTTGTCACTGATGAACAATTTTCTTGTAGTGGTAGTAGGGCCATAATAAATGAATAATTTCTAAATAAAAGGGCATTTATAAGAAAAACGTGAGGGATTTTACAATTCCATAAATTGAATTTAGGGTTTCGATTAAAATAGGAGAAATTTAAGAAAACGGTCAGTCACAAGTGAAACTAGGGTTTTGATTAGACTTTTAGGGTTTCCAGTCTTTTAAAATAAAACAAGGTTTTAAATCAAACCCAAAGAAATAACTTTAATTTCTTCTTTAAAACAAAATAATGTTTTAAAATAAAAATAAACTAAAGAAACCGTAATATCCTCTTTGAGACTAAACAAAAGATGATCCTAAAAGTTGGGGTATCACACCTAGCCTATATTCAACTTATATCTAAGCTGGAAATTTAAACCCTAAGCTGGAATTTAACACCAAGAGCTAGAAATCCTTCAAGTGAAGGCAAAAATACATGTACAAGCTGGAAAATCTTCATGGCAGCCCAAAATTTCATAGCAAGCTGGAAAATAATATTTCAAAGCTGGAAATTCTCAACCAAAGCTGGAAATTTGGAACTAAAGCTGAAAAATCCTATTTTGAAGCTGAAATTTCATACTAAAGCTAGAAATCTAATATCAAAACTCTCAAGTCCATAGCAAAGATAGATATAATCATCTCATGGCTGGAAAATATAAATCAAAGCTGGAAATGTTCCACCAACTTCACAACCCATGAAATCTTCCATAAAACTTCCATATTCAAGTAATATATCCACTAAAATGCAAGATTAACAGGAAAAGTAGCTCCTTGCCAAGAGTACCTTCAATCCCTAAGGAGAGTGGCAAATCACAGCTTCCTTCCTTCGAAAATAACTCCACACCAACCTCCTTCCTTCGTTGTTACAACCTCCTATGGATGGATTTAAGGTTTGAGGTTGATTTTCCCACGAAATCTTGCTAGGAATCAAGATGAAACTTGAAGAAATTTTCTCTCTTTTCTTGCTAAGGGAGGCATCCATGAGGGAGGAAGAAAGTGAAGGATTTTGTCCAATTTTTCAAGATAAAGACCAAAAAAAGTCTTGGTCAAAGAATGGGTGGATGACCGACAAGTGTCGGCCTAGGGTTTAAGCTTATCCTTTTTGTATTTCCTTTGTTTCTAATCTCCAAAATATCTAGGGTTTCTCTAATACACTCTTAACACTTCTAATCACATAATTCCTCTAGCACGACACTTGTTCTCGTCCACCAAATATAACGCACACGTCTTACTAGTCGATCAAACTACCATAATACTCTACGAAACTTAACATGCACCAAAATATAAAAAGGGAAATGATAAAAATCTTGGCTCAACCAATGAAATCACCATGAAATTAAGGCAAGCAAATAAGCAAGTAAAGTAAAATTAAAGGGAAATATAAATTAATTCTTTAAAAATAGGAGAAAATTTAAAATAATGTTCGTGTCCTTACAGTCGAGGTTGTTCCATCTTTGTATCCATAACCTGGTCGAGATAGATCCTTCCGCTACCGGTGCAATTCGTTTCTTTAGCAGTCGAAGGATCTATCTCAACCAGATTATGGATACAAAGATGGAACAATCTCGACCCCTTGAACCCAAGAAATTGCGAGTCTTGAATCTAATCACAACCCACAACTCAACAAGATAGCGAACCAAGATGTATTTAGTAGAATGGTGCCACAATTCAATGTGGTCTTGAATTGATAAACCAAACCTGAATAAAGGAGACACAACTAACTTTGTATCAAGGGACGCTCCTAAAGAAACAACAAAGGGAAACATTCTCGATTTTTATTCATTTCAAAATCGTCTAACCTCCAAAAAATTGCATAAGGTTGGCTATTTATAGCCTTACAAGACTCAGAAACCTAATCTAAGTTGGAAACAATACAAGTTCCCTTATTTGACTTGGCTTCTAAACTTGACACAACTTCCTAAACAAATTTGGAAGCAATTAACTACTTTCCTAAAACTCTAACTCAACTAGAATAGGAAATTAACTCAAATTGACTTAAATATGGTTAACATGACCTTAGCTTTTATTCCCCTTATTAATGACACAAAAATAACTTAAGACTAACTCTAATTAACTAACAATTATTGCTAGAAACAATAACAAGAAATAAACATGACACGGGTTCAGATTTTCAATGATTCTTGAGCCCGATTGCACCATCAACCATCATAAGAATGTGAACACTTGTAAAATAATTTTCCTTAGACTTTAAAGGGATCCGGATCTTCATGTTCTCATTAGAAGTAAGAACATATGAGTCTACCAAAGAAAAGGAAATTCAAAATTTTTGATCCACCATCGTGGCCAAGGCACCTCAAGTGTTTGAGTTCTACCCCTAAACTGTGATCTCAACATGTCGTCAAGACTATATTCAAATGCTTTGGAATAACTTAAAGGTGATGATATCCCAAATAGTCTTGGAACGCATGCCTACTCTTGAGATGAAAGCAAATGAAATCATGGAGGAAATGCAAAATTTCAATGCCATGGATATCTCAAACTTGCAAGACCTTTTAAAGGCTTTCTTTGCAAACGCAACTCATTATGTCGCATGGAAGTTTTCTCTTTCAAATAAAATTTCAGTTGAATCATGCAATGAGTTACTTTCTACGGCCACCCAGTATCTTAGAGATGCTCAGAGTAAGGAGAAATAACAAAAAGAGAAGATCCCAACGCACATGTTGAAACTTAAGGAGATTGACTACGAGGAAATAGATCTAAGGAAACGGCTTGAGTTCTTGGATATTCACAGGAAGGAGATACTTTCATTGCTATGAAAGGAGCAAGATGAGCTTACCCAAGTGCAAGGCAGGACGGTCGACTTATAAAATGAAGTTTGAAAGATTGAGAATTCCCTACCTTTACTTGTTGAGGATAGCCAAACATTGGACAGGATGCAAGCATTACTTAAAAGTAATCACAAAGAGTTGTCATCATTTGAATTCTAGGATCAGTTGCAATCTTTTACTTTGTTTCAAGTTTCATTTATTGTTAATCACCTAAAGCCACAACAAACTTGATTTTTTTTTTAATTTCATGACACTCTTGTAGATGTTCCATATTTTTCTTTGTTCTTTCAATAGCCACCGTTTTAGGCTATCAACTACAAAATAAACAATTCAATCTTTGCATAATTTTGATCACACTTGAGAAGGTAATTATCCAAATAATTTGATAATTTGAACATACTTTTAATTGTATGCCGCAAAGTAATTTGATTTTTTCTAAAGAGGAAAACTGTTATCCTTCATTGTATGACATTTTTACAAAGATCAAATCATCAGGGGAAAATGTTTGATTTTTTGGGATTGTAACTTGTGAGAACCCGTAATTTTCTTAATTGCTAGGTTTTATTTTCTTTTAATTGCACGCTTTTCCACATTTTATTTATTCAAAAAATTGTGAAAATAATTTTTATGAGTAAAGATGGTTTTGAAATCATTTTTTTCTAGTATAAGTTAGTTTATAAGATTTTAAGAGTGTATACCGGATGTGGGACCTACTAGTGCGGTAAGTTCGATAAAATTCGACCAATTAGGTTAAATTTTGTATATAGGAATTAATTTACTAGGTGTTAGTAAGATAAGGGAAAGAATTGGAGGATAGGAACATGATTTGGCAAAGATTAGTGAGAGAATGGCCAAGATGGTGCCAAGTGGCAAGACACCAACCATGCAGCTTATTTGACCAAAGAATTTGATGAATTAAAACCATTTTTTTTGCTCCATTTCCTTCATAAGCTGGCCGGCCATCTTGGAGCAGCAAAGGAGAAGAAGAAACTCCATTTTCTTGCTTTTTACTCTTAGTTTAATCTTAGGAAAAAAATCAAAAGTGGAGTGAGTTAGTGAGTGAAATCCATCCAACTCTAGTGTGTGATCTTCAAGCCTTGAAGCTTTTGGTTGGTGGTTGTTTTGGGTGACTTAATCAACTTGTAAGAGAGGTATGTGATCTTTAATCCTTGCTTTTATGTTGTTATATTAAGTATTTAAAGGTTTGAGGGTAAACTAGAAGTTGTATGGATGCTTCCTATGGCTAAATCTCTTGAATTAGTGAAGTGGTAGTTGGGTTGGTTAAGTGGCCTACCATGTGTTTGTGTCACGACCTCACCTCCCCCTGAGGCGAACCAGAGGGTTCGGCGGGCCGCCTGCCCGGCTCTCGCCGGGACTCAGTCGTTCACTACAAACCTCAATTAAATACAAGATACGATCTCAAATAAAAATCAAATATCCCAAAACTTTACATATCAAAAGCGAAGCGTCCACGCTTCCGCTGCGCCACTCTGATCCTTGATACCAACTATTATACAGGAGGAAGTCCAAAACTAGACTATTACACATCCAATCAATTCTAAACGTTCAATACAATCCCAATATGAACGATTACACAAAAGGAATTCTAAGTTCAATCCATACATGAGATAATCCATGAATAAACACTACAAGCCCTTCCTTCGCCTTGAGCCCTGTGGAGGGGAATAAAACATTTTGGGGTGAGCTAGAAGCTCAGCGAGTAACCAGTAAAATCAGTTATCCAATCAGTTTCACAATCGTTCATTTCAATAATGTCATTTCAATATGGAGTATCAATAATTCAAGAAACATTTACAATGGAAAGCGATAGTAACATTCATGAAAAGGATACGTTCGTTCTCCTGTCATTTCATTGCATTTTGGTTTCATTCGTGCATTCATTCACCCCGTCCCTGGCTTTTGGCCAGGCTCCACCAACCTACAAAGTAATACTCGAGTATACCGAAACGTTCACCCAAGTTCCTAGTCGCCCGACCGAGTCCGCTTCTGGCTCGAGACGACCGGTAACAAGGGGCAATGGCCAGTTCAGCCCAAAAGGCTTACATTCATGCGCAAGTAGCATTTAATCATTAATCATTGAAAATTTCGTATTTATTTAGGTCGAGTGCGATAAAGTACACACTCGCCTAGAAAACTCGTTTTAACAATCATTGAAAGCAAAATCGATAATAACAAGACACTGATATGCAAGCACGCATGATATGTAAGAAAACAGTTCCAAAATTAACTTTGAAAATAGTTCAAAAGTAAATAATGCGGGAAAGCGGTTCAAAAGTAAATTCGGAAACAGTTCAAAAGTAAATAATGCAAGAAACGGTTCAAAAGTAAATTTGGAAACAGTTCAAAAGTAAATAATGCAAGAAACGGTTCATAAATAATTTTAGAAATAGTTTGAGGTCACTCACCTCAATGGCTCAGCAATCATCCATCATACACTCAATGCAATCAAGTCCTTTCAAAGTTCGGACAGCACTTCCCCTGAATTTGCTTACTTTTCCAGCCATCATGGCTTCATTATATCCTCAGCCAGTCCCAAAGGTACACACACAACAACAAGTTCATCCAATAGCCATTCAGCAAGCTCCAAGTAGTACTAGTACAAGTCAAGCTAGGGAAAAGTTCGGAAATGAAAGTTAAGCTCAAAACCAGAAAAATAGTTTTGACGTCATTTTGCGGTAATGGTACCAAAGGCTCTACGATTGTCAGATGAAGGTACAAGATACACCGTTTCGAAGCTAAAAGACAGGGCTACAACATTGTAGAAGGTAACTCAGTCCAAATCCCAGTACAACTAAGTCATATATGCCAAATACCAAACCAGAACCGTAATTGCAGGTTTACAAATTACACTATGCTGTAATCAGTACAACTCAGTCTAAACAGGTCCAAATGCAGAAATTCCAAAGGCATATGGTAGCTAGGACATCAAGATACATTTCATCAGAAGACCTCAACACCCAAATCCAAAACAATTCCAGTCAAAACAACCCATTTCAAACGCCGTTCTAACATCCTGATGAACCCAGAACAGCAATAGTAATTTCGAAATTTTCTCACTCTACGCTACTCCGATTGACCTGAAATTTTGTAGGCACATTTAAAATGTCATTCCCTACAACTTTCATGTTTTAAGATAAGGCCAATTCGGCCTCTATCTAGGACCTAAAAATTCGGACAGAATGAAGAACCAAGAACCCTAATTTTCCAGATTTCTTGCAAAACAGAAATTAATTGCAATCTTCCACTTTTTCCACCTCATAGAGTCCTTAAACATCATTTCCAATCATCATAGATAGCCACACAATCATGCTTATATTAAAACAGAAAATTCCCCAAAAATAATAAAACTTCATTATTTCAACCACAAATCAAGAATCAATCCATAAACTTGCATCTTATACAACCACTAAGCATGCTTTAAGCATCAATTAAAGGAGGAGGGTGGTTCTTCACAACTTACCTTTAAAACAAGAGAGAGAGAGAGCTATGGGTCACCTTAACTTTCCAAACAACTTCACACACCAACTCACAATCACTACTTGAAGAGGTTTTATGGAAGGAATTCAAGATTAAACGGTTAATTTGTGAGATTGGACAAGATTGGAGCAAGAAACTTGGAAGCTTTTCTTTCTTTTCTTGTAAGAAGAGGTTCAGCCAAGCTTGAAGGAAAAATGGAAGATTTTTGGTCAATTTTGATATTAATTTGGTAAAGGCATGAATAGTGGTCAAATGGCAAGACTAACTCTTATGGTGACACTTGTCACCTTTAGGTTTAAAACTTATCTTTTTGTCTCTCCAATACAAATATCTTAACACCTTGTAAAATAATATCACTTAATACAAAATTCCAACAAGTTGTCAAAAATATAATGCATTTACCTCACTAGCGGGTCCCACGTCCAAAATACGCTCTTAATTTCTCAAAAACTAACCAATACTAGAAAAATCATTTTAAAACTATCTTTGCTCATAAAATTTATCTGGGGAATTTTTCTAATAAAGAAAATGAAGAAAAGGCGGGCGATTAAATAAAAGAAACCCTAGAAAATTAGAAAATTTCCGGGTTCTCAAACTCATTTTTTTCGGGGCGTCACAGTTTGATTAATTGTTAAAGCTTTGATTCATGGTTTTAATTAGAGTTAACACTTGTCATGTTGGTTAAGAGGAAAACAATGAAAGGATGAAGCAAGAAAAGTAGTGGTATGCACTAATAGCCCAAATTCCAGATTTCTGGAAATTCCAACTTCAGTTCTGCCCGGTTCCAGTTAGTGATGTTAGAGGCCGAATTAGGCTTATCACAAAACATGAAAGTTGTATAGAATGATGTTTTATAGTTTCCTGAAAAATTTCAGCCCAATCGGAGCAACGTAGCCTGTGAAAAGACCGAAATACCCCTGCTGCCCTGTTTCTGTCCGAAACTGATAATCAGCTTCTGTAATTGGTTAGTTTGACTGGGAATACTACTGATTTGGTTGTCGATGTCTTCTTAAGAATTATATCCTTGTATCTTATATTTCAAATGGCTTTGGAATTACCTGAATCGGAGTTGTGTGTGCTGAGATATGCTTGAATGAATCAGGACTGCTAGTTGAATTTCACAGTGAGCTTCGAACTGGAAAATCTGGGGTTGTTTTGGTAACTTTGACCTAGTTTGGACGAGAACTGGACTAAGTAGTCTGCATCAAAGTTATAGCCCTCTGTCGTAGCTTCGGAACGATATAACTTTCACTTCAATCCAATAAGCGTAGTTTCGGTTAGGTCCGATACGCTAAGTAGCGGTGAATCTGCCTTTTTGGTTTCCTAGCTTAAAGCTCATTTCCGGTCATTTTCCTAGCTAAATCTTGTACTTGAATGACTTTGAGCCTATTGAATGGCTGTTGTGATGAATTTATATTGTGTATGACTTTGGGATTGATTGAGTGTGAGAACCCTCACTTTAAAATACAATTTTCTAAACTACATGCCTTACTCTAAGAATGAAACCACGGATTATAAGCCCTAACATTGTATCCCCTATGTGTTATCGTATACTCTAAGAAATTAAAACATTTTTTCTTGAGTTAGTTTTAACTATTTCACCACTTATAATATACCCTTGCATAGCATTCTACATGTATTAAAACAATTTCCATGCATTACATTTTATATCCTTTCACTTCAACTAAAACAATTTTTAGTTAGTTTTATTTTCCACCACTTACATTATCCCAAGTGGCTTTTATTTGTGGTTGGGACTTTATGTGAGATATTAGTGGTGTTAAATAGGTATTGGTACATTTGGAAGGGTTGAAACATAATTAGTCAAAGGATTAATAGAAGTTGTGGACAAGAAGTGACCGTGTGGCAAAATCCTAGCCAAGCATTTTGTTGACTAAGGGTTAAGAGACAAATTTAAGTTGGACTTGGCCATTTTCTACTCCTTATGGCCGAATTTCTTAGGGCTTAGCAAGGAAGAGAGAGAGCTCCAACATCTTGCTTTCTAACCCTAGCTTAAACTTGAGCAAAAACCAAAAGAGAAAGAGTTTGAGTTAGTGAGAAATTTTCCTCCAATCTAGTGCTTGATTCAAGCTTGAAGTTCTCACTTTTGGTGGATTGATTTGGTGGCTCAAGCATCTTACAAGAAAGGTAAGTACACTTTAAATGATAGTTTTATGGTAATATATCATGTGCATCAAAGTGTTAATGGGAAACTACAAGTTGTTTGATTAAGATTTGGAGTAATCTCTTGGAATAAACCAAAGAGTAGTTGAGTTAGGTGGCATGCCTACCAAGTGTTTGATGAAATGTTTGCACTTTGGTCATGGTTATTTATGAGGTGTGTGATCCTTAATCTTTGGTTTTATTGTGTTATATGAAGTACTTAATGCCTTGAGGGCAAACTAGAAGTTGCCCTAAACTAGGAATTGTGGTTAAAACTCTTGAACTAAAAAAGTAGTAAGTGAGTTAGTAAGTATGCCTACCATGTGTTTGATGAAATGTTTGCACCTTGTTCATGTGTGTGTATGAGGTATTAACATGTTTTAAACCTCTTTTGAGTTAGATCTAATACTTGTTATGTGAAGGGAGTGAAAATCATAAAAGGGGTGAAAGTTAGAAGATTTTGGTGAAGGTGCTGTCCATAATTTTAAGGGCTTGCTGCCCTGTTTTGTTTTGGTATTTTTTGTGCTTAATTTGGCTACAAATGTGAGGGATATATGTTGGGTTATGTGTGTGGAGGTTGTCTACAAAAAATTAGCGATTTTGGTTGGATGAATTTTGAGTTATAAACAAAGAGGCAAAACTGGACTAGGTCCAGAAATTTTCTGACCAGCAATCTTGTGAAGGTCATAACGATTTACTCGATGATCAGAATTGAGTGCCATTTGTGGCATTTGAAATTAGACTCTTAGAGCTTTAAAATGGTACCAAGCTCATTTTCTGGTTCGTCCCGAGCGATTCGTGGCGAGTCTTGAAAGTTGGCTGCCCGGTTATTACTGTTCATCCGAGACTGTCCAGAAAATTCATTTGGTCGCTTGATTTTGAACCACTTACGTTGGGATTTTGGAAATGGTTTCTTCTAAAAAAATATATCCATATAAATCTATTTTCCAACGCCACCGACAGAATCTAATTCAGACTTGCCTACAGTGAATTATAACTGTTTTCCTGAGACTGCCGGGCAAGACTGTTCAACCCGAAAAAGGAAACCTTATGAAACTTTTCTTTTGCTAAGCTTTCATGTACACACTAAACTTGTTTTCTCATGAACTTTTATCATGGTATAGATCTCATTTGCATGCCGGATTAAGTAGATTAGACTACTCACTTGGTTTCTGAATGAACCTATAATTTAGTGAGGAACGAATCTAATTGTTAACGATTTCACTCGTTGCCCTAGGTTTGGGGAACGAAGGTGACCGTAACTGAGATGTTTAACGTTGATTACTACTTTTGCTGGACAGGTGAGTTTTCCACTACTTGCTTCCTGTTATGTGAAATATCTGAAATACTTGATTGTTAACTGTTGGAGCCAAATACGGTTTTGATAAAATGGAGGCGAGTGTGTACTTTATCGCACCCGACCTCCCTTATTTTTCACTGAAGCTCTATATACTGTTATTATGAGATGTGATATCTCCATGAATGCCTGTGATTGAGTTGTTTGGGTGATATCCATCAACTACTGCTACTGTTTGGGTACCCAACCTCATAGGTGAGTTGGTTGTATCGAGCCAGCAAGGGCTTGGTCGAGAAGACCGATAAACCTTGAGGACTGTTTACTGTACACTGGAAATCGAATGTTGCTTGGAGGTCCCTGGTGAAGCATAGCCATTGTGCTTGCTTGTTGTGTTGTCCAACACCACCAGTGGTAAAATCCTCGATTTGATCCTGTTTCTTTGGAATCCTTGAGTATTGGAAACTCGGATTCCTGGTATACTCGAGTATTACCAAACTACTATTTATGGAGTGCGGGCCCGGTGGAGGGTTGATTGGTGGACGGAGACTGGTGAAAGCGGTGTTCTACGGACTTTATATCCTGTAAATGCAAACGTTGATGGAGTGTCAACGGAACTGGTAATGATCAAGCTCAAGTGGATTTGGCTTTTGGAAGCCACCCGTATCCTTGAATTGAACTGTGATTTAACTGTTATTTTACTATAAGGTGTTTATTTGGCTATTTTGTGATCTTACATGGCTATGTGTTTACTTGTCTTATTTGGAACCTCACTGGGCGTTAGCTCACCCCACTCCCTTTGTTTTCCTTAACAGATCGGGAAGGGATTTGATCAAGAGCTTTCTTAGCTTTATTTTGATCGTACTTGCGTTTTGAGGTTGTAACCTGGTTTAAGTAGACTTGTAAGCTTAAATTCTTAAGTATGACTTATGCTATGTAATTTTGAGTGTGGAGTGGTAAGTTGACATGTGATGATACATGTACTAAATTGGATCATTGGATTGGTGATTATATGTTAATTAGGGTTTCAATTCCCTGTATCGGAAGATGTTTCCTCCGTTTCGTTGATGATATTAGTTCTTTGAACGATTGAGTCCTGGCGAGAGCTGGGCAGGCAGCCCGCCGATACCCTAAGGTTCGCCCTAGGGAGAGGTGGGGCTGTCACAGTTGGTATCAGAGCTTAGGCTTCAGATCTTTGTAGAGTATCCTAGACATAAAAGCTTAGGATGCTGGACTGTGCGATTGGTTTGAAAGTTAAGTGATCACTGGAAGGAAACAAAAAATTTTTGAGCCTAGGTTTGAATTGGTTTGGGCGAGTTAGGAATTTTCGACTTGAGGATTTTATTTGATTATTTTCCCTTAAGAGTACTTAAGTTTATCTACACTTTGTGTTGGCTGGATGAATCTGGCGGCCCTAGTAATAGACCGGTTGGCAAGCCATCCCGTGGAGACTTACCGATGATTAAGTATCAAATCAGACCCGGAGGCCTAGAGCCTATTGGGCCATATCTAATCACTACAAGTGGTGTGAGTGTCTACAAATTTTACCTATTCTAATGGAGTAGTGTTGGCCGTTGTGAAGGAGCGAAAGTTGCTTGCCCGGGACAATGCTAGGCTTAAAGTTGAAGTCAATCAACTAAAGGAAACTACTAAAATGCAAGCCGATCGAATTAAGGAGCACGGGTATGATATGGTTGAAGGCCATGAAAGGATTGGTAAATCTTTGTCTGTAGCTTGGAGAAGCTCAGGAACGCGTTTAGGGGGCAATAAAAGTGAGGAATAGAGCCGAGTCAATCCTGAATGTTTGTGATGACCTATTTGGGGACTTCAGTGGACTTAAGTGGTGAAGTCTCTAACATTGGAGACGAGGCAAGTGTTGACCTTGCCCAGACCGGAGGAGGGTCAGCTAGTCCCGCATCAAACTAAGCCTACACCTCTAGGCTACTACTTTGGATGACTTTGACTACTATACATAGAAAGGATAAGGGATGTGGTGACTCGGTGGTTGTACAATTTTCTTTTGACTACTTGCACTGGATTTTTCCTTGATATGACTGTATGATTGTATTTGTATCTGTGAGTCTCGTACCTGATCCTTTTGGTCTAGTTATCTTACAAACAACTACTATGAGCCTTGGAATGTATAATACTTTGACTTTGACTGTGACTGTGAATTGGACTGTGACTGTTACGGTGACTTTGACCTCGACTTTATTATGGCATTGGCATTTAATTACTTTATATTTTCACTCGCTTATTGTGACTCCGATTTCATTTTATTTGACTTTTGAAAAGGAATAAGCATCTGTCATGTACCAACACGTACTTACCCATTGGTTAAAATACTTGGACTCTAGACCAGTGAGTAATAAAGGAGAATAGGTCCAGGACCAAGAAGAGGAATAAAGGTTTGTAATCAATTAGAACCAGGGACCCGGAGGTGGAGTAGGGGACCAGGTAGCTACAGCTATCAATCGTATGACTGATCTACTGTTTACCGGCCCGTTCGGTTGACCAACAAGGTCAAACACCGGGTAACTAGTAAAGGAACCTTGAAGTAAGAGAAGATAGAGCCCTGAATCAGTTTCAAAAGTTCACACCTCCTAAATTTCTTGGAGAACTAGATCCCAAAATTGCCGAGAACTGGTTTGAAAGAATGGAAGATATTTTGCTGCTTCGCGTGGTCTCTGCGCGAAGTGAGCTTGTGGCCAAGTGGTGTTATTGTTCCGATTATGTGAGTCAGTGGAAAGGACTAGGTGCTCTTTTTGGGCGTAAGCTATGAATCATGACTGTTATAAGCGTAAACCCTTTATCATGATACTTGGGGAAGGTAGATATCTACGTCGGGTAGGAATCTCTAATATGTGTGATTTACTCTTGAGACTGGCCGGCTCGAGTTGTGAATTACTTTATTGTGGATTCTTGTACTTGAGTACCAAAAAGTGGAGAGCCCTAGAATAAGGGTCTGTATCTTGATTGCACTTGAGACAAGTTTTAATGGCAAAAGTCAAGGCACGAAAGATTCTAATATTTGACCTAGTTATTGGACTGATTGAGGGAATGAATCTCGGAAGCTATCATGGACTAATCTCAAAATAGTCTGACAGGGTTTCTATAGACGGTGGCTAGATTGTACTGTACGTCGAGAAATTTGCACTGAAGACCTATTTCCTTCACCCATGACTGTGAAGACATGATAAGTGTTTATTTCGAATGTGGGGCGGTTTGATTACAACTATATGGATATTTCTACTCCTCTTGTGACATTCTTTCCTATGCTTCCTTGATACCTATCCACTAATGTCTAAGTATGGACTTGACTCGATTATGATTGTGGAGGCAAGATCGTGAGTTTTGGAATTATGCATGGGAATTTGAGAAAAGAATTGGATTCTATACCTGTATGCAAGAGCTTGAGATAGGATGTAGAAGTTCCGACACATAAAGTACGCTTTAGGGTTGCTATGTGCATAAGTGATAAGGATACTCTCGTATTGAAATTCCCGAATAAGAATGAGTGGCATTGTATTTTGAGCTATTAGCCTACCTGTATTCTACTATCTTGTTTATCTCACTTGAGGATAGCTACGTTTAATTCCTTGTGGTATGATCGGAGGAGAATGAATTTAAAAGTTATATGACTAGAGTTTCCAATTGTAATTAGTTACTTACTTTGCTCCTTTGATTTACTGGCAAGCTACTATCGAGATAAGTGAATTAGTGAGATGACAAATGTGACTGATCTGCATAAGAAAATAGAGGTTATTCAAAAAGAAATAGAGTTCCAAAAGAGATGAACTGAGTACTAGGAAAGATGATGGGAACCAAAATACCTAGAGAACATTGAACTATTGCATCAGAACATACGATTGAAAGGAAATATGAAGGGGTTCCAGAAGAGGTACAGAATAAGTTTGTACCAGTACATTTGCCTAGTTGAATAGCCATTAATGAGGTTTTTGCCTGGATAAGTTATAATCATTGGACTATGCATAGTGACATTTTTATATTGCAAGATGTATTCCCTTAGGAACAGTGGACTTGGTACCTGCTGTTTTAACAAGTGCTATGAAATATTGGTGGTGGTGCAGTATTGGATCCTTATCCCTGAGTTTATTGCCCTGCTTTGGTCTCTGAGTTAAAAATTTATCGTTTGTCGCTCGAAGGGAAGAAATGATTTAATGTACAGTGTATGGGTTAAAGAGCTAGCAAGAATAGTAACCATGTTGTAACTCTTCTTTCTATCGAGATTAAGGTTTGTGTCACATTTTTCACCTTGACTAAATCAACAATTTGACCGAATTGTCTTCATCTTCCCTCTTACTTGGCCGAACCAAGAGAGAAGAGAAACCAAAGAGAGACCTCCAACTCCAACCTCAATTTTGTACTTGAATCTGAAGTTACTCCATGGAAATGTTAACTAAGAAAGATTTCAAGGTATTGGTGGAGTGATTTTTGAGGAAGAAGCCCAGAATTTCCATCTTTCTTGAGGTTACAAGATAACTTTGGCTAGCAATTTTCCTCTACTCCCAATATAGGTAAACTTGTGGATTAAGGTAGTACTTTTGGCAGCTTTATGGAAAATTTCATGGGTTGAAGTAGTGTTGTGGTAATTTATAGTTTTATGGTGAATTTTCTACCACATGTCATGCTTAAGTATTGACCATGGTCTGATAGCTTTGGTATGACTTGCCTAAAGAAAATTCTAGCTTGTGATTAAGAATTTCAGTTTCGGATTTCATTTTGCTAAACTTGAGTAGACGACGGTTATATGCTTGATATAGTGAGATGTAGTGAGATGTTGGCTTGGTATGTATACGCTTGAGTTAAAGTTATTTTGTGGAAAGAATGAAGCCTTGAATTGGCTGAAAAAGTAGTAAACACAAAAGATGTACCGCTGAAAATTTGTCCGCAGGAAACCTTGGGCAGTTTTAGGAAACCTGTTATGTCTTGATGAAAAAAAAGAATTGAGTTTTGTTTGTTATTTTTGCAACTAGATTCAGAATACTATCAACTGTGAAAAGTCCAGTATTGTTCTCAATTCCCATGAATATCTGTGATTTTACAAAATTGACCAAAATCGCATACATGTTCTGTCTTTTACTGGGTGGAACTGAAAATTTAGGTGGGAATTTGACTGACTTGTGGATTGGATCTTACAATGGTACCTTCTAGAAAGTTGTAACCCTTTGAATCTATTTTTTCGACCGTATAAAGTTTATAAATTGTGGACTTAAGAAGCTTGAGATATGATTTTTCAAATGATATCATGCAATACTCTGAAAAAAAAAATTAAAAAGGACATTCGTGCAAAATATCCTAAGCTAAGAAGAGAATTTCGAGGATGAAATTCTTTAAAGGGGGAGAGAGTGTGAGAACCCTCACTTTAAAATACAATTTTCTAAACTACATGCCTTACTCTAAGAATGAAACCACGGATTATAAGCCCTAACATTGTATCCCCTATGTGTTATCGTATACTCTAAGAAATTAAAACGTTTTTTCTTGAGTTAGTTTTAACTATTTCACCACTTATAATATACCCTTGCATAGCATTCTACATGTATTAAAACAATTTCCATGCATTACATTTCATATACTTTCACTTCAACTAAAACAATTTTTAGTTAGTTTTATTTTCCACCACTTACATTGTACCAAGTGGCTTTTATTTGTGGTTGGGACTTTATGTGAGATATTAGTGGTGTTAAATAGGTATTGGTACATTTGGAAGGGTTGAAATGTGACAGCCCCACCTTCCCCTAAGGCGAACCAAAGGGGTTAGCGGGCTGCCTGCCCAGCTCTCACCAGGATTCAGTCGAGTCGTTAAAAGAAATCGAAAACGTTCAGGAAGGTAATAGCGCGCTCAAACGATTCAGAGTCGCCAAATGGCAAAACGACAATCAACACCACAATGAATAGTGGTTCCCACATCACCACCCAGCCAGGAGCCCAACGAATACAGATATGGCCATGTGACTCGGGAAAACATTTCCAATCCAAATAGTATACATGAACTGGGTAAATAGTTTTATACACATACGTTTGTAATTTACGGAACAAAAGAAGATAATTAGATCAAAATACATTTAGGGTTTTCCAACTATCGAGGAGCTTTACAAAACTATAATAAAACTAGCTTGACTCGTGCGTCAAAACATCTTAGCCCCAAAAGTGGTTCCCTGTAAGGAAAACAAAGATGACGGGAAGGGGTGAGCTTACGCTCAATGAGGTACCAAAATAATAGCAAATAAGAAACATGGAACTTCATATTCAATTAATCACATATGTGCATCAAATAAAGAAGTGAACAAACACCATAGACAGAAAGGATACGGGTGGCTCTCAGGAGCCAAATTTCCATTTGCTTCACCGAAACTTGATCGAAATAACAGTTGACACTCCGTCAACGTTACAGAAGTAACCAATACCGTAGACTCCACTTTCTTCGATTCCTTCCACCTCACATACCCCCACCGGGCCCGAAATCCAATCAGATCAGAAATGGTAATACTCGAGTATACCGGAATCAAGGGTCTCAATACCCAAAGATCCCAAAATAGACTACCGTGGTTCGTTATCTAATCGACCAGGCCCTTGCCGGCCCGACTCGAGTAACTAGCCACAGGGGTTGAGCTCAAAGGTCCCAGAAAGGTCGTTGGATACAAGCTTCCAAACGACGTCAGAACAGATACAGATACAGATACCAGATACAGATAGCAGATTCAGATACGCACTCAAAATTGGCATATGAACAGACAAGAGAACGAGTGTGATAAAGTACACCCTCGTCTCAAACAGAATAAACAGATAGTTCAGTCGTTCATATCACAGATTGCATGTACAGAAACCGAGTTAAACAACAACAAGTGAGGGGAGTGGTACACTCACCGGTGTCAGTACAGATACCTCAAAAGTTTTTGCCCACAAGAGAGCTTTAATCACCAAGAAACCCTAAAATAATCAAAGTAAAACAATTGAAGGTTCCACTGTCAAAAATCGAGTATACAGGATGCACATGTGAGGCTCGACTACCAGTCGTATGCCTCGCCAAATAATTACTAATGCAAGGGTGCAAAACATGATTTTTGGAAACGAAAAGGTAACATGAAAACCTAGGCTCAAACAACCCAAAAGCCCTTCATTTCTACCAAAAGGCAACTCAAACGGCCTAGAAAATTGGACAGCATTTCCCCTAAATTTGTTTACTTTTCCAGCCATCATGGCTTCATTATTTCCTCAAATCAGTCCCAACATCTCGTACAAAAATAATCTCATTTCCAAAAGCCGTTCACTAGGTTTAAAGTCATTCAAGTACAAAATTTAGCTAGGAAAATGACCGGAAAGGAAAGTCAAGCCTTAAAATATTCCAATAAGCACATTAAGACTCGATTACAAGTCATAAACCAATGCCAAGTACTACCGAAATAGGGTTCCATAGGCATACATAAGCATTAGAGGAAACTAGAAAAATCCAGAAATGGAGTTAAGTGTTAACCCAAAAAAAAAATAGTTTTTGACATCATTTTACGGTTTTGGTACCAATGGCACTATGATTATCGGATGGAGGTACAAGAGACACCGTTTCGAAGCTAAGAGATAGGGTTACAATGTTACAGAAGGTCACTCAGCAAAATTTTGAGTGTAACCAGGTCAAAAAAGCAATATATTACACCAGAACCGCAAAAACAGATTCACAAATCGCATTCTGGTGCAAACATCATAAATCAGGCTACCTAAGTCCAACTCCAGTAATTCCAAATCCCTCCGAAAGATAAGAAACAGGGATACAATTCATCAGAAGGCCTCAACAACTAATTCCGAAGCATTCCGAACCAAAATAACCACTTACAGACGCAACTATCAAATTCGGGTAAAACCAGGGCAGCAAGGGTAATTCCGTCTTTTCTCAAGCTACACTACTCCGATTGACCTGAAATTTTACAGGAATCTCTAAAATATCATTGCATACAACTTTCATGTTTTAACCCAAGGCCAATTCTGTGACGACCCCACCTCCCCCTAAGGCGTACCAAAGGGTTCGGCGGACCGCCTGCCCAGCTCTCGCCAGGACTCACTCACTATCTCAATCGAGTCACGTACACACATTCATGAACCATAAATAACATTCCCAATTCAAGCTTATAATTTACATTAATAGAAATCGAAGTACGAAGTCTCAATACACCAAACTAGATCAAAACGAATACAATCCAAATACAACATGTTCCATCCGAGGAATAGCGTGAGTACAAGTCAAAATCAAACAGCTAGTCTATGCTAGACTTTACATATCTCACACCTCGCTCGTACCCCTGAAAGGAAAACAAATGGAGTGGAATGAGCTAAAAGCCCAGTGAGGTTCCAAATAGCAAATTGACCATTATTTATAAGTACGAGTTTTCGATATAGCAAAGTAACGAGCTTAAAGTGTTCATAAATGTGAACAGTAACACGTCAAGTAGAAATCTTAAAATGAGCGAATGTAGAAAATTTTTCAAAAGAAACAATAATCCAATAAACAATAACTACTCCAAAGTATAAGGATACGGATGACTCTCAGGAGCCAAATTCCCATTACATTACTAGAAGCTTGATCCCGTAGTAGTTGACACTCCGTCAACTTTCAAGTAAGTAACCAATCCAGTAGAACACCACTTAAACGACTCTCCGTCCACCGTTCAACCCCCAGCTGGGCCCAAAATCCTCAAGAACACGGGTGGTAATACTCGAGTATACCGATTAGTCGAGGAGATATCACTCCACTCGACAATACAAGAGACCCAGGGTTCGTTACCCAATCGACCAAGCCCTTGCCGGCTCGACTAGAGTAACTCGCCACAGGGTTTCTGGAATTCCAGGAAGTGCGCGCATCATAAACAAGTATGTCAAGTCAATTGCAACAATAAACAAGTATATCACGTAAGGGCAAGTGCGATAAAGTACACTCTTGCCCTTACAATTCACGTATATAACATGTAATCAGATTGGTCACGTATCAAGTTCAAGTATCAAGTTCAATTCGGTATTTGAAAGCACTCACCCAAAAGATATAGTGCTACTGGTCACTTTCAGGATATACTCCGAGTTCGGAGTCCAAATCTGCGATAAAACTCAATTTGAGAACTTTGAAACATGACTAGAGTTCGAAACTTAGACGTTTCGTTCAATAAGAATCAAGAAATTGAAATTCACTTGGAGAATACTCGTGAGATACTCGCTCACTTTTTAAATGATAAAACTTTGTAACATTTATACTTGAAATGGTCATGCGAGTCGAAAGTACAAGGGAAAACGTACTTTGAGCAATCATTATTTCATTTCTCAAGGGTACAAGTTCGGCCAAGTCCTTACTTATATACCTCGAACAAGAAGACTCAAGTACCCTAGATGGTTCAAGTACTATTCATATCAACTCGACCCAAGTCGCAAGTGTATTTATATAGTCCTCGAGCGTAAATTTGGGCAGCATGCCCTTTGTGTTTACCTAATTTTCCAGCCATTTAGGCTTCATTATTTTTCTTCAACAACAGCCCAACAACATACATATCAGCAATTTATGTCAAGAGCCGTTCCATAGGCTCACAATATCATAACAACAAGAACCGCATCAAGTACAAGTGCAGAAATTCAATGTGGCACAAGACAGATTTGACGTATACAAGCGGAAATAACTTGTCCGAGGCTACGCTTATCGGATTAAGGCGAAACCTATGCCGTTTCGAAGCTAAGACACAAATCTACAACATTCATGAAGGTCACTTAGTCCATTTCCTAATGTAACTTAGTCAAAATCTCAGACTACTAAACCAGAAACCAATTCATCGGCTGTTTAAACGCATAATGCTGTAGCGGACCTAACTCAGTGTACACAAGTCCGAATCAGATTTTCTTTGAGGCATTTTAAAGCTACTTCAGAACACTACAACTTTTATGTTTTGGACCAGAGCTAAATCAGAATGGATCCGGATAAAAAATCGTGATAAACTGGAATGAACTGAAGAAACGGACTGCTGGGAAATTCTTAAAACAGTAGGGGTATTTTGGACTATTCACGTTCTACGTTGCTCCGATTGAGCTGAAATTTGATAGGCACCTATAAAACATTATTTCCTACAACTTTACTTCTTTGACCCAAGGCCAAATCGGCCTCTAACACATAGATACAAATTCGGACAGAAGTGATCAAGAATTTTCCAGAAATCTGGAATTTGTAGTTTCTAGTGAAATTTTCCCTAATTTCTCACTCCAATCACTCCCAAAACACCTTATAAAACCTCAATGGTAACATACAAGTATCACACATCAAGTTGGGCAGAAATTCCACAGCCCTAGTTCATCAATTAAATTGGGGAAAAACTTCTACACATGCTAGCATCCATGAATCCACCACCAATCAAGCTACTAAGCTTACTTTAACCATGATTGAAAGAGAAAGTTAGAGAGATATCATCCTATTACCTTGATTTGAGTTCTCCAAGGGTAGCCCAAGCCTTCTCTTTCCAAAATTTCACCACCAAACACTAGCTAATCACTCAAGGAGAAGATTAATCGGTTTGGTTTGGTTTGATTCTTGCTTTATAGATGAATCCAAGAAGAAATGAAGAGGTTTCTCTCTTATTCTTCCTCTCTCCCTCTCTCGGCTCTTAGCAGCAGAAATGAAGGAAAAAATGGGGCTTAACTTGTCTTATAAGAGAGTAAGAGAATTAGGACTAATGGTGTCCACAAATCTTGGCCAACACTTGGACTAATCTTGACCACAAAATTTTCTTTCTCTTGCCTTGCCTTTGAGCCACACATTCGGTCAAGCTATCATCATGAGGGGGAAGATATTTTGCTCAATTAGTAATGAGCTTATACAGTAAGAAAGTGGTGGTCAAGTGGTGCGTTCAAACGGTAGTGCGCGGGACCCGCCGGTTGGCGCCGTTTTTCTTAAAACTCACGTACTAGGGTTTTTACTTCCCATTCACTAACTTTATACCATTGCTACTAATCACATATTATTTCTCACTCAAAAGTCACTTTTAATCTCCAAATTTAATCCTTACTCTGTACCGAAAATTCATCCGGCGAAAAATCGCGAAAACCCTAATTTTGCTCCAAACTTGAAACCGAAGCGTAAAACCTTATTTTCTAGGTTTATTTACACTTATCATGGAATAATTGGATAGTAGGGATTTAATAAATGATAACCTTCAAATAAAAAGAAATTTTTAAGAAAACGTGAGGAATTTTCCAATTCCAGTAATTAAAATTAGGGTTTCAATTAAAATATGAGACATTTAGGAAAACCTGTTAGTCACAAGTAAACTAGGGTTTTTGGCTACAATATTAGGGTTTCTAGTCTTTTAAACCAAAATAAGGTTTTAAATCAACCCAAAGAAATACACTTTAATATTTTCTTCACAAACAACCTCCTAATATTCGGGATGTTACAAATTCGGCTTCTAACTATGAGCTACAGTGCCAGGCAGAATGAAGAACAATTAAACCCTAACTTTTCAATTTTCTTTCCAAAACAGAAATTGCTTGCAATTAACCACTTTTTCCACCTTCTAGCTTCCTTAGATATCATTTCCAATCATCATACATGACCACATAATCATATTCATATGAAAACAGAAAAATCCCCAATAATTATAAAACTTCACCAATTCAACCAAAAACAACTCCACAAAACACCTTCACAATCACTCACTTAAGAGTTTCTATGGAACAAAAGCAAGATTAAATGGTTGAGTTCTTGGATTTGAGCAAGAGTAGAGCTAAGAATTTGGAGAGGTTTTCTTTCTTTCTTCCTTAGAGAGAGCCGACTTCAAGAGCTTGAAATAAGGGTGAATTTTGGTAATTTTTGTTTTATTGGTTTAGTTGGTCAAATGGTAAAAGAATGAATAGTGGTCTTATAGCAAGATTGAATCATATGGTGACACTTGTCACCCTAATTAATGCATCTCTATCTCTTTGTTTCCTCTCTCACCAATCCACTTGGGTAACCTCTAATTATCTCTTAGCACCCGATAATTTAAACCCAGTGTCCAAAACTTAACCTAGTTGGCCGAATTTTGCAGAACTTTTCACCCTAGCAGGTCCCACGTCCGAAATACGCTCTTAATTTCTCAAAACCTATTCGATATTTGAAAAATCACCTAAAACCTCTATTTACTCATACAAATTATCTAGAAATTTTCCTAATCAAGAAAATGTAGAAAACATGCCATTAAAGATAATAAAACCTAGAAAATGGAAAAGTTACGGGTTCTCACACTCTCTCCCCCTTAAAAGAATTTCGCCCTCAAAATTTTTCTTATCAACGGAATCTATCAAAACCTAAGGTACCCAATGGATCGTACCTTCTACGTCCTCAGATGAGTCAGGGATCTGATGCTGCTCCAGAGAATATACCCGAGCTGGTGCCTTCGACCAAGTCCCTTCTCCTTTCGTCTGTCCCGGGTTGATCTTGGCTGGTTGCTGAGAATTGGTCTTGGTTGGTAGCAGAGTCCCTCTCCGCTCGCGTAGGTGAGCTGGACAGTCAGCAATCCGATGTTCGGCGCTTCCACAGCGCAAGCATTTCCCTTCTTTCTTCCAGCAATTTGCTTCCGTATGATTTGGCCCTCCGCAATATTCACAGGGACCACGAGTAGCAGAGACTGATTCCCCCTGTGGAACACCACCGGTCACCCCCGGTAGCCGTACTTCCCCGTTTCCCTTTCGAACTTTAGGGGTTGTACTATTATCCGCTTGTTCTGAGCTACTCCCAGGAAAGCCCCTTTTCTTGTGTGACAGTGTAACGACCCCACCTCCCCCTAAGGCGAACCAAAGGGTTTAGCGGACCGCCTGCCCAGCTCTCGCTGGGACTCACTCACTTACTACATTTCTCAAGTAAATTACAAGGTACAACTCAAATAATACATCCAATTCTCCAAAATTACATATCATAAGCGAAGAGGAAACTAGTTCTAAGCGTAAAATGTAGATTTACATCCGATTCAATTCCAATATTTATACAAGCCCAAAAGTACACAAACCAAAACTAAAACTAAACTATACAAGATGTACGCCATCCAGCCACACAAAGATCCAAAAACAAGTTCTTCCTTTACTTCGATCCCTGGGGGGAGAAGAAGATAATAGGGGGTGAGCTAGAAGCTCAGCGAGTGACCAGTAAAATCAACAGCCAAGTATTTTTTCACAATAAAGCATTGATATGATGTCACGATGCAGTAATCAAATGTTCATTTATTGCTCATGTGAGCCAGTGAAGTTCTTGTACTTAAATATCCAATGCTCGTTTAGATCAGGTAACCATGAAACAGAAGTAAGGAGCCATCGTACTCCAAAGAATGTGTAAACAATAGTGGAGACATTGGTTCTAAGCACAAGACTTTCCAGGAACTCATTGGAGCCAAATTATGTCATGGCATACACCCAAACCCAAATGATATGCAATGGAGTAATAAATGCAAGAATTAGTTCAAAAGTAACTTTGGAAATAGTTGAGGGATCACTCACTCAAACTATAGTGCCTGAAGTAGTCACGTTCAATTATACTCCAGATTTGGAGTCCAGATCTGCGATAAAAATCCGATTTGAGAACTTTGAAACACGAGTAAGATTTGAACCGTTCATAAGAATCAACCAATTGAAATTCATTCGTGAAACACTTGCTCGCTTTTCAAATCATAAGGCTTTTGTAGCATATATACTTGGAAACAATACTTGAGTTGAAAGTACAAGGAAATACAAGTTTACATTGGCCATTATATCTTTTCCTCAAGAGTACAAGTTCGTTTAGGTTTTAACGTATAACCATCGATAACAAAGTAGCAAAAGTTCTCGCTAGTTCAAGTGGTAATCACTTAACCTTCACTCAAGTTACAAATATAGTTTTCTAGTTCTCGAGTAAAAATTCGGGCAGCATGCCCTTTGTGTTTACCTAATTTTCCAGCCATTTAGGCTTCATTATTTTTCCTCAACCAAAACCCAACATCACATATATCTGCAATTCATGTCAAGAGCCATTCCATAGGCTCACAATATCATAAGATCAAGATTCACAATAATAGCAAGTGCAGAAATTCAATTTAGCAAAAGACAGATTTGACGTATGGATGCGAAAATAACATATCTGAGGCAACGCTTATCGGATTGAGGCACAACCTATGCCGTTTCGAAGCTAAGACTCAGGGCTACAATGTTCATGAAGGTCACTTAGTCCAGTTTCTAATGTAACTTAGTCAAATCCTCAAATTACAGAACCAAAATCCACTTTGTCGGCTGTTTAACCGCATTACACTGTAATGGACATATCTCAGGCTACAAAAGTCCAATTCTGGTGTTCTTAGAGGCATTTGAAAGCTAAGTCAGAATAATACAACTTTCATGTTTTGGAAAAAACTTAAATCAGTACGGATCCTAGTCAAAAAACGTGATAAACTGGACAAACTGATCACACGGACTGCTGGGAAAAAACTTAAACCAGTAAGGGTATTTTGGACTTTTCACGACCTACGTTGTTCCGATTGAGGTGAAATTTTGTAGGCACCTATAAAATACCATTATATACAACTTTAATTCTTTGACCTAAGTCCAATTCGGCCTCGAACATAGGGTTCCAAATTCGGACAGAATGTTGGGGAAAATTTTCCAGATTCAGGAATTTTTTGTAATCAATGGAACTTTCTCAATTTTCTTGTTCTAATCACTACCAAAGCCCCTTATAAAACCTCAATTGCAATATATATATATCATACATCAAATTGGGCAGAAATTCCCCAAGCCCTAGTTCATCATATAAAAGGGGAAAACTTCCAAATTCATCACACCCACTTGCATAATCATGAAATCAAGCCAAAACTTAAGCTAAATAAACATCTTAAAGAAAAATTTAAAGCAACAAAGATCATGATCAAATGTTTGTACCTCAAAAGAAAGGCTTGATAGAGTGATCCTTCACCCCCTTTGATATTTCTTGGTTCCTCAAGCTTCCCAACTCACACTTAGTACTTTAATCGGTTTAGAATTGGATTTGTTACTTGGGTTGAAGCAAATCAAGAAGGAAATGGAATGTTTCCCTTAGTGTTTTTCTTCTCCTTCCTCTCGGCCAGCAGCAGCAAAAATGAAGAGGAAAGTTGCTGAATTTTGGTGTTTAAATAGAAAGACTAAGTCTTGGTCAAGAAGCCTTAAGGTGGCGACACTTGTCGCCACCACCACCTTTCTTTTTTTCTCTTTCTTTCTTGCATTTTAAGCCTCATAAATTCGGTCAAACCAGCTGCAAAATAAGAAGATATTTTATGCAAAAGTCAATAAGCTTGTTTGGTAAGAAAAATGGTGGTCAAGTGGCGCATTCAATCGGTAATGCGCGGGACCCGCCGGTTCGCGCCGTTTTTCTTAAAAACTCACGTACTAGGGTTTTTACTTCCCATTCACTAACCTTATATCATTGCTACTACTCACATATTATTTTTCACTTAAAAGTCACTTTTAATCACCAAATTTGATCCTTGCTCCGTCCCGAAAATTCATCCGGCGGAAAAATCGTGAAAACCCTAATTTGCTCAAATCTTGAAACCGAAGTGTGAAACCCTATTTTCTAGGTTCATTGGCACTTATTGTGGGGTGATTGAGTAGTAGGGCCATTATAAAGTGGTATTTATCAAAGAAAAGGGAATTTTAAGAAAAATATAAGGAATTTGCACGGCTTCTGGCCGGATTCCTCACAAAATACTATTTATCAGCAATTTTTCCCTTTTCTTCTGCCTCGGGGCGTTACAGACAGCCCCACCTCCCCCTAAGGCGAACCAGAGGTTTCGGCGGGCCGCCTGCCCAGCTCTCGCCGGGACTCAGTCTTTCACTACAATCCTCAAATGAATTACAGGAATAAACCTCAATTATTACAATAGAAATCTCCAATATACATCAAATTCTCCAAAAATTACATGTTATAAGCGAAGCGGAAACAATTCCCAACTATACATAAAATGATTCCAAACCCAAACTGTACAAGACATAGGCCATCCAGACATGTGAATAAGCACAACAAGTCCTTTCTTCGCTTTGAGCCCTGTGGAGGGGAATAAAATATTTTTGGGGTGAGCTAGAAGCTCAGCGAGTAACCGGTAAAATCAGTAATCAAATCGGTTTAACAATAGTTCATTTCAATGATGTCATGAATCAAACGATAAGTCCAGAAACAATTACAACCTTTACAAAACGTTAAATATGGAGTATCAATAATTCAAGAAACATGTACAATGGAAAGCGATAGTAACATTCATGAAAAGGATACGTTCGTTCTCCTGTCATTTCCTTTTTTTTTAATTTGAAATTGC
This sequence comes from Coffea arabica, assembly GCF_036785885.1. Classification (NCBI taxonomy): domain Eukaryota; kingdom Viridiplantae; phylum Streptophyta; class Magnoliopsida; order Gentianales; family Rubiaceae; genus Coffea; species Coffea arabica. Next base: position 38,574,084 of record NC_092321.1, read on the forward strand.
ATTTTTTCATTCAACCTTTCCCGGACATCGTCCAGGCTCCACCAACCTCCACCAACCTACAAAGGTAATACTCGAGTATACCAAACGTTCACCCAGGTCCCAAATCTCCCGACCGACTCCGCTTCTGGCTCGAGACGACCGGTAACAAGGGGCAATGGCCAGTTCAGCCCAAAAGGCTTACATTCATGCGCAAGTAGTATTTAATCATTAATCAGGAAAATTTCACATTTATTTAGGTCGAGTGCGATAAAGTACACACTCGCCCAGAAAACTCGATTTAACAATCATTGGAAGCACTTAACACATTATCAATCCATAATAACTAGCCAATAAGTCAAGGAAATATATCAAACAAGGAACACTCTCATATAAGCACGCATGATATGCAAGAAAACAGTTCAAAAGTAACTTTGGAAACAGTTCAAAAGTAACTTTGGAAACAGTTCAAAAGTAACTAATGCAAGAAACGTTTCACAAGTACTTTGGAAATAGTTTAGAGTCACTCACCTCCATGGCTCAGAAATCATCCAGCATATAACATTGCCTTGCTGAAATCCAAGTCTTAGATCACAAACTCAATGCAAACAAATCCCTTCAAAGTTCGGACAGCACTTCCCCTGAATTTGCTAACTTTTCCAGCCATCATGGCTTCATTATTTCCTCAGCCAGTCCCAAAGGTACACACACAACAACAAGTTCATCCAATAGCCATTCAGCAAGCTCCAAGTAGTACTAGGACAAGTCAAGCTAGGGAAAAGTCCGGAAATGAAAGTTAAGCTCAAAACCAGAAAAATAGGTTTTGACGTCATTTTGCGGTAATGGTACCAAAGGTGCTACGATTGTCGGATGAAGGTGCAAGACCCACCGTTTCAAAGCTAAGAGACAGGGATATAATATTACAGAAGGTCACTCAAAGCCGTTTCGAGTGTAACCAGGTCAAAAATGCAAGATACTACACCAGAATCACAAAAATAGATTAACAGAACGCATTCTAGCGGAAACATCATAAAGCAGGTTATCCAAGTCCAAATGCAGAAATTCCAAAACCAGCTGAAATCTAAGAAACAGGGCTACATTTCATCAGAAGACCTCAACAGCCAATTCGGAAGAAATTCCAGCCAAAACAACCAATTACAGGCGCAATTCTTACATTCGGGTAAAACCAAGACAGTAATAGTAATTTCGAATTTTCTCAAGTTACGCTGCTCCGATTGACCTGAACGTTTGCAGACACCTCTAAAATATCATTCCCTACAACTTTCATTTTTTAAGCCAAGGCCAATTCGGCCTCTATCTATGAGCTATAAATTCGAGCAGAATGAAGAACATCAAACCCTAATTTTTTCCAATTTTCTTCCAAACAGCAATTGATTGAAATTAACCACTTTTTCCACCTCATAGAGTCCTTAAACATCATTTCCAATCATCATATATAACCACACAATCATGTTCATATTAAAACAGAAAAATCCCCAAAAATTATAAAACTTCATCAAGTCAACCACAACTCAAGATATAATCCATCAAACCATCTCTTTAGCCATCACAAGTCACTAATTTAGCATAAACAAGAACAAAGAAAGGATTGCTAGACATGAACCTTGAAATATCAAGAAAGTTGATGGCTTAGTCCTTTGCCTTCTCTAATCACTCCACCACTACCTTCAATCTTCCTAAACAAGTGACTTTTGTGGAGAAATTTGGAATTTAATCGGTTGAATCACAAGATTGAGCAAGAAATTGAAGTAGACAAGAAAGGCTTCTCTTGTATTTTTGCTCCAAGAGGTTCGGCCAAGACAAGTTTAAAATGGAGAGAAATTGGTCAATTTTTGAGGTTTAGTAAAGGTGATGCAAATTAGTCAAAGTCCAACTTTGAATAAGAAGGTGACACATCTCACCTTTTGGTTTTAAAACTTATCTTTTTGTCTATCCAATACAAATATCTTAACACTTTGTAAAATAATATCACTTAATACAAAATTCCAACAAGTTGTCAAAAATATAATGCATTTACCGCACTTGCGGGTCCCACGTTCAAAATACGCTCTTAATTTCTCAAAAACTAATCGATACTAGAAAAATCATTTTAAAACTATCTTTGCTCATAAATTTTATCTGGGGAATTTTTCTAATAAAGAAAATGTAGAAAAGGTGGGCGATTAAATAAAATAAACTCTAGAAAATTAGAAAATTTCCGGGTTCTCACTCTCATTCTTTCGTGGCGTCACAAACTCCCCTCCTTAAAAGAATGTCGTCCTCGACATTCCATCTTGTACCAATCAAGTCGAGATATCCCGCAAGAATCACTAATATTGCAACCCAAACCCACAGTTCGGCATCCTAAACTTCAAGCCTAGGATACACTACAGAGATCTGAAGCCTAAGCTCTGATACCAACTGTGACAGCCCCACCTCCCCCTAAGGCGAACCAGAGGTTTCGGCGGGCCGCCTGCCCATCTCTCGCCGGGACTCAGTCGTTCACTACAATCCTCAAATGAATTACAAGAATAATGTGACACCCCGAATATTGGGAGGTTGTTTGTAAAGAAGATACTAAAGTGTATTTCTTTGGATTTGATTTAAAACTTTATTTTGTTTTAAAAGACTAGAAACCCTAATTTTAATCACTGAAATTGTAAAACCATCATGTTTTTTTTTTAAAATTTCCTTTTATTTGGAAATTACTATTTATTAAAGCCCTACTACCCAATCATTCCACAATAAGTGTAAATAAACCTAGAAAGTAGGGTTTCAAGATTGGAGCAAATTAGGGTTTTTTGCGATTTTTCGCCGGATGAATTTTCGGTACTGAGCAAGGATCAAATTTGGTGATTAAAAGTGACTTTTAAGTGAGAAATAATATGTGATTAGGGACAATGATATAAGGTTAGTGAATAGGAAGTAAAAATCCTAGTACGTGTGTTTTTAAGAAAAACGGCGCGAACCAGCGGGTCCCGCGCACTACCGATTGAACGCACCACTTGACCGCCACTTTCTTACCATACAAGCTTATTGATATTTGAGCAAAATATCTTCTCAATTTCCAGCTATCTTGACCGAAATTAGAGGCTAGAAATAGCAAGGAAAGAAAGAGAAAAAAATGAAAGGTGGTGGTGGCGACACTTGTCGCCACCCTAGAGTTTCTTGGCCAAGAGAGTTTGTGACGACCCCACCTCCCCCTAAGGCGTACCAGAGGGTTCGGCGGACCGCCTGCCCAGCTCTCGCCAGGACTCACTCACTCGAATCACGTGCACACAACCATGAACCATAAATAACATCCACAATTCAAGCTTATAATATACATTGATAGAAATCAGGGTACAAAGTCTCGATATACTTAAACTAGTTCAAAACGTATACAGTCCAAGTACAAAATGTTCCATTCGAGGAATAGCGCGAGTACAAGTCAAAATTCAAAACAAAGTCTAAAGTAACTAGACTACGCTAGCCTTTACACTTCTCACGCTTCGCTCGTAACCCTGTAAGGAAAACAAAACTAATAGGGTGAGCCGAAGCTCAGTGAAGTTCCAAATATCAAATTTGCCAACAAATCAAGGAATAACATAGTAATAGAGAAATAGCGAGCAAACAAGTCAAATCAGGGAAATAGTACTTCAACTAGCCAAGTAATATCAGGTTTGCAGTCATACATAAGGATACGGTAATCATATCTCGGTTCCATTCCAGCTTGATCAATGGGTAGTTGACACTCCGTCAACTTTCAAGTAATAACAAGTCCAAAATAAAACTCCACTACACGCCAATCCCCGTCCACCGATCAACCCCTTTTCCGGGCCCGCACGCCACACGAAACACGGGTGGTAATACTCGAGTATACCGGATTGCCGAGGAGATAACACTCCACTCGACCTTACTAGTGACCCAGGGTGCCCTTGCCGGCTCGACTCGATTAACTAGCCACAGGGTTTCTGGAATTCCAGGCAAGACATATCTCAAGTACATGTAGAGCAAGTCAAGTATAATTACTAGCAAGAACAAGTCATATTAGGGCAAGTGCGGTAAAGTACACCCTTGACCCTATCATTCATTTTCATGTAATCATACAAGTCAAGTAAGGAACACATGTATCAAGTACAATCGGATATTTGGAAGCACTCACCAAAATATAGTGCTTCAAGTATTCACGTTCAATTATACTCCAGGCTTGGAGTCCAGATCTGCGATAAAAATTCAGTTTAAGAACTTTGAAACACGAGTAGGATTCGAAACTTAAACGTTCCGTTCATTAAGAATCGACCAATTGAAATTCATTTGAAAGACACTCGTGAAACACTTGCTCGCTTTTCAAATCGTAAGGTTTTTGTGGCATAGATACTTGGAAATAACACTTGAGTTGAAAGTACAAGGAAATACAAGTTTACATTGGCCATTATGTCTTTTCCTCAAGGTACAAGTTCGGCCAAGTCCTAACGTATAACCCTCGATAAACATAGTAGCAAAGGTTCTCGCTAGTTCAAGTGATAATCACTTAACCTTTACTCAAGTTGCAAATATAGTTTTCTAATCCTCGAGCGTAAATTCGGGCAGCATGCCCTTTGTGTTTACCTAATTTTCCAGCCATTTAGGCTTCATTATTTTTCCTCAGCCAAATCCCATAGTCACACATATCAGAAATTCAAGTCAAAATCCGTTCCATAGGCTCATAATATCATAAGAATAAGAATCAAAGTAATAACAAGTGCGGAAATACAATCTAGCAAAAGACAGATTTGACGTGTGGTTGCGGAAATAACACATCCGAGGCTACGCTTATCGAATTGAGGCAAAACTTATGCCGTTTCGAAGCTAATACACAGGGCTACAACGTTCATGAATATCACTTAGTCCAGTTTCCAATGCAACCTAGTCAAATCCTCAATTTATAGAACCAAAATCTAACTAGTCGGCTACTTAACCGCTCTGTACTGGAATGGTCATATCTCAGATTACAATGGTCCGATTCAGGTGTTCTTAGAGGCGTTTAAAAGCTAAGTCGGAATACTAAAACTTTCATGTTAGGGAAAAAAGCTAAATAAGTACGGATCCTAGTGAATAAACGTGATAAACTGGATAAACTGACCAAACGGAGTATTGGGAAAACCTTAAAACAGTAAGGGTATTTTGGTCTTTTCACGACCTGCGTTGCTCCGATTGAGTTGAAATTTTGTAGGTACCTACAAAATACCATTCTATACAACTTTTATGTTTTACCCTAAGGCCAATTATGCCTCTAACATGCAGTAAAAAAACCGGGCAGAAAGGAAGAGAAATTTTCCAGAAATCTGGAATTTTCAGTTTTCAATGCAACCTTCCTTGATTTCTTACTTCCAACACTACCAAAACCCCTTATATAACCTTAATTACAACATATATGAATCATACATCAAGTTTGGCAGCAAGCCCTCAAACCCTAGTTCATATAATAAAAAGGGGAAAAACCCTCAAAACATGATAGCATCCATGATTCACCATAAATTTGAGTTACCAAGCTAATTTACACAAGATTGAAAGTAAAAATTAGGAAACTCATCATCCTTACCTTGATTAGTGTCCACCAAGTGTAGCCTTAGCTTTCCCCTTCACAATCTCACCAACACTTCACTAACTAAACACTCAAAGAGGAGTTTAATCGGTTTATTTCCTTTGATTTCTCACTTTGTGGTTGGATTCAAGAAGAAATGGAGAAATCTTCCCTTGGTGTTTTCCCTTCTTTCTCTCGGCCAAGGAGTGCAGAAATGAAGAGGAAAGTGCTAAATTTTGGAGATAAATAGAAAGACTAACTCTTGGTCAAGAAACTCTAGGGTGGCGACACTTGTCGCCACCACCACCTTTCATTTTTCTCTTTCTTTTCCTTGCTATTCTAGCCTTAGAATTCGGTCAAAGCAGCTGCCAATTAAGAAGATATTTTGCTCAAAAGTCAATAAGCTTGTTTGGTAAAAAAAAAATGGTGGTCCAGTGGTGCGTTCAATCGGTAGTGCGCGGGACTCGCCGGTTCGCGCCGTTTTTCTTAAAAACACACTCATTAGGGTTTTTACTTCCCATTCACTAACCTTATATCATTGCTACTAATCACATATTATTTCTCACTTAAAAGTCACTTTTAATCTCCAAATTTAATCCTTACTCTGTACCGAAAATTCATCCGGCGAAAAATCGTGAAAACCCTAATTTTGCTCCGATCTTGAAACCCAAAAGTAAAACCCTACTTTCTAGGTTTATTTGCAATTATTGTGGAAAGATTGGGTGGTAGGGCTTTAATAAATAATAATTTCGAAATAAAAGGGTGTTTTTGAGAAAAATACAAGAAATTTGCGAGTCCTCACACTCTCTCCCCCTTAAAAGAATTTCGACCTCGAAATTCATACCTTTTGTCGTGAACAGGTCGGGATATTTCTCTTGCATGTCCTTTTCTAGCTCCCAAGTTGCTTCTTCCACTTCATGATGCTTCCATAGAACCTTTACTAAAGGAATCTGCTTGGTTCTCAGGTCCTTCACCTTTCGATCCAGTATTTGAATAGGTCGTTCTTCATAAGTTAAGGACTCATCAAGTTCAACATCTTCAGGTGGCAAAATGTGAGTTGGATCCGGATGGTATTTCTTAAGCAAGGAAACATGGAAAACGTCATGGATCCTCGACAAACTAGCTGGTAGCTCAAGTCGATAAGCCACATTTCCTATTCGCTGAAGTACATTGAAAGGTCCTATATATCGTGGTTGCAATTTTTTCCCTTTTCCTGCTCTGATCTTTCCTTTTAATGGTATAATCCGAAGAAACACCTTATCCCCTATTTCAAACTCCAAGTCCTTCCTCCTATGATCGGCATAGCTTTTCTGATATGAAATATGGGCCGCTTATGGGCCATGTTTCGGGCTGCAAGAGAATGAATCTTTTAGTAATAGTTTAGTAGTTTATTTTTCAGATTTCTATTTTATTTGGTAGGAATAAGTTCGGTCCAAGACCTCATGTTGAGTTGGATCCGATTTATAGAGTCTAGACTCACTATTACTTAAGTTGGTGAATTAGCTTTTATTGGGTTATGTTGGGCCAGCTTTATAAGCTGACCATTAGTTAGCCTTAATTGTGATTGTGATTGGAGAGTCATTAGTTAGTTCTTTTTCCTTACTAGATTAGGGTTTTACTTGTAGCCTATATAAGGCACCACATTATGTCATTAAAAGGGGGACACTTTTATGATAAAAATATTGAGAGAGTTTTCTCCATAGCTTTCGAGCAAACCTTGAACAACTTAGAGTTATACTCTAGTGTTCTTGTTCGGCTTATCAATTCAATAATCGCACTTGAATTGTGGCGCCTTCTACACTTGCCTGAGGTTCGCTAATTCGTTTGATTACGGGTTGAGATAATATCAACAAGTTCGTAGTCACGGGGATTAGAGGGGTCGTAGGGTTTCCGCTGCTACCGTTCTTGCGTTCGAAGTCAAATCCAACAAGTGATCTTGGGTCGCGAATCTCCTCACCAACGAGATTCGTATCAGCTGGTATGGGCCGCTTATGGGCCATGTTTCGGGCTGCAAGAGAATGAATCTTTTAGTAATAGTTTAGTAGTTTATTTTTCAGATTTCTATTTTATTTGGTAGGAATAAGTTCGGTCCAAGACCTCATGTTGAGTTGGATCCGATTTATAGAGTCTAGACTCACTATTACTTAAGTTGGTGAATTAGCTTTTATTGGGTTATGTTGGGCCAGCTTTATAAGCTGACCATTAGTTAGCCTTAATTGTGATTGTGATTGGAGAGTCATTAGTTAGTTCTTTTTCCTTACTAGATTAGGGTTTTACTTGTAGCCTATATAAGGCACCACATTATGTCATTAAAAGGGGGACACTTTTATGATAAAAATATTGAGAGAGTTTTCTCCATAGCTTTCGAGCAAACCTTGAACAACTTAGAGTTATACTCTAGTGTTCTTGTTCGGCTTATCAATTCAATAATCGCACTTGAATTGTGGCGCCTTCTACACTTGCCTGAGGTTCGCTAATTCGTTTGATTACGGGTTGAGATAATATCAACAAGTTCGTAGTCACGGGGATTAGAGGGGTCGTAGGGTTTCCGCTGCTACCGTTCTTGCGTTCGAAGTCAAATCCAACAAGTGATCTTGGGTCGCGAATCTCCTCACCAACGAGATTCGTATCAGCTGGCATCAGAGCTAGCTTGTTGGTAACATCGTTATCCCTCTTTTCGTGTCTTAATTCATATCTGTCTCGGTAGCTCAAAAAAAAACATTTTTTTTTGTGCACGTTGCATTCTGGCCGCGAGTTCCTGGCCGCGAGTTTCCTTTGTTTTCGAGTCTGGTCATCATTGTTTGTTTCTGTCTTGTTGTCGTCTTCAATTTCTGGAATTTCTCGGAGTTAATTGTGTCGTGTTTGATTTCTTTTGTGTGAGTATCTCATCGTTTGTTACACAAAGGAAAACAAAAAAAAAAAGGGCTTCCTGGTCGGTGACTTCTTCCAAGTCGCAAAGCTGCGACCTTGGAATTGTGCAATCTGTCCGTGTCCTGTTAGTTCCAATTCCATTGAGTCTTGTCTGTTAAATCTGCTCGTGTCTTGCTATATTGTTTCCACCGCTTGGGTTCAGCAGGATAAGGAGTCAGTCGGTGCTGAATTGTCATGCTCCCAAGTCGCACAAAATATTGAGTCAATAGCAAGTTCTGTCTTGCCGCACTTTCACTGAAAATTCTGTCCAAGTTGTCGCCTCATTGTTTGTGCATGATAATTGTTCAGCAGCTTGCTATCTTATTGTTCTCGTGATTGAGTCCAATCTGAGTCAAAAAAAAAAAAAACCCATCAACACAAGTCGCACTTAAACCCGGACAGACCTGGGAAATTCTGCCCAACGAAGCCTGTGTTCAGTTGAAGTTGCTGTTGCGCCAAAAAAAAAAAAAAAAAAAAAAAAACGAACCCAGCAGCCAGAGGAACGTTTGTATCTTTGTTATGGTGCAATCCTAGAGCACTTGGGAAGAGGAATATGGTCGGCTGAACATTTAGAAAAGAAAAGAAACAAAAAAAAAAAAAAGGGAAAGCGAAACAGCCGCTGAGGACTTCCAATCCTGATTGATTTCTAAATCCAAAGGAGTTTCCATTCTTATTGCTTCCTGATTTGTAGCCCCCACTTACCCATATTCATACCTTGGCATTGAACCACACCTCTGCACAACAAACAGACCCCAAAACAGCCCCAACCAGCCGCACTACACCTTGACTCTTAAACACCGCACTACAAACCAAACACCACCGCCCACTAGCACTTGTTTTCCTTCGGCTACAACACTTGTGGACAGATACCCATTGCTATCAAAGGCTAACACGCCCCACCCTTGAGCAATCACACAGAACCAATTCCCCATAAAATCATCAGCCAAGCCCAAGGCAGCCGCAACACAAAAAAACAAAACAAAATTCCAGCAAGCCAAAGTCCATTGAGTCATTTCAGCCTTGAGTCGTTTCTGGATTTGCCCATTGAGTTGTTCATTGAGTCCTGGTCAGTCTTGGGTCATTTATTGTGTCTTTCATTCTCTCCCATTCGAATGCCAAGCATTTGTTGACCTTGGTTGGTAAACGATCCAAAAATCCAGCAACGCAAAAGGAACCAACTTCCTTGTCGGCTAGGTGTTTGAGCATCATTCTTAATTTTTTGTAGCTTTTGTGCCCATTCTTTTTCCAGTTTTTATTCTTGAATATATTCTACTACTCCATTCTTAGTGTCCTAATTTTGTTTTCCAAGAAAATCTCCACTCTTAAGAACCTCAAATTCTAGCGTGAACTTGATTTTTTTTTAAGCTAAAATTTGAGCATTTGAGGAGCTCTACTTTCTTCAAGGTTTTGCAAGGGGCTGTGAGAAAATATTTTGGTGAGCTTATTAGAGTGAATACACGAGTGGCGAGCGCATACACGTGAGCTTGTATGTTGTGAGGAATTTCCTTCTTTGCTAACCAATTTTGCAGGTCACTTAACCATGCCTCGTGGAGTTGCATCTCATTCGTATCATCAAGAATTCTTGGAGCACGAGCCTCCTAAGAGGAGGGGTTCCAAGCGAACTACTTCCAAGCACCTTAGTTCCATGCATTCAAGTTTCGAGCATTCACAACATGAGTTCCATTCCTTTCGGGACAAAATGGATAATTTCCGTGCTTTGTGTGTATATGAAAGACATAAGCATACTTATAAGGAGTATGAGGAGGAGCACAGGAGTTTGCATCGAGCAACAAAGCCGAGGTCTTCATCAAGCAAACGAGCATCATCTAAGGAGTGTTGTGACAATCGAGTCATGAATTCTCGAATTGAATCAAAGCCTCGTGAATCAAAGGCTGATTTCCGAAGCCAGAATAAAGAATTATTTGACTCTATGATGGGAGAAATTCGCCAAGTGCTGAATTCATATTTTGAGCAACTTACTCATGTGTCAACCAATGGTGGTAAAGATGTTCCTTCTAGTCCGCCATTGATTGAAGAAATATCTACGAATGCTGGCAATGAACTTGAGATTGAAAACCTTGAAGTCCCATCTACACAAGTTAGTTGTCTTGAGCTAGTTGAGAAGGAAGACAAGGGGAAAAGTGCGCTGACTTTGGGAAACAATGCGAGGGCTTATTTTTCTAACGAACTTACCTTTGTTATGTTTAGCTTTTCTTCTTTTATACAGGTTAAGCAAGGAGAGATTGAGTTGATCATGGCATGTTCTATCCCTATATCCATTGGCGAATATCAGAATTTTCATGGAGTTTGCATCTTAAGTGTTGTATCCCTTTACTATCCATTGATATACAACTTCACCCATGATCCTGCTTTACTTGTTGGGAGGAGTAATGAAGTTTCAAAGGGAGTCCTTGCACTTAAATTTTGTCCTTTGCCTCCTTACCATTTTGCACCAAGTGTCCCAAGTGATGATCAATCTAATGAAGTCGATCATGTTCAAAGTGTTGTTCAGTTTCTCAGTTGCATTATGGAGGATCCAAGAAGATGTGAGCTTGCTGCCAATGTACCATACATTTTACCTTGCATCATGGAACCGAAGCTATATGCGTTATCTTCGAGGAGTCGTTGGAGTAAAGCCTTGAGTTTTCCATGGCTGATTGTGAGCATTTTCAAGCTGACCAAGAGACATGTGCACCAAATTATAATAATCATGACGTATGCAAGTATCATTCATTCTAAGAGAGCCAATATGTGGAGATTTGAGGTTTCATCCTACCAACTCTTGTTAGTACCATTCATTTCCAACCACGATTTGAGGACAAATCTTTTTCAAGAGGAGGGGAATGATATGAAATATGGGCCGCTTATGGGCCATGTTTCGGGCTGCAAGAGAATGAATCTTTTAGTAATAGTTTAGTAGTTTATTTTTCAGATTTCTATTTTATTTGGTAGGAATAAGTTCGGTCCAAGACCTCATGTCGAGTTGGATCCGATTTATAGAGTCTAGACTCACTATTACTTAAGTTGGTGAATTAGCTTTTATTGGGTTATGTTGGGCCAGCTTTATAAGCTGACCATTAGTTAGCCTTAATTGTGATTGTGATTGGAGAGTCATTAGTTAGTTCTTTTTCCTTACTAGATTAGGGTTTTACTTGTAGCCTATATAAGGCACCACATTATGTCATTAAAAGGGGGACACTTTTATGATAAAAATATTGAGAGAGTTTTCTCCATAGCTTTCGAGCAAACCTTGAACAACTTAGAGTTATACTCTAGTGTTCTTGTTCGGCTTATCAATTCAATAATCGCACTTGAATTGTGGCGCCTTCTACACTTGCCTGAGGTTCGCTAATTCGTTTGATTACGGGTTGAGATAATATCAACAAGTTCGTAGTCACGGGGATTAGAGGGGTCGTAGGGTTTCCGCTGCTACCGTTCTTGCGTTCGAAGTCAAATCCAACAAGTGATCTTGGGTCGCGAATCTCCTCACCAACGAGATTCGTATCATTTTCTGACGGCTTTGGGCTGTTTGAAGCCTCTGGCGGATCATTTTTACTTTCTCATACGCTTCCTCAACCCATGGTATTGTGGTCGGGTCTATAATTTTTGTCTCTCCTACTTCCTCCCAATGGATTGGAGATCGACATCTTCGTCCATACAATGCTTCATATAGGGCCATTTGAATAGAGGAATGATAACAATTGTTATACGCGAACTCAACCAAGGTTAAATATTGGCTCCAACTTCCTCTAAAATCCACAATACAAGCTCTCAGCATATCCTCAAGAGTTTGGATGGTTCTCTCAGATTGTCCATCAGTTTGCGGATGATACGCTGTACTATAGCTCAACTTAGTCCCTAGAGCCTCTTGTAATTTCTGCCAAAATCGGGATACAAACCTGGGGTCCCTATCCGATACAATACTCACTGGTACCCCATGTAGTCTTACTACCTCATCCATATAAAGTTTAGCAAGTTTCTCCAAGGGATATTTCATATTTACTGGCAGGAAATGTGCAGTCTTAGTTAATCTGTCCACTATCACCCAAATTGCATCATGCCCCTTTTGTGTTCGTGGCAATCCTGACACAAAATCCATCGTTATGCGCTCCCATTTCCATTCAGGGATCTCTAAAGGCTGTAACAAACCTGATGGCTTTTGATGCTCAGCTTTTACTTGTTGGCACGTAAGACATTTTTGCACAAACTGGGCAATCTCCGCCTTCATATTTTCCCACCAATACAGACTCCTAAGATCTCGGTACATCTTATTATTCCCTGGGTGCACCGTATACCTAGAGCAGTGCGATTCCTCCAAAATCTTCCTCTTTAATTCCTCATCCCTAGGTACCACGACACGATTTCGAAACTTCAGGATTCCATCAGGGCTTAGATTGAAATTAGGTAACTCCCCTTTTTCCACCTTTTCTACCCACTTTTGTACCATTGGGTCCTTTACTTGGCCCTCTTTAATTCACTCCATTAGTGCCGACTTCACCTCAATATTTCCAAAAATCACCCTCTTCGGTTCCAAACGAGGTTTCCACTCATAGACATCTTCCAACAGGCTCCACTCTCTCACTAAGGAACTTGCTAATTGAGTTTTCCGACTTAAAGCATCTGCTACAACGTTGGCCTTTCCAGGATGGTAGTTAATTGTACAGTCATAATCCTCTAAGAACTCTACCCACCGACGTTGTCTTAGATTTAACTCCTTCTGAGAAAACAAATACTTAAGGCTCTTATGATCCGTATAAACCTCAAAAGTTACACCATAAAGGTAATGCCGCCATTTCTTCAAAGCGAATACTACAGCGGCAAGCTCCAAATCATGGGTCGGATAATTCTGTTCATGAGGTTTTAATTTCTGAGACGCATAGGAAATCACATTCCTATTCTGCATCAACACACACCCTAGCCCTTCTTTTGAAGCATCGGTATAAACCGTATAACTATCACTCCCACTGGGCAAAGCTAAAACTGGAGCCATAGTTAATTGTTTCTTAAGCTCTTGGAAACTACTTTCACATTTAATATCCCAAATATACTTTCCTTGTTTCTTGGTCAGGTTAGTCAAGGGTCCTGCAATTCTCGAGAAATTCTTTATAAATCTGCGGTAGTACCCTGCTAAGCCTAGAAAACTTCGCACCTCTGTAGGATTTTCTGGCCGCTTCCATTTAGCCACAGCTTCCACTTTCGCCGGGTCTACAGCAAGGCCATCTTTTGAAATTATGTGACGTAGAAATGCCACACTTTCCAACCAAAATTCACACTTACTGAACTTAGCGAACAGTTGGTGCTCTCTTAGGGTTTGCAGTACTATCTGCAAATGTTGTTCATGCTCCTCCCTTGACCTCGAATACACTAAGATATCATCAATGAACACCACTACAAACCTATCCAAGTAAGGTTTGAACACTCGATGCATCAGATCCATGAATGCCGCTGGGGCATTGGTTAAACCAAAAGGCATCACTGCGAACTCAAAATGTCCATATCGAGTGTTGAATGCCGTTTTTGGCACATCCTCCTTTCTAATTCTCAACTGATAGTACCCTTGTCGCAGATCCAACTTAGAAAACACTACAGCCCCTTGTAACTGATCAAACAACTTATCGATGTGGGGCAAAGGATATTTATTCTTAATGGTTAATGCATTCAATCCTCGATAGTCAATGCACAACCTTAAACTCCCGTCCTTCTTCTTAACAAATAGCACTGGAGCTCCCCACGGAGACTCGCTCTCCTGTATGAATCCCCGTTCTAGCAAGTCCTGCAATTGCACCTTCAACTCCTTAAGCTCAGCATGTGCCATACGATAAGGGGTTTTCGAAATAGGAGTGGTTCCGGGTACTAAGTCAATCCCAAATTCAATCTCCCTTTCGGGCGGCAGAGACTCCAACTCCTCCGGAAATACGTCCGGGAATTCACTGATTACTGGCATGTCTTCCAACTTAATCTTTTCTCCCGGAGTGTTAATTAGAAAAGCTAGGTAACCACGTGCCCCACGACTAAGCATTTTCCTAGCCCTTATACCTGAAATAAGCGCAGAAGAGACTATCATACCTCTCACATCAAGCTTTAGTGTTGCCTCCCCCGGTATACAAAATTCGACCACTTTCATCCTACAATCTACCCGAGCATGATAATGTGCTAGCCAATCCATACCTAGGATAACATCGTACCCCTTAATGGCTAAACCAGTAAGGTCCACTACCAATTTCCGTTCACCAACCCAAATATCACAATTCCTATACACCTCATTCGCCAGCAAGATTTGATTACCCGTAGGTGTTCTTACCTCTAAGTCATAAGGTAACTTTTCAACTTTCAAATCAATTCCAAGCATAAATGCAGGATTAACAAAAGAGTGAGTAGCACCGGGGTCTATCAAAATTTTGGCTAACCGGTGAAAAACAGGGATCGTACCTTCTACCGCCTCCGTTGGTTCAGACACGGATTGTTGGTCCAGTGAATATACTCTGGCCGGAACCCTCGACCTAGCCCCTCCAGCATTGGTCGGCTTTGGGTTTTACCTGGCAGTCGACTGGGTATCACTGATCAATGGGCAGTTGACTATCTGGTGCTCCGTACTTCCATACCTTAGGCACTTCCGAGCCTTTCTCCAACATTCATCCTCAGTATGGTTCGGTTTTCCACAGTATCCGCATGTTACTCGGGGAGTAGAGGTCTGACCTCCCTACGGAATTCCTCTACCTTGTCCTCTACCAATTTGGCCTCCCCTCTGGGCACCTCCTCTCTGAGTACCTCCTCTCGGAGCACCTCCCCTAGACGCACTCAAAAACCGTCCACCTCCAGCCCCACGACTGGACTTGGCAGGTGGTGCGTTTTGATCACTCCGCACAGACCCTTGGGCTCCACTAAATCCCCCTTTTCGTTTGGCGTGGAAATTCCTCACGTGTGTCCTAGCAGTTTCTATTCTTTGGGCCTTTTCCAGGACCTCCGTAAACGTATTAATCTGAGCTGCCGCTAAGGCTTCTTGTAGTTCCACATTTAGCCCTTGCACAAACCTCCGTACTTTCCTTGGTTCTGTAGCAATCAGCTCAGGGGCAAATTTTGACAATTTCGTAAACTGGGTCTCATACTCAGTTACACTTATCATTCCCTGACGGAGTTTAATGAAATCGTCCTCTCGCTTCTCTTGGACGATAGGAGGAAGATATTTCTCATTAAAATCTCGTACAAAGTTTAGCCAAGTCCATGCAGTTCCCTCTCTCTCCCACTTGGCCCTTACTACATTCCACCAGGCCCTAGCTGGCCCCTCGAACTGGAATACAGCAAATTGAACCTGCCTCTCCTCTGTATAGTTCAGGGCAGCAAAAATATTTATCATGGCCTCCAGCCATTTCTCAGCCCCATCCGGGTCTGGCCCTCCTAAGAATTTGGGTGGGGAGAATTTCTGGAATCTCTCCAAAGCTCTATCCTGCCCCAAATCGGGGTCCCTAGGTTGATTTACAGGGCCTTGACCCTGTTGTTCCACCAACCGGGCTAAAATATTAGTCATCTGTTGGATGGCAGTGGCCACCTGATCTCCCCCGGCAGTCTGGGGTTCAGGTTGCTGCTCAACCGCTGCCTCCCTCTCCTCTATCGGTTCTGGCACCGGTTCCTGTACTTGTTCACCCTCACGGCCTCGCCTAGAACCGCGTTCTCGGTTAGCTTTTTGGTCCGACTTCTCTTATCTTCCATGTTGAGAGTTAACCAACTAGAAACATATAAACAGGGTAAGGTATGACTCATATCGCGTTGCAACAAGATAACTAGAGGCAAATAAACACGTAAGAAACAAGCACTTTATTTACATAACAAACAAGTCGTATATACAGGCCAACAAGTCACATAGTCAGAGGCTATCACAGCCTAGGAACATAGAACAAAAGGTATTTACATCCATCATGACACGTCAAAATTAAAAACAAAAGGAGACGTGTCGTCCCACTATGTTCCTAACTATCCCATAAAATCTCCTCAAACCCCGATCCTAACAAGTGGTCTGGTTAGACGCTGACCCAACCGACTCCGAGGATCCACTCAGCTCCTCCTCTGGGTCCTCCTCAGGATCCTCCTCTGGAGCACCGGGAGCGCCAGGAGCTACAGGCGCTTGGCCCTCTCCGGCCAAGTCCTGGAGCACATCGTCCACTAAAGCCTCGCACTCAGTCAGAATATGGCCAGTCCGGTCTCTAATGGCCGCAACTATTCACACAAGACGTCCAGAAGTCGCCTGGGCCTGCTCGCGAAAAGCATCGGTCCGCTGCTGCTCCTTCAGAACCGAGGCCTCCAACTCTCGGATCCGGGCTCCCTGGTCTCGGAATGTAGCACGAAGACGCTCTATCTCCGCATAGCACCTACGATTGGTGCTACCCAATCGTCTCCGCTCGTCATCCACTGCGAGCACTACTCGGTCAGGGTAGGAGTAGGTCTTTCAGCAATCGCAGCGTCGGATCTTGCGCGCTGGGGACCACCGCTGCACCGGCCCACCGGGAATCTCCTGGTATGTGATCACGCGAGAGACGGGCCCCTCTAGATAGGGCTCGCCAGCAGGAGCGTCAGAAGGTATATCAGTAGGTACGGGCTGAGACGGCCCCGCACCCCCAGAAGCGTCAGTGTCTGCCATCACCTAAGTTTGCAAAAAACATTGCAAAAGTAAGTACGCAACACGTAGAAAACAAGGCTAAAGGCTAAGCTCAAGGATAAAACCCTAGCCTATCGTATCAAGCACTCAATCTACCTAGATCAATTCATAACCTAGGCTCTGATACCACCTGTGACGACCCCACCTCCCCCTAAGGCGTACCAGAGGGTTCGGCGGACCGCCTGCCCAACTCTCGCCAGGACTCACTCACTCGAATCACGTGCACACAACCATGAACCATAAATAACATCCACAATTCAAGCTTATAATATACATTGATAGAAATCAGGGTACAAAGTCTCGATATACTTAAACTAGTTCAAAACGTATACAGTCCAAGTACAAAATGTTCCATTCGAGGAATAGCGCGAGTACAAGTCAAAATTCAAAACAAAGTCTAAAGTAACTAGACTACGCTAGCCTTTACACTTCTCACGCTTCGCTCGTAACCCTGTAAGGAAAACAAAACTAATAGGGTGAGCCGAAACTCAGTGAAGTTCCAAATATCAAATTTGCCAACAAATCAAGGAATAACATAGTAATAGTGAAATAGCGAGCAAACAAGTCAAATCAGGGAAATAGTACTTCAACTAGCCAAGTAGTTTGCAGTCATATATAAGGATACGGTAATCATATCTCGGTTCCATTCCAGCTTGATCAATGGGTAGTTGACACTCCGTCAACTTTCAAGTAATAACAAGTCCAAAATAAAACTCCACTACACGCCAATCCCCGTCCACCGATCAACCCCCTTTTCCGGGCCCGTACGCCACACGAAACACGGGTGGTAATACTTGAGTATACCGGATTGCCGAGGAGATAACACTCCACTCGACCTTACTAGTGACCCAGGGTTTGTTATCTAATCGACCAGACCCTTGCCGGCTCGACTCGATTAACTAGCCACAGGGTTTCTGGAATTCCAGGCAAGACATATCTCAAGTACATGTAGAGCAAGTCAAGTATAATTACTAGCAAGAACAAGTCATATTAGGGCAAGTGCGGTAAAGTACACCCTTGCCCTATCATTCATTTTCATGTAATCATACAAGTCAAGTAAGGAACACATGTATCAAGTACAATCGGATATTTGGAAGCACTCACCAAAATATAGTGCTTCAAGTATTCACGTTCAATTATACTCCAGGCTTGGAGTCCAGATCTGCGATAAAAATTCATTTTAAGAACTTTGAAACACGAGTAGGATTCGAAACTTAAACGTTCAAGAATCGACCAATTGAAATTCATTTGAAAGACACTCGTGAAACACTTGCTCGCTTTTCAAATCGTAAGGTTTTTGTAGCATAGATACTTGGAAATAACACTTGAGTTGAAAGTACAAGGAAATACAAGTTTACATTGGCCATTATGTCTTTTCCTCAAGGTACAAGTTCGGCCAAGTCCTAACGTATAACCCTCGATAAACATAGTAGCAAAGGTTCTCGCTAGTTCAAGTGATAATCACTTAACCTTTACTCAAGTTGCAAATATAGTTTTCTAATCCTCGAGCGTAAATTCGGGCAGCATGCCCTTTGTGTTTACCTAATTTTCCAGCCATTTAGGCTTCATTATTTTTCCTCAGTCAAATCCCACAGTCACACATATCAGAAATTCAAGTCAAAAGCCGTTCCATAGGCTCATAATATCATAAGAATAAGAATCAAAGTAATAACAAGTGCGGAAATACAATCTAGCAAAAGACAGATTTGACGTGTGGTTACGGAAATAACACATCCGAGGCTACGCTTATCGGATTGAGGCGTAACTTATTCCGTTTCGAAGCTAAGACACAGGGCTACAACGTTCATGAAGATCACTTAGTCCAGTTTCCAATGCAACCTAGTCAAATCCTCAATTTACAGAACCAAAATCTAACTAGTCGGCTACTTAACCGCTCTGCACTGGAATGGTCATATCTCAGATTACAAAGGTCCGATTAAGGTGTTCTTAGAGGCGTTTAAAAGCTAAGTCAGAATACTAAAACTTTCATGTTTCGGTAAAAAGCTAAATCAGTACGGATCCTAGTGAATAAACGTGATAAACTGGATAAACTGACCAAACGGAGTACTGGGAAAACCTTAAAACAGTAAGGGTATTTTGGTCTTTTCACGACCTACGTCGCTCCGATTGAGCTGAAATTTTTTAGGTACCTATAAAATACCATTTTCTACAACTTTTATGTTTTACCCTAAAGCCAATTCGGCCTCTAACATGCAGTAACAAAACCAGGCAGAAAGGAAGAGAAATTTTCCAGAAATCTGGAATTTTCAGTTTTCAATGCAACCTTCCTTGATTTCTTACTTCCAACACTACCAAAACCCCTTATATAACCTTAATTACAACATATATGAATCATTGATCAAGTTTGGCAGCAAGCCCTCAAACCCTAGTTCATATAATAAAAAGGGGAAAAACCCTCAAAACATGATAGCATCCATGATTCACCATAAATTTGAGTTACCAAGCTAATTTTTGCACTTTTTAACCAAAACATGATAGCATCCTCACAGAGTTACCATCCTTCTTAACCAATTTTTGCACTTTTCCTCTTCATTATTTCGGCTCCTTGGCCGACCAAAGAGAGAGAGAAAGTGAGAGCAAGAAAACAATTTCCTTCTTCTTGATCTTAGCTATCCAAGTGGGAAAATCAACTTCCAAACCGATTAAAGTACTAGTTGTGGTCTTAAGAAGCTAGAGCAAACAAAAATTTCCAAAGGAGGTGGAGTATCACTCTTCCAAGCCTTGTCTTTGAGGTATAAAAATCTGATCATGATCCTTGTTCCTTTAAATTTTGGTTTAAGATGTTATTTAGATCATGTTTTAGCTTGATGACAAGATATGCAAGTTGTTGTGATGAATTTTGGATGATTTAAGCAAGTTAGGTTTGATTAATTTCTGCCTATACTTGATGTATGATTGATATATGTTGTATCCAAGGTTATATAGGGGGTTTTGGTAGCAAGTGTAGCAAGAAATTAAGAAAACTATCATTGAAACCAAAAGATTTCAGATTTCTGGAAATTTTCACCCTATTCTGCGTGTTTTTTTTGCACCATGTTAGAGGCCGAATTGGGCTTGGAATAAAACATTAAAGTTGTATATAATGGTATTTTATAGGTGCCTACAAATGTTCAGCTCAATCGGAGTAACGTAGACCGTGAAAAGACCAAAATACCCTCACTGTTTTAAGGTTTTTTCCCAGTAGTCCGTTTGGTCAGTTTATCCAGTTTATCATGTTTATTCACTAGGATCCGTAATGATTTAGCTGTTTACCAAAACATGAAAGTTTTAATCTTCTGACTTAGCTTTTAAACGCCTCCAAGAACACCTTAATCGGACCTTGGTAACCTGAGATATGACCATTCCAGTGCAGTGCGGTTAGATAGCCAACTAGTTGGATTTTGGTTCTGTAAATTGAGGATTTGACTAGGTTGCATTGGAAACTGGACTAAGTGATATTCATGAACATTGTAGCTCTGTGTCTTAGCTTCGAAACGGTATAAGTTTCGCCTCAATCCCATAAGCGTAGCCTCGGATGTGTTATTTCCGCAACCACACGTCAAATCTGTCTTTTGCTAGATTGTATTTCCGCACTTGTTATTACTTTGATTCTTATTCTTATGATGTTATGAGCCTATGGAACGGCTATTGACTTGCATTTATGATATATATGACTTTGGGATTGGCTGAGGAAAAATAATGAAGCCTAAATGGCTGGAAAATTAGGTAAACACAAAGGGCATGCTGCCTAAATTTACGCTCGAGGACTATAAAAACACACTTGCGACTTGGGTCGAGTTGATATGAATAGTACTTGAACCATCTAGGGTACTTGAGTCTTCTTGTTTCGAGGTATATAAGTAAGGACTTGTCCGAACTTGTACCCTTGAGAAATGCAATCATGATTGCTCGAAGTATGTTTTCCTTGTACTTTCAACTCGCATGACAATTTCAAGTATAAATATTACAAAGTTTTACTATTTAAAAAGGCGAGCAAGTGTTTCACGACTACTCTCCAAGTGAATTCCAATTTCTTGATTTTTATTGAATGAAACGTCTAAGTTTCGAATCTTAGTCATGTTTCAAAGTTCTCAAACTGAGTTTTATCGCAGATTTGGACTCCGAACCCGGAGTATAACCGGAAAGTGACCAGTAAAGGCACTATATCTTGTGGTGAGTGCTTTCAAATACCGAATTGCACTAGATACTTGAACTTGATACGTGACCAATATGAGTACATGTTATATACGTGAATTGATAGGGCAAGAGTGTACTTTATCGAACTTGCCCTTACGTGATATACTTGTTTATTGAATGCAATTGACTTGATATACTTGTTTATGATGTGCGCACTTCCTGAAATTCCAGAAACCCTGTGGCGAGTTACTCTAGTCGAGCCGGCAAGGGCTTGGTCGATTGGGTAACGAACCCTGGGTCTCTTGTTTTGTCGAGTGGAGTGATATCTCCTCGACTAATCGGTATACTCGAGTATTACCACCCGTGTTTATTGAGGATTTTGGGCCCAGTAGGGGGTGTGAATGGTAGACGGAGAGTAGTGTAAGTGGTGCTCTACTGGATTGGTTCCTTTACTTGAAAGTTGACAGAGTGTCAACTATTACGTGATCAAGCTCCTGATGATGAAATGGGAAGTTGGCTCCTGAGAGCCATCCGTATCCTTATGCTTTGGAATGATTATTGTTTCTTCTGAAAACTTTTACACTCGCTCATTTTGAGATTGCTACTTGAAGTGTTATTGCTCACTTTTATGAACTCTTCATGCTCGTTACTTTGTTATATCGAAAACTTGTACTTATAAATAATGGTCAATTTGCTATTTGGAACCTCACTGGGCTTTTAGCTCATACCACGCTATTTGTTTTCCTTACAGGGGGTACGAGCGAGGCATGAGACATGTAAAGACTAGCGTAGTCTAGTTGTTTTTGACTTTTGACTTTTGATTTGTACTCGCGCTATTCCTCGAATAGAATGTTTTGTATTTGGATTGTATACGCCTTGAACCAGTTTGAGTATATTGAGGCTTTGTACCTTGATTTTCATCAATGTAAATTCTAAGCTTGAATTGCGATGTTATTTATGGTCCATGAATGAATGCACGTGATACGAGTGAGTGAGTCCTGGCGAGAGCTGGGCAGGTGGTCCGCCAAACCCTTTGGTACGCCTCAGGAGGAAGTGGGGTCGTCACAGATGGTATCAGAGCTCCTATTGAGCTCGTGCCGGGAGAAGGTTCTCGGACTGTGGGGATTGACTTTTTAAGTGTGGAACAATTGTTTATTGTTGGGGACCTTAGATATGTATGTTGGGTAGGAATCTCTGATACGGGTGATTTGCTCTTGAGACTGGTCAGCTTGAGTGGTGAATTATTGTGACGCCCCGAAAGAAATGAGTGTGAGAACCCGAAAATTTTCTAATTTTCTAGGGTTTATTTTTTAAACGCCCGCCTTTTCTACATTTTCTTGATTAGAAAAATTCCCCAGATAAATTTTATGAGCAAAGATAGTTTTAAAATGATTTTTCTAGTATCGGTTAATTTTTGAGAAATTAAAAGCGTATTTTGAATATGGGACCCGCTAGTGCGGTAAATGCATTATATTTTTGACAACTTGTTGGCATTTTGTATTAAGTGATATTATTTTACGAAGTGTTAAGATATTTGTATTGGAGAGACAAAAAGATAAGTTTTAAATCAAAAGGTGACAAGTGTCACCATCCTATTTACTATTGGACTTTTGACCATCTTACCTTAACTTTACTAAAACCAAAATTTGACCAAAAATCAAGCCATTTCTTCCTTCACATGGCTGAAACTTGGAGAGCAAGAGAGAGAGAAAAACCTCATCTTTCACTCCAATTTCTTACTTCAATCTTGAGTTTTAACCGATGGAATTGCAAATCACTCCATAAAAGTTGGTTACTAAGGAGATTCCAAGGTCTTGGTGGAGTTATTTTGGAGAAGGAACCACTAAGCTACTATCTTTTGTGAGGTATCAAGGTATGGTGTGTAAAGATTCATTGTTTGTTTCCAATAATGGTGAATTAGTGACTTGTGATGGCTAAAGAGATGGTTTGATGGATTATATTTTGAGTTGTGGTTGAATTGATGAACTTTTATAATTTTTGGGGATTTTTCTATTTTAATATGAACATGGTTGTGTGGTTATGTATGATGATTGGAAATGATGTTTAAGGACTCTATGAGGTGGAAAAAGTGGATTATTGCAATCAATTTCTGTTTTGGACCAAAAATTGAAAAGTGAGGGTTTTGTGATGAACATTCTGTCCGAATTTTTAGGTCCTAGATAGAGGCCGAATTGGCCTTTTCTTAAAACATGAAAGTTGTAGGGAATGACATTTTAGAGGTGCCTACAAAATTTCAGGTCAATCGGAGTAGCGTAGAGTGAGAAAAGTCGAAATTACTATTGCTGTTCTGGTTTTACCCGAATGTAAGAATTGCGCCTGTAATTGGTTGTTTTGGCTGGAATTGCTTCCGAATTGGTTGTTGAGGCCTTCTGATGAAATTTATCCCTGTTTCTTATCTTTCAGCTGGTTTTGGAATTTCTAGATTTGGACTTGGATAGCCTGTTTTATGATGTTTCCGCTAGAATGCGTTCTGTGAATCTGTTTTGTGATTCTGGTATGGTATCTTGCATTTTTGACCTGGTTACACTCGAAACTGGCTTGAGTGACCTTCTGAAATATTGTAGCTCTATCTCTTAGCTTCGAAACGGTGTATCTTTCACCTTCATCCGACAATCGTAGCGCCTTTGGTACCATTACCGCAAAATGACGTCAAAACTATTTTTCTGGTTTTGAGCTTAACTTTCATTTCCGGACTTTTCCCTAGCTTGACTTGTACTTGTACTACTGGGAGCTTGCTGAATGGCTACTGAATGAACTTGTTGTTGTGTGTGTACCTTTGGGTTGGAATGAGGAAATAATGAAGCCTTGATGGCTGGAAAAGTAAAAAAAGATAAGAGGAAGTGCTGTCCGAATTTTGAAAGGACTTGTTTGCATTGAGTTTGTGATCTAAGACTTGGATTTGAGCAAGGCAATGTTATATGCTGGATGATTTCGGAGCCGTGGAGGTGAGTGACCCTAAACTATTTCCAAAGTACTTGTGAAATGTTTCTTGCATTATGTACTCGATTGCATATCATGCGTGCTTGCATGTGAGTTCATGACATGATTTGGCTTCAATGAGTTCTGGGAAAGTCTTGTGCTGGACACCAACGTCTCCACTCTGTTTATGGTTCATGTTCATGTTTATCTGGAGCTCAAGAAGGGGCTCCCTCTTAATGTTAATGTTAATGTTAAATGATCTATTTGAGCGTTGGGTGTTCAAGTGCTATGATTTCCCTGGCTCACCAGAGCACTGAACGAACATTTGATCTCTGAATCATGACATCATCGAAATGATCAAAATGCAACATTGTGAAATATATTTGTTTAAGGATTTTACTGGTTACTCGCTGAGCTTCTAGCTCACCCCAAAATATTTTCTTCCCCTCCACAGGTCTCGAGGCGAAGGAAACGTTTGTATTAAAGTTCTCCGTGTGAATGGTTGGTATCAAAGATCAGAGTGGCGCAGCGGAAGCGTGGACGCTTCGCTTTTGATATGTAATTATTGGAGACTTGGATGTATAATAGGAGTGGCTTGTAGTGTTTATTCATGGATTATCTCATGTATGGATTGAATTTGGATTCCTTTTGTGTAATCATTCATATTGGGATTGTCTTGAACGTTTAGAATTGATTGGATTGGATGTGTAATAGGCTAGTTTTGGACTTCCTCCTGTATAATAATTGTGATCAAGGATCAGAGTGGCAGTGGAAGCGTGGACGCTTCGCTGTTGATATGTAAATGTTGGAATGTTTGATTTTTATTTGAGATTTTATCTTGTATTTGTTTGAGGACTGTAGTGATCGACTGAGTCCCGGCGAGAGCTGGGCAGGCGGCCCGCCGAACCCTCTGGTTCGCCTTAGAGGGAGGTGGGGTCGTCACAGTTGGTATCAGAGCCATATGCCGACGGTTGGGACTCTACGTCCTTTTACTCGAAAAGCCCCGAGCCTCTCGTTCGTGAAGAATCACGAAGCGAAACTCTCCATAGGGGATGCCCGCGTGCGGGTGGCAAGCTGATAGGTACCTTGTGATGTGACCCTGAGAACTGTCACAGTTGGTATCAGAGCTTAGGCTTCAGATCTCTGTAGTGTATCCTAAGCTTGAAGTTTAGGATGCCGGACTGTGGGTTTGGTCTGAAATATTAGTGATTTTTGCGGGATGTCTTGACTTGATTGGTACAAGAGGGAATGTCGAGGACGACATTCTTTTAAGGAGGGGAGTTTGTGATGCCCCGAAAGAAATGAGTGTGAGAACCCGAAAATTTTCTAATTTTCTAGGGTTTATTTTTTAAACGCCCGTCTTTTCTACATTTTCTTGATTAGAAAAATTCCCCAGATAAAGTTTATGAGCAAAGATAGTTTTAAAATGATTTTTCTAGTATCGGTTAATTTTTGAGAAATTAAAAGCGTATTTTGAACGTGGGACCCGCTAGTGCGGTAAATGCATTATATTTTTGACAACTTGTTGGCATTTTGTATTAAGTGATATTATTTTACAAAGTGTTAAGATATTTGTATTGGAGAGACAAAAAGATAAGTTTTAAATCAAAAGGTGACAAGTGTCACCATCCTATTCACTATTGGACTTTTGACCATCTTACCTTAACTTTACTAAAACCAAAATTTGACCAAAAATCAAGCCATTTCTTCCTTCACATGGCTGAAACTTGGAGAGCAAGAGAGAGAGAAAAACCTTCATCTTTCACTCCAATTTCTTACTTCAATCTTGAGTTTTAACCGATGGAATTGCAAATCACTCCATAAAAGTTGGTTACTAAGGAGATTCCAAGGTCTTGGTGGAGTTATTTTGGAGAAGGAACCACTAAGCTACTATCTTTTGTGAGGTATCAAGGTATGGTGTGTAAAGATTCATTGTTTGTTTCCAATAATGGTGAATTAGTGACTTGTGATGGCTAAAGAGATGGTTTGATGGATTATATTTTGAGTTGTGGTTGAATTGATGAACTTTTATAATTTTTGGGGATTTTTCTGTTTTAATATGAACATGGTTGTGTGGTTATGTATGATGATTGGAAATGATGTTTAAGGACTCTATGAGGTGGAAAAAGTGGATTATTGCAATCAATTTCTGTTTTGGACCAAAAATTGAAAAGTGAGGGTTTTGTGATGAACATTCTGTCCGAATTTTTAGGTCCTAGATATAGGCCGAATTGGCCTTTTCTTAAAACATGAAAGTTGTAGGGAATGACATTTTAGAGGTGCCTACAAAATTTCAGGTCAATCGGAGTAGCGTAGAGTGAGAAAAGTCGAAATTACTATTGCTGTTCTGGTTTTACCCGAATGTAAGAATTGCGCCTGTAATTGGTTGTTTTGGCTGGAATTGCTTCCGAATTGGTTGTTGAGGCCTTCTGATGAAATTTATCCCTGTTTCTTAGCTTTTAGCTGGTTTTGGAATTTCTAGATTTGGACTTGGATAGCCTGTTTTATGATGTTTCCGCTAGAATGCGTTCTGTGAATCTGTTTTGTGATTCCGGTATGGTATCTTGCATTTTTGACCTGGTTACACTCGAAACTGGCTTGAGTGACCTTCTGAAATATTGTAGCCCTATCTCTTAGCTTCGAAACGGTGTATCTTCCACCTTCATCCGACAATCGTAGCGCCTTTGGTACCATTACCGCAAAATGACGTCAAAACTATTTTTCTGGTTTTGAGCTTAACTTTCATTTCCGGACTTTTCCCTAGCTTGACTTGTACTTGTACTACTGGGAGCTTGCTGAATGGCTATTGAATGAACTTGTTGTTGTGTGTGTACCTTTGGGTTGGAATGAGGAAATAATGAAGCCTTGATGGCTGGAAAAGTAAAAAAAGATAAGAGGAAGTGCTGTCCGAATTTTGAAAGGACTTGTTTGCATTGAGTTTGTGATCTAAGACTTGGATTTGAGCAAGGCAATGTTATATGCTGGATGATTTCGGAGCCGTGGAGGTGAGTGACCCTAAACTATTTCCAAAGTACTTGTGAAATGTTTCTTGCATTATGTACTCGATTGCATATCATGCGTGCTTGCATGTGAGTTCATGACATGATTTGGCTTCAATGAGTTCTGGGAAAGTCTTGTGCTGGACACCAACGTCTCCACTCTGTTTATGGTTCATGTTCATGTTTATCTGGAGCTCAAGAAGGGGCTCCCTCTTAATGTTAATGTTAATGTTAAATGATCTATTTGAGCGTTGGGTGTTCAAGTGCTATGATTTCCCTGGCTCACGAGAGCACTAAACGAACATTTGATCTCTGAATCATGACATCATCGAAATGATCGAAATGCAACATTGTGAAATATATTTGTTTAAGGATTTTACTGGTTACTCGCTGAGCTTCTAGCTCACCCCAAAAATATTTTATTCCCCTCCACAGGGCTCGAGGCGAAGGAAACATTTGTATTAAAGTTCTCCGTGTGAATGGTTGGTATCAAAGATCAGAGTGGCGCAGCGGAAGCGTGGACGCTTCGCTTTTGATATGTAATTATTGGTGACTTGGATGTATATTTGAGATTTATCTTGTAATTTATTTGAGGACTTTAGTGAACGACTGAGTCCCGGCGAGAGCTGGGCAGGCGGCTCGCCGAACCCTCTGGTTCGCCTTAGGGGGAGGTGGGGCCGTCACAATTATCATATTTTCGGATTCTTGTCCCCGAATACCAAAGAGTGACACCTTCACGATAAGTTGAGATCTCGCGTAATATTGGGATAAGTTTGGATTGCGAAAGCAAAGGCACGGGGAATGCGAATAGTTTGGACTTGAAATATATTGAAGATATTCATGGGATTTGGGATCCTTCTTATTCACGTGTTTCGAGCCTTGATTAAGTGTAGTGCCTGAACGATACCTAGGGTTAGTGCTTTATAAGTTATGTGACTTGTTTTGATTGAATGTGTTGTATTGCCCTGTTTTATGATTTATAGAGGTTTATGATTTGCGTTATTCTATTTTATGCTGTTTATATTTATATAGTTACTTAGTGGCTATAGTGAGACCTGAGAGTTGGAAACGAATATATAAGGAAAATACCCTACGTTATTCGAAGTGCATGTATGAATTTCGAGGACGAAATTCTTTTAAGGAGGGGAGATTGTGACACCCCGAATATTGGGAGGTTGTTTGTAAAGAAGATACTAAAGTGTATTTCTTTGGATTTGATTTAAAACTTTATTTTGTTTTAAAAGACTAGAAACCCTAATTTTAATCACTGAAATTGTAAAACCCTTATGTTTTTTTTTAAAATTTCCTTTTATTTGGAAATTACTATTTATTAAAGCCCTACTACTCAATCATTCCACAATAAGTGTAAATAAACCTAGAAAGTAGGGTTTCACTCTTCGGTTTCAAGATTGGAGCAAATTAGGGTTTTTTGCGATTTTTCGCCGGATGAATTTTCGGTACTGAGCAAGGATCAAATTTGGTGATTAAAAGTGACTTTTAAGTTTGAAATAACATGTGATTAGGGGCAATGATATAAGGTTAGTGAATAGGAAGTAAAAATCCTAGTACGTGTGTTTTTAAGAAAAACGGCGCGAACCAGCGGGTCCCGCGCACTACCGATTGAACGCACCACTTGACCACCACTTTCTTACCATACAAGCTTATTGATATTTGAGAAAAATATCTTCTCAATTTCCAGCTATTTTGACCGAAATTAGAGGCTAGAAATAGCAAGTAAAGAAAGAGAAAAAAATGAAAGGTGGTGGTGGCGACAAGTTTCTTGGCCAAGAGAGTTACCATCCTTCTTAACCAATTTTTGCACCTTTCCTCTTCATTATTTCAGCTCCTTGGCCGACCAAAGAGAGAGAGAAAGTGAGAGCAAGAAAACAATTTCCTTCTTCTTGAACTTAGCTATCCAAGTGGGAAAATCAACTTCCAAACCGATTAAAGTACTAGTTGTGGTCTTAAGAAGCTAGAGCAAACAAAAATTTCCAAAGGAGGTGGAGTATCACTCTTCCAAGCCTTGTCTTTGAGGTATAAAAATCTGATCATGATCCTTTTTCCTTTAAATTTTGGTTTAAGATGTTATTTAGATCATGTTTTAGCTTGATGACAAGATGTGCAAGTTGTTGTGACGAATTTGGATGATTTAAGCAAGTTAGGGTTTGATTAATTTCTGTCTATACTTGATGTATGATTGATATATATTGTATCCAAGGTTATATAGGGGATTTTGGTAGCAAGTGTAGCAAGAAATTAAGAAAACTATCATTGAAACCAAAAGATTTCAGATTTCTGGAAATTTTCACCCTATTCTGCCCGTTTTTGTTGCACCATGTTATAGGCCGAATTGGGATTGGAATAAAACATGAAAGTTGTATATAATGGTATTTTATAGGTGTCTACAAATTTTCAGCTCAATCGGAGCAACGTATCCCGTGAAAAGACCAAAATACCCTCACTGTTTTAAGGTTTTTTCCCAGTAGTCCGTTTGGTCAGTTTATCCAGTTTATCACGTTTATTCACTAGGATCCGTACTGATTTAGCTTTTTCCAAAACATGAAAGTTTTAGTCTTCTGACTTATCTTTTAAACGCCTCCAAGAACACCTTAATCGGACCTTGGTAACCTGAGATATGACCATTCCTGTGCAGTGCGGTTAGATAGCCGACTAGTTGGATTTTGGTTCTGTAAATTGAGGATTTGACTAGGTTGCATTGGAAACTGGACTAAGTGATCTTCATGAACATTGTAGCTCTGTGTCTTAGCTTCGAAACGGTATAAGTTACGCCTCAATCCGATAAGCGTAGCCTCGGATGTGTTATTTCCGCAACCACACGTCAAATCTGTCTTTTGCTAGATTGTATTTCCGCACTTGTTATTACTTTGATTCTTATTCTTATGATGTTATGAGCCTATGGAACGGCTATTGACTTGCATTTATGATATATATGACTTTGGGATTGGCTGAGGAAAAATAATGAAGCCTAAATGGCTGGAAAATTAGGTAAACACAAAGGGCATGCTGCCCAAATTTACGCTCGAGGACTATAAAAACACACTTGCGACTTGGGTCGAGTTGATATGAATAGTACTTGAACCATCTAGGGTACTTGAGTCTTCTTGTTTCGAGGTATATAAGTAAGGACTTGGCCGAACTTGTACCCTTGAGAAATGCAATCATGATTGCTCGAAGTATGTTTTCCTTGTACTTTCAACTCGCATGACAATTTCAAGTATAAATATTACAAAGTTTTACTGTTTAAAAAGGCGAGCAAGTGTTTCACGACTACTCTCCAAGTGAATTCGAATTTCTTGATTTTTATTGAATGAAACGTCTAAGTTTCGAATCTTAGTCATGTTTCAAAGTTCTCAAACTGAGTTTTATCGCAGATTTGGACTCCGAACCCGGAGTATAACCTGAAAGTGACCAGTAAAGACACTATATCTTGTGGTGAGTGCTTTCAAATACCGAATTGCACTAGATACTTGAATTCTAAGCTTGAATTACGATGTTATTTATGGTCCATGAATGAATGCACGTGATACGAGTGAGTGAGTCCTGGCGAGAGCTGGGCAGGCGGTCCGCCAAACCCTTTGGTACGCCTCAGGGGGTGGTGGGGTCGTCTCAGTTGGTATCAGAGCTCCTATTGAGCTCGTGCCGGGAGAAGGTACTCGGACTGTGGGGATTGACTTTTTAAGTGTGGAACAATTGTTTATTGTTGGGGACCTTAGATATGTATGTTGGGTAGGAATCTCTGATACGGGTGATTTGCTCTTGAGCCTGGCCAGCTTGAGTGGTGAATTATCATATTTTCGGATTCTTGTCCCCGAATACCAAAGAGTGACACCTTCACGATAAGTTGAGATCTCGCGTAATATTGGGATAAGTTTGGATTGCGAAAGAAAAGGCACGGGGAATGCGAATAGTTTGGACTTGAAATATATTGAAGATATTCATGGGATTTGGGATCCTTCTTATTCACGTGTTTCGAGCCTTGATTAAGTGTAGTGCCTGAACGATACCTAGGGTTAGTGCTTTATAAGTTATGTGACTTGTTTTGATTGAATGTGTTGTATTGCCCTGTTTTATGATTTATAGAGGTTTATGATTTGCGTTATTCTATTTTATGCTGTTTATATTTATATAGTTACTTAGTGGCTATAGTGAGACCTGAGAGTTGGAAACGAATATATAAGGAAAATACCCTACGTTATTCGAAGTGCATGTATGAATTTCGAGGACGAAATTCTTTTAAGGAGGGGAGATTGTGACACCCCGAATATTGGGAGGTTGTTTGTAAAGAAGATACTAAAGTGTATTTCTTTGGATTTGATTTAAAACTTTATTTTGTTTTAAAAGACTAGAAACCCTAATTTTAATCACTGAAATTGTAAAACCCTCATGTTTTTTTTTAAAATTTCCTTTTATTTGGAAATTACTATTTATTAAAGCCCTACTACTCAATCATTCCACAATAAGTGTAAATAAACCTAGAAAGTAGGGTTTCACTCTTCGGTTTCAAGATTGGAGCAAATTAGGGTTTTTTGCGATTTTTCGCCGGATGAATTTTCGGTACTGAGCAAGGATCAAATTTGGTGATTAAAAGTGACTTTTAAGTTTGAAATAACATGTGATTAGGGGCAATGATATAAGGTTAGTGAATAGGAAGTAAAAATCCTAGTACGTGTGTTTTTAAGAAAAACGGCGCGAACCAGCGGGTCCCGCGCACTACCGATTGAACGCACCACTTGACCACCACTTTCTTACCATACAAGCTTATTGATATTTGAGAAAAATATCTTCTCAATTTCCAGCTATTTTGACCGAAATTAGAGGCTAGAAATAGCAAGTAAAGAAAGAGAAAAAAATGAAAGGTGGTGGTGGCGACAAGTTTCTTGGCCAAGAGAGTTACCATCCTTCTTAACCAATTTTTGCACCTTTCCTCTTCATTATTTCAGCTCCTTGGCCGACCAAAGAGAGAGAGAAAGTGAGAGCAAGAAAACAATTTCCTTCTTCTTGAACTTAGCTATCCAAGTGGGAAAATCAACTTCCAAACCGATTAAAGTACTAGTTGTGGTCTTAAGAAGCTAGAGCAAACAAAAATTTCCAAAGGAGGTGGAGTATCACTCTTCCAAGCCTTGTCTTTGAGGTATAAAAATCTGATCATGATCCTTTTTCCTTTAAATTTTGGTTTAAGATGTTATTTAGATCATGTTTTAGCTTGATGACAAGATGTGCAAGTTGTTGTGATGAATTTGGATGATTTAAGCAAGTTAGGGTTTGATTAATTTCTGTCTATACTTGATGTATGATTGATATATATTGTATCCAAGGTTATATAGGGGATTTTGGTAGCAAGTGTAGCAAGAAATTAAGAAAACTATCATTGAAACCAAAAGATTTCAGATTTCTGGAAATTTTCACCCTATTCTGCCCGTTTTTGTTGCACCATGTTATAGGCCGAATTGGGATTGGAATAAAACATGAAAGTTGTATATAATGGTATTTTATAGGTGTCTACAAATTTTCAGCTCAATCGGAGCAACGTATCCCGTGAAAAGACCAAAATACCCTCACTGTTTTAAGGTTTTTTCCCAGTAGTCCGTTTGGTCAGTTTATCCAGTTTATCACGTTTATTCACTAGGATCCGTACTGATTTAGCTTTTTCCAAAACATGAAAGTTTTAGTCTTCTGACTTATCTTTTAAACGCCTCCAAGAACACCTTAATCGGACCTTGGTAACCTGAGATATGACCATTCCAGTGCAGTGCGGTTAGATAGCCGACTAGTTGGATTTTGGTTCTGTAAATTGAGCATTTGACTAGGTTGCATTGGAAACTGGACTAAGTGATCTTCATGAACATTGTAGCTCTGTGTCTTAGCTTCGAAATGGTATAAGTTACGCCTCAATCCGATAAGCGTAGCCTCGGATGTGTTATTTCCGCAACCACACGTCAAATCTGTCTTTTGCTAGATTGTATTTCCGCACTTGTTATTACTTTGATTCTTATTCTTATGATGTTATGAGCCTATGGAACGGCTATTGACTTGCATTTATGATATATATGACTTTGGGATTGGCTGAGGAAAAATAATGAAGCCTAAATGGCTGGAAAATTAGGTAAACACAAAGGGCATGCTGCCCAAATTTACGCTCGAGGACTATAAAAACACACTTGCGACTTGGGTCGAGTTGATATGAATAGTACTTGAACCATCTAGGGTACTTGAGTCTTCTTGTTTCGAGGTATATAAGTAAGGACTTGGCCGAACTTGTACCCTTGAGAAATGCAATCATGATTGCTCGAAGTATGTTTTCCTTGTACTTTCAACTCGCATGACAATTTCAAGTATAAATATTACAAAGTTTTACTGTTTAAAAAGGCGAGCAAGTGTTTCACGACTACTCTCCAAGTGAATTCGAATTTCTTGATTTTTATTGAATGAAACGTCTAAGTTTCGAATCTTAGTCATGTTTCAAAGTTCTCAAACTGAGTTTTATCGCAGATTTGGACTCCGAACCCGGAGTATAACCTGAAAGTGACCAGTAAAGACACTATATCTTGTGGTGAGTGCTTTCAAATACCGAATTGCACTAGATACTTGAATTCTAAGCTTGAATTACGATGTTATTTATGGTCCATGAATGAATGCACGTGATACGAGTGAGTGAGTCCTGGCGAGAGCTGGGCAGGCGGTCCGCCAAACCCTTTGGTACGCCTCAGGGGGTGGTGGGGTCGTCTCAGTTGGTATCAGAGCTCCTATTGAGCTCGTGCCGGGAGAAGGTACTCGGACTGTGGGGATTGACTTTTTAAGTGTGGAACAATTGTTTATTGTTGGGGACCTTAGATATGTATGTTGGGTAGGAATCTCTGATACGGGTGATTTGCTCTTGAGCCTGGCCAGCTTGAGTGGTGAATTATCATATTTTCGGATTCTTGTCCCCGAATACCAAAGAGTGACACCTTCACGATAAGTTGAGATCTCGCGTAATATTGGGATAAGTTTGGATTGCGAAAGAAAAGGCACGGGGAATGCGAATAGTTTGGACTTGAAATATATTGAAGATATTCATGGGATTTGGGATCCTTCTTATTCACGTGTTTCGAGCCTTGATTAAGTGTAGTGCCTGAACGATACCTAGGGTTAGTGCTTTATAAGTTATGTGACTTGTTTTGATTGAATGTGTTGTATTGCCCTGTTTTATGATTTATAGAGGTTTATGATTTGCGTTATTCTATTTTATGCTGTTTATATTTATATAGTTACTTAGTGGCTATAGTGAGACCTGAGAGTTGGAAACGAATATATAAGGAAAATACCCTACGTTATTCGAAGTGCATGTATGAATTTCGAGGACGAAATTCTTTTAAGGAGGGGAGATTGTGACACCCCGAATATTGGGAGGTTGTTTGTAAAGAAGATACTAAAGTGTATTTCTTTGGATTTGATTTAAAACTTTATTTTGTTTTAAAAGACTAGAAACCCTAATTTTAATCACTGAAATTGTAAAACCCTCATGTTTTTTTTTAAAATTTCCTTTTATTTGGAAATTACTATTTATTAAAGCCCTACTACTCAATCATTCCACAATAAGTGTAAATAAACCTAGAAAGTAGGGTTTCACTCTTCGGTTTCAAGATTGGAGCAAATTAGGGTTTTTTGCGATTTTTCGCCGGATGAATTTTCGGTACTGAGCAAGGATCAAATTTGGTGATTAAAAGTGACTTTTAAGTTTGAAATAACATGTGATTAGGGGCAATGATATAAGGTTAGTGAATAGGAAGTAAAAATCCTAGTACGTGTGTTTTTAAGAAAAACGGCGCGAACCAGCGGGTCCCGCGCACTACCGATTGAACGCACCACTTGACCACCACTTTCTTACCATACAAGCTTATTGATATTTGAGAAAAATATCTTCTCAATTTCCAGCTATTTTGACCGAAATTAGAGGCTAGAAATAGCAAGTAAAGAAAGAGAAAAAAATGAAAGGTGGTGGTGGCGACAAGTTTCTTGGCCAAGAGAGTTACCATCCTTCTTAACCAATTTTTGCACCTTTCCTCTTCATTATTTCAGCTCCTTGGCCGACCAAAGAGAGAGAGAAAGTGAGAGCAAGAAAACAATTTCCTTCTTCTTGAACTTAGCTATCCAAGTGGGAAAATCAACTTCCAAACCGATTAAAGTACTAGTTGTGGTCTTAAGAAGCTAGAGCAAACAAAAATTTCCAAAGGAGGTGGAGTATCACTCTTCCAAGCCTTGTCTTTGAGGTATAAAAATCTGATCATGATCCTTTTTCCTTTAAATTTTGGTTTAAGATGTTATTTAGATCATGTTTTAGCTTGATGACAAGATGTGCAAGTTGTTGTGACGAATTTGGATGATTTAAGCAAGTTAGGGTTTGATTAATTTCTGTCTATACTTGATGTATGATTGATATATATTGTATCCAAGGTTATATAGGGGATTTTGGTAGCAAGTGTAGCAAGAAATTAAGAAAACTATCATTGAAACCAAAAGATTTCAGATTTCTGGAAATTTTCACCCTATTCTGCCCGTTTTTGTTGCACCATGTTATAGGCCGAATTGGGATTGGAATAAAACATGAAAGTTGTATATAATGGTATTTTATAGGTGTCTACAAATTTTCAGCTCAATCGGAGCAACGTATCCCGTGAAAAGACCAAAATACCCTCACTGTTTTAAGGTTTTTTCCCAGTAGTCCGTTTGGTCAGTTTATCCAGTTTATCACGTTTATTCACTAGGATCCGTACTGATTTAGCTTTTTCCAAAACATGAAAGTTTTAGTCTTCTGACTTATCTTTTAAACGCCTCCAAGAACACCTTAATCGGACCTTGGTAACCTGAGATATGACCATTCCTGTGCAGTGCGGTTAGATAGCCGACTAGTTGGATTTTGGTTCTGTAAATTGAGGATTTGACTAGGTTGCATTGGAAACTGGACTAAGTGATCTTCATGAACATTGTAGCTCTGTGTCTTAGCTTCGAAACGGTATAAGTTACGCCTCAATCCGATAAGCGTAGCCTCGGATGTGTTATTTCCGCAACCACACGTCAAATCTGTCTTTTGCTAGATTGTATTTCCGCACTTGTTATTACTTTGATTCTTATTCTTATGATGTTATGAGCCTATGGAACGGCTATTGACTTGCATTTATGATATATATGACTTTGGGATTGGCTGAGGAAAAATAATGAAGCCTAAATGGCTGGAAAATTAGGTAAACACAAAGGGCATGCTGCCCAAATTTACGCTCGAGGACTATAAAAACACACTTGCGACTTGGGTCGAGTTGATATGAATAGTACTTGAACCATCTAGGGTACTTGAGTCTTCTTGTTTCGAGGTATATAAGTAAGGACTTGGCCGAACTTGTACCCTTGAGAAATGCAATCATGATTGCTCGAAGTATGTTTTCCTTGTACTTTCAACTCGCATGACAATTTCAAGTATAAATATTACAAAGTTTTACTGTTTAAAAAGGCGAGCAAGTGTTTCACGACTACTCTCCAAGTGAATTCGAATTTCTTGATTTTTATTGAATGAAACGTCTAAGTTTCGAATCTTAGTCATGTTTCAAAGTTCTCAAACTGAGTTTTATCGCAGATTTGGACTCCGAACCCGGAGTATAACCTGAAAGTGACCAGTAAAGACACTATATCTTGTGGTGAGTGCTTTCAAATACCGAATTGCACTAGATACTTGAATTCTAAGCTTGAATTACGATGTTATTTATGGTCCATGAATGAATGCACGTGATACGAGTGAGTGAGTCCTGGCGAGAGCTGGGCAGGCGGTCCGCCAA
This sequence comes from Coffea arabica, assembly GCF_036785885.1. NCBI lineage: Eukaryota > Viridiplantae > Streptophyta > Magnoliopsida > Gentianales > Rubiaceae > Coffea > Coffea arabica. Next base: position 38,611,068 of record NC_092321.1, read on the forward strand.
ACCCTTTGGTACGCCTCAGGGGGTGGTGGGGTCGTCTCAGTTGGTATCAGAACTCCTATTGAGCTCGTGCCGGGAGAAGGTACTCGGACTGTGGGGATTGACTTTTTAAGTGTGGGACAATTGTTTATTGTTGGGGACCTTAGATATGTATGTTGGGTAGGAATCTCTGATACGGGTGATTTGCTCTTGAGCCTGGCCAGCTTGAGTGGTGAATTATCATATTTTCGGATTCTTGTCCCCGAATACCAAAGAGTGACACCTTCACGATAAGTTGAGATCTCGCGTAATATTGGGATAAGTTTGGATTGCGAAAGAAAAGGCACGGGGAATGCGAATAGTTTGGACTTGAAATATATTGAAGATATTCATGGGATTTGGGATCCTTCTTATTCACGTGTTTCGAGCCTTGATTAAGTGTAGTGCCTGAACGATACCTAGGGTTAGTGCTTTATAAGTTATGTGACTTGTTTTGATTGAATGTGTTGTATTGCCCTGTTTTATGATTTATAGAGGTTTATGATTTGCGTTATTCTATTTTATGCTGTTTATATTTATATAGTTACTTAGTGGCTATAGTGAGACCTGAGAGTTGGAAACGAATATATAAGGAAAATACCCTACGTTATTCGAAGTGCATGTATGAATTTCGAGGACGAAATTCTTTTAAGGAGGGGAGATTGTGACACCCCGAATATTGGGAGGTTGTTTGTAAAGAAGATACTAAAGTGTATTTCTTTGGATTTGATTTAAAACTTTATTTTGTTTTAAAAGACTAGAAACCCTAATTTTAATCACTGAAATTGTAAAACCCTCATGTTTTTTTTTAAAATTTCCTTTTATTTGGAAATTACTATTTATTAAAGCCCTACTACTCAATCATTCCCCAATAAGTGTAAATAAACCTAGAAAGTAGGGTTTCACTCTTCGGTTTCAAGATTGGAGCAAATTAGGGTTTTTTGCGATTTTTCGCCGGATGAATTTTCGGTACTGAGCAAGGATCAAATTTGGTGATTAAAAGTGACTTTTAAGTTTGAAATAACATGTGATTAGGGGCAATGATATAAGGTTAGTGAATAGGAAGTAAAAATCCTAGTACGTGTGTTTTTAAGAAAAACGGCGCGAACCAGCGGGTCCCGCGCACTACCGATTGAACGCACCACTTGACCACCACTTTCTTACCATACAAGCTTATTGATATTTGAGCAAAATATCTTCTCAATTTCCAGCTATCTTGACCGAAATTAGAGGCTAGAAATAGCAAGTAAAGAAAGAGAAAAAAATGAAAGGTGGTGGTGGCGACACTTGTCGCCACCCTAGAGTTTCTTGGCCAAGAGAGTTACCATCCTTCTTAACCAATTTTTGCACCTTTCCTCTTCATTATTTCAGCTCCTTGGCCGACCAAAGAGAGAGAGAAAGTGAGAGCAAGAAAACAATTTCCTTCTTCTTGAACTTAGCTATCCAAGTGGGAAAATCAACTTCCAAACCGATTAAAGTACTAGTTGTGGTCTTAAGAAGCTAGAGCAAACAAAAATTTCCAAAGGAGGTGGAGTATCACTCTTCCAAGCCTTGTCTTTGAGGTATAAAAATCTGATCATGATCCTTGTTCCTTTAAATTTTGGTTTAAGATGTTATTTAGATCATGTTTTAGCTTGATGACAAGATATGCAAGTTGTTGTGATGAATTTTGGATGATTTAAGCAAGTTAGGGTTTGATTAATTTCTGCCTATACTTGATGTATGATTGATATATGTTGTATCCAAGGTTATATAGGGGGTTTTGGTAGCAAGTGTAGCAAGAAATTAAGAAAACTATCATTGAAACCAAAAGATTTCAGATTTCTGGAAATTTTCACCCTATTCTGCCCGTTTTTGTTGCACCAATGTACAGGCCGAATTGGGCTTAGCATAAAACATGAAAGTTGTATATAATGTTATTTTATAGGTGCCTACAAATTTTCAGCACAATCGGAGCAACGTATACCCTGAAAAGACCAAAATACCCTCACTATTTTAAGGTTTTTTCCCAGTAGTCCGTTTGGTCAGTTTATCCAGTTTATCACGTTTATTCATACTCAATCGGATCCATACTGATTTAGCTTTTTACCAAAACATGAAAGTTTTAATCTTCTGACTTAGCTTTTAAACGCCTCCAAGAACACCTTAATCGGACCTTGGTAACCTGAGATATGACCATTCCAGTGCAGTGCGGTTAGATAGCCAACTAGTTGGATTTTGGTTCTGTAAATTGAGGATTTGACTAGGTTGCATTGGAAACTGGACTAAGTGATCTTCATGAACATTGTAACTCTCTGTCTTAGCTTCGAAACGGTATAAGTTGCGCCTCAATCCGATAAGCGTAGCCTCGGATGTGTTATTTCCGCAACCACACGTCACATATGTCTTTTGCTAGATTGTATTTCCGCACTTGTTATTACTTTGATTCTTATTCTTATGATGTTATGAGCCTATGGAACAGCTATTGACTTGCATTTATGATATATATGACTTTGGGATTGGCTGAGGAAAAATAATGAAGCCTAAATGGCTGGAAAATTAGGTAAACACAAAGGGCATGCTGCCCAAATTTACGCTCGAGGACTATAAAAATACACTTGCGACTTGGGTCGAGTTGATATGAATAGTACTTTAACCATCTAGGGTACTTGAGTCTTCTTGTTTCGAGGTATATAAGTAAGGACTTGGCCGAACTTGTACCCTTGAGAAATGCAATCATGATTGCTCGAAGTATGTTTTCCCTGTACTTTCAACTCGCATGACAATTTCAAGTATAAATATTACAAAGTTTTACTGTTTAAAAAGGCGAGCAAGTGTTTCACGACTACTCTCCAAGTGAATTCTAATTTCTTGATTTTTATTGAATGAAACGTCTAAGTTTCGAATCTTAGTCATGTTTCAAAGTTCTCAAACTGAGTTTATCGCAGATTTGGACTCCGAACCCGGAGTATAACCTGAAAGTGACCAGTAAAGGAACTATATCTTGTGGTGAGTGCTTTCAAATACCGAATTGCACTATATACGTGACCAATATGAGTACATGTTATATATGTGAATTGATAGGGCAAGAGTGTACTTTATCGCACTTGCCCTTACGTGATATACTTGTTTATTAATTGCAATTGACTTGATATACTTGTTTATGATGTGCGCACTTCCTGGAATTCCAGAAACCCTGTGGCGAGTTACTCTAGTCGAGCCGGCAAGGGCTTGGTCGATTGGGTAACGAACCCTGGGTCTCTTGTTTTGTCGAGTGGAGTGATATCTCCTCGACTAATCGGTATACTCGAGTATTTCCACCCGTGTTTATTGAGGATTTTGGGCCCAGTAGGGGGTGTGAATGGTGGACGGAGAGTAGTGTAAGTGGTGCTCTACTGGATTGGTTCCTTTACTTGAAAGTTGACAGAGTGTCAACTATTACGTGATCAAGCTCCTGATGATGAAATGGGAAGTTGGCTCCTGAGAGCCATCCGTATCCTTATGCTTTGGAATGATTATTGTTTATTGGATTATTGTTTCTTCTGAAAACTTTTACACTCGCTCATTTTGAGATTGCTACTTGAAGTGTTATTGCTCACTTTTATGAACTCTTCATGCTCGTTACTTTGCTATATCGAAAACTTGTACTTATAAATAATGGTCAATTTGCTATTTGGAACCTCACTGGGCTTTTAGCTCATACCACGCTATTTGTTTTCCTTACAGGGGGTACGAGCGAGGCATGAGACATGTAAAGACTAGCGTGGTCTAGTTGTTTTTGACTTTTGACTTTTGACTTGTACTCGCGCTATTCCTCGAATAGAATGTTTTGTATTTGGATTGTATACGCCTTGAACCAGTTTGAGTATATTGAGGCTTTGTACCTTGATTTTCATCAATGTAAATTCTAAGCTTGAATTGCGATGTTATTTATGGTCCATGAATGAATGCACGTGATACGAGTGAGTGAGTCCTGGCGAGAGCTGGGCAGGCGGTCCGCCAAACCCTTTGGTACGCCTCAGGGGGAGGTGGGGTCGTCACAAATAAACCTCAATTATTACAATATAAATCTCCAATATACATCAAATTCTCCAAAAATTACATGTTATAAGCGAAGCGGAAACAATTCCCAACTATACATAAAATGATTCCAAATCCAAACTGTACAAGATATAGGCCATCCAGACATGTGAATAAGCACAACAAGTCCTTTCTTCGCTTTGAGCCCTGTGGAGGGGAATAAAATATTTTTGGGGTGAGCTAGAAGCTCAGCGAGTAACCGGTAAAATCAGTAATCAAATCGGTTTAACAATAGTTCATTTCAATGATGTCATGAATCAAACGATAAGTCCAGAAACAATTACAACCTTTACAAAACGTTAAATATGGAGTATCAATAAGTCAAGAAACATGTACAATGGAAAGCGATAGTAACATTCATGAAAAGGATACGTTCGTTCTCCTGTCATTTCCTTTTTTTTTTCATTTGAAATTGCATTTTTTTATTCAACGTTTCCCGGACATCGTCCAGGCTCCACCAACCTCCTCCAACCTACAAAGGTAATACTCGAGTATACCAAACGTTCACCCAGTTCCCTAATCGCCCGACCGAGTCCGCTTCTGGCTCGAGACGACTGGTAACAAGGGGCAATGGCCAATTCAGCCCAAAAGGCTTACATTCATGCGCAAGTAGTATTTAATCATTAATCAGGAAAATTTCACATTTATTTAGGTCGAGTGCGATAAAGTACACACTCGCCCAGAAAACTCGTTTTAACAATCATTGGAAGCACTTAACACATTATCAATCCATAATAATAAGCCAATAAGTCAAGGAAATATATCAAACAAGGAACACTCTCATATAAGCACGCTTGATATGCATGAAAACAGTTCAAAAGTAACTTTGGAAACAGTTCAAAAGTAACTAATGCAAGAAACGTTTCACAAGTACTTTGGAAATAGTTTAGGGTCACTCACCTCCATGGCTCAGAAACCATCCAGAATATAACATTGCCTTGCTCAAATCCAAGTCTTAGATCACAAACTCAATGCAAACAAATCCCTTCAAAGTTCGGACAGCACTTCCCCTGAATTTGCTAACTTTTCCAGCCATCATGGCTTCATTATTTCCTCAGCCAGTCCCAAAGGTACACACACAACAACAAGTTCATCCAATAGCCATTCAGTAAGCTCCAAGTAGTACTAGGACAAGTCAAGCTAGGGAAAAGTCCGGAAATGAAAGTTAAGCTCAAAACCAGAAAAATAGGTTTTGACGTCATTTTGCGGTAATGGTACCAAAGGCGCTACAATTGACGGATGAAGGTGAAAGACCCACAATTTCGAAGCTAAGAGACAGGGCTACAATATTGCAGAAGGTCACTCAACCCAGTTTCGAGTGTAACCAGGTCACAAATGCAAGATACTACACCAGAATCACAAAAACAGATTCACAGAACGCATTCTATCGGAAACATCATAAAGCAGGCTATCCAAGTCCAAATCCAGAAATTCCAAAACCAGCTGAAAGCTAAGAAACAGGGATACATTTCATCAGAAGACCTCAAAAACCAATTCGGAAGCAATTCCAGCCAAAACAACCAATTACAGGCGCAATTCTTACATTCGGGTAAAACCAGGACAGCAATAGTAATTTCGACTTTTCTCAAGCTACGCTGCTCCGATTGACCTGAAATTTTGCAAGCACCTCTAAAATATCATTCCCTACAACTTTCATGTTTTAATACAAGGCCAATTCGGCCTCTATATATGATCTATAAATTCGGGCAGAATGAAGAACATCAAACCCTAATTTTTTCCAATTTTCTTCCAAAAAGCAATTGATTGCAATTAGCCACTTTTTCCACCTCATAGAGTCCTTAAACATCATTTCCAATCATCATATATAACCACACATTCATGTTCATATTAAAACAGAAAAATCCCCAAAAATTATAAAACTTCATCAAGTCAACCACAACTCAAGATATAATCCATCAAACCATCTCTTTAGCCATCACAAGTCACTAATTTAGCATAAACAAGAACAAAGAAAGGATTGCTAGACATGAACCTTGAAATATCAAGAAAGTTGATGGCTTAGTCCTTTGCCTTCTCTAATCACTCCACCACTACCTTCAATCTTCCTAAACAAATGACTTTTGTGGAGAAATTTGGAATTTAATCGGTTGAATCACAAGATTGAGCAAGAAATTGAAGTAGACAAGAAAGGCTTCTCTTGTATTTTTGCTCCAAGAGGTTCGGCCAAGACAAGTTTAAAATGGAGAGAAATTGGTCAATTTTTGAGGTTTAGTAAAGGTGATGCAAATTAGTCAAAGTCCAACTTTGAATAAGAAGGTGACACATGTCACCTTTTGGTTTTAAAACTTATCTTTTTGTCTCTCCAATACAAATATCTTAACACTTTGTAAAATAATATCACTTAATACAAAATTCCAACAAGTTGTCAAAAATATAATGCATTTACCGCACTTGCGGGTCCCACGTTCAAAATACGCTCTTAATTTCTCAAAAACTAACCGATACTAGAAAAATCATTTTAAAACTATCTTTGCTCATAAACTTTATCTGGGGAATTTTTCTAATAAAGAAAATGTAGAAAAGGCGGGCGATTAAATAAAATAAACCCTAGAAAATTAGAAAATTTCCGGGTTCTCACTCTTATTCTTTCGGGGCGTCACATCTTGGTTTGGAAATTTCTAACTTGTAGCCTCGCATTTTCAACCCGCTGGGCTTTCTCCACAACATCACTAAAGGTATTAAGTTGAGCTACCGCCAAATCCTTTTGAATCTCAACATTTAGTCCCTGAATAAAACGCCTTATCCGTCTTTGTTCGGTTACGATCAGTTCGGGCGCAAACTTAGACAACCGAGTGAATTGACTCTCATACTCGGCTACGGTCTGAGTTCCCTGGCGAAGCCGAATGAATTCATCTTCCTTCTTTTCTTGGATTAGAGGAGGGAAAAACTTGGCGTTAAATTCTCTCGTAAAGTTCGCCCACGTCCTCGGGGTTTGTTCTCTTTCCCATTTCATTCGAATGACATTCCACCAGGAACGGGCGGCTCCCTCTAGTTGAAAGACAGTAAATGTCACCTGTCTCTCTTCGGTATAGTGTAAAGCAACAAAAATATCGATCATCTTCTCCAGCCACTTCTCTACCACATCAGGATCAGGGCCTCCAAGAAATTTGGGTGGGGAGAACTTCTGAAATCTCTCAAGGGCTCTATCCTCGCCCTCTATGTGATTACCAGGGTTCCCAGGGTTGGGGTTAGGGTTTTGACCCTGTTGGTGCACCACTTGGGCTAGCAATTCAGTCATTTGCTGCATGGCAGCAGCTATTTGGACGTTGGGGTCAATCCTAGGTTCAGGGTTTGGTCCATATGAGGTTTCCCCAGCACCTCTGTCTGGCGTGGGTTGCCTACGCCCGCGCCTACGTCCCCGGCCACTACGTGTGCCCTTCATTAATCTAAGTCAATCTAGGGTCGAGGTGCAAAGATAATATTAAAGATAATTATAAGCATAAGCAATTAACAAGAGGTACACACAGAGCAAAAGCATATATACACACAACTGGACCGAACCAGTCACACAGTGGCAGTCAATTAGATACAAATATGAGAGATCCATGAAAGTAGCGGGATCATCCGAAAGTATTATAGACAGACTAGGTCACGAGTACAAAAATAACTCACGAAGAGCTTTTCCCCCACTAGGGCTCCGTCCATAATCTACGACAACAACACCAGCTATATCTTAATCAAAGTTGATCACGCTTAACCACACCCGAACAGACCACACGAAGTTTCATAGAATCGCCTTTCTCGTTCGCCTAAGTCCTTTCTAACCTAGGCTCTCATTGATTAAGTAGCCGGGCACAAGAATCCTAAAGAAGATAATTCACAACTCGAGCCGGCCTGTCCAAAGGGTAAATCATCCATATTATAGATTCCTACCCGACATACATAGCTATCTTCCTCAAGTTTCATGATAAAGATTTTCATACTTATGACATGCCCGGTTCATAACTTATGCTCAAAGAGCACTTAACCCTTTTAGACACCTTCACCAAAGCAGGACCATAACACCACTTGGCCCCAAGCTCACTCCGCGTAGAGACCACGCGAAGTAGCTCTGATACCAACTGTGACGCCCCTGACAAATATTGTCCCACAGTTAACCGCCCCATTGGGCCGTGGGTTTTGTTCCTAGAGGTGGGGTTATAGCCCACAACAAGTGAAGAGCCCAAGCCCGCAGGTCAAGAAGCCCAGCACCCCTCCAAAAGGCCTCGGTCAGGTGGGAGAGACCACTACAGGCTATTAAAGCAGCCCCAGGACTTCCTCCCTAGCCGATGTGGGATCATTACAATTCACCCCCCTAAGGGTTTCATTTAAGACTCGGGCTTTCATTTAAGCCCGATGTGGGGTTTCATTTAAGCCCCCACTACCGAAATCCAAGAAGTAACCCACGGAAGGCTAAGGTGATTAGTACTCTAACGTCCCTGACCAATATTGTCCCACAGTTAACCGCCCCATTGGGCCGTGGGTTTTGTTCCTGGAGGTGGGGTTATAGCCCACAACAAGTTAAGAGCCCAAGCCCACAGGTCAAGAAGCCCAGCACCCCTCCAAAAGGCCTCGGTCAGGTGGGAGAGACCACTACAGGCTATTAAAGCAGCCCCAGGACTTCCTCCCTAGCCGATGTGGGATCATTACAATCCACCCCCCCTATGGGAACCCAGCGTCCTCGCTGGCATACCGGGGTCGGGAGTCGGCTCTGATACCAACTCTAACGCCCCTGACCAATATTGTCCCACAGTTAACCGCCCCATTGGGCCGTGGGTTTTGTTCCTGGAGGTGGGGTTATAGCCCACAACAAGTGAAGAGCCCAAGCCCGCAGCTCAAGAAGCCCAGCATCCCTCCAAAAGGCCTCGGTCAGGTGGGAGAGACCATTACATGCTATTAAAGCAGCCCCAGGACTTCCTCCCTAACCGATGTGGGATCATTACAATCCATCCCCCTAAGGGAACCCAGCGTCCTCGCTGGCACACCGGGGTCGGGAGTCGGCTCTGATACCACCTGTGACAGCCCCACCTTCCCCTAAGGCGAACCAAAGGGGTTAGCGGACTGCCTGCCCAGCTCTCGACAGGACTCAGTCGAGTCGTTAAAAGAAATCGAAAACGTTCAGGAAGGTAATAACGCGCTCAAACGATTCAGAGTCGCCAAATGGCAAAACGAAAATCAACACCACAATGAATAGTGGTTGCCATATCACCACCCAGCCAGGAGCCCAACGAATACAGATATGGCCATGTGACTCGGGAAAACATTTCCAATCCAAATAGTATACATGAACAGGGTAAATAGTTTTATACACATACGTTTGTAATTTACGGAACAAAAGAAGATAATTAGATCAAAATACATTTAGGGTTTTCCAACTATCGAGGAGCTTTACAAAACTATAATAAAACTAGCTTGACTCGTGCGTCAAAACATCTTAGCCCCAAAAGTGGTTCCCTGTAAGGAAAACAAAGATGACGGGAAGGGGTGAGCTTACGCTCAATGAGGTACCAAAATAATAGCAAATAAGAAACATGGAACTTCATATTCAATTAATCGCATATGTGCATCAAATAAAGAAGTGAACAAACACCATAGACAGAAAGGATACGGGTGGCTCTCAGGAGCCAAATTCCCATTTGCTTCACCGAAACTTGATCGAAATAACAGTTGACACTCCGTCAACGTTACAGAAGTAACCAATACCGTAGACTCCACTTTCTTCGATTCCTTCCACCTCACATACCGCCACCGGGCCCGAAATCCAATCAGATCAGAAATGGTAATACTCGTGTATACCGGAATCAAGGGTCTCAATACCCAAAGATCCCAAAACAGACTATCGTGGTTCGTTATCTAATCGATCAGGCCCTTGCCGGCCCGACTCGAGTAACTAGCCACAGGGGTTGAGCTCAGAGGTCCCAGAAAGGTCGTTGGATACAAGCTTCCAAACGACGTCAGAACAGATACAGATACAGATACCAGATACAGATAGCAGATTCAGATACGCAGTCAAAATTGGCATATGAACAGACAAGAGAACGAGTGTGATAAAGTACACCCTCGTCTCAAACAGAATAAACAGATAGTTTAGTCGTTCATATCACAGATTGCATGTACAGAAACCGAGTTAAACAACAACAAGTTAGGGGAGTGGTACACTCACCGGTGTCAGTACAGATACCTCAAAAGTTTTTGCCCACAAGAGAGCTTTAATCACCAAGAAACCTTAAAATAATCAAAGTAAAACAATTGAAGGTTCCACTGTCAAAAATCGAGTATACAGGATGCACATGTGAGGCTCGAGTACCAGTTGTATGCCTCGCTAAATAATTACTAATGCAAGGGTGCAAAACATGATTTTTGGAAACGAAAAGGTAACATGAAGACCTAGGCTCAAACAACCCAAAAGCCCTTCATTTCTACCAAAAGGTAATTCAAACTTAAAGGAACCAAATGGCCTAGAAAATTGGACAGCATTTCCCCTAAATTTGCTTACTTTTCCAGCCGTCATGGCTTCATTATTTCCTCAAATCAGTCCCAACATCTCGTACAAAAATAATCTCATTTCCAAAAGCCGTTCACTAGGCTTAAAGTCATTCAAGTACAAAATTAAGCTAAAGGAAAGTCAAGCCCTAAAATATTCCAATAAGCACAATAAGACTCGATTACAAGTCATAAACCAATGCCAAATACTACCGAAATAGGGTTCCATAAGCATACATAAGCATTAGAGGAAACCAGAAAAATCCGGAAATGGAGTTAAGTGTTAACCCAAAAAAAAACAGTTTTTGACATCATTTTACGGTTTTGGTACCAATGGCACTACGATTATCGGATGGAGGTACAAGAGACACCGTTTCGAAGATAAGAGATGGGGCTACAATGTTACAGAAGGTCACTCAACCCAATTTCGAGTGTAACCAGGTCAAAAATTCAATATATTACACCAGAACCGCAAAAACAGATTCACAAATCGCATTCTGCTGCAAACATCATAAATCAGGCTACCTAAGTCCAAATCCAGTAATTCCAAAGCCATCCGAAAGCTAAGAAACAGGGATAAAATTCATCATAAGGCCTCAACAACTTATTCTGAAGCATTCCCAACCAAAATAACCACTTACAGACGCAACTATCAAATTCGGGTAAAACCAGGGCAGCAAGGGTAATTTCATCTTTTCTCAAGCTACACTACTCCGATTGACCTGACATTTTACAGGAATCTCTAAAATATCATTGCATACAACTTTCATGTTTTAACCCAAGGCCAATTCGGCTTCTAGCTATGAGCTACAGTGCCAGGCAGAATGAAGAACAATGAAACCCTAACTTTTCAATTTTCTTTCCAAAACAGAAATTGCTTGCAATTAACCACTTTTTCCACCTTCTAGCTTTCTTAGATATCATTTCCAATCATCATACATGACCACATAATCATATTCATATGAAAACAGAAAAATCCCCAATAATTATAAAACTTCACCAATTCAACCAAAAATCAAGATATAATCCATAAAATTGCATCTTATACCACCACCAATTATGAATTAAACATCATTAGATGGAGGAGAGGGGTTCCTTCACTACTTACCTTTGCAACACAAGAGAGGGAGCAACTAATCACTTTAGTATTCCAAACAACTCCACAAAACACCTTCACAATCACTCACTTAAGAGTTTCTATGGAACAAAAGCAAGATTAAATGGTTGAGTTCTTGGATTTGAGCAAGAGTAGAGCTAAGAATTTGGAGAGGTTTTCTTTCTTTCTTCCTTGGAGAGAGCCGACTTCAAGAGCTTGAAATAAGGGTGAATTTTGGTAATTTTTGTTTTATTGGTTTAGTTGGTCAAATGGTAAAAGAATGAATAGTGGTCTTATAGCAAGATTGAATCATATGGTGACACTTGTCACCCTAATTAATGCATCTCTATCTCTTTGTTTCCTCTCTCACCAATCCACTTGGGTAACCTCTAATTATTTCTTAGCACCCGATAATTTAAATCCAGTGTCCAAAACTTAACCTAGTTGGCCGAATTTTGCAGAACTTTTCACCCTAGCGGGTCCCACGTCCGAAATACGCTCTTAATTTCTCAAAACCTATTCGATACTAGAAAAATCACCTAAAACCTCTATTTATTCATACAAATTATCTAGAAATTTTCCTAATCAAGAAAATGTAGAAAACATGCCATTAAAGATAATAAAACCTAGAAAATGGAAAAGTTACGGGTTCTCACATGAAACATAATTAGTCAAAGGATTAATAGAAGTTGTGGACAAGAAGTGACCGTGTGGCAAAATCCTAGCCAAGCATTTTGTTGACTAAGGATTAAGAGACAAATTTAAGTTGGACTTGGCCATTTTCTACTCCTTATGGCCGAATTTCTTAGGGCTTAGCAAGGAAGAGAGAGAGCTCCAACATCTTGCTTTCTAACCCTAGCTTAAACTTGAGCAAAAACCAAAAGAGAAAGAGTTTGAGTTAGTGAGAAATTTTCCTCCAATCTAGTGCTTGATTCAAGCTTGAAGTTCTCACTTTTGGTGGATTGATTTGGTGGCTCAAGCATCTTACAAGAAAGGTAAGTACACTTTAAATGGTAGTTTTATGGTAATATATCATGTGCATCAAAGTGTTAATGGCAAACTACAAGTTGTTTGATTAAGATTTGGAGTAATCTCTTGGAATAAACCAAAGAGTAGTTGAGTTAGGTGGCATGCCTACCAAGTGTTTGATGAAATGTTTGCACTTTGGTCATGGTTATTTATGAGGTGTGTGATCCTTAATCTTTGGTTTTATTGTGTTATATGAAGTACTTAATGCCTTGAGGGCAAACTAGAAGTTGCCCTAAACTAGGAATTGTGGTTAAAACTCTTGAACTAAAAAAGTAGTAAGTGAGTTAGTAAGTATGCCTACCATGTGTTTGATGAATTGTTTGCACCTTGTTCATGTGTGTGTATGAGGTATTAACATGTTTTAAACCTCTTTTGAGTTGGATCTAATACTTGTTATGTGAAGGGAGTGAAAATCATAAAAGGGGTGAAAGTTAGAAGATTTTGGTGAAGGTGCTGTCCATAATTTTAAGGGCTTTCTGCCCTGTTTTGTTTTGGTATTTTTTGTGCTTAATTTGGCAACAAATGTGAGGGATATATGTTGGGTTATGTGTGTGGAGGTTGTGTACAAAAAATTAGCCATTTTGGTTGGATGAATTTTGAGTTATAAACAAAGAGACAAAACTGGACTAGGTCAAGAAATTTTCTGACCAGCAATCTTGTGAAGGTCATAACGATTTACTCGATGATCAGAATTGAGTGCCATTTGTGGCATTTGAAATTAGACTCTTAGAGATTTAAAATGGTACCAAGCTCATTTTCTGGTTCTTCCCGAGCGATTCGTGGCGAGTCTTGAAAGTTGGCTGCCCGGTTATTACTGTTCATCCGAGACTGTCCAGAAAATTCATTTGGTTGCTTGATTTTGAACCACTTACGTTGGGATTTTGGAAATGGTTTCTTCTAAAAACATATAGCCATATAAATCTATTTTCCAACGCCACTGACAGAATCTAATTCAGACTTGCCTACAGTGAATTATAACTGTTTTCCCGAGACTGCCGGGCAAGACTGTTCAACCCGAAAAAGGAAACCTTATGAAACTTTTCTTTTGCTAAGCTTTCATGTACACACTAAACTTGTTTTCTCATGAACTTTTGTTATGGTATAGACCTCATTTGCATGCCGGATTAAGTAGATTAGACTACTCACTTGGTTTCTGAATGAACCTATAATTTAGTGAGGAACGAATCTAATTGTTAACGATTTCACTCGTTGCCCTAGGTTTGGGGAACGAAGGTGACCGTAACTGAGATGTTTAACGTTGATTACTACTTTTGCTGGACAGGTGAGTTTTCCACTACTTGCTTCCTGTTATGTGAAATATCTGAAATACTTGATTGTTAACTGTTGGAGCCAAATACGGTTTTGATAAAATGGAGGCGAGTGTGTACTTTATCGCACCCGACCTCCCTTATTTTTCACTGAAGCTCTATATACTGTTATTATGAGATGTGATATCTCCATGAATGCCTGTGATTGAGTTGTTTGGGTGATATCCATCAACTACTGCTACTGTTTGGGTACCCAACCTCATAGGTGAGTTGGTTGTATCGAGCCAGCAAGGGCTTGGTCGAGAAGACCGATAAACCTTGAGGACTGTTTACTGTACACTGGAAATCGAATGTTGCTTGGAGGTCCCTGGTGAAGCATAGCCATTGTGCTTGCTTGTTGTGTTGTCCAACACCACCAGTGGTAAAATCCTCGATTTGATCCTGTTTCTTTGGAATCCTTGAGTATTGGAAACTCGGATTCCTGGTATACTCGAGTATTACCAAACTACTGTTTATGGAGTGCGGGCCCGGTGGGGGGTTGATTGGTGGACGGAGACTGGTGAAAGCGGTGTTCTACGGACTTTATATCCTGTAAATGCAAACGTTGATGGAGTGTCAACGGAAAATGATCAAGCTCAAGTGGATTTGGCTTTTGGAAGCCACCCGTATCCTTGAATTGAACTGTGATTTAACTGTTATTTTACTATACGGTGTTTATTTGGCTATTTTGTGATCTTACATGGCTATGTGTTTACTTGTCTTATTTGGAACCTCACTGGGCGTTAGCTCACCCCACTCCCTTTGTTTTCCTTAACAGATCGGGAAGGGATTTGATCAAGAGCTTTCTTAGCTTTATTTTGATCGTACTTGCGTTTTGAGGTTGTAACCTGGTTTAAGCAGACTTGTAAGCTTAAATTCTTAAGTATGACTTATGCTATGTAATTTTGAGTGTGGAGTGGTAAGTTTACATGTGATGATATATGTACTAAATTGGATCGTTCGATTGGTGATTATATGTTAATTAGGGTTTCAATTCCCTGTATCGGAAGATGTTTCCTCCGTTTCATTGATGATATTAGTTCTTTGAACGATTGAGTCCTGGCAAGAGTTGGGCAGGCAGCCCGCTGATACCCTAGGGTTCGCCCTAGGGATAGGTGGGGCTGTCACATTGAGGAAAATAATGAAGCCATAAGTGGTTGGGAAAATAGGTAAATACAGAGTGCATGCTGCCCAAAATTTTAGGGTTACACGATTCCTTCAATTGAGTTGATCTTAGTACAAATGAAGGGTTTTGGGAGTTGTTTGTAACCCTAGGACCAACTGTTATCTTTTTGCTCAAAAGTCATATTTTATTCTTTTGTATTAGTACTTAACCTGGAAAGACATACGACATGTAGTCGAGCCTCACTTGTACATTCCGTTTACTCGATTTTGGATGTGAAACCTTCAATTGTTTTACTTTGATGATTTTAGGGTTTCTTGGCGATTAAAGCCAGTTTGAAGTGAAAACTTTTGAAGTATTTGTACTTGAACTGGTGAGTGTACCACTCCCCTCATTTGCTGCTTAACTTGGTTTCTGCCCTTGCAATCTGCGATTTAAATGACTGCACTATCTGTTTATTCTGTTTGAGACGAGGGTGTACTTTATCACACTCATTCTCTTGTCTGTTCATATGTCTATTTACTGTGTATAATCTGTTAACTGTATTTGAGTCTATTCGGACGTCGTTTGGAGGCTGGTATCCAACGACCTTTCTGTGACCTCTAAGCTCAACACCTGTGGCTAGTTACTCAAGTCGGGCCGGCAAGGGCCTGGTCGATTAGATAACGAACCACGGTAGTCTGTTTTGGGAATCTTTGGGTATTGAGACTCTTGATTCCGGTATACTTGAGTATTACCATTACTGTTCCTGAATGGAGTTCGGGCTCGGTAGGGATATGTTTTGGTGGACGGAAATTGGTGTAAAGTGGGGTCTACGGATATGTTGGTTCTATTTACGTTGACGGAGAGTCAACGGGTTCGGATCAAGTACTGCAAATGGAAATTTGGCTCCTGAGAGCCACTTGTATCCTTTCCTTTTGAATCACTGTGTCTAAATGCTTTCCTTTATATCTGGTATATGTATCTAATTGATTAAACGTGAAAGGCCATGATTTTACCCCTATATGTTTGGTACCTCATTGAGCGTAAGCTCACCCCTTTCTGTTGCCTTTGTTTTCCTTACATAGGACAAATTTGGAAATCACGGTTTTGGAAGAAAAGGGTCAAGCTAGTATATATGTCATGTTGTTAAACTCTTTTGAAAACGAAGCCCTAATTGTATTTTGTGTAGTATGAGTACCTCGGATCGCACTGTAGGTTAATTTGTTCAAGACTTCAATGTAAATATAGGTATAAGTGTTTAACCTTGTCTATTAAATGTATTTCGTTGAGACTATGATTTTATGGTTTGGTACGCATGTTCTTACCTTAGTAGTTTCCAATTGTTCATTTTCTTTGGGTCCTATCACGCGTACTATGTTGGGTTTGTGTGAATCGACTCCGTAGTCCTGGCTGTAGACACCAAATTTTTAGTGTATTTTTATTTACTATTATTTTTATTTTTCATGTTAGTTTTTATTTTACTTTTAGTCTTTTATTTTTATTTTTAAGTCATTTTATCATTTAATCAAACTTTAATCATTTAATCATTTAATTTATTTTTGTTTCGATTCTAGGTTTTTATTTTATTTGTTTTTCGGAAAAAAAAGGAAAAAATAAAAAAGGAAAAAAAAGAAAAAAAGAAAAAGTCAATCAAGGGGACAAGAATCAGACACATAAGCCTACTTTGGGGTTTAAAATCTTGGCCCTTCATATTAGGTTTAGTCTTTTGAGATGCCTTTAAAATGCCAAAGAGCCGCAAGCCAAAAGGAGGGAAGGACGAAAGGCTAACAAAAATCTGAAAGGTGACGGGAGAAAAGAAGGAGTGGAATGACGGCTGAGTGAGACCGTGGGAGGATCACTGAGGGACGGCAGGAAAATCTGCAATCAAAGGGACAGAGGTTGAGGGCTAAGGAAAAAAAAAACCAGAAACAAAGAAAAGCATCGGGCAAAGAAAAAGAGAAACTAAGAGCTACGGGTAAGGTGGAAAAAGGCTGGACAATAGTGGAGGAGCTGAGGGACAAACGCCGCCACCCACCACAGATCTCCTCTCTTCCTCACGCTACCTGCCCAAGCCACCTCCAGTCTGTACCTGCCGCTGCTGCTGTCCGCCGTCGCCACATTGCGTGCAAACCCCATCGCAGCCACCGACAATGTGATACCCCAAATTTTAGGATACTATTTTTGTTTAATCTCAAAGAAAGGATTACAGTTTCTTTATTTTATTTTGTCTTAAAACATTGTGTTATTTTAAAAAAAGACTAGAAACCTTACTTGTACTTTAAAACCCTAGTTTACTTGTGACTAGCAGGTTATGTTTAAATCCCTCATATTTGACTCAAAACCCTAATTTTATTCTATGGAATTGTAAAATTCATCCCACTTTTCTTAAAATACCATTTTATTTGAAAATTATTCTTTTACTATGGCCCTACTACTCAATCATTCCTCAATAAGTGCAAATGAACCTAGAAAGTAGGGTTTCACTCTTCGTTTTCAAGATTGGAGCAAATTAGGGTTTTTGCGATTTTTCGCCGGATGATTTTTCGGTACGGAGCAAGGATCAAATTTGGTGTTTAAGAGTGACTTTTGGGTGAGAAATAATATGTGATTAGATGCAATAATAAAAAGTTAGTGAATAGGAAGAAAAAACTCTAGTACGGGTGATTTAAGGAAAATCGGCTCGAACCGACGGGTACCGTTTGTTACCGGGTAAACACACCATTTGACCCATACTTTATTACCTTAATCTTCTCATTTTATTTTAGATAATTGACCCTAAAAATATCTCATACATCAGCCACAATATTTGACCAAGAGAAATGAGAGAAAATGCTAGAAAGAAAACAAGTGTCAAGGCATCTATGGAAGTTGGACTTTGACCAACTTGTCTTAACCTTCATAAAACAGAAATTTTACCAAAATTTCCTCATTTCTTCCCCTTTCCTTAGTCTTGGTCGAAATTCTTGAGAGGAAAAACAAGAGAGGAAAAAACTTCACCTTGCACCTCAATTTCGAGCCTCAATCTTGAGTTTCAACCGATAATCTCGCAAATTCCTCCACAAAAGTTGATCTCCAAGGAAGCTTAAGGGTTTTGGTGGAGTGATTTGGGAAGAGGAAGGTCTTGGCAGCTTCTTGATATAAGGATTAAGGTGAATTTGGTAAGAAACTTCCCTTTACCTCTTATATGTGTGAACTAGAAGCTTAAAGTTATAGTTTTGATGGATTTATGGGGAAAATTTCATGGGTTAAATGGTATGTTGGGATGTTTAACTAGGGTTTATATTTTCAGCCTTGATTATGGTTATCTACCTCTTAATTGATGTTATTGAGCTAGTAATTGGTGGGTTTGATGATAGAGCACTTGTTATATATGAATTTATAGAGTAAAGGTGCAAATTTCAGAATTTGGAAACCAAGCTACCCTGTTCTGTCCGGTTTTAGTGCTCCATGTTAGAGGCCGAATTAGGCTTGGCACAAAACATAAAAGTTGTAGAGAATGGTATTTTATAGTTTCCTACAAAATTTCAACTCAATCAGAGCAACGTAACGTTTGAAAATATGAAAATACCCTCGCTGTTCTAGGTTACATTCCAGAGTTCCGGGTAGACAGTTTAGTCTTTTTGGTTGTGTTTATTCACTATAATCCGTTCGAATTTAGCCATTTGTCAAAACATGAAAGTTTCATTACTCTGTCTTATATTTTCAACGCCACCAAGAACACCCCAAACGGATCTATGTAACCTGAGTTATGGCCAAAATAGTCGCATCTGTTCTAAACTTCGGATTCTGCCGTGTTTCTGGATTTAGCTTCTGACCCTGTTTTGTCCGTTTTGATAACGTACGAACTGGGTGTTGGTGTCTTCATAATAAAGGTAGATCTTGGTCTTAGCTTCGAAACGGTATAAAGTGTATCCAAATCCGAGTTTCGTAGCTTCAGTTATGACCAAAACAAGATCTGTTGTCAGAACTGCCTTCGAATTTAGACAGTTCTGACAGGAATGTTTGGACCCATTTTCCTCCATGCTCTGTATTGATTCAGCTTTTGGTCCAAACATGAAAGTTATAGCCTTATGTCCTAGCTTTCCAACGCCTTTGGAATTTCTTGATTTGGACTTGTGACCTGTGCGTGATGGTCCAGCAAACAAACCCTGTTCGTCACCTGAACACGTAAATTTCTGGTACAGTTTTCGATAATTTCGACCTGCTTCCATTCAGATCTAGCTTAAGGTGTCTTCATGATAATTGTAGCCCTTCCTCATAGTTTCGAAACGGTATCTCGCTCACCTTGATCCGATATTCCTAACCTAACTTTTGATCAAAACGGTTTGAGATGGCAGATTTGGCCGTTTCCGTTTGCCGTTTCCACATTTGCGTGTGTCCATTTCGCCGTTTCCGCACTCGTATGTGCCGATTTTGCCGTTTTGCTTGTTTTGGGTATGTTAGTGGCCGTTTGTGATATAATGAGATACAATCTTCTATTTCAGACAGTGGTGAGCTAGGCGGAGCCGGTGGGGTCCACTACTAGCGAACACGCACGAAGTGATTTTGCTCTTGTACCACTTTTGTATTTTGAGTAAGTATTCAGGCTGCTCTTGTGTGTTAGTTGCTTATGTGTTTCGATATGTATGAAAAGGGTACCTAGGCGAGGGTGTACTTTATCGCACTCGACCTAAACCCTACCTTACGCACATATTTGTACATGGCATATGTATATGAATCATTTTGGAACTAAACCCCTTGAGCTTGTGGCTCGGGGTGACTTTTGAGAAAATTTTGTGAAGTTTGTGAGTTTGGGGCCCGATCTCATGAACTGGATGGACTATTCGAGCCGGTTAGGGCTTGGTCGAAGTCAATCCAACCTGATTTGAGGTCAACAAGTTTGTGAATCCGGTTCACCGATTATGTGGACCAAGTTTGTGACCCGAGCTTGTGACTCAAGCTCAAGTTTGTGATTTCGTTCGCCCGGGCAAGTTTGTGAGGTGACTGGCCAGTGATGGTGATAAGGTGTTCGGTGGGTGTACAAGTGGAGTTCTACGGACCTTGTTTATGGTCGACGGAGTGTCGGCAGGAGGTCATGCATGGCAAACGACTTGGCTTTGGAGCCAACCTGTATCCTTCCTTTGTATTGTTACTTTTGCACTTGATTTGACACTTTTGTGAAATAGTTGCTTATCTAAAGGTGAAATTTATGCTTTTACCCCTGTTTACTTACTAAGCATATAGCTTACCCCGTTTCCTTTGTTTTCCTTAGCAGGGGACGACGCGGGGAACTCCTGGGCATAATCACTAGTGTAGTTAGGTTTGCTTGTAATAGTTGGACAGTTAAGATGGTTGTTTTTGTTTTGGTGGTTTGAACAGCTACTTTTGGGACTGTAAATAGAACTCTTTTGGCGTTGGATATATTATGAATAGTGCGCTTTTGGGTTTATCTAGTTTTATTATTTTGAAATTTTGAGTCCTGGCGCGAGCTAGGCAGGCGTCCCGCCGATACCCTAGGGTTCGCCCTTGGGAGAAGCGGGGGCGTCACAGGTGGTATCAGAGCTTAGGCTTCAGATCTCTGTAGTGTATCCTAGGCTAAAGTTTAGGATGCTGGACTGTGGGATTTGATTTGATTTGATTTGATTTGAAAGTTAATCAATTGAGGGATAAAACCTATAGCTGCTTCGCGTGGTCTCTGCGCAGAGTGAGCCTGGATGAAGTGGCGAATAAGTATAAAGGACTAAGTGTTCGTTCGAGCATAAGTTATGGATCATAAATGTTATAGGCTTTAAATCTTTCTCATGGTATCTGAGGACCATAGATAGGTACGTCAGGTAGGAATTTCGATTGTAGATAGTTTACTCTTGGGACTGCAGCTCGAGATGTGAACTGTTTTATTTTGGATTCTTGTGCCTGAGTACTCCAGAGTTTAGGCGCTGCTAAGTACTTGAGACTAGCATTTTGGGAACATGAACAGGCTTTGTCTGGCTAGAGTGAGTACAAGATATCAACGGACACCTTGGGAAGTGGAGTAAGAAACCGGACGAGGGTGATTTTCACTGAGCGTGGGACGATAAGTCGCGTTTCTTTCATTTTGCCCTTGCATTGTCCCTACATGTCATTTACTTGTGGTATGTTAATACCTACATATATAGTACTTACTGCATTTGACTTTGTCTAACTTGAAATGTCCCTTGGTGTATATGATGCATTATATTGTGTATATTTTGGCATGAGTTGTATATATATGTACACCTTTTGATCTTTTGATTATTTCGGGTATTCCAACCCTTAGCTCGTTGATTACAATTTCGAGGACGAAATTCTCTGAAGAAGGGGAGATTGTGATACCCCAAATTTTAGGATACTATTTTTGTTTAATCTCAAAGAAAGGATTACAGTTTCTTTATTTTATTTTGTCTTAAAACATTGTGTTATTTTAAAAAAAGACTAGAAACCTTACTTGTACTTTAAAACCCTAGTTTACTTGTGACTAGCAGGTTATGTTTAAATCCCTCATATTTGACTCAAAATCCTAATTTTATTCTATGGAATTGCAAAATTCATCCCACTTTTCTTAAAATACCATTTTATTTGAAAATTATTCTTTTACTATGGCCCTACTACTCAATCATTCCTCAATAAGTGCAAATGAACCTAGAAAGTAGGGTTTCACTCTTCGTTTTCAAGATTGGAGCAAATTAGGGTTTTTGCGATTTTTCGCCGGATGATTTTTCGGTACGGAGCAAGGATCAAATTTGGTGTTTAAGAGTGACTTTTGGGTGAGAAATAATATGTGATTAGATGCAATAATAAAAAGTTAGTGAATAGGAAGAAAAAACTCTAGTACGGGTGATTTAAGGAAAATCGGCTCGAACCGACGGGTACCGTTTGTTACCGGGTAAACACACCATTTGACCCATACTTTATTACCTTAATCTTCTCATTTTATTTTAGATAATTGACCCTAAAAATATCTCATACATCAGCCACAATATTTGACCAAGAGAAATGAGAGAAAATGCTAGAAAGAAAACAAGTGTCAAGGCATCTATGGAAGTTGGACTTTGACCAACTTGTCTTAACCTTCATAAAACAGAAATTTTACCAAAATTTCCTCATTTCTTCCCCTTTCCTTAGTCTTGGTCGAAATTCTTGAGAGGAAAAACAAGAGAGGAAAAAACTTCACCTTGCACCTCAATTTCGAGCCTCAATCTTGAGTTTCAACCGATAATCTCGCAAATTCCTCCACAAAAGTTGATCTCCAAGGAAGCTTAAGGGTTTTGGTGGAGTGATTTGGGAAGAGGAAGGTCTTGGCAGCTTCTTGATATAAGGATTAAGGTGAATTTGGTAAGAAACTTCCCTTTACCTCTTATATGTGTGAACTAGAAGCTTAAAGTTATAGTTTTGATGGATTTATGGGGAAAATTTCATGGGTTAAATGGTATGTTGGGATGTTTAACTAGGGTTTATATTTTCAGCCTTGATTATGGTTATCTACCTCTTAATTGATGTTATTGAGCTAGTAATTGGTGGGTTTGATGATAGAGCACTTGTTATATATGAATTTATAGAGTAAAGGTGCAAATTTCAGAATTTGGAAACCAAGCTACCCTGTTCTGTCCGGTTTTAGTGCTCCATGTTAGAGGCCGAATTAGGCTTGGCACAAAACATAAAAGTTGTAGAGAATGGTATTTTATAGTTTCCTACAAAATTTCAACTCAATCAGAGCAACGTAACGTTTGAAAATATGAAAATACCCTCGCTGTTCTAGGTTACATTCCAGAGTTCCGGGTAGACAGTTTAGTCTTTTTGGTTGTGTTTATTCACTATAATCCGTTCGAATTTAGCCATTTGTCAAAACATGAAAGTTTCAGTACTCTGTCTTATCTTTTCAACGCCACCAAGAACACCCCAAACGGATCTATGTAACCTGAGTTATGGCCAAAATAGTCGCATCTGTTCTAAACTTCGGATTCTGCCGTGTTTCTGGATTTAGCTTCTGACCCTGTTTTGTCCGTTTTGATAACGTACGAACTGGGTGTTGGTGTCTTCATAATAAAGGTAGATCTTGGTCTTAGCTTCGAAACGGTATAAAGTGTATCCAAATCCGAGTTTCGTAGCTTCAGTTATGACCAAAACAAGATCTGTTGTCAGAACTGCCTTCGAATTTAGACAGTTCTGACAGGAATGTTTGGACCCATTTTCCTCCATGCTCTGTATTGATTCAGCTTTTGGTCCAAACATGAAAGTTATAGCCTTATGTCCTAGCTTTCCAACGCCTTTGGAATTTCTTGATTTGGACTTGTGACCTGTGCGTGATGGTCCAGCAAACAAACCCTGTTCGTCACCTGAACACGTAAATTTCTGGTACAGTTTTCGATAATTTCGACCTGCTTCCATTCAGATCTAGCTTAAGGTGTCTTCATGATAATTGTAGCCCTTCCTCATAGTTTCGAAACGGTATCTCGCTCACCTTGATCCGATATTCCTAACCTAACTTTTGATCAAAACGGTTTGAGATGGCAGATTTGGCCGTTTCCGTTTGCCGTTTCCACATTTGCGTGTGTCCATTTCGCCGTTTCCGCACTCGTATGTGCCGATTTTGCCGTTTTGCTTGTTTTGGGTATGTTAGTGGCCGTTTGTGATATAATGAGATACAATCTTCTATTTCAGACAGTGGTGAGCTAGGCGGAGCCGGTGGGGTCCACTACTAGCGAACACGCACGAAGTGATTTTGCTCTTGTACCACTTTTGTATTTTGAGTAAGTATTCAGGCTGCTCTTGTGTGTTAGTTGCTTATGTGTTTCGATATGTATGAAAAGGGTACCTAGGCGAGGGTGTACTTTATCGCACTCGACCTAAACCCTACCTTACGCACATATTTGTACATGGCATATGTATATGAATCATTTTGGAACTAAACCCCTTGAGCTTGTGGCTCGGGGTGACTTTTGAGAAAATTTTGTGAAGTTTGTGAGTTTGGGGCCCGATCTCATGAACTGGATGGACTATTCGAGCCGGTTAGGGCTTGGTCGAAGTCAATCCAACCTGATTTGAGGTCAACAAGTTTGTGAATCCGGTTCACCGATTATGTGGACCAAGTTTGTGACCCGAGCTTGTGACTCAAGCTCAAGTTTGTGATTTCGTTCGCCCGGGCAAGTTTGTGAGGTGACTGGCCAGTGATGGTGATAAGGTGTTCGGTGGGTGTACAAGTGGAGTTCTACGGACCTTGTTTATGGTCGACGGAGTGTCGGCAGGAGGTCATGCATGGCAAACGACTTGGCTTTGGAGCCAACCTGTATCCTTCCTTTGTATTGTTACTTTTGCACTTGATTTGACACTTTTGTGAAATAGTTGCTTATCTAAAGGTGAAATTTATGCTTTTACCCCTGTTTACTTACTAAGCATATAGCTTACCCCGTTTCCTTTGTTTTCCTTAGCAGGGGACGACGCGGGGAACTCCTGGGCATAATCACTAGTGTAGTTAGGTTTGCTTGTAATAGTTGGACAGTTAAGATGGTTGTTTTTGTTTTGGTGGTTTGAACAGCTACTTTTGGGACTGTAAATAGAACTCTTTTGGCGTTGGATATATTATGAATAGTGCGCTTTTGGGTTTATCTAGTTTTATTATTTTGAAATTTTGAGTCCTGGCGCGAGCTAGGCAGGCGTCCCGCCGATACCCTAGGGTTCGCCCTTGGGAGAAGCGGGGGCGTCACAGGTGGTATCAGAGCTTAGGCTTCAGATCTCTGTAGTGTATCCTAGGCTAAAGTTTAGGATGCTGGACTGTGGGATTTGATTTGATTTGATTTGATTTGAAAGTTAATCAATTGAGGGATAAAACCTATAGCTGCTTCGCGTGGTCTCTGCGCAGAGTGAGCCTGGATGAAGTGGCGAATAAGTATAAAGGACTAAGTGTTCGTTCGAGCATAAGTTATGGATCATAAATGTTATAGGCTTTAAATCTTTCTCATGGTATCTGAGGACCATAGATAGGTACGTCAGGTAGGAATTTCGATTGTAGATAGTTTACTCTTGGGACTGCAGCTCGAGATGTGAACTGTTTTATTTTGGATTCTTGTGCCTGAGTACTCCAGAGTTTAGGCGCTGCTAAGTACTTGAGACTAGCATTTTGGGAACATGAACAGGCTTTGTCTGGCTAGAGTGAGTACAAGATATCAACGGACACCTTGGGAAGTGGAGTAAGAAACCGGACGAGGGTGATTTTCACTGAGCGTGGGACGATAAGTCGCGTTTCTTTCATTTTGCCCTTGCATTGTCCCTACATGTCATTTACTTGTGGTATGTTAATACCTACATATATAGTACTTACTGCATTTGACTTTGTCTAACTTGAAATGTCCCTTGGTGTATATGATGCATTATATTGTGTATATTTTGGCATGAGTTGTATATATATGTACACCTTTTGATCTTTTGATTATTTCGGGTATTCCAACCCTTAGCTCGTTGATTACAATTTCGAGGACGAAATTCTCTGAAGAAGGGGAGATTGTGATACCCCAAATTTTAGGATACTATTTTTGTTTAATCTCAAAGAAAGGATTACAGTTTCTTTATTTTATTTTGTCTTAAAACATTGTGTTATTTTAAAAAAAGACTAGAAACCTTACTTGTACTTTAAAACCCTAGTTTACTTGTGACTAGCAGGTTATGTTTAAATCCCTCATATTTGACTCAAAATCCTAATTTTATTCTATGGAATTGCAAAATTCATCCCACTTTTCTTAAAATACCATTTTATTTGAAAATTATTCTTTTACTATGGCCCTACTACTCAATCATTCCTCAATAAGTGCAAATGAACCTAGAAAGTAGGGTTTCACTCTTCGTTTTCAAGATTGGAGCAAATTAGGGTTTTTGCGATTTTTCGCCGGATGATTTTTCGGTACGGAGCAAGGATCAAATTTGGTGTTTAAGAGTGACTTTTGGGTGAGAAATAATATGTGATTAGATGCAATAATAAAAAGTTAGTGAATAGGAAGAAAAAACTCTAGTACGGGTGATTTAAGGAAAATCGGCTCGAACCGACGGGTACCGTTTGTTACCGGGTAAACACACCATTTGACCCATACTTTATTACCTTAATCTTCTCATTTTATTTTAGATAATTGACCCTAAAAATATCTCATACATCAGCCACAATATTTGACCAAGAGAAATGAGAGAAAATGCTAGAAAGAAAACAAGTGTCAAGGCATCTATGGAAGTTGGACTTTGACCAACTTGTCTTAACCTTCATAAAACAGAAATTTTACCAAAATTTCCTCATTTCTTCCCCTTTCCTTAGTCTTGGTCGAAATTCTTGAGAGGAAAAACAAGAGAGGAAAAAACTTCACCTTGCACCTCAATTTCGAGCCTCAATCTTGAGTTTCAACCGATAATCTCGCAAATTCCTCCACAAAAGTTGATCTCCAAGGAAGCTTAAGGGTTTTGGTGGAGTGATTTGGGAAGAGGAAGGTCTTGGCAGCTTCTTGATATAAGGATTAAGGTGAATTTGGTAAGAAACTTCCCTTTACCTCTTATATGTGTGAACTAGAAGCTTAAAGTTATAGTTTTGATGGATTTATGGGGAAAATTTCATGGGTTAAATGGTATGTTGGGATGTTTAACTAGGGTTTATATTTTCAGCCTTGATTATGGTTATCTACCTCTTAATTGATGTTATTGAGCTAGTAATTGGTGGGTTTGATGATAGAGCACTTGTTATATATGAATTTATAGAGTAAAGGTGCAAATTTCAGAATTTGGAAACCAAGCTACCCTGTTCTGTCCGGTTTTAGTGCTCCATGTTAGAGGCCGAATTAGGCTTGGCACAAAACATAAAAGTTGTAGAGAATGGTATTTTATAGTTTCCTACAAAATTTCAACTCAATCAGAGCAACGTAACGTTTGAAAATATGAAAATACCCTCGCTGTTCTAGGTTACATTCCAGAGTTCCGGGTAGACAGTTTAGTCTTTTTGGTTGTGTTTATTCACTATAATCCGTTCGAATTTAGCCATTTGTCAAAACATGAAAGTTTCAGTACTCTGTCTTATCTTTTCAACGCCACCAAGAACACCCCAAACGGATCTATGTAACCTGAGTTATGGCCAAAATAGTCGCATCTGTTCTAAACTTCGGATTCTGCCGTGTTTCTGGATTTAGCTTCTGACCCTGTTTTGTCCGTTTTGATAACGTACGAACTGGGTGTTGGTGTCTTCATAATAAAGGTAGATCTTGGTCTTAGCTTCGAAACGGTATAAAGTGTATCCAAATCCGAGTTTCGTAGCTTCAGTTATGACCAAAACAAGATCTGTTGTCAGAACTGCCTTCGAATTTAGACAGTTCTGACAGGAATGTTTGGACCCATTTTCCTCCATGCTCTGTATTGATTCAGCTTTTGGTCCAAACATGAAAGTTATAGCCTTATGTCCTAGCTTTCCAACGCCTTTGGAATTTCTTGATTTGGACTTGTGACCTGTGCGTGATGGTCCAGCAAACAAACCCTGTTCGTCACCTGAACACGTAAATTTCTGGTACAGTTTTCCATAATTTCGACCTGCTTCCATTCAGATCTAGCTTAAGGTGTCTTCATGATAATTGTAGCCCTTCCTCATAGTTTCGAAACGGTATCTCGCTCACCTTGATCCGATATTCCTAACCTAACTTTTGATCAAAACGGTTTGAGATGGCAGATTTGGCCGTTTCCGTTTGCCGTTTCCACATTTGCGTGTGTCCATTTCGCCGTTTCCGCACTCGTATGTGCCGATTTTGCCGTTTTGCTTGTTTTGGGTATGTTAGTGGCCGTTTGTGATATAATGAGATACAATCTTCTATTTCAGACAGTGGTGAGCTAGGCGGAGCCGGTGGGGTCCACTACTAGCGAACACGCACGAAGTGATTTTGCTCTTGTACCACTTTTGTATTTTGAGTAAGTATTCAGGCTGCTCTTGTGTGTTAGTTGCTTATGTGTTTCGATATGTATGAAAAGGGTACCTAGGCGAGGGTGTACTTTATCGCACTCGACCTAAACCCTACCTTACGCACATATTTGTACATGGCATATGTATATGAATCATTTTGGAACTAAACCCCTTGAGCTTGTGGCTCGGGGTGACTTTTGAGAAAATTTTGTGAAGTTTGTGAGTTTGGGGCCCGATCTCATGAACTGGATGGACTATTCGAGCCGGTTAGGGCTTGGTCGAAGTCAATCCAACCTGATTTGAGGTCAACAAGTTTGTGAATCCGGTTCACCGATTATGTGGACCAAGTTTGTGACCCGAGCTTGTGACTCAAGCTCAAGTTTGTGATTTCGTTCGCCCGGGCAAGTTTGTGAGGTGACTGGCCAGTGATGGTGATAAGGTGTTCGGTGGGTGTACAAGTGGAGTTCTACGGACCTTGTTTATGGTCGACGGAGTGTCGGCAGGAGGTCATGCATGGCAAACGACTTGGCTTTGGAGCCAACCTGTATCCTTCCTTTGTATTGTTACTTTTGCACTTGATTTGACACTTTTGTGAAATAGTTGCTTATCTAAAGGTGAAATTTATGCTTTTACCCCTGTTTACTTACTAAGCATATAGCTTACCCCGTTTCCTTTGTTTTCCTTAGCAGGGGACGACGCGGGGAACTCCTGGGCATAATCACTAGTGTAGTTAGGTTTGCTTGTAATAGTTGGACAGTTAAGATGGTTGTTTTTGTTTTGGTGGTTTGAACAGCTACTTTTGGGACTGTAAATAGAACTCTTTTGGCGTTGGATATATTATGAATAGTGCGCTTTTGGGTTTATCTAGTTTTATTATTTTGAAATTTTGAGTCCTGGCGCGAGCTAGGCAGGCGTCCCGCCGATACCCTAGGGTTCGCCCTTGGGAGAAGCGGGGGCGTCACAGGTGGTATCAGAGCTTAGGCTTCAGATCTCTGTAGTGTATCCTAGGCTAAAGTTTAGGATGCTGGACTGTGGGATTTGATTTGATTTGATTTGATTTGAAAGTTAATCAATTGAGGGATAAAACCTATAGCTGCTTCGCGTGGTCTCTGCGCAGAGTGAGCCTGGATGAAGTGGCGAATAAGTATAAAGGACTAAGTGTTCGTTCGAGCATAAGTTATGGATCATAAATGTTATAGGCTTTAAATCTTTCTCATGGTATCTGAGGACCATAGATAGGTACGTCAGGTAGGAATTTCGATTGTAGATAGTTTACTCTTGGGACTGCAGCTCGAGATGTGAACTGTTTTATTTTGGATTCTTGTGCCTGAGTACTCCAGAGTTTAGGCGCTGCTAAGTACTTGAGACTAGCATTTTGGGAACATGAACAGGCTTTGTCTGGCTAGAGTGAGTACAAGATATCAACGGACACCTTGGGAAGTGGAGTAAGAAACCGGACGAGGGTGATTTTCACTGAGCGTGGGACGATAAGTCGCGTTTCTTTCATTTTGCCCTTGCATTGTCCCTACATGTCATTTACTTGTGGTATGTTAATACCTACATATATAGTACTTACTGCATTTGACTTTGTCTAACTTGAAATGTCCCTTGGTGTATATGATGCATTATATTGTGTATATTTTGGCATGAGTTGTATATATATGTACACCTTTTGATCTTTTGATTATTTCGGGTATTCCAACCCTTAGCTCGTTGATTACAATTTCGAGGACGAAATTCTCTGAAGAAGGGGAGATTGTGATACCCCAAATTTTAGGATACTATTTTTGTTTAATCTCAAAGAAAGGATTACAGTTTCTTTATTTTATTTTGTCTTAAAACATTGTGTTATTTTAAAAAAAGACTAGAAACCTTACTTGTACTTTAAAACCCTAGTTTACTTGTGACTAGCAGGTTATGTTTAAATCCCTCATATTTGACTCAAAATCCTAATTTTATTCTATGGAATTGCAAAATTCATCCCACTTTTCTTAAAATACCATTTTATTTGAAAATTATTCTTTTACTATGGCCCTACTACTCAATCATTCCTCAATAAGTGCAAATGAACCTAGAAAGTAGGGTTTCACTCTTCGTTTTCAAGATTGGAGCAAATTAGGGTTTTTGCGATTTTTCGCCGGATGATTTTTCGGTACGGAGCAAGGATCAAATTTGGTGTTTAAGAGTGACTTTTGGGTGAGAAATAATATGTGATTAGATGCAATAATAAAAAGTTAGTGAATAGGAAGAAAAAACTCTAGTACGGGTGATTTAAGGAAAATCGGCTCGAACCGACGGGTACCGTTTGTTACCGGGTAAACACACCATTTGACCCATACTTTATTACCTTAATCTTCTCATTTTATTTTAGATAATTGACCCTAAAAATATCTCATACATCAGCCACAATATTTGACCAAGAGAAATGAGAGAAAATGCTAGAAAGAAAACAAGTGTCAAGGCATCTATGGAAGTTGGACTTTGACCAACTTGTCTTAACCTTCATAAAACAGAAATTTTACCAAAATTTCCTCATTTCTTCCCCTTTCCTTAGTCTTGGTCGAAATTCTTGAGAGGAAAAACAAGAGAGGAAAAAACTTCACCTTGCACCTCAATTTCGAGCCTCAATCTTGAGTTTCAACCGATAATCTCGCAAATTCCTCCACAAAAGTTGATCTCCAAGGAAGCTTAAGGGTTTTGGTGGAGTGATTTGGGAAGAGGAAGGTCTTGGCAGCTTCTTGATATAAGGATTAAGGTGAATTTGGTAAGAAACTTCCCTTTACCTCTTATATGTGTGAACTAGAAGCTTAAAGTTATAGTTTTGATGGATTTATGGGGAAAATTTCATGGGTTAAATGGTATGTTGGGATGTTTAACTAGGGTTTATATTTTCAGCCTTGATTATGGTTATCTACCTCTTAATTGATGTTATTGAGCTAGTAATTGGTGGGTTTGATGATAGAGCACTTGTTATATATGAATTTATAGAGTAAAGGTGCAAATTTCAGAATTTGGAAACCAAGCTACCCTGTTCTGTCCGGTTTTAGTGCTCCATGTTAGAGGCCGAATTAGGCTTGGCACAAAACATAAAAGTTGTAGAGAATGGTATTTTATAGTTTCCTACAAAATTTCAACTCAATCAGAGCAACGTAACGTTTGAAAATATGAAAATACCCTCGCTGTTCTAGGTTACATTCCAGAGTTCCGGGTAGACAGTTTAGTCTTTTTGGTTGTGTTTATTCACTATAATCCGTTCGAATTTAGCCATTTGTCAAAACATGAAAGTTTCAGTACTCTGTCTTATCTTTTCAACGCCACCAAGAACACCCCAAACGGATCTATGTAACCTGAGTTATGGCCAAAATAGTCGCATCTGTTCTAAACTTCGGATTCTGCCGTGTTTCTGGATTTAGCTTCTGACCCTGTTTTGTCCGTTTTGATAACGTACGAACTGGGTGTTGGTGTCTTCATAATAAAGGTAGATCTTGGTCTTAGCTTCGAAACGGTATAAAGTGTATCCAAATCCGAGTTTCGTAGCTTCAGTTATGACCAAAACAAGATCTGTTGTCAGAACTGCCTTCGAATTTAGACAGTTCTGACAGGAATGTTTGGACCCATTTTCCTCCATGCTCTGTATTGATTCAGCTTTTGGTCCAAACATGAAAGTTATAGCCTTATGTCCTAGCTTTCCAACGCCTTTGGAATTTCTTGATTTGGACTTGTGACCTGTGCGTGATGGTCCAGCAAACAAACCCTGTTCGTCACCTGAACACGTAAATTTCTGGTACAGTTTTCCATAATTTCGACCTGCTTCCATTCAGATCTAGCTTAAGGTGTCTTCATGATAATTGTAGCCCTTCCTCATAGTTTCGAAACGGTATCTCGCTCACCTTGATCCGATATTCCTAACCTAACTTTTGATCAAAACGGTTTGAGATGGCAGATTTGGCCGTTTCCGTTTGCCGTTTCCACATTTGCGTGTGTCCATTTCGCCGTTTCCGCACTCGTATGTGCCGATTTTGCCGTTTTGCTTGTTTTGGGTATGTTAGTGGCCGTTTGTGATATAATGAGATACAATCTTCTATTTCAGACAGTGGTGAGCTAGGCGGAGCCGGTGGGGTCCACTACTAGCGAACACGCACGAAGTGATTTTGCTCTTGTACCACTTTTGTATTTTGAGTAAGTATTCAGGCTGCTCTTGTGTGTTAGTTGCTTATGTGTTTCGATATGTATGAAAAGGGTACCTAGGCGAGGGTGTACTTTATCGCACTCGACCTAAACCCTACCTTACGCACATATTTGTACATGGCATATGTATATGAATCATTTTGGAACTAAACCCCTTGAGCTTGTGGCTCGGGGTGACTTTTGAGAAAATTTTGTGAAGTTTGTGAGTTTGGGGCCCGATCTCATGAACTGGATGGACTATTCGAGCCGGTTAGGGCTTGGTCGAAGTCAATCCAACCTGATTTGAGGTCAACAAGTTTGTGAATCCGGTTCACCGATTATGTGGACCAAGTTTGTGACCCGAGCTTGTGACTCAAGCTCAAGTTTGTGATTTCGTTCGCCCGGGCAAGTTTGTGAGGTGACTGGCCAGTGATGGTGATAAGGTGTTCGGTGGGTGTACAAGTGGAGTTCTACGGACCTTGTTTATGGTCGACGGAGTGTCGGCAGGAGGTCATGCATGGCAAACGACTTGGCTTTGGAGCCAACCTGTATCCTTCCTTTGTATTGTTACTTTTGCACTTGATTTGACACTTTTGTGAAATAGTTGCTTATCTAAAGGTGAAATTTATGCTTTTACCCCTGTTTACTTACTAAGCATATAGCTTACCCCGTTTCCTTTGTTTTCCTTAGCAGGGGACGACGCGGGGAACTCCTGGGCATAATCACTAGTGTAGTTAGGTTTGCTTGTAATAGTTGGACAGTTAAGATGGTTGTTTTTGTTTTGGTGGTTTGAACAGCTACTTTTGGGACTGTAAATAGAACTCTTTTGGCGTTGGATATATTATGAATAGTGCGCTTTTGGGTTTATCTAGTTTTATTATTTTGAAATTTTGAGTCCTGGCGCGAGCTAGGCAGGCGTCCCGCCGATACCCTAGGGTTCGCCCTTGGGAGAAGCGGGGGCGTCACAGGTGGTATCAGAGCTTAGGCTTCAGATCTCTGTAGTGTATCCTAGGCTAAAGTTTAGGATGCTGGACTGTGGGATTTGATTTGATTTGATTTGATTTGAAAGTTAATCAATTGAGGGATAAAACCTATAGCTGCTTCGCGTGGTCTCTGCGCAGAGTGAGCCTGGATGAAGTGGCGAATAAGTATAAAGGACTAAGTGTTCGTTCGAGCATAAGTTATGGATCATAAATGTTATAGGCTTTAAATCTTTCTCATGGTATCTGAGGACCATAGATAGGTACGTCAGGTAGGAATTTCGATTGTAGATAGTTTACTCTTGGGACTGCAGCTCGAGATGTGAACTGTTTTATTTTGGATTCTTGTGCCTGAGTACTCCAGAGTTTAGGCGCTGCTAAGTACTTGAGACTAGCATTTTGGGAACATGAACAGGCTTTGTCTGGCTAGAGTGAGTACAAGATATCAACGGACACCTTGGGAAGTGGAGTAAGAAACCGGACGAGGGTGATTTTCACTGAGCGTGGGACGATAAGTCGCGTTTCTTTCATTTTGCCCTTGCATTGTCCCTACATGTCATTTACTTGTGGTATGTTAATACCTACATATATAGTACTTACTGCATTTGACTTTGTCTAACTTGAAATGTCCCTTGGTGTATATGATGCATTATATTGTGTATATTTTGGCATGAGTTGTATATATATGTACACCTTTTGATCTTTTGATTATTTCGGGTATTCCAACCCTTAGCTCGTTGATTACAATTTCGAGGACGAAATTCTCTGAAGAAGGGGAGATTGTGATACCCCAAATTTTAGGATACTATTTTTGTTTAATCTCAAAGAAAGGATTACAGTTTCTTTATTTTATTTTGTCTTAAAACATTGTGTTATTTTAAAAAAAGACTAGAAACCTTACTTGTACTTTAAAACCCTAGTTTACTTGTGACTAGCAGGTTATGTTTAAATCCCTCATATTTGACTCAAAATCCTAATTTTATTCTATGGAATTGCAAAATTCATCCCACTTTTCTTAAAATACCATTTTATTTGAAAATTATTCTTTTACTATGGCCCTACTACTCAATCATTCCTCAATAAGTGCAAATGAACCTAGAAAGTAGGGTTTCACTCTTCGTTTTCAAGATTGGAGCAAATTAGGGTTTTTGCGATTTTTCGCCGGATGATTTTTCGGTACGGAGCAAGGATCAAATTTGGTGTTTAAGAGTGACTTTTGGGTGAGAAATAATATGTGATTAGATGCAATAATAAAAAGTTAGTGAATAGGAAGAAAAAACTCTAGTACGGGTGATTTAAGGAAAATCGGCTCGAACCGACGGGTACCGTTTGTTACCGGGTAAACACACCATTTGACCCATACTTTATTACCTTAATCTTCTCATTTTATTTTAGATAATTGACCCTAAAAATATCTCATACATCAGCCACAATATTTGACCAAGAGAAATGAGAGAAAATGCTAGAAAGAAAACAAGTGTCAAGGCATCTATGGAAGTTGGACTTTGACCAACTTGTCTTAACCTTCATAAAACAGAAATTTTACCAAAATTTCCTCATTTCTTCCCCTTTCCTTAGTCTTGGTCGAAATTCTTGAGAGGAAAAACAAGAGAGGAAAAAACTTCACCTTGCACCTCAATTTCGAGCCTCAATCTTGAGTTTCAACCGATAATCTCGCAAATTCCTCCACAAAAGTTGATCTCCAAGGAAGCTTAAGGGTTTTGGTGGAGTGATTTGGGAAGAGGAAGGTCTTGGCAGCTTCTTGATATAAGGATTAAGGTGAATTTGGTAAGAAACTTCCCTTTACCTCTTATATGTGTGAACTAGAAGCTTAAAGTTATAGTTTTGATGGATTTATGGGGAAAATTTCATGGGTTAAATGGTATGTTGGGATGTTTAACTAGGGTTTATATTTTCAGCCTTGATTATGGTTATCTACCTCTTAATTGATGTTATTGAGCTAGTAATTGGTGGGTTTGATGATAGAGCACTTGTTATATATGAATTTATAGAGTAAAGGTGCAAATTTCAGAATTAGAGGGCCAATATGTGGAGATTTGAGGTGTCATGCTACTATCTCTTGTTAGTATCATTCATCTCCATCCAGATTTGAGGACAAATCCTTCTCAAGAGGAGGGGACTGATGTGTGCATGGATAGCGAGATGGATGGCGGCCCTGACTCAAGGCTTTCATAGAGATATTGAAGGCTTGGAAGGAGACAATCAAGTTATCTACACCATGATCCAAGCCCATGAAGAGTCAAGTTATCTACACCATGATCCAAGCCATGAAGAGTCAAGTGGGCCTCCAAGTGAGTTGGCCGAATAGGGCCATAAGCCTTAGTGTTAGGAGTCTTAAGTTTAGATTAGTCCTTTTGTTAGCCATGGATTCGGCCCACCTTTGTCTAAGGATGGCCGAACCACTAGGCCCTTTTTATTGAGTCCATGGGTCGGCCCACCTTGTCCAAAGAGTGGCCGACCCTCTAGCCTTGCGATATTAGGGTTTCGTTAGTTTTGCCTATATAAAGGCTTCCTTTGTAAGCATAAAGGGAGACGTTTTATCAATAAAGTTTTGCATATTTTCGATTCTTCTTGAGAGAGAGATTCGACCCCTTTACTTGCTTTGGCAAGGGTTTTGAGCAGTCTTGCGTCCTGTCCTAGATTGTTCTACCAACCTATTCCCCTGGAGTATTCACCTTCATCGGAGTGTCGTCTACCGTCTTGAATCAAATCGTGTCGTCCGTTTGGTTCTAGATCCCGCAATTCCAAGCGTTGGACATCCTCGCTAGATCCTTGGGCAAACGTGCTACGTGTCTCGAAACGTGTTGATCGAGGAACGTATCAATAGGTGAGTCGGTTGTATCGAGCCAGCAAGGGCTTGGTCGAGAAGGCCGATAAACCTTGAGGACTGTTTACTGTTCACTGGAAATTGAATCTTGCTTGGAGGTCCCTGGTGAAGCATAGCCGTTGTGCTTGCTTGTTGTGTTGTCCAGCACCACCAGTGATAAAATCCTCGGCTTGATACTGTTTCATTGGAATCCTTGAGCATTGGAAACTCGGATTCCTGGTATACTCGAGTATTACCAAACTACTGTTTATGGAGTGCGGGCCCGGTGGGGGGTTGTTTGGTGGACGGAGACTGGTGAAAGTGGTGTTGTACGGACCTATATACTGTTACAAGTGTTGACGGAGTGTCAACAGGAGGCAATTATGATCAAGCTCAAGTGGACCTTTGGCTTTTGAAAGCCACCCGTATCCTTGAATTGAACTGTTATTTTACTGTACGGTGTTTAGTTGGCTATTTTGTGATTTTATGTGGCTATGTGTTTACTTGTTTACCTGGAACCTCACTGGGCTTTAGCTCACTCCATTCCCTTTGTTTTCCTTAACAGATCGGGAAGGGATTTGATCGAGGGCTTTCTTAGCTTTATTTTGCCGTTCTTGCGTTTTGAGGTTGTAACTTTCGTTTAAGCAGACTTGTAAGCTTAAATTCTTAAGGGTGATTTATATTATGTAATTTTGGGTGAAGCGTGGTAAGTTGGCATACGATGATATATGTACTAAGCTGAATTGTTGAATTAGTGATTATGTTTGAGTTAGTGTTTCAATCCCCTGCATTGTCAAATGTTACATTCGTTTCATTGATGATATTAGTACTTTGAACGACTGAGTCCTGGCGAGAGTTGGGCAGGCAGTCCGTTGATACCCTGGGGTTTGCCCTAGGGAGAGGTGGGGCTGTCACAGTTGGTATCAGAGCTTAGGCTTCAGATCTTTGTAGAGTATCCTAGACATAAAAGCTCAGGATGCTGGACTGTGGGATTGGTTTGAAAGTTAAGTGATCACTGGAAGGAAAAAAAAAATTTTGAGGCTAGGTTTGAATTGGTTTGGGCGAGTTAGGAATTTTCGACTTGAGGATTATATTTGATTATTTTTCCTTAAGAGTACTTAAGTTTATCTACACTTTGTGTAGGCTGGATGAATCTGGCGGCCCTAGTAATAGACCGGTTGGCGAGCCATCCCGTGGGGACTTACCGATGATTAAGTATCAAATCAGACCCGGAGGCCTAGAGCCTATTGGGGCTTATCTAATCACTACAAGTGGTGTGAGTGTCTGCAAATTTTACCTATTCTAATGGAGTAGTGTTGGCCGTTGTGAAGGAGCGAAAGTTGCTTGCCCGGGACAATGCTAGGTTTAAAGCTGAAGTCAATCAACTAAAGGAAACTACTAAAATGCAAGCCGATCGAATTAAGGAGCACAGGTATGATATGGTTGAAGGCCATCAAAGGATTGGTAAATCTTTGTATGTAACTTGGAGAAGCTCAGGAACGCGTTTAGGGGGCAATAAAAGTGAGGAATAGAGTCGAGTCAAACCTGAATGTTTGTGATGACCTGTTTGGGGACTTCAGTAGACTTAAGTGGTGAAGTCTCTAACATTGGAGACGAGGCAAGTGTTGACCTTGCCTAGACCGGAGGAGGGTCAGCTAGTCCCGCATCAAACTAAGCCTACACCTCTAGGCTACTACTTTGGATGATTTTGACTACTATACATAGAAAGGATAAGGGATGTGGTGACTCGGTGGTTGTACAATTTTCTTTTGACTACTTGCACTGGATTTTTCCTTGATATGACTGTATGACTGTATTTGTATCTGTGAGTCTCGTACCTGAAACTTTTGGTCTAGTTATCTTACAAACAACTACTATGAGCCTTGGAATGTATAATACTTTGACTTTGACTGTGACTGTGAATTGGACTGTGACTGTTACGGTGACTTTGACCTCGACTTTATTACGACATTGGCATTTAATTGCTTTATATTTTCACTCGCTTATTGTGACTCCGATTTCATTTTATTTGACTTTTGTAAAGGAATAATCATCTATCATGTACCAACACGTACTTACCCATTGGTTAAAATACTTGGACCCTAGACCAGTGAGTAATAAAGGAGAATAGGTCCAGGACCAAGAAGAGGAATAAAGGTTTGTAGTCAATTAGAACCAGGGACCCGGAGGTGGAGTAGGGGATCAGGTAGCTACAGCTATCAATCGTATGACCGATCTACTGTTTACTGGCCATTCGGTTGACCAACAAGGTCAAACAACGGGTAACTAGTAAAGGAACCTTGAAGTAAGTTAAGATAGAGTCCTAAATCAGTTCCAAAAGTTCACACCTCCTAAATTTCTTGGAGAACTAGATCCCGAAATTGCCGAGAACTGGTTTGAAAGAATGGAAGATATTTTACTGCTTCGCGTGGTCTCTGCGCGAAGTGAGCTTGGGGCCAAGTGGTGTTATTGTTTCGATTATGTGAGTCAGTGGAAAGGACTAGGTGCTCTTTTTGGGCGTAAGCTATGAATCATGAATGTTATAAGCGTAAACCCTTTATCAGGATACTTGGGAGGAATAGATATGTACGTCGGGTAGGAATCTGTAATATGGGTGATTTACTCTTAGGACCGGCCGGCTCGAGTTGTGAATTACCTTATTGTGGATTCTTGTACTTGAGTACCAAAAAGTGGAGAGCCCTAGAATAAGGGTCTGTATCTTGATTGCACTTGAGACAAGTTTTAATGGCAAAAGTCAAGGCGCGAAAGATCCTAATATTTGACCTAGTTATTGGACTGATTGAGGGAATAAATCTCGGAAGCTATCATGGACTAATCTCAAAATAGTCTGACAGGGTTTCTATAGATGGTGGCTAGATTATACTGTACGTCGAGAAATTTGCACTGAAGATCTGTTTCCTTCACCCATGACTGTGAAGACATGATAAGTGTTTATTTCGAATGTGGGGCGGTTTGATTACAACTATATGGATATTTCTACTCCTCTTG
The DNA here is from genome assembly GCF_036785885.1 of Coffea arabica. Classification (NCBI taxonomy): domain Eukaryota; kingdom Viridiplantae; phylum Streptophyta; class Magnoliopsida; order Gentianales; family Rubiaceae; genus Coffea; species Coffea arabica. The sequence goes on from NC_092321.1 coordinate 38,650,052, forward strand.
TGACATTCTTTCCTATGCTTCCTTGACACCTATCCACTAATGTCTAAGTATGGACTTGACTCGATTATGATCGTGGCGAGATCGTGAGTTTTGGAATTATGCATGGGATTTTGAGAAAAGAATTGGATTCTATACCTGTATGCAAGAGATTGAGATAGGAGGTAGAAGTTCCGACACATAAAGTACGCTTTAGGGTTGCTATGTGAATAAGTGATAAGGATACTCTCGTATTGAAATTCCCGAATAAGAATGAGTGGCATTGTATTCTGAGCTATTACCCTACCTGTATTCTATTATCTTGTCTATCTCACTTGAGGATAGCTACGTTTAATTCCTTGTGGTAGGATCGGAGGAGAATGAATTTAAAAGTTATATGACTAGAGTTTCCAATTGTAATTAGTTACTTACTTTGCTCCTTTGATTTACTGGCAAGCTACTATCGAGATAAGCGAATTAGTGAGATGACAAATGTGACTGATCTGCATAAGAAAATAGAGGTTATTCAAAAAGAAATAGAGTTCCAAAAGAGATGAACTGAGTACTGGGAAAGATGATGGGAACCGAAATACCTAGAGAACATTGAACTATTGCATCAGAACATACGATTGAAAGGAAATATGAAGGGGTTCCAGAAGAGGTACAGAATAAGTTTGTACCAGTACATTTGCCAAGTTGAATAGCCATTAATGAGGTTTTTGCCTGGATAAGTTATAATCATTGGACTATGCATAGTGACATTTTTATATAGCAAGATGTATTCCCTTAGGAACAGTGGACTTGGTACCTGCTGTTTTAATAAGTGCTATGAAATATTGGTGGTGGTGCAATATTGGATCCTTATCCCTGAGTTTATTGCCCTACTTTGGTCTTTGAGTTAAAAATTTATCGTTTGTCGCTCGAAGGGAAGAAATGATTTAATGTACAGAGTGTATGGGTTAAAGAGCTAGCAAGAATAGTAACCATGTTGTAACTCTTCTTTCTATCGAGATTAAGGTTTGCGTCACATTTTTCACCTTGACTAAATCAACAATTTGACCGAATTGTCTTCATCTTCCCTCTTACTTGGCCGAACCAAGAGAGAAGAGAAACCAAAGAGAGACCTCCAACTCCAACCTCAATTTTGTACTTGAATCTGAAGTTACTCCATGGAAATGTTAACTAAGAAAGATTTCAAGGTATTGGTGGAGCGATTTTTGAGGAAGAAGCCCTGGATTTCCATCTTTCTTGAGGTTACAAGGTAACTTTGGCTAGCAATTTTCCTCTACTACCAATATAGGAAAACTGGTGGATTAAGGTAGTACTTTTGGCAGCTTTATGGAAAATTTCATGGGTTGAACTAGTGTTATGGTAATTTATGGTTTTATGGTGAATTTTCTACCACACGTCATGCTTAAGTACTGACCATGGTCTGATAGCTTTGTTATGACTTGCCTAAAGAAAATTCAAGCTTGTGATTAAGAATTTCAGCTTCGGGTTTCATTTTGCTAAACTTGAGTAGAGACGGTTATATGCTTGATGTAGTGAGTTGTGGGCTTGATATTTATATGCTTGAGTTGAAGCTATTTCATGGGAAGAATGAAGCCTTGAATGGGCTAGGAAAAGTTAGTAAACACAAAGGATGTGCCGCTGAAAATTTTTTCCGCAGGGAACCTTGGAAGGTTTTACAGAATTTGTTATATCTTGATGTAGAAAAGTCAAAATTGAGTTTTATTATGTTTGAAACTAGATTCAGAGTATCAGTATTGTTCTCAATTTCCATGAATATCTATGATTTTTCAAAGTTGACTGAAACTGTATACCTGTTCTGTCTGTTACTGGGTGAAGCAGCAACTTTAGGTTGGAATTTGACCGACTCGTGGATTGGATCTTACAATGGTACCTTCTAGAAAGTTGTAACAATTTGAATCCATATTCCGACGGTATAAAGTTTTTTAAGTTTTGGACATAAGAAGCTCGAGATAAGATTTTCAAATGAGATCACGCAAAACTAAAAAAATTTCTATTTTTCCTAGGATTATTCCTACTTACATTCCCAACTTTAGGATTGGAGTTGGTAAACTATTTTGAGGTTGGTTTATGAGTAGAAACGAGACTTAAATGAAAGGAAAATGAGTTCTTCAAACCACCTTAGGTCGGACAGTTTACAACTTTGCATTTTGAACGTCTTTTCTACTTTCTCTAAACGTTTGGCTATAAGTGATACTTTTCTGCTCTAAATGACTTTTGCAACATTGATTAGTAAGGACATAAGGATTATTCTTCGATGGGAACAAGCTAGTATTATATTTCGATAGGTTATACAACTATGAAACTTGTAAATTGAAACATGTTCTAAATAAAGATTTGTAGCTTCAATTCCTACATAATATGGCTTTGTATTGCTGGTCTTACTAAAGCATGCGCTCACAGGACTCGAGAGAGTTAAAAAGGATATTCATCGAAAATATTTTGAACTACTCAGTAATCAAGCTGAGAATCTCGAGGGCGAAATTCTTTAAGGGGGAGAGAGTGTGAGAACCCTCATTTTTAAAATACAATTTCCCCAAACTACATGCCTTGCACCAAGATTTAAACCACCTCTTATATGCCCTAGCATTATATTTCACAATGTGTTACAACAAATCCCTTGTATTGACCCTCACTTTAAAACACAATTTTCTTACATACATGCCTTATTATAAGATCTAGACCATTTAATATATGCCCTTACAAATTATTTTCTATGTGTTATAATAATTTCCATGCATTTCATTTCAATTCATTTTACTTGAAGTAAAATATTTCCTTGAGCTAGGTTGTAAATAATTCACCACTTGTAATTGTCCAAGTGTTCTTTTATTAGTGGTAGAGACTTTATGTGAGAGATTAGAGGTGTTGAATAATTATTGGTGCATTTGGAAAGGTAAGAATGGCATTAGTCAAAGATTAAGAAAGGTTAGGACAATAATGGAGCCATGTGGCAAAACCCTAGCCATGTATCTTGTTTGACCAAAGGATTAGAGGAATTTTAAACCAACTTTGCTTCATTTTCCTCCAAAATTTCGTCCACCTTAAGGGCTTCCAAGGGAAGGAAGAAAACTCCATCTTCTTGCTATGACAACCTTAGTTTGATCTTGAACAAAAACCAAAAGAGAAAGATCTAGAGTTTGTGAGAAAATTTCCTTCAATCTTTGAGGTTGTTTCAAGCCTAAAGCTTCTATTGTGGTGGTTTGTTTGGTGACCAAAGCAACTTGTAAGTAAGGTATGTAATCTTTAAAATTTGGGTTTATGATGTTATATCATCTACTTGAGGTTGAAATGGTGAAAACAACTTGTTATGGTTGAATTTGGGGTTAGTTTCTTGAGTTAATCAAGTAATGGTTAGGTTTACCAATATGCATACCAAGTGTTTGATGAAATGTCTAACCCTTATTCATGTGTGTTTATGAAGTATTGATATGTTTTAAACCCCTATTTAGTTGGATCTAATACTTGTTATGTGCAAGGAATGAAAATAACAAGAAGAGTAGAAGTTAGAAATTTTTTAAAGTGTGCTGACCGAAACTTTTTAAGCTTGCTGCCCGGTTTTACCTTGATATTTTCATGCACATTTTGGCAACAAATGTGAGTATTATATGTTGGGTTATGTGTGTGGAGGTTGTCTACAAAAAAATTAGCCAATTTGGTTGAATAAATTTTGAGTTATAAACAAAGGAGGAAAACTGGACTAGGTCCAGAAATTTTCTGTCCAGCCATCTTGTTAAGGTCATAACGTGTTACTCACTGATCAGAATTGAGTGCCGTTTATGGCAATTGAAAGTAGACTCTTAGAGCTTTAAAACGGTACAAAGCTCATTTTCTGGTTCATCCCGAGCGATCCGTGGCGAGTCTGGAAAGTTGGCTGTCCGGGAAGTACTGTTCATCCGAGACAGTCCAGAAAGTTCATTTGGTTTCTTAATTTTGAGCCACTTATGTTGGGATTTTGGAAATGGTTTCGTCTAGACAAATTTAGCCTTATGAACCTAGTTTCCAATGCAACTGACGGAACCAAATTCTGACTTTCCCACAATGAGCAATGACCGTTTCCCCGAGGCTGGCCGGGCGAGACAGTTTAACCCGTAATGAAGCCTTTGAGCTGTAGTGAAACTTTTCTTTTGCCAAACTTTCATGTACATACTAGACTTGTTTTCCATGAACTTTCACCGTGGTTTAGACCCTGTTTGCATGCCGGATTAAGTAGCTTAAGCTACTCACTTGGCCTCTTAATGAACCTATACTTTAGTAGGGAACGAATCCAATTATTAATGTTTTCACTCGTTGACCTAGGTTTGGGCAACGACGGTGATCGTAACTGAGACGTTTGACGTCGATTATTACTTTTGCTTGACAGGTGAGTGTTCCACTACCTGCTACTTGTTATGAGAAATGTTCGTGTACTTGAAAGTATTGAATTGTTATTGTTTGAGCCAAACACTGTTTTAATTAAAATTGAGCCGAGTGTGTACTTTATCGCACTCGACCTTTCTTATTTTTTCTTTTCACTGAGGCTCTACTTACTGAATGAATTAACATGAAATGAGATATTGCTATACATGACTGTGCTTAAGTTGCGTGGATGACATTCCACCAACTACTGTTACTGTTTGGGTACCCAACCTCATAGGTGAGTCGGTTGTATCGAGCCAGCAAGGGCTTGGTCGAGAAGGCCGATAAACCTTGAGGACTGTTTACTGTTCACTGGAAATTGAATCTTGCTTGGAGGTCCCTGGTGAAGCATAGCCGTTGTGCTTGCTTGTTGTGTTGTCCAGCACCACCAGTGATAAAATCCTCGGCTTGATACTGTTTCATTGGAATCCTTGAGCATTGGAAACTCGGATTCCTGGTATACTCGAGTATTACCAAACTACTGTTTATGGAGTGCGGGCCCGGTGGGGGGTTGTTTGGTGGACGGAGACTGGTGAAAGTGGTGTTGTACGGACCTATATACTGTTACAAGTGTTGACGGAGTGTCAACAGGAGGCAATTATGATCAAGCTCAAGTGGACCTTTGGCTTTTGAAAGCCACCCGTATCCTTGAATTGAACTGTTATTTTACTGTACGGTGTTTAGTTGGCTATTTTGTGATTTTATGTGGCTATGTGTTTACTTGTTTACCTGGAACCTCACTGGGCTTTAGCTCACTCCATTCCCTTTGTTTTCCTTAACAGATCGGGAAGGGATTTGATCGAGGGCTTTCTTAGCTTTATTTTGCCGTTCTTGCGTTTTGAGGTTGTAACTTTCGTTTAAGCAGACTTGTAAGCTTAAATTCTTAAGGGTGATTTATATTATGTAATTTTGGGTGAAGCGTGGTAAGTTGGCATACGATGATATATGTACTAAGCTGAATTGTTGAATTAGTGATTATGTTTGAGTTAGTGTTTCAATCCCCTGCATTGTCAAATGTTACATTCGTTTCATTGATGATATTAGTACTTTGAACGACTGAGTCCTGGCGAGAGTTGGGCAGGCAGTCCGTTGATACCCTGGGGTTTGCCCTAGGGAGAGGTGGGGCTGTCACAGTTGGTATCAGAGCTTAGGCTTCAGATCTTTGTAGAGTATCCTAGACATAAAAGCTCAGGATGCTGGACTGTGGGATTGGTTTGAAAGTTAAGTGATCACTGGAAGGAAAAAAAAAATTTTGAGCCTAGGTTTGAATTGGTTTGGGCGAGTTAGGAATTTTCGACTTGAGGATTATATTTGATTATTTTTCCTTAAGAGTACTTAAGTTTATCTACACTTTGTGTAGGCTGGATGAATCTGGCGGCCCTAGTAATAGACCGGTTGGCGAGCCATCCCGTGGGGACTTACCGATGATTAAGTATCAAATCAGACCCGGAGGCCTAGAGCCTATTGGGGCTTATCTAATCACTACAAGTGGTGTGAGTGTCTGCAAATTTTACCTATTCTAATGGAGTAGTGTTGGCCGTTGTGAAGGAGCGAAAGTTGCTTGCCCGGGACAATGCTAGGTTTAAAGCTGAAGTCAATCAACTAAAGGAAACTACTAAAATGCAAGCCGATCGAATTAAGGAGCACAGGTATGATATGGTTGAAGGCCATCAAAGGATTGGTAAATCTTTGTATGTAACTTGGAGAAGCTCAGGAACGCGTTTAGGGGGCAATAAAAGTGAGGAATAGAGTCGAGTCAAACCTGAATGTTTGTGATGACCTGTTTGGGGACTTCAGTAGACTTAAGTGGTGAAGTCTCTAACATTGGAGACGAGGCAAGTGTTGACCTTGCCTAGACCGGAGGAGGGTCAGCTAGTCCCGCATCAAACTAAGCCTACACCTCTAGGCTACTACTTTGGATGATTTTGACTACTATACATAGAAAGGATAAGGGATGTGGTGACTCGGTGGTTGTACAATTTTCTTTTGACTACTTGCACTGGATTTTTCCTTGATATGACTGTATGACTGTATTTGTATCTGTGAGTCTCGTACCTGAAACTTTTGGTCTAGTTATCTTACAAACAACTACTATGAGCCTTGGAATGTATAATACTTTGACTTTGACTGTGACTGTGAATTGGACTGTGACTGTTACGGTGACTTTGACCTCGACTTTATTACGACATTGGCATTTAATTGCTTTATATTTTCACTCGCTTATTGTGACTCCGATTTCATTTTATTTGACTTTTGTAAAGGAATAATCATCTATCATGTACCAACACGTACTTACCCATTGGTTAAAATACTTGGACCCTAGACCAGTGAGTAATAAAGGAGAATAGGTCCAGGACCAAGAAGAGGAATAAAGGTTTGTAGTCAATTAGAACCAGGGACCCGGAGGTGGAGTAGGGGATCAGGTAGCTACAGCTATCAATCGTATGACCGATCTACTGTTTACTGGCCATTCGGTTGACCAACAAGGTCAAACAACGGGTAACTAGTAAAGGAACCTTGAAGTAAGTTAAGATAGAGTCCTAAATCAGTTCCAAAAGTTCACACCTCCTAAATTTCTTGGAGAACTAGATCCCGAAATTGCCGAGAACTGGTTTGAAAGAATGGAAGATATTTTACTGCTTCGCGTGGTCTCTGCGCGAAGTGAGCTTGGGGCCAAGTGGTGTTATTGTTTCGATTATGTGAGTCAGTGGAAAGGACTAGGTGCTCTTTTTGGGCGTAAGCTATGAATCATGACTGTTATAAGCGTAAACCCTTTATCAGGATACTTGGGAGGAATAGATATGTACGTCGGGTAGGAATCTGTAATATGGGTGATTTACTCTTAGGACCGGCCGGCTCGAGTTGTGAATTACCTTATTGTGGATTCTTGTACTTGAGTACCAAAAAGTGGAGAGCCCTAGAATAAGGGTCTGTATCTTGATTGCACTTGAGACAAGTTTTAATGGCAAAAGTCAAGGCGCGAAAGATCCTAATATTTGACCTAGTTATTGGACTGATTGAGGGAATAAATCTCGGAAGCTATCATGGACTAATCTCAAAATAGTCTGACAGGGTTTCTATAGATGGTGGCTAGATTATACTGTACGTCGAGAAATTTGCACTGAAGATCTGTTTCCTTCACCCATGACTGTGAAGACATGATAAGTGTTTATTTCGAATGTGGGGCGGTTTGATTACAACTATATGGATATTTCTACTCCTCTTGTGACATTCTTTCCTATGCTTCCTTGACACCTATCCACTAATGTCTAAGTATGGACTTGACTCGATTATGATCGTGGCGAGATCGTGAGTTTTGGAATTATGCATGGGATTTTGAGAAAAGAATTGGATTCTATACCTGTATGCAAGAGATTGAGATAGGAGGTAGAAGTTCCGACACATAAAGTACGCTTTAGGGTTGCTATGTGAATAAGTGATAAGGATACTCTCGTATTGAAATTCCCGAATAAGAATGAGTGGCATTGTATTCTGAGCTATTACCCTACCTGTATTCTATTATCTTGTCTATCTCACTTGAGGATAGCTACGTTTAATTCCTTGTGGTAGGATCGGAGGAGAATGAATTTAAAAGTTATATGACTAGAGTTTCCAATTGTAATTAGTTACTTACTTTGCTCCTTTGATTTACTGGCAAGCTACTATCGAGATAAGCGAATTAGTGAGATGACAAATGTGACTGATCTGCATAAGAAAATAGAGGTTATTCAAAAAGAAATAGAGTTCCAAAAGAGATGAACTGAGTACTGGGAAAGATGATGGGAACCGAAATACCTAGAGAACATTGAACTATTGCATCAGAACATACGATTGAAAGGAAATATGAAGGGGTTCCAGAAGAGGTACAGAATAAGTTTGTACCAGTACATTTGCCAAGTTGAATAGCCATTAATGAGGTTTTTGCCTGGATAAGTTATAATCATTGGACTATGCATAGTGACATTTTTATATAGCAAGATGTATTCCCTTAGGAACAGTGGACTTGGTACCTGCTGTTTTAATAAGTGCTATGAAATATTGGTGGTGGTGCAATATTGGATCCTTATCCCTGAGTTTATTGCCCTACTTTGGTCTTTGAGTTAAAAATTTATCGTTTGTCGCTCGAAGGGAAGAAATGATTTAATGTACAGAGTGTATGGGTTAAAGAGCTAGCAAGAATAGTAACCATGTTGTAACTCTTCTTTCTATCGAGATTAAGGTTTGCGTCACATTTTTCACCTTGACTAAATCAACAATTTGACCGAATTGTCTTCATCTTCCCTCTTACTTGGCCGAACCAAGAGAGAAGAGAAACCAAAGAGAGACCTCCAACTCCAACCTCAATTTTGTACTTGAATCTGAAGTTACTCCATGGAAATGTTAACTAAGAAAGATTTCAAGGTATTGGTGGAGCGATTTTTGAGGAAGAAGCCCTGGATTTCCATCTTTCTTGAGGTTACAAGGTAACTTTGGCTAGCAATTTTCCTCTACTACCAATATAGGAAAACTGGTGGATTAAGGTAGTACTTTTGGCAGCTTTATGGAAAATTTCATGGGTTGAACTAGTGTTATGGTAATTTATGGTTTTATGGTGAATTTTCTACCACACGTCATGCTTAAGTACTGACCATGGTCTGATAGCTTTGTTATGACTTGCCTAAAGAAAATTCAAGCTTGTGATTAAGAATTTCAGCTTCGGGTTTCATTTTGCTAAACTTGAGTAGAGACGGTTATATGCTTGATGTAGTGAGTTGTGGGCTTGATATTTATATGCTTGAGTTGAAGCTATTTCATGGGAAGAATGAAGCCTTGAATGGGCTAGGAAAAGTTAGTAAACACAAAGGATGTGCCGCTGAAAATTTTTTCCGCAGGGAACCTTGGAAGGTTTTACAGAATTTGTTATATCTTGATGTAGAAAAGTCAAAATTGAGTTTTATTATGTTTGAAACTAGATTCATAGTATCTCTCAATTTCCATGAATATCTATGATTTTTCAAAGTTGACTGAAACTGTATACCTGTTCTGTCTGTTACTGGGTGAAGCAGCAACTTTAGGTTGGAATTTGACCGACTCGTGGATTGGATCTTACAATGGTACCTTCTAGAAAGTTGTAACAATTTGAATCCATATTCCGACGGTATAAAGTTTTTTAAGTTTTGGACATAAGAAGCTCGAGATAAGATTTTCAAATGAGATCACGCAAAACTAAAAAAATTTCTATTTTTCCTAGGATTATTCCTACTTACATTCCCAACTTTAGGATTGGAGTTGGTAAACTATTTTGAGGTTGGTTTATGAGTAGAAACGAGACTTAAATGAAAGGAAAATGAGTTCTTCAAACCACCTTAGGTCGGACAGTTTACAACTTTGCATTTTGAACGTCTTTTCTACTTTCTCTAAACGTTTGGCTATAAGTGATACTTTTCTGCTCTAAATGACTTTTGCAACATTGATTAGTAAGGACATAAGGATTATTCTTCGATGGGAACAAGCTAGTATTATATTTCGATAGGTTATACAACTATGAAACTTGTAAATTGAAACATGTTCTAAATAAAGATTTGTAGCTTCAATTCCTACATAATATGGCTTTGTATTGCTGGTCTTACTAAAGCATGCGCTCACAGGACTCGAGAGAGTTAAAAAGGATATTCATCGAAAATATTTTGAACTACTCAGTAATCAAGCTGAGAATCTCGAGGGCGAAATTCTTTAAGGGGGAGAGAGTGTGAGAACCCTCATTTTTAAAATACAATTTCCCCAAACTACATGCCTTGCACCAAGATTTAAACCACCTCTTATATGCCCTAGCATTATATTTCACAATGTGTTACAACAAATCCCTTGTATTGACCCTCACTTTAAAACACAATTTTCTTACTTACATGCCTTATTATAAGATCTAGACCATTTAATATATGCCCTTACAAATTATTTTCTATGTGTTATAATAATTTCCATGCATTTCATTTCAATTCATTTTACTTGAAGTAAAATATTTCCTTGAGCTAGGTTGTAAATAATTCACCACTTGTAATTGTCCAAGTGTTCTTTTATTAGTGGTAGAGACTTTATGTGAGAGATTAGAGGTGTTGAATAATTATTGGTGCATTTGGAAAGGTAATGATGTGTGCACGGACCTTAGCCCAAGTAATGACCCAGTCCGAGTTCCATTGGGCCCAGTCACACGTGCACGAGCCAAGCTCTTCAAAGAATCCCTCCAAGCCCTTGTTCGAATTGTCCAAAACCAACATGGAGTCCATAGAGATATTGAAGGCTTGAAGGATTTTAATTGAGTTATCTACACCATGACCCAAGCCCATGAAGAGTCAAGTGGGCCTCCAAATGAGTTGGCCGAATAGGGCCTTAGGCCTTAGTAGTTATTTAGCAATTGATTAGTGTTTAAGTAAGAGCATGGGCCGGCCCATCTTGTCCCAAGACCATGGGCCGACTTTTCCCTTTCCTAGTCCCTTTAGGGTTTCAGTCACTTTAGCCTATAAATAGGCTTGCTTTGTAAGGTTTTAGGGTAGACGTTTTATCAATAAAGTTTTGCATATTTTCGATTCTTCTTGAGAGAGAGATTCGACCCCTTTACTTGCTTTGGCAAGGGTTTTGAGCAGTCTTGCGTTCTGTCCTAGATTGTTCTACCGACCTATTCCCCTGGAGTATTCACCTTCATCGGAGTGTCGTCCACCGTCTTGAATCATATCGTGTCGTCCGTTTGGTTCTAGACCCCGCAATTCCAAGCATTGGACATCCTCGCTAGATCCTTGGGCAAACGTGCTACGTGTCTCGAAACGTGTTGATCGAGGAACGTATCAGGTAAGAATGGCATTAGTCAAAGATTAAGAAAGGTTAGGACAATAATGGAGCCATGTGGCAAAACCCTAGCCATGTATCTTGTTTGACCAAAGGATTAGAGGAATTTTAAACCAACTTTGCTTCATTTTCCTCCAAAATTTCGTCCACCTTAAGGGCTTCCAAGGGAAGGAAGAAAACTCCATCTTCTTGCTATGACAACCTTAGTTTGATCTTGAACAAAAACCAAAAGAGAAAGATCTAGAGTTTGTGAGAAAATTTCCTTCAATCTTTGAGGTTGTTTCAAGCCTAAAGCTTCTATTGTGGTGGTTTGTTTGGTGACCAAAGCAACTTGTAAGTAAGGTATGTAATCTTTAAAATTTGGGTTTATGATGTTATATCATCTACTTGAGGTTGAAATGGCGAAAACAACTTGTTATGGTTGAATTTGGGGTTAGTTTCTTGAGTTAATCAAGTAATGGTTAGGTTTACTAATATGCATACCAAGTGTTTGATGAAATGTCTAACCCTTATTCATGTGTGTTTATGAAGTATTGATATGTTTTAAACCCCTATTTAGTTGGATCTAATACTTGTTATGTGCAAGGAATGAAAATAACAAGAAGACTAGAAGTTAGAAATTTTTTAAAGTGTGCTGACCGAAACTTTTTAAGCTTGCTGCCCGGTTTTACCTTGATATTTTCATGCACATTTTGGCTACAAATGTGAGTATTATATGTTGGGTTATGTGTGTGGAGGTTGTCTACAAAAAAATTAGCCAATTTGGTTGAATAAATTTTGAGTTATAAACAAAGGAGGAAAACTGGACTAGGTCCAGAAATTTTCTGTCCAGCCATCTTGTTAAGGTCATAACGTGTTACTCACTGATCAGAATTGAGTGCCGTTTATGGCAATTGAAAGTAGACTCTTAGAGCTTTAAAACGGTACAAAGCTCATTTTCTGGTTCATCCCGAGCGATCCGTGGCGAGTCTGGAAAGTTGGCTGTCCGGGAAGTACTGTTCATCCGAGACAGTCCAGAAAGTTCATTTGGTTTCTTAATTTTGAGCCACTTATGTTGGGATTTTGGAAATGGTTTCTTCTAGACAAATTTAGCCTTATGAACCTAGTTTCCAATGCAACTGACGGAACCAAATTCTGACTTTCCCACAATGAGCAATGACCGTTTCCCCGAGGCTGGCCGGGCGAGACAGTTTAACCCGTAATGAAGCCTTTGAGCTGTAGTGAAACTTTTCTTTTGCCAAACTTTCATGTACATACTAGACTTGTTTTCCATGAACTTTCACCGTGGTTTAGACCCTATTTGCATGCCGGATTAAGTAGCTTAAGCTACTCACTTGGCCTCTTAATGAACCTATACTTTAGTAGGGAACGAATCCAATTATTAATGTTTTCACTCGTTGACCTAGGTTTGGGCAAAGACGGTGATCGTAACTGAGACGTTTGACGTCGATTATTACTTTTGCTTGACAGGTGAGTGTTCCACTACCTGCTACTTGTTATGAGAAATGTTCGTGTACTTGAAAGTATTGAATTGTTATTGTTTGAGCCAAACACTGTTTTAATTAAAATTGAGGCGAGTGTGTACTTTATCGCACTCGACCTTTCTTATTTTTTCTTTTCACTGAGGCTCTACTTACTGAATGAATTAACATGAAATGAGATATTGCTATACATGACTGTGCTTAAGTTACGTGGATGACATTCCACCAACTACTGTTACTGTTTGGGTACCCAACCTCATAGGTGATGTGTGCATGGATAGCGAGATGGATGGCGGCCCTGACTCAAGGCTTTCATAGAGATATTGAAGGCTTGGAAGGAGACAATCAAGTTATGTACACCATGATCCAAGCCCATGAAGAGTCAAGTTATCTACACCATGATCCAAGCCATGAAGAGTCAAGTGGGCCTCCAAGTGAGTTGGCCGAATAGGGCCATAAGCCTTAGTGTTAGGAGTCTTAAGTTTAGATTAGTCCTTTTGTTAGCCATGGATTCGGCCCACCTTTGTCTAAGGATGGCCGAACCACTAGGCCCTTTTTATTGAGTCCATGGGTCGGCCCACCTTGTCCAAAGAGTGGCCGACCCTCTAGCCTTGCGATATTAGGGTTTCGTTAGTTTTGCCTATATAAAGGCTTCCTTTGTAAGCATAAAGGGAGACGTTTTATCAATAAAGTTTTGCATATTTTCGATTCTTCTTGAGAGAGAGATTCGACCCCTTTACTTGCTTTGGCATGGTTTTTGAGCAGTCTTGCGTCCTGTCCTAGATTGTTCTACCGACCTATTCCCCTGGAGTATTCACCTTCATCGGAGTGTCGTCTACCGTCTTGAATCAAATCGTGTCGTCCGTTTGGTTCTAGATCCCGCAATTCCAAGCGTTGGACATCCTCGCTAGATCCTTGGGCAAACGTGCTACGTGTCTCGAAACGTGTTGATCGAGGAACGTATCAGTTGGCTTCAGAGCTGTGGTTGAGGTATCTTCCGTTATATCCGTAGTTTTGTCTTAGTTTTCCTTGTTTCCGCTGCCTTGTTTTACAAAAAAAAAAAAAAAAAAAAAAAACGTCACTGTTCATCCGACACTGTTCACCCGCTACTGTTCATCCGACACTGTTCACGTTACTGTTCATCCGAACACAAAAATCTGTTGGTGTGTTATCTCCTTTGTGTTGTGTCCAGTTTGTTGATAATTTCTGTCCACAACTTGTTTCTTGCGTTTGAGTCGTTTGTGCATCAAAAAAATTCTGGTTTGTTGGTGTTTCAACGTTGCTCCCAAATCTGTCTCGTTAATTGGTTGTCGCTTGGGCAGCAAGAACAATAACGTGACGGCTGCTAGGGTTTCCTTATCTTGCTAGGGTTTCCTTCTCTTGCTAGGGTTTTCCTTGCGGCTAGGGTTTTCTACTTGCGGCTAGGGTGTCTACTTGCGGCTAGGGTTTCATTTGCACTAGGGTTTCTTTGTTTTCACTTGGACACTCTCCTATATTTTGGGGCACTCTCCTACATTCTCTCCTATATTTTAGGAACACTCTCCTACATTCTCTCATCCATTTTAGGAAACTTGTATATATTCTCTCATCCATTTTAGGAAACTCTTCTATAATCTCTCATCCATTTTAGGAAACTTTCCTATATTCTCTCATCCATTCTAGGAAACTTTCCTATATTCTCTCATCCATTTTAGGAAACTCTCCTATAATCTCTCATCCATTTTAGGAAACTCTCCTATAATCTCTCATCCATTTTAGGAAACTTTCCTATATTCTCTCATCCATTCTAGGAAACTTTCATATATTCTCTCATCCATTTTTAGGAAATTTTCCTAAACTCTTTCATCCATTTTTTTGGAAACTTTCCTAAATTCTCTCATCCATTTTTAGGAAACTCACCTAAAATTCTCTCATCCATTTTTTGGACCTTTCCTATATTCTCTCATCCACTTTAGAAAACTCTCCTATATTCTCTCATCCACTTTAGGAAACTCTCCTATATTCTCTTCCTAGATTTTAGGAACACTCTCCTACACTTTCTCCTATATTTTCTCCTAGTTTTTAGGAACACTTCCCTACACTTTCTCCTGCATCTCCGTGATTACTCTTGAGGGAAAAGTCGGTGACGTTTATTGGACTTGTGCGGCATTTCTCAACTACCCAATCCGACAAGTAAAGGAATTTTGGTAAGCTTATTTGAGTGCTTTGAGTGATACACGAGTGATGAGTACATACACGTGAGCTTGTGTGTCGTGAGGAATCTCCTTTTCTTTGCTAACCATTTTTACAGGTCACGTAATCATGCCAAGGGGAGTTGCCTCTTACTCATACAACCCAGAATTCTTGGAGAATGAGCCTCTCAAGAGGAGGGGTTCCAAGCGGCCTACTCCCAAGCACAGTTCCATGGAATCTAGTTCACAACGTGAGTTTCGCTCACTCCGGGAGGAGATGGAACGTTACCGTGCTTCGTGTGTATATGAAAGGTATAAACGAGATTGTGATGAGTATGAGAAGGAGCAAAGAAGTTTGCACCGAACATCTAAATTGAGATCAACCTCAAGCAAACAAGATTCATCTACGAAGTGCCTTGACAATCAAGGCAAGGCGTTCGCGAACTCTCGAATTGAGGCAAAGCTTCGTGAATCAAAGGATAAATTCCAGAGTCGGACTGAAGCATTGATTGATGATATGATGGAAAGACTTAGCCAAGTGTTGGATTCACACTTGGATCAACTTACCCATGTGCCAACTGGTGGTGATAAGGGGAAAATTCAGTCTAGTCCCTCGTTGATTGAAGAGCCATGTACGAATGAGTTGCCACCGAGCCATGAACAAGAGCTAGCCAATAAAAATCCGAACTCAAGTGCAATAAATGAACAAATGTCCAAGAAGAATGAAATGGGAAAAGGCAAGAATAATTTGGCCTTATTGCTGAGTAAAGAGGAGGAGTTGGCCATGTTCGCAAAAGTTGAAAGTGTGGACGTTTTGTTTGCTAACAAGCTAACATGTGTTGTGTTTAGTACCTCTTCTTTTGTGCAGATTAAACAAAGTCAAGTAGAGTTGGTCATGGCATGTTCCATTCCGAAGTCACTTGGACACTTTGCGAGTTTCCATGGAGTTTGTCTCCTAGGAGCTAAATCTCTTTGGTATCAATCCATGGAACAATCTCCATTCAAACCTGTCCGCGCCATGGGAGGAGTCATTCGAGCCCATTATTTTGACGAGAAGTATTGTAAAGTTATCCAAAATTTTCCAACTACGACTAAAGAGTTGCAGCCTGATTTCATGTTTGTTCCAACTGCGTGTTACGCGAATGCATGTGATTCGTATGGGGTGAATTTCACTTCATTCTTGCCGCTTATGTTGGGTGATGCCCGCAAGGGTGTCAATCAAGATCCGAGTGCTGTTCTTACCTCACTAGTTCGTGTTTCTATGGATGTGCAACACGGGTGGCTCAGTGTCCCACCTCCAGAGTGGCAAGTTGTGCCGATTCAGTGCCTGGGGCTAAATTACACCACCTTGCACAACCAGGTTCGAGGCTTTTGTAGTTTCAATGAATATCGTTATGAAGTGCATGTGAATGTCCGGGTGCGAAGGCTAATTAGCGAGCTTTGGGTTGCAACCTGGAACGTTCACAAGCCTTATACACGTTCCTTCCTACCTTGGAGAATGTCCTTGTTTGAGAACCCCTTGAAGCTGACCAAGAGACATGTGCACCGAATTATCTTAATCATAACATATGCAAGTATCATTCAATCTAAGAGGGCCAATATGTGGAGATTTGAGGTGTCATGCTACTATCTCTTGTTAGTATCATTCATCTCCATCCAGATTTGAGGACAAATCCTTCTCAAGAGGAGGGGACTGATGTGTGCATGGATAGCGAGATGGATGGCGGCCCTGACTCAAGGCTTTCATAGAGATATTGAAGGCTTGGAAGGAGACAATCAAGTTATCTACACCATGATCCAAGCCCATGAAGAGTCAAGTTATCTACACCATGATCCAAGCCATGAAGAGTCAAGTGGGCCTCCAAGTGAGTTGGCCGAATAGGGCCATAAGCCTTAGTGTTAGGAGTCTTAAGTTTAGATTAGTCCTTTTGTTAGCCATGGATTCGGCCCACCTTTGTCTAAGGATGGCCGAACCACTAGGCCCTTTTTATTGAGTCCATGGGTCGGCCCACCTTGTCCAAAGAGTGGCCGACCCTCTAGCCTTGCGATATTAGGGTTTCGTTAGTTTTGCCTATATAAAGGCTTCCTTTGTAAGCATAAAGGGAGACGTTTTATCAATAAAGTTTTGCATATTTTCGATTCTTCTTGAGAGAGAGATTCGACCCCTTTACTTGCTTTGGCAAGGGTTTTGAGCAGTCTTGCGTCCTGTCCTAGATTGTTCTACCAACCTATTCCCCTGGAGTATTCACCTTCATCGGAGTGTCGTCTACCGTCTTGAATCAAATCGTGTCGTCCGTTTGGTTCTAGATCCCGCAATTCCAAGCGTTGGACATCCTCGCTAGATCCTTGGGCAAACGTGCTACGTGTCTCGAAACGTGTTGATCGAGGAACGTATCAATAGGTGAGTCGGTTGTATCGAGCCAGCAAGGGCTTGGTCGAGAAGGCCGATAAACCTTGAGGACTGTTTACTGTTCACTGGAAATTGAATCTTGCTTGGAGGTCCCTGGTGAAGCATAGCCGTTGTGCTTGCTTGTTGTGTTGTCCAGCACCACCAGTGATAAAATCCTCGGCTTGATACTGTTTCATTGGAATCCTTGAGCATTGGAAACTCGGATTCCTGGTATACTCGAGTATTACCAAACTACTGTTTATGGAGTGCGGGCCCGGTGGGGGGTTGTTTGGTGGACGGAGACTGGTGAAAGTGGTGTTGTACGGACCTATATACTGTTACAAGTGTTGACGGAGTGTCAACAGGAGGCAATTATGATCAAGCTCAAGTGGACCTTTGGCTTTTGAAAGCCACCCGTATCCTTGAATTGAACTGTTATTTTACTGTACGGTGTTTAGTTGGCTATTTTGTGATTTTATGTGGCTATGTGTTTACTTGTTTACCTGGAACCTCACTGGGCTTTAGCTCACTCCATTCCCTTTGTTTTCCTTAACAGATCGGGAAGGGATTTGATCGAGGGCTTTCTTAGCTTTATTTTGCCGTTCTTGCGTTTTGAGGTTGTAACTTTCGTTTAAGCAGACTTGTAAGCTTAAATTCTTAAGGGTGATTTATATTATGTAATTTTGGGTGAAGCGTGGTAAGTTGGCATACGATGATATATGTACTAAGCTGAATTGTTGAATTAGTGATTATGTTTGAGTTAGTGTTTCAATCCCCTGCATTGTCAAATGTTACATTCGTTTCATTGATGATATTAGTACTTTGAACGACTGAGTCCTGGCGAGAGTTGGGCAGGCAGTCCGTTGATACCCTGGGGTTTGCCCTAGGGAGAGGTGGGGCTGTCACAGTTGGTATCAGAGCTTAGGCTTCAGATCTTTGTAGAGTATCCTAGACATAAAAGCTCAGGATGCTGGACTGTGGGATTGGTTTGAAAGTTAAGTGATCACTGGAAGGAAAAAAAAAATTTTGAGGCTAGGTTTGAATTGGTTTGGGCGAGTTAGGAATTTTCGACTTGAGGATTATATTTGATTATTTTTCCTTAAGAGTACTTAAGTTTATCTACACTTTGTGTAGGCTGGATGAATCTGGCGGCCCTAGTAATAGACCGGTTGGCGAGCCATCCCGTGGGGACTTACCGATGATTAAGTATCAAATCAGACCCGGAGGCCTAGAGCCTATTGGGGCTTATCTAATCACTACAAGTGGTGTGAGTGTCTGCAAATTTTACCTATTCTAATGGAGTAGTGTTGGCCGTTGTGAAGGAGCGAAAGTTGCTTGCCCGGGACAATGCTAGGTTTAAAGCTGAAGTCAATCAACTAAAGGAAACTACTAAAATGCAAGCCGATCGAATTAAGGAGCACAGGTATGATATGGTTGAAGGCCATCAAAGGATTGGTAAATCTTTGTATGTAACTTGGAGAAGCTCAGGAACGCGTTTAGGGGGCAATAAAAGTGAGGAATAGAGTCGAGTCAAACCTGAATGTTTGTGATGACCTGTTTGGGGACTTCAGTAGACTTAAGTGGTGAAGTCTCTAACATTGGAGACGAGGCAAGTGTTGACCTTGCCTAGACCGGAGGAGGGTCAGCTAGTCCCGCATCAAACTAAGCCTACACCTCTAGGCTACTACTTTGGATGATTTTGACTACTATACATAGAAAGGATAAGGGATGTGGTGACTCGGTGGTTGTACAATTTTCTTTTGACTACTTGCACTGGATTTTTCCTTGATATGACTGTATGACTGTATTTGTATCTGTGAGTCTCGTACCTGAAACTTTTGGTCTAGTTATCTTACAAACAACTACTATGAGCCTTGGAATGTATAATACTTTGACTTTGACTGTGACTGTGAATTGGACTGTGACTGTTACGGTGACTTTGACCTCGACTTTATTACGACATTGGCATTTAATTGCTTTATATTTTCACTCGCTTATTGTGACTCCGATTTCATTTTATTTGACTTTTGTAAAGGAATAATCATCTATCATGTACCAACACGTACTTACCCATTGGTTAAAATACTTGGACCCTAGACCAGTGAGTAATAAAGGAGAATAGGTCCAGGACCAAGAAGAGGAATAAAGGTTTGTAGTCAATTAGAACCAGGGACCCGGAGGTGGAGTAGGGGATCAGGTAGCTACAGCTATCAATCGTATGACCGATCTACTGTTTACTGGCCATTCGGTTGACCAACAAGGTCAAACAACGGGTAACTAGTAAAGGAACCTTGAAGTAAGTTAAGATAGAGTCCTAAATCAGTTCCAAAAGTTCACACCTCCTAAATTTCTTGGAGAACTAGATCTCGAAATTGCCGAGAACTGGTTTGAAAGAATGGAAGATATTTTACTGCTTCGCGTGGTCTCTGCGCGAAGTGAGCTTGGGGCCAAGTGGTGTTATTGTTTCGATTATGTGAGTCAGTGGAAAGGACTAGGTGCTCTTTTTGGGCGTAAGCTATGAATCATGAATGTTATAAGCGTAAACCCTTTATCAGGATACTTGGGAGGAATAGATATGTACGTCGGGTAGGAATCTGTAATATGGGTGATTTACTCTTAGGACCGGCCGGCTCGAGTTGTGAATTACCTTATTGTGGATTCTTGTACTTGAGTACCAAAAAGTGGAGAGCCCTAGAATAAGGGTCTGTATCTTGATTGCACTTGAGACAAGTTTTAATGGCAAAAGTCAAGGCGCGAAAGATCCTAATATTTGACCTAGTTATTGGACTGATTGAGGGAATAAATCTCGGAAGCTATCATGGACTAATCTCAAAATAGTCTGACAGGGTTTCTATAGATGGTGGCTAGATTATACTGTACGTCGAGAAATTTGCACTGAAGATCTGTTTCCTTCACCCATGACTGTGAAGACATGATAAGTGTTTATTTCGAATGTGGGGCGGTTTGATTACAACTATATGGATATTTCTACTCCTCTTGTGACATTCTTTCCTATGCTTCCTTGACACCTATCCACTAATGTCTAAGTATGGACTTGACTCGATTATGATCGTGGCGAGATCGTGAGTTTTGGAATTATGCATGGGATTTTGAGAAAAGAATTGGATTCTATACCTGTATGCAAGAGATTGAGATAGGAGGTAGAAGTTCCGACACATAAAGTACGCTTTAGGGTTGCTATGTGAATAAGTGATAAGGATACTCTCGTATTGAAATTCCCGAATAAGAATGAGTGGCATTGTATTCTGAGCTATTACCCTACCTGTATTCTATTATCTTGTCTATCTCACTTGAGGATAGCTACGTTTAATTCCTTGTGGTAGGATCGGAGGAGAATGAATTTAAAAGTTATATGACTAGAGTTTCCAATTGTAATTAGTTACTTACTTTGCTCCTTTGATTTACTGGCAAGCTACTATCGAGATAAGCGAATTAGTGAGATGACAAATGTGACTGATCTGCATAAGAAAATAGAGGTTATTCAAAAAGAAATAGAGTTCCAAAAGAGATGAACTGAGTACTGGGAAAGATGATGGGAACCGAAATACCTAGAGAACATTGAACTATTGCATCAGAACATACGATTGAAAGGAAATATGAAGGGGTTCCAGAAGAGGTACAGAATAAGTTTGTACCAGTACATTTGCCAAGTTGAATAGCCATTAATGAGGTTTTTGCCTGGATAAGTTATAATCATTGGACTATGCATAGTGACATTTTTATATAGCAAGATGTATTCCCTTAGGAACAGTGGACTTGGTACCTGCTGTTTTAATAAGTGCTATGAAATATTGGTGGTGGTGCAATATTGGATCCTTATCCCTGAGTTTATTGCCCTACTTTGGTCTTTGAGTTAAAAATTTATCGTTTGTCGCTCGAAGGGAAGAAATGATTTAATGTACAGAGTGTATGGGTTAAAGAGCTAGCAAGAATAGTAACCATGTTGTAACTCTTCTTTCTATCGAGATTAAGGTTTGCGTCACATTTTTCACCTTGACTAAATCAACAATTTGACCGAATTGTCTTCATCTTCCCTCTTACTTGGCCGAACCAAGAGAGAAGAGAAACCAAAGAGAGACCTCCAACTCCAACCTCAATTTTGTACTTGAATCTGAAGTTACTCCATGGAAATGTTAACTAAGAAAGATTTCAAGGTATTGGTGGAGCGATTTTTGAGGAAGAAGCCCTGGATTTCCATCTTTCTTGAGGTTACAAGGTAACTTTGGCTAGCAATTTTCCTCTACTACCAATATAGGAAAACTGGTGGATTAAGGTAGTACTTTTGGCAGCTTTATGGAAAATTTCATGGGTTGAACTAGTGTTATGGTAATTTATGGTTTTATGGTGAATTTTCTACCACACGTCATGCTTAAGTACTGACCATGGTCTGATAGCTTTGTTATGACTTGCCTAAAGAAAATTCAAGCTTGTGATTAAGAATTTCAGCTTCGGGTTTCATTTTGCTAAACTTGAGTAGAGACGGTTATATGCTTGATGTAGTGAGTTGTGGGCTTGATATTTATATGCTTGAGTTGAAGCTATTTCATGGGAAGAATGAAGCCTTGAATGGGCTAGGAAAAGTTAGTAAACACAAAGGATGTGCCGCTGAAAATTTTTTCCGCAGGGAACCTTGGAAGGTTTTACAGAATTTGTTATATCTTGATGTAGAAAAGTCAAAATTGAGTTTTATTATGTTTGAAACTAGATTCAGAGTATCAGTATTGTTCTCAATTTCCATGAATATCTATGATTTTTCAAAGTTGACTGAAACTGTATACCTGTTCTGTCTGTTACTGGGTGAAGCAGCAACTTTAGGTTGGAATTTGACCGACTCGTGGATTGGATCTTACAATGGTACCTTCTAGAAAGTTGTAACAATTTGAATCCATATTCCGACGGTATAAAGTTTTTTAAGTTTTGGACATAAGAAGCTCGAGATAAGATTTTCAAATGAGATCACGCAAAACTAAAAAAATTTCTATTTTTCCTAGGATTATTCCTACTTACATTCCCAACTTTAGGATTGGAGTTGGTAAACTATTTTGAGGTTGGTTTATGAGTAGAAACGAGACTTAAATGAAAGGAAAATGAGTTCTTCAAACCACCTTAGGTCGGACAGTTTACAACTTTGCATTTTGAACGTCTTTTCTACTTTCTCTAAACGTTTGGCTATAAGTGATACTTTTCTGCTCTAAATGACTTTTGCAACATTGATTAGTAAGGACATAAGGATTATTCTTCGATGGGAACAAGCTAGTATTATATTTCGATAGGTTATACAACTATGAAACTTGTAAATTGAAACATGTTCTAAATAAAGATTTGTAGCTTCAATTCCTACATAATATGGCTTTGTATTGCTGGTCTTACTAAAGCATGCGCTCACAGGACTCGAGAGAGTTAAAAAGGATATTCATCGAAAATATTTTGAACTACTCAGTAATCAAGCTGAGAATCTCGAGGGCGAAATTCTTTAAGGGGGAGAGAGTGTGAGAACCCTCATTTTTAAAATACAATTTCCCCAAACTACATGCCTTGCACCAAGATTTAAACCACCTCTTATATGCCCTAGCATTATATTTCACAATGTGTTACAACAAATCCCTTGTATTGACCCTCACTTTAAAACACAATTTTCTTACATACATGCCTTATTATAAGATCTAGACCATTTAATATATGCCCTTACAAATTATTTTCTATGTGTTATAATAATTTCCATGCATTTCATTTCAATTCATTTTACTTGAAGTAAAATATTTCCTTGAGCTAGGTTGTAAATAATTCACCACTTGTAATTGTCCAAGTGTTCTTTTATTAGTGGTAGAGACTTTATGTGAGAGATTAGAGGTGTTGAATAATTATTGGTGCATTTGGAAAGGTAAGAATGGCATTAGTCAAAGATTAAGAAAGGTTAGGACAATAATGGAGCCATGTGGCAAAACCCTAGCCATGTATCTTGTTTGACCAAAGGATTAGAGGAATTTTAAACCAACTTTGCTTCATTTTCCTCCAAAATTTCGTCCACCTTAAGGGCTTCCAAGGGAAGGAAGAAAACTCCATCTTCTTGCTATGACAACCTTAGTTTGATCTTGAACAAAAACCAAAAGAGAAAGATCTAGAGTTTGTGAGAAAATTTCCTTCAATCTTTGAGGTTGTTTCAAGCCTAAAGCTTCTATTGTGGTGGTTTGTTTGGTGACCAAAGCAACTTGTAAGTAAGGTATGTAATCTTTAAAATTTGGGTTTATGATGTTATATCATCTACTTGAGGTTGAAATGGTGAAAACAACTTGTTATGGTTGAATTTGGGGTTAGTTTCTTGAGTTAATCAAGTAATGGTTAGGTTTACCAATATGCATACCAAGTGTTTGATGAAATGTCTAACCCTTATTCATGTGTGTTTATGAAGTATTGATATGTTTTAAACCCCTATTTAGTTGGATCTAATACTTGTTATGTGCAAGGAATGAAAATAACAAGAAGAGTAGAAGTTAGAAATTTTTTAAAGTGTGCTGACCGAAACTTTTTAAGCTTGCTGCCCGGTTTTACCTTGATATTTTCATGCACATTTTGGCAACAAATGTGAGTATTATATGTTGGGTTATGTGTGTGGAGGTTGTCTACAAAAAAATTAGCCAATTTGGTTGAATAAATTTTGAGTTATAAACAAAGGAGGAAAACTGGACTAGGTCCAGAAATTTTCTGTCCAGCCATCTTGTTAAGGTCATAACGTGTTACTCACTGATCAGAATTGAGTGCCGTTTATGGCAATTGAAAGTAGACTCTTAGAGCTTTAAAACGGTACAAAGCTCATTTTCTGGTTCATCCCGAGCGATCCGTGGCGAGTCTGGAAAGTTGGCTGTCCGGGAAGTACTGTTCATCCGAGACAGTCCAGAAAGTTCATTTGGTTTCTTAATTTTGAGCCACTTATGTTGGGATTTTGGAAATGGTTTCGTCTAGACAAATTTAGCCTTATGAACCTAGTTTCCAATGCAACTGACGGAACCAAATTCTGACTTTCCCACAATGAGCAATGACCGTTTCCCCGAGGCTGGCCGGGCGAGACAGTTTAACCCGTAATGAAGCCTTTGAGCTGTAGTGAAACTTTTCTTTTGCCAAACTTTCATGTACATACTAGACTTGTTTTCCATGAACTTTCACCGTGGTTTAGACCCTGTTTGCATGCCGGATTAAGTAGCTTAAGCTACTCACTTGGCCTCTTAATGAACCTATACTTTAGTAGGGAACGAATCCAATTATTAATGTTTTCACTCGTTGACCTAGGTTTGGGCAACGACGGTGATCGTAACTGAGACGTTTGACGTCGATTATTACTTTTGCTTGACAGGTGAGTGTTCCACTAGTGTTGACGGAGTGTCAACAGGAGGCAATTATGATCAAGCTCAAGTGGACCTTTGGCTTTTGAAAGCCACCCGTATCCTTGAATTGAACTGTTATTTTACTGTACGGTGTTTAGTTGGCTATTTTGTGATTTTATGTGGCTATGTGTTTACTTGTTTACCTGGAACCTCACTGGGCTTTAGCTCACTCCATTCCCTTTGTTTTCCTTAACAGATCGGGAAGGGATTTGATCGAGGGCTTTCTTAGCTTTATTTTGCCGTTCTTGCGTTTTGAGGTTGTAACTTTCGTTTAAGCAGACTTGTAAGCTTAAATTCTTAAGGGTGATTTATATTATGTAATTTTGGGTGAAGCGTGGTAAGTTGGCATACGATGATATATGTACTAAGCTGAATTGTTGAATTAGTGATTATGTTTGAGTTAGTGTTTCAATCCCCTGCATTGTCAAATGTTACATTCGTTTCATTGATGATATTAGTACTTTGAACGACTGAGTCCTGGCGAGAGTTGGGCAGGCAGTCCGTTGATACCCTGGGGTTTGCCCTAGGGAGAGGTGGGGCTGTCACAGTTGGTATCAGAGCTTAGGCTTCAGATCTTTGTAGAGTATCCTAGACATAAAAGCTCAGGATGCTGGACTGTGGGATTGGTTTGAAAGTTAAGTGATCACTGGAAGGAAAAAAAAAATTTTGAGGCTAGGTTTGAATTGGTTTGGGCGAGTTAGGAATTTTCGACTTGAGGATTATATTTGATTATTTTTCCTTAAGAGTACTTAAGTTTATCTACACTTTGTGTAGGCTGGATGAATCTGGCGGCCCTAGTAATAGACCGGTTGGCGAGCCATCCCGTGGGGACTTCACGTACACCTATAAGGAACACTCACCAATTCAAAATAAGTGAATAAGTGAGCAAATAAACTCTTTAGTTGTCCCCACCGGGATCCCCTTGGAAACCCTCTCGAGTACCTGAAGAAATAGTGATCAATTATCACTCACACATACTCACGACCATGTAACATCCAAAGAAGAAAATACACGCGCTTAAAATTTAAGACAATGTCTTATAAGAGTTTTATTCAACGAAAATCGAGATTCAAAAATGGGGATTTATGATCACAAGTTCGAATCAAGTTAAAGGAACTTAAACTCACAAAAATTGAGGCAAAAAGAAGTAGGGTTTGAAGTTCATTTCTCAAGTATAAAATAAGATGTCATTAACCAAGAAAGTTAGCAACTAATAAAACACATCAAAAGAGGTTTATTCCATTGGGAATCGAGTTTCATAAATGAAGGTGTTAAAGTCACAAGAGAACTTGTATCATTCATGAAATCGAGTTTAAAATAATATATCAATATCGAGATAAGAGAACGAGTTCTCAAAAAAACTCATTTCCCAGGAAAGCGGAAAATTTTTAGCTTTGCACGTCAAACTTAGAAAAATCAGATCTTGCACTCAGTAGGTCCAAAAATGAAAAAAAATTTGTACCGTTGGAAACTAGATCCAAAGTACTAAAAGTTCATAGAAGACACTTTTCCAAGATTCTAAACGGAAGACATTCAAATTTCAGCTCAAATTGGCTGATCTGAACAAGCAAGACAGTTTTGGTCATGTTTTTTGGCAAATTTTGGAAATTCGGAAAAATTCAAAGAAAGTGAACTAGCCTCTTAAATTTATAAAACAATAAGAATTTCAATCAAGGTTTCAAACAAAACAAATGGAACTAAATTCGGAGTTTCGAGTATCGAGATACATCAGTTCAAAATTGGTCGCGTTTTGCAAACTGTTCAGTCATTTCCAGATTTGTAAAGCTATCTTTGAAGTATCCTTTAACCATCGAAAAGGCATTGAAAATACACCAAATTTGGTACACTAAATCTTCCATATGTGACCTATATCTCTACCAAATTTCACACAAAAACACACCTGAAAAGGCAGTTAACAAAATAGTCAAAGTTCGGGAAAATTTCAAAGCAAATCTACCGCCCGTGGTTCTTTTTTGTTTTCAAATGTTTTGTCCCACACAATCAACCTCAATTAGCTCAAATTGAAACTAAGGTTCCATAAACATCCAATGAGCAATTTAGAGGTAATTGACATCAAATTTTTTGAAACAAAATATTCCAAAACAAGTTTGACCATTCGGCCAGCAAGAGAGAAGAAACTTTCTAGTTTCCAGTTTTGCTGCAATTTAAAAATCAGGCCATAACTCGCTCTATACAAACTCAAATAAAGAATGGTTGGTGGCGCTGGAAACTTTGTTCAAAATACTTCATTTCATCAAAAGAAAATATTTCCAAAATCAGTTCACAAGTAGTTCAAATTCAAGCCACAAATTGCAGCTTCTCATGTCCATTCAAATGGAACAGGCAGACAGAGCAGAACAGAACAGCTAACTTTATCAATTCACTGCAGTTCACTCAGATCGAACTAGCAAGTGATTTTTATACCATTAGAAAGCTACAGATGTCTAGTTTCAAATGCCATAAATGGCACTCGATTTAGACTTTTGTACAAAGAGATATGTTCGATCAAAGATACACTGTTCGGACAGCCCGAACACGTTTTCCAGATTTCTTCAAATTCTGAAATTTCAAGTTTTACTCAACCAAATCAAATGATTTTTGGTAGATACTTTCTATAAACAATATAAAACATATATCAACCAATTTTACAGCCAAACAACCAACAAAAATTTGAAATGCATGCACGAAATTCACTGAACAGATTCGTCCAGCTTACTTCCTCTCACAGTTTTCTCTCTTTCTTTTTCCTCTTCTAGTTTCTTCTAGTAAAACTCATCACAAACATACTAACACACACATAAACATCATGGCAGCCCTCAGATAACCAAGGTGGGAGTTCATAGAGCCATTTCAACCAACCAAATCCAAGCGACAACAACAATAAGGAAGCTACAAGTTTCAAAACCAAGAAATGAAACAAGAAAGTAAAAGCTTTGGTGGAGGTGTTTATACCTTCAAAACTCAAGATAAAACTCTATATTTTTGTTGCAAGAAACTCCTTAAAACAGCCCCTAACCAGCCGCCGCTCTTTTCCCTTCAAGCTAGAGCAAGAACCCAAGGAGTTTAATGGTTGGATGATGTTTTGCAAGCAAAAATGGAAGCTAGAAGTGAGGAGTTCTCTTTTTTCCTTTCTTGTCTTGAGGGCTGGCCAAATGGAATGAGAGAGATGAGGGTGTTTGGTGGTTTGACTCTTGTAAAACTTAGGGAGAAAGAATGGAATAGTAGCCATAACTGTTGGGCAAAAAGTCAACTCTCAATAGTTGTCGCGTGCGGGTTTCGTACCACCATTTTCTCTCTTGTTTGTTATACTTGTGCACTAAACCTCCAGTGTACTTCCTTTAATACTATAATTATTCACTCTTAGTAGTCTAGTATAAGTTTCTTAAATCTCCACTTAACCGCTCCGACGCGAAACACGCGTACTTACTTGAAATGCGTGAACTTACGCGCGCGAAAAATTGAAACTTAAGAAAAATTCATGCACTACTAGGGTTATTAAATATAACTAGGGTAATTAATTATAAAAATAGCTAAATTAAGAAATGAAAACACGAATCCTCACAGTTGCAATTTGCTTTTTATTATTTAATTTATGTGTTTAATGTACCCTATATTAGTGTTGGATCAACCTTTATACGAATTGACACTAGAATAAGAAATTAGTAAGGACATATCATAATAATATAAAAGTGAGGGGTAATTGTTAGAATAACTCTTGACAACTCACATATATTTGACAAGTAGAGATGACTAAGTGCCAAGTGTCGGTAATCAAGCACAAGACATTAACTTCTTTAGTCAAAGTTTTCTTTTGGCTTTCTCCATTGTTCAGCTGAGAGAAAAAAGAAAAGTTGAGAGAAAATTTAGAGTTTTGCTTCCTTGTTCCAGTTGAGTGGAAATGGAGAAAGTAGGGAGCAAATTTAGTGTCTTGTTTCATGGTTCCAGTCAAGAGAATTAGTGAGTGAAGGAAGGGAGGAAGCTATCCATTGTTCAAGCCTGGACCGAGAAAGAGAGAGAGAGAAATTTCTCTTGTTGTGCTCCACTTCAGCCAAGGGAGAGAACTAGAGAGAGAGTTGAGAGCAAGAAAACTCCTTCAACCTCTTCTGCCTATTATTAGCAGAGAACCAAGGCTGATTCAGCCATAGAAATTCCACAAAAATTCTCCTATTTCTTCAAGGTTAAACAATGACTGAGAGAGCCAAGAGAGTACAAAGGATCTAGCTGCATTGGGGGGGGGGAGGGAGAAAACATAGGAAACCTGGTGCATTTCACCCTTGAGGAACCGAAGAAGAAGGAAGTGAACTGTCTGCATTTTTTTTCTAGCTTTGATTTGTGAGGTAAAAATTGCTATAAAATCCCTCATTTTTCTATTACTATTGGGTACTCTAGTTATGTGTTAAATTTAAGCCAAAAGGTAGGAATTTTGTGGAAGAAAAATTTACTTTTCTAAGCTATAGGTTGCTGGAATTTCGATTTAGTGGCATGTGATGATAGTTTTGATTTGCAGCTTTGTATGTAGAACTTTGATGGATTTCTTTGCTATGAACTCAGGTCATATGCTTCATCTTATGTTAAAATGATATATGGTGTATTTTCCATGGAAATGAGTGAGAAATTAGTAGCTTGGATGAAAAATTTTGAAAGAACCTAGTTGGAAAAATCTGTTGAGCTGACCAAGTGAGATAGAGAGAGAGAGAGAGAGAGAATCTACCGGCTTTTCTCCATGATTTATGACTAAAAATTTCATATTGTTGCTCAATATCCTTTAGGGCACATTCATCTTAACATACATGTTGGGTTTGAGGGAAAAATAAAGAGTTTTAAGGGAGAAAAAATTTCGTTTCTTCAAACTGTTCTCTTGCTAAAAATTTTTCCAGCCTTGAACCGTAGAGGAAGCTTGAACTTTCCTTTTAGATACAAATTTTCTTTGTTGACTTTTGCTGGAATGCATGATAAATATCTCATCTCATGTTACAAGCCAATTATTGTGTGATTTATGGTTAAAAGCAAGTAAAAGAGATGCTGTTTTGGTGACAAAACTGTGGGGTGTGAGATGTACTTTCCAGCTTGTAGCTTCCATTTTTATTGAAAATTTCAAAGAGATTCATGCCTTATAGTCACTTTATAATATATTGCATGATTTATGTATAAATCGTGAAAGAAATTTGATTTTTTGATTAGAAAACAACATGCATGTAACCTATTTTGGGATAAAATTTGCAACCCTGAATCATGGTTAAATTGCAGCCCTTATTTCGAAATTTTGTTACCATTTTACTGTAAATTTATGTGATATGCCTTGTTAAAGGTTAATGTCAGTTTTGGTGTGCTAAATTTAAAAACTAAAAGAGAAAAACTTGAATGGTAATGCTAGAATTTTCTGTTTAAAACTGAGGGGAAGAAGCTGGGATTTCTCTAGCTTTATCCCTAAAACTTTGGTTGTAAATTGATACATCTTGGCTCTGTATACTTGCTAACACCTAAATCTAGTCATGTATGTGATATTTGAGGGGTTAAGAGCAAGAAAATATTGACTTTTAAAGCATTTTCAAAGCTGGAATTTCTGCACAGCAAATTAAGAGGAAAAGCTGCAATTTTCAGTTCTTGTATTTCAGAAATTTTGATTAATTCTGTCTAAAAGCACTTTACACATCTCTTATATCTTTCATATTGACATACATATAGTGTTTTGCTTGAATCCAAGTGAGATAAGTGTTGGTTTTGAAGAAACCTTGTTGAAATTTCTGTTTATGTTGACATTTGAGAGCCGATAGTAAATCTTTTGATATTGAGTGGGTATTTTGGTGAATGTGGCTAGAAAATCATGTTATATACTTAGTATAATCTTTATCTAGTGTTGAGTTTTTCCTGGTGAAAACTAGATTAATAGGGTTTGAAATGACTACATGGTTGTGAGACAATTGTTGGCTTGTCCGATGGATGTTTAGCTGAAATTCTTGTTTTAAAACTAAAATTTCTTGGAAAGTTTTGTTGGATTTTGGATTTCATGTCCTCATTTCAATGTTTATAAGATTACATGTTGATTTGGGATGGATTGAATGAAATTTTGGAAAAATCCCTCACTTGGATTGAATGTTCACTGGATTCCTTTCCAGCTTTGCTTACGTTGATACTTGGATGGTTAGATAGCTTTTAAATGCTGATTTTAGTGAGTTTCTTGATGAAAATCCTACTAGGAACTATATATTATGTTCAATGATGAATGCATGTTGAAAGGTCTAGTAATTGTAACTTGGACATGTTTCAAGAGTCGGTAGTAAGTTAAGGAAACCCCGAAGCCAGGGTGTGACTGTCCATCTGATTTGGTAACTGTTCCAACTGCATGTTAGGGCCATGTGATTTACTTGACTGATGCTTGATGTGACTTGTTGATCGAAATGTGACTTGTTGCTTGAAATTGCTAGATATCTTGACTTGTCATTGCAAAGGCGAGTGTGTACTTTATCGCACTCCACCTGTTAATCTCGCTTGACTTGATATTGAATAGGCGAGTATGTATTTTATCGCACTCGACCTAACTTGACTGTGCTCTTGTTATTCTATTTACAAGTGAACTGATATACATGTGACAGGCGTAGGGTATACATATAACATTAAACTCATCCTAATCAAGTTTTACATTTATAAACTCCTAAATACCCCACACGTGATTTATCGCAAGTATACGAATCGTGAGCGAGTATAGGGTATTAATGGTCGATCCCACAAGGAAGATTGCAATTACCGGCACTACTAAAGCTTCTCTATTATTTAGACTATCAATGTATTATAAGAAATGAAACCTACTGAACTTATGCAAAATAACAATTCATGATAATTGTAGCCCTTCCTCATAGTTTCGAAACGGTATCTCGCTCACCTTGATCCGATATTCCTAACCTAACTTTTGATCAAAACGGTTTGAGATGGCAGATTTGGCCGTTTCCGTTTGCCGTTTCCACATTTGCGTGTGTCCATTTCGCCGTTTCCGCACTCGTATGTGCCGATTTTGCCGTTTTGCTTGTTTTGGGTATGTTAGTGGCCGTTTGTGATATAATGAGATACAATCTTCTATTTCAGACAGTGGTGAGCTAGGCGGAGCCGGTGGGGTCCACTACTAGCGAACACGCACGAAGTGATTTTGCTCTTGTACCACTTTTGTATTTTGAGTAAGTATTCAGGCTGCTCTTGTGTGTTAGTTGCTTATGTGTTTCGATATGTATGAAAAGGGTACCTAGGCTTTATCTAGTTTTATTATTTTGAAATTTTGAGTCCTGGCGCGAGCTAGGCAGGCGTCCCGCCGATACCCTAGGGTTCGCCCTTGGGAGAAGCGGGGGCGTCACAGGTGGTATCAGAGCTTAGGCTTCAGATCTCTGTAGTGTATCCTAGGCTAAAGTTTAGGATGCTGGACTGTGGGATTTGATTTGATTTGATTTGATTTGAAAGTTAATCAATTGAGGGATAAAACCTATAGCTGCTTCGCGTGGTCTCTGCGCAGAGTGAGCCTGGATGAAGTGGCGAATAAGTATAAAGGACTAAGTGTTCGTTCGAGCATAAGTTATGGATCATAAATGTTATAGGCTTTAAATCTTTCTCATGGTATCTGAGGACCATAGATAGGTACGTCAGGTAGGAATTTCGATTGTAGATAGTTTACTCTTGGGACTGCAGCTCGAGATGTGAACTGTTTTATTTTGGATTCTTGTGCCTGAGTACTCCAGAGTTTAGGCGCTGCTAAGTACTTGAGACTAGCATTTTGGGAACATGAACAGGCTTTGTCTGGCTAGAGTGAGTACAAGATATCAACGGACACCTTGGGAAGTGGAGTAAGAAACCGGACGAGGGTGATTTTCACTGAGCGTGGGACGATAAGTCGCGTTTCTTTCATTTTGCCCTTGCATTGTCCCTACATGTCATTTACTTGTGGTATGTTAATACCTACATATATAGTACTTACTGCATTTGACTTTGTCTAACTTGAAATGTCCCTTGGTGTATATGATGCATTATATTGTGTATATTTTGGCATGAGTTGTATATATATGTACACCTTTTGATCTTTTGATTATTTCGGGTATTCCAACCCTTAGCTCGTTGATTACAATTTCGAGGACGAAATTCTCTGAAGAAGGGGAGATTGTGATACCCCAAATTTTAGGATACTATTTTTGTTTAATCTCAAAGAAAGGATTACAGTTTCTTTATTTTATTTTGTCTTAAAACATTGTGTTATTTTAAAAAAAGACTAGAAACCTTACTTGTACTTTAAAACCCTAGTTTACTTGTGACTAGCAGGTTATGTTTAAATCCCTCATATTTGACTCAAAATCCTAATTTTATTCTATGGAATTGCAAAATTCATCCCACTTTTCTTAAAATACCATTTTATTTGAAAATTATTCTTTTACTATGGCCCTACTACTCAATCATTCCTCAATAAGTGCAAATGAACCTAGAAAGTAGGGTTTCACTCTTCGTTTTCAAGATTGGAGCAAATTAGGGTTTTTGCGATTTTTCGCCGGATGATTTTTCGGTACGGAGCAAGGATCAAATTTGGTGTTTAAGAGTGACTTTTGGGTGAGAAATAATATGTGATTAGATGCAATAATAAAAAGTTAGTGAATAGGAAGAAAAAACTCTAGTACGGGTGATTTAAGGAAAATCGGCTCGAACCGACGGGTACCGTTTGTTACCGGGTAAACACACCATTTGACCCATACTTTATTACCTTAATCTTCTCATTTTATTTTAGATAATTGACCCTAAAAATATCTCATACATCAGCCACAATATTTGACCAAGAGAAATGAGAGAAAATGCTAGAAAGAAAACAAGTGTCAAGGCATCTATGGAAGTTGGACTTTGACCAACTTGTCTTAACCTTCATAAAACAGAAATTTTACCAAAATTTCCTCATTTCTTCCCCTTTCCTTAGTCTTGGTCGAAATTCTTGAGAGGAAAAACAAGAGAGGAAAAAACTTCACCTTGCACCTCAATTTCGAGCCTCAATCTTGAGTTTCAACCGATAATCTCGCAAATTCCTCCACAAAAGTTGATCTCCAAGGAAGCTTAAGGGTTTTGGTGGAGTGATTTGGGAAGAGGAAGGTCTTGGCAGCTTCTTGATATAAGGATTAAGGTGAATTTGGTAAGAAACTTCCCTTTACCTCTTATATGTGTGAACTAGAAGCTTAAAGTTATAGTTTTGATGGATTTATGGGGAAAATTTCATGGGTTAAATGGTATGTTGGGATGTTTAACTAGGGTTTATATTTTCAGCCTTGATTATGGTTATCTACCTCTTAATTGATGTTATTGAGCTAGTAATTGGTGGGTTTGATGATAGAGCACTTGTTATATATGAATTTATAGAGTAAAGGTGCAAATTTCAGAATTTGGAAACCAAGCTACCCTGTTCTGTCCGGTTTTAGTGCTCCATGTTAGAGGCCGAATTAGGCTTGGCACAAAACATAAAAGTTGTAGAGAATGGTATTTTATAGTTTCCTACAAAATTTCAACTCAATCAGAGCAACGTAACGTTTGAAAATATGAAAATACCCTCGCTGTTCTAGGTTACATTCCAGAGTTCCGGGTAGACAGTTTAGTCTTTTTGGTTGTGTTTATTCACTATAATCCGTTCGAATTTAGCCATTTGTCAAAACATGAAAGTTTCAGTACTCTGTCTTATCTTTTCAACGCCACCAAGAACACCCCAAACGGATCTATGTAACCTGAGTTATGGCCAAAATAGTCGCATCTGTTCTAAACTTCGGATTCTGCCGTGTTTCTGGATTTAGCTTCTGACCCTGTTTTGTCCGTTTTGATAACGTACGAACTGGGTGTTGGTGTCTTCATAATAAAGGTAGATCTTGGTCTTAGCTTCGAAACGGTATAAAGTGTATCCAAATCCGAGTTTCGTAGCTTCAGTTATGACCAAAACAAGATCTGTTGTCAGAACTGCCTTCGAATTTAGACAGTTCTGACAGGAATGTTTGGACCCATTTTCCTCCATGCTCTGTATTGATTCAGCTTTTGGTCCAAACATGAAAGTTATAGCCTTATGTCCTAGCTTTCCAACGCCTTTGGAATTTCTTGATTTGGACTTGTGACCTGTGCGTGATGGTCCAGCAAACAAACCCTGTTCGTCACCTGAACACGTAAATTTCTGGTACAGTTTTCGATAATTTCGACCTGCTTCCATTCAGATCTAGCTTAAGGTGTCTTCATGATAATTGTAGCCCTTCCTCATAGTTTCGAAACGGTATCTCGCTCACCTTGATCCGATATTCCTAACCTAACTTTTGATCAAAACGGTTTGAGATGGCAGATTTGGCCGTTTCCGTTTGCCGTTTCCACATTTGCGTGTGTCCATTTCGCCGTTTCCGCACTCGTATGTGCCGATTTTGCCGTTTTGCTTGTTTTGGGTATGTTAGTGGCCGTTTGTGATATAATGAGATACAATCTTCTATTTCAGACAGTGGTGAGCTAGGCGGAGCCGGTGGGGTCCACTACTAGCGAACACGCACGAAGTGATTTTGCTCTTGTACCACTTTTGTATTTTGAGTAAGTATTCAGGCTGCTCTTGTGTGTTAGTTGCTTATGTGTTTCGATATGTATGAAAAGGGTACCTAGGCGAGGGTGTACTTTATCGCACTCGACCTAAACCCTACCTTACGCACATATTTGTACATGGCATATGTATATGAATCATTTTGGAACTAAACCCCTTGAGCTTGTGGCTCGGGGTGACTTTTGAGAAAATTTTGTGAAGTTTGTGAGTTTGGGGCCCGATCTCATGAACTGGATGGACTATTCGAGCCGGTTAGGGCTTGGTCGAAGTCAATCCAACCTGATTTGAGGTCAACAAGTTTGTGAATCCGGTTCACCGATTATGTGGACCAAGTTTGTGACCCGAGCTTGTGACTCAAGCTCAAGTTTGTGATTTCGTTCGCCCGGGCAAGTTTGTGAGGTGACTGGCCAGTGATGGTGATAAGGTGTTCGGTGGGTGTACAAGTGGAGTTCTACGGACCTTGTTTATGGTCGACGGAGTGTCGGCAGGAGGTCATGCATGGCAAACGACTTGGCTTTGGAGCCAACCTGTATCCTTCCTTTGTATTGTTACTTTTGCACTTGATTTGACACTTTTGTGAAATAGTTGCTTATCTAAAGGTGAAATTTATGCTTTTACCCCTGTTTACTTACTAAGCATATAGCTTACCCCGTTTCCTTTGTTTTCCTTAGCAGGGGACGACGCGGGGAACTCCTGGGCATAATCACTAGTGTAGTTAGGTTTGCTTGTAATAGTTGGACAGTTAAGATGGTTGTTTTTGTTTTGGTGGTTTGAACAGCTACTTTTGGGACTGTAAATAGAACTCTTTTGGCGTTGGATATATTATGAATAGTGCGCTTTTGGGTTTATCTAGTTTTATTATTTTGAAATTTTGAGTCCTGGCGCGAGCTAGGCAGGCGTCCCGCCGATACCCTAGGGTTCGCCCTTGGGAGAAGCGGGGGCGTCACAGGTGGTATCAGAGCTTAGGCTTCAGATCTCTGTAGTGTATCCTAGGCTAAAGTTTAGGATGCTGGACTGTGGGATTTGATTTGATTTGATTTGATTTGAAAGTTAATCAATTGAGGGATAAAACCTATAGCTGCTTCGCGTGGTCTCTGCGCAGAGTGAGCCTGGATGAAGTGGCGAATAAGTATAAAGGACTAAGTGTTCGTTCGAGCATAAGTTATGGATCATAAATGTTATAGGCTTTAAATCTTTCTCATGGTATCTGAGGACCATAGATAGGTACGTCAGGTAGGAATTTCGATTGTAGATAGTTTACTCTTGGGACTGCAGCTCGAGATGTGAACTGTTTTATTTTGGATTCTTGTGCCTGAGTACTCCAGAGTTTAGGCGCTGCTAAGTACTTGAGACTAGCATTTTGGGAACATGAACAGGCTTTGTCTGGCTAGAGTGAGTACAAGATATCAACGGACACCTTGGGAAGTGGAGTAAGAAACCGGACGAGGGTGATTTTCACTGAGCGTGGGACGATAAGTCGCGTTTCTTTCATTTTGCCCTTGCATTGTCCCTACATGTCATTTACTTGTGGTATGTTAATACCTACATATATAGTACTTACTGCATTTGACTTTGTCTAACTTGAAATGTCCCTTGGTGTATATGATGCATTATATTGTGTATATTTTGGCATGAGTTGTATATATATGTACACCTTTTGATCTTTTGATTATTTCGGGTATTCCAACCCTTAGCTCGTTGATTACAATTTCGAGGACGAAATTCTCTGAAGAAGGGGAGATTGTGATACCCCAAATTTTAGGATACTATTTTTGTTTAATCTCAAAGAAAGGATTACAGTTTCTTTATTTTATTTTGTCTTAAAACATTGTGTTATTTTAAAAAAAGACTAGAAACCTTACTTGTACTTTAAAACCCTAGTTTACTTGTGACTAGCAGGTTATGTTTAAATCCCTCATATTTGACTCAAAATCCTAATTTTATTCTATGGAATTGCAAAATTCATCCCACTTTTCTTAAAATACCATTTTATTTGAAAATTATTCTTTTACTATGGCCCTACTACTCAATCATTCCTCAATAAGTGCAAATGAACCTAGAAAGTAGGGTTTCACTCTTCGTTTTCAAGATTGGAGCAAATTAGGGTTTTTGCGATTTTTCGCCGGATGATTTTTCGGTACGGAGCAAGGATCAAATTTGGTGTTTAAGAGTGACTTTTGGGTGAGAAATAATATGTGATTAGATGCAATAATAAAAAGTTAGTGAATAGGAAGAAAAAACTCTAGTACGGGTGATTTAAGGAAAATCGGCTCGAACCGACGGGTACCGTTTGTTACCGGGTAAACACACCATTTGACCCATACTTTATTACCTTAATCTTCTCATTTTATTTTAGATAATTGACCCTAAAAATATCTCATACATCAGCCACAATATTTGACCAAGAGAAATGAGAGAAAATGCTAGAAAGAAAACAAGTGTCAAGGCATCTATGGAAGTTGGACTTTGACCAACTTGTCTTAACCTTCATAAAACAGAAATTTTACCAAAATTTCCTCATTTCTTCCCCTTTCCTTAGTCTTGGTCGAAATTCTTGAGAGGAAAAACAAGAGAGGAAAAAACTTCACCTTGCACCTCAATTTCGAGCCTCAATCTTGAGTTTCAACCGATAATCTCGCAAATTCCTCCACAAAAGTTGATCTCCAAGGAAGCTTAAGGGTTTTGGTGGAGTGATTTGGGAAGAGGAAGGTCTTGGCAGCTTCTTGATATAAGGATTAAGGTGAATTTGGTAAGAAACTTCCCTTTACCTCTTATATGTGTGAACTAGAAGCTTAAAGTTATAGTTTTGATGGATTTATGGGGAAAATTTCATGGGTTAAATGGTATGTTGGGATGTTTAACTAGGGTTTATATTTTCAGCCTTGATTATGGTTATCTACCTCTTAATTGATGTTATTGAGCTAGTAATTGGTGGGTTTGATGATAGAGCACTTGTTATATATGAATTTATAGAGTAAAGGTGCAAATTTCAGAATTTGGAAACCAAGCTACCCTGTTCTGTCCGGTTTTAGTGCTCCATGTTAGAGGCCGAATTAGGCTTGGCACAAAACATAAAAGTTGTAGAGAATGGTATTTTATAGTTTCCTACAAAATTTCAACTCAATCAGAGCAACGTAACGTTTGAAAATATGAAAATACCCTCGCTGTTCTAGGTTACATTCCAGAGTTCCGGGTAGACAGTTTAGTCTTTTTGGTTGTGTTTATTCACTATAATCCGTTCGAATTTAGCCATTTGTCAAAACATGAAAGTTTCAGTACTCTGTCTTATCTTTTCAACGCCACCAAGAACACCCCAAACGGATCTATGTAACCTGAGTTATGGCCAAAATAGTCGCATCTGTTCTAAACTTCGGATTCTGCCGTGTTTCTGGATTTAGCTTCTGACCCTGTTTTGTCCGTTTTGATAACGTACGAACTGGGTGTTGGTGTCTTCATAATAAAGGTAGATCTTGGTCTTAGCTTCGAAACGGTATAAAGTGTATCCAAATCCGAGTTTCGTAGCTTCAGTTATGACCAAAACAAGATCTGTTGTCAGAACTGCCTTCGAATTTAGACAGTTCTGACAGGAATGTTTGGACCCATTTTCCTCCATGCTCTGTATTGATTCAGCTTTTGGTCCAAACATGAAAGTTATAGCCTTATGTCCTAGCTTTCCAACGCCTTTGGAATTTCTTGATTTGGACTTGTGACCTGTGCGTGATGGTCCAGCAAACAAACCCTGTTCGTCACCTGAACACGTAAATTTCTGGTACAGTTTTCCATAATTTCGACCTGCTTCCATTCAGATCTAGCTTAAGGTGTCTTCATGATAATTGTAGCCCTTCCTCATAGTTTCGAAACGGTATCTCGCTCACCTTGATCCGATATTCCTAACCTAACTTTTGATCAAAACGGTTTGAGATGGCAGATTTGGCCGTTTCCGTTTGCCGTTTCCACATTTGCGTGTGTCCATTTCGCCGTTTCCGCACTCGTATGTGCCGATTTTGCCGTTTTGCTTGTTTTGGGTATGTTAGTGGCCGTTTGTGATATAATGAGATACAATCTTCTATTTCAGACAGTGGTGAGCTAGGCGGAGCCGGTGGGGTCCACTACTAGCGAACACGCACGAAGTGATTTTGCTCTTGTACCACTTTTGTATTTTGAGTAAGTATTCAGGCTGCTCTTGTGTGTTAGTTGCTTATGTGTTTCGATATGTATGAAAAGGGTACCTAGGCGAGGGTGTACTTTATCGCACTCGACCTAAACCCTACCTTACGCACATATTTGTACATGGCATATGTATATGAATCATTTTGGAACTAAACCCCTTGAGCTTGTGGCTCGGGGTGACTTTTGAGAAAATTTTGTGAAGTTTGTGAGTTTGGGGCCCGATCTCATGAACTGGATGGACTATTCGAGCCGGTTAGGGCTTGGTCGAAGTCAATCCAACCTGATTTGAGGTCAACAAGTTTGTGAATCCGGTTCACCGATTATGTGGACCAAGTTTGTGACCCGAGCTTGTGACTCAAGCTCAAGTTTGTGATTTCGTTCGCCCGGGCAAGTTTGTGAGGTGACTGGCCAGTGATGGTGATAAGGTGTTCGGTGGGTGTACAAGTGGAGTTCTACGGACCTTGTTTATGGTCGACGGAGTGTCGGCAGGAGGTCATGCATGGCAAACGACTTGGCTTTGGAGCCAACCTGTATCCTTCCTTTGTATTGTTACTTTTGCACTTGATTTGACACTTTTGTGAAATAGTTGCTTATCTAAAGGTGAAATTTATGCTTTTACCCCTGTTTACTTACTAAGCATATAGCTTACCCCGTTTCCTTTGTTTTCCTTAGCAGGGGACGACGCGGGTAACTCCTGGGCATAATCACTAGTGTAGTTAGGTTTGCTTGTAATAGTTGGACAGTTAAGATGGTTGTTTTTGTTTTGGTGGTTTGAACAGCTACTTTTGGGACTGTAAATAGAACTCTTTTGGCGTTGGATATATTATGAATAGTGCGCTTTTGGGTTTATCTAGTTTTATTATTTTGAAATTTTGAGTCCTGGCGCGAGCTAGGCAGGCGTCCCGCCGATACCCTAGGGTTCGCCCTTGGGAGAAGCGGGGGCGTCACAGGTGGTATCAGAGCTTAGGCTTCAGATCTCTGTAGTGTATCCTAGGCTAAAGTTTAGGATGCTGGACTGTGGGATTTGATTTGATTTGATTTGATTTGAAAGTTAATCAATTGAGGGATAAAACCTATAGCTGCTTCGCGTGGTCTCTGCGCAGAGTGAGCCTGGATGAAGTGGCGAATAAGTATAAAGGACTAAGTGTTCGTTCGAGCATAAGTTATGGATCATAAATGTTATAGGCTTTAAATCTTTCTCATGGTATCTGAGGACCATAGATAGGTACGTCAGGTAGGAATTTCGATTGTAGATAGTTTACTCTTGGGACTGCAGCTCGAGATGTGAACTGTTTTATTTTGGATTCTTGTGCCTGAGTACTCCAGAGTTTAGGCGCTGCTAAGTACTTGAGACTAGCATTTTGGGAACATGAACAGGCTTTGTCTGGCTAGAGTGAGTACAAGATATCAACGGACACCTTGGGAAGTGGAGTAAGAAACCGGACGAGGGTGATTTTCACTGAGCGTGGGACGATAAGTCGCGTTTCTTTCATTTTGCCCTTGCATTGTCCCTACATGTCATTTACTTGTGGTATGTTAATACCTACATATATAGTACTTACTGCATTTGACTTTGTCTAACTTGAAATGTCCCTTGGTGTATATGATGCATTATATTGTGTATATTTTGGCATGAGTTGTATATATATGTACACCTTTTGATCTTTTGATTATTTCGGGTATTCCAACCCTTAGCTCGTTGATTACAATTTCGAGGACGAAATTCTCTGAAGAAGGGGAGATTGTGATACCCCAAATTTTAGGATACTATTTTTGTTTAATCTCAAAGAAAGGATTACAGTTTCTTTATTTTATTTTGTCTTAAAACATTGTGTTATTTTAAAAAAAGACTAGAAACCTTACTTGTACTTTAAAACCCTAGTTTACTTGTGACTAGCAGGTTATGTT
The DNA here is from genome assembly GCF_036785885.1 of Coffea arabica. NCBI lineage: Eukaryota > Viridiplantae > Streptophyta > Magnoliopsida > Gentianales > Rubiaceae > Coffea > Coffea arabica. The sequence continues at coordinate 38,691,361 of NC_092321.1, forward strand.
TAAATCCCTCATATTTGACTCAAAATCCTAATTTTATTCTATGGAATTGCAAAATTCATCCCACTTTTCTTAAAATACCATTTTATTTGAAAATTATTCTTTTACTATGGCCCTACTACTCAATCATTCCTCAATAAGTGCAAATGAACCTAGAAAGTAGGGTTTCACTCTTCGTTTTCAAGATTGGAGCAAATTAGGGTTTTTGCGATTTTTCGCCGGATGATTTTTCGGTACGGAGCAAGGATCAAATTTGGTGTTTAAGAGTGACTTTTGGGTGAGAAATAATATGTGATTAGATGCAATAATAAAAAGTTAGTGAATAGGAAGAAAAAACTCTAGTACGGGTGATTTAAGGAAAATCGGCTCGAACCGACGGGTACCGTTTGTTACCGGGTAAACACACCATTTGACCCATACTTTATTACCTTAATCTTCTCATTTTATTTTAGATAATTGACCCTAAAAATATCTCATACATCAGCCACAATATTTGACCAAGAGAAATGAGAGAAAATGCTAGAAAGAAAACAAGTGTCAAGGCATCTATGGAAGTTGGACTTTGACCAACTTGTCTTAACCTTCATAAAACAGAAATTTTACCAAAATTTCCTCATTTCTTCCCCTTTCCTTAGTCTTGGTCGAAATTCTTGAGAGGAAAAACAAGAGAGGAAAAAACTTCACCTTGCACCTCAATTTCGAGCCTCAATCTTGAGTTTCAACCGATAATCTCGCAAATTCCTCCACAAAAGTTGATCTCCAAGGAAGCTTAAGGGTTTTGGTGGAGTGATTTGGGAAGAGGAAGGTCTTGGCAGCTTCTTGATATAAGGATTAAGGTGAATTTGGTAAGAAACTTCCCTTTACCTCTTATATGTGTGAACTAGAAGCTTAAAGTTATAGTTTTGATGGATTTATGGGGAAAATTTCATGGGTTAAATGGTATGTTGGGATGTTTAACTAGGGTTTATATTTTCAGCCTTGATTATGGTTATCTACCTCTTAATTGATGTTATTGAGCTAGTAATTGGTGGGTTTGATGATAGAGCACTTGTTAGATATGAATTTATAGAGTAAAGGTGTAAATTTCAGAATTTGGAAACCAAGCTACCCTGTTCTGTCCGGTTTTAGTGCTCCATGTTAGAGGCCGAATTGTAATAAATGCAAGAATTAGTTCAAAAGTAACTTTGGAAATAGTTGAGGGATCACTCACTCAAACTATAGTGCCTGAAGTAGTCACGTTCAATTATACTCCAGATTTGGAGTCCAGATCTGCGATAAAAATCCGATTTGAGAACTTTGAAACACGAGTAAGATTTGAAACTTAAACGTTCTGTTCATAAGAATCAACCAATTGAAATTCATTTGAAAGGCATTCGTGAAACACTTGCTCGCTTTTCAAATCATAAGGTTTTTGTAGCATATATACTTGGAAAAAATACTTGAGTTGAAAGTACAAGGAAATACAAGTTTACATTGGCCATTATATCTTTTCCTCAAGAGTACAAGTTCGTTTAGGTTTTAACGTATAACCATCGATAACAAAGTAGAAAAAGTTCTCGCTAGTTCAAGTGGTAATCACTTAACCTTCACTCAAGTTGTAAATATAGTTTTCTAGTTCTCGAGTAAAAATTCGGGCAGCATGCCCTTTGTGTTTACCTAATTTTCCAGCCATTTAGGCTTCATTATTTTTCCTCAACCAAAACCCAACATCACATATATCAGCAATTCATGTCAAGAGCCATTCCATAGGCTCACAATATCATAAGATCAAGATTCACAATAATAGCAAGTGCAGAAATTCAATTTAGCAAAAGACAGATTTGATGTATGGATGCGGAAATAACATATCCGAGGCTACGCTTATCGGATTGAGGCGCAACCTATGCCGTTTCGAAGCTAAGACTCAGGGCTACAATGTTCATGAATGTCACTTAGTCCAGTTTCTAATGTAACTTAGTCAAATCCTCAAATTACAGAACCAAAATCCACTTTGTCGGCTGTTTAACCGCATTACACTGTAATGGACATATCTCAGGCTACAAAAGTCCAATTCTGGTGTTCTTAGAGGCATTTGAAAGCTAAGTCAGAATAATACAACTTTCATGTTTTGGAAAAAACTTAAATCAGTACGGATCCTAGTAAAAAAACTTGATAAACTGGACAAACTGATCACACGGACTGCTGGGAAAAAACTTAAAATAGTAAGGGTATTTTGGACTTTTCACGACCTACGTTGTTCCGATTGAGCTGAAATTTTGTAGGCACCTATAAAATACCATTATATACAACTTTAATTCTTTGACCTAAGTCCAATTCGGCCTCGAACATAGGGTTCCAAATTCGGACAGAATGTTGGGGAAAATTTTCCTGATTCTGGAATTTTTTGTAATCAATGGAACTTTCTCAATTTTCTTGTTCTAATCACTACCAAAGCCCCTTATAAAACCTCAATTGCAATATATATATATCATACATCAAATTGGACAGAAATTCCCCAAGCCCTAGTTCATCATATAAAAGGGGAAAACTTCCAAATTCATCACACCCACTTGCATAATCATGAAATCAAGCCAAAACTTAAGCTAAATAAACATCTTAAAGCAAAATTGAAAGCAACAAAGATCATGATCAAATGTTTGTACCTTAAAAGCAAGGCTTGATAGAGTGATCCTTCACCCCCTTTGATATTTCTTGGTTCCTCAAGCTTCCCAACTCACACTTAGTACTTTAATCGGTTTAGAATTGGATTTGTTACTTGGGTTGAAGCAAATCAAGAAGGAAATGGAATGTTTCCCTTAGTGTTTTTCTTCTCCTTCCTCTCGGCCAGCAGCAGCAAAAATGAAGAGGAAAGTTGCTGAATTTTGGTGTTTAAATAGAAAGACTAAGTCTTGGTCAAGAAGCCTTAAGGTGGCGACACTTGTCGCCACCACCACCTTTCTTTTTTTCTCTTTCTTTCTTGCATTTTAAGCCTCATAAATTCGGTCAAACCAGCTGCAAACTAAGAAGATATTTTATGCAAAAGTCAATAAGCTTGTTTGGTAAGAAAAATGGTGGTCAAGTGGCGCGTTCAATCGGTAATGCGCGGGACCCGCCGGTTCGCGCCGTTTTTCTTAAAAACTCACGTACTAGGGTTTTTACTTCCCATTCACTAACCTTATATCATTGCTACTACTCACATATTATTTTTCACTTAAAAGTCACTTTTAATCACCAAATTTGATCCTTGCTCCGTCCCGAAAATTCATCCGGCGGAAAAATCGCGAAAACCCTAATTTGCTCAAATCTTGAAACCGAAGTGTGAAACCCTATTTTCTAGGTTCATTGGCACTTATTGTGGGGTGATTGAGTAGTAGGGCCATTATAAAGTGGTATTTATCAAAGAAAAGGGAATTTTAAGAAAAATATAAGGAATTTGCACAGCTTCTAGCCGGATTCCTCACAAAACACTATTCATCAGCAATTTTTCCCTTTTCTTCTGCCTCGGGGCGTTACAGAATTAGGCTTGGCACAAAACATGAAAGTTGTAGAGAATGGTATTTTATAGTTTCCTACAAAATTTCAGCTCAATCACAGTAACGTAGCTTATGAAAAGATGAAAATACCCTCGCTGTTCTAGGTTACATTCCAGAGTTCCGCGTGGACAGTTTAGTCTTTTTGGTTGTGTTTATTCACTATAATCCGTTCGAATTTAGCCATTTATCAAAACATGAAAGTTTCAGTACTCTGTCTTATCTTTTCAACGCCACCAAGAACACCTCAAACGGATCTATGTAGCCTGATTTATGGCAAAAATAGTCGCATCTGTTCTAAACTTCGAATTCTGCCGTGTTTCTGGATTTAGCTTCTGACCCTGTTTTGTCCATTTTGATAACGTACGAACTGGGTGTTGGTGTCTTCATAATAAAGGTAGATCTTGGTCTTAGCTTTGAAACGGTGTAAAGTGCATCCAAATCCGAGTTTCGTAGCTTCAGTTATGACCAAAACAAAATCGGTTGTCAGAACTGCCTTCGAATTTAGACAGTTCTGACAGGAATGTTTGGACCCATTTTCCTCCATGCTCTGTATTGATTCAGCTTTTGGTCCAAACATGAAAGTTATAGCCTTATGTCCTAGATTTCCAACGCCTTTGGAATTTATTGATTTGGACTTGTGACCTGTGCGTGATGGTCCAGCAAACAAACCCTGTTCGTCACCTGAACACGTAAATTTCTGGTACAGTTTTCCATAATTTTGACCTGCTTCCATTCAGATCTAGCTTAAGGTGTCTTCATGAGAATTGTAGCCCTTCCTCATAGTTTCGAAACGGTATCTCGCTCACCTTGATCCGATATTCCTAACCTAACTTTTGATCAAAACGGTTTGAGATGGCAGATTTGGCCGTTTCCGTTTGCCGTTTCCACACCTGCGTGTGTCCATTTCGCCGTTTCCGCACTCGAATGTGCCGATTTTACCGTTTTGCTTGTTTTGGGTATGTTAGTGGCCGTTTGTGATATAATGAGATACAATCTTCTATTTCAGACAGTGGTGAGTTAGGCGGAGCCGGTGGGGTCCACTACTAGCGAACACGCACGAAGTGATTTTGCTCTTGTACCACTTTTGTATTTTGAGTAAGTATTCAGGCTGCTCTTGTGTGTTAGTTGCTTATTTGTTTCGATATGTATGAAAAGGGTACCTAGGCGAGGGTGTACTTTATCGCACTCGACCTAAACCCTACCTTACGCACATATTTGTACATGGCATATGTATATGAATCATTTTGGAACTAAACCCCTTGAGCTTGTGGCTCGGGGTGACTGTTGAGAAAATTTTGTGAAGTTTGTGAGTTTGGGGCCCGATCTCATGAACTGGATGGACTATTCGAGCCGGTTAGGGCTTGGTCGAAGTCAGTCCAACCTGATTTGAGGTCACCAAGTTTGTGAATCCGGTTCACCGATTATGTGGACCAAGTTTGTGACCCGAGCTTGTGACTCAAGCTCAAGTTTGTGATTTCATTCGCCCGGGCAAGTTTGTGAGGTGACTGGCCAGTGAGGGTGATAAGGTGTTCGGTGGGTGTACAAGTGGAGTTCTACGGACCTTGTTTATGGTCGACGGAGTGTCGGCAGGAGGTCATGCATGGCAAACGACTTGGCTTTGGAGGCAACCTGTATCCTTCCTTTGTATTGTTACTTTTGCACTTGATTTGACACTTTTGTGAAATAGTTGCTTATCTAAAGGTGAAATTTACGCTTTTACCCCTGTTTACTTACTAAGCATATAGCTTACCCCGTTTCCTTTGTTTTCCTTAGCAGGGGACGACGCGGGGAACTCCTGGGCATAATCACTAGTGTAGTTAGGTTTGCTTGTAATAGTTGGACAGTTAAGATGGTTGTTTTTGTTTTGGTGGTTTGAACAGCTACTTTTGGGACTGTAAATAGAACTCTTTTGGCGTTGGATATATTGTGAATAGTGCGCTTTTGGGTTTATCTAGTTTTATTATTTTGAAATTTTGAGTCCTGGCGCGAGCTAGGCAGGCGTCCCGCCGATACCCTAGGGTTCGCCCTTGGGGGAAGCGGGGGCGTCACAGACAACCACCACCCTTCTTCTCCTGCGTAACCAGCAAGTGGCCAACGGCTTGCCCAAGAGCCGGAGCCGCCACCACCACTGGCACCAACCGTCATCGTTTGCAGATTTTCACTAAACAAGAGCTCTGTAAGTCATTTTTCTCTTTTTCCTTCAAGTGCAAACACTAGTAATCCCAACCCCAAGCATGTTTCTGTGGATCGGTTATTGCCATTTTTCTGTGATTGTCCACGATGGTTGAACACATATGCTTTATGTGCTGATTGAGATTGTTGAGGCCAAAGCATCAGAATTTGTCGAAAGTTTCTGCCAAGACGATTGCGTTCCTATTTTTTACTTGTTTGGATATTGATTTTTCGTATTTTGTTGTTTCGAATATGAGCTTGATGATTGGTGAAGTCCGTGAGTTAAGTTGTCAGATAATCAGTTTTTTTTTCCTTTCTTTCTGTTGTTTTGTGCATTGTTCGTGAGTTGGAGCTTAAAAGAAAACATCTTTTGCGGCAGAAAATTATTACAGACAGCCTTTCCTTCCTTTTTGGTTGCCGGTGTTTGTCTGTTTGGAGTGTTTGATCTGCTTGCCCTTTGAATGTGATGCCGTGTGCGTGTTGGGAACATAGGAGCAAAGGCCAATCAGTTTTCTTTGTCTCCCTTTCTTGGAAAGTTTGAATAGTCGAAGTTTAGCAAGTTTTCAGGCCATTTGATTGCATTTTGTGTTCAAAGGTTCATTAGATCTCCCCTCTTCCCTTTGTTTTATGTCCTCGCATTCAATACTTGAGTGAGTTGGGATTTTGTTTCGGCTAAATGAAGATAAGCTTGCAAATGGTTGGCGGGTTAACGAAATGTTTTAGAGAACCAGAAAAGTTTCAAAGCATAGGAAAAATTGCAGAAATCCTTTTTCTTCGTAGCTTGCATGAAGCTGCATTAGCTTTCATGTCTTTGATTCCCGTAACAGCCCACAAGTTGGAATTTTCTTATCTTGTTTGTATGCCGGATCTTGTGTCGACAATGATTGTAGAGAATTTGATGAGGTTTGGTTTTGTTTGTAAATTTTTGCCATTTCTTTGGTTTGCTCATGAGCTGCAATTTTTGCAGCAGAAAATGATAGAAGCTTCAGTTTGCGTCAGTTTGCTGGAGGCTTTCATTTGCATGCATGAATAATTTCTGAAAAATTACACTTTGGCCCCCCAAGTCTCCCCTCGTTCTACCATGACCCAACTAATTGAATATTTTCATCAATTTGATCCTTCGCAGCTTTGATTTTTGCAACTTCATTGCTTGTTTGCTTTAATTAATTACCATATTTTGTTTAATTGCACTTAATTCGTGATTTTAAGAGCTTTATGACCAAGTGAGCTCGTGTTTTGCATATTTTCTTTAACGTTCTTAATTAAATTGGTACCCTGACCATTTTATTGTTTTGGAGGGTAAATTAGTAATTTCACTTCGTTAGGGCATCAACTCAAGGGAGGTATGACTTCTTTTATCTTTTTTGTCTCTCCCCTATGTGATCCAACGTGCTAAGTGAGAATTGCATGTCCACTTTGCTTGCTTTCCTTGCTTTTCCTTGATTCATTCCATTTACTTTTGCTTTATTAAGTCATTCTTTTATTTATGGGGTATGTGTACACCTCTTGGCTTGTAATAGATAGGGCTCGGAGAGCATTTTTATTCATTTTTCCTCTTCCCCATTTGTTTTAGTTAGCAAATGTAATAGGTTCATTAGCTTGATTGCTTGCTTTTGTGGCTACGTGTTAAGTTGCTTTCTTAGGCTCTTGCATTTAGTCGAGCATGTTAAGTGTTATGTGCTACGTGTTTATAGGTGATTGGCATGTCTACTTGCTTTCTATAGTCATAGATGAATGTGATGGATGAATGCGTCACCGTGGCTAGTCCAACGCTGGCCATGGTCTTTCCCCTCGAGCTCTCGCAAGTCCAATGCTTGTGAGAGAATTTTAGAAAAGGGCTAGTACAATGCTAGACCCCAATAGGCCGTCCCCTCTCGTTAGTACATACTTGCATGTTTCACTGCATTTCATACATTTTTCTTAGTTTTCTAGCATTTGGCATGATCCTCCAATCCTTTCCCCTTCATTTTAGGTTTTTGCATCCTCATGCTAGTTATAGGGTACATTTGCTTTAGAGTCCCCTTTAGGTAAGGGAAACGAGCGAGTGTGGCTACAAAATAGCCTTAGCACGCTAGTTCTTCCTTCTAATCAAAGGGAAAATTAAAATCATGAAGTTAGAAGTCATTCCCGTACCCGACTTGATGCATTCCTCTAGGGTTCATGCATTTCATTTATCCACTATCACATGCACTTTTACTTCATATTCTATCCCTTTTTCCACATTTTCACTTCACACAACTTTTATTTTGCACGTTTTCACTCTGCCACTTACACTTTATATACTATCACGTGCACATACGCACTTCATACTATCACTCTACTCACCTTACTTTGCACATCCATTTGCACACTTCCACTTACACACTATTGTTTTTTATTACTTTTTCACTTCACGCAAACTCAAATTTTCACATTGCATACATTCATTCCACTCATTTTTCGTCATTAGCATTATTCGTGACCTCTCCAAAGATTCATTATTGGGCATCACTATTAATGTGATTGGCACCACTCAAGCTTTGAAGAGAAATTTTGCCCCCCGATGTTCCCCTAGGTCTAGGTTTTGCATTCATATAGTGCATCCAAATGTGATAAATTCTTTGGTTAAAAATAAGAAAATCCTTGACTAAATCACGCAACTAGCCTTGGTTAGGTCGAAGGGGTGCCTTGGATTTTTATCCTTGCCTTCCCCTTCGTCAAATATGACTCCCGAACCATTCCTTTGATTTTCGTGGAGTATGAGTCATTTAAAAGGGGTTTTTCTACTTTTTTCCTTTGAAAACTCATTTTAGGTGACTTGGTACACCTTAACTCAATACCAAGTGGCAACTCCGATTTTTGTTCAAAAAATCCTTTTTAAACTATTATTTCGGGTCAAATCGTCGCATTTTCAAGTCCCATTTAGGCCCATATTTTTCTTCATTTTCTTTGTAAATCAAAAATTCACTTTTCAAACTATTTATTTTTCTTGTAAAAAATGGAGCGCGACAGCTGGCGACTCCACTGGGGACTTAGAGAGTCCGAGCAATTTGATTTAGTCGATTATTTTCTTCTTTTAACCTTCGTATATATCGCATTTGGATGGTTAGGGTTGCATTTTTCATTTTTTAGGATTTTTGCATTTCGCGCGTATCAACTCACTCCCTCACACGTTTGCGCACGTTTGTTTTGATGGATGGATGGTTTATTTATATGATTCCGCGCTTTGCATTGCATTTGGGTGGGGGATATTACCCTAGAGCCTCGCGTTGGTTCTTGATCCCTCCCCTCCAAACGAGCACTAGCATACGTGCATACGCTTTAATTTTTTCACCCCTCATTTATTTTTTCTTTTAGTGGCTTGTCACGCCACTCCACCCTGTTAGGATTTTAGGCGACCCACTTAGACGTGTGATCGCGACACGACGTGTGCGTAGCACGGTCCGAGGGGTCACTCAATCTTCCGCTTTAAGCTTTGGGTTAATAGCCTTTAGCTTTTGGTTGAAGGTTGAGGATTTTTGATAGATTCACTCAGGCATGTAGCCGTGACACGACGTGTGCGTAGCTATGACGGCCCCACCTCCCCCTAAGGCGAACGAAAGGGTTCGGCGGGCCGCCTGCCCAGCTCTCACCGGGACTCAGAATTTTAAAACAATAAAATTAAATAAACGTACAAGCATACTATTCACAAGATATCTAACGCCAAAAGAGTTCTATTTACATCTTCAAAAGTATCGAGTCAAACCACTCTAATACATTAGAATAACAACCAGCAGAAGGTAGACCCTATGGAGGGTTCTTATACAAACCACCAAAACAAAAACAAACCTCCTAACTGTCCGACTGTTACAATCAAACCTAACTATACTAGTGTATGTGTCAAAAGTCCCCGCGTCGGCCCCTGCTAAGGAAAACAAAAGGAAAGGGGTAAGCTATATGCTTAGTAAGTAAACAGGGGCAAAAGCGTAAATCTCACGTAACAACAATTGCACAGTAAGAGTAAAGCAAAAGCAGAAAAGTAACATCACATAATAAGGATACAGGTGGCTCCAAAGCCAAGTCATTTGCTATGCGTGATCTCCTGTCGACACTCCGTCGACCATAAATAAGGTCCGTAGAAACTTCACTTGTACACCCACCGAACACCTTATCACCCTCACTGGCCAGTCACCTCACAAACTTGCCCGGGCGAACGAAATCACAAACTTGAGCTTGAATCACAAGCTCGGGTCACAAACTTGGTCCATATTCTCGGTGAACCGGATTCACAAACTTGGTGACCTCAGACTAAGTTGGACTGGCTTCGACCAAGCCCTGACCGGCTCGAATAGTCCATCTCGGTCGGAAGATCAACCCCAAACTCACAAACTTCACAAAATTATTCAAAAGTCATCCCGAGCCACAAGCTCAAGGGGTTTAGTTCCAAAATGATTCATACACATATGCCATATACAAATGTGTGCGTAAATTAGGGTTTAGGTCGAGTGCGATAAAGTACACCCTCGCCTAGGTACCCTTTTCATACATATCAAAACACATAAGCAACTAACACATAAGAGCGGCCTGAATACTTACACAACGAACAAAACAGCAAAAGTACGAAATTCGTGCCGCGAGGAGTAGCTAGTAGGCCCCACCGGCTCCATGTAACAGCCCCACTTTCCCCTAAGGCGAACCAAAGGGGTTAGCGGACTGCCTGCCCAGCTCTCGCCAGGACTACGGATCAGATTAGAGCTATCTATTGCGATCCGGAACTTACAAACGAGCGTAAACAGGTCAAAATGGTAAAATAACCCAAAATAAAAAAATGAAATCCGGAGTCGGTCATGAAAAGTAACCGATCCGTCAAAACCCAACCGAAAGAGCACGCAAACATTCACATCTGAACTTTAGCGATTACAATCCAAAAGGACATACAAAAGTTTTCAAAAGTTAATACATATACACGGTTTGCCAAATCAAAAGAGAAAACGCCCCAAAAGTATACTTAGGGTTTTAATACATGAGCTATACAAAAGATATGTTCAACTAGCTCAATTTGGCAGCCATTTGTCAAATCCAGACCAAAAGGGCAAAATTTTCCTGTAAGGAAAACAAAAGGAACAGAAAGGGGTGAGCTTGCGCTCAATGAGGTACCAAACAGATAGCATTGAAATCATGGCATTTCACATTTAACAAATCAGACACACATGTCAGATGTAAATCAAAGGAACCAATGATTCAAATCAGAAGGATACGGGTGGCTCTCAGGAGCCAAATTTCCAGCGCAATACTTGATCCAAACCGATTGACTCTCCGTCAACGTATATAGAACCAACGCGTCCGTAGACCCCTCTTATCACCGAATTCCGTCCACCAAACACCCCTTTACCGGGCCCGCTCACCTCAAACGAACAAAATAGTAATACTCGAGTATACCGGAATCAAGGGTCTCAATACCCAAAATCCCCGAACAGACTACCGTGGTTCGTTATCTAATCGTCCAGGCCCTTGCCGGCCCGACTCGAATAACTTAGCCACAGGATTGAGCTCATAGGTCATAGAAATCCGAACAGATGCAGACACAGATAACAGATTCAGATACAGATACAGAATAGCAGATTCAGACGGCAGATTCAGATAGGCACTCAAAATTGGCATATGGACAGACAAGAGAACGAGTGTGATAAAGTACACCCTCGTCTCAAACAAATTAAACAAATCGCAGAGCAGAAATCAAGTTAAACAGCAATGGAGGGGAGTGGTACACTCACTGGCTCAACTTCAAAAGTTTTCACTTCAGATTGGCCTTAATCGCCAAGAAACCCTAAAATAACCAAAATAAACCAATTGAAGGTTTTACTTCCAGAATCGAGTAAACAGAATGCACATGTGAGGCTCGACTACACGTCGTACGCCTTGCCAAATAAATACTAGTGCAAGAATGCAAAAACACGATTCCCTTGGAAACGAAAAGGTAGCATGAAGACCTAGGCGCAAACAACCCAAAAGCCCTTTCATTTCTACCAAAAGGCAAATCCAACTTAAAAGAACCAAACGGCCTAGAAAATCGGGCAGCACTTCCCCTAAATTTCTTACTTTTCCAGCCATTAAGGCTTCATTATTTCCTCAAATCAGCCCTAACATTTCACACCAAAGGTCATCTCATTTCCCAAAAGCCGTACAGGGCTCAAAGTGGTACAAGTACAAAAGTTAGCTAGGAAACAACCAAAATGAAAGCAAGCCCTAAGAGAGACTCGACGACGAGTCATAAAACAATGCTGAACACAACCCCAATAGGGTCTCATATGCATAAATAAGCATGATAGCAAACCAGAATTAGAAATAGCATTAGTCTTGGCCCCAAATAGAAAAACTGTTTTGCCCTTATTTTGCGGTAATGGTGTCAAATTCACTATGATTATCGGATGGGGGTGTAAGACCCACCGTTTCGAAGCCAATAAATAGAGCTACAACAATGTAGAAGGTCACTCAATCCAGTTCCTAACACAACTAGGTCAAATATGCAAAATACTATACCAGAATTCCCAAAACAGGTTTGCAAATCACACAAAACTGTAATTACTATAACTCAGTCTATACAAGTCCAAATGCCGAAATTCAAAAGGAAAATGATAGCTAAGACATCCAGTAACATTTCATCAGAAGACACCAACTTCAAAATCCAAACCAAATCCAGTCAAAATAGGCAATTACTATCGCAGTTCCGCACATTCTGTTCACCAAAAACAGCAACAGTAAAAACGGCATAACTCACTCTATACTACTCCAAATGCCCTGAAATTTTGTAGGCACTTCATACTCACCAATACCTACAACTTTCATGTTTTGAGAAAAGTCCAATTCGGCCGATAGCTATGACCTAAAATTTCGGACAGGATAGGGGTTCATGAACCCTAACTTTTCACAATTCACTTCAAATCCAAAATTGGTTGCATTTATCAACAATTCACACCCACTAGAGTCAAAGCCCCTTATTACCAACCATCAAAAACAACCATACCATCAAAATCATATGAAACCAGAAAATTCATCATAAAATGGAAAACTTCACTAAATCAAGCCAAACCAAGAAATAAATCATATATTCCAACACTCAAGCCACTTCTAAGCATACTATAACCATCATTAGGTGTAGTAGAGGTTCAAGCATCACTTACCAAGTATCAAGAGATGTAGAGAGGTGTTGGCCACCTTAGAGCTTCAAACAAACTTCACTCATACCCTTACTATCACTAGAAGGAAAGATTGTATGGAGTACAAACTAAGTTAAACACTTGATTTGGTGGATTTGGACAAGTTGGAAGCTTGAAATGTTGAAGAATTTTCTTCCTTCTTGCAAGTGAGAGGTTCGGCCACAATGAGAAGAAAAATGGTGAATTTTGTGATTTTTTTGAGATATATAATCCTTTGGTCAAAAAAGTCAAAAATGTGAATAGTATTTCTTAAGTCAACTCCAATGATCTTGTGACACTTGTCACTATCATAAATGCATTCCTATCCTTTCTTTTCTCTCTCTCATCAATCAAATCTCACTCTCTACTTATCTCTTAACACCCGATAAATTTTTCACAGTATCCGAAACTTAACCTTATTGACCGAATTTTTCTGAACTTTTCGCACTAGTGGGTCCCACATCTAATAGATAATCTTAATTTTCTAAAAATTCACCAATGCTAGAAAAAACATCTAAAAACTATAATTGCTCATAAAATTCACCAGGAAAATATTTCTAAGCCAGAAAATGCAAAAAAAATTATGTAACTAAGGGGTAATAAACCCTAGGAAAAATATTAGGGTTTTACGGGTTCTCACACTCTCCCCCCCTTAAAAGAATTTCGTCCTCGAAATTTCTTATTAACGAAATCTATCAAATCTAGAGTACCCAACGGACCATACCTTCTCCATCCTCAGACGAGTCAGGGACCTGATGCTGCTCTAGAGAATATACTCGAGCTGGTGCCTTCGATCCCGTCCCTTCTCCTTTCGTCTGTCCAGGGTTGTTCTTGGCGGGTTGCTGAGAATTGGGCTTGGTCGGTGGCAGAATCCCTCTCCGCTCGCGCAGGCGAGCTGGACAGTTAGCAATCCGATGTTCAGCGCTTCCACAGCGCAAGCATTTTCCTTCTTTCTTCCAGCAATTTGTTTCCGTATGACTTGGCCCTCCGCAATATCCACAGGGACCACGAGTAGCAGAGACCAGTCCTCCCTGAGGGACATCACGCGACACCCCTGGTTGCCGTACTTCCCCGTTTCCCTTGCGAACTTTAGAGATTATACTATTATCTGCTTGTTCTGAGCTGCTCCCCGGAAAACCCCTTTTTCTTGCTTGGAAGTTTCTAACTTGTAACCCTGCAGTTTCAACGCGCTGGGCTTTTTCCACCGCATCACTAAAGGCATTAAGTTGGGCTACCGCCAGATCTTTTTGAATTTCCACGTTCAAGCCCTGGATAAAACGCCTTATTCGCCGTTGCTCGGTCATGATGAGTTCGGGCGCAAATTTGGATAGGCGGGTGAATTGACTCTCATATTCCGCCACAGTCTGAGCCCCTTGCCGGAGCCGGATAAACTCGTCCTCCTTCCTCTCCTGGACTAGAGGAGGCAAAAACTTTGCATTAAATTCTCGGATGAAGTTCACCCAAGTCCTAGGCGTCTGCTCCCGCTCCCATTTCTGTCTAATTACGTTCCACCAGGAACGGGCAGCTCCCTCCAGTTGGAACACGGCAAAAGTGACCTGCCTTTCGTCAGGGTAGTGTAGGGCCGCGAATATATCAACCATTTTCTCAAGCCACTTCTCAGCAACGTCGGGGTCGGGTCCCCCAATAAACTTTGGCGGGGAAAACTTTTGAAAACGTTCGAGAGCTCTATCCTCGCTCTCGACGTGGTTACCAAGGTTCCCGGGGTTAGGGTTTGGGTTTTGGCTCTGTTGTTGTACTACTTGTGCTAGTAGGTTTGTCATTTGCTGCATAGCGGCAGCTATCTGCACATTGGGGTCTATTTGGGATTCAGGATTGGGTCCAGTAGAGGTTTCCCCAGTTTCCCTAACCGGCGTGGGTTGTCTAGTTCCGCGCCCACGTCCCCGACCACTTCGTGTTCCTTCCATAAGTTTCACTCGGTCTAGGCAAGAATGCTAAACCAAAATAAGCACGATGCATGTAAGTAACACTCAAAACTTTTATGATAACACACATTTATACATTCCAAACAAGATCAACGCATATATACAAGCCGGTCAAAATTAGGCCGCACACATACATACAGCCAGTTAAGTCAAGTACAAACATAGACGATCCACCGAGGAATGGCCTTTCTAGTTCACCAAATCCTTTCTAACCTAGGCCCTCATATCTTTCGTATCCGGGCGCAAGAATCCCATCTAAGATAATTCACAACTCGAGCCGGCCGGTCCCAAGAGTAAACCATCCTTATTAAAGATTCCTACCCGACATACATACCTAGCTTCCTCGAGTCCTATGATAATGATTCGTACACTTATCACATGCCCGGTTCATAACTTACGCTCAAACGAGCACTTAGACATATTCATGAAATTAGGACCACAACACCACTTGGCCCAGTCTCACTCCGCGCAGAGACCACGCGAAGTGGCTCTGATACCAATTGTAACAGCCCCACTTTTCCCTAAGGCGAACCAAAGGGGTTAGCGGACTGCCTGCCCAGCTCTCGCCAGGACTACAGATCAGATTAGAGCAATCTATTGCGATCCGGAACTTACAAACGAGCGTAAACAGGTCAAAATGGTAAAATAACCCAAAATAAAAAAATGAAATCCGGAGTCGGTCATGAATAGTAACCGATCCGTCAAAACCCAACCGAAAGAGCACGCAAACATTCACATCTGAACTTTAGCGATTACAATCCAAAAGGACATACAAAAGTTTTCAAAAGTTAATACATATACACGGTTTGCCAAATCAAAAGAGAAAATGCCCCAAAAGTATACTTAGGGTTTTAATACATGAGCTATACAAAAGATATGTTCAACTAGCTCAATTTGGCAGCCATTTGTCAAATCCAGACCAAAAGGGCAAAATTTTCCTGTAAGGAAAACAAAAGGAACAGAAAGGGGTGAGCTTGCGATCAATGAGGTACCAAACAGATAGCATTGAAATCATGGCATTTCACATTTAACAAATCAGACACACATGTCAGATGTAAATCAAAGGAACCAATGATTCAAATCAGAAGGATACGGGTGGCTCTCAGGAGCCAAATTTCCAGCGCAATACTTGATCCAAACCGGTTGACTCTCCGTCAACGTATATAGAACCAACGCGTCCGTAGACCCCTCTTATCACCGAATTCCGTCCACCAAACACCCCTTTACCGGGCCCGCTCACCTCAAACGAACAAAATGGTAATACTCGAGTATACCGGAATCAAGGGTCTCAATACCCAAAATCCCCGAACAGACTACCGTGGTTTGTTATCTAATCGTCCAGGCCCTTGCCGGCCCGACTCGAATAACTTAGCCACAGGATTGAGCTCATAGGTCATAGAAATCCGAACAGATGCAGACACAGATAACAGATTCAGATACAGATACAGAATAGCAGATTCAGATAGCAGATTCAGACGGCAGATTCAGATAGGCACTCAAAATTGGCATATGGACAGACAAGAGAACGAGTGTGATAAAGTACACCCTCGTCTCAAACAAATTAAACAAATCGCAGAGCAGAAATCAAGTTAAACAGCAATGGAGGGGAGTGGTACACTCACCGGCTCAACTTCAAAAGTTTTCACTTCAGATTGGCCTTAATCGCCAAGAAACCCTAAAATAACCAAAATAAACCAATTGAAGGTTTTACTTCCAGAATCGAGTAAACAGAATGCACATGTGAGGCTCGACTACACGTCGTACGCCTTGCCAAATAAATACTAGTGCAAGAATGCAAAAACACGATTCCCTTGGAAACGAAAAGGTAGCATGAAGACCTAGGCGCAAACAACCCAAAAGCCCTTTCATTTCTACCAAAAGGCAAATCCAACTTAAAAGAACCAAACGGCCTAGAAAATCGGGCAGCACTTCCCCTAAATTTCTTACTTTTCCAGCCATTAAGGCTTCATTATTTCCTCAAATCAGCCCTAACATTTCACACCAAAGGTCATCTCATTTCCCAAAAGCCGTACAGGGCTCAAAGTGGTACAAGTACAAAAGTTAGCTAGGAAACAACCAAAATGAAAGCAAGCCCTAAGAGAGACTCGACGACGAGTCATAAAACAATGCTGAACACAACCCCAATAGGGTCTCATATGCATAAATAAGCATGATAGCAAACCAGAATTAGAAATAGCATTAGTCTTGGCCCCAAATAGAAAAACTGTTTTGCCCTTATTTTGCGGTAATGGTGTCAAATTCACTATGATTATCGGATGGGGGTGTAAGACCCACCGTTTCGAAGCCAAGAAACAGAGCTACAACAATGTAGAAGGTCACTCAATCCAGTTCCTAACACAACTAGGTCAAATATGCAAAATACTATACCAGAATTCCCAAAACAGGTTTGCAAATCACACAAAACTGTAATTACTATAACTCAGTCTATACAAGTCCAAATGCCGAAATTCAAAAGGAAAATGATAGCTAAGACATCCAGTAACATTTCATCAGAAGACACCAACTTCAAAATCCAAACCAAATCCAGTCAAAATAGGCAATTACTATCGCAGTTCCGCACATTCTGTTCACCAAAAACAGCAACAGTAAAAACGGCATAACTCACTCTATACTACTCCAAATGCCCTGAAATTTTGTAGGCACTTCATACTCACCAATACCTACAACTTTCATGTTTTGAGAAAAGTCCAATTCGGCCGATAGCTATGACCTAAAATTTCGGACAGGATAGGGGTTCATGAACCCTAACTTTTCACAATTCACTTCAAATCCAAAATTGGTTGCATTTATCAACAATTCACACCCACTAGAGTCAAAGCCCCTTATTACCAACCATCAAAAACAACCATACCATCAAAATCATATGAAACCAGAAAATTCATCATAAAATGGAAAACTTCACTAAATCAAGCCAAACCAAGAAATAAATCATATATTCCAACACTCAAGCCACTTCTAAGCATACTATAACCATCATTAGGTGTAGTAGAGGTTCAAGCATCACTTACCAAGTATCAAGAGATGTAGAGAGGTGTTGGCCACCTTAGAGCTTCAAACAAACTTCACTCATACCCTTACTATCACTAGAAGGAAAGATTGTATGGAGTACAAACTAAGTTAAACACTTGATTTGGTGGATTTGGACAAGTTGGAAGCTTGAAATGTTGAAGAATTTTCTTCCTTCTTGCAAGTGAGAGGTTCGGCCACAATGAGAAGAAAAATGGTGAATTTTGTGATTTTTTTGAGATATATAATCCTTTGGTCAAAAAAGTCAAAAATGTGAATAGTATTTCTTAAGTCAACTCCAATGATCTTGTGACACTTGTCACTATCATAAATGCATTCCTATCCTTTCTTTTCTCTCTCTCATCAATCAAATCTCACTCTCTACTTATCTCTTAACACCCGATAAATTTTTCACAGTATCCGAAACTTAACCTTATTGACCGAATTTTTCTGAACTTTTCGCACTAGTGGGTCCCACATCTAATAGATAATCTTAATTTTCTAAAAATTCACCAATGCTAGAAAAAACATCTAAAAACTATAATTGCTCATAAAATTCACCAGGAAAATATTTCTAAGCCAGAAAATGCAAAAAAAATTATGTAACTAAGGGGTAATAAACCCTAGGAAAAATATTAGGGTTTTACGGGTTCTCACACTCTCCCCCCCTTAAAAGAATTTCGTCCTCGAAATTTCTTATTAACGGAATCTATCAAATCTAGAGTACCCAACGGACCATACCTTCTCCATCCTCAGACGAGTCAGGGACCTGATGCTGCTCTAGAGAATATACTCGAGCTGGTGCCTTCGATCCCGTCCCTTCTCCTTTCGTCTGTCCAGGGTTGTTCTTGGCGGGTTGCTGAGAATTGGGCTTGGTCGGTGGCAGAATCCCTCTCCGCTCGCGCAGGCGAGCTGGACAGTTAGCAATCCGATGTTCAGCGCTTCCACAGCGCAAGCATTTTCCTTCTTTCTTCCAGCAATTTGTTTCCGTATGACTTGGCCCTCCGCAATATCCACAGGGACCACGAGTAGCAGAGACCAGTCCTCCCTGAGGGACATCACGCGACACCCCTGGTTGCCGTACTTCCCCGTTTCCCTTGCGAACTTTAGAGATTATACTATTATCTGCTTGTTCTGAGCTGCTCCCCGGAAAACCCCTTTTTCTTGCTTGGAAGTTTCTAACTTGTAACCCTGCAGTTTCAACGCGCTGGGCTTTTTCCACCGCATCACTAAAGGCATTAAGTTGGGCTACCGCCAGATCTTTTTGAATTTCCACGTTCAAGCCCTGGATAAAACGCCTTATTCGCCGTTGCTCGGTCATGATGAGTTCGGGCGCAAATTTGGATAGGCGGGTGAATTGACTCTCATATTCCGCCACAGTCTGAGCCCCTTGCCGGAGCCGGATAAACTCGTCCTCCTTCCTCTCCTGGACTAGAGGAGGCAAAAACTTTGCATTAAATTCTCGGATGAAGTTCACCCAAGTCCTAGGCGTCTGCTCCCGCTCCCATTTCTGTCTAATTACGTTCCACCAGGAACGGGCAGCTCCCTCCAGTTGGAACACGGCAAAAGTGACCTGCCTTTCGTCAGGGTAGTGTAGGGCCGCGAATATATCAACCATTTTCTCAAGCCACTTCTCAGCAACGTCGGGGTCGGGTCCCCCAATAAACTTTGGCGGGGAAAACTTTTGAAAACGTTCGAGAGCTCTATCCTCGCTCTCGACGTGGTTACCAAGGTTCCCGGGGTTAGGGTTTGGGTTTTGGCTCTGTTGTTGTACTACTTGTGCTAGTAGGTTTGTCATTTGCTGCATAGCGGCAGCTATCTGCACATTGGGGTCTATTTGGGATTCAGGATTGGGTCCAGTAGAGGTTTCCCCAGTTTCCCTAACCGGCGTGGGTTGTCTAGTTCCGCGCCCACGTCCCCGACCACTTCGTGTTCCTTCCATAAGTTTCACTCGGTCTAGGCAAGAATGCTAAACCAAAATAAGCACGATGCATGTAAGTAACACTCAAAACTTTTATGATAACACACATTTATACATTCCAAACAAGATCAACGCATATATACAAGCCGGTCAAAATTAGGCCGCACACATACATACAGCCAGTTAAGTCAAGTACAAACATAGACGATCCACCGAGGAATGGCCTTTCTAGTTCACCAAATCCTTTCTAACCTAGGCCCTCATATCTTTCGTATCCGGGCGCAAGAATCCCATCTAAGATAATTCACAACTCGAGCCGGCCGGTCCCAAGAGTAAACCATCCTTATTAAAGATTCCTACCCGACATACATACCTAGCTTCCTCGAGTCCTATGATAATGATTCGTACACTTATCACATGCCCGGTTCATAACTTACGCTCAAACGAGCACTTAGACATATTCATGAAATTAGGACCACAACACCACTTGGCCCAGTCTCACTCCGCGCAGAGACCACGCGAAGTGGCTCTGATACCAATTGTAACAGCCCCACTTTTCCCTAAGGCGAACCAAAGGGGTTAGCGGACTGCCTGCCCAGCTCTCGCCAGGACTACAGATCAGATTAGAGCAATCTATTGCGATCCGGAACTTACAAACGAGCGTAAACAGGTCAAAATGGTAAAATAACCCAAAATAAAAAAATGAAATCCGGAGTCGGTCATGAATAGTAACCGATCCGTCAAAACCCAACCGAAAGAGCACGCAAACATTCACATCTGAACTTTAGCGATTACAATCCAAAAGGACATACAAAAGTTTTCAAAAGTTAATACATATACACGGTTTGCCAAATCAAAAGAGAAAATGCCCCAAAAGTATACTTAGGGTTTTAATACATGAGCTATACAAAAGATATGTTCAACTAGCTCAATTTGGCAGCCATTTGTCAAATCCAGACCAAAAGGGCAAAATTTTCCTGTAAGGAAAACAAAAGGAACAGAAAGGGGTGAGCTTGCGATCAATGAGGTACCAAACAGATAGCATTGAAATCATGGCATTTCACATTTAACAAATCAGACACACATGTCAGATGTAAATCAAAGGAACCAATGATTCAAATCAGAAGGATACGGGTGGCTCTCAGGAGCCAAATTTCCAGCGCAATACTTGATCCAAACCGGTTGACTCTCCGTCAACGTATATAGAACCAACGCGTCCGTAGACCCCTCTTATCACCGAATTCCGTCCACCAAACACCCCTTTACCGGGCCCGCTCACCTCAAACGAACAAAATGGTAATACTCGAGTATACCGGAATCAAGGGTCTCAATACCCAAAATCCCCGAACAGACTACCGTGGTTTGTTATCTAATCGTCCAGGCCCTTGCCGGCCCGACTCGAATAACTTAGCCACAGGATTGAGCTCATAGGTCATAGAAATCCGAACAGATGCAGACACAGATAACAGATTCAGATACAGATACAGAATAGCAGATTCAGATAGCAGATTCAGACGGCAGATTCAGATAGGCACTCAAAATTGGCATATGGACAGACAAGAGAACGAGTGTGATAAAGTACACCCTCGTCTCAAACAAATTAAACAAATCGCAGAGCAGAAATCAAGTTAAACAGCAATGGAGGGGAGTGGTACACTCACCGGCTCAACTTCAAAAGTTTTCACTTCAGATTGGCCTTAATCGCCAAGAAACCCTAAAATAACCAAAATAAACCAATTGAAGGTTTTACTTCCAGAATCGAGTAAACAGAATGCACATGTGAGGCTCGACTACACGTCGTACGCCTTGCCAAATAAATACTAGTGCAAGAATGCAAAAACACGATTCCCTTGGAAACGAAAAGGTAGCATGAAGACCTAGGCGCAAACAACCCAAAAGCCCTTTCATTTCTACCAAAAGGCAAATCCAACTTAAAAGAACCAAACGGCCTAGAAAATCGGGCAGCACTTCCCCTAAATTTCTTACTTTTCCAGCCATTAAGGCTTCATTATTTCCTCAAATCAGCCCTAACATTTCACACCAAAGGTCATCTCATTTCCCAAAAGCCGTACAGGGCTCAAAGTGGTACAAGTACAAAAGTTAGCTAGGAAACAACCAAAATGAAAGCAAGCCCTAAGAGAGACTCGACGACGAGTCATAAAACAATGCTGAACACAACCCCAATAGGGTCTCATATGCATAAATAAGCATGATAGCAAACCAGAATTAGAAATAGCATTAGTCTTGGCCCCAAATAGAAAAACTGTTTTGCCCTTATTTTGCGGTAATGGTGTCAAATTCACTATGATTATCGGATGGGGGTGTAAGACCCACCGTTTCGAAGCCAAGAAACAGAGCTACAACAATGTAGAAGGTCACTCAATCCAGTTCCTAACACAACTAGGTCAAATATGCAAAATACTATACCAGAATTCCCAAAACAGGTTTGCAAATCACACAAAACTGTAATTACTATAACTCAGTCTATACAAGTCCAAATGCCGAAATTCAAAAGGAAAATGATAGCTAAGACATCCAGTAACATTTCATCAGAAGACACCAACTTCAAAATCCAAACCAAATCCAGTCAAAATAGGCAATTACTATCGCAGTTCCGCACATTCTGTTCACCAAAAACAGCAACAGTAAAAACGGCATAACTCACTCTATACTACTCCAAATGCCCTGAAATTTTGTAGGCACTTCATACTCACCAATACCTACAACTTTCATGTTTTGAGAAAAGTCCAATTCGGCCGATAGCTATGACCTAAAATTTCGGACAGGATAGGGGTTCATGAACCCTAACTTTTCACAATTCACTTCAAATCCAAAATTGGTTGCATTTATCAACAATTCACACCCACTAGAGTCAAAGCCCCTTATTACCAACCATCAAAAACAACCATACCATCAAAATCATATGAAACCAGAAAATTCATCATAAAATGGAAAACTTCACTAAATCAAGCCAAACCAAGAAATAAATCATATATTCCAACACTCAAGCCACTTCTAAGCATACTATAACCATCATTAGGTGTAGTAGAGGTTCAAGCATCACTTACCAAGTATCAAGAGATGTAGAGAGGTGTTGGCCACCTTAGAGCTTCAAACAAACTTCACTCATACCCTTACTATCACTAGAAGGAAAGATTGTATGGAGTACAAACTAAGTTAAACACTTGATTTGGTGGATTTGGACAAGTTGGAAGCTTGAAATGTTGAAGAATTTTCTTCCTTCTTGCAAGTGAGAGGTTCGGCCACAATGAGAAGAAAAATGGTGAATTTTGTGATTTTTTTGAGATATATAATCCTTTGGTCAAAAAAGTCAAAAATGTGAATAGTATTTCTTAAGTCAACTCCAATGATCTTGTGACACTTGTCACTATCATAAATGCATTCCTATCCTTTCTTTTCTCTCTCTCATCAATCAAATCTCACTCTCTACTTATCTCTTAACACCCGATAAATTTTTCACAGTATCCGAAACTTAACCTTATTGACCGAATTTTTCTGAACTTTTCGCACTAGTGGGTCCCACATCTAATAGATAATCTTAATTTTCTAAAAATTCACCAATGCTAGAAAAAACATCTAAAAACTATAATTGCTCATAAAATTCACCAGGAAAATATTTCTAAGCCAGAAAATGCAAAAAAAATTATGTAACTAAGGGGTAATAAACCCTAGGAAAAATATTAGGGTTTTACGGGTTCTCACACTCTCCCCCCCTTAAAAGAATTTCGTCCTCGAAATTTCTTATTAACGGAATCTATCAAATCTAGAGTACCCAACGGACCATACCTTCTCCATCCTCAGACGAGTCAGGGACCTGATGCTGCTCTAGAGAATATACTCGAGCTGGTGCCTTCGATCCCGTCCCTTCTCCTTTCGTCTGTCCAGGGTTGTTCTTGGCGGGTTGCTGAGAATTGGGCTTGGTCGGTGGCAGAATCCCTCTCCGCTCGCGCAGGCGAGCTGGACAGTTAGCAATCCGATGTTCAGCGCTTCCACAGCGCAAGCATTTTCCTTCTTTCTTCCAGCAATTTGTTTCCGTATGACTTGGCCCTCCGCAATATCCACAGGGACCACGAGTAGCAGAGACCAGTCCTCCCTGAGGGACATCACGCGACACCCCTGGTTGCCGTACTTCCCCGTTTCCCTTGCGAACTTTAGAGATTATACTATTATCTGCTTGTTCTGAGCTGCTCCCCGGAAAACCCCTTTTTCTTGCTTGGAAGTTTCTAACTTGTAACCCTGCAGTTTCAACGCGCTGGGCTTTTTCCACCGCATCACTAAAGGCATTAAGTTGGGCTACCGCCAGATCTTTTTGAATTTCCACGTTCAAGCCCTGGATAAAACGCCTTATTCGCCGTTGCTCGGTCATGATGAGTTCGGGCGCAAATTTGGATAGGCGGGTGAATTGACTCTCATATTCCGCCACAGTCTGAGCCCCTTGCCGGAGCCGGATAAACTCGTCCTCCTTCCTCTCCTGGACTAGAGGAGGCAAAAACTTTGCATTAAATTCTCGGATGAAGTTCACCCAAGTCCTAGGCGTCTGCTCCCGCTCCCATTTCTGTCTAATTACGTTCCACCAGGAACGGGCAGCTCCCTCCAGTTGGAACACGGCAAAAGTGACCTGCCTTTCGTCAGGGTAGTGTAGGGCCGCGAATATATCAACCATTTTCTCAAGCCACTTCTCAGCAACGTCGGGGTCGGGTCCCCCAATAAACTTTGGCGGGGAAAACTTTTGAAAACGTTCGAGAGCTCTATCCTCGCTCTCGACGTGGTTACCAAGGTTCCCGGGGTTAGGGTTTGGGTTTTGGCTCTGTTGTTGTACTACTTGTGCTAGTAGGTTTGTCATTTGCTGCATAGCGGCAGCTATCTGCACATTGGGGTCTATTTGGGATTCAGGATTGGGTCCAGTAGAGGTTTCCCCAGTTTCCCTAACCGGCGTGGGTTGTCTAGTTCCGCGCCCACGTCCCCGACCACTTCGTGTTCCTTCCATAAGTTTCACTCGGTCTAGGCAAGAATGCTAAACCAAAATAAGCACGATGCATGTAAGTAACACTCAAAACTTTTATGATAACACACATTTATACATTCCAAACAAGATCAACGCATATATACAAGCCGGTCAAAATTAGGCCGCACACATACATACAGCCAGTTAAGTCAAGTACAAACATAGACGATCCACCGAGGAATGGCCTTTCTAGTTCACCAAATCCTTTCTAACCTAGGCCCTCATATCTTTCGTATCCGGGCGCAAGAATCCCATCTAAGATAATTCACAACTCGAGCCGGCCGGTCCCAAGAGTAAACCATCCTTATTAAAGATTCCTACCCGACATACATACCTAGCTTCCTCGAGTCCTATGATAATGATTCGTACACTTATCACATGCCCGGTTCATAACTTACGCTCAAACGAGCACTTAGACATATTCATGAAATTAGGACCACAACACCACTTGGCCCAGTCTCACTCCGCGCAGAGACCACGCGAAGTGGCTCTGATACCAATTGTAACAGCCCCACTTTTCCCTAAGGCGAACCAAAGGGGTTAGCGGACTGCCTGCCCAGCTCTCGCCAGGACTACAGATCAGATTAGAGCAATCTATTGCGATCCGGAACTTACAAACGAGCGTAAACAGGTCAAAATGGTAAAATAACCCAAAATAAAAAAATGAAATCCGGAGTCGGTCATGAATAGTAACCGATCCGTCAAAACCCAACCGAAAGAGCACGCAAACATTCACATCTGAACTTTAGCGATTACAATCCAAAAGGACATACAAAAGTTTTCAAAAGTTAATACATATACACGGTTTGCCAAATCAAAAGAGAAAATGCCCCAAAAGTATACTTAGGGTTTTAATACATGAGCTATACAAAAGATATGTTCAACTAGCTCAATTTGGCAGCCATTTGTCAAATCCAGACCAAAAGGGCAAAATTTTCCTGTAAGGAAAACAAAAGGAACAGAAAGGGGTGAGCTTGCGATCAATGAGGTACCAAACAGATAGCATTGAAATCATGGCATTTCACATTTAACAAATCAGACACACATGTCAGATGTAAATCAAAGGAACCAATGATTCAAATCAGAAGGATACGGGTGGCTCTCAGGAGCCAAATTTCCAGCGCAATACTTGATCCAAACCGGTTGACTCTCCGTCAACGTATATAGAACCAACGCGTCCGTAGACCCCTCTTATCACCGAATTCCGTCCACCAAACACCCCTTTACCGGGCCCGCTCACCTCAAACGAACAAAATGGTAATACTCGAGTATACCGGAATCAAGGGTCTCAATACCCAAAATCCCCGAACAGACTACCGTGGTTTGTTATCTAATCGTCCAGGCCCTTGCCGGCCCGACTCGAATAACTTAGCCACAGGATTGAGCTCATAGGTCATAGAAATCCGAACAGATGCAGACACAGATAACAGATTCAGATACAGATACAGAATAGCAGATTCAGATAGCAGATTCAGACGGCAGATTCAGATAGGCACTCAAAATTGGCATATGGACAGACAAGAGAACGAGTGTGATAAAGTACACCCTCGTCTCAAACAAATTAAACAAATCGCAGAGCAGAAATCAAGTTAAACAGCAATGGAGGGGAGTGGTACACTCACCGGCTCAACTTCAAAAGTTTTCACTTCAGATTGGCCTTAATCGCCAAGAAACCCTAAAATAACCAAAATAAACCAATTGAAGGTTTTACTTCCAGAATCGAGTAAACAGAATGCACATGTGAGGCTCGACTACACGTCGTACGCCTTGCCAAATAAATACTAGTGCAAGAATGCAAAAACACGATTCCCTTGGAAACGAAAAGGTAGCATGAAGACCTAGGCGCAAACAACCCAAAAGCCCTTTCATTTCTACCAAAAGGCAAATCCAACTTAAAAGAACCAAACGGCCTAGAAAATCGGGCAGCACTTCCCCTAAATTTCTTACTTTTCCAGCCATTAAGGCTTCATTATTTCCTCAAATCAGCCCTAACATTTCACACCAAAGGTCATCTCATTTCCCAAAAGCCGTACAGGGCTCAAAGTGGTACAAGTACAAAAGTTAGCTAGGAAACAACCAAAATGAAAGCAAGCCCTAAGAGAGACTCGACGACGAGTCATAAAACAATGCTGAACACAACCCCAATAGGGTCTCATATGCATAAATAAGCATGATAGCAAACCAGAATTAGAAATAGCATTAGTCTTGGCCCCAAATAGAAAAACTGTTTTGCCCTTATTTTGCGGTAATGGTGTCAAATTCACTATGATTATCGGATGGGGGTGTAAGACCCACCGTTTCGAAGCCAAGAAACAGAGCTACAACAATGTAGAAGGTCACTCAATCCAGTTCCTAACACAACTAGGTCAAATATGCAAAATACTATACCAGAATTCCCAAAACAGGTTTGCAAATCACACAAAACTGTAATTACTATAACTCAGTCTATACAAGTCCAAATGCCGAAATTCAAAAGGAAAATGATAGCTAAGACATCCAGTAACATTTCATCAGAAGACACCAACTTCAAAATCCAAACCAAATCCAGTCAAAATAGGCAATTACTATCGCAGTTCCGCACATTCTGTTCACCAAAAACAGCAACAGTAAAAACGGCATAACTCACTCTATACTACTCCAAATGCCCTGAAATTTTGTAGGCACTTCATACTCACCAATACCTACAACTTTCATGTTTTGAGAAAAGTCCAATTCGGCCGATAGCTATGACCTAAAATTTCGGACAGGATAGGGGTTCATGAACCCTAACTTTTCACAATTCACTTCAAATCCAAAATTGGTTGCATTTATCAACAATTCACACCCACTAGAGTCAAAGCCCCTTATTACCAACCATCAAAAACAACCATACCATCAAAATCATATGAAACCAGAAAATTCATCATAAAATGGAAAACTTCACTAAATCAAGCCAAACCAAGAAATAAATCATATATTCCAACACTCAAGCCACTTCTAAGCATACTATAACCATCATTAGGTGTAGTAGAGGTTCAAGCATCACTTACCAAGTATCAAGAGATGTAGAGAGGTGTTGGCCACCTTAGAGCTTCAAACAAACTTCACTCATACCCTTACTATCACTAGAAGGAAAGATTGTATGGAGTACAAACTAAGTTAAACACTTGATTTGGTGGATTTGGACAAGTTGGAAGCTTGAAATGTTGAAGAATTTTCTTCCTTCTTGCAAGTGAGAGGTTCGGCCACAATGAGAAGAAAAATGGTGAATTTTGTGATTTTTTTGAGATATATAATCCTTTGGTCAAAAAAGTCAAAAATGTGAATAGTATTTCTTAAGTCAACTCCAATGATCTTGTGACACTTGTCACTATCATAAATGCATTCCTATCCTTTCTTTTCTCTCTCTCATCAATCAAATCTCACTCTCTACTTATCTCTTAACACCCGATAAATTTTTCACAGTATCCGAAACTTAACCTTATTGACCGAATTTTTCTGAACTTTTCGCACTAGTGGGTCCCACATCTAATAGATAATCTTAATTTTCTAAAAATTCACCAATGCTAGAAAAAACATCTAAAAACTATAATTGCTCATAAAATTCACCAGGAAAATATTTCTAAGCCAGAAAATGCAAAAAAAATTATGTAACTAAGGGGTAATAAACCCTAGGAAAAATATTAGGGTTTTACGGGTTCTCACACTCTCCCCCCCTTAAAAGAATTTCGTCCTCGAAATTTCTTATTAACGGAATCTATCAAATCTAGAGTACCCAACGGACCATACCTTCTCCATCCTCAGACGAGTCAGGGACCTGATGCTGCTCTAGAGAATATACTCGAGCTGGTGCCTTCGATCCCGTCCCTTCTCCTTTCGTCTGTCCAGGGTTGTTCTTGGCGGGTTGCTGAGAATTGGGCTTGGTCGGTGGCAGAATCCCTCTCCGCTCGCGCAGGCGAGCTGGACAGTTAGCAATCCGATGTTCAGCGCTTCCACAGCGCAAGCATTTTCCTTCTTTCTTCCAGCAATTTGTTTCCGTATGACTTGGCCCTCCGCAATATCCACAGGGACCACGAGTAGCAGAGACCAGTCCTCCCTGAGGGACATCACGCGACACCCCTGGTTGCCGTACTTCCCCGTTTCCCTTGCGAACTTTAGAGATTATACTATTATCTGCTTGTTCTGAGCTGCTCCCCGGAAAACCCCTTTTTCTTGCTTGGAAGTTTCTAACTTGTAACCCTGCAGTTTCAACGCGCTGGGCTTTTTCCACCGCATCACTAAAGGCATTAAGTTGGGCTACCGCCAGATCTTTTTGAATTTCCACGTTCAAGCCCTGGATAAAACGCCTTATTCGCCGTTGCTCGGTCATGATGAGTTCGGGCGCAAATTTGGATAGGCGGGTGAATTGACTCTCATATTCCGCCACAGTCTGAGCCCCTTGCCGGAGCCGGATAAACTCGTCCTCCTTCCTCTCCTGGACTAGAGGAGGCAAAAACTTTGCATTAAATTCTCGGATGAAGTTCACCCAAGTCCTAGGCGTCTGCTCCCGCTCCCATTTCTGTCTAATTACGTTCCACCAGGAACGGGCAGCTCCCTCCAGTTGGAACACGGCAAAAGTGACCTGCCTTTCGTCAGGGTAGTGTAGGGCCGCGAATATATCAACCATTTTCTCAAGCCACTTCTCAGCAACGTCGGGGTCGGGTCCCCCAATAAACTTTGGCGGGGAAAACTTTTGAAAACGTTCGAGAGCTCTATCCTCGCTCTCGACGTGGTTACCAAGGTTCCCGGGGTTAGGGTTTGGGTTTTGGCTCTGTTGTTGTACTACTTGTGCTAGTAGGTTTGTCATTTGCTGCATAGCGGCAGCTATCTGCACATTGGGGTCTATTTGGGATTCAGGATTGGGTCCAGTAGAGGTTTCCCCAGTTTCCCTAACCGGCGTGGGTTGTCTAGTTCCGCGCCCACGTCCCCGACCACTTCGTGTTCCTTCCATAAGTTTCACTCGGTCTAGGCAAGAATGCTAAACCAAAATAAGCACGATGCATGTAAGTAACACTCAAAACTTTTATGATAACACACATTTATACATTCCAAACAAGATCAACGCATATATACAAGCCGGTCAAAATTAGGCCGCACACATACATACAGCCAGTTAAGTCAAGTACAAACATAGACGATCCACCGAGGAATGGCCTTTCTAGTTCACCAAATCCTTTCTAACCTAGGCCCTCATATCTTTCGTATCCGGGCGCAAGAATCCCATCTAAGATAATTCACAACTCGAGCCGGCCGGTCCCAAGAGTAAACCATCCTTATTAAAGATTCCTACCCGACATACATACCTAGCTTCCTCGAGTCCTATGATAATGATTCGTACACTTATCACATGCCCGGTTCATAACTTACGCTCAAACGAGCACTTAGACATATTCATGAAATTAGGACCACAACACCACTTGGCCCAGTCTCACTCCGCGCAGAGACCACGCGAAGTGGCTCTGATACCAATTGTAACAGCCCCACTTTTCCCTAAGGCGAACCAAAGGGGTTAGCGGACTGCCTGCCCAGCTCTCGCCAGGACTACAGATCAGATTAGAGCAATCTATTGCGATCCGGAACTTACAAACGAGCGTAAACAGGTCAAAATGGTAAAATAACCCAAAATAAAAAAATGAAATCCGGAGTCGGTCATGAATAGTAACCGATCCGTCAAAACCCAACCGAAAGAGCACGCAAACATTCACATCTGAACTTTAGCGATTACAATCCAAAAGGACATACAAAAGTTTTCAAAAGTTAATACATATACACGGTTTGCCAAATCAAAAGAGAAAATGCCCCAAAAGTATACTTAGGGTTTTAATACATGAGCTATACAAAAGATATGTTCAACTAGCTCAATTTGGCAGCCATTTGTCAAATCCAGACCAAAAGGGCAAAATTTTCCTGTAAGGAAAACAAAAGGAACAGAAAGGGGTGAGCTTGCGATCAATGAGGTACCAAACAGATAGCATTGAAATCATGGCATTTCACATTTAACAAATCAGACACACATGTCAGATGTAAATCAAAGGAACCAATGATTCAAATCAGAAGGATACGGGTGGCTCTCAGGAGCCAAATTTCCAGCGCAATACTTGATCCAAACCGGTTGACTCTCCGTCAACGTATATAGAACCAACGCGTCCGTAGACCCCTCTTATCACCGAATTCCGTCCACCAAACACCCCTTTACCGGGCCCGCTCACCTCAAACGAACAAAATGGTAATACTCGAGTATACCGGAATCAAGGGTCTCAATACCCAAAATCCCCGAACAGACTACCGTGGTTTGTTATCTAATCGTCCAGGCCCTTGCCGGCCCGACTCGAATAACTTAGCCACAGGATTGAGCTCATAGGTCATAGAAATCCGAACAGATGCAGACACAGATAACAGATTCAGATACAGATACAGAATAGCAGATTCAGATAGCAGATTCAGACGGCAGATTCAGATAGGCACTCAAAATTGGCATATGGACAGACAAGAGAACGAGTGTGATAAAGTACACCCTCGTCTCAAACAAATTAAACAAATCGCAGAGCAGAAATCAAGTTAAACAGCAATGGAGGGGAGTGGTACACTCACCGGCTCAACTTCAAAAGTTTTCACTTCAGATTGGCCTTAATCGCCAAGAAACCCTAAAATAACCAAAATAAACCAATTGAAGGTTTTACTTCCAGAATCGAGTAAACAGAATGCACATGTGAGGCTCGACTACACGTCGTACGCCTTGCCAAATAAATACTAGTGCAAGAATGCAAAAACACGATTCCCTTGGAAACGAAAAGGTAGCATGAAGACCTAGGCGCAAACAACCCAAAAGCCCTTTCATTTCTACCAAAAGGCAAATCCAACTTAAAAGAACCAAACGGCCTAGAAAATCGGGCAGCACTTCCCCTAAATTTCTTACTTTTCCAGCCATTAAGGCTTCATTATTTCCTCAAATCAGCCCTAACATTTCACACCAAAGGTCATCTCATTTCCCAAAAGCCGTACAGGGCTCAAAGTGGTACAAGTACAAAAGTTAGCTAGGAAACAACCAAAATGAAAGCAAGCCCTAAGAGAGACTCGACGACGAGTCATAAAACAATGCTGAACACAACCCCAATAGGGTCTCATATGCATAAATAAGCATGATAGCAAACCAGAATTAGAAATAGCATTAGTCTTGGCCCCAAATAGAAAAACTGTTTTGCCCTTATTTTGCGGTAATGGTGTCAAATTCACTATGATTATCGGATGGGGGTGTAAGACCCACCGTTTCGAAGCCAAGAAACAGAGCTACAACAATGTAGAAGGTCACTCAATCCAGTTCCTAACACAACTAGGTCAAATATGCAAAATACTATACCAGAATTCCCAAAACAGGTTTGCAAATCACACAAAACTGTAATTACTATAACTCAGTCTATACAAGTCCAAATGCCGAAATTCAAAAGGAAAATGATAGCTAAGACATCCAGTAACATTTCATCAGAAGACACCAACTTCAAAATCCAAACCAAATCCAGTCAAAATAGGCAATTACTATCGCAGTTCCGCACATTCTGTTCACCAAAAACAGCAACAGTAAAAACGGCATAACTCTCTCTATACTACTCCAAATGCCCTGAAATTTTGTAGGCACTTCATACTCACCAATACCTACAACTTTCATGTTTTGAGAAAAGTCCAATTCGGCCGATAGCTATGACCTAAAATTTCGGACAGGATAGGGGTTCATGAACCCTAACTTTTCACAATTCACTTCAAATCCAAAATTGGTTGCATTTATCAA
The DNA here is from genome assembly GCF_036785885.1 of Coffea arabica. NCBI lineage: Eukaryota > Viridiplantae > Streptophyta > Magnoliopsida > Gentianales > Rubiaceae > Coffea > Coffea arabica. The sequence goes on from NC_092321.1 coordinate 38,723,914, forward strand.
CAATTCACACCCACTAGAGTCAAAGCCCCTTATTACCAACCATCAAAAACAACCATACCATCAAAATCATATGAAACCAGAAAATTCATCATAAAATGGAAAACTTCACTAAATCAAGCCAAACCAAGAAATAAATCATATATTCCAACACTCAAGCCACTTCTAAGCATACTATAACCATCATTAGGTGTAGTAGAGGTTCAAGCATCACTTACCAAGTATCAAGAGATGTAGAGAGGTGTTGGCCACCTTAGAGCTTCAAACAAACTTCACTCATACCCTTACTATCACTAGAAGGAAAGATTGTATGGAGTACAAACTAAGTTAAACACTTGATTTGGTGGATTTGGACAAGTTGGAAGCTTGAAATGTTGAAGAATTTTCTTCCTTCTTGCAAGTGAGAGGTTCGGCCACAATGAGAAGAAAAATGGTGAATTTTGTGATTTTTTTGAGATATATAATCCTTTGGTCAAAAAAGTCAAAAATGTGAATAGTATTTCTTAAGTCAACTCCAATGATCTTGTGACACTTGTCACTATCATAAATGCATTCCTATCCTTTCTTTTCTCTCTCTCATCAATCAAATCTCACTCTCTACTTATCTCTTAACACCCGATAAATTTTTCACAGTATCCGAAACTTAACCTTATTGACCGAATTTTTCTGAACTTTTCGCACTAGTGGGTCCCACATCTAATAGATAATCTTAATTTTCTAAAAATTCACCAATGCTAGAAAAAACATCTAAAAACTATAATTGCTCATAAAATTCACCAGGAAAATATTTCTAAGCCAGAAAATGCAAAAAAAATTATGTAATTAAGGGGTAATAAACCCTAGGAAAAATATTAGGGTTTTACGGGTTCTCACACTCCTGAGCCCCTTGCCGGAGCCGGATAAACTCGTCCTCCTTCCTCTCCTGGACTAGAGGAGGCAAAAACTTTGCATTAAATTCTCGGATGAAGTTCACCCAAGTCCTAGGCGTCTGCTCCCGCTCCCATTTCTGTCTAATTACGTTCCACCAGGAACGGGCAGCTCCCTCCAGTTGGAACACGGCAAAAGTGACCTGCCTTTCGTCAGGGTAAGCTACTCACTTGGCCTCTTAATGAACCTATACTTTAGTAGGGAACGAATCCAATTATTAATGTTTTCACTCGTTGACCTAGGTTTGGGCAACGACGGTGATCGTAACTGAGACGTTTGACGTCGATTATTACTTTTGCTTGACAGGTGAGTGTTCCACTACCTGCTACTTGTTATGAGAAATATTCGTGTACTTGAAAGTATTGAATTGTTATTGTTTGAGCCAAACACTGTTTTAATTAAAATTGAGGCGAGTGTGTACTTTATCGCACTCGACCTTTCTTATTTTTTCTTTTCACTGAGGCTCTACTTACTGAATGAATTAACATGAAATGAGATATTGCTATACATGACTGTGCTTAAGTTGCGTGGATGACATTCCACCAACTATCCGTTGACACCCTGGGGTTTGCCCTAGGGAGAGGTGGGGCTGTCACAGTTGGTATCAGAGCTTAGGCTTCAGATCTTTGTAGAGTATCCTAGACATAAAAGCTCAGGATGCTGGACTGTGGGATTGGTTTGAAAGTTAAGTGATCACTGGAAGGAAAAAAAAAATTTTGAGCCTAGGTTTGAATTGGTTTGGGCGAGTTAGGAATTTTCGACTTGAGGATTATATTTGATTATTTTCCCTTAAGAGTACTTAAGTTTATCTACACTTTGTGTAGGCTGGATGAATCTGGCGGCCCTAGTAATAGACCGGTTGGCGAGCCATCCCGTGGGGACTTACCGATGATTAAGTATCAAATCAGACCCGGAGGCCTAGAGCCTATTGGGGCTTATCTAATCACTACAAGTGGTGTGAGTGTCTGCAAATTTTACCTATTCTAATGGAGTAGTGTTGGCCGTTGTGAAGGAGCGAAAGTTGCTTGCCCGGGACAATGCTAGGTTTAAAGCTGAAGTCAATCAACTAAAGGAAACTACTAAAATGCAAGCCGATCGAATTAAGGAGCACAGGTATGATATGGTTGAAGGCCATCAAAGGATTGGTAAATCTTTGTATGTAACTTGGAGAAGCTCAGGAACGCGTTTAGGGGGCAATAAAAGTGAGGAATAGAGTCGAGTCAAACCTGAATGTTTGTGATGACCTGTTTGGGGACTTCAGTAGACTTAAGTGGTGAAGTCTCTAACATTGGAGACGAGGCAAGTGTTGACCTTGCCTAGACCGGAGGAGGGTCAGCTAGTCCCGCATCAAACTAAGCCTACACCTCTAGGCTACTACTTTGGATGATTTTGACTACTATACATAGAAAGGATAAGGGATGTGGTGACTCGGTGGTTGTACAATTTTCTTTTGACTACTTGCACTGGATTTTTCCTTGATATGACTGTATGACTGTATTTGTATCTGTGAGTCTCGTACCTGATACTTTTGGTCTAGTTATCTTACAAACAACTACTATGAGCCTTGGAATGTATAATACTTTGACTTTGACTGTGACTGTGAATTGGACTGTGACTGTTACCGTAACTTTGACCTCGACTTTATTACGACATTGGCATTTAATTGCTTTATATTTTCACTCGCTTATTGTGACTCCGATTTCATTTTATTTGACTTTTGAAAAGGAATAATCATCTATCATGTACCAACACGTACTTACCCATTGGTTAAAATACTTGGACCCTAGACCAGTGAGTAATAAAGGAGAATAGGTCCAGGACCAAGAAGAGGAATAAAGGTTTGTAGTCAATTAGAACCAGGGACCCGGAGGTGGAGTAGGGGACCAGGTAGCTACAGCTATCAATCGTATGACTGATCTACTGTTTACTGGCCATTCAGTTGACCAACAAGGTCAAACACCGGGTAACTAGTAAAGGAACCTTGAAGTAAGTGAAGATAGAGTCCTAAATCAGTTCCAAAAGTTCACACCTCCTAAATTTCTTGGAGAACTAGATCCCGAAATTGCCGAGAACTGGTTTGAAAGAATGGAAGATATTTTACTGCTTCGCGTGGTCTCTGCGCGAAGTGAGCTTGGGGCCAAGTGGTGTTAATGTTTCGATTATGTGAGTCAGTGGAAAGGACTAGGTGCTCTTTTTGGGCGTAAGCTATGAATGATGACTGTTATAAGCGTAAACCCTTTATCAGGATACTTGGGAGGAATAGATATGTACGTCGGGTACGAATCTGTAATATGGGTGATTTACTCTTAGGACCGGCCGGCTCGAGTTGTGAATTACCTTATTGTGGATTCTTGTACTTGAGTACCAAAAAGTGGAGAGCCCTAGAATAAGGGCCTGTATCTTGATTGCACTTGAGACAAGTTTTAATGGCAAAAGTCAAGGCGCGAAGGATCCTAATATTTGACCTAGTTATTGGACTGATTGAGGGAATAAATCTCGGAAGCTATCATGGACTAATCTCAAAATAGTCTGACAGGGTTTCTATAGATGGTGGCTAGATTATACTGTACGTCGAGAAATTTGCACTGAAGATCTGTTTCCTTCACCCATGACTGTGAAGACATGATAAGTGTTTATTTCGAATGTGGGGCGGTTTGATTACAACTATATGGATATTTCTACTCCTCTTGTGACATTCTTTCCTATGCTTCCTTGACACCTATCCACTAATGTCTAAGTATGGACTTGACTCGATTATGATCGTGGCGAGATCGTGAGTTTTGGAATTATGCATGGGAATTTGAGAAAAGAATTGGATTCTATACCTGTATGCAAGAGATTGAGATAGGAGGTAGAAGTTCCGACACATAAAGTACGCTTTAGGGTTGCTATGTGCATAAGTGATAAGGATACTCTCGTATTGAAATTCCCGAATAAGAATGAGTGGCATTGTATTCTGAGCTATTAGCCTACCTGTATTCTATTATCTTGTCTATCTCACTTGAGGATAGCTACGTTTAATTCCTTGTGGTAGGATCGGAGGAGAATGAATTTAAAAGTTATATGACTAGAGTTTCCAATTGTAATTAGTTACTTACTTTGCTCCTTTGATTTACTGGCAAGCTACTATCGAGATAAGTGAATTAGTGAGATGACAAATGTGACTGATCTGCATAAGAAAATAGAGGTTATTAAAAAAGAAATAGAGTTCCAAAAGAGATGAACTGAGTACTGGGAAAGATGATGGGAACCAAAATACCTAGAGAACATTGAACTATTGCATCAGAACATACGATTGAAAGGAAATATGAAGGGGTTCCACAAGAGGTACAGAATAAGTTTGTACCAGTACATTTGCCAAGTTGAATAGCCATTAATGAGGTTTTTGCCTGGATAAGTTATAATCATTGGACTATGCATAGTGACATTTTTATATAGCAAGATGTATTCCCTTAGGAACAGTGGACTTGGTACCTGCTGTTTTAATAAGTGCTATGAAATATTGGTGGTGGTGCAATATTGGATCCTTATCCCTGAGTTTATTGCCCTACTTTGGTCTTTGAGTTAAAAATTTATCGTTTGTCGCTCGAAGGGAAGAAATGATTTAATGTACAGAGTGTATGGGTTAAAGAGCTAGCAAGAATAGTAACCATGTTGTAACTCTTCTTTCTATCGAGATTAAGGTTTGCGTCACATTTTTCACCTTGACTAAATCAACAATTTGACCGAATTGTCTTCATCTTCCCTCTTACTTGGCCGAACCAAGAGAGAAGAGAAACCAAAGAGAGACCTCCAACTCCAACCTCAATTTTGTACTTGAATCTGAAGTTACTCCATGGAAATGTTAACTAAGAAAGATTTCAAGGTATTGGTGGAGCGATTTTTGAGGAAGAAGCCCTGGATTTCCATCTTTCTTGAGGTTACAAGGTAACTTTGGCTAGCAATTTTCCTCTACTACCAATATAGGAAAACTAGTGGATTAAGGTAGTACTTTTGGCAGCTTTATGGAAAATTTCATGGGTTGAACTAGTGTTATGGTAATTTATGGTTTTATGGTGAATTTTCTACCACACGTCATGCTTAAGTACTGACCATGGTCTGATAGCTTTGTTATGACTTGCCTAAAGAAAATTCAAGCTTGTGATTAAGAATTTCAGCTTCGGGTTTCATTTTGCTAAACTTGAGTAGAGACGGTTATATGCTTGATGTAGTGAGTTGTGGGCTTGATATTTATATGCTTGAGTTGAAGCTATTTCATGGGAAGAATGAAGCCTTGAATGGGCTAGGAAAAGTTAGTAAACACAAAGGATGTGCCGCTGAAAATTTTTTCCGCAGGGAACCTTGGAAGGTTTTACAGAATTTGTTATATCTTGATGTAGAAAAGTCAAAATTGAGTTTTATTATGTTTGAAACTAGATTCAGAGTATCAGTATTGTTCTCAATTTCCATGAATATCTATGATTTTTCAAAGTTGACTGAAACTGTATACCTGTTCTGTCTGTTACTGGGTGAAGCAGCAACTTTAGGTTGGAATTTGACCGACTCGTGGATTGGATCTTACAATGGTACCTTCTAGAAAGTTGTAACAATTTGAATCCATATTCCGACGGTATAAAGTTTTTTAAGTTTTGGACATAAGAAGCTCGAGATAAGATTTTCAAATGAGATCACGCAAAACTAAAAAAATTTCTATTTTTCCTAGGATTATTCCTACTTACATTCCCAACTTTAGGATTGGAGTTGGTAAACTATTTTGAGGTTGGTTTATGAGTAGAAACGAGACTTAAATGAAAGGAAAATGAGTTCTTCAAACCACCTTAGGTCGGACAGTTTACAACTTTGCATTTTGAACGTCTTTTCTACTTTCTCTAAACGTTTGGCTATAAGTGATACTTTTCTGCTCTAAATGACTTTTGCAACATTGATTAGTAAGGACATAAGGATTATTCTTCGATGGGAACAAGCTAGTATTATATTTCGATAGGTTATACAACTATGAAACTTGTAAATTGAAACATGTTCTAAATAAAGATTTGTAGCTTCAATTCCTACATAATATGGCTTTGTATTGCTGGTCTTACTAAAGCATGCGCTCACAGGACTCGAGAGAGTTAAAAAGGATATTCATCGAAAATATTTTGAACTACTCAGTAATCAAGCTGAGAATCTCGAGGGCGAAATTCTTTAAGGGGGAGAGAGTGTGAGAACCCTCATTTTTAAAATACAATTTCCCCAAACTACATGCCTTGCACCAAGATTTAAACCACCTCTTATATGCCCTGGCATTATATTTCACAATGTGTTACAACAAATCCCTTGTATTGACCCTCACTTTAAAACACAATTTTCTTACTTACATGCCTTATTATAAGATCTAGACCATTTAATATATGCCCTTACAAATTATTTTCTATGTGTTATAATAATTTCCATGCATTTCATTTCAATTCATTTTACTTGAAGTAAAATATTTCCTTGAGCTAGGTTGTAAATAATTCACCACTTGTAATTGTCCAAGTGTTCTTTTATTAGTGGTAGAGACTTTATGTGAGAGATTAGAGGTGTTGAATAATTATTGGTGCATTTGGAAAGGTAAGAATGGCATTAGTCAAAGATTAAGAAAGGTTAGGACAATAATGGAGCCATGTGGCAAAACCCTAGCCATGTATCTTGTTTGACCAAAGGATTAGAGGAATTTTAAACCAACTTTGCTTCATTTTCCTCCAAAATTTCGTCCACCTTAAGGGCTTCCAAGGGAAGGAAGAAAACTCCATCTTCTTGCTATGACAACCTTAGCTTGATCTTGAACAAAAACCAAAAGAGAAAGATCTAGAGTTTGTGAGAAAATTTCCTTCAATCTTTGAGGTTGTTTCAAGCCTAAAGCTTCTATTGTGGTGGTTTGTTTGGTGACCAAAGCAACTTGTAAGTAAGGTATGTAATCTTTAAAATTTGGGTTTATGATGTTATATCATCTACTTGAGGTTGAAATGGTGAAAACAACTTGTTATGGTTGAATTTGGGGTTAGTTTCTTGAGTTAATCAAGTAATGGTTAGGTTTACTAATATGCATACCAAGTGTTTGATGAAATGTCTAACCCTTATTCATGTGTGTTTATGAAGTATTGATATGTTTTAAACCCCTATTTAGTTGGATCTAATACTTGGTATGTGCAAGGAATGAAAATAACAAGAAGAGTAGAAGTTAGAAATTTTTTAAAGTGTGCTGACCGAAACTTTTTAAGCTTGCTGCCCGGTTTTTCCTTGATATTTTCATGCACATTTTGGCTACAAATGTGAGTATTATATGTTGGGTTATGTGTGTGGAGGTTGTCTACAAAAAAATTAGCCAATTTGGTTGAATTATAAACAAAGGAGGAAAACTGGACTAGGTCCAGAAATTTTCTGTCCAGCCATCTTGTTAAGGTCATAACGTGTTACTCACTGATCAGAATTGAGTGCCGTTTATGGCAATTGAAAGTAGACTCTTAGAGCTTTAAAACGGTACAAAGCTCATTTTCTGGTTCATCCCGAGCGATCCATGGCGAGTCTGGAAAGTTGGCTGTCCGGGAAGTACTGTTCATCCGAGACAGTCCAGAAAGTTCATTTGGTTTCTTAATTTTGAGCCACTTATGTTGGGATTTTGGAAATGGTTTCTTCTAGACAAATTTAGCCTTATGAACCTAGTTTCCAATGCAACTGACGGAACCAAATTCTGACTTTCCCACAATGAGCAATGACCGTTTCCCCGAGGCTGGCCGGGCGAGACAGTTTAACCCGTAATGAAGCCTTTGAGCTGTAGTGAAACTTTTCTTTTGCCAAACTTTCATGTACATACTAGACTTGTTTTCCATGAACTTTCACCGTGGTTTAGACCCTATTTGCATGCCGGATTAAGTAGCTTAAGCTACTCACTTGGCCTCTTAATGAACCTATACTTTAGTAGGGAACGAATCCAATTATTAATGTTTTCACTCGTTGACCTAGGTTTGGGCAACGACGGTGATCGTAACTGAGACGTTTGACGTCGATTATTACTTTTGCTTGACAGGTGAGTGTTCCACTACCTGCTACTTGTTATGAGAAATATTCGTGTACTTGAAAGTATTGAATTGTTATTGTTTGAGCCAAACACTGTTTTAATTAAAATTGAGGCGAGTGTGTACTTTATCGCACTCGACCTTTCTTATTTTTTCTTTTCACTGAGGCTCTACTTACTGAATGAATTAACATGAAATGAGATATTGCTATACATGACTGTGCTTAAGTTGCGTGGATGACATTCCACCAACTACTGTTACTGTTTGGGTACCCAACCTCATAGGTGAGTCGGTTGTATCGAGCCAGCAAGGGCTTGGTCAAGAAGGCCGATAAACCTTGAGGACTGTTTACTGTTCACTGGAAATTGAATCTTGCTTGGAGGTCCCTGGTGAAGCATAGCCGCTGTGCTTGCTTGTTGTGATCCTCGGCTTGATACTGTTTCATTGGAATCCTTGAGCATTGGAAACTCGGATTCCTGGTATACTCGAGTATTACCAAACTACTGTTTATGGAGTGCGGGCCCGGTGGGGGGTTGTTTGGTGGACGGAGACTGGTGAAAGTGGTGTTGTACGGACCTATATACTGTTACAAGTGTTGGCGGAGTGTCAACAGGAGGCAATTATGATCAAGCTCAAGTGGACCTTTGGCTTTTGAAAGCCACCCGTATCCTTGAATTGAACTGTTATTTTACTGTACGGTGTTTAGTTGGCTATTTTGTGATTTTATGTGGCTATGTGTTTACTTGTTTACCTGGAACCTCACTGGGCTTTAGCTCACTCCATTCCCTTTGTTTTCCTTAATAGATCGGGAAGGGATTTGATCGAGGGCTTTCTTAGCTTTATTTTGCCGTTCTTGCGTTTTGAGGTTGTAACTTTCGTTTAAGCAGACTTGTAAGCTTAAATTCTTAAGGGTGATTTATATTATGTAATTTTGAGTGAAGCGTGGTAAGTTGGCATACGATGATATATGTACTAAGCTGAATTGTTGAATTAGTGATTATGTTTGAGTTAGTGTTTCAATCCCCTGCATTGTCAAATGTTACATTCGTTTCATTGATGATATTAGTACTTTGAACGACTGAGTCCTGGCGAGAGTTGGGCAGGCAGTCCGTTGACACCCTGGGGTTTGCCCTAGGGAGAGGTGGGGCTGTCACAGTTGGTATCAGAGCTTAGGCTTCAGATCTTTGTAGAGTATCCTAGACATAAAAGCTCAGGATGCTGGACTGTGGGATTGGTTTGAAAGTTAAGTGATCACTGGAAGGAAAAAAAAAATTTTGAGCCTAGGTTTGAATTGGTTTGGGCGAGTTAGGAATTTTCGACTTGAGGATTATATTTGATTATTTTCCCTTAAGAGTACTTAAGTTTATCTACACTTTGTGTAGGCTGGATGAATCTGGCGGCCCTAGTAATAGACCGGTTGGCGAGCCATCCCGTGGGGACTTACCGATGATTAAGTATCAAATCAGACCCGGAGGCCTAGAGCCTATTGGGGCTTATCTAATCACTACAAGTGGTGTGAGTGTCTGCAAATTTTACCTATTCTAATGGAGTAGTGTTGGCCGTTGTGAAGGAGCGAAAGTTGCTTGCCCGGGACAATGCTAGGTTTAAAGCTGAAGTCAATCAACTAAAGGAAACTACTAAAATGCAAGCCGATCGAATTAAGGAGCACAGGTATGATATGGTTGAAGGCCATCAAAGGATTGGTAAATCTTTGTATGTAACTTGGAGAAGCTCAGGAACGCGTTTAGGGGGCAATAAAAGTGAGGAATAGAGTCGAGTCAAACCTGAATGTTTGTGATGACCTGTTTGGGGACTTCAGTAGACTTAAGTGGTGAAGTCTCTAACATTGGAGACGAGGCAAGTGTTGACCTTGCCTAGACCGGAGGAGGGTCAGCTAGTCCCGCATCAAACTAAGCCTACACCTCTAGGCTACTACTTTGGATGATTTTGACTACTATACATAGAAAGGATAAGGGATGTGGTGACTCGGTGGTTGTACAATTTTCTTTTGACTACTTGCACTGGATTTTTCCTTGATATGACTGTATGACTGTATTTGTATCTGTGAGTCTCGTACCTGATACTTTTGGTCTAGTTATCTTACAAACAACTACTATGAGCCTTGGAATGTATAATACTTTGACTTTGACTGTGACTGTGAATTGGACTGTGACTGTTACCGTAACTTTGACCTCGACTTTATTACGACATTGGCATTTAATTGCTTTATATTTTCACTCGCTTATTGTGACTCCGATTTCATTTTATTTGACTTTTGAAAAGGAATAATCATCTATCATGTACCAACACGTACTTACCCATTGGTTAAAATACTTGGACCCTAGACCAGTGAGTAATAAAGGAGAATAGGTCCAGGACCAAGAAGAGGAATAAAGGTTTGTAGTCAATTAGAACCAGGGACCCGGAGGTGGAGTAGGGGACCAGGTAGCTACAGCTATCAATCGTATGACTGATCTACTGTTTACTGGCCATTCAGTTGACCAACAAGGTCAAACACCGGGTAACTAGTAAAGGAACCTTGAAGTAAGTGAAGATAGAGTCCTAAATCAGTTCCAAAAGTTCACACCTCCTAAATTTCTTGGAGAACTAGATCCCGAAATTGCCGAGAACTGGTTTGAAAGAATGGAAGATATTTTACTGCTTCGCGTGGTCTCTGCGCGAAGTGAGCTTGGGGCCAAGTGGTGTTAATGTTTCGATTATGTGAGTCAGTGGAAAGGACTAGGTGCTCTTTTTGGGCGTAAGCTATGAATGATGACTGTTATAAGCGTAAACCCTTTATCAGGATACTTGGGAGGAATAGATATGTACGTCGGGTACGAATCTGTAATATGGGTGATTTACTCTTAGGACCGGCCGGCTCGAGTTGTGAATTACCTTATTGTGGATTCTTGTACTTGAGTACCAAAAAGTGGAGAGCCCTAGAATAAGGGCCTGTATCTTGATTGCACTTGAGACAAGTTTTAATGGCAAAAGTCAAGGCGCGAAGGATCCTAATATTTGACCTAGTTATTGGACTGATTGAGGGAATAAATCTCGGAAGCTATCATGGACTAATCTCAAAATAGTCTGACAGGGTTTCTATAGATGGTGGCTAGATTATACTGTACGTCGAGAAATTTGCACTGAAGATCTGTTTCCTTCACCCATGACTGTGAAGACATGATAAGTGTTTATTTCGAATGTGGGGCGGTTTGATTACAACTATATGGATATTTCTACTCCTCTTGTGACATTCTTTCCTATGCTTCCTTGACACCTATCCACTAATGTCTAAGTATGGACTTGACTCGATTATGATCGTGGCGAGATCGTGAGTTTTGGAATTATGCATGGGAATTTGAGAAAAGAATTGGATTCTATACCTGTATGCAAGAGATTGAGATAGGAGGTAGAAGTTCCGACACATAAAGTACGCTTTAGGGTTGCTATGTGCATAAGTGATAAGGATACTCTCGTATTGAAATTCCCGAATAAGAATGAGTGGCATTGTATTCTGAGCTATTAGCCTACCTGTATTCTATTATCTTGTCTATCTCACTTGAGGATAGCTACGTTTAATTCCTTGTGGTAGGATCGGAGGAGAATGAATTTAAAAGTTATATGACTAGAGTTTCCAATTGTAATTAGTTACTTACTTTGCTCCTTTGATTTACTGGCAAGCTACTATCGAGATAAGTGAATTAGTGAGATGACAAATGTGACTGATCTGCATAAGAAAATAGAGGTTATTAAAAAAGAAATAGAGTTCCAAAAGAGATGAACTGAGTACTGGGAAAGATGATGGGAACCAAAATACCTAGAGAACATTGAACTATTGCATCAGAACATACGATTGAAAGGAAATATGAAGGGGTTCCACAAGAGGTACAGAATAAGTTTGTACCAGTACATTTGCCAAGTTGAATAGCCATTAATGAGGTTTTTGCCTGGATAAGTTATAATCATTGGACTATGCATAGTGACATTTTTATATAGCAAGATGTATTCCCTTAGGAACAGTGGACTTGGTACCTGCTGTTTTAATAAGTGCTATGAAATATTGGTGGTGGTGCAATATTGGATCCTTATCCCTGAGTTTATTGCCCTACTTTGGTCTTTGAGTTAAAAATTTATCGTTTGTCGCTCGAAGGGAAGAAATGATTTAATGTACAGAGTGTATGGGTTAAAGAGCTAGCAAGAATAGTAACCATGTTGTAACTCTTCTTTCTATCGAGATTAAGGTTTGCGTCACATTTTTCACCTTGACTAAATCAACAATTTGACCGAATTGTCTTCATCTTCCCTCTTACTTGGCCGAACCAAGAGAGAAGAGAAACCAAAGAGAGACCTCCAACTCCAACCTCAATTTTGTACTTGAATCTGAAGTTACTCCATGGAAATGTTAACTAAGAAAGATTTCAAGGTATTGGTGGAGCGATTTTTGAGGAAGAAGCCCTGGATTTCCATCTTTCTTGAGGTTACAAGGTAACTTTGGCTAGCAATTTTCCTCTACTACCAATATAGGAAAACTAGTGGATTAAGGTAGTACTTTTGGCAGCTTTATGGAAAATTTCATGGGTTGAACTAGTGTTATGGTAATTTATGGTTTTATGGTGAATTTTCTACCACACGTCATGCTTAAGTACTGACCATGGTCTGATAGCTTTGTTATGACTTGCCTAAAGAAAATTCAAGCTTGTGATTAAGAATTTCAGCTTCGGGTTTCATTTTGCTAAACTTGAGTAGAGACGGTTATATGCTTGATGTAGTGAGTTGTGGGCTTGATATTTATATGCTTGAGTTGAAGCTATTTCATGGGAAGAATGAAGCCTTGAATGGGCTAGGAAAAGTTAGTAAACACAAAGGATGTGCCGCTGAAAATTTTTTCCGCAGGGAACCTTGGAAGGTTTTACAGAATTTGTTATATCTTGATGTAGAAAAGTCAAAATTGAGTTTTATTATGTTTGAAACTAGATTCAGAGTATCAGTATTGTTCTCAATTTCCATGAATATCTATGATTTTTCAAAGTTGACTGAAACTGTATACCTGTTCTGTCTGTTACTGGGTGAAGCAGCAACTTTAGGTTGGAATTTGACCGACTCGTGGATTGGATCTTACAATGGTACCTTCTAGAAAGTTGTAACAATTTGAATCCATATTCCGACGGTATAAAGTTTTTTAAGTTTTGGACATAAGAAGCTCGAGATAAGATTTTCAAATGAGATCACGCAAAACTAAAAAAATTTCTATTTTTCCTAGGATTATTCCTACTTACATTCCCAACTTTAGGATTGGAGTTGGTAAACTATTTTGAGGTTGGTTTATGAGTAGAAACGAGACTTAAATGAAAGGAAAATGAGTTCTTCAAACCACCTTAGGTCGGACAGTTTACAACTTTGCATTTTGAACGTCTTTTCTACTTTCTCTAAACGTTTGGCTATAAGTGATACTTTTCTGCTCTAAATGACTTTTGCAACATTGATTAGTAAGGACATAAGGATTATTCTTCGATGGGAACAAGCTAGTATTATATTTCGATAGGTTATACAACTATGAAACTTGTAAATTGAAACATGTTCTAAATAAAGATTTGTAGCTTCAATTCCTACATAATATGGCTTTGTATTGCTGGTCTTACTAAAGCATGCGCTCACAGGACTCGAGAGAGTTAAAAAGGATATTCATCGAAAATATTTTGAACTACTCAGTAATCAAGCTGAGAATCTCGAGGGCGAAATTCTTTAAGGGGGAGAGAGTGTGAGAACCCTCATTTTTAAAATACAATTTCCCCAAACTACATGCCTTGCACCAAGATTTAAACCACCTCTTATATGCCCTGGCATTATATTTCACAATGTGTTACAACAAATCCCTTGTATTGACCCTCACTTTAAAACACAATTTTCTTACTTACATGCCTTATTATAAGATCTAGACCATTTAATATATGCCCTTACAAATTATTTTCTATGTGTTATAATAATTTCCATGCATTTCATTTCAATTCATTTTACTTGAAGTAAAATATTTCCTTGAGCTAGGTTGTAAATAATTCACCACTTGTAATTGTCCAAGTGTTCTTTTATTAGTGGTAGAGACTTTATGTGAGAGATTAGAGGTGTTGAATAATTATTGGTGCATTTGGAAAGGTAAGAATGGCATTAGTCAAAGATTAAGAAAGGTTAGGACAATAATGGAGCCATGTGGCAAAACCCTAGCCATGTATCTTGTTTGACCAAAGGATTAGAGGAATTTTAAACCAACTTTGCTTCATTTTCCTCCAAAATTTCGTCCACCTTAAGGGCTTCCAAGGGAAGGAAGAAAACTCCATCTTCTTGCTATGACAACCTTAGCTTGATCTTGAACAAAAACCAAAAGAGAAAGATCTAGAGTTTGTGAGAAAATTTCCTTCAATCTTTGAGGTTGTTTCAAGCCTAAAGCTTCTATTGTGGTGGTTTGTTTGGTGACCAAAGCAACTTGTAAGTAAGGTATGTAATCTTTAAAATTTGGGTTTATGATGTTATATCATCTACTTGAGGTTGAAATGGTGAAAACAACTTGTTATGGTTGAATTTGGGGTTAGTTTCTTGAGTTAATCAAGTAATGGTTAGGTTTACTAATATGCATACCAAGTGTTTGATGAAATGTCTAACCCTTATTCATGTGTGTTTATGAAGTATTGATATGTTTTAAACCCCTATTTAGTTGGATCTAATACTTGGTATGTGCAAGGAATGAAAATAACAAGAAGAGTAGAAGTTAGAAATTTTTTAAAGTGTGCTGACCGAAACTTTTTAAGCTTGCTGCCCGGTTTTTCCTTGATATTTTCATGCACATTTTGGCTACAAATGTGAGTATTATATGTTGGGTTATGTGTGTGGAGGTTGTCTACAAAAAAATTAGCCAATTTGGTTGAATTATAAACAAAGGAGGAAAACTGGACTAGGTCCAGAAATTTTCTGTCCAGCCATCTTGTTAAGGTCATAACGTGTTACTCACTGATCAGAATTGAGTGCCGTTTATGGCAATTGAAAGTAGACTCTTAGAGCTTTAAAACGGTACAAAGCTCATTTTCTGGTTCATCCCGAGCGATCCATGGCGAGTCTGGAAAGTTGGCTGTCCGGGAAGTACTGTTCATCCGAGACAGTCCAGAAAGTTCATTTGGTTTCTTAATTTTGAGCCACTTATGTTGGGATTTTGGAAATGGTTTCTTCTAGACAAATTTAGCCTTATGAACCTAGTTTCCAATGCAACTGACGGAACCAAATTCTGACTTTCCCACAATGAGCAATGACCGTTTCCCCGAGGCTGGCCGGGCGAGACAGTTTAACCCGTAATGAAGCCTTTGAGCTGTAGTGAAACTTTTCTTTTGCCAAACTTTCATGTACATACTAGACTTGTTTTCCATGAACTTTCACCGTGGTTTAGACCCTATTTGCATGCCGGATTAAGTAGCTTAAGCTACTCACTTGGCCTCTTAATGAACCTATACTTTAGTAGGGAACGAATCCAATTATTAATGTTTTCACTCGTTGACCTAGGTTTGGGCAACGACGGTGATCGTAACTGAGACGTTTGACGTCGATTATTACTTTTGCTTGACAGGTGAGTGTTCCACTACCTGCTACTTGTTATGAGAAATATTCGTGTACTTGAAAGTATTGAATTGTTATTGTTTGAGCCAAACACTGTTTTAATTAAAATTGAGGCGAGTGTGTACTTTATCGCACTCGACC
The DNA here is from genome assembly GCF_036785885.1 of Coffea arabica. Taxonomy (NCBI): domain Eukaryota; kingdom Viridiplantae; phylum Streptophyta; class Magnoliopsida; order Gentianales; family Rubiaceae; genus Coffea; species Coffea arabica. Next base: position 38,739,612 of record NC_092321.1, read on the forward strand.
TTTCTTATTTTTTCTTTTCACTGAGGCTCTACTTACTGAATGAATTAACATGAAATGAGATATTGCTATACATGACTGTGCTTAAGTTGCGTGGATGACATTCCACCAACTACTGTTACTGTTTGGGTACCCAACCTCATAGGTGAGTCGGTTGTATCGAGCCAGCAAGGGCTTGGTCAAGAAGGCCGATAAACCTTGAGGACTGTTTACTGTTCACTGGAAATTGAATCTTGCTTGGAGGTCCCTGGTGAAGCATAGCCGCTGTGCTTGCTTGTTGTGATCCTCGGCTTGATACTGTTTCATTGGAATCCTTGAGCATTGGAAACTCGGATTCCTGGTATACTCGAGTATTACCAAACTACTGTTTATGGAGTGCGGGCCCGGTGGGGGGTTGTTTGGTGGACGGAGACTGGTGAAAGTGGTGTTGTACGGACCTATATACTGTTACAAGTGTTGGCGGAGTGTCAACAGGAGGCAATTATGATCAAGCTCAAGTGGACCTTTGGCTTTTGAAAGCCACCCGTATCCTTGAATTGAACTGTTATTTTACTGTACGGTGTTTAGTTGGCTATTTTGTGATTTTATGTGGCTATGTGTTTACTTGTTTACCTGGAACCTCACTGGGCTTTAGCTCACTCCATTCCCTTTGTTTTCCTTAATAGATCGGGAAGGGATTTGATCGAGGGCTTTCTTAGCTTTATTTTGCCGTTCTTGCGTTTTGAGGTTGTAACTTTCGTTTAAGCAGACTTGTAAGCTTAAATTCTTAAGGGTGATTTATATTATGTAATTTTGAGTGAAGCGTGGTAAGTTGGCATACGATGATATATGTACTAAGCTGAATTGTTGAATTAGTGATTATGTTTGAGTTAGTGTTTCAATCCCCTGCATTGTCAAATGTTACATTCGTTTCATTGATGATATTAGTACTTTGAACGACTGAGTCCTGGCGAGAGTTGGGCAGGCAGTCCGTTGACACCCTGGGGTTTGCCCTAGGGAGAGGTGGGGCTGTCACAGTTGGTATCAGAGCTTAGGCTTCAGATCTTTGTAGAGTATCCTAGACATAAAAGCTCAGGATGCTGGACTGTGGGATTGGTTTGAAAGTTAAGTGATCACTGGAAGGAAAAAAAAATTTTGAGCCTAGGTTTGAATTGGTTTGGGCGAGTTAGGAATTTTCGACTTGAGGATTATATTTGATTATTTTCCCTTAAGAGTACTTAAGTTTATCTACACTTTGTGTAGGCTGGATGAATCTGGCGGCCCTAGTAATAGACCGGTTGGCGAGCCATCCCGTGGGGACTTACCGATGATTAAGTATCAAATCAGACCCGGAGGCCTAGAGCCTATTGGGGCTTATCTAATCACTACAAGTGGTGTGAGTGTCTGCAAATTTTACCTATTCTAATGGAGTAGTGTTGGCCGTTGTGAAGGAGCGAAAGTTGCTTGCCCGGGACAATGCTAGGTTTAAAGCTGAAGTCAATCAACTAAAGGAAACTACTAAAATGCAAGCCGATCGAATTAAGGAGCACAGGTATGATATGGTTGAAGGCCATCAAAGGATTGGTAAATCTTTGTATGTAACTTGGAGAAGCTCAGGAACGCGTTTAGGGGGCAATAAAAGTGAGGAATAGAGTCGAGTCAAACCTGAATGTTTGTGATGACCTGTTTGGGGACTTCAGTAGACTTAAGTGGTGAAGTCTCTAACATTGGAGACGAGGCAAGTGTTGACCTTGCCTAGACCGGAGGAGGGTCAGCTAGTCCCGCATCAAACTAAGCCTACACCTCTAGGCTACTACTTTGGATGATTTTGACTACTATACATAGAAAGGATAAGGGATGTGGTGACTCGGTGGTTGTACAATTTTCTTTTGACTACTTGCACTGGATTTTTCCTTGATATGACTGTATGACTGTATTTGTATCTGTGAGTCTCGTACCTGATACTTTTGGTCTAGTTATCTTACAAACAACTACTATGAGCCTTGGAATGTATAATACTTTGACTTTGACTGTGACTGTGAATTGGACTGTGACTGTTACCGTAACTTTGACCTCGACTTTATTACGACATTGGCATTTAATTGCTTTATATTTTCACTCGCTTATTGTGACTCCGATTTCATTTTATTTGACTTTTGAAAAGGAATAATCATCTATACGATTGAAAGGAAATATGAAGGGGTTCCACAAGAGGTACAGAATAAGTTTGTACCAGTACATTTGCCAAGTTGAATAGCCATTAATGAGGTTTTTGCCTGGATAAGTTATAATCATTGGACTATGCATAGTGACATTTTTATATAGCAAGATGTATTCCCTTAGGAACAGTGGACTTGGTACCTGCTGTTTTAATAAGTGCTATGAAATATTGGTGGTGGTGCAATATTGGATCCTTATCCCTGAGTTTATTGCCCTACTTTGGTCTTTGAGTTAAAAATTTATCGTTTGTCGCTCGAAGGGAAGAAATGATTTAATGTACAGAGTGTATGGGTTAAAGAGCTAGCAAGAATAGTAACCATGTTGTAACTCTTCTTTCTATCGAGATTAAGGTTTGCGTCACATTTTTCACCTTGACTAAATCAACAATTTGACCGAATTGTCTTCATCTTCCCTCTTACTTGGCCGAACCAAGAGAGAAGAGAAACCAAAGAGAGACCTCCAACTCCAACCTCAATTTTGTACTTGAATCTGAAGTTACTCCATGGAAATGTTAACTAAGAAAGATTTCAAGGTATTGGTGGAGCGATTTTTGAGGAAGAAGCCCTGGATTTCCATCTTTCTTGAGGTTACAAGGTAACTTTGGCTAGCAATTTTCCTCTACTACCAATATAGGAAAACTAGTGGATTAAGGTAGTACTTTTGGCAGCTTTATGGAAAATTTCATGGGTTGAACTAGTGTTATGGTAATTTATGGTTTTATGGTGAATTTTCTACCACACGTCATGCTTAAGTACTGACCATGGTCTGATAGCTTTGTTATGACTTGCCTAAAGAAAATTCAAGCTTGTGATTAAGAATTTCAGCTTCGGGTTTCATTTTGCTAAACTTGAGTAGAGACGGTTATATGCTTGATGTAGTGAGTTGTGGGCTTGATATTTATATGCTTGAGTTGAAGCTATTTCATGGGAAGAATGAAGCCTTGAATGGGCTAGGAAAAGTTAGTAAACACAAAGGATGTGCCGCTGAAAATTTTTTCCGCAGGGAACCTTGGAAGGTTTTACAGAATTTGTTATATCTTGATGTAGAAAAGTCAAAATTGAGTTTTATTATGTTTGAAACTAGATTCAGAGTATCAGTATTGTTCTCAATTTCCATGAATATCTATGATTTTTCAAAGTTGACTGAAACTGTATACCTGTTCTGTCTGTTACTGGGTGAAGCAGCAACTTTAGGTTGGAATTTGACCGACTCGTGGATTGGATCTTACAATGGTACCTTCTAGAAAGTTGTAACAATTTGAATCCATATTCCGACGGTATAAAGTTTTTTAAGTTTTGGACATAAGAAGCTCGAGATAAGATTTTCAAATGAGATCACGCAAAACTAAAAAAATTTCTATTTTTCCTAGGATTATTCCTACTTACATTCCCAACTTTAGGATTGGAGTTGGTAAACTATTTTGAGGTTGGTTTATGAGTAGAAACGAGACTTAAATGAAAGGAAAATGAGTTCTTCAAACCACCTTAGGTCGGACAGTTTACAACTTTGCATTTTGAACGTCTTTTCTACTTTCTCTAAACGTTTGGCTATAAGTGATACTTTTCTGCTCTAAATGACTTTTGCAACATTGATTAGTAAGGACATAAGGATTATTCTTCGATGGGAACAAGCTAGTATTATATTTCGATAGGTTATACAACTATGAAACTTGTAAATTGAAACATGTTCTAAATAAAGATTTGTAGCTTCAATTCCTACATAATATGGCTTTGTATTGCTGGTCTTACTAAAGCATGCGCTCACAGGACTCGAGAGAGTTAAAAAGGATATTCATCGAAAATATTTTGAACTACTCAGTAATCAAGCTGAGAATCTCGAGGGCGAAATTCTTTAAGGGGGAGAGAGTGTGAGAACCCTCATTTTTAAAATACAATTTCCCCAAACTACATGCCTTGCACCAAGATTTAAACCACCTCTTATATGCCCTGGCATTATATTTCACAATGTGTTACAACAAATCCCTTGTATTGACCCTCACTTTAAAACACAATTTTCTTACTTACATGCCTTATTATAAGATCTAGACCATTTAATATATGCCCTTACAAATTATTTTCTATGTGTTATAATAATTTCCATGCATTTCATTTCAATTCATTTTACTTGAAGTAAAATATTTCCTTGAGCTAGGTTGTAAATAATTCACCACTTGTAATTGTCCAAGTGTTCTTTTATTAGTGGTAGAGACTTTATGTGAGAGATTAGAGGTGTTGAATAATTATTGGTGCATTTGGAAAGGTAAGAATGGCATTAGTCAAAGATTAAGAAAGGTTAGGACAATAATGGAGCCATGTGGCAAAACCCTAGCCATGTATCTTGTTTGACCAAAGGATTAGAGGAATTTTAAACCAACTTTGCTTCATTTTCCTCCAAAATTTCGTCCACCTTAAGGGCTTCCAAGGGAAGGAAGAAAACTCCATCTTCTTGCTATGACAACCTTAGCTTGATCTTGAACAAAAACCAAAAGAGAAAGATCTAGAGTTTGTGAGAAAATTTCCTTCAATCTTTGAGGTTGTTTCAAGCCTAAAGCTTCTATTGTGGTGGTTTGTTTGGTGACCAAAGCAACTTGTAAGTAAGGTATGTAATCTTTAAAATTTGGGTTTATGATGTTATATCATCTACTTGAGGTTGAAATGGTGAAAACAACTTGTTATGGTTGAATTTGGGGTTAGTTTCTTGAGTTAATCAAGTAATGGTTAGGTTTACTAATATGCATACCAAGTGTTTGATGAAATGTCTAACCCTTATTCATGTGTGTTTATGAAGTATTGATATGTTTTAAACCCCTATTTAGTTGGATCTAATACTTGGTATGTGCAAGGAATGAAAATAACAAGAAGAGTAGAAGTTAGAAATTTTTTAAAGTGTGCTGACCGAAACTTTTTAAGCTTGCTGCCCGGTTTTTCCTTGATATTTTCATGCACATTTTGGCTACAAATGTGAGTATTATATGTTGGGTTATGTGTGTGGAGGTTGTCTACAAAAAAATTAGCCAATTTGGTTGAATTATAAACAAAGGAGGAAAACTGGACTAGGTCCAGAAATTTTCTGTCCAGCCATCTTGTTAAGGTCATAACGTGTTACTCACTGATCAGAATTGAGTGCCGTTTATGGCAATTGAAAGTAGACTCTTAGAGCTTTAAAACGGTACAAAGCTCATTTTCTGGTTCATCCCGAGCGATCCATGGCGAGTCTGGAAAGTTGGCTGTCCGGGAAGTACTGTTCATCCGAGACAGTCCAGAAAGTTCATTTGGTTTCTTAATTTTGAGCCACTTATGTTGGGATTTTGGAAATGGTTTCTTCTAGACAAATTTAGCCTTATGAACCTAGTTTCCAATGCAACTGACGGAACCAAATTCTGACTTTCCCACAATGAGCAATGACCGTTTCCCCGAGGCTGGCCGGGCGAGACAGTTTAACCCGTAATGAAGCCTTTGAGCTGTAGTGAAACTTTTCTTTTGCCAAACTTTCATGTACATACTAGACTTGTTTTCCATGAACTTTCACCGTGGTTTAGACCCTATTTGCATGCCGGATTAAGTAGCTTAAGCTACTCACTTGGCCTCTTAATGAACCTATACTTTAGTAGGGAACGAATCCAATTATTAATGTTTTCACTCGTTGACCTAGGTTTGGGCAACGACGGTGATCGTAACTGAGACGTTTGACGTCGATTATTACTTTTGCTTGACAGGTGAGTGTTCCACTACCTGCTACTTGTTATGAGAAATATTCGTGTACTTGAAAGTATTGAATTGTTATTGTTTGAGCCAAACACTGTTTTAATTAAAATTGAGGCGAGTGTGTACTTTATCGCACTCGACCTTTCTTATTTTTTCTTTTCACTGAGGCTCTACTTACTGAATGAATTAACATGAAATGAGATATTGCTATACATGACTGTGCTTAAGTTGCGTGGATGACATTCCACCAACTACTGTTACTGTTTGGGTACCCAACCTCATAGGTGAGTCGGTTGTATCGAGCCAGCAAGGGCTTGGTCAAGAAGGCCGATAAACCTTGAGGACTGTTTACTGTTCACTGGAAATTGAATCTTGCTTGGAGGTCCCTGGTGAAGCATAGCCGCTGTGCTTGCTTGTTGTGATCCTCGGCTTGATACTGTTTCATTGGAATCCTTGAGCATTGGAAACTCGGATTCCTGGTATACTCGAGTATTACCAAACTACTGTTTATGGAGTGCGGGCCCGGTGGGGGGTTGTTTGGTGGACGGAGACTGGTGAAAGTGGTGTTGTACGGACCTATATACTGTTACAAGTGTTGGCGGAGTGTCAACAGGAGGCAATTATGATCAAGCTCAAGTGGACCTTTGGCTTTTGAAAGCCACCCGTATCCTTGAATTGAACTGTTATTTTACTGTACGGTGTTTAGTTGGCTATTTTGTGATTTTATGTGGCTATGTGTTTACTTGTTTACCTGGAACCTCACTGGGCTTTAGCTCACTCCATTCCCTTTGTTTTCCTTAATAGATCGGGAAGGGATTTGATCGAGGGCTTTCTTAGCTTTATTTTGCCGTTCTTGCGTTTTGAGGTTGTAACTTTCGTTTAAGCAGACTTGTAAGCTTAAATTCTTAAGGGTGATTTATATTATGTAATTTTGAGTGAAGCGTGGTAAGTTGGCATACGATGATATATGTACTAAGCTGAATTGTTGAATTAGTGATTATGTTTGAGTTAGTGTTTCAATCCCCTGCATTGTCAAATGTTACATTCGTTTCATTGATGATATTAGTACTTTGAACGACTGAGTCCTGGCGAGAGTTGGGCAGGCAGTCCGTTGACACCCTGGGGTTTGCCCTAGGGAGAGGTGGGGCTGTCACAGTTGGTATCAGAGCTTAGGCTTCAGATCTTTGTAGAGTATCCTAGACATAAAAGCTCAGGATGCTGGACTGTGGGATTGGTTTGAAAGTTAAGTGATCACTGGAAGGAAAAAAAAATTTTGAGCCTAGGTTTGAATTGGTTTGGGCGAGTTAGGAATTTTCGACTTGAGGATTATATTTGATTATTTTCCCTTAAGAGTACTTAAGTTTATCTACACTTTGTGTAGGCTGGATGAATCTGGCGGCCCTAGTAATAGACCGGTTGGCGAGCCATCCCGTGGGGACTTACCGATGATTAAGTATCAAATCAGACCCGGAGGCCTAGAGCCTATTGGGGCTTATCTAATCACTACAAGTGGTGTGAGTGTCTGCAAATTTTACCTATTCTAATGGAGTAGTGTTGGCCGTTGTGAAGGAGCGAAAGTTGCTTGCCCGGGACAATGCTAGGTTTAAAGCTGAAGTCAATCAACTAAAGGAAACTACTAAAATGCAAGCCGATCGAATTAAGGAGCACAGGTATGATATGGTTGAAGGCCATCAAAGGATTGGTAAATCTTTGTATGTAACTTGGAGAAGCTCAGGAACGCGTTTAGGGGGCAATAAAAGTGAGGAATAGAGTCGAGTCAAACCTGAATGTTTGTGATGACCTGTTTGGGGACTTCAGTAGACTTAAGTGGTGAAGTCTCTAACATTGGAGACGAGGCAAGTGTTGACCTTGCCTAGACCGGAGGAGGGTCAGCTAGTCCCGCATCAAACTAAGCCTACACCTCTAGGCTACTACTTTGGATGATTTTGACTACTATACATAGAAAGGATAAGGGATGTGGTGACTCGGTGGTTGTACAATTTTCTTTTGACTACTTGCACTGGATTTTTCCTTGATATGACTGTATGACTGTATTTGTATCTGTGAGTCTCGTACCTGATACTTTTGGTCTAGTTATCTTACAAACAACTACTATGAGCCTTGGAATGTATAATACTTTGACTTTGACTGTGACTGTGAATTGGACTGTGACTGTTACCGTAACTTTGACCTCGACTTTATTACGACATTGGCATTTAATTGCTTTATATTTTCACTCGCTTATTGTGACTCCGATTTCATTTTATTTGACTTTTGAAAAGGAATAATCATCTATCATGTACCAACACGTACTTACCCATTGGTTAAAATACTTGGACCCTAGACCAGTGAGTAATAAAGGAGAATAGGTCCAGGACCAAGAAGAGGAATAAAGGTTTGTAGTCAATTAGAACCAGGGACCCGGAGGTGGAGTAGGGGACCAGGTAGCTACAGCTATCAATCGTATGACTGATCTACTGTTTACTGGCCATTCAGTTGACCAACAAGGTCAAACACCGGGTAACTAGTAAAGGAACCTTGAAGTAAGTGAAGATAGAGTCCTAAATCAGTTCCAAAAGTTCACACCTCCTAAATTTCTTGGAGAACTAGATCCCGAAATTGCCGAGAACTGGTTTGAAAGAATGGAAGATATTTTACTGCTTCGCGTGGTCTCTGCGCGAAGTGAGCTTGGGGCCAAGTGGTGTTAATGTTTCGATTATGTGAGTCAGTGGAAAGGACTAGGTGCTCTTTTTGGGCGTAAGCTATGAATGATGACTGTTATAAGCGTAAACCCTTTATCAGGATACTTGGGAGGAATAGATATGTACGTCGGGTACGAATCTGTAATATGGGTGATTTACTCTTAGGACCGGCCGGCTCGAGTTGTGAATTACCTTATTGTGGATTCTTGTACTTGAGTACCAAAAAGTGGAGAGCCCTAGAATAAGGGCCTGTATCTTGATTGCACTTGAGACAAGTTTTAATGGCAAAAGTCAAGGCGCGAAGGATCCTAATATTTGACCTAGTTATTGGACTGATTGAGGGAATAAATCTCGGAAGCTATCATGGACTAATCTCAAAATAGTCTGACAGGGTTTCTATAGATGGTGGCTAGATTATACTGTACGTCGAGAAATTTGCACTGAAGATCTGTTTCCTTCACCCATGACTGTGAAGACATGATAAGTGTTTATTTCGAATGTGGGGCGGTTTGATTACAACTATATGGATATTTCTACTCCTCTTGTGACATTCTTTCCTATGCTTCCTTGACACCTATCCACTAATGTCTAAGTATGGACTTGACTCGATTATGATCGTGGCGAGATCGTGAGTTTTGGAATTATGCATGGGAATTTGAGAAAAGAATTGGATTCTATACCTGTATGCAAGAGATTGAGATAGGAGGTAGAAGTTCCGACACATAAAGTACGCTTTAGGGTTGCTATGTGCATAAGTGATAAGGATACTCTCGTATTGAAATTCCCGAATAAGAATGAGTGGCATTGTATTCTGAGCTATTAGCCTACCTGTATTCTATTATCTTGTCTATCTCACTTGAGGATAGCTACGTTTAATTCCTTGTGGTAGGATCGGAGGAGAATGAATTTAAAAGTTATATGACTAGAGTTTCCAATTGTAATTAGTTACTTACTTTGCTCCTTTGATTTACTGGCAAGCTACTATCGAGATAAGTGAATTAGTGAGATGACAAATGTGACTGATCTGCATAAGAAAATAGAGGTTATTAAAAAAGAAATAGAGTTCCAAAAGAGATGAACTGAGTACTGGGAAAGATGATGGGAACCAAAATACCTAGAGAACATTGAACTATTGCATCAGAACATACGATTGAAAGGAAATATGAAGGGGTTCCACAAGAGGTACAGAATAAGTTTGTACCAGTACATTTGCCAAGTTGAATAGCCATTAATGAGGTTTTTGCCTGGATAAGTTATAATCATTGGACTATGCATAGTGACATTTTTATATAGCAAGATGTATTCCCTTAGGAACAGTGGACTTGGTACCTGCTGTTTTAATAAGTGCTATGAAATATTGGTGGTGGTGCAATATTGGATCCTTATCCCTGAGTTTATTGCCCTACTTTGGTCTTTGAGTTAAAAATTTATCGTTTGTCGCTCGAAGGGAAGAAATGATTTAATGTACAGAGTGTATGGGTTAAAGAGCTAGCAAGAATAGTAACCATGTTGTAACTCTTCTTTCTATCGAGATTAAGGTTTGCGTCACATTTTTCACCTTGACTAAATCAACAATTTGACCGAATTGTCTTCATCTTCCCTCTTACTTGGCCGAACCAAGAGAGAAGAGAAACCAAAGAGAGACCTCCAACTCCAACCTCAATTTTGTACTTGAATCTGAAGTTACTCCATGGAAATGTTAACTAAGAAAGATTTCAAGGTATTGGTGGAGCGATTTTTGAGGAAGAAGCCCTGGATTTCCATCTTTCTTGAGGTTACAAGGTAACTTTGGCTAGCAATTTTCCTCTACTACCAATATAGGAAAACTAGTGGATTAAGGTAGTACTTTTGGCAGCTTTATGGAAAATTTCATGGGTTGAACTAGTGTTATGGTAATTTATGGTTTTATGGTGAATTTTCTACCACACGTCATGCTTAAGTACTGACCATGGTCTGATAGCTTTGTTATGACTTGCCTAAAGAAAATTCAAGCTTGTGATTAAGAATTTCAGCTTCGGGTTTCATTTTGCTAAACTTGAGTAGAGACGGTTATATGCTTGATGTAGTGAGTTGTGGGCTTGATATTTATATGCTTGAGTTGAAGCTATTTCATGGGAAGAATGAAGCCTTGAATGGGCTAGGAAAAGTTAGTAAACACAAAGGATGTGCCGCTGAAAATTTTTTCCGCAGGGAACCTTGGAAGGTTTTACAGAATTTGTTATATCTTGATGTAGAAAAGTCAAAATTGAGTTTTATTATGTTTGAAACTAGATTCAGAGTATCAGTATTGTTCTCAATTTCCATGAATATCTATGATTTTTCAAAGTTGACTGAAACTGTATACCTGTTCTGTCTGTTACTGGGTGAAGCAGCAACTTTAGGTTGGAATTTGACCGACTCGTGGATTGGATCTTACAATGGTACCTTCTAGAAAGTTGTAACAATTTGAATCCATATTCCGACGGTATAAAGTTTTTTAAGTTTTGGACATAAGAAGCTCGAGATAAGATTTTCAAATGAGATCACGCAAAACTAAAAAAATTTCTATTTTTCCTAGGATTATTCCTACTTACATTCCCAACTTTAGGATTGGAGTTGGTAAACTATTTTGAGGTTGGTTTATGAGTAGAAACGAGACTTAAATGAAAGGAAAATGAGTTCTTCAAACCACCTTAGGTCGGACAGTTTACAACTTTGCATTTTGAACGTCTTTTCTACTTTCTCTAAACGTTTGGCTATAAGTGATACTTTTCTGCTCTAAATGACTTTTGCAACATTGATTAGTAAGGACATAAGGATTATTCTTCGATGGGAACAAGCTAGTATTATATTTCGATAGGTTATACAACTATGAAACTTGTAAATTGAAACATGTTCTAAATAAAGATTTGTAGCTTCAATTCCTACATAATATGGCTTTGTATTGCTGGTCTTACTAAAGCATGCGCTCACAGGACTCGAGAGAGTTAAAAAGGATATTCATCGAAAATATTTTGAACTACTCAGTAATCAAGCTGAGAATCTCGAGGGCGAAATTCTTTAAGGGGGAGAGAGTGTGAGAACCCTCATTTTTAAAATACAATTTCCCCAAACTACATGCCTTGCACCAAGATTTAAACCACCTCTTATATGCCCTGGCATTATATTTCACAATGTGTTACAACAAATCCCTTGTATTGACCCTCACTTTAAAACACAATTTTCTTACTTACATGCCTTATTATAAGATCTAGACCATTTAATATATGCCCTTACAAATTATTTTCTATGTGTTATAATAATTTCCATGCATTTCATTTCAATTCATTTTACTTGAAGTAAAATATTTCCTTGAGCTAGGTTGTAAATAATTCACCACTTGTAATTGTCCAAGTGTTCTTTTATTAGTGGTAGAGACTTTATGTGAGAGATTAGAGGTGTTGAATAATTATTGGTGCATTTGGAAAGGTAAGAATGGCATTAGTCAAAGATTAAGAAAGGTTAGGACAATAATGGAGCCATGTGGCAAAACCCTAGCCATGTATCTTGTTTGACCAAAGGATTAGAGGAATTTTAAACCAACTTTGCTTCATTTTCCTCCAAAATTTCGTCCACCTTAAGGGCTTCCAAGGGAAGGAAGAAAACTCCATCTTCTTGCTATGACAACCTTAGCTTGATCTTGAACAAAAACCAAAAGAGAAAGATCTAGAGTTTGTGAGAAAATTTCCTTCAATCTTTGAGGTTGTTTCAAGCCTAAAGCTTCTATTGTGGTGGTTTGTTTGGTGACCAAAGCAACTTGTAAGTAAGGTATGTAATCTTTAAAATTTGGGTTTATGATGTTATATCATCTACTTGAGGTTGAAATGGTGAAAACAACTTGTTATGGTTGAATTTGGGGTTAGTTTCTTGAGTTAATCAAGTAATGGTTAGGTTTACTAATATGCATACCAAGTGTTTGATGAAATGTCTAACCCTTATTCATGTGTGTTTATGAAGTATTGATATGTTTTAAACCCCTATTTAGTTGGATCTAATACTTGGTATGTGCAAGGAATGAAAATAACAAGAAGAGTAGAAGTTAGAAATTTTTTAAAGTGTGCTGACCGAAACTTTTTAAGCTTGCTGCCCGGTTTTTCCTTGATATTTTCATGCACATTTTGGCTACAAATGTGAGTATTATATGTTGGGTTATGTGTGTGGAGGTTGTCTACAAAAAAATTAGCCAATTTGGTTGAATTATAAACAAAGGAGGAAAACTGGACTAGGTCCAGAAATTTTCTGTCCAGCCATCTTGTTAAGGTCATAACGTGTTACTCACTGATCAGAATTGAGTGCCGTTTATGGCAATTGAAAGTAGACTCTTAGAGCTTTAAAACGGTACAAAGCTCATTTTCTGGTTCATCCCGAGCGATCCATGGCGAGTCTGGAAAGTTGGCTGTCCGGGAAGTACTGTTCATCCGAGACAGTCCAGAAAGTTCATTTGGTTTCTTAATTTTGAGCCACTTATGTTGGGATTTTGGAAATGGTTTCTTCTAGACAAATTTAGCCTTATGAACCTAGTTTCCAATGCAACTGACGGAACCAAATTCTGACTTTCCCACAATGAGCAATGACCGTTTCCCCGAGGCTGGCCGGGCGAGACAGTTTAACCCGTAATGAAGCCTTTGAGCTGTAGTGAAACTTTTCTTTTGCCAAACTTTCATGTACATACTAGACTTGTTTTCCATGAACTTTCACCGTGGTTTAGACCCTATTTGCATGCCGGATTAAGTAGCTTAAGCTACTCACTTGGCCTCTTAATGAACCTATACTTTAGTAGGGAACGAATCCAATTATTAATGTTTTCACTCGTTGACCTAGGTTTGGGCAACGACGGTGATCGTAACTGAGACGTTTGACGTCGATTATTACTTTTGCTTGACAGGTGAGTGTTCCACTACCTGCTACTTGTTATGAGAAATATTCGTGTACTTGAAAGTATTGAATTGTTATTGTTTGAGCCAAACACTGTTTTAATTAAAATTGAGGCGAGTGTGTACTTTATCGCACTCGACCTTTCTTATTTTTTCTTTTCACTGAGGCTCTACTTACTGAATGAATTAACATGAAATGAGATATTGCTATACATGACTGTGCTTAAGTTGCGTGGATGACATTCCACCAACTACTGTTACTGTTTGGGTACCCAACCTCATAGGTGAGTCGGTTGTATCGAGCCAGCAAGGGCTTGGTCAAGAAGGCCGATAAACCTTGAGGACTGTTTACTGTTCACTGGAAATTGAATCTTGCTTGGAGGTCCCTGGTGAAGCATAGCCGCTGTGCTTGCTTGTTGTGATCCTCGGCTTGATACTGTTTCATTGGAATCCTTGAGCATTGGAAACTCGGATTCCTGGTATACTCGAGTATTACCAAACTACTGTTTATGGAGTGCGGGCCCGGTGGGGGGTTGTTTGGTGGACGGAGACTGGTGAAAGTGGTGTTGTACGGACCTATATACTGTTACAAGTGTTGGCGGAGTGTCAACAGGAGGCAATTATGATCAAGCTCAAGTGGACCTTTGGCTTTTGAAAGCCACCCGTATCCTTGAATTGAACTGTTATTTTACTGTACGGTGTTTAGTTGGCTATTTTGTGATTTTATGTGGCTATGTGTTTACTTGTTTACCTGGAACCTCACTGGGCTTTAGCTCACTCCATTCCCTTTGTTTTCCTTAATAGATCGGGAAGGGATTTGATCGAGGGCTTTCTTAGCTTTATTTTGCCGTTCTTGCGTTTTGAGGTTGTAACTTTCGTTTAAGCAGACTTGTAAGCTTAAATTCTTAAGGGTGATTTATATTATGTAATTTTGAGTGAAGCGTGGTAAGTTGGCATACGATGATATATGTACTAAGCTGAATTGTTGAATTAGTGATTATGTTTGAGTTAGTGTTTCAATCCCCTGCATTGTCAAATGTTACATTCGTTTCATTGATGATATTAGTACTTTGAACGACTGAGTCCTGGCGAGAGTTGGGCAGGCAGTCCGTTGACACCCTGGGGTTTGCCCTAGGGAGAGGTGGGGCTGTCACAGTTGGTATCAGAGCTTAGGCTTCAGATCTTTGTAGAGTATCCTAGACATAAAAGCTCAGGATGCTGGACTGTGGGATTGGTTTGAAAGTTAAGTGATCACTGGAAGGAAAAAAAAATTTTGAGCCTAGGTTTGAATTGGTTTGGGCGAGTTAGGAATTTTCGACTTGAGGATTATATTTGATTATTTTCCCTTAAGAGTACTTAAGTTTATCTACACTTTGTGTAGGCTGGATGAATCTGGCGGCCCTAGTAATAGACCGGTTGGCGAGCCATCCCGTGGGGACTTACCGATGATTAAGTATCAAATCAGACCCGGAGGCCTAGAGCCTATTGGGGCTTATCTAATCACTACAAGTGGTGTGAGTGTCTGCAAATTTTACCTATTCTAATGGAGTAGTGTTGGCCGTTGTGAAGGAGCGAAAGTTGCTTGCCCGGGACAATGCTAGGTTTAAAGCTGAAGTCAATCAACTAAAGGAAACTACTAAAATGCAAGCCGATCGAATTAAGGAGCACAGGTATGATATGGTTGAAGGCCATCAAAGGATTGGTAAATCTTTGTATGTAACTTGGAGAAGCTCAGGAACGCGTTTAGGGGGCAATAAAAGTGAGGAATAGAGTCGAGTCAAACCTGAATGTTTGTGATGACCTGTTTGGGGACTTCAGTAGACTTAAGTGGTGAAGTCTCTAACATTGGAGACGAGGCAAGTGTTGACCTTGCCTAGACCGGAGGAGGGTCAGCTAGTCCCGCATCAAACTAAGCCTACACCTCTAGGCTACTACTTTGGATGATTTTGACTACTATACATAGAAAGGATAAGGGATGTGGTGACTCGGTGGTTGTACAATTTTCTTTTGACTACTTGCACTGGATTTTTCCTTGATATGACTGTATGACTGTATTTGTATCTGTGAGTCTCGTACCTGATACTTTTGGTCTAGTTATCTTACAAACAACTACTATGAGCCTTGGAATGTATAATACTTTGACTTTGACTGTGACTGTGAATTGGACTGTGACTGTTACCGTAACTTTGACCTCGACTTTATTACGACATTGGCATTTAATTGCTTTATATTTTCACTCGCTTATTGTGACTCCGATTTCATTTTATTTGACTTTTGAAAAGGAATAATCATCTATCATGTACCAACACGTACTTACCCATTGGTTAAAATACTTGGACCCTAGACCAGTGAGTAATAAAGGAGAATAGGTCCAGGACCAAGAAGAGGAATAAAGGTTTGTAGTCAATTAGAACCAGGGACCCGGAGGTGGAGTAGGGGACCAGGTAGCTACAGCTATCAATCGTATGACTGATCTACTGTTTACTGGCCATTCAGTTGACCAACAAGGTCAAACACCGGGTAACTAGTAAAGGAACCTTGAAGTAAGTGAAGATAGAGTCCTAAATCAGTTCCAAAAGTTCACACCTCCTAAATTTCTTGGAGAACTAGATCCTCGAGTTGTGAATTACCTTATTGTGGATTCTTGTACTTGAGTACCAAAAAGTGGAGAGCCCTAGAATAAGGGCCTGTATCTTGATTGCACTTGAGACAAGTTTTAATGGCAAAAGTCAAGGCGCGAAGGATCCTAATATTTGACCTAGTTATTGGACTGATTGAGGGAATAAATCTCGGAAGCTATCATGGACTAATCTCAAAATAGTCTGACAGGGTTTCTATAGATGGTGGCTAGATTATACTGTACGTCGAGAAATTTGCACTGAAGATCTGTTTCCTTCACCCATGACTGTGAAGACATGATAAGTGTTTATTTCGAATGTGGGGCGGTTTGATTACAACTATATGGATATTTCTACTCCTCTTGTGACATTCTTTCCTATGCTTCCTTGACACCTATCCACTAATGTCTAAGTATGGACTTGACTCGATTATGATCGTGGCGAGATCGTGAGTTTTGGAATTATGCATGGGAATTTGAGAAAAGAATTGGATTCTATACCTGTATGCAAGAGATTGAGATAGGAGGTAGAAGTTCCGACACATAAAGTACGCTTTAGGGTTGCTATGTGCATAAGTGATAAGGATACTCTCGTATTGAAATTCCCGAATAAGAATGAGTGGCATTGTATTCTGAGCTATTAGCCTACCTGTATTCTATTATCTTGTCTATCTCACTTGAGGATAGCTACGTTTAATTCCTTGTGGTAGGATCGGAGGAGAATGAATTTAAAAGTTATATGACTAGAGTTTCCAATTGTAAAAAATGCAGAAAACATGCAATTAAGGGGAAATAAACCCTAGGAAAAATATTAGGAAAATACGGGTTCTCACATAACTACCATACGGGGTTGAGCTCATAAATGCAGTAAAGCCATTGGATACTCGTCCAACGACACCAAATCAGTTTCCATGAATGGAATGTAGTATTTCATATATCCAGTGCAGTATTTCAGTAAAACAATCAATAGCCACGAATAAAGTCATGAGGGGTGAGGGCGATCAAGTACACCCTCACCTCAATCATTTCCAATAACCAAATAAGCCTTCAAGGCATCAAATACACATAGCACAAAGCCACATTATAACAAGTAAGTGAGTAGTATACTCACCAAGCAAGTAAGTGGTATTTCATGTACCACGATCACCAAGCCGTCGTGCACTACCTTCACGCCCTAGAATCATTCAATACATACAATAAGACTCCATGCCGAGCCATAAACAACACCAATTCACAACCCTAATAGGGTTTCATATGCATAAATGAGCATAATAGCAAACCAGAAATTAGAAAATGGCCTTAGTCTTGGCCCCGAATAGAAAACTGTTTTACACTCATTATGCGGTAATGGTACAACTCTCACTACAAATATCGGTTGGGGGTGTAAGACCCACCGTTTCGAAGCTATGGAACAGGGCTACAATAATGTAGAAGACCACTCAATCCAGTTCTTAACACAACTAGGTCAAATATGCCAAATACTAACCCAGAATTCCTAAAACAGGTTTGCAAAACACAAAAAACTTTAATCAGTATATCTCAGTCCTTACAAGTCCAAATGCCGAAATTCCAAAGGCATATGTTAGCTAAGACACTCAGCTACATTTCATCAGAAGACACCAACTCCAAAATCCAAACCAATTCCAGTCCAAATGGCCAATTACTATCGCAGTTTTCGCATTCTGCTCAAAGCAGAACAGCTACAGTAATTTCGTCATAACTCATTCTACATTAATCCAAATGACCTGAAATTTTACAGGCACATCAACCCCATCAATACCTACAACTTTCATGTTTTGAGCAAAGTCAAATTCGGCATCGAACACAGTGATCTAAAACCGGACAGAATTGGGGCTTCAAGAACCCTAACTTTCCAATTTTCCATCCAAATCCAAAATTAGTTGCATTTAACCACATTTGACATCCACTAGAGCCATTTCCAACCATTACAATTCATCATACAAGCCCCCAACATCAAGATCATATTAAACCAGAAAAATTCCCAATAAAATAAAAACTTCACCATAACAAGCCAACTCAAGAAATAAATCACATTTTCACACACTCATGCCACTTCTAAGCATCATATGACCATTATTAGAGGTAGTAGGGTGTTCAAGCAACACTTACCAAGAAATCAAGAGAAAGAGGGATATTGGACACCTTTGATCTTCAAACAAAGTTCACCAATACACTTAGTAACACTAGAAGCAAAGTTTTTATGGAGTAGAATCAACTCTAGGCTTTGGTTTGTGGTAGATTGGACCAAGTAGAAGCTTGCAATTTGATGAACTTTCTTCCTTGTGGAGCTTGGGATGGCCGGCTATGGTGGAGAGAAAATGAAGGGATTTTAATGAATTTTTTGAAGATATTTACTAATTGGGTCAAAAGTCAAAAATTTGTCAAAAGGTGAATAGTGTTTCTTAAGTCATGCCCAATGAGAAAGTGACATGTGGCATCTCATTAAATGCCTTCCTTATCTTTCTTTTCTCTCTCACATCAATCACTTCACACACACTACTTATCTCTTAACACCCGATAAATTTATAACAGTATCCGAAACTTAACCTTATTGGCCGAATTTTTCCGAACTTTTCGCACTAGTGGGTCCCACATCCATTATTTATCCTTAATTTTCTAAAAACTCGCCAATGCTAGAAAAATCATCTTAAAACTATAACTGCTCATAAAATCCTCTCAAAAAAATATTTCTAAGCCAGAAAATGCAAAATTATGCAATTAAAGGGGAAATAACCCTAGGAAAAATATTAGGGTTTTACGGGCTCTCACACTCTCCCCCCCTTAAAAGAATTTCGTCCTCGAAATTTCTCACCTTAATTCCCGAAAAGGTTTGGGTATTTCTTTCGCATTTCCTCTTCCATTTCCCAAGTAGCTTCCTCCACTCCGTGGTTTCTCCATAGCACTTTCACTAGCGGAATCTTCTTGTTTCTGAGCTCTTTGACTTTTCGATCGAGTACTTGAACCGGTTTCTCTTCATAGGCCAGTGATTCATCTACTTCGATATCCTCCGGTTGTAAAACATGAGATAGGTCAGGATGGTACTTCTTTAGCATTGACACGTGAAATACATCATGGATCCGAGATAGACTGGATGGCAGTTCCAATCGATACGCGACCGCTCCAACCCTCTGAAGGATCTTGTAGGGTCCGACGTACCGCGGTTGAAGCTTCTTTCCTTTCCCCGTTGTAAGACTTCGTAAGGGTGTGATCTTAAGAAATACTTGATCTCCAACTTCAAATTCCAAATCCTTCCTTCGGTTATCCGCGTAGCTCTTTTGGCGACTCTGGGCGGTTTGAAGCCGTTGCCTTATCAACTTGACCTTCTCGTGAGCCTCTTCCATCCATGGAATAGTTGTCGGGTCCAGTGCCTTCTTTTCACCAACTTCGTCCCAGTAAATCGGTGAGCGACACTTGCGTCCGTAGAGAGCTTCGTACGGAGCCATTTGAATCGATGAATGAAAGCTATTGTTGTACGCGAACTCCACCAAGGTCATGTGCTGACCCCAACTGCCTCCAAAATCCAAGATGCACGTTCGCAGCATGTCCTCGAGAGTTTGAATTGTCCGTTCTGACTGGCCATCCGTCTGAGGATGATAAGTAGTCCTCAAGTTGAGTTTCGTCCCCAGGGTTTCTTGGAACTTCTGCCAAAACCGCGACACAAACCGTGGATCCCGATCGGAAATGATGCTCACAGGAACACCGTGTAGTCTTACTACTTCGTCCATGTACAGTCGGGTAAACCACTCAATCCAGTTCCTAACACAACTAGGTCAAATATGCAAAATACTATACCAGAATTCCCAAAACAGGTTTGCAAATCACACAAAACTGTAATTACTATAACTCAGTCTATACAAGTCCAAATGCCGAAATTCAAAAGGAAAATGATAGCTAAGACATCCAGTAACATTTCATCAGAAGACACCAACTTCAAAATCCAAACCAAATCCAGTCAAAATAGGCAATTACTATCGCAGTTCCGCACATTCTGTTCACCAAAAACAGCAACAGTAAAAACGGCATAACTCACTCTATACTACTCCAAATGCCCTGAAATTTTGTAGGCACTTCATACTCACCAATACCTACAACTTTCATGTTTTGAGAAAAGTCCAATTCGGCCGATAGCTATGACCTAAAATTTCGGACAGGATAGGGGTTCATGAACCCTAACTTTTCACAATTCACTTCAAATCCAAAATTGGTTGCATTTATCAACAATTCACACCCACTAGAGTCAAAGCCCCTTATTACCAACCATCAAAAACAACCATACCATCAAAATCATATGAAACCAGAAAATTCATCATAAAATGGAAAACTTCACTAAATCAAGCCAAACCAAGAAATAAATCATATATTCCAACACTCAAGCCACTTCTAAGCATACTATAACCATCATTAGGTGTAGTAGAGGTTCAAGCATCACTTACCAAGTATCAAGAGATGTAGAGAGGTGTTGGCCACCTTAGAGCTTCAAACAAACTTCACTCATACCCTTACTATCACTAGAAGGAAAGATTGTATGGAGTACAAACTAAGTTAAACACTTGATTTGGTGGATTTGGACAAGTTGGAAGCTTGAAATGTTGAAGAATTTTCTTCCTTCTTGCAAGTGAGAGGTTCGGCCACAATGAGAAGAAAAATGGTGAATTTTGTGATTTTTTTGAGATATATAATCCTTTGGTCAAAAAAGTCAAAAATGTGAATAGTATTTCTTAAGTCAACTCCAATGATCTTGTGACACTTGTCACTATCATAAATGCATTCCTATCCTTTCTTTTCTCTCTCTCATCAATCAAATCTCACTCTCTACTTATCTCTTAACACCCGATAAATTTTTCACAGTATCCGAAACTTAACCTTATTGACCGAATTTTTCTGAACTTTTCGCACTAGTGGGTCCCACATCTAATAGATAATCTTAATTTTCTAAAAATTCACCAATGCTAGAAAAAACATCTAAAAACTATAATTGCTCATAAAATTCACCAGGAAAATATTTCTAAGCCAGAAAATGCAAAAAAAATTATGTAACTAAGGGGTAATAAACCCTAGGAAAAATATTAGGGTTTTACGGGTTCTCACACTCTCCCCCCCTTAAAAGAATTTCGTCCTCGAAATTTCTTATTAACGGAATCTATCAAATCTAGAGTACCCAACGGACCATACCTTCTCCATCCTCAGACGAGTCAGGGACCTGATGCTGCTCTAGAGAATATACTCGAGCTGGTGCCTTCGATCCCGTCCCTTCTCCTTTCGTCTGTCCAGGGTTGTTCTTGGCGGGTTGCTGAGAATTGGGCTTGGTCGGTGGCAGAATCCCTCTCCGCTCGCGCAGGCGAGCTGGACAGTTAGCAATCCGATGTTCAGCGCTTCCACAGCGCAAGCATTTTCCTTCTTTCTTCCAGCAATTTGTTTCCGTATGACTTGGCCCTCCGCAATATCCACAGGGACCACGAGTAGCAGAGACCAGTCCTCCCTGAGGGACATCACGCGACACCCCTGGTTGCCGTACTTCCCCGTTTCCCTTGCGAACTTTAGAGATTATACTATTATCTGCTTGTTCTGAGCTGCTCCCCGGAAAACCCCTTTTTCTTGCTTGGAAGTTTCTAACTTGTAACCCTGCAGTTTCAACGCGCTGGGCTTTTTCCACCGCATCACTAAAGGCATTAAGTTGGGCTACCGCCAGATCTTTTTGAATTTCCACGTTCAAGCCCTGGATAAAACGCCTTATTCGCCGTTGCTCGGTCATGATGAGTTCGGGCGCAAATTTGGATAGGCGGGTGAATTGACTCTCATATTCCGCCACAGTCTGAGCCCCTTGCCGGAGCCGGATAAACTCGTCCTCCTTCCTCTCCTGGACTAGAGGAGGCAAAAACTTTGCATTAAATTCTCGGATGAAGTTCACCCAAGTCCTAGGCGTCTGCTCCCGCTCCCATTTCTGTCTAATTACGTTCCACCAGGAACGGGCAGCTCCCTCCAGTTGGAACACGGCAAAAGTGACCTGCCTTTCGTCAGGGTAGTGTAGGGCCGCGAATATATCAACCATTTTCTCAAGCCACTTCTCAGCAACGTCGGGGTCGGGTCCCCCAATAAACTTTGGCGGGGAAAACTTTTGAAAACGTTCGAGAGCTCTATCCTCGCTCTCGACGTGGTTACCAAGGTTCCCGGGGTTAGGGTTTGGGTTTTGGCTCTGTTGTTGTACTACTTGTGCTAGTAGGTTTGTCATTTGCTGCATAGCGGCAGCTATCTGCACATTGGGGTCTATTTGGGATTCAGGATTGGGTCCAGTAGAGGTTTCCCCAGTTTCCCTAACCGGCGTGGGTTGTCTAGTTCCGCGCCCACGTCCCCGACCACTTCGTGTTCCTTCCATAAGTTTCACTCGGTCTAGGCAAGAATGCTAAACCAAAATAAGCACGATGCATGTAAGTAACACTCAAAACTTTTATGATAACACACATTTATACATTCCAAACAAGATCAACGCATATATACAAGCCGGTCAAAATTAGGCCGCACACATACATACAGCCAGTTAAGTCAAGTACAAACATAGACGATCCACCGAGGAATGGCCTTTCTAGTTCACCAAATCCTTTCTAACCTAGGCCCTCATATCTTTCGTATCCGGGCGCAAGAATCCCATCTAAGATAATTCACAACTCGAGCCGGCCGGTCCCAAGAGTAAACCATCCTTATTAAAGATTCCTACCCGACATACATACCTAGCTTCCTCGAGTCCTATGATAATGATTCGTACACTTATCACATGCCCGGTTCATAACTTACGCTCAAACGAGCACTTAGACATATTCATGAAATTAGGACCACAACACCACTTGGCCCAGTCTCACTCCGCGCAGAGACCACGCGAAGTGGCTCTGATACCAATTGTAACAGCCCCACTTTTCCCTAAGGCGAACCAAAGGGGTTAGCGGACTGCCTGCCCAGCTCTCGCCAGGACTACAGATCAGATTAGAGCAATCTATTGCGATCCGGAACTTACAAACGAGCGTAAACAGGTCAAAATGGTAAAATAACCCAAAATAAAAAAATGAAATCCGGAGTCGGTCATGAATAGTAACCGATCCGTCAAAACCCAACCGAAAGAGCACGCAAACATTCACATCTGAACTTTAGCGATTACAATCCAAAAGGACATACAAAAGTTTTCAAAAGTTAATACATATACACGGTTTGCCAAATCAAAAGAGAAAATGCCCCAAAAGTATACTTAGGGTTTTAATACATGAGCTATACAAAAGATATGTTCAACTAGCTCAATTTGGCAGCCATTTGTCAAATCCAGACCAAAAGGGCAAAATTTTCCTGTAAGGAAAACAAAAGGAACAGAAAGGGGTGAGCTTGCGATCAATGAGGTACCAAACAGATAGCATTGAAATCATGGCATTTCACATTTAACAAATCAGACACACATGTCAGATGTAAATCAAAGGAACCAATGATTCAAATCAGAAGGATACGGGTGGCTCTCAGGAGCCAAATTTCCAGCGCAATACTTGATCCAAACCGGTTGACTCTCCGTCAACGTATATAGAACCAACGCGTCCGTAGACCCCTCTTATCACCGAATTCCGTCCACCAAACACCCCTTTACCGGGCCCGCTCACCTCAAACGAACAAAATGGTAATACTCGAGTATACCGGAATCAAGGGTCTCAATACCCAAAATCCCCGAACAGACTACCGTGGTTTGTTATCTAATCGTCCAGGCCCTTGCCGGCCCGACTCGAATAACTTAGCCACAGGATTGAGCTCATAGGTCATAGAAATCCGAACAGATGCAGACACAGATAACAGATTCAGATACAGATACAGAATAGCAGATTCAGATAGCAGATTCAGACGGCAGATTCAGATAGGCACTCAAAATTGGCATATGGACAGACAAGAGAACGAGTGTGATAAAGTACACCCTCGTCTCAAACAAATTAAACAAATCGCAGAGCAGAAATCAAGTTAAACAGCAATGGAGGGGAGTGGTACACTCACCGGCTCAACTTCAAAAGTTTTCACTTCAGATTGGCCTTAATCGCCAAGAAACCCTAAAATAACCAAAATAAACCAATTGAAGGTTTTACTTCCAGAATCGAGTAAACAGAATGCACATGTGAGGCTCGACTACACGTCGTACGCCTTGCCAAATAAATACTAGTGCAAGAATGCAAAAACACGATTCCCTTGGAAACGAAAAGGTAGCATGAAGACCTAGGCGCAAACAACCCAAAAGCCCTTTCATTTCTACCAAAAGGCAAATCCAACTTAAAAGAACCAAACGGCCTAGAAAATCGGGCAGCACTTCCCCTAAATTTCTTACTTTTCCAGCCATTAAGGCTTCATTATTTCCTCAAATCAGCCCTAACATTTCACACCAAAGGTCATCTCATTTCCCAAAAGCCGTACAGGGCTCAAAGTGGTACAAGTACAAAAGTTAGCTAGGAAACAACCAAAATGAAAGCAAGCCCTAAGAGAGACTCGACGACGAGTCATAAAACAATGCTGAACACAACCCCAATAGGGTCTCATATGCATAAATAAGCATGATAGCAAACCAGAATTAGAAATAGCATTAGTCTTGGCCCCAAATAGAAAAACTGTTTTGCCCTTATTTTGCGGTAATGGTGTCAAATTCACTATGATTATCGGATGGGGGTGTAAGACCCACCGTTTCGAAGCCAAGAAACAGAGCTACAACAATGTAGAAGGTCACTCAATCCAGTTCCTAACACAACTAGGTCAAATATGCAAAATACTATACCAGAATTCCCAAAACAGGTTTGCAAATCACACAAAACTGTAATTACTATAACTCAGTCTATACAAGTCCAAATGCCGAAATTCAAAAGGAAAATGATAGCTAAGACATCCAGTAACATTTCATCAGAAGACACCAACTTCAAAATCCAAACCAAATCCAGTCAAAATAGGCAATTACTATCGCAGTTCCGCACATTCTGTTCACCAAAAACAGCAACAGTAAAAACGGCATAACTCACTCTATACTACTCCAAATGCCCTGAAATTTTGTAGGCACTTCATACTCACCAATACCTACAACTTTCATGTTTTGAGAAAAGTCCAATTCGGCCGATAGCTATGACCTAAAATTTCGGACAGGATAGGGGTTCATGAACCCTAACTTTTCACAATTCACTTCAAATCCAAAATTGGTTGCATTTATCAACAATTCACACCCACTAGAGTCAAAGCCCCTTATTACCAACCATCAAAAACAACCATACCATCAAAATCATATGAAACCAGAAAATTCATCATAAAATGGAAAACTTCACTAAATCAAGCCAAACCAAGAAATAAATCATATATTCCAACACTCAAGCCACTTCTAAGCATACTATAACCATCATTAGGTGTAGTAGAGGTTCAAGCATCACTTACCAAGTATCAAGAGATGTAGAGAGGTGTTGGCCACCTTAGAGCTTCAAACAAACTTCACTCATACCCTTACTATCACTAGAAGGAAAGATTGTATGGAGTACAAACTAAGTTAAACACTTGATTTGGTGGATTTGGACAAGTTGGAAGCTTGAAATGTTGAAGAATTTTCTTCCTTCTTGCAAGTGAGAGGTTCGGCCACAATGAGAAGAAAAATGGTGAATTTTGTGATTTTTTTGAGATATATAATCCTTTGGTCAAAAAAGTCAAAAATGTGAATAGTATTTCTTAAGTCAACTCCAATGATCTTGTGACACTTGTCACTATCATAAATGCATTCCTATCCTTTCTTTTCTCTCTCTCATCAATCAAATCTCACTCTCTACTTATCTCTTAACACCCGATAAATTTTTCACAGTATCCGAAACTTAACCTTATTGACCGAATTTTTCTGAACTTTTCGCACTAGTGGGTCCCACATCTAATAGATAATCTTAATTTTCTAAAAATTCACCAATGCTAGAAAAAACATCTAAAAACTATAATTGCTCATAAAATTCACCAGGAAAATATTTCTAAGCCAGAAAATGCAAAAAAAATTATGTAACTAAGGGGTAATAAACCCTAGGAAAAATATTAGGGTTTTACGGGTTCTCACACTCTCCCCCCCTTAAAAGAATTTCGTCCTCGAAATTTCTTATTAACGGAATCTATCAAATCTAGAGTACCCAACGGACCATACCTTCTCCATCCTCAGACGAGTCAGGGACCTGATGCTGCTCTAGAGAATATACTCGAGCTGGTGCCTTCGATCCCGTCCCTTCTCCTTTCGTCTGTCCAGGGTTGTTCTTGGCGGGTTGCTGAGAATTGGGCTTGGTCGGTGGCAGAATCCCTCTCCGCTCGCGCAGGCGAGCTGGACAGTTAGCAATCCGATGTTCAGCGCTTCCACAGCGCAAGCATTTTCCTTCTTTCTTCCAGCAATTTGTTTCCGTATGACTTGGCCCTCCGCAATATCCACAGGGACCACGAGTAGCAGAGACCAGTCCTCCCTGAGGGACATCACGCGACACCCCTGGTTGCCGTACTTCCCCGTTTCCCTTGCGAACTTTAGAGATTATACTATTATCTGCTTGTTCTGAGCTGCTCCCCGGAAAACCCCTTTTTCTTGCTTGGAAGTTTCTAACTTGTAACCCTGCAGTTTCAACGCGCTGGGCTTTTTCCACCGCATCACTAAAGGCATTAAGTTGGGCTACCGCCAGATCTTTTTGAATTTCCACGTTCAAGCCCTGGATAAAACGCCTTATTCGCCGTTGCTCGGTCATGATGAGTTCGGGCGCAAATTTGGATAGGCGGGTGAATTGACTCTCATATTCCGCCACAGTCTGAGCCCCTTGCCGGAGCCGGATAAACTCGTCCTCCTTCCTCTCCTGGACTAGAGGAGGCAAAAACTTTGCATTAAATTCTCGGATGAAGTTCACCCAAGTCCTAGGCGTCTGCTCCCGCTCCCATTTCTGTCTAATTACGTTCCACCAGGAACGGGCAGCTCCCTCCAGTTGGAACACGGCAAAAGTGACCTGCCTTTCGTCAGGGTAGTGTAGGGCCGCGAATATATCAACCATTTTCTCAAGCCACTTCTCAGCAACGTCGGGGTCGGGTCCCCCAATAAACTTTGGCGGGGAAAACTTTTGAAAACGTTCGAGAGCTCTATCCTCGCTCTCGACGTGGTTACCAAGGTTCCCGGGGTTAGGGTTTGGGTTTTGGCTCTGTTGTTGTACTACTTGTGCTAGTAGGTTTGTCATTTGCTGCATAGCGGCAGCTATCTGCACATTGGGGTCTATTTGGGATTCAGGATTGGGTCCAGTAGAGGTTTCCCCAGTTTCCCTAACCGGCGTGGGTTGTCTAGTTCCGCGCCCACGTCCCCGACCACTTCGTGTTCCTTCCATAAGTTTCACTCGGTCTAGGCAAGAATGCTAAACCAAAATAAGCACGATGCATGTAAGTAACACTCAAAACTTTTATGATAACACACATTTATACATTCCAAACAAGATCAACGCATATATACAAGCCGGTCAAAATTAGGCCGCACACATACATACAGCCAGTTAAGTCAAGTACAAACATAGACGATCCACCGAGGAATGGCCTTTCTAGTTCACCAAATCCTTTCTAACCTAGGCCCTCATATCTTTCGTATCCGGGCGCAAGAATCCCATCTAAGATAATTCACAACTCGAGCCGGCCGGTCCCAAGAGTAAACCATCCTTATTAAAGATTCCTACCCGACATACATACCTAGCTTCCTCGAGTCCTATGATAATGATTCGTACACTTATCACATGCCCGGTTCATAACTTACGCTCAAACGAGCACTTAGACATATTCATGAAATTAGGACCACAACACCACTTGGCCCAGTCTCACTCCGCGCAGAGACCACGCGAAGTGGCTCTGATACCAATTGTAACAGCCCCACTTTTCCCTAAGGCGAACCAAAGGGGTTAGCGGACTGCCTGCCCAGCTCTCGCCAGGACTACAGATCAGATTAGAGCAATCTATTGCGATCCGGAACTTACAAACGAGCGTAAACAGGTCAAAATGGTAAAATAACCCAAAATAAAAAAATGAAATCCGGAGTCGGTCATGAATAGTAACCGATCCGTCAAAACCCAACCGAAAGAGCACGCAAACATTCACATCTGAACTTTAGCGATTACAATCCAAAAGGACATACAAAAGTTTTCAAAAGTTAATACATATACACGGTTTGCCAAATCAAAAGAGAAAATGCCCCAAAAGTATACTTAGGGTTTTAATACATGAGCTATACAAAAGATATGTTCAACTAGCTCAATTTGGCAGCCATTTGTCAAATCCAGACCAAAAGGGCAAAATTTTCCTGTAAGGAAAACAAAAGGAACAGAAAGGGGTGAGCTTGCGATCAATGAGGTACCAAACAGATAGCATTGAAATCATGGCATTTCACATTTAACAAATCAGACACACATGTCAGATGTAAATCAAAGGAACCAATGATTCAAATCAGAAGGATACGGGTGGCTCTCAGGAGCCAAATTTCCAGCGCAATACTTGATCCAAACCGGTTGACTCTCCGTCAACGTATATAGAACCAACGCGTCCGTAGACCCCTCTTATCACCGAATTCCGTCCACCAAACACCCCTTTACCGGGCCCGCTCACCTCAAACGAACAAAATGGTAATACTCGAGTATACCGGAATCAAGGGTCTCAATACCCAAAATCCCCGAACAGACTACCGTGGTTTGTTATCTAATCGTCCAGGCCCTTGCCGGCCCGACTCGAATAACTTAGCCACAGGATTGAGCTCATAGGTCATAGAAATCCGAACAGATGCAGACACAGATAACAGATTCAGATACAGATACAGAATAGCAGATTCAGATAGCAGATTCAGACGGCAGATTCAGATAGGCACTCAAAATTGGCATATGGACAGACAAGAGAACGAGTGTGATAAAGTACACCCTCGTCTCAAACAAATTAAACAAATCGCAGAGCAGAAATCAAGTTAAACAGCAATGGAGGGGAGTGGTACACTCACCGGCTCAACTTCAAAAGTTTTCACTTCAGATTGGCCTTAATCGCCAAGAAACCCTAAAATAACCAAAATAAACCAATTGAAGGTTTTACTTCCAGAATCGAGTAAACAGAATGCACATGTGAGGCTCGACTACACGTCGTACGCCTTGCCAAATAAATACTAGTGCAAGAATGCAAAAACACGATTCCCTTGGAAACGAAAAGGTAGCATGAAGACCTAGGCGCAAACAACCCAAAAGCCCTTTCATTTCTACCAAAAGGCAAATCCAACTTAAAAGAACCAAACGGCCTAGAAAATCGGGCAGCACTTCCCCTAAATTTCTTACTTTTCCAGCCATTAAGGCTTCATTATTTCCTCAAATCAGCCCTAACATTTCACACCAAAGGTCATCTCATTTCCCAAAAGCCGTACAGGGCTCAAAGTGGTACAAGTACAAAAGTTAGCTAGGAAACAACCAAAATGAAAGCAAGCCCTAAGAGAGACTCGACGACGAGTCATAAAACAATGCTGAACACAACCCCAATAGGGTCTCATATGCATAAATAAGCATGATAGCAAACCAGAATTAGAAATAGCATTAGTCTTGGCCCCAAATAGAAAAACTGTTTTGCCCTTATTTTGCGGTAATGGTGTCAAATTCACTATGATTATCGGATGGGGGTGTAAGACCCACCGTTTCGAAGCCAAGAAACAGAGCTACAACAATGTAGAAGGTCACTCAATCCAGTTCCTAACACAACTAGGTCAAATATGCAAAATACTATACCAGAATTCCCAAAACAGGTTTGCAAATCACACAAAACTGTAATTACTATAACTCAGTCTATACAAGTCCAAATGCCGAAATTCAAAAGGAAAATGATAGCTAAGACATCCAGTAACATTTCATCAGAAGACACCAACTTCAAAATCCAAACCAAATCCAGTCAAAATAGGCAATTACTATCGCAGTTCCGCACATTCTGTTCACCAAAAACAGCAACAGTAAAAACGGCATAACTCACTCTATACTACTCCAAATGCCCTGAAATTTTGTAGGCACTTCATACTCACCAATACCTACAACTTTCATGTTTTGAGAAAAGTCCAATTCGGCCGATAGCTATGACCTAAAATTTCGGACAGGATAGGGGTTCATGAACCCTAACTTTTCACAATTCACTTCAAATCCAAAATTGGTTGCATTTATCAACAATTCACACCCACTAGAGTCAAAGCCCCTTATTACCAACCATCAAAAACAACCATACCATCAAAATCATATGAAACCAGAAAATTCATCATAAAATGGAAAACTTCACTAAATCAAGCCAAACCAAGAAATAAATCATATATTCCAACACTCAAGCCACTTCTAAGCATACTATAACCATCATTAGGTGTAGTAGAGGTTCAAGCATCACTTACCAAGTATCAAGAGATGTAGAGAGGTGTTGGCCACCTTAGAGCTTCAAACAAACTTCACTCATACCCTTACTATCACTAGAAGGAAAGATTGTATGGAGTACAAACTAAGTTAAACACTTGATTTGGTGGATTTGGACAAGTTGGAAGCTTGAAATGTTGAAGAATTTTCTTCCTTCTTGCAAGTGAGAGGTTCGGCCACAATGAGAAGAAAAATGGTGAATTTTGTGATTTTTTTGAGATATATAATCCTTTGGTCAAAAAAGTCAAAAATGTGAATAGTATTTCTTAAGTCAACTCCAATGATCTTGTGACACTTGTCACTATCATAAATGCATTCCTATCCTTTCTTTTCTCTCTCTCATCAATCAAATCTCACTCTCTACTTATCTCTTAACACCCGATAAATTTTTCACAGTATCCGAAACTTAACCTTATTGACCGAATTTTTCTGAACTTTTCGCACTAGTGGGTCCCACATCTAATAGATAATCTTAATTTTCTAAAAATTCACCAATGCTAGAAAAAACATCTAAAAACTATAATTGCTCATAAAATTCACCAGGAAAATATTTCTAAGCCAGAAAATGCAAAAAAAATTATGTAACTAAGGGGTAATAAACCCTAGGAAAAATATTAGGGTTTTACGGGTTCTCACACTCTCCCCCCCTTAAAAGAATTTCGTCCTCGAAATTTCTTATTAACGGAATCTATCAAATCTAGAGTACCCAACGGACCATACCTTCTCCATCCTCAGACGAGTCAGGGACCTGATGCTGCTCTAGAGAATATACTCGAGCTGGTGCCTTCGATCCCGTCCCTTCTCCTTTCGTCTGTCCAGGGTTGTTCTTGGCGGGTTGCTGAGAATTGGGCTTGGTCGGTGGCAGAATCCCTCTCCGCTCGCGCAGGCGAGCTGGACAGTTAGCAATCCGATGTTCAGCGCTTCCACAGCGCAAGCATTTTCCTTCTTTCTTCCAGCAATTTGTTTCCGTATGACTTGGCCCTCCGCAATATCCACAGGGACCACGAGTAGCAGAGACCAGTCCTCCCTGAGGGACATCACGCGACACCCCTGGTTGCCGTACTTCCCCGTTTCCCTTGCGAACTTTAGAGATTATACTATTATCTGCTTGTTCTGAGCTGCTCCCCGGAAAACCCCTTTTTCTTGCTTGGAAGTTTCTAACTTGTAACCCTGCAGTTTCAACGCGCTGGGCTTTTTCCACCGCATCACTAAAGGCATTAAGTTGGGCTACCGCCAGATCTTTTTGAATTTCCACGTTCAAGCCCTGGATAAAACGCCTTATTCGCCGTTGCTCGGTCATGATGAGTTCGGGCGCAAATTTGGATAGGCGGGTGAATTGACTCTCATATTCCGCCACAGTCTGAGCCCCTTGCCGGAGCCGGATAAACTCGTCCTCCTTCCTCTCCTGGACTAGAGGAGGCAAAAACTTTGCATTAAATTCTCGGATGAAGTTCACCCAAGTCCTAGGCGTCTGCTCCCGCTCCCATTTCTGTCTAATTACGTTCCACCAGGAACGGGCAGCTCCCTCCAGTTGGAACACGGCAAAAGTGACCTGCCTTTCGTCAGGGTAGTGTAGGGCCGCGAATATATCAACCATTTTCTCAAGCCACTTCTCAGCAACGTCGGGGTCGGGTCCCCCAATAAACTTTGGCGGGGAAAACTTTTGAAAACGTTCGAGAGCTCTATCCTCGCTCTCGACGTGGTTACCAAGGTTCCCGGGGTTAGGGTTTGGGTTTTGGCTCTGTTGTTGTACTACTTGTGCTAGTAGGTTTGTCATTTGCTGCATAGCGGCAGCTATCTGCACATTGGGGTCTATTTGGGATTCAGGATTGGGTCCAGTAGAGGTTTCCCCAGTTTCCCTAACCGGCGTGGGTTGTCTAGTTCCGCGCCCACGTCCCCGACCACTTCGTGTTCCTTCCATAAGTTTCACTCGGTCTAGGCAAGAATGCTAAACCAAAATAAGCACGATGCATGTAAGTAACACTCAAAACTTTTATGATAACACACATTTATACATTCCAAACAAGATCAACGCATATATACAAGCCGGTCAAAATTAGGCCGCACACATACATACAGCCAGTTAAGTCAAGTACAAACATAGACGATCCACCGAGGAATGGCCTTTCTAGTTCACCAAATCCTTTCTAACCTAGGCCCTCATATCTTTCGTATCCGGGCGCAAGAATCCCATCTAAGATAATTCACAACTCGAGCCGGCCGGTCCCAAGAGTAAACCATCCTTATTAAAGATTCCTACCCGACATACATACCTAGCTTCCTCGAGTCCTATGATAATGATTCGTACACTTATCACATGCCCGGTTCATAACTTACGCTCAAACGAGCACTTAGACATATTCATGAAATTAGGACCACAACACCACTTGGCCCAGTCTCACTCCGCGCAGAGACCACGCGAAGTGGCTCTGATACCAATTGTAACAGCCCCACTTTTCCCTAAGGCGAACCAAAGGGGTTAGCGGACTGCCTGCCCAGCTCTCGCCAGGACTACAGATCAGATTAGAGCAATCTATTGCGATCCGGAACTTACAAACGAGCGTAAACAGGTCAAAATGGTAAAATAACCCAAAATAAAAAAATGAAATCCGGAGTCGGTCATGAATAGTAACCGATCCGTCAAAACCCAACCGAAAGAGCACGCAAACATTCACATCTGAACTTTAGCGATTACAATCCAAAAGGACATACAAAAGTTTTCAAAAGTTAATACATATACACGGTTTGCCAAATCAAAAGAGAAAATGCCCCAAAAGTATACTTAGGGTTTTAATACATGAGCTATACAAAAGATATGTTCAACTAGCTCAATTTGGCAGCCATTTGTCAAATCCAGACCAAAAGGGCAAAATTTTCCTGTAAGGAAAACAAAAGGAACAGAAAGGGGTGAGCTTGCGATCAATGAGGTACCAAACAGATAGCATTGAAATCATGGCATTTCACATTTAACAAATCAGACACACATGTCAGATGTAAATCAAAGGAACCAATGATTCAAATCAGAAGGATACGGGTGGCTCTCAGGAGCCAAATTTCCAGCGCAATACTTGATCCAAACCGGTTGACTCTCCGTCAACGTATATAGAACCAACGCGTCCGTAGACCCCTCTTATCACCGAATTCCGTCCACCAAACACCCCTTTACCGGGCCCGCTCACCTCAAACGAACAAAATGGTAATACTCGAGTATACCGGAATCAAGGGTCTCAATACCCAAAATCCCCGAACAGACTACCGTGGTTTGTTATCTAATCGTCCAGGCCCTTGCCGGCCCGACTCGAATAACTTAGCCACAGGATTGAGCTCATAGGTCATAGAAATCCGAACAGATGCAGACACAGATAACAGATTCAGATACAGATACAGAATAGCAGATTCAGATAGCAGATTCAGACGGCAGATTCAGATAGGCACTCAAAATTGGCATATGGACAGACAAGAGAACGAGTGTGATAAAGTACACCCTCGTCTCAAACAAATTAAACAAATCGCAGAGCAGAAATCAAGTTAAACAGCAATGGAGGGGAGTGGTACACTCACCGGCTCAACTTCAAAAGTTTTCACTTCAGATTGGCCTTAATCGCCAAGAAACCCTAAAATAACCAAAATAAACCAATTGAAGGTTTTACTTCCAGAATCGAGTAAACAGAATGCACATGTGAGGCTCGACTACACGTCGTACGCCTTGCCAAATAAATACTAGTGCAAGAATGCAAAAACACGATTCCCTTGGAAACGAAAAGGTAGCATGAAGACCTAGGCGCAAACAACCCAAAAGCCCTTTCATTTCTACCAAAAGGCAAATCCAACTTAAAAGAACCAAACGGCCTAGAAAATCGGGCAGCACTTCCCCTAAATTTCTTACTTTTCCAGCCATTAAGGCTTCATTATTTCCTCAAATCAGCCCTAACATTTCACACCAAAGGTCATCTCATTTCCCAAAAGCCGTACAGGGCTCAAAGTGGTACAAGTACAAAAGTTAGCTAGGAAACAACCAAAATGAAAGCAAGCCCTAAGAGAGACTCGACGACGAGTCATAAAACAATGCTGAACACAACCCCAATAGGGTCTCATATGCATAAATAAGCATGATAGCAAACCAGAATTAGAAATAGCATTAGTCTTGGCCCCAAATAGAAAAACTGTTTTGCCCTTATTTTGCGGTAATGGTGTCAAATTCACTATGATTATCGGATGGGGGTGTAAGACCCACCGTTTCGAAGCCAAGAAACAGAGCTACAACAATGTAGAAGGTCACTCAATCCAGTTCCTAACACAACTAGGTCAAATATGCAAAATACTATACCAGAATTCCCAAAACAGGTTTGCAAATCACACAAAACTGTAATTACTATAACTCAGTCTATACAAGTCCAAATGCCGAAATTCAAAAGGAAAATGATAGCTAAGACATCCAGTAACATTTCATCAGAAGACACCAACTTCAAAATCCAAACCAAATCCAGTCAAAATAGGCAATTACTATCGCAGTTCCGCACATTCTGTTCACCAAAAACAGCAACAGTAAAAACGGCATAACTCTCTCTATACTACTCCAAATGCCCTGAAATTTTGTAGGCACTTCATACTCACCAATACCTACAACTTTCATGTTTTGAGAAAAGTCCAATTCGGCCGATAGCTATGACCTAAAATTTCGGACAGGATAGGGGTTCATGAACCCTAACTTTTCACAATTCACTTCAAATCCAAAATTGGTTGCATTTATCAACAATTCACACCCACTAGAGTCAAAGCCCCTTATTACCAACCATCAAAAACAACCATACCATCAAAATCATATGAAACCAGAAAATTCATCATAAAATGGAAAACTTCACTAAATCAAGCCAAACCAAGAAATAAATCATATATTCCAACACTCAAGCCACTTCTAAGCATACTATAACCATCATTAGGTGTAGTAGAGGTTCAAGCATCACTTACCAAGTATCAAGAGATGTAGAGAGGTGTTGGCCACCTTAGAGCTTCAAACAAACTTCACTCATACCCTTACTATCACTAGAAGGAAAGATTGTATGGAGTACAAACTAAGTTAAACACTTGATTTGGTGGATTTGGACAAGTTGGAAGCTTGAAATGTTGAAGAATTTTCTTCCTTCTTGCAAGTGAGAGGTTCGGCCACAATGAGAAGAAAAATGGTGAATTTTGTGATTTTTTTGAGATATATAATCCTTTGGTCAAAAAAGTCAAAAATGTGAATAGTATTTCTTAAGTCAACTCCAATGATCTTGTGACACTTGTCACTATCATAAATGCATTCCTATCCTTTCTTTTCTCTCTCTCATCAATCAAATCTCACTCTCTACTTATCTCTTAACACCCGATAAATTTTTCACAGTATCCGAAACTTAACCTTATTGACCGAATTTTTCTGAACTTTTCGCACTAGTGGGTCCCACATCTAATAGATAATCTTAATTTTCTAAAAATTCACCAATGCTAGAAAAAACATCTAAAAACTATAATTGCTCATAAAATTCACCAGGAAAATATTTCTAAGCCAGAAAATGCAAAAAAAAATTATGTAATTAAGGGGTAATAAACCCTAGGAAAAATATTAGGGTTTTACGGGTTCTCACACTCTCCCCCCCTTAAAAGAATTTCGTCCTCGAAATTTCTTATTAACGGAATCTATCAAATCTAGAGTACCCAACGGACCATACCTTCTCCATCCTCAGACGAGTCAGGGACCTGATGCTGCTCTAGAGAATATACTCGAGCTGGTGCCTTCGATCCCGTCCCTTCTCCTTTCGTCTGTCCAGGGTTGTTCTTGGCGGGTTGCTGAGAATTGGGCTTGGTCGGTGGCAGAATCCCTCTCCGCTCGCGCAGGCGAGCTGGACAGTTAGCAATCCGATGTTCAGCGCTTCCACAGCGCAAGCATTTTCCTTCTTTCTTCCAGCAATTTGTTTCCGTATGACTTGGCCCTCCGCAATATCCACAGGGACCACGAGTAGCAGAGACCAGTCCTCCCTGAGGGACATCACGCGACACCCCTGGTTGCCGTACTTCCCCGTTTCCCTTGCGAACTTTAGAGATTATACTATTATCTGCTTGTTCTGAGCTGCTCCCCGGAAAACCCCTTTTTCTTGCTTGGAAGTTTCTAACTTGTAACCCTGCAGTTTCAACGCGCTGGGCTTTTTCCACCGCATCACTAAAGGCATTAAGTTGGGCTACCGCCAGATCTTTTTGAATTTCCACGTTCAAGCCCTGGATAAAACGCCTTATTCGCCGTTGCTCGGTCATGATGAGTTCGGGCGCAAATTTGGATAGGCGGGTGAATTGACTCTCATATTCCGCCACAGTCTGAGCCCCTTGCCGGAGCCGGATAAACTCGTCCTCCTTCCTCTCCTGGACTAGAGGAGGCAAAAACTTTGCATTAAATTCTCGGATGAAGTTCACCCAAGTCCTAGGCGTCTGCTCCCGCTCCCATTTCTGTCTAATTACGTTCCACCAGGAACGGGCAGCTCCCTCCAGTTGGAACACGGCAAAAGTGACCTGCCTTTCGTCAGGGTAGTGTAGGGCCGCGAATATATCAACCATTTTCTCAAGCCACTTCTCAGCAACGTCGGGGTCGGGTCCCCCAATAAACTTTGGCGGGGAAAACTTTTGAAAACGTTCGAGAGCTCTATCCTCGCTCTCGACGTGGTTACCAAGGTTCCCGGGGTTAGGGTTTGGGTTTTGGCTCTGTTGTTGTACTACTTGTGCTAGTAGGTTTGTCATTTGCTGCATAGCGGCAGCTATCTGCACATTGGGGTCTATTTGGGATTCAGGATTGGGTCCAGTAGAGGTTTCCCCAGTTTCCCTAACCGGCGTGGGTTGTCTAGTTCCGCGCCCACGTCCCCGACCACTTCGTGTTCCTTCCATAAGTTTCACTCGGTCTAGGCAAGAATGCTAAACCAAAATAAGCACGATGCATGTAAGTAACACTCAAAACTTTTATGATAACACACATTTATACATTCCAAACAAGATCAACGCATATATACAAGCCGGTCAAAATTAGGCCGCACACATACATACAGCCAGTTAAGTCAAGTACAAACATAGACGATCCACCGAGGAATGGCCTTTCTAGTTCACCAAATCCTTTCTAACCTAGGCCCTCATATCTTTCGTATCCGGGCGCAAGAATCCCATCTAAGATAATTCACAACTCGAGCCGGCCGGTCCCAAGAGTAAACCATCCTTATTAAAGATTCCTACCCGACATACATACCTAGCTTCCTCGAGTCCTATGATAATGATTCGTACACTTATCACATGCCCGGTTCATAACTTACGCTCAAACGAGCACTTAGACATATTCATGAAATTAGGACCACAACACCACTTGGCCCAGTCTCACTCCGCGCAGAGACCACGCGAAGTGGCTCTGATACCAATTGTAACAGCCCCACTTTTCCCTAAGGCGAACCAAAGGGGTTAGCGGACTGCCTGCCCAGCTCTCGCCAGGACTACGGATCAGATTAGAGCAATCTATTGCGATCCGGAACTTACAAACGAGCGTAAACAGGTCAAAATGGTAAAATAACCCAAAATAAAAAAATGAAATCCGGAGTCGGTCATGAATAGTAACCGATCCGTCAAAACCCAACCGAAAGAGCACGCAAACATTCACATCTGAACTTTAGCGATTACAATCCAAAAGGACATACAAAAGTTTTCAAAAGTTAATACATATACACGGTTTGCCAAATCAAAAGAGAAAATGCCCCAAAAGTATACTTAGGGTTTTAATACATGAGCTATACAAAAGATATGTTCAACTAGCTCAATTTGGCAGCCATTTGTCAAATCCAGACCAAAAGGGCAAAATTTTCCTGTAAGGAAAACAAAAGGAACAGAAAGGGGTGAGCTTGCGCTCAATGAGGTACCAAACAGATAGCATTGAAATCATGGCATTTCACATTTAACAAATCAGACACACATGTCAGATGTAAATCAAAGGAACCAATGATTCAAATCAGAAGGATACGGGTGGCTCTCAGGAGCCAAATTTCCAGCGCAATACTTGATCCAAACCGGTTGACTCTCCGTCAACGTATATAGAACCAACGCGTCCGTAGACCCCTCTTATCACCGAATTCCGTCCACCAAACACCCCTTTACCGGGCCCGCTCACCTCAAACGAACAAAATGGTAATACTCGAGTATACCGGAATCAAGGGTCTCAATACCCAAAATCCCCGAACAGACTACCGTGGTTTGTTATCTAATCGTCCAGGCCCTTGCCGGCCCGACTCGAATAACTTAGCCACAGGATTGAGCTCATAGGTCATAGAAATCCGAACAGATGCAGACACAGATAACAGATTCAGATACAGATACAGAATAGCAGATTCAGATAGCAGATTCAGACGGCAGATTCAGATAGGCACTCAAAATTGGCATATGGACAGACAAGAGAACGAGTGTGATAAAGTACACCCTCGTCTCAAACAAATTAAACAAATCGCAGAGCAGAAATCAAGTTAAACAGCAATGGAGGGGAGTGGTACACTCACCGGCTCAACTTCAAAAGTTTTCACTTCAGATTGGCCTTAATCGCCAAGAAACCCTAAAATAACCAAAATAAACCAATTGAAGGTTTTACTTCCAGAATCGAGTAAACAGAATGCACATGTGAGGCTCGACTACACGTCGTACGCCTTGCCAAATAAATACTAGTGCAAGAATGCAAAAACACGATTCCCTTGGAAACGAAAAGGTAGCATGAAGACCTAGGCGCAAACAACCCAAAAGCCCTTTCATTTCTACCAAAAGGCAAATCCAACTTAAAAGAACCAAACGGCCTAGAAAATCGGGCAGCACTTCCCCTAAATTTCTTACTTTTCCAGCCATTAAGGCTTCATTATTTCCTCAAATCAGCCCCAACATTTCACACCAAAGGTCATCTCATTTCTTCCTAACACAACTAGGTCAAATATGCAAAATACTATACCAGAATTCCCAAAACAGGTTTGCAATCACACAAAACTGTAATTACTATAACTCAGTCTATACAAGTCCAAATGCCGAAATTCCAAAGGAAAATGATAGCTAAGACATCCAATAACATTTCATCAGAAGACACCAACTTCAAAATCCAAACCAAATCCAGTCAAAATAGGCAATTACTATCGCAGTTCCGCACATTCTGTTCACCAAAAACAGCAACAGTAAAAACGGCATAACTCTCTCTATACTACTCCAAATGCCCTGAAATTTTGTAGGCACTTCATACTCACCAATACCTACAACTTTCATGTTTTGAGCAAAGTCCAATTCGGCCGCTAGCTATGACCTAAAATTTCGGACAGAATAGGGGTTCATGAACCCTAACTTTTCACAATTCACTTCAAATCCAAAATTGGTTGCATTTATCAACAATTCACACCCACTAGAGTCAAAGCCCCTTATTACCAACCATCAAAAACAACCATACCATCAAAATCATATGAAACCAGAAAATTCATCATAAAATGGAAAACTTCACTAAATCAAGCCAAACCAAGAAATAAATCATATATTCCAACACTCAAGCCACTTCTAAGCATACTATAACCATCATTAGGTGTAGTAGAGGTTCAAGCATCACTTACCAAGTATCAAGAGATGTAGAGAGGTGTTGGCCACCTTAGAGCTTCAAACAAACTTCACTCATACCCTTACTATCACTAGAAGGAAAGATTGTATGGAGTACAAACTAAGTTAAACACTTGATTTGGTGGATTTGGACAAGTTGGAAGCTTGAAATGTTGAAGAATTTTCTTCCTTCTTGCAAGTGAGAGGTTCGGCCACAATGAGAAGAAAAATGGTGAATTTTGTGATTTTTTTGAGATATATAATCCTTTGGTCTAAAAAGTCAAAAATGTGAATAGTATTTCTTAAGTCAACTCCAATGATCTTGTGAC
Organism: Coffea arabica; assembly: GCF_036785885.1. NCBI lineage: Eukaryota > Viridiplantae > Streptophyta > Magnoliopsida > Gentianales > Rubiaceae > Coffea > Coffea arabica. The sequence goes on from NC_092321.1 coordinate 38,780,108, forward strand.
ACTTGTCACTATCATAAATGCATTCCTATCCTTTCTTTTCTCTCTCTCATCAATCAAATCTCACTCTCTACTTATCTCTTAACACCCGATAAATTTTTCACAGTATCCGAAACTTAACCTTATTGACCGAATTTTTCCGAACTTTTCGCACTAGTGGGTCCCACATCTAATAGATAATCTTAATTTTCTAAAAATTCGCCAATGCTAGAAAAAACATCTAAAAACTATAATTGCTCATAAAATTCACCAGGAAAATATTTCTAAGCCAGAAAATGCAAAAAAAATTATGTAATTAAGGGGTAATAAACCCTAGGAAAAATATTAGGGTTTTACGGGTTCTCACACTCCACCTAGCTCACCAACATCTGAAATTGAAGATTGTGTCACAATATATCACAAACGGCTACTAACATACTTAAAACAACCAAAACGGCAAAATCGGCACATGCAAGTGCGGAAACGGCAAAACGGGTGCACGCGGCCGCGCGGAACGGCAAACGGAAATGGTCAAATCTGCCTTCTCAAACCGTTTTGATCAAAAGTTAGCCTAGGAATGTCGGATCAAGGTACATGAGGTACCGTTACGAAGTTAAGAGGAAGGGATACTATTTTCATGAAGACACCTAAGTCCGGATCTGAACAGAAATAGGTCGAAAGTATGGAAAATCGCTCAAGAAATTTGCACTTTAGAGTGACGAACAGGGTATGTTGGCTGGACCATAACTCCCAGCTCACAAATCGAAATCAGAAAATTCCAAAGGAATTTGAAATCTGAGACATAAGGCTAAAACGTTGATGTTTTGGTCAAGACCTGAATCCATTCAGAACAGAACGAAAATTGAGTGCCAAAGTACCCGTCAGAACTGTCCAGATCAAAGGCAGTTCTGACGATCAATCTTGTTTTGGTCATCACGTAAGCTACGGAACTCGGAATTCGACGCACTTTATACCGTTTCGAAGCTAAAACCAAGATCTACATTTCTTATGAAGGAGTCGACACCCAGATCGTACAGGATCAAAACCAAAAAATGCACGGTCAGAGGCTGAAATTCAAAACGTACACAATTTCAGGGTACAAAACAGGTGCGAGTGTTTTGGTTATAACTCGAGCTACACAGATCCCTTTGACCGGAAATTTTGTAGATATATTCAGGACATAAGAGGATACAATATTGAAGAAGGCCACTCAGTCCAGTTTCGCGGGTAACTAGGTCAAACATGCAAGAAACTACACCAGAACCGGAAAAACAGATTCACAAAACGCATTCTAGCGGAAACATCATAAATCAGGCTATCCAAGTCCAAATCCAGAAATTCCAAAACCAACTGAAAGATAAGAAACAGGGTTACATTTCATCAGAAGACCTCAACAACCAATTCGGAAGCAATCCTGACCAAAACAACCAATTACAGGCGCAATTCTTACATTCGGGTAAAACCAGAACAGCAATAGTAATTTCGACTTTTCTCATTCCACACTACTCAGATTGACCTGAAATTTTGTAGTCACCTTTAAAATGTCATTCCCTACAATTTTAATGTCTTGAGCTAAGGCCAATTCGGCCTCTATCTAGGACCTAAAAATTCGGACAGAATGCTCCCTTAAGATCCCTAGGTTTTTCAATTTTCTTCCAAAACAGAAATTGGTTGCAATTAATCACTTTTCCCACCTCCTAGAGTCAATATAGACCATTTCCAATCATCATAGATAGCCACACAATCATGCTTATATTAAAACAGAAAAATCTCCAAAAATAATAAAACTTCATCATTTCAACCACAAATCAAGAAATAACTCATAAATTTGCATCTCATACAACCACTAAGCATGATTTAAGCATCAATTAAAGGAGGAGGGTGGTTCTTCACAACTTACCTTTAAAACAAGAGAGAGAGAGCTATTGGTCACCTTAGCTTTTCAAACAACTTCACCAATCACTTTAAAATCACCAAGTGGAGGAGTTTTGTGGAGCAAAACCAAAATTAAACGGTAGGAGTGGAAGATTGAGCAAGTTTGGATCAAATTTTGGAAGAGCTTTTCTTTTCTTTTCTCTCTAATGAGGGCCGGCTATGAGCTTGATATTTGTGGGAATTTTTGGGTCAAATTTTTGAGTTATTTTGGTAAAATGGTAAAAGCATGAATAGTAAGTCAAAAGTAGAATTTAATCTCTAAGTGACACATGTCACTTGCATTAATGGTTTGCCTAACTTTTGTCTCTCTCACACCTATCCACTTGGCAACCTCTAAATATCTCATAACACCCGGTAATTTAATTCCAGTATTCAAAACTTAACCTAGTTGGCCGAATTTTTCCGAACTTTTCGCACTAGTGGATCCCACATCCAGTATACGCTCTTAATTTCTCAAAACCTATTCGATACTAGATAAATCATCTAAAAACTATATCTGCTCCTTAACAATATCTAGAATTTTTTCCTAATCACGAAAGTGCAGAAAACAAGCCATGAAAAATGTGAAAACCTAGAAAATGCAAATTACGGGTTCTCACACTCTCTTCCCCTTAAAAGAATTTCGCCCTCGAAATTTTACCTTCCAAATTTAAAGTAACCAATGGCCTGTACCTTCTCCGTCTTCAGAGTCAGAAGAAACAAGGTTCTTCATTCCAGTCCCTTCTCCACTTGACGGTCCAGGGTCGGTCTTGGTTGGTTGTTGGGTTCCTTTCTTTTTACGCACTTTAATCGGACAATGAACAATTCGATGCTCGGCGCTCCCACAGCGCAGACATCTCCTCCCCTTTCTCCAACAATCGTTCTCGGTGTGATTGGCCTTCCCGCAATAGTCACAAGTCAAGTGGGAAGCCATCTTTTTGCTTTCCAGAGAAGTCTCCCCCCTGTCCGGTTTGGCTTCCTTTGATAAATCTTTCATTTTTCGCCCCCAATGTCCATGGCGGCCGGAATAACTGGTTCACTTTCCGTACTTTAGAAGGTGCCGTTGCTTCGCTAGGTTCCTCACTCACGCTACCCACTGCACCCCTTTTCCGTATTTGGGAAGCTTTCACCAGCGCCTTTGCCTTCTCGATTCGTTGGGCCTTTTCAAGGGCCTCCTCGAAAATCCCTTCGTATTTCCTTTTTAGCTCTAAGTTCTTGTGCAAGAGCTCAATTTTCTCTGAATACTCGTGCTTCCATCGCCCTTCCCAGTATGCAACAAGTTTCTTTTGGACTTCTATTTCGTCTCGAAGAACAACGATTTCCTTATACATCTCAACCCAACGTGCCATCTCACAGAATTGCTGGACCTCAGATGGTAGCCTGTCGGCAAAACAATGGGTCATAATAAAGTCTTGAATACAAGTGGCACTCTTGGTCCATGTTTGGTTCAGCTGTTGTTTCCTCCCTTTCTTCTCTTGACTCTTGGTCTCGTTTTGTTTCACTGCTCTGACCATGTCCGCGATTACGTCACCTTTTTTTTTTTTTCCCCCTTCTCTCTTTTCTTTCCAAAAGGGTACTTTCATGCATGAATGCAATAAATTGACTAAAAGAACAAAATCTATCATACCAATTACACAAGTAACATATCGCACATAACACGCCATATTAAAAGACAGATAAGCAAGTACACAAATACATATCAAGTTGGACAGATAACCATGTACACAAGCACATATACGAGCACATATACTAACGTTAGGTAGTCGTAATATACGAACGAACCAAAAGGAAAAGGTGAAGTCGTCCCAGTATCAGCCCATCTGGTCTCTCACGTCACTTACTATCAAAACTAGATGTCCATTAATCTCTTGTGCTCATTCTGGTCAGACAAAGCCTGTTCATGTTTCCAAAATACAAAGCTCGTTTCCAAAATACAAGGCTCAAATACCTAGTAGCTTGCATCGCCTCAATTCTGGAGTACTCGGGCACGAGAATCCGAAATAAGATAGTTCACATCTCGAGCTGGTCAGTCCCCAGAGTAAACCATCTACAAATCGAAATTCCTGCCCGACATACCTATCTATGGTCCTTAGATACCATAAGAAAGATTGAAGACCTATAACACTTCAGGGTTCATAGCTTATGCTCGAACGAGCACTTAATCCTTCATACCCATTCACCACTCAGCCCAAGCTCACTCCGCGCAGAGACCACGCGAAGCAGGCTCTGATACCAACTGTGACGGCCCCACCTCCCCCTAAGGCGAACGAAAGGGTTCGGCGGGCCGCCTGCCCAACTCTCGCCGGGACTCAGAATTTTAAAACAATAAAATTAAATAAACGTACAAGCATACTATTCACAAGATATCTAACGCCAAAAGAGTTCTATTTACATCTTCAAAAGTATCGAGTCAAACCACTCTAATACATTAGAATAACAACCAGCAGAAGGTAGACCCTATGGAGGGTTCTTATACAAACCACCAAAACAAAAACAAACCTCCTAACTGTCCGACTGTTACAATCAAACCTAACTATACTAGTGTATGTGTCAAAAGTCCCCGCGTCGGCCCCTGCTAAGGAAAACAAAAGGAAAGGGGTAAGCTATATGCTTAGTAAGTAAACAGGGGCAAAAGCGTAAATCTCACGTAACAACAATTGCACAGTAAGAGTAAAGCAAAAGCAGAAAAGTAACATCACATAATAAGGATACAGGTGGCTCCAAAGCCAAGTCATTTGCTATGCGTGATCTCCTGTCGACACTCCGTCGACCATAAATAAGGTCCGTAGAAACTTCACTTGTACACCCACCGAACACCTTATCACCCTCACTGGCCAGTCACCTCACAAACTTGCACGGGCGAACGAAATCATAAACTTGAGCTTGAATCACAAGCTCGGGTCACAAACTTGGTCCACATTCTCGGTGAACCGGATTCACAAACTTGGTGACCTCAGACTAAGTTGGACTGGCTTCGACCAAGCCCTGACCGGCTCGAATAGTCCATCTCGGTCGGAAGATCAACCCCAAACTCACAAACTTCACAAAATTATTCAAAAGTCACCCCGAGCCACAAGCTCAAGGGGTTTAGTTCCAAAATGATTCATATACATATGCCATATACAAATGTGTGCGTAAATTAGGGTTTAGGTCGAGTGCGATAAAGTACATCCTCGCCTAGGTACCCTTTTCATACATATCAAAACACATAAGCAACTAACACATAAGAGCGGCCTGAATACTTACACAACGAACAAAAGAGCAAAAGTACGAAATTCGTGCCGCGAGGAGTAGCTAGTAGGCCCCACCGGCTCCACCTAGCTCACCAACATCTGAAATTGAAGATTGTGTCACAATATATCACAAACGGCTACTAACATACTTAAAACAAGCAAAACGGCAAAATCGGCACATGCAAGTGCGGAAACGGCAAAACGGGTGCACGCGCCCGCGCGGAACGGCAAACGGAAATGGTCAAATCTGCCTTCTCAAACTGTTTTGATCAAAAGTTAGCCTAGGAATGTCGGATCAAGGTACATGAGGTACCGTTGCGAAGATAAGAGGAAGGGCTACTATTTTCATGAAGACACCTAAGTCCGGATCTGAACAGAAATAGGTCGAAAGTATGGAAAATCGCTCAAGAAATTCGTACTTTAGAGTGACGAACAGGGTATGTTGGCTGGACCATAACTCCCAGCTCACAAATCGAAATCAGAAAATTCCAAAGGAATTTCAAATCTGAGACATAAGGCTAAAATGTTGATGTTTTGGTCAAGACCTGAATCCATTCAGAACAGAACGAAAATTGAGTGCCAAAGTACCCGTCAGAACTGTCCAGATCAAAGGCAGTTCTGACGATCAATCTTGTTTTGGTCATCACGTAAGCTACGGAACTCGGAATTCGACGTACTTTATACCGTTTCGAAGCTAAAACCAAGATCTACATTTCTTATGAAGGAGTCGACACCCAGATCGTACAGGATCAAAACCAAAAAATGCACGGTCAGAGGCTGAAATTCAAAACGTACACAATTTCAGGGTACAAAACAGGTGCGAGTGTTTTGGTTATAACTCGAGCTACACAGATCCCTTTGACTGGAAATTTTGTAGATATATTCAGGACATAAGAGGATACAATATTGAAGAAGGCCACTCAGTCCAGTTTCGCGGGTAACTAGGTCAAACATGCAAGAAACTACACCAGAACCGGAAAAACAGATTCACAAAACGCATTCTAGCGGAAACATCATAAATCAGGCTATCCAAGTCCAAATCCAGAAATTCCAAAACCAACTGAAAGATAAGAAACAGGGTTACATTTTATCAGAAGACCTCAACAACCAATTCGGAAGCAATCCTGACCTAAACAACCAATTACAGGCGCAATTCTTACATTCGGGTAAAACCAGAACTGCAATAGTAATTTCGACTTTTCTCATTCCACACTACTCAGATTGACCTGAAATTTTGTAGTCACCTTTAAAATGTCATTCCCTACAATTTTCATGTCTTGAGATAAGGCCAATTCGGCCTCTATCTAGGACCTAAAAATTCGGACAGAATGCTCCCTTAAGAACCCTAGGTTTTTCAATTTTCTTCCAAAACAGAAATTGGTTGCAATTAATCACTTTTCCCACCTCCTAGAGTCAATATAGACCATTTCCAATCATCATAGATAGCCACACAATCATGCTTATATTAAAACATAAAAATCCCCAAAAATAATAAAACTTCATCATTTCAACCACAAAGCAAGAAATAACCCATAAATTTGCATCTCATACAACCACTAAGCATGATTTAAGCATCAATTAAAGGAGGAGGGTGGTTCTTCACAACTTACCTTTAAAACAAGAGAGAGAGAGCTATTGGTCACCTTAGCTTTTCAAACAACTTCACCAATCACTTTAAAATCACCAAGTGGAGGAGTTTTGTGGAGCAAAACCAAAATTAAACGGTAGGAGTGGAAGATTGAGCAAGTTTGGATCAAATTTTGGAAGAGCTTTTCTTTTCTTTTCTCTCTAATGAGGGCCGGCTATGAGCTTGATATTTGTGGGAATTTTTGGGTCAAATTTTTGAGTTATTTTGGTAAAATGGTAAAAGCATGAATAGTAAGTCAAAAGTAGAATTTAATCTCTAAGTGACACATGTCACTTGCATTAATGGTTTGCCTAACTTTTGTCTCTCTCACACCTATCCACTTGGCAACCTCTAAATATCTCATAACACCCGTTAATTTAATTCCAGTATTCAAAACTTAACCTAGTTGGCCGAATTTTTCCGAACTTTTCGCACTAGTGGATCCCACATCCAGTATACGCTCTTAATTTCTCAAAACCTATTCGATACTAGAAAAATCATCTAAAAACTATATCTGCTCCTTAACAATATCTAGAATTTTTTCCTAATCACGAAAATGCAGAAAACAAGCCATGAAAAATGCGAAAACCTAGAAAATGCAAATTACAGGTTCTCACAGTAGCAATGTCTGGGGAATCGCTCGAGCCACCGACAAAGAACCTAGGGATTGATGACCCTTGGTTTCCAAGTCTGAAGGCTCGGGGACCTAAAACCTATCGAGTCTAGATGCATTAGTGAGCCAATACCTCATGCATCCATGATAGTTTTACCTAGGATAGCGTCTGCCTTACCCTATTAGGGACACTATTCACGAGGGGAGGGGTCCAACCCCTTTCTCCCTTTTATTGCTTTATTTCTTTGTATTGATTTCGTTGCTACAATGTGTTATGTGTATTTATCTGGCTGAACTAACTTTTCTTGGTTTTGTGTCCCCATTGCATTCACAAACCCTAGCAAATAAGAGGTCTGGCATGACCTTCTTTTAGGACCTACCCTTATAGATAGGCTATTGCACGTTTAGAAATTATGGTTTATTTCATTCAATAGTACATCATTTTAGGCCTACCCTGGCGTATAAAGGGTTCCTTATGTCATATTTCATTTCAAATTGCATGTTTTGTCGCTTTAATAAACTGGCATCACGCATAAACCCTAGAAGGGGAATGCCATTTAGGGGATCCCGTGTTAGGAATCAACCACCCTGTGTCTCGGATACTTAATCCAAGGAGACTTGCACGTTTACATTTTGTATCATCCAAAGGGGTAGTGCACGAGGTAAGGTAGGATCATATCTTTTCAAAGATGGCAAAGCGATTTTTGCACATTAGAATATGAGCATCTAACAATCATTCTTTGGCCATTTTTAACATATTTGGTAAAATCCCTTGCTTAAAGGACATTAATTTGAAGAAATTCGCAAATAATTCCTCATTGTTGAGATGGTAAACTTATTGAGGCCAAATCTTGATTGTAGGAGGCTCATAGGCTAATGCATCGCAATGCATTTTTGAAACTACCAAAGGGGAGATAATTCCATTGATTTTTGAATAAACCATCAATTCCATTCAATTCATTTGATCAAATTATTTATCAATTTCATTTTGTCAATTCATTCATTTTAGGACAATTTAGTCAATAAATCATCAATTCTATTCAAACAATTTGACCAATCTATTCATCAATTTCATCCAGTCCATTTTATCAATTTGTTCATTTTTAGGGCAATCCAGTCGATTTTGAATAGATCACTAATTTCATTCAATTCATTTGATTAGTTTACCCTTTCTTAGGGCAATCTTATCGATTTTGAATCCATTTGACCAATTTGCCCAGTTTTAGGGCAATTCGGTCGATTTTGAATAAATCATCATTTCACTCGATCTGTTTGATCAATTGATTTCATTCAATGCATTTGACCATTTTACCCCTTTTAGCACATCATGCGTCGATCAAAGCAAGCAATCTATTCAGACTTTGTCCTCATTTTTAGGACAAATGTCTCTTCTCACTCCAATTGGCCAAATTTTTCAAATCATTTTTCATTCAATCAATTGATCGGATTCATCAGGTATTGTATGGTGCCTACCCTAGAGGATTGCATTTTCATGCTAGGCCTACCCTTGGCACAAAAAGGGCTCCCCCATAGGACATGCATACCGATTTTACAATTTTGCTTACTAACTCTGGGTATTTTTCTTTTATTTTTTCCCTTCCCCCTGCATTCATAAAAATGCTTCAATAAGGTAAAGAACATTTTTCTATATCTGATAATAATTCTGATCTAATAAAGTGTGAAAATTACAAGTATTATTTGATTCTTGGGCAGACCTTGCAATGAAAACATGGAGGATCTATCTGGAAGCGTTAGGCTAAAGCCTCTAAGAGACTTCATAATTGCTTTTCAAAGGAAAATTCTGTTTATTGGATTTGTTAATACATTTTTGTTCCAAAAGAAAAGAAGACAAAAAGTGTATATGTGGAGCTCCTTAGGAGTTTTTCTCTTCTCATTTGTATTATAATTGAACAAGAAATTTTGTTTCAAACTTTTTCAGCAATAAAGTTTTCTTTTCATTTAAGCAATTATTGTTTTGTGTATATTAATGTACATTTCATTCTTATTTTTTGCTCATTGGAGATTTCGTGATGAATTTTAAGAAATAAGACTAAATTGGGATTTTTTTCAACCTCCAGCCTGAAAATTCGCAAGTGTATGCTTTCTAAAATCCTTGTGTACACTAGATTGGTGATCCGAGCTACACAATAAGAGTGCTCAAAATTAAAAGAGGTCATTCAAAAGGCCCCATGAGATACCTTTTCTTCTTCACTTAGCCCCAAAATAAAAATCAGTCACATTGATTGATAAATTGTAAATTGGGGCAATCTTTGCTTGAAAATGCTCACTGGTCTAACCAGATGCAATCACATCTAAGTGAAAGCAAAAATGTGCATTATTCTTGTTTGTTTTGAAAATCTGGAATGATATTTCGAGCATTCGTTTCTCTACCTATACAGATTTTATCATTTGCTCTCCCATTTGAGCCTTTACAAGAATAATTCCGTTTCAAATAAGTGCCTTAATGATCACTACCTTACATTGGGAAGATTTTCAAAAGGGAATGGATTCTCAACGAGCAATTCGTTTACTTGGTTGTCATGAGGCGTACGAATGATACTTTGGCCATCGTTTCTACAACCTAAACACCATTTATCCCTTGCATCCTCATTTGAGCTAAAATTGGTGGTTCTTTTCGAGTGCACATATGATCGCACCCCACATTGGGGAAGGAGATTGGGGAATTTTGAAAAAAAGGAAAAGGGGAAAGGGAACCGCGAATTGGGGAAAATTGATTCTACCTGGGTTTCAATTTTGAAAAGAAAAGAAAAGAGAAAAAGGACAAGTTCTGTCCGGCGGATCACTTATGTTTCATAGATATGAACGAGCAAGAGTCTTCCTCAGTCAATTAATTCAGATACATGCAAGAAATTTCGCATTAATGTAAGTTTCCTTTCAGAGTTATTGTAAGGAGCGGAATGAAAGTCAGGCCCTCTTCTTTTCCAATCAAACATTCTATCCCTAGTTATCCCTTTTGAGCCTTCATAATAAATTATTTCGTTTGGCAACCCCTGAGAATCGCAAACCCCACACTGGGGCAAGTTTGAGTTGAAAAAGGAAAATTTCAAGAAGTGAAAAAGTGAAAAGCCACAAAATTAAAAGACAAAAGAAGAAAAGAGAACCTCAGTTCAAAAATAACTGGGGGCAAATTTTGTGAAAGTTCAAAAAATGGCAGAAGGCCGAAAAATCAAAGAAGAAAGAAAATGAAAGAAAAGAGCCTCAATTGAGAATAAACTGTGGCAAGCTTTGATTTAACCCTAAAATAGGGTTGGCACAACAATGCGATCTCAGATTCTTCAAACCGCTTTTGAAATCCGCTTTCAAGCCTTAACTTTTCTAAGCACCCCACCTGACCCCATTACAAAAGCCGAAAGTCCTGACTTCTGTTCTTTGCAATGGCCCTGTCAAGGAAATTTCTGATGCCAAAAATTTTAGCTGTATTTCTGAATTGCTTGGGTATGGGGTTGACGCTACTTACCATGTGAAAACCCACTAGGTCGAGGAAAAGAAAAGGAAGCAAAAGCAAAGCAAGAAAAGTAAATGCAAGAAATTTTGACGCTGAAGTCCCTGGTTAATGGGGAGAAAAATGCAAACAAAGTCTGAGATCTTTGAGTTCCAACGTAGGGGCAATTTTGGAAAAACGCGATCTTCGGTGCAATGTCCTTGAAAATTATTTCTTTAACTATCGTCTTCAAGCCACATTACAAGCCCATAAAAGTCCATCGTTGACTTATTCCTTCATGACAACTCAAAACAAAGGTCATGCTTCTAAGGAGTCCATCAATCATTCGTGATCATAAGGCTATGACCAGTTTTCACATGTTTAGCTATCGTTTCCATCCATATTGTTGCAAGCTTATAAAGCGTATATGTTGACTAAATTTTCTTAAGAAATAAGGGTGACAAACTCTTTGCTTTCACTAAGATGTGATATTGAATGGATTACATACAATTTTGGGCACGAGAGCAAGACAAATCTTGACTTCTCATTTTCCTTAGTCACCTCCCATTTCCAAATCAGAAATAACGCCCCACTTGATTGGTCCTGAAAGATGAGCCAACAAGAAGTGATGACCCGCTACTCTAAGCGCAGATGCTAAAAGTGAGGAAGAAATCTTCTGTAATTTGGTGTTATTCTGAGAGATTCATCATGAAATTTCTGCATGAGTTCAAATTCAACGTTCAAATTTCTTCACGTTGTATATATGATTACTTTCTAAGTTTTGGAAAGTGCGATTTCTCTTGGTTCAAATAAATGGGGAATCATCTGAACAATTTTTTTGCAATCAAATGGGCGCACACTGGGGCAAAAAATTTTATAGTCCATTTGAGGATTTCGTCCAAGAATCAAATGATACATTTTTCAAATCAATCACACTGCTCTTTTCATGAAATTCAAGTGCATGTCATACTTTGGTAAGCCCCCCGTGCAGGTATCCATAGTTGAAATCGACGAAAGAGCATCTGGTGATGTGGAAGGCCGATGCCGAAGAAAGAGAAGAAAGAAGGGAAAAGGGCCCTACACTGGGGCAAATTATTTTTTGAAAAGATTCTCTCGAAAAATCAGGAAAAGTTAAAAATCAAAAAAAAAGAAAAAGAAGAAGAAAGAAAAAAAATCAAGTTTTACTTCTTGTTTCTCGATAAATCTTTTTGAAACATCACGTTGGGCCTGGATTTTGTGCCGCCAACTTCACAAACATCACGATGGGACCGGGTTTTATCCCGCCAACCTCGGCAGGACCGGGTTCAATCCCACTGGCCGATTCTTACGGCAGGCTCGGGTGTAATCCCACTGACCGATTATCAAAGGCAGGCTCGGGTTTAATCCCACTGACCAATTCATCACACTGGGGCAAATCTTTGGATAATTTTTTGAGCAAGTCTTATACAGTCTCTTCATACATACCAACATTTCTCTTGTATTGCCACTAGCCGTGGGTCAGTCCCACTAGTGAGCATTTTATTGTGCATCGCCACTAGTGAGCATTTTATTGTGCATCGCCACTAGCCGTGGGTTAGTCCCACTAGTGAGCATTTCATTTACATCGCCACTAGACGTGGGTTAGTCCCACTAGTGAGCATTTCATTTTACACTGCCACTAGCCGTGGGTCAGTCCCACTAGTGAGCATTTCATTTACATCGCCACTAGCCGAGGGTTAGTCCCACTAGTGAGCATTTTATCGTGCATCGCCACTAGCCGTGGGTCAGTCCCACTAGTGAGCCTTTCATTTCACTGCCACCGAACATGGGTCAGTCCCACCAGTGAGCACTTCATTTGCATTGCTGCTAAACATGGGTCTGTCCCACTAGCGTGCATTTCATTTTCTTTGCCACTGAATATGGGTCAGTCCCACCAGTGTGCATTTCATTTTCATTGCCACTAAACATGGGTCAGTCCCACTAGCGTGCATTTTATTTTACACCGCCACTGAACATGGGTCAGTCCCACCAGTGTGCATTGCATTTTCATTGCCGCTAAACATGGGTCAGTCCCACTAGCGTGCATTTTATTTTCACCGCCACTAGCCGATGGGTCAGTCCCACTAGTGTGCATACCATGATTTTAAATTTTGTTCGGGTCAGTCCCATGATTTAATTTTTGTTCGGGCCAGTCCCATGATTTAGTTCGGGTCAGTCCCATGATTTTAAGTTTCTTCGGGTCAGTCCCATGATTTTAATTTTGTTCGGGTCAGTCCCGTTTTAAATTTCTTGCTCGGGTCAATCCCGTTTTAAATTCCTGTTCGGGTCATTCCCGTTTTAAATTCCTGTTCGGGTCAGTCCCGTTTTAAATTCCTGTTCGGGTCAGTCCCGTTTTAAATTCCTGTTCGGGTCAGTCCCGTTTTAAATTTCTTGTTCGGGTCAGTCCCATTTTAAAATTTTGTCAAAAAGGTCAGTCCCGGTTTCTAAAGCGTCAATCATTCGAGTTGTTCGCAGCCGAATAACAGGTGAGCATTTGGTGTCTACTTCTTTGTCTCAAGTTTTTCCAAAACTCAGACAAAGAGGGGCAAACTGTAGACACCAAATTTTTAGTGTATTTTTATTTACTATTATTTTTATTTTTCATGTTAGTTTTTATTTTACTTTTAGTCTTTTACTTTTATTTTTATTTTTATTTTTAAGTCATTTTATCATTTAATCAAACTTTAATCATTTAATCATTTAATTTATTTTTGTTTCGATTCTAGGTTTTTATTTTATTTGTTTTTCGGAAAAAAAGGGAAAAAGAAAAAAGGAAAAAAAGAAAAAAAGAAAAAGTCAATCAAGGGGACAAGAATCAGACACATAAGCCTACTTTGGGGTTTAAAATCTTGGCCCTTCATATTAGGTTTAGTCTTTTGAGATGCCTTTAAAATGCCAAAGAGCCGCAAGCCAAAAGGAGGGAGGGACGAAAGGCTAACAAAAATCTGAAAGGTGACGGGAGAAAAGAAGGAGTGGAATGACGGCTGAGTGAGACCGTGGGAGGATCACTGAGGGACGGCTGGAAAATCTGCAATCAAAGGGACAGAGGTTGAGGGCTAAGGAAAAAAAAAAACCAGAAACAAGGAAAAGCATCGGGCAAAGAAAAAGAGAAATTAAGAGCTACGGGTAAGGTGGAAAAAGGCTGGACAATAGTGGAGGAGCTGAGGGACAAACGCCGCCACCCACCACAGATCTCCTCTCTTCCTCACGCTACCTGCCCAAGCCACCTCCAGTCTGTACCTGCCGCTGCTGCTGTCCGCCGTCGCCACATTGCGTGCAAACCCCATCGCAGCCACCGACAACCACCACCCTTCTTCTCCTGCATAACCAGCAAGTGGCCAACGGCTTGCCCAAGAGCCGGAGCCGCCACCACCACTGGCACCAACCGTCATCGTTTGCAGATTTTCACTAAACAAGAGCTCTGTAAGTCATTTTTCTCTTTTTCCTTAAAGTGCAAACACTAGTAATCCCAACCCCAAGCATGTTTCTGTGGATCGGTTATTGCCATTTTTCTGTGATTGTCCACGATGGTTGAACACATATGCTTTATGTGCTGATTGAGGTTGTTGAGGCCAAAGCATCAGACTTTGTCGAAAGTTTCTGCCAAGACGATTGCGTTCCTGGTTTTTACTTGTTTGGATATTGATTTTCTGTATTTTGTTGTTCCGAATCTGAGCTTGATGATTGGTGAAGTCCGTGAGTTAAGTTGTCAGATAATCAGTTTTTTTTTCCTTTCTTTCTGTTGTTTTGTGCATTGTTCGTGAGTTGGAGCTTAAAAGAAAACATCTTTTGCGGCAGAAAATTATTACAGACAGCCTTTCCTTCCTTTTTGGCTGCCGGTGTTTGTCTATTTGGAGTGTTTGATCTGCTTGCCCTTTGAATGTGATGCCGTGTGCGTGTTGGGAACATAGGAGCAAAGGCCAATCAGTTTTCTTTGTCTCCCTTTCTTGGAAAGTTTGAATAGTCGAAGTTTAGCAAGTTTTCAGGCCATTTGATTGCATTTTGTGTTCAAAGGTTCATTAGATCTCCCCTCTCCCCTTTGTTTTAAGTCCTCGCATTCAATACTTGAGTGAGTTGGGCTTTTGTTTCGGCTAAATGAAGATAAGCTTGCAAATGGTTGGCGGGTTAACGAAATGTTTTAGAGAACCAGAAAAGTTTCAAAGCATAGGAAAAATTGCAGAAATCCTTTTTCTTCGTAGCTTGCATGAAGCTGCATTAGCTTTCATGTCTTTGATTCCCGTAACAGCCCACAAGTTGGAATTTTCTTATCTTGTTTGTATGCCGGATCTTGTGTCGACAATGATTGTAGAGAATTTGATGAGGTTTGGTTTTGTTTGTAAATTTTTGCCATTTCTTTGGTTTGCTCACGAGCTGCAATTTTTGCAGCAGAAAATGATAGAAGCTTCAGTTTGCGTCAGTTTGCTGGAGGCTTTCATTTGCATGCATGAATAATTTCTGAAAAATTACACTTTGGCCCCCCAAGTCTCCCCTCGTTCTACCATGACCCAACTAATTGAATATTTTCATCAATTTGATCCTTCGCAGCTTTGATTTTTGCAACTTCATTGCTTGTTTGCTTTAATTAATTACCATATTTTGTTTAATTGCACTTAATTCGTGATTTTAAGAGCTTTATGACCAAGTGAGCTCGTGTTTTGCATATTTTCTTTAACGTTCTTAATTAAATTGGTACCCTGACCATTTTATTGTTTTGGAGGGTAAATTAGTAATTTCACTTCGTTAGGGCATCAACTCAAGGGAGGTATGACTTCTTTTATCTTTTTTGTCTCTCCCCTATGTGATCCAACGTGCTAAGTGAGAATTGCATGTCCACTTTGCTTGCTTTCCTTGCTTTTCCTTGATTCATTCCATTTACTTTTGCTTTTATTAAGTCATTCTTTTATTTATGGGGTATGTGTACACCTCTTGGCTTGTAATAGATAGGGCTCGGAGAGCATTTTTATTCATTTTTCCTCTTCCCCATTTGTTTTAGTTAGCAAATGTAATAGGTTCATTAGCTTGATTGCTTGCTTTTGTGGCTACGTGTTAAGTTGCTTTCTTAGGCTCTTGCATTTAGTCGAGCATGTTAAGTGTTATGTGCTACGTGTTTATAGGTGATTGGCATGTCTACTTGCTTTCTATAGTCATAGATGAATGTGATGGATGAATGCGTCACCGTGGCTAGTCCAACGCTGGCCATGGTCTTTCCCCTCGAACTCTCGCAAGTCCAATGCTTGTGAGAGAATTTTAGAAAAGGGCTAGTCCAATGCTAGACCCCAATAGGCCGTCCCCTCTCGTTAGTACATACTTGCATGTTTCACTGCATTTCATACATTTTTCTTAGTTTTCTAGCATTTGGCATGATCCTCCAATCCTTTCCCCTTCATTTTAGGTTTTTGCATCCTCATGCTAGTTATAGGGTACATTTGCTTGAGAGTCCCCTTTAGGTAAGGGAAACGAGCGAGTGTGGCTACAAAATAGGCTTAGCACGCTAGTTCTTCCTTCTAATCAAAGGGAAAATTAAAATTATGAAGTTAGAAGTCATTCCCGTACCCGACTTGATGCATTCCTCTAGGGTTCATGCATTTCATTTATCCACTATCACATGCACTTTTACTTCATATTCTATCCCTTTTTCCACATTTTCACTTCACACAACTTTTATTTTGCACGTTTTCACTCTGCCACTTACACTTTATATACTATCACGTGCACACACGCACTTCATACTATCACTCTACTCACCTTACTTTGCACATCCATTTGCACACTTCCACTTACACACTATTGTTTTTTATTACTTTTTCACTTCACGCAAACTCATATTTTCACATTGCATACATTCATTCCACTAGCATTATTCGTGACCTCTCCAAAGATTCATTATTGGGCATCACTATTAATGTGATTGGCACCACTCAAGCTTTGAAGAGAAATTTTGCCCCCCGATGTTCCCCTAGGTCTAGGTTTTACATTCATATAGTGCATCCAAATGTGATAAATTCTTTGGTTAAAAATAAGAAAATCCTTGACTAAATCATGCAACTAGCCTTGGCTAGGTCGAAGGGGTGCCTTGGATTTTTATCCTTGCCTTCCCCTTCGTCAAATGTGACTCCCGAACCTTTCCTTTGATTTTCGTGGACTAGGAGTTTTTTAAAAGGGGTTTTTCTACTTTTTTCCTTTGAAAACTCATTTTAGGTGACTTGGTACACCTTAACTCAATACCAAGTGGCGACTCCGATTTTTGTTCAAAAAACCCTTTTTAAACTATTATTTTGGGCCAAATCGTCGCATTTTCAAGTCCCATTTAGACCCATATTTTTCTTCATTTTCTTTGTAAATCAAAAATTCACTTTTCAAACTATTTATTTTTCTTGTAAAAAATGGGGCGCGACACTGGCGAGAGCTGGGCAGGCGGTCCGCCGAACCCTTTGGTTCGCCTTAGGGTGAGGTGGGGCTGTCACATAACTGAATTTAGAAGTTACCCTCTAAATTACCAACATATCCCGAAAGGGAATCAAGTCACATGTAGTACCTACCATTCCCGATTTAACCTCTTTACAGGTCAGGAATATCCATTTGTTTACCACCTTAAACTTAGTAGAGTGTTTCACCAGTTCAATCACATAGTACACTATTGCTGGTTGCCATCCAGAGTTTCATCTCATGTGGGTCAGGAGCAACATGCAGTTTAGACTCATACATCATGGAGCACTTTATTTTTTTATGATATGTACAACTTTAAAAATTTTCCATTTATGGAGCCAACATTTACACCATCTTTATCAACTACCTTGTACTCTCCATTTGTGTAAACATCTCGAACAATATATAGCTTATCCATTTAGAGAAAAATTTATCTTTGGTACGATGAGTCATAACTATTGGTTTTCGAACGGCAAGCACCATGTCACCAACTTCAAAGGAACGATAACGGATTTTCTTATCGAAAACTTTAGAAAGGCAATGATAAGAACATGAAGATCCGGATCCCCTTCAAGCCTAAGAAAATTCATTTTATAAGTCTTCACATTCTTATGATGGCTGATGGTGCAATCGAACTCAAGAATCATTGAAGATCCGAATTCGTGTCATGTTTATTTCTTGTTATTATTTCTAGCAATAATTGTTAGTTAATTAGAGTTAGTGTTAAGTTATTTTTGAGTCATTAATAAGAGGAATAAAGGCTAAGATCATGTTGACCGTATTTAAGTCAATTTGAGTAAATTTCCTATTCTAGTCGAGTTGGAGTTTTAGGAAAGTAGTTAATTGCTTTCAAATTTGTTTAGAAAGTTGTGTCAAGTTTAGAAGCCAAGTCAAATAAGGAAACTTGTATTGCTTCCAACTTAGATTAGGTTTTTGAGTCTTGTAAGGCTATAAATAGCTAATCTTATGCAATTTTTCGAAGGTTAGACAATTATGAAAAGAATAAAAATTGAGAATTTTTCTCTTTCTTGTTCCTTTGGGAGTGTCTCTTGATACAAAGTGAGTTGTGTCTCCTTTTCTGACGACCCCACCTCCCTTTAAGGCAAACCAAAAGGGTTAGCGGGCCACCTGCCCAACTCTCATCAGGACTCATGCACAACTTATTAACAATCTTTTAAAACAAGAGCCACATCTCCAATGACAATATAAAACAATCCTTAGCCAAGCATGAGTTTATAGATGATACAAATTTCAAAATACCCTACTAGGTCTATTTTCAACGGTCGAGTTCCCAACATACAAAACAACCTAAAAGTTGATACAACTATGCTAAATAAAAGATTTCGACCTAACTCGGTCTCTCCTAGCCACTCGCCCAAGCGCTCGCCCCCTGTAAGGAAAACAAAACTAAAAGGGGTGAGCTTTCGCCCCATGAGGTTCCAAGAAAACCATGCAAGCAATGATATCAAATTTAAGCCATAAAAATCACAATTCATTACAACAAGGAGCAAGTATACTTCAATTATGGTTTCACGTATTCAATTAAAAGGATACGGGGCTCCCATGAGCTTATTCCAGTAGCTTGATCAAGATTCAAGATGCCGTTGACACGCCGTCAACATAGTCCAAGGTACTATCAATTATATCACCACTTCACGTCTTTCTCCATCCACCGTACAACCCCCTATCGGGCCCGCATGCCAAAATCAGGAAGGGATAATACTTGAGTATACCAGTTCAAGTTCAAGAGCTCAAGTGCATGTTCACGTTCAAGTTCAAGTGACAAGACCCCTGGTTCATTGATCGTCTCGACCAAACCCTTACCAGCTTGACTCGACCAACTAACCAATGGGGGTTGGAGCCCCAGGCACGCAAGAAAATTGATGGGATGAACACCCAGGCGACTAACAAGTCAAGTATGAGCAAAGCAATTCATCTCATATCAATATCAAGCCACAAAGGAGTGAGTGTGATAAAGTACATCCTCGTCCCAAAATTAACAGTTCAATTGCAATAAAAGCAAGTATTTCAAGTAAGCGAACATGTCATTCAAGTAAGAGACATTACACGTAAGCACTTTACATGCACTTAGAACACTCACCACGGCACAAGTTCAAGTGTTCGCCTCATGTGCACTTCCAACCTCACTTCCACGTCCTAAAATTACATTTATAAAGTGTCATGAGATCCACTACGCCAAGTCACATTACTCAAAAGAAAATCACCCCAAATCACCCAAGTTATCTCCATTCCAAACACAAAACCAAGCTCAAAATGGTTCAATAATTCCAACTTGAAGTTGGAAATGAAGGCAAGAATAGTTTTAAGAATACAGAATTTTTCAGTTTTATATGATGCTATTTGGAAAATCATATCTCAGGCTTCTTAAGTCCAAAATTTATAAACTTTACACCATTGGAAAATAGACTCAAAGGGTTACAATTTTCCAGAAGACACATTAATGCAAGATACCATACCAGAATCACAAAAACAGATTCACAGAACGCATTCTAGCGGAAACATCATAAAGCAGGCTATCCAAGTCCAAATCCAGAAATTCCAAAACCAGCTGAAAGCTAAGAAACAGGGATAAATTTCATCAGAAGGCCTCCACACCCAATTCGGAAGCAATTCCAGCCAAAACAACCAATTACAGGCGCAATTCTTACATTCGGGTAAAACCAGAACAGCAATAGTAATTTCGAATTTTCTCATTCTACGCTACTCAGATTGACCTGAAATTTTGTAGGCACCTCTAAAATATTATTCCCTACAATTTTCATGTTTTAAGATAAGGCCAATTAGGCCTCTAACTAGGAGCTAAAAATTCGGGCAGAATGTTCCTTCACAAAACCTAATTTTCTGAAATTTCTTCCAAACCAGAAATTGGTTGCAATTAATCACTTTTTCCACCTTCTAGAATCATTATATACCATTTCCAATCATCATAGATAACCACACAATCATATCCACATGAAAACAGAAAAATCCCCAATAATTATAAAACTTCACCAATTCAACCAAAACCAAGATATAATCCATCAAACCATCTCTTTAGCCATCACAAGTCACTAATTTAGCATAATCAAGAACAAAGAAAGGATTGCTAGACATGAACCTTGAAATATCAAGAAAGTTGATGGCTTAGTCCTTTGCCTTCTCTAATCACTCCACCACTACCTTCAATCTTCCTAAACAAGTGAGTTTTGTGGAGGAATTTGAAAGTTTAACGGTTGATTCACAAGATTGAGCAAGAAATGGAGTTGGAGTTGAAGGCTTTCTTCTTGTATTTGTGCTCCAAGAGGTTCGGCCAAGCTTGCAGAAATTTAGGTGCTTTTTGGGTCAAAATTGAGTATTAGTAAAGGTAAGAACTAATGGTCAAAGTCAAGGTTGAATAGGAAGGTGACACTTGTCACCCTTTAGGTTTAAAACTTATCTTTTTGTCTCTCCAATACAAATATCTTAACACTTTGTAAAATAATATCACTTAATACAAAATTCCAACAAGTTGTCAAAAATATAATGCATTTACCGCACTTGCGGGTCCCACGTTCAAAATACGCTTTTAATTTCTCAAAAACTAACCGATACTAGAAAAATCATTTTAAAACTATCTTTGCTCATAAACTTTATCTGGGGAATTTTTCTAATAAAGAAAATGTAGAAAAGGCGGGCGATTAAATAAAATAAACACTAGAAAATTAGAAAATTTCCGGGTTCTCACACTCATTCTTTTCGGGGCGTCACAATCTCCCCTCCTTAAAAGAATGTCGTCCTCGACATTCCCTCTTGCACCAATCAAGTCGAGACATCCCGCAAGAATCTCTCAAGCATTCCAAGCAGACACTAAGAGTCAAATCAAACCCACAGTCCGGCATCCTAAACTTCAAGCCTAGGATACACTACAGAGATCTGAAGCCTAAGCTCTGATACCAACTGTGACAGTTCTCAGGGTCACATCACGGGGTACCTATCAGCTTGCCACCCGCACGCGGGCATCCCCTACGGAGAGTTTCGCTTCGTGACTCTTCACGAACGAGAGGCTCGGGGCTTTTCCAGACGAAGGACTTAAGGTCCCAACTGTCGGCATATGGCTCTGATACCAACTGTGACAGCCCCACCTCCCCCTAAGGCGAACCAGAGGGTTCGGCGGGCCGCCTGCCCAACTCTCGCCAGGACTCAGTCGTTCGCTACAATCCTCAAATGAATTACAAGAATAAACCTCAAATATTACAATATAAATCTCCAATATACATCAAATTCTCCAAAAATTACATGTCATAAGCGAAGCGGAAACAATTCCCAACTATACATAAAATGATTCCAAATCCAAACTGTACAAGATATAGGCCATCCAGACACGTGCACAAGCACAACAAGTCCTTCCTTCGCTACGAGCCCTGTGGAGGGGAATAAAATATTTTTGGGGTGAGCTAGAAGCTCAGCGAGTAACCAGTAAAATCATTAAACAAATATATTTCACAATGTTGCATTTCGATCATTTCGATGATGTCATGATTCAGAGATCAAATGTTCGTTTAGTGCTCTCGTGAGCCAGGGAAATCATAGCACTTGAACACCCAACGCTCAAATAGATCATTTAACATTAACATTAACATTAAGAGGGAGCCCCTTCTTGAGCTCCAGAGCCATTTGCTCCATCATGTCACGAACTCACGAAAATGGTGGAGACGTTGGTGTCCAGCACAAGACTTTCCCAGAACTCATTGAAGCCAAATCATGTCATGAACTCACATGCAAGCACGCATGATATGCAGTCGAGTAAATAATGCAAGAAACATTTCATAAGAAGTTTTAACAATAGTTTGGGGTCACTCACCTCAATGGCTCAGAAATCATCCATCATATAACATTGCCTTGCTCAAACCCAAGTCTTAGACCACAAACTCAATGCAATCAAGTCCTTTCAAAGTTCGGACAGCACTTCCCCTGAATTTGCTTACTTTTCCAGCCATCATGGCTTCATTATATCCTCAGCCAGTCCCAAAGGTACACACACAACAACAAGTTCATCCAATAGCCATTCAGCAAGCTCCAAGTAGTACTAGTACAAGTCAAGCTAGGGAAAAGTCCGGAAATGAAAGTTAAGCTCAAAACCAGAAAAATAGGTTTTGACGTCATTTTGCGGTAATAGTACCAAAGGCGCTACAATTGTCGGATGAAGGTGAAAGACCCACTGTTTCGAAGCTGAAAGACAGGGCTACAACATTACAGAAGGTCACTCAACCCAGTTTCGAGTGTAACCAGGTCAAAAATGCAAGATACCATACCAGAATCACAAAAACAGATTCACAGAACGCATTCTAGCGGAAACATCATAAAGCAGGCTATCCAAGTCCAAATCCAGAAATTCCAAAACCAGCTGAAAGCTAAGAAACAGGGATAAATTTCATCAGAAGGCCTCCACACCCAATTCGGAAGCAATTCCAGCCAAAACAACCAATTACAGGCGCAATTCTAACATTCGGGTAAAACCAGAACAGCAATAGTAATTTCGAATTTTCTCATTCTACACTACTCAGATTGACCTGAAATTTTGTAGGCACCTCTAAAATATTATTCCCTACAATTGTCATGTTTTAAGATAAGGCCAATTTGGCCTCTAACTAGGAGCTAAAAATTCGGGCAGAATGTTCCTTCACAAAACCTAATTTTCTGAAATTTCTTCCAAACCAGAAATTGGTTGCAATTAATCACTTTTTCCACCTTCTAGAATCATTATATACCATTTCCAATCATCATAGATAACCACACAATCATATCCACATGAAAACAGAAAAATCCCCAATAATTATAAAACTTCACCAATTCAACCAAAACCAAGATATAATCCATCAAACCATCTCTTTAGCCATCACAAGTCACTAATTTAGCATAATCAAGAACAAAGAAAGGATTGCTAGACATGAACCTTGAAATATCAAGAAAGTTGATGGCTTAGTCCTTTGCCTTCTCTAATCACTCCACCACTACCTTCAATCTTCCTAAACAAGTGAGTTTTGTGGAGGAATTTGAAAGTTTAACGGTTGATTCACAAGATTGAGCAAGAAATGGAGTTGGAGTTGAAGGCTTTCTTCTTGTATTTGTGCTCCAAGAGGTTCGGCCAAGCTTGCAGAAATTTAGGTGCTTTTTGGGTCAAAATTGAGTATTAGTAAAGGTAAGAAATAATGGTCAAAGTCAAGGTTGAATAGGAAGGTGACACTTGTCACCCTTTAGGTTTAAAACTTATCTTTTTGTCTCTCCAATACAAATATCTTAACACTTTGTAAAATAATATCACTTAATACAAAATTCCAACAAGTTGTCAAAAATATAATGCATTTACCGCACTTGCGGGTCCCACGTTCAAAATACGCTTTTAATTTCTCAAAAACTAACCGATACTAGAAAAATTATTTTAAAACTATCTTTGCTCATAAACTTTATCTGGGAAATTTTTCTAATAAAGAAAATGTAGAAAAGGCGGGCGATTAAATAAAATAAACACTAGAAAATTAGAAAATTTCCGGGTTCTCACACTCATTCTTTTCGGGGCGTCACACAAACACAGTCATATATATAGCGAAATCTCATCTCATAATAACAGTATACAGAGCCTCATTGGAAAACAAGGGAGGTCGAGTGCGATAAAGTACACGCTCGCCTCCATTTTATCAAAATAGTATTTGGCTCTAACAGTCATAAATCAAATATTTCAGATATTCAGATATTTCACATAGCGGGTAGCAGGTAGTGGAACACTCACCTATCAAGCAATGCAGTAGTCAAACATCAAGTATCTCAGTTACGACCGCCTTCGTTTCCCAATCCTAGGGCAACGAGTGAAATCGTCAACAAATTAGGTTCATTTCCCACTCAATTGTAGGCTCATTAAGTGACCAAGTGAGTGGTCAAAGTCACTCAATTCATTATGTAAATTAGGCCCAAAATGCAGTAAAAGTTCATGAGAAAACAAGTTTGACAAGTGCAAGAAAGTTGGGCAAAATAAAAGTCTCATTCAAGCTCAAAATATTCTTCGCGGGTAAAACAGTCGTGCATACGTAGTCTTGGGAAAACGGTCATATCTCACTGTAGGAAGGTCGACATTAGATGCCATCAGCGGCATTGGAAACTAGACTTGAAGGGCTTTCCAACGGTACCAATTACACACTCTAGTTCATCTCCTAGAAGTACCAATAGCTAGGACAAGTTGGCTGTTTTTCCAACCCTGGATCAGCCCTAACCTCAAGCAAAACTACATTAGTTCTTGGAGCTATCTTCATTTGTTTTGGTTCAAATTCACCCAAATCAGTCCTCAAATGTTCATATACTGGGGGTCACATGACCTAGGACCATTGGAGTTCAAAATATAATACATCAACATAATAAAAATGATCATAGCAGCCTAGCCATCAAGGAAGCCAAACCAGTCCACTATATAGACCAAACCACTACTTTACTTGCTCAAATTCAATCCAACTCACACATGAGCTTAACCTATGTCTAGCCATGTTTATTAGGCTTGATTAGGGTAAATAAAATCACAAAATCAAGGAGAAACCCTTCATTCAAGAACCGGCCAGCCATGGCAATGAAAACAGTCCGCACTTTCTCATATTCACTCAACCTTCACCCTCTCATGATTTCCCTTAAAACAATATATCAAGTGGTAGATCTAACTCAAAAGAGGTTTAGAACATGTTAATACCTCATAAACAAATATGAACAAAGGTTAGGCATTTCATCAAACACATGGTAGGCATACTAACAAGCTTAACTACTACTTGTTTAATTCAAGGGATTAACCCCAAATCTCAACCAAAACAACTTGTATTTTACCATGAAAACTTAAAGTAGATGATATAACATCATAACACCCAAATTTAAAGGTCATTTACCTCTCTTACAAGTTGCTTAAGTCACCAAACAATCCACCAAGATGGAAGCTTCAAGCTTGGTACAAACTCTAGGATTGCAAGAAAGTTTCTCATCTAACTCAAGATCTTTCTCTTTTGGTTTTTGCTCTTGATTTACTAGGGTTGGAAAGCAAGGAAAAATGGAGTTTCTGTGAGACCCCGATTAGTCCTTAAGGTTGATATTATGTGATGCTAATTATTTGTGTGGAAAAATTTGGGGTTTTAGGGCTAATTCGAGGGCTAATTAGAAAACCCTAAGTTGGATTATTTATAAAACCCTAGTTTTTGTATTAATCATAAGTTTGAGTTGTAGTTAGAGTTAATTATGCTAGTGTATGTTTTAGTATAGGATTCGATCCATTTTATATAGGTGAAGTAAGTTTAAAAGGTTAGAAAACCCTAAACTAGTAAAATCTCTAGTGTTATAATTTATTAGAACCCTAAGTTGGGTTTAAAACCCTTAATATTTTCCATGACAAGAAAGTTGTTGTCTATTTGCTTTTATGTGAGATAAGGTATGACTAAGTATAGGTGATTACTATAGGAGGAAGCTTAGGGAAGGAATTAATTGTGATTAAGTGTGTTAGACTAAATTAAGTTTGTATCCTATGGAGTTAATTGAAAGACTTCCAAATGTTTGAGGGAAAGAGAGTAAGAATGACAAAGTGAAGGTGTAAGGGCCAAAAAGCAAAATTGAAGCTTTTATGTGATTGGTTGTTAGGGAAAATATCTTCTAAGGCTTTGACTAATCTTATATCATAGGATTTGTAAGATAACCATAAGAAATAAACAAAACAAAACCAAAGGAAGAGAGAGAGAGAGAGGTGGCCGAACCTTAGAGCAACAGAAGAGAGAAACTTTTTTCCAAGTTCATCTTCTTCTAGCCTTCCATCTTGCTTGTGGAGCTTAAGGAAACAACTTTGGCACTTGATTGTTGTAGTTCCTCACTTACCAAGCTTACTTGAAGGTAAATCATCTCACTTGGAAGTTAAAGTTTGGTGATTAAGTGTTGAAACCATGAAATTGATGTTTTTGTTGTGATTTTGACTTTGTATGGTTTATGTGGTGATTATTGTATAGTTTGATGGGTTATTTTGGGTGATATATTGCTGCCTAAATTTCGGTCAAGGCTATGTAAAGTTAGGGTTTCTTGTTTCATGATTCATTAAGTTGATTTGGTTGGGTTTTGACTTGGAAATAGAGTCTTTGATGTATTAATTTCACTTGTATGGTTGATTCTTAGAAAAATCAGATTTGGACCATGAAACCCTAGTCTCCATTAGGTTAGTTTAGCTTGGCTAGAGTTTAGTTGGTTAGGGTTTGGTTCGTAGGTTGTTAGATTAAGTTCATTGGTGCAAATGAAGTGAGGTTAGGGACTACGGTTAGTGTTTGGTAATTTTATGGTGACTTATAGGGAAAGTTTCGGCTCATTTGTAGGTCATTTAGAAGTTAGTATATATGTGTATATTTGGTATGTCATTGGTTGGAAAACCTTGCATGAGAACCATTGAAACGGACCATGCATTTGCGGCGCGCGAAATCGTTCAATCGGGAAAACCGGGCAGCCCAGAATCTAAACTTTGGTTACATTTTTCTTTGTGCTATGTACTGATTTAGGATTTTCCCAAAACATGAAAGTTGTAGCCTCTTAAGTTTTTGTTGTGCCTACAAAATTTCAGGTTAAATGGATCTGTGTAGCCTGAGTTATGGCCAAAACCCTCGCTTCTGTTGTAAACTCTGAATTATGTTACGTTTCTTAATTTTGCTTCTGACCGTGCTCAGTTCACATTGATAACGAAGGAAATGGATGTTTAGGTCTTCATAAGACTTGTATATATTTTTTTCAGCTTGAAAACAGTATAAAGTATGTTCAAATCCGAGTTCCGTAGCTCTAGTTATACCCAAAACAAGATCGGGTGTCAGAACTGCCTTTGAAGTTGGACAATTCTGACAGGAACTTTGGACCCATTTTTCCCTATGCTCTGTACTGATTCAGGTTTTCGTCAAAACACAAATATTATAACCTTATAAATAAGCTTTTCAATGCCTCTGGAATTTCTTGATTCCGATCTCTGAGTTATGAGTACGACCAATGGTGTATGAGCTCAAATATCACAGTTAAGTTGTCGGGCATAGCCCAAACAATATCAAAGCATACACAGATACAATTGCATGGTTAAACAGTTACAGCAGTACCGATAAGAGATCGAGATCGATAAAGTACACTCTCGTCTCATTCAAGCCATTCAAGTTCACATAGCACGTATAAGCAGTCATTTAAGCACTAGACCATATAATGGTATACTAACCGAATCAAATAAGCAAGTTTACACGTTCGCTTCAGACGTAGGCCCCGGATCACTGGTATGACCTATAACAAGTAAGAAAACCACAATTGAGACTCGAACACAAGTCAAACTACTATAATGAGCGACTAGTATAATATAACTAAACGTAAAACGGAGTGACAGTGGGTGTTAGGTATGAACAACCTCAAAACCTCTTCAATTCTATCCAAAATCACTCCCAACTCAAGATTCCTAAATCTCCTTAACATTGGACAGCATTTCCCCTTTAATTATCACATTTCCAACCTATCATTCATCACCAATGTTCACACAAAACGACCATGAGAGCAAACACAGTCGGTAGGCCAGTCAATACACCTTACTAGGGTCACAATACCCTTAAATTTCAACCAATTACAAACTTATGAGTAAACCATAGAAAAGCCCCAAATATATATAACCCTAAAACTGAAATTTTCCGCTAAAAGCTGAAATTTCCGCAACAAACCACCATTGACATATAAAGGTCCTATAATACTCAATATAAGGCTATCATACCATAGCTAACTATAAGATACTATATAAAACAGAAAAATCCTCAATAAATAAGAAAATAGGACAACTCTACCATAATTCATGAAATAATCCACAAGATGACATGCTTCACCACCAGAATCCCATAATTGATCATTATCATCATCAAAGAGGAGATATTTTGGCAACTCACCTTGACAACTCCAAGAAGCAAGGTAGTTAGTGGTTCTTCTTCACAAATGGCTCCACCAAAGCCCTCAAACTAGCTTATCAACTTACTTATGTGGAGAAATTTGGAATTTTAATGGTTGGTTTACAAGATTAAGCTAGAAAGAAAGGAAAATTGAAGAATCTTTCTCTCTTCTTTGTCTCCAAGATGCACGGCCAAAGGGAAAGAAAATGGGAGGAATTTTGGGTCAAATTCTGTTTTAGTAAAGTTAAAGTAAGACTAGTCAAAGTCCAACTTCCAATGGGAGGGCAACATGTGGCATCTCTTGTGTTTATCTCACCATCTCACTTACCAAGGTTTAATTATCTAGCTAACCTCTAATTAGCTCATAATACCATGAAATATAATCTCTATATCCAAAACTCCTCCAAATTATCCACATTTATCACACTTACCGCACTAGTGGGTCCCACATCCACGGTACACTACCATTACTACAGAAAATGACTTATTTTGAAATATGATTTAAAATTCATATTTTCGCATAAAATACCCCAGAAAATTCATATAATAAAGAAAATATAGAAAATGTGCACAAAAGGACAAAATAAATGCCTAGAAAATGAGAAAATTTTGGAATCTCACAAAGATCAATGCTGAAGTTTTCACGGTTGATAGTACTCCGAATCTAGTTTCAAATGCAATAAACGGAACTCAATTCCGAGTTTTCTACATCAAGATATAACAGATTTTCTAAAACTGCCCAAGGTTCCCTGCGGACAAATTTCAGCGGCACTTCCTTTGTGTTTACTAACTTTTTTCCTGCCAATTCAAGGCTTCATTCTTCCCACAAAACAGCTTCAACTCAAGGATATACATACCAATCCAACAACTCACTAAATCAAGCATATAACCGTCACCTACTCAAGATATAAAATGAAACCCTAAGCTGAAATTCCTAATCACAAGCTGAAATTTTCTTTAGGCAAGTCAAACTGGCATATAAAAGCTAGATATTTCACATAGTGATAGCAGCTCGAGTAGGGGCCAACCAATGTCAAGTAAAGAGATAGTGGTTCCGCGAGGTCCAATTACAAGGAGTCGGGCTAAGCAACTTCAAGAGGCTATACAAGCCCTAGTTCGTCAAGTTCAAGTGCAAGCGGGAGGGTCAAGTGAAGCTCAAGGGCTCATAGTTGATGATCTTAAACTTTGTACACTTGTTCAAGTGATTGAAGCCGAAAATGAAGAAGCTTAGTTCCTATTTAAGGTTGTTAACTCGGCCAATCACTGGTTCCACTAAGGCCGAATGGTTTTTGCCATGTTTTCTAGTTTATTTAAGTTAGTTTTGTTAGTTTAATTGCTAGTTTACATAAAGGGAAAACACTTCGGCCCACTTGAAAACTAAGCTTAAACCAGCAAAAACCATTCGGCCTTAGTGGAACCAATGATTGGCCGAGTTAACAACCTTAAATAGGAACTAAGCTTCTTCATTTTCGGCTTCAATCACTTGAACAAGTGTACAAAGTTTAAGATCATCAACTATGAGCCCTTGAGCTTCACTTGACCCTCCCGCTTGCACTTGAACTTGACGAACTAGGGCTTGTATAGCCTCTTGAAGTTGCTTAGCCCGACTCCTTGTAATTGGACCTCGCGGAACCACTATCTCTTTACTTGACATTGGTTGGCCCCTACTCGAGCTGCTATCACATAGGAAAGCTACCAAACCATGGCCAACACTCAGGCATCATGCGTGGGCAGAAAATTACCATAAAAACTGAAAATTTCACATCACAACTTCAAACCATGAAATTTTCTCATGAAACTACCAAAATTGAAACCCTAAACCACTAGTTTGCATATATTTGAAATAGAGGAAAATTTATTGCCAAAGTTACCTTATACCTTCAAAAGATGGAAGCTTAGTGCTTTTCCTCCAAAATCTCTCCACTCATGCCACTACTACCATCTATCTAGGGGGAAAATCGTAATAATGCAATGGCTAAAATACGATGCTAATAAAAATCAGTGAAGATATCAAAAGGTGAGAAGTGACACAAACTTTAATCTCGATGAAAAGAAGAGTTAAAACTTGGTTACTATTCTTGCTAGCTCTTAAACCCATACACTGTACATTGAATAATTTCTTCCTTTCGAACTACAAACAAAAATTTTCACTTAACTTAAAGACTAACTTATAGTAATAGACTCATGGACAAGGACCCAATACTGCCCAACCACCAATTTTTAATAGCATTTATTAAAATAGCAGGTACCAAGTCCACTGTTCCTAACGGGAATACAACTTACTATGTAAAAATTTCATACGCATAGTGTGAGAACCCGTAAAACCCTAATATTTTTCCTAGGGTTTATTTCCCCTTAATTGCATGTTTTCTGCATTTTCTGGCTTAGAAATATTTTCTTAGTGGATTTTATGAGCAGTTATAGTTTTAAGATGATTTTTCTAGCATTGGTGAATTTTTAGAAAATTAAGAATCTATATTGGACGTGGGACCCACTAGTGCGAAAAGTTCGGAAAAATTCGGCCAATAAGGTTAAGTTTCGGATACTGTGAAAAATTTATCGGGTGTTAAGAGATAAGTGGTGTGTGTGAAGTGATTGATGTGAGAGAGAAAAGAAAGATAGGAATGCATTTAATGAGTGTGACAAGTGTCACATAAGTATTGGTTTGACCTTAAGAAGTACTATTCACATTTTTGACCTTTGACCCAACTTGGTTATATATCTTCAAAAATCACAAAAATGCACCATTTTTCACTCTTGATGGCCGAACCTCTCAAGCTCAAAGAAGGAAGGAAATTCTTCAACTTTTAGCTTCCATTTCACTCAATCTTCCACAACTAATCACCTAGAATAGATTCTACTCCATAAAATTCTTCCTTCTAGTGATAGTAAGTTGTTTGGTGAACTTTGTTTGAAGGACTAAGGTGCACAACATCTTCCTCTCTCTTGGTTCTTGGTAAGTGAAGCTTGAAACACCCTACTACACCTAATGATGCTTATGTTGTGCTTATTAGTGATAAGAGTGCTGAAATTTCTGGTTTTTATCTTGATTTGAAGAGTTTTGGTGAAGTTTTTATTTTATTGGGAATTTTTCTGGTTTAATAGGATCTTGATGTTGGGGGCTTGTATGATGAATTGTAATGGTTGGAAATGACTCTAGTGGGTGTGAATTGTTGTTAAATGCAACCAATTTTGGAATTGGAATGAAATGTGCAAAGTTAGGGTTCATGAACCCCTATTCTGTCCGGAAATTTAGGTCATAGCTAGAGGCCGATTTGGACTTTGCTCAAAACATGAAAGTTGTAGGTATTGATGATTTTAGTGTGGCTGCAAAATTTCAGGGCAATTGGACGAGTGTAGAGTGAGTTATGCCGTTTTACTGTTGCTGTTTTTGGTGCACAGAATGTCCGAACTGCGATAGAAATTGCCTGTTTTGACTGGAATTGGTTTGGATTTTGAAGTTGGTGTCTTCTGAGGAAATGTAGCTGAATGTCTTAGCTAACATATGCCTTTGGAATTTCGGCATTTGGACTTGTATGGACTGAGATATACCGATTACAGTTTTCTGCATTTTGCAAACCTGTTTTGGGAATTCTGGTATAGTATTTCGTATATTTGACCTAGTTGTGTTAGGAACTGGATTGAGTGACCTTCTACATTGTTGTAGTTCTGTTTCTTGGCTTCGAAATGGTGGGTCTTACACCCCCATCCGATAATTGTAGTGAGAGTTGTGCCATTACCGCATTATGAGGTCAAATCCGGTTTTCATATCAAGGCCTTAGTTAAAGCCCTTTCTTAATTTCTGGTTTCCTCTATTGTTTGTAAATGTTTATGGAACCTTATTGGGGTCATGTTTGGCCTTGGTTTATGACTCGTTAGCGAGTCTTATTGTATTTGTTTACATGTTTTTAGGTCGTGACGGTGGTGCAACGTTCTTTTGACTAAAGTGCTTGAAACTACATTTGCTAGCTTGGTGAGTGTATTACTCACTTATGTGCTATTATATGGCTTTGATATTTGAACTTGAGATGTTGAATGTTAAAGAATTGAAGTGAGAGTGTACTTTATCATTCTCACTTATTGTATCGCATGTTATTGAAAAGTTATTGGAATTTTACATGAAATGTTATATGAAATGAAATACATGACTTCAAATGTTATCCATGAGCTCAACCCCATTGGTAGTTGATTGAATCGAGCCGGCGAGGGCTTGGTCGTGACAATTAATGTGCCTTGGGGCAACATCATAGGGAATCTTGTAGTATGAGAGACTCTTGATTCCGGTTTACTCGAGTAATACCACAATGCAAGTGTTTGGATTTCGGGCCCGGTTGAGGAATGTTAGGAGGAAGGGAATGGAAGTTAAGAGGAGTCTACGGTTGGTTACCTTTCAGACATTGACGGAGAGTCAATGAGACCTGATCAAGAATTCAAACGAGGAAAAGGGCTCTTGAGAGCCACCCGTATCCTTTTATCCTCATTATTAATGTGTGGCTTTATTTATTTTGGTAAATTGGACTGTTAAGCTTGATGTATCCATGAACTTGGTTGCTTGAGTTGTATTCTCACTGGGCAATTAGCTCACCCCGTTCCTTTTGTTTTCCTTACAGGAATATGACTCTTTTGGAATGAATTTTGATAAATGGTTGCCAAATGAACTAGATGAATGACTCTTTTGTATTGTATATAAAATGGGACCCTAAATGTATCATTAGGGCCGTTTTCACTTTTGTTTTGGCAAACCATATATGTAGCGACTTTTGTATCACTTTTAAATGTCATTTTTGGTTTGTAAAAGCTAAATGTTATGTGGTTTATGTAATTCGATGTTTGGTTGGGTTCGGACGAGTCGGTTACTATTCATGGCCGACTCCGGGTTTCATTTTCTTTTATTTTGGATTATTTTGCCCTTTTGCCTTATTTGCGCGCGTTATAAGTTCCGGAACGTGAAAGATCGCTCTACACTGCACCGTTAGTCCTGGCGAGAGCTGGGCAGGTGGTCCGCCGAACCCTTTGGTTCGCCCTAGGGTAAGGTGGGGCTGTCACAGGTGGTATCAGAGCCACTTCGCGCGGTCTCTGCGCGGAGTGAGACTAGGCCAAGTGGTGTTGTGGTCCTAATTTCATGAATATGTTTAAGTGCTCGTTTGAGCGTAAGTTATGAACCGAGCATGTGATAAGTGTACGAATCATTATCATGGGACTCGAGGAAGCTAGGTATGTATGTCGGGTAGGAATCTTTAATAAGGATGGTTTACTCTTGGGACCGGCCGGCTCGAGTTGTGAATTATCTTAGATGGGATTCTTGTGCCCGGATACGGAAGAGATGAGAGCCTAGGTTGGCAATTTGGGCTAGTCATTTGCTTGATCCGTTGGGTACCTTAGATTTGAGGGATTCCGCTGATAAGGAATTTCGAGGACGAAATTCTTTTAAGGGGGGGAGAGTGTGAGAACCCGTAAAACCCTAATATTTTTCCTAGGGTTTATTTCCCCTTAATTGCATGTTTTCTGCATTTTCTGGCTTAGAAATATTTTCTTAGTGGATTTTATGAGCAGTTATAGTTTTAAGATGATTTTTCTAGCATTGGTGAATTTTTAGAAAATTAAGAATCTATATTGGACGTGGGACCCACTAGTGCGAAAAGTTCGGAAAAATTCGGCCAATAAGGTTAAGTTTCGGATACTGTGAAAAATTTATCGGGTGTTAAGAGATAAGTGGTGTGTGTGAAGTGATTGATGTGAGAGAGAAAAGAAAGATAGGAATGCATTTAATGAGTGTGACAAGTGTCACATAAGTATTGGTTTGACCTTAAGAAGTACTATTCACATTTTTGACCTTTGACCCAACTTGGTTATATATCTTCAAAAATCACAAAAATGCACCATTTTTCACTCTTGATGGCCGAACCTCTCAAGCTCAAAGAAGGAAGGAAATTCTTCAACTTTTAGCTTCCATTTCACTCAATCTTCCACAACTAATCACCTAGAATAGATTCTACTCCATAAAATTCTTCCTTCTAGTGATAGTAAGTTGTTTGGTGAACTTTGTTTGAAGGACTAAGGTGCACAACATCTTCCTCTCTCTTGGTTCTTGGTAAGTGAAGCTTGAAACACCCTACTACACCTAATGATGCTTATGTTGTGCTTATTAGTGATAAGAGTGCTGAAATTTCTGGTTTTTATCTTGATTTGAAGAGTTTTGGTGAAGTTTTTATTTTATTGGGAATTTTTCTGGTTTAATAGGATCTTGATGTTGGGGGCTTGTATGATGAATTGTAATGGTTGGAAATGACTCTAGTGGGTGTGAATTGTTGTTAAATGCAACCAATTTTGGAATTGGAATGAAATGTGCAAAGTTAGGGTTCATGAACCCCTATTCTGTCCGGAAATTTAGGTCATAGCTAGAGGCCGATTTGGACTTTGCTCAAAACATGAAAGTTGTAGGTATTGATGATTTTAGTGTGGCTGCAAAATTTCAGGGCAATTGGACGAGTGTAGAGTGAGTTATGCCGTTTTACTGTTGCTGTTTTTGGTGCACAGAATGTCCGAACTGCGATAGAAATTGCCTGTTTTGACTGGAATTGGTTTGGATTTTGAAGTTGGTGTCTTCTGAGGAAATGTAGCTGAATGTCTTAGCTAACATATGCCTTTGGAATTTCGGCATTTGGACTTGTATGGACTGAGATATACCGATTACAGTTTTCTGCATTTTGCAAACCTGTTTTGGGAATTCTGGTATAGTATTTCGTATATTTGACCTAGTTGTGTTAGGAACTGGATTGAGTGACCTTCTACATTGTTGTAGTTCTGTTTCTTGGCTTCGAAATGGTGGGTCTTACACCCCCATCCGATAATTGTAGTGAGAGTTGTGCCATTACCGCATTATGAGGTCAAATCCGGTTTTCATATCAAGGCCTTAGTTAAAGCCCTTTCTTAATTTCTGGTTTCCTCTATTGTTTGTAAATGTTTATGGAACCTTATTGGGGTCATGTTTGGCCTTGGTTTATGACTCGTTAGCGAGTCTTATTGTATTTGTTTACATGTTTTTAGGTCGTGACGGTGGTGCAACGTTCTTTTGACTAAAGTGCTTGAAACTACATTTGCTAGCTTGGTGAGTGTATTACTCACTTATGTGCTATTATATGGCTTTGATATTTGAACTTGAGATGTTGAATGTTAAAGAATTGAAGTGAGAGTGTACTTTATCATTCTCACTTATTGTATCGCATGTTATTGAAAAGTTATTGGAATTTTACATGAAATGTTATATGAAATGAAATACATGACTTCAAATGTTATCCATGAGCTCAACCCCATTGGTAGTTGATTGAATCGAGCCGGCGAGGGCTTGGTCGTGACAATTAATGTGCCTTGGGGCAACATCATAGGGAATCTTGTAGTATGAGAGACTCTTGATTCCGGTTTACTCGAGTAATACCACAATGCAAGTGTTTGGATTTCGGGCCCGGTTGAGGAATGTTAGGAGGAAGGGAATGGAAGTTAAGAGGAGTCTACGGTTGGTTACCTTTCAGACATTGACGGAGAGTCAATGAGACCTGATCAAGAATTCAAACGAGGAAAAGGGCTCTTGAGAGCCACCCGTATCCTTTTATCCTCATTATTAATGTGTGGCTTTATTTATTTTGGTAAATTGGACTGTTAAGCTTGATGTATCCATGAACTTGGTTGCTTGAGTTGTATTCTCACTGGGCAATTAGCTCACCCCGTTCCTTTTGTTTTCCTTACAGGAATATGACTCTTTTGGAATGAATTTTGATAAATGGTTGCCAAATGAACTAGATGAATGACTCTTTTGTATTGTATATAAAATGGGACCCTAAATGTATCATTAGGGCCGTTTTCACTTTTGTTTTGGCAAACCATATATGTAGCGACTTTTGTATCACTTTTAAATGTCATTTTTGGTTTGTAAAAGCTAAATGTTATGTGGTTTATGTAATTCGATGTTTGGTTGGGTTCGGACGAGTCGGTTACTATTCATGGCCGACTCCGGGTTTCATTTTCTTTTATTTTGGGTTATTTTGCCCTTTTGCCTTATTTACGCGCGTTATAAGTTCCGGAACGTGAAAGATCGCTCTACACTGCACCGTTAGTCCTGGCGAGAGCTGGGCAGGCGGTCCGCCGAACCCTTTGGTTCGCCCTAGGGTAAGGTGGGGCTGTCACACATAGTCCAATGATTACAACTATTTCAGGCAAAATCTCACTAATGGCTAACTTTGACTAGGAATATCTTAAGATGCTATTCGACTAGGCATATGCACTAATTCAAACTTATTCCGCACCTTTTCTGGAATCCCTTCGTATTTCTTTTTCAATTCTATGTTCTGGTGCAGTAGTTCAATTTTCTCCAAGTATTCTTGTTCCCATCGTCCTTCCCAGTACTCAGCTAATCTCTTTTGGAACTCTACTTCCGTTCGAATAATCTCTATTTTCTTATGCAAATTAGTCACATTTGTCATCTCACCGATTCAGTTAACTTGATGATAGGTTGCCAGGCAAATCAAATGAGCAGAATAAGTAACTAATTACAATTGGAAACTCTAGTCATATAACTTTTGAGTTTATTCACTTCTAATCCAACCATGAGGAATTAAACTTAGCTATTCTCAAATGAGATAGACAAGGAAGTAAAATACTGGTAGGGCAATATCTCAAAATATTATGCCATATATTCTTATTCGGGGAGTTTAACACAAGGAGTATTCTTATTACTTATGTACATAATGAAATCCTAAAGTGTACTTCGTATCTCAAAAGTTCCACACCCTATCTCAAGCTTTTGCATACAGGTATAGGAGCCAACTCTTTTTCTCAAATCCCATACATAATTCCAAAAACTCTCGATCTCAACACGGTAATAATTAAGCCAAGTCCATACTTTGGCATTAGTGGATAGGTGTCAAGGAAGTATAGGCAAGGGTAGCTCATTGAGGACCAAGCTGCAGGTATCAGATATTACAAGAGAGGTAGAAATACCTATATAGTTACAGTTAAACCACCTCAAAATCCAATAAACACTTATCAAGTCCTCACAGTTATAGGAGAAGGAAACAAGTCTTCAGTGCAAATTTCTCGACGTACACAACCATCTGGTCACCGTCTATAGAAACCCTGGTCAGACTATTACTAGATTAGTCCATGATAACCTTCCGGGATCCGTTCCCTCGATCAGTCCAATTACTAGGTCAAATGTTAGAATCTTCCGCGCCTTCGCCTTTGCCATCAAAACCTACCTCAAGAGCAAGCAAGATACAGACCCTTATTCTAGTGCTCTCCACTTTGGTACTCAGATGCAAGAATCCAAAATAAGATAATTCACAACTCAAACCGGCCGGTCCCAAGAGTAAATTACCCATATTAGAGATTCCTACCTGACATACATATCTATTTTCCCCAAATACCATGACAAAGGGTTTATGCTTATAATAGTCATTATTACGCCCAAGAAGAGCACCTAGTCCCTTCCACTTACTCATATAATTGGGGCAATAACACCACTTGACCCCAAGCTTACTTCGCACAGGGACCACGTGAAGCAGTAAAAATATCTTCCATTCTTTCAAACCAGTTCTCGGCAGCTTCGGGATCTCTTCCTCCAAGAAATTTAGGAGGAGCGAACTTTTGGAACCATTCCAGGGCCCTATTTTCACCTACTTCAGGGTCCCTTTGCCGGTTACCAAGTACTTGACCTTACTGGTCAACCAAACGGGCCAGTAAATCAGTCATACGATTGATAACTGTAGCTACCTGGCCTCCTTCTTCACCTCTGGGTCCCTGCTCTTGGTTTGCCACAGAACCTTGTTCCTCCTCTTGGTTCTGGGCCTGCCTAGATCCAGGCCCACGACCTCGACCACGTTGTCGTCTAGTCTCCATTATTACTCACTGGTTTAGGCCCAAGTATTATAACTAACGGGGTAAGCAAGTATGGGCATAGACCAGATACTCATTCATATTTAAAAGTCAAATAAAAATGCAATCGGAGTCACGATAAGCAAGTGAAAATGCAAAGCAGTTAAACGCCAATGCCGAAACATAGTCAAAGTCAAAGTCAAAGTCAAAGTCACAGTCACAGTCAAAGTTAAAGTCACAGTATTATACGTTCAAAGGCTCATAGCAGTTGTTTACAAGATAACAAGATCAAAAGTATCAAGTACTAGCCTCAAAAGTACAGATACAGTCATACATTCATAATAAGCAAAACCCTAGTGTAAGTAGCCAAAAGAAAGCTGTACAACCACCGAGTCACCACATCCCCTATCCTTTTTATGTACAGTAGTCAAAATCATCCGCAATAGTAACCTAATAGTGAAGGCCTAATCCGTGGTAGGATTGGCTGACCCCTCGCTCTGGACGGGTTCAGCTCCTGTGTCATCTCCAATGTGAGAAACCTCATCGCTCACTTCTCCCAGTAGATCATCACAAATATTTAGAATGGACTCTGCTCTATTCCTTACTTTCCTGGCTCTCTTGACCATGTGCTCTTGAGCTTCTCCAAGCTGCGCGCACAGGTCATCAACCCTATCTCGGCCCTTGACCACATCATACTCAAGCTCCTTAATCCGCTCGGCTTGCGTTTTAATAGTTTCCTTCAGGTAATTCACTTCAACTCCAAGCCTAGTATTGTCCCTCGCTAGGACCTTCCGCTCTTTCACAACGGCCAGAACTACTTCATTTGGATAAGTGTAAATATGCTGACACTCGCAACGCCTATAGCGGTCAGATGGGCTCCAATAGGCTCTAGCTCCTCTGGGCCTGATCTCGTATGTGAGGACTCGTAAAAACTATTATTTTATGCCTAATTTATGGCTTAATAAATTATTTAATTGGATTTTTGCCACGAGGAATATTTTCTAGTCTTATTAGACTTAAATACATGGTAATATAACTTCGTTATATTTTTAAAGTGGCTCGTTCTAAAAATTAATTTCCTGGAGCGCGTTTAGTAAAAAAGAGTGAATAGTACTTGGAGATTATATCCGCGTAGTAGCACAATAAGCTTGGAATATTGGAGACTTGTACTATGGTCCTAAAATAGGAAATCTTATGAGTAAATACTCAAGTGATAGTTAGTAGTGCAATCGTTATAAGAATTTATTGGAAGTTTCGCGTTATCGCGTTAAAATTGACGGTACGCGTTTTCACACGCGCGACTTTATTTGAGGGAGTTTAGACCCTTATTTCGGGACAATTAAGAGTGAATAATACTTACATGAATATAAATGTATTGGAGGTTCAGTGCACTAGTGAACCAAACGCGCGAGAAAATCGAGCCGCAATCGCGCCAAACAGCCCCTAATGAGAGTTGACTTATGGGTGAATTTACACCACTTATTTCACCTTCTCTTGGAAGCTAAAAGAAATCAGATCACTCTCATCTTCTCTCTCCTCATTGCCGACCAGCCCTCCCCTCTCTCTAACTCCCTTGCTTCAAAATTTCAGCTCATAAATCTCACTCAAACCAACCCCAAATCATCTCCAAATTCAACCAAACTTGCACCACACTTAGCTTGATACTTGAGGATCATTTTGAGCTGCAAACAAGGGCTGAAAATCACGGTTTTTCTGGGGTAAAAGAGGGCTGAAAATTCTGCTTGAACATCAAACCAAAGTAAGTGATGATCTACTCTTGGAAACTTGAAGTTTGGAAGCTATCTTACCTTGTTAAGTTCATGCATGCATTTGGTTAGCTTGATATGGTTGTGTAATGTTCTAGTGGGCTCTTTGTATTCCCACACTTGGGTTGTTGTTGCTGATTTGAGGATCAATGTTGGATTTAATGGTAGTTTAATGGTTATAATGATGGATTTATAGAGTGTTATTGTTGGAAACTCAAGTAGAGGTCATGACCAGAAATTTCCGAATCTGCCATTGCCTTAGAATTTTTCCTGAACTTTGGATGAGTTGTTAACTACCTTCCCGAGGGTATTTTTCCCTGAAATTTGATAGGGAAATACCTTGCATATAGGAGTAAATTACTGCCAATTTTGGCACCGATTCAAGTTCGTATCGATACCGAATTAAATTCCTAGTGTTGGAGGTTCAAAACTGGAAATTCTCCTTCAGTCTTGAATCTTCCTCAACTTTGAGTTACCGTATCTCGGTACTCGAAACTCCGATTCTTGATCCGCTTGTCTTGTTATAAACCTCACTTGTAACACTAATTGAGCTGCAAATTTCAGAGGCCGGTTTGCAACGTGTGAATCGGACCGAATTTCCAAAGTTGGCCGAAATCCAACTTAATTCTGCCTTGTACGCCGAACCTGTACCTTCAAGCTCATTTTTGAGTACTTTCCACCTAGATTCGTGGAAAGATGTCTTCTAAGAACTTTTAAGAATTTCCAAAAGGTTTCCAACGGTATAAAGTTTCCCAGTTTTGGACTTATATCGAAAGAGATACGAATTTTCAAAGATTTAAGATAAAACTGAAATTTCTCAATTTTCAAGGCATAGGAGTTTTTCCGAAACTCTTGATTCTCTTAGTATTGTTCAAACGTTTTGCCCTCGATTTTCATGATAAAAACCCAAATAATATTGTACATAATAAAAGGCAAGTTGAACCTCGATTTACGTGTAATTGAGGTTCCTTTTTGCGAAATAATCCTTAGATTGTACTAGTGTACGATCTTCCTTGACTAGTGGGTTAATTGTGTGATTATCCGCTATTAATTGCCAGGCGCTCAAGAAGGCATTCAAGAGGATCTTACTGTGGACACTTGAACTCCCAGAAAATAATTCTTATTGAATTGCTCGGTGAGTGTCAAGTGTGTGAATCT
This sequence comes from Coffea arabica, assembly GCF_036785885.1. Taxonomy (NCBI): domain Eukaryota; kingdom Viridiplantae; phylum Streptophyta; class Magnoliopsida; order Gentianales; family Rubiaceae; genus Coffea; species Coffea arabica. Next base: position 38,821,079 of record NC_092321.1, read on the forward strand.
GTGATACTTGCTTATTTGTGGTAATTGTTGGAAGTTTTAAAAAATAAGGACGGGTGCGTACTTTACCGCACTCGTTCTAATTTCAAATGAATGAATGAAATGTATTGAATGAATGAATGAAATGCAATGTTATGTTATGATTACATAAGTCGTTGGAGTGAACCTCGTCGACTCTAAAATGAATGGGGGACGCCCAAACTCATAGGCCGACCTTAGACTCGAGCCAGCAATGGGCTTGGTCGGGGACTTAGGCGTGCCATGAGATATAAATGAGCTTGACCTAATGAGAGGTCTTGCTCGGCATACTCGTGGAGTATCGCCTTATAAATGACTTGTGGGCCCTTGAGGTGTACGGTGGACGGAGGGAAGTAAGTGGTGATCTACGGAAATGGAAATACCGACCCGGTTGACAGGAGGGTCAATGCGGGAAGGTATACGAATGACATCGGCAGAGCGAGTGGAACTTAGCTCCTGAGAGCTATTATATCCTTGAATTGTTTCTGATTACTTTTCCTGTTTGAATGATTGACTATTGAAGAGACATGGTTTTATTTATTAAATTTGGAATTGCTATTTGAACAAAGTGCTTGCATGTGTGTTCTTGGCCTCACGAGCGTTTAGCTTACCCTATAGTTTTGTTTTCCTTAACAGGACCGAATCTTGGAGAAGTAAGGAGAAACCATTCGTGGTACTTTTGTTAAGACTCCTGCTATATTTTGACTAGGCCCTGGTTTGGGTTGTACTTTTAGAAATTGTAAATTTGAAAAGTTTGGGCCCTGACGTGTATTTTGAATTTAAGTCGTATTATGATTATCGATGTACTGGTTATATGTTAAGTGACTTGATAAGCTTGATCGCTTCTGCATTATTGTATTTATGTTGTTCTCTTCGAAGTGTTTAGTCCGGTTCTAAATTGAATAGAATTGCTTGAGTCCTGGCGAGAGCTGGGCAGGCGTCCGGGGATACCCTTTGGTCCGCCTTAGGGAGATGTGGGGCGTCACATCGTATCTAATCATCGGTAAGTCCTCGCGGGACGTCTAACCCACCGGTCTATCGCTAGGGCCACTAGATCCGTCCATCCTACACAAAGTGTAGATAAACTTAAGTACTCTTAAGGGAAATAATCAAATATAATCCTCAAGTCGGAAATTTCTAACTCGCCAAGGCTAATTCAAACCTAGACTCTGATACCACCTGTGACAGCCCCACCTCTCCCTAGGACGAACCCTAGGGTATCAGCGGACTGTCTGCCCAGCTCTCGTCGGGGCTCAGTCGATCAAAGTACTAATAACTCAAATGAAACAGATGAGATATCTTCCAAGCAAGGGAGTGTAACCCTAATTAAACATAATCACTACACCAACAGTCCAAAAGCTTAGTATACATATAGCTAAAAGTCAACTTACCACTCCACACATAACTTACATAACATAAGTCGGACTTATAGAACCAAGCTTACAGGAGTTAAAAGTAAGGTCTTCTTAAACAAAAGGTTACAATATCAAAATACAAGTTCATAGCAAAACAAAACTAGGTAAGCTCTTGATCAAATCCATCCCCGATCTGATAAGGAAAACAAAGGGAATGGGGTGAGCTAACGCCCGGTGAGGTTCCAAATAAAACAAGTAGACACATAGCCAAGTAAGGTCACAAAAAGATCAAATAACATCATACAGGAAGATAATAGTTTAATCACAGTTCAATTCAAGGATACGGGTGGCTTTCAAAAGCCAACAACCACTGGAGCTTAATCATAACTGGATCTGTTGACTCTCCGTCAACGTTTGTATTCACAGAATGTAAGTCCGTAGAACACCGCTTTCACCAACCTCCGTCCACCAATCAACCTCCTACCGGGCCCGCACGCCACAAACAGTAGTTTGGTAATACTCGAGTATACCAGGAATCCAAGATTCCAAAGAAACAGGATCAAGTCGAGGATTTTACCACTGGTGGTGCTGGACAACACAACAAGCAAGCACAACGGCTATACTTCACCAGGGACCTCTAAACATCAATCCCCAAAGTTTATCGACCTTCTCGACCAAGCCCTTGCTGACTCAATACAACCGACTCACCTAAGAGGTTAGGTACCCAAACAGTAGCAGTAGTTGATGGGATATCACCCAAACAACTCAAACACAGTCATATATATAGCGAAATCTCATCTCATAATAACAGTATACAGAGCCTCATTAGAAAACAAGGGAGGTCGAGTGCGATAAAGTACACGCTCGCCTCCATTTTATCAAAACAGTATTTGGCTCCAAAAGTCATAAATCAAGTATTTCAAATATTCAGATATTTCACATAACGGGTAGCAGGTAGTGGAACACTCACCTGTCAAACAATGCCTTTGTTAAACTCGTACTTATGCCCAGTAATTCACACTCTCAAGTAGTCATCAAACTCAAATCCACATACAGATCATATATGAATCAAGATACTTGCTCAAGAGTAAAAGAGATACCCAATTTTCAGTCAGATCAGGTCTATCAAGTGTACGTAAGGGTACACTAGCCGCTACAAATTCAAGTCTCAAATGAGCTCAGTCTAGTCGGTCTTAGACAGTTCAAATATCTCAAATCTTAACATTTACCACTCGGGTGGTATAACCTTAATCAAACAGGAAAATTAGAAGAAAAATGCAAACCAAAACTTTTCTCAACAATTCCGGCCACCACCATAATCTATCAAAACCCTAGCCAAGAATCCAAAACTAAGAAACTGTATAGCTCAGGCTGTACGCTCTCAAGCGTAATTCAACCAAATCATATCTTACGCGTACCACTTTCAAGATTCACAACTGATGCTCCAAAAGAGCACTGAACGTACAAACCAATCCCACAGTCCGGCATCCTAAACTTTAAGCCTAGGATACACTACCAAGATCTGAAGCCTAAGCTCTGATACCACCTGTGACAGTTCTCAGGGTCACATCACGGGGTACCTATCAGCTTGCCACCCGCACGCGGGCATCCCCTACGGAGAGTTTCACTTCGTGACTCTTCACGAACGAGAGGCTCGGGGCTTTTCCAGACGAAGGACTTAAAGTCCCAACTGTCGGCATATGGCTCTGATACCAACTGTGACGGTCCCACCTCCCCCTAAGGCGTACCAAAGGGTTTAGCGGACTGCCCACCCAGCTCTCACCGGGACTCACTCACTTACTACATTCCTCAAGTAAATTACAAGGTACAACTCAAATAATACATCCAATTCAATTCCAAATATTTATACAGGCCCAAAAGTACATAAACCAAAACCAAATCTAAACTATACAAGATGTACGCCATCCAGCCACACAGAGATCCAAATACAAGTTCTTCCTTTACTTCGATCCCTGTGGGGAGAAGAACATAATAGGGGGTGAGCTAGAAGCTCAGTGAGTGACCAGTAAAATCAACAGCCAAGTATATTTCACAATAAAGCATTGATATGATGTCATGATGCAGTAATCAAATGTTCATTTATTGCTCATGTGAGCCAGTGAAGTTCTTGTACTTAAATATCCAATGCTCGTTTAGATCAGGTAACCGTGAAACAGAAGTAAGGAGCCATCGTGCTCCAAAGAATGTGTAAACAATAGTGGAGACATTGGTTCTAAGCACAAAACTTTTCAGGAACTCATTGGAGCCAAATTATGTCATGGCACACACCCAAACCCAAATGATATGCAATGGAGTAATAAATGCAAGAATTAGTTCAAAAGTAACTTTGGAAATAGTTGAGGGATCACTCACCAACCACGACTCACGAACCTCATCCATCATTTATTATTGTCTTGCTCAAGTCCAAGCCCTAGATCACAAATGGAAATAAGGACTAAAACAATGAAAGCGGAAAAACAGTAAAGGAATGCATCGGGCGTGCGCGGAAATGAAAATGGTACAAAACGGGTTACACGATTTTGCCCATAACTGGAGCTGTGGTTATCAGATCAAAATGTACTAGGTAGTGTCTCGAAGCTTAGACAAAGAGTTACAACTTTCATGAAGACACCTCAACCTAGTTTTCAGTGTATCCAAGTCAAATTTGCCAAATATAGAACTAGAACTCCAAAGGCTAGTTTATCTTTCTCGTGAAAATTTGGCAGCATGCCCCTTGTGTTTACCTAATTTTCCAGCCATTTAGGCTTCATTATTTTTCTCTCAGCCAATTCCAAAGTCATACATATCATAGATTCAAGTAAATAGCCATTCCATAGGCTCATAACAACATAAGAAAAAAAATCAAAGTGATAACAAGTGCGGAAATGTAACCTAGCAAAAGACAGATTTGACGTGTGGTTGCGGAAATAACACATTTGAAGCTACGCTTATCTGATTGAGGTGAAACTTATACCGTTTCGAAGCTAAGACACAGGGCTACAATTTTAATGAGGATCACTTAGTCCAGTTTCCAATGCAACCTAGTCAAATTCCCAATTTACAGAACCAAAATCCAACTAGTCGGCTAATTAACCGCACTATGTTTAAATGACTATATCTAAGGTTACCAAGGTCCGATTAAAGTGTTCTTGGAGGAGTTTAAAAGCTAAGACAGAATACTAAAACTTTCATGTTTTGGAAAATAGCTAAATCCGAACGGATTGTAGTGAATAAACACAACCAAATAGACTAAACTGTCCACGCGGAACTCTGGAATGTAACCTAGAACAGCGAGGGTATTTTCGTATTTTCACAAGATACGTTGCTCCGATTGAGTTAAAATTTTGTAGGAGCCTATAAAATACCATTATATACAACTTTCATGTTTTAGTCCAAGCCTAATTCGGCCTCTAACTATGAGTACCAAAACCGGGCAGAACTGAATTAGGAAATTCCAGAAATCTGGAATTTTTAGTCTTCAATGAAACTTTCTTAAATTCCTTGTTCCAATCACTACCAAAGCCCCTTATATAATCTTATATACAACATCTATCAACCACACAACAAGTTTAGGCAGAAATTAATCAAACCCTAACTTGCTTAAATCATCCAAAATTCATCACAACAACTTGCATATCTTGTAATCAAGCCAAAGCATGAACTAAATAGCATCTTAAACCAAAATAAAAGAATCAAAGCCATAAATCAGACTTTATACCTCAAAAACAAAGCTTGAAAGAGTGATACTTCACTTCCTTTAGAAATCTTTTGGTTCCACAAGCTTCCCAACTCACAACCCACTCTTTAATCGGTTTGGAATTTCAATTTCTTACTTGGATGATTCAACTCAAGAAGAAGGAAATTGTTTTCTTGCTCTCTTTCTCTCCTCTCTTTGTTCGGCCAAGCTGCTGAAATAATGAAGGGAAATGAGCAAAAATTGGGCTAAAAAGGAAGACCATCTCTCTTGGTCAAGAAACCCTTAGGTGGCGACACTTGTCGCCACCACCACCTTTCATTTTTTTCTCTTTCTTTCTTGCATTTCTAGCCTCCAATTTCGGTCAAACTAGCTGGAAATTGAGAAGATATTTTGCTCAAATATCAAAAAGCTTGTATGGTAAAAAAAAATGGTGGTCAAGTGGTGCGTTCAATCGGTAGTGCGCGGTACCCGTCGGTTCGCGCCGTTTTTTCTTAAAAACACATGTACTAGGGTTTTTACTTCCTATTTACTAACCTTGTATCATTGCTTCTAATCACTTATTATTTCTCACTTAAAAGTCATTTTTAATCACCAAATTTGATCCTTGCTCCGTACCGAAAATTCATCCGGCGAAAAAATCACGAAAACCCTAATTTTGCTCCAATCTTGAAACCAAACGTGAAACCCTACTTTCTAGGTTCATTGGCACTTAATGTGGGGTGATTGAGTAGTAGGGCCATTATAAAGTGGTATTTGTCAAAGAAAAGGGAATTTTTAAGAAAAATATAAGGAATTTGCATGGCTTCTGCCCGGATTCTCCACAAAACACTATTCACCAGAAATTTTTCCCTTTCCTTCTGCCTCGGGGCGTCACAGATTCGGCCTCTAACATGCTCAAATAAAGCCGGCCAGAACAGGGCAGATTGGAACCCTAAAGCTGAAATTTCCACACAAAACTGAAATTTTCCGCAAACAATCGTAACTAACATATACAAGCTCCATTTTACACCATAACAAGCTATCATACCATGATTAAACCATAATCATCCCATAAAATCAGAAAAATCTCCATTAAATCAGAAATTTAACAAACACTAGTTAAACCCACGAAATCTTCCACAAATTAACATGTTAAGCCACTAGGAACCACTAATCTTTCCTTATTAAGAACAAAAAGGAGATTTTTTAGCAACTTACCTTTACAACTCAAGAAAGATGGCAACTTAGCACCTCCACTTCTAAATCCACTCCACCACCTTCTTCAATCCTTCCTAACAAGAGGTTTTTATGGAGTGATTTGTGATATTAATGGTTGGAACTCAAGATTTGGCTTGGATTTACAAGACAAAATGATGGTTTTTCCTCTCTTTTTCTCTCCTCTAAAGTCGGCCAAGAAGCATGAAGAATGGAGATGATTGTGGTCAATTTTTGGTATTTAGTAAAGGTGATGAATAGTGGTCAAAGTCCACCCTCTAATGGTTTCATGACACTTGTCATTTCCTATGCTAAATCTTATCCTTTTGTCTCTCCATACATATTAATCTAGCAAACCTCCAATTATCTCCTAACACCTAGTAATTTAATCCCTTAATGCAAAACTTAATCTAATTGGCCGAATTAACCGCACTTAACGCACTAGCGGGTCCCACGTCCAATCTACACTTCAAATATCTCATGAATTAACTTATACTAGAAAAATGATTTTAAAAACTATTTTTACTTATACAAATATCTATAAAATTAATATAATAATGAAAATATAGAAAACGTGTGCAAAGTTAAGAAATTTTCGGGTTCTCACACTACTTCTCTACCAAAATTTAGGTAAAAAATTGTACGGGAAGGCTGATACGGATACGGGTGTGCAATAATTAACTTCAACCTTGGGTCAAGGATCCTTTGGTCCACATTGGCGGTCCGATGACAAGATCAAGATCCAAGAAGGTGAAGGAAGCTTTACGAGCCTTGATCATTCACCATACAAGCAAGGAGCAAGCTAAGTTTGAAGATTTGATGGACCATGAAGTTACTTTGTTCACTTGTACGTTTAAAGTGAAAGAATGATCTCATACTTGTTAGCTTAGTTGGTAGTTGTTTTAAAACTGTCCCGTTTAGTAGTTGTTAGGCGTTGAGTATTTTATTACTTATCGGGCCTTATCGGAAAGCCTTAAAGAGCTGGCTCTTTAAGCTCTTTTATGCGGACCGAATCTCTTCCAGGTTTATGTGGGCCGGATTTTGCCCTAGTTTTAGCCTATAAAAAGGCACCTCTTGTAAGAGTAAAACACAGATTATTACAACCAGAAATCGTGAGGAATTTTCCTTCAAGTTCTTAATCGAATTTACTCTTGAATTCTTGAGTTCATAGCTTAGGATTCAAATCAGACTTTATCGATTAGCTTGTTCCCTAATCATGGTGTCGCTTCATCCATCCTTATTTGCTTAAGGTTGCTGATTACCTTTGTGTGTCAGAGGTCTTGAGTTCATGAGAACAATCGAGTTCAATTTCTGTTGGGAGAAAAGATCCAACTCTGATAATTACAAGGTTGGGAGGTTCTAGGAGGGTCTTCCCCTAGGGTTGCCTATATCAGTTGGTAATCAGAGCATCAGGTTAATTCTCTTTTAATTGAAGTTGTTCATATCTTGTTAGTTGTGTCTTTTGTCAAAAAAAAAAAACTGTAGCGTACTGTTCATCGTTACTGTTCCGAAATACTGTTCATCGTACTGTAGCGTACTGTTCACGTTACTGTTCATCCGAGTCAAAAAAAACTTTTTGGGTGTTGTCTTTTTGTGTTTTCTGTCCAAGTTCTTGGGTTGTTAGGGTTTAAAGACAAAAAAAAAAAAAAGAGTCACGTACCTTATATTGTTTAGTGTTCAAGTTGCTAGAGTATTGCTGGAATTTTCTTTTGAATATTGTTGAAATTCTGTTTTGCCTATTTCTTGAGAATTGGTTGTTGTTTTTGCAAACCCTAGACACCGCAACATAATTTGGGGAAATTCTTGTGTTTCTTGAACAAATTCTTGAAGTTCTTGGGCCACCAAGTCTTATTTTGAAAATTCTTGAACAATAAACCAAGAACTAGGGATTTCTTGGAATTGGCATAACCTTTCATCCGTTTTCTTGAACTTGTTGGTGTGATCTGAATTTGTGTTCCTTGAAGAGCCGGAAAAAAAAAAAGAGGAAAAAAAAATGAAAGAGAAAAAAAAAAGGAAGAAGAGAAGGAATTGGCTCTCATACAAAGGAAATCAAGTTTCCAAAAAAATTGTGAGTTTCCAATTCTTGGTGGGTTCCCAAATCTTGGTTAATCTCCAAATCTTGGTTGATTTCCCAAAACTTGAGTTTCCTAATCTTGATTGGTTTCCAACTCTTGAGTTCCAATCTTGATTGAATTCCAAAGACCCCAAACGACCTCACCAGCCCCAAACACACCAGATTCTGTTTTCAAAACCAAACTAAACACCTTAGCCCCAAACCGCCTTGGGAGTTCTTGAGTTTCTAAAATCGGTTGAGCTAGTTTTACAATCCGATTTGACTGAAATTTGAGGACTGATTCATAGATTGTTTGAGCACTCCAGAAACACCATTTACCTTCCAACGTACTGACCAGAAACTCAGCAAAACAACAGCTCAAAAAAAAAAAAAAAGTTCCAGCTTCGGGTAGAGTTTTTCTAAGATTTGTAAAATTCTGCTTTGTGTCTTGTTATTTACTTATAGGGTAATTAATTCTGGAATTTTTGAGAGTTGAGTTGTTTTAAGAACTTCGAGAAGGAAAATTGAGAGTGAGTGTGTTTTCTTGAGTGATACACGAGTGTTTTGCAAGGTAGACTAGGATACATTTATTTTGCAGTTTTGACAATATGTCTCAAGAGGGGAACATAGCCGAGCCGTCTGAGACCGACGTGTCACTCAAATTGGTGCTCCAAACTCTCCAACAACTATCCGACAGGGTGGCTGCCATTGAGATGCGAGGTACTGGAGATATTCCTAATAGGGCTTCAAGTGCTCAGAGTGTTGCGCATGATGCGGATGATGAGGGGTATCATTCTAACACCTCATTCCGATCAAGGAAAAGCCACAGGGAAGTGAGGGAAGGTCGAGACCGACCTAGGAGAACCGATGACAATCTTGGTTCCATCAAGACTAAGATGCCTACCTTTCATGGGAAAAATGATCCTGAAGCTTACTTGGATTGGGTTAGGCGAGTTGAGCAAGTGTTTGAAGTCCACAATTACTCCGAAGATAAAAAGGTGAAACTTGCAGCTATTGAATTTCAAAATTATGCATCTATTTGGTGGGAGCAAGTATGTGCCACAAGAAGGAGAAATAGGGAACAACCGATTGCCACTTGGACTGAAATGAAGCAAGTGATGAGGAAACGATTTGTACCCTTCCATTATACCACGGACTTGTACAATCAAGAGAACGAACATAAACTCAAGCAAGAGAATGAATCTCTCAAGAGGAGGGGTTCCATGCAATCTACCTCTTTAAAGCCGGTTTATGCAAGAGGTGATAAGAAGGTTCATTCAGCATTTTCTAAGACTAAACTTAGAGTTGAACCACCTCATGCGGAGTCATTTTGGGAGACATATCAACGTCTTCTACACCAAAAACAAATGGAGTCAAATGGATGCTATCAAAGTGAGTTTTCTAAGAAGGAGATAGCTGACCCTATTCCCAACAAAGGAGTATCTCATCCTATTGAACCATTTGTTGAGGAGGTTGATGATGAGAAAACAATCGAGGGCGTTAAACTAGATAAAGAGATGGAAAAATCTGATGAGATGAGTGGTAAAAAGGAAGAAAAGAGAGAAAGTGAGACGATTTTGAGCAAAAATGTGAGGGCTTATTATTTTTCTAACGAACTTACCTTTGCTTTATTTAGTGTTTCTTCATTTGTGCAGATTAAGCAAAGTCAAGTGAAGTTAGTCATGCCATGCTCCATTCCAAAGTCACTTGTACAATTCACTAGTTTCCATGGAGTTTATCTTTTAGGAATTGAATCGATTTGGAATCATCTCATGGAACAATTTCAATTCAAATCTGTCCATACCAAAGGGGAATCACGTCAAATCCACCATGAAGGGAGAATTCCGAAATTTGACTCTCATTTGCTACCTATGGGTCATTCATCATCTTTACCTTCTTTTGAGTATAATTTCCATCCTAACACTTGTATTTCTTATCCAGATTTTGAAGAAAAGTGTAAAAGGCTAGCAATGCCTTCTCAAATTGAATCAATTGGTGAAAGGAATGATGAAGTGTCAAAGGGAGTATTCACATTTAAAACTTGTTCTATACCTTCTTACCATTTAGTTGATGATGTACCATTACTTCTTTATCCAATTTCTAATTTGTTTCAAGTTGAAGGTTATTTTGTTTTTGTAGGTTGTAAAGCTGTCCAAAATTTTCCAGTTTTGATTAAAGACTTACAACCTGATTTCGTGCTTATTCCAACTAAAGGTGGTGATCTTTCATGCTTATTCACACAACCAAAAGCTGGTGGCCAAGTGCTCAATTTGTCAACTTCAACTTGTGCTAGTTCGAGTAACCCTCATGAAGTGGAATTCAATTGTTTGCTACCTTATATGTTGGAATATGAGAAATTGTGTGTCACGCAAGATCCCAAAGCTGTCCTCCACGAGTTGTTTAGTGTCTCATCCATGCAACAAGTTGCTCCCAATTTATCCATGCAAGATGATTCAAATCAATGTCAACTAGTGCTGGATTTTACACCTTTGCACAATCAAGGTGTCAATGTGAAGCTTCATGACCAAAGGCTAATTAGAGAGTTTTGGATTGCCACTTGGGATTTTCACACGCCTTACACAAACTCTTTCCTACCTTGGCGCATGTCCTTGTTTGAGCGCTTCCCGAAGCTGACCAAACGACATGCAACATGGCTCGTAGTCATTCGTATACTTCCAACACTGCTGTCCTTTAAGCGCACCATCGATTTGTGGACAACTCACTTTCAAGAGGAGACTTTGAAGATTCGAGGACGAATCTTTTCGAGGAAAGAGGGAATGATACGGATACGGGTGTGCAATAATTAACTTCAATCTTGGGTCAAGGATCCTTTGGTCCACATTGGCGGTCCGATGACAAGATCAAGATCCAAGAAGGTGAAGGAAGCTTTACGAGCCTTGATCATTCACCATACAAGCAAGGAGCAAGTTAAGTTTGAAGATTTGATGGACCATGAAGTTACTTTGTTCACTTGTACGTTTAAAGTGAAAGAATGATCTCATACTTGTTAGCTTAGTTGGTAGTTGTTTTAAAACTGTCCCGTTTATTAGTTGTTAGGCGTTGAGTATTTTATTACTTATCGGGCCTTATCGGAAAGCCTTAAAGAGCTGGCTCTTTAAGCTCTTTTATGCGGACCGAATCTCTTCCAGGTTTATGTGGGCCGGATTTTGCCCTAGTTTTAGCCTATAAAAGGCACCTCTTGTAAGAGTAAAACACAGATTATTACAACCAGAAATCGTGAGGAATTTTCCTTCAAGTTCTTAATCGAATTTACTCTTGAATTCTTGAGTTCATAGCTTAGGATTCAAATCAGACTTTATCGATTAGCTTGTTCCCTAATCGTGGTGTCGCTTCATCCATCCTTATTTGCTTAAGGTTGCTGATTACCTTTGTGTGTCAGAGGTCTTGAGTTCATGAGAACAATCGAGTTCAATTTCTGTTGGGAGAAAAGATCCAACTCTGATAATTACAAGGTTGGGAGGTTCTAGGAGGGTCTTCCCCTAGGGTTGCCTATATCAAAGCCAGTTAACTAAATGACCAAAGTTTGGGAAAATTTTCAAGGCTAATCTGCCAACCGTAGTTCTCTTTCTTTTTCAAATGTTTTGTCTAACACAATCAGCCCCAATTCGCTCCAATTTTTGAAACCAAAGTTCCAGAAACATTTAATAAGCATTTTAGGGTTAAATTACACTAAAATTTTCGAAATATAACCTCCCAAAATAGGTTTGACTATTCGGTCAGCAAGAAAGGAAAAACTACCAGTTTCCCATCTTTGTCACACTTTCGAAATGAAACCATATCTAACTCTATACAAACTGAAATTGAGAATGGTTAGTGGCGTTGGAAACTAGGTTCCAAAGGCTACAATTTATCAGAAGGCATCATTATGAAAATCCTTTCACAAATGGGACAAAATCAAGCTACAAGGTGCAGCTTCCAGTTTCATTCGCATGAACAGTCAAAACAGAGCAGCCAACTTTGTCGACTCGCTGCAGTTCATTCAAAATGAATTAGAAGGAGATTTTTAAAACAGTTGGAAAGCTACGAATGTCTAGTTTTGAATGCCACAAATGGCACTCAATTTTAACCTTTGTACAGAGAGTTACATTTGAACAAAGAACACTGTCCGAGAACCCCTGCTATACGTTTTTCCAGATTTGAATCTTGCCAAAGCTTAAGTTCTGTGCAACCAAATGAAATGATTTTTGAAAGACACTTTGAACACACAATACACAACATATATCCATCAATTTCATAGTCAACCAAGTATCAAAATTTTGAAATAAAAACTGAACCACATGGACAGAATTTTTGGCCAACACACTCTCCAAAATTTTTCCAACTTTCTCTCCATTTTCTAACCGTAATCCTTTCATTCATCACACAAACAACATTAACCAAGCAACATATCCTCAAGGCAGCTACCTACAAGCCTCCTCAAGACCGCTAGCCTAGAGATTAAAGCAAGGTAAATGGTTTCCTCAAGTCCTCTAACCTATTTTCTTGCTTAGGGTTGTAAACTCATAAAAATTAACCGTTAAACTTCTTGTAATTTAAAAGATAAAAGAGGTGGAGTGGTTACCCTTAAAACCCTTGAAGAAAACCAGATTTTCCACCGAAATTTCCTCCAAGAAATTCCACAAGATTGCTTCTTACTCCAAGCTAGGATGAATGTCCAAGAAACTAGAAAGTTGGATGAAGATTTGCAAGTGAATTGGAGCTAAAGAAATGGAGTTTCTCTTCTTCCTTTTCCCTCTTGGTTGGTCGGCTGAATGAGGTGAGAAATATGAGGATTTTGTGTGATGAAACTTGGAGAGAAAGAATGAAAGAAAGTAGCTTTATGTTGGGTGCAAAATGTCAACTTTGAATAGTTGTCGTGCGCGGGTTTCGTACCACCGTTTTCTCTCGGGTTTGATACACTCATGCACTAATTCTCCAAGGTACTTCCCTTAACACTATAATTATTCACTCTTAGTAGTCTAGTATTAATTTGTCAAATCTCCACTTAGCCGTTCCGACGCGAAATACCCTAACTTTTGACTCGCGCGCGATAAAGCGAAATTTGAGGGCAATTCACGCAACTAAAATATAATTAATTAACTCACATCTAATCCCTGAATTAACCTTTCTTAGTCTACTATTGATCATCCTTTATTCTCCAAGAGAGTTGCATTCTCGGATCGAATATTGCCTCGAAAAATGTGTATTCGCTATTCTTTTACTAAACGAGTCGCAGAAAATTAATTTTGCTAACAGGATATTTTAAGAATATGAGCAAGACACCGTTCCATGTAAATGGATTTCAAATGGTTGAAATAAATTATTCGAGGAAAATGGTTGAATAAATAATTAAATAAGCCAGTAAAATAAGAAAAAAATAAGAAAATTTTCAGGTCCTCACATCCTTCCCTCCTTAAAAGGAATTTGTCCTCGAAATTCACACCTAGGATTACATCATACCCCTTAATAGCTAGATTTATCAAATCGATCAACAACTTACACTCTTCAACCCATATCTCACAATTTCTATCCACCCAATTAGCAATCAAACTTTGATCCCTAATAAGCGTTTTAACTTCCAAGTCATAGGATAACTTAATCGGCCTCACGTCTATCCCACTCATGAATCTAGGGTTTGCAAAAGAGTGTGTCATACCATAGTCACTTAGAACTTTAGCCAAGCAAATTCTACCAATGTCAAGTACGTACTCCAATTTTTTTCCAAAATCCAATATACATGATCTCAACATATCCTCAAGGGTCTGAAATGTCCTCTCGGGCTGTCCATCAGTTTGTGGGTGGTAGGAAATGCTAAAATTCAATTTAGTTCCTAGCATTTCTTGCATCTTCTGCCAGAACCGAGAAAGAAACCAAGGTCTCGGTTAGATACAATACTTACTGGTATCCCATGCAGCCCTATAATCTCATTTAAATATAGCTTAACTAGCTGCGCCAGTGAGTACTTCATACTAATCGGCGGAAAATGAGTAGATTTGGTCAATCTATCTACTATCACTCAAATGGTGTCGTGACCTCTTTCAACGAGTGTAATTCTTTGATCATCAATTCCACTACTTGCACTTGACGGTTTAAAGTATCGGCTACCACATTGGCCTTCCCTAGGTGATAATTGATCATACAATCATAATCCTCTAAAATTTCACCCATCTACGTTGTCTCAAATTCAACTCTATTTTTTTTTGTGAGAATAAATACTTAAGGTTCTTGTGATCCGTGAAAACCTCAAACGTCACTTCACATAAATAATGTCTTTACTTTCAAGGCAACACTACTGTGACGACCCCACCATACCCAGAGGCGGACCAAAGGGCTTAGCGGATCGCCTACCTATCTCGCGCTAGGACTCGATTCCAAAAATGATAAAATAAATTTCATTCTAAAAGAAAGTTCTATATACACTATTAGATCTTCAAAAGTTATATAAACTATTACATCAAGCCATACATATCACTAGTACCAGAAAGTAAACCCTAGAGAAGCTACTAACTATAACCACCACAACAAATATATACATCTTACTAGTCAACTTATAACAAGTACAAATTCAACTATTCTATAACCAAAAGTCTAAACACCTTCCCGAGCGATCCCCGCGTCGGCCCCCTGCTAAGGAAAACAAATGGAATGGGGTAAGCTATGTGCTTAGTGAATAATTGGGATAAAACGTAAAATCACATCCAAATAAACATTAAACCAAGATATTTCACATCAATAGATAGGAATGTAACATCACAATGGTAGGATACGGGTGGCTTCAAAACCAGTTCATTTCCCCGAGCTTGAACGCCTATTGACACTCCGTCAACCAAAATACTCATGGTCCGTAGACTCCACTTACTTTTCTCATTCACCTTATCAACCCCCGCTGGCCAGTCAACAACATACAGCAGCTCGAGCGAAATAAAATCACTTAGCTTTAATCAAAGCTTTAACAAAGAACGAAATTCCAAGGTTAGCATGGAACTAACTTCGACCAAGTCCCGACTGGCTCGAATAGTTCGTCTACCCTTGGAACCGGGCTGGAACCAAGCCCTGAGATATCCAATCTCTCAATAGATGATATCTCTCAACAAAGTACTCACCCCAACAGCACACAGCACAAGGGGTTCAACTCAAGTCATGTAATCACCCCAACAGCACATAGCAAAAGGGTGATACTCAACATAAGGCATGTATTCTCATTTATTAAATCAAGAACAAAGGATGGGCTTAGGTCGAGTGAGATAAAGTACACCCTCGCCTAAGTACCCATTTAACATATATAAGTCACCTTGACAATTTATCAAATAAATAAACCCAATTACTCACTCAAAATAGTTAGCACGTAAATCAAGGCACTTTATACGTGTCCACCGACTCCGTCCGGTTCGTCACTGCCTGTGACAGAAGATTATACTCAACTATCAGTTAATCGACCATCACAATTGGAAATAAGGACTAAAACGATCAAAGCGGCAAAAACGGCAAAGAAGTGCATGCACGTGGGCGCGGAAATGAAAATGGTATAAAAATGGGTTACGCGGTTTTGACCATAACTAGAGTTGTGGCTATCGGATCAAGGTGTACTAGGTAGCGTCTCGAAACTAAGACAAAGGGTTACAACTTTCATGAAGACAACTCAACCTGGTTTTCAATGGATCTAGGTAAAATTTGTAAAATACAGAACGAGAACTCCAAAGACCGGTTTATACCTCTAATGAAAATTTGGCGGCGTGCCCCTTGTGTTTACCTATTTTCGAGCCATTTATGGCTTCATTATTTTCCTCAAATCAGCCCCAATGTCATACATATGCAATGGTAACACAATAGTTGTGACAGCCCCACATCCCTCTAAGACGAACCAAAGGGTTCGGCGGACCGCCTGCCCAACTCTCGCCAAGACTCACTCACTCACTACAGTCCTCAATTAAACTACAAAGCACATCTCAAATAATACATCAAATCTTCCACGCATTTACGTATCATAGCGAAGCGGAAACTAGTTCCCAAACGTGGAACGTACACATACATCCGATCACTTCCAAACATTCATACAATCCAAACTATTACACAAAATGAATTCCAAATTCAAACTATACAAGAGATAATTCATCCAGTCACACGGAGAACTTAATACAAGCTTCCTTTGCCTCGAGCCCTGTGGGGAGGAAAAATACATTTTGGGGTGAGCTAGAAGCTCAGCGAGTGACCAGTACAAATCATGAATCAAGTACATTTCACAGTAATGCATTTAGATGATGTCATGGATCAGTGATCAAATATACGTTTATTATTCTTGTGAGCCGGTGAAATCACCGTACTTAAACCCCAACGCTCAAATACATACAGGAACAATCAAACGGTACAAGGGAGCCATTTGCTCCAAATAATTAGTGGTGGAGACTTGGTTCTAAGCACAAGATTTCCCAAGAACTCAATGGATCCAAATCATGTCATGGCACACACACAAACACAAATGATATGCAGTCGAGTAACCAATGCAAGAATTAGTTCGAAAAGTAACTTTGCAAATAGTTGTGGAATCACTCACCAACCACAGCTCAGGAACCATCCATCATAACTCATTGCCATGCTCAAGTCCAAACCCTAGATTACAAATATCATGTCAAACAAAAGGAATTCTCAAAGCATCAAGTTCCTATCACCTTTTGACATTTTAATCACAATTGAAGCTACACTTATCCCATTGAAACGAATCTTATGGCGTTACGAATCTAAGACATATACCAACATTTCTTATGAAGACCTCCGAAGTCAAATCATACATATTCATGGTCAAAAATCGAAATCTTAGAGAAAAACGGAAACTAGCCGCGAAACAGGGCTCAAGGGCATTTCGGTCATTTCACAAGCTACAGTACTCCAAACGATCTGAAATTTTGTAGGTAGATACTAACTCATATATCTACAACTTTCATGTTTTGTCCAATAGTTGGTTCGGTCTAAAACATGGCTAAATTTGCAGTCCAAGGTCAGTCCAGAAACAAGGTAAACTGAAATTACACTTCTAAACTAACCTTTGTATAGAACCACAAGTACACATACGAATCATAAGATATACCACATATCTTGTGACGACCCCACCTCCCCCTAGGGCGTACCCCAGGGTTTAGCAGACCGCCTGCCCAACTCTCGCCAGAACTCACTCACGCGTAACTCGAGAAAGAAACTGCGTCCATAGAAAAGAAATGAAACAACAATATCAAACTTAACATATACATTGATGTTCAAATCCAGCTACAAGGTTTATACACGCCCAAAACGCTAAAGTATTTACAACCCAAGTAAAATCAACCCTAGTCGGGTGTTAGCGTGAGTACAATAGCAAAATCCAAAAAAACTAGACTACGCTAGTCTGTACAAGTCTCACGCCTCGCTCGTACCCCCTGTAAGGAAAACAAATGGAGTGGAATGAGCTAAAAGCCCAGTGAGGTTCCAAATAGTAAGTTGACTATTATTTAAAAGTACAAGTATCAACGTAGCAAAAGAACGAGCATAACAAGTTCATAAAAGTGAACAATACACTTCAGGTAGCAAATTTCCAAGTGAACGAGTGAAAAATTCTTTTCTAAAAGAAACAATAACACTACGAATAACAATCCAGATGTAAGGATACGGATGGCTCTCAGGAGCCAAATTTCCCATTACTTCACCAGAGCTTGATCAAGTATTAGTTGACACTCCGTCAACTTTCAAGAAAGGTAACCAGTCCAGTAGTACTTCGATTAACTCCAATCCGTCCACCATTCAACCCCCTTACCGGGCCCAAACACCAACTAAACACTGGTGGTAATACTTGAGTATACCGATTAGTCGAGGAGATAACACTCCACTTGACATCACTAACTACCCATGGTTCGTTATCTAATCGACCAAGCCCTTGCCGGCTCGACTCGATTAACTAGCCAGTGGGGTTTGGGTTCTCAAGATTTCGATGAGATAACATCTCCAATCGACTGAATCAAGATAAAAGTACGGAGACGGGAATGAGATGCATCTCCCACTCGGATTGAGTGTGGTACATGCTGCCGCTCTAGCACTTACAAATCAAGCACAAGTATATCAAGTCAATTGTACCAATAAACATGTACATATCACATTAGGGCAAGTGCGATAAAGTACACCCTTACCCGACCATACCAATCAAATATCATTCGATCACATTAGTCAAGTATTGAAAACAAGTGTCAAGTTCAATCAGGTATTTGGAAGCACTCACCAAAATGTAGTGCTTTTCAAAAATCACGTTCAGGTCCAACTCCTTGGTTGGAGTCCAAATCTGCGATAAAATATCATTGACGAATGTAAAACTCTCTAGAGTTTGAAACATATGAGTTTCGCTTCAAGAAAATCAAGTAAATGCAACTCGTTTAAGTAGTATTCAAGATACTTATCAAATCCCAAAAAATTTATGGTCGCTCGTTTAGTTTTGGTAAGGAAGCGGTTAAAACTTTAGAACTCCCATTGGAGTCGAAAGAACGAGGAAAACATATTTCTAGTAGTCGTTATTTCATTTCCCAAGGGTACAAGTTCGGCCAAGTTCTGACTTATATACCTCAATAAAAGAAGATGCAATAGCCTAGATGGTTCAAGTGGTATTCGCTCTCAAGCCTTGCTCAAGTCACAAGTATATCTACCTAACCCTCGAGCGTAAATTTAGGTAGCATGCCCTTTGTATTTACCTCTTTTCCAGCCATTTATGGCTTCATTCTTTTCCTCAATCAGTTCCAAAATCACACACAAAATAATCTCATTTCAATGGCCGTTCAACAGGCTCAATGTTGTACAAGTACAAAATCAGGCTAGGAAAATGTCCGAAAATAAAGTTGAAGTCATAAAATAAAAGATAGATTTGACGTCACTTATCGTATCGGACACAACCGAAGCTATGCTTATCGGATTGGGGTAAAATTTATACTGTTTCGAATCTAAGATAAAGCGCTACAACTTTGATGAAGACCACTCAATCCAGTTCAAAATTTCAAATTACAGAACTAGAATCTCACAATCAGACTAGTTAACCGTACTATCCGTAAATGACAATAACTCAGGCTACCAAAGTCCGATTGAGGATTTTTTGGAGGTGTTGGAAATCTAAGACATAGCACTACAACTTCAGTGTTTTGGCCAAATGCTAATTCTGTACGGATCAGGGTGAACAGACGTGATCAGATTGGTGAACTGTGAACACTGTCCATAGAGCTCTACCTATGGCAGTCAGGGGTATTTTTGTCTTTTCACATGATACAGTACTTTGATTGAGTTGAAATTTTACAGGAAGCTATAAAATATCATTACCTACAACTTTCATGTCTTGTGCTAAGCCTAAATCGGCCTCACTCATGGTCAAACAAAATCGGACAGAACAGGGCAGTGAAGAGTTTCATTTCTGGAATTGAACTTTTCCAAATAGAACTTCATATCCAACATGTACTCTATCATCAAAACCATCAACTACTAGCTCAATAACATCAATTAAGAGGTAGATAACTATAATCAAAGCTGAAAATATAAACCTTAGCTCCATATCCAACAAATCAATCAAAACTAACCGATTAACCGTCATAAGGCAAGATTAAGAGCTTCTAACTAAACTTGAACAAGATTAAATGCAAGAAAAGGATAGGAAACCATAATACCTCACCAAGACTCCTTGCAAGAGAGAATCACCACCTTTCCCTCCAAAGTTTCACCACACAAAGCTTCTTAAGAACTAAAGGAAGAGTTTAATCGGTTTAGTTTTCTTGTTTTCTCACTAAATCAAGCAAAACCCATGATGGATTGAAGCTCTCTTTCTCTTGTTTTTCCCTCTCTCTATCATGGCTGCTAGGCTGAAAATGAAGGCTCAATTGAAGCTTCAAGAAGGTTAAAATGATAGAAATGAATTTGGGTCAAAAGTGACAAGTGTCACACTTTGATTGGTAGTCAAATTTTGTTCTTTTCTCTCTTATTTTTGGTCCAATATTTCGGCTGCCTTGAGGATATTTTGGGGGCTGATTTTAATCAATTAATAGCAAGGATATTAAGGTAATAAAGTAGTGTTCAAATGGTGCACTTACTCGGTAACAAACGGTACCCGTAGGTTCAACCCGTTTTTTCTTAAAGCGCGTATACTAGGGTTTTAACTTATAATTCTTACTTCTAATCACACACTTAATATCATCTAAACTCACCCTTAATCACCGAATTTAGTGCACACATCTCACCAAGTGATCACACGGTCAAAATACGCAAAAAGCCCTAATTTGCGATAATTCGAAAACAAAAGGGAAAACCCTTAATTCTATGGTTGATTGCAATTACTGAGGGTGTGAATGAGTAGTAAAGCTATTAGAAAGAAATAAAAGCCAAATAAAAGGCATTTTAAGAAAAATGTGACGGAGTTTACAATTCCATCGATTACAATTAGGGTTTCTAGTCCCTTTAAAACAAATTTAAGGTTTTAAATCAAACCCAAAAAACTCCAGTATCTTCTTTACAAACAACCTCCTAACATTCGGTGTATCACATATCTAATTAGGCCACAATGCCCCTTTAATATGAGCCAATAAACAATTCCAAAACCAATCACAATTAAGCCCTAATTTTGAAACCCTAAAGCTGAAATTTTCTGCACCAATTCTGAAATTTTCTGCAAACAACCACAACTAACACACAAAAGCGCCATTTGACGCCATATCAAGCTATCATTCCATGACCAACCAACAATCATCATATAAAATCAGAAAATTCACTAATAAATCGGAAATTTGTCAAACTCTACTTAAAATCATGAAATCATCCCCAAAATCACTCATTTCCACTCAAACCAAGCCAAAACCAAGAAATCACATAGACTTAAAATTTGGACAGCACTTCCCCTTAATTTCCTTATTTTCCATCCTACAATACATTACCAATCACATCTCAATTCAATCACAATTACACATACAAATCATAGACTATAAAACACACCTAATTAGGCCACAATACCCTTAAATCTTAACCAATTACGAGCTCAATAACCAACCATAAGAAAACCCCAAATTTGAAACCCTAAAACTGAAATTTTCCTCTAAAAGCTGAAATTTTCCACAACAGCCCACAATTAGCCCAAGATAATCTCAACTAAGCCAATATAAGACCATCATTCCATAACCAACCATAATATACCATATAAAACAGAAAAATCACCAATAATCTGAAAATTGGACAAGCCCAACCATAACTCATGAACTGTGCCATAAATTAGCATATTCAACCACTATAAACTACTAATTCCACATTAGTAGGAATAAAGAGAGGATTTCTTGATAACTTACCTTATAACTCAAGAGATATGGTAGCTTAGAGTTTCCCCCCTTCCAAACAACTCCACCAACTCCTTTATTTCTCCTTAGTGTACACTTGTACGGAGTAGTTTGTGATTTCACCGGTTAAAACTCAAGATTTGCGCAAAAATTGAAGCTAGAAAATGAAGAACTTTTCCCTCTTTTTCTCTCTATGATGCACGGCCAAGAATGAGCAAGAATGGAAGATATTTCAGCCAAGAAACAAGATAAGAATAAAGGAAAAACAGCCAGTCAAACCTGGATGCGAAAGTGCCACGTCACAATCCGGCCAAAATCTGGCAGGATTGCCGGCCGGATTCCAGGCCAGATTTAGGGCAGTGGTGAAACATTTTTTTTTTCAAAATCCACCAACAATCTGGCCAAGAATCCAGCCAAGAACTGGCCGGATTTCCGGCCGGATTCCCACTGAACACTATTCACCAAAATTTTTTCCTTTTTTCTTCTTTCGGGCGTCACAAACTCCCCCCCTTAAAAGAATGTCGTCCTCGACATTCCAACTTGTACTAATCAGATCAAAATAGTCCTCGAAAGTCAGTCTAGTACTAAGAATCATTCCAATCTCACTTATCACTTAGCAACGGGCCAACAGATAGCTAAACAAGTAACAAAAAAGAACATGCAAAAGGCTCGGTTCAACCAGCTAGCCCTGAGTTGGACTCAGTCCCAAATATTTGGAAGAAATTCAGGACATAGCGAAGCCTCCGATCAGAAATTTTTCCCCTGGTGGTGCTAGACAACACAACAAGCTAGTACAACGGCTATACTTCACCAAAGAGTCTCAAGAATTTGTCCCTGGTGGTGCTTGATAACACAACAAGCTAGCACACGGCTATACTTCACCAGAGAATCTCAGTTTAGGTATTTGTCCCTGGCGGTGCTTGATAACACAACAAGTTAGCACAACGTCTATACTTCACCAGAGAGCCTTAGTTCAAAAACGAATTGAAATGAATCTTATGGCGTTATGAAGCTAAGACATATACCAACATTTCTTATGAAGACCTCCAAAGTCAAATCATACATATTCATGGTCAAAAACCGAAATCTTAGAGAAAAATGGAAACCGGCCGCGAAACAGGGCTTAAGGGCGGTCAAGGGTATTTCGGTCATTTCACAAGCTACAGTACTCCAAACGATCTGAAATGTTGCAGGTAGATAGCTAACTCATATATCTACAACTTTCATGTTTTGTCCAATAGCTGGTTCAGTCTAAAACATGGCTAAATTTACAGTCCAAGGTCAGTCCAGAAACAAGGTAAACTGAAATTACACTTCTAAACTAACCTTTGTATAGAATCACAAGTACACATACGAATCATAAGATATACCACATATCTAATTAGGCCACAATGCCCCTTTAATATGAGCCAATAGACAATTCCAAAACCAATCACAATTAAACCCTAAAGCTGAAATTTTCCGCACCAATTCTGAAATTTTCTACAAACAACCACAACTAACACACAAAGACGCCATTTGACGCCATATCAAGCTATCATTCTATGGCCAACCAACAATCATCATATAAAATTAGAAAATTCACTAATAAATCAGAAATTTGTCAAACTCTACTTAAAATCATGAAATCATCCCCAAAATCACTCATTTCCACTCAAACCAAGCCAAAACCAAGAAATCACATAGACTTAAAATTTGGACAGTACTTCCCCTTAATTTCCTTAATTTCCATCCTACAATACATTACCAATCACATCTCAATTTAATCACAATTACACATACAAATCATAGACTATAAAACACACCTAATTAGGCCACAATACCCTTAAATCTTAACCAATTAAGAGCTCAATAACCAACCACAAGAAAACCCCAAATTTGAAACCCTAAAACTGAAATTTTCCTCTAAAAGCTGAAATTTTCCACAACAGCCCACAATTAGCCCAAGATATAACCTCAACTAGGCCAATATAAGACCATCATTCCATAGCCAACCATAATATACCATATAAAATGTGACGGCCCCATCTCCCCCAAGGGCGTACCCCAAGGTTCGGCGGGTCGCCTGCCCAACTCTCGCCGGGACTCAGTCGTTCACTCACACAAATCAGAAATAGAACCACAAGAAAGAGCAAAACGAGGATCCAAAACTTAAGTGAAACTTATATGTACATTGCTATCTCAGAAAGAAGTACAACCGTCGAGAATACAAAAGTTCTCAAGTCACTATACAACCAGCCCGTGCCAAGCACTAGGGCAAGAACCAATACAACAGAACTAAACTGGCTAGTCTATGCTCTCATCCTGCTCGCCGTCCCCTGTTAAGGAAAACAAAACTAAAGGGATGAGCTTGAAAGCTCAGTGAGGTTCCGAACACATATACAAGTAATAAACCCAATACATTAACCCATAATTCAAGAAAACATTTACAATACAAAGCGATAAACACATTCATTAAAAGGATACGTTCGTTCATTCGTTCGTTCGTTCGTTCTCCTGTCATTCCCCTTTCCTTCATTCATTTGAAAATGCATTTTTCGTTTATACATAAAACCCTCGTTCGTTCGTTCATTTCATTCACCCTCTCCTGGACATTGGCCAGGCTCCACCAACCTGCACCAACCTTCAAGGTAATACTCGAGTATACCAAACGTTCACGCAGGACACCAAATTGCCCGACCGAGTCCGCTTCTGGCTCGAGTCGATCGGTAACAAGGGGCAGTGGCCAGTTCAGCCAAAAGGCTTACATTCATGCACAAGTAACATTTCAATCGTTCAATCATTGAAAATTTCACAATCATTTAGGCTGAGTGCGATAAAGTACACACTCGCCTAGAAAACTCGTTTTGGCCAATCATTGAAAGCGTTTAACATGTTATCAGTCATATATACAAGCCATATAATCAAGAAACATAACAAACAAGGAACACTCACCTATACAAGCAAAATAACGTCCAATTCCTCAATCACCAATGAAACCTAAAATTAAGCAATAGAACATATTACAAGTTATCTAGTAAATCAACTAGGTAAAATTAAAGGAAGTCCGACTAATTACTAGTAGGACGTATAAAGATGATTCTTAAGTGAAAAGAGGGTATTTGAATCTGTGGTCGGAAATAATTAGGGTTTCGTAATCCAAGCGAGACCAAATTCAAAAGAGTTATAAAATTTTCCAATGGAAATCCTTGAACTAACGACAAGTCGGAATCCAACTAGATAGGCTAAGAAATACTGTTTTCGGAATCGTTTATATAGTTCAAAATCATCTCATATTCAAGTAGATATTATAGACTAAATGCCTTAATGAAATTCATGTAAAAGGGAGGACAAAATACCCAAGAAAAACCCTAAACCACTCCTCTTTATTTGGGTAAGAGTAAGTAAATATTTGGAGTTTCCAATTAAAGAAGGATCATGTTTTAAGATGGAAAAACAGTCATAGGATTTGCCAATCGAAAATATATAAGTTCAAATAGAAACTTAGCTCTTAAGCGAAAATTTGGGCAGCACGCCCTTTGTGTTTACCTATTTTCCAGCCATTTATGGCTTCATTATTTTTCCTCAACCAATCCCAAAGTCATACATATCATAGATTCAAGTCAATAGCCGTTCCATAGGCTCAAAACAATACAAGAACAAGAATTAAACTAATAACAAGTGCGGAAATGAAGTTTACAAAAGACAGTTTTGACATCATTTTGCGGTTTTGGCACCATTGGCACTACGATTATCGGATGGAGGTGCAATACACACTGTTTCGAAGCTAAGAGATAGAGCTACAATGTTGAAGAAGACCACTTAGTCCAGTTTCCAATGCAACCTAGTCAAATTTCCAATTTACAGAACCAAAATCTAACTAGTCGGCTAATTAACCGCACTACCTTTAAATGGCTATATCTCAGGTTACCAAGGTCCGATTAAGGTGTTCTTGGAGGCGTTTAAAATCTAAGACAGAACACTAAAACTTTAATGTTTGTACTCGTGACCTAGTCTGTCTATATTATTTTTGGAGGACCCTTTTGTTTTATGGGATGACTTTGTATGTACCTAACTGACTGTTCTGTATAATTGTTGATCCTGTTATGTGTTCTCTGTATATGTGTTATGTGTTTACATGCTCTAAGAGGGAGTTGTTTAGTTAATTGTTCTTGTTTACTGGTTCCTGTTTAGTGCTACGTAAAGGAGGGTTAGGTGCCCTTTAACAGTATATTTATTTTGTGATCTAGATCGACTTAGATTTAATGGAAGGCACACGTAGTGGCCGGGGACGTGGGCGCGGGAATAGGCAACCTACGCCTGAAAGGGGCACTGGGGAAACCTCCTCTGGACCTAACCCTGAACCGAGAGTTGACCCCAACGTGCAGATAGCTACCGCTATGCAGTAAATGACCAACCTGCTGGCACAAGTGGGGCAGCAACAAGGCCAAACCCCAAACCCTAATCCTGGAAACCCGGGCAATCATGTCGAATGCGACGATAGGGCACTTGAGAGGTTCCAGAAGTTCGCACCACCGAAATTTATTGGGGAACCCGATCCGGATGTCGCCGAAAGGTGACTCGAGAAAATGGTAGACATTTTCGCTGCCCTGCACTACACCGAAGAACGGCAGGTGACTTTCGCTGTTTTCCAGTTGGAAGGGGCGGCCCGTTCCTGGTGGAACGTCATATGGCAAAAATGGGAACGGGAACAGACGCCCAGGACCTGGGTGAATTTTATGCGGGAGTTCAACGCGAAATTCTTCCCTCCTCTAGTCCAGGAACGGAAGGAGGATGAGTTTATCCGACTTCGCCAAGGGGCCCAGTCTGTCGCGGAATACGAGAGCCAATTCACCCGCCTATCTAAATTTGCTCCTGAGTTGATCATGACCGAGCAGCGGCGAATAAGGCATTTTATCCAGGGTTTGAACGTAGAAATTCAGAAGGACCTCGGGGTGGCCCAGATTAATGCTTTTAGCGAGGCCGTAGAGAAGGCGCAACGAGTAGAAAATGCTAGGCTGCAGGTGAAAAACTTTCAAGCCAAGAAAAGGGGCTTTCCTGGGAGTAGCTCTGAGCAAGAAGGTACAAGTACGCCTCCTAAGATTGGAAAGGGAAACGGAGGAGTACGACAACCAGGGGTGTCGCGTGATGTCTCTCAGGGGGGACCGGTCTCTGTTACTCGTGGTCCCTGTGGATATTGCGGAGGGCCAAATCATACGGAGGCAAATTGTTGGAAGAAAGAGGGAAAATGTCTACGCTGCGGAAGTGCCGATCATCGGATTGCTGACTACCCAATTCGATTGCGAAAAGGAAAAGGGACCCCGCAACCAACTAAGACTAACCCTGGACAGTCGGAAAAGGAAGGGACTGGATCCAAGGCACCGGCTCAGGTGTATTCTTTAGAACACCATCAGGATCCTGACTCGTCTGAGGACGCAGAAGGTATGGTCCGTTAGGTACCATAGATTTTGATAGATTCCGTTGATAAGAAAATTTCGAGGGTGAAATTTCTTTAAGGGGGAGAGAGTGTGAGAACCCGTAACTTTTCCATTTTCTAGGTTTTATTATCTTTCTAGGTTTTCTTATCTTCAATGGCTTGTTTTCTGCACTTTCTGTATCCGGAAATGTTTCTAGGTAATTTTTATGAGTAAATATAGTTTTTAGATGATTTTTCTAGTATCGAATAGTTTTTGAGAAATTAAGAGCGTATACCGGACGTGGGACCCACTAGTGCGAAAAGTTCGGAAAAATTCGGCCAACTAGGTTAAGTTTCGGATACTGGGTTTAATTTACCGGGTGTTAAGAGATAATTAGAGGAAGCTATTTGGATTGATGTGAGAGGGAACAAAGTGATAGACTTGCATTAAATAAGTGACAAGTGTCACCATTTGATTGGAGGAACTTGTAAGACCACTATTCATTTTCTTACCATTGACCAAATAAATAAAAAATTCACCAAAAATTCCTCATTTCTGTCTTCCTCTTGGCCGAACCTCTTCCTACAAAAAAAGAAAGAAAAGCTTCCAAGTTTCTTGCTCCAATCTTGCCCAATCTCACAAACTAACCGTTTCATCTTGAATTCCTTCCATAAAACCTCTTCAATTAGTGTTAGTGAGTTGATTTGTGGAGTTATTTGGAAAGCTAAGAGGACCTATTGCTCTCTCTCTCTTGTTTCTAAGGTGAGTTGTGAAGAACCACCCTCCTCCCTTAATTGATGCTTAAATCATGATTAGTGGTAGTATGAGATGCAATATTATGGATTATTTCTTGATTTGTGGTTGAAGTGATGAAGTTTTATTATTTTCGGGGATTTTTCTGTTTTAATATAAGCATGGTTGTGTGGCTATCTATGATGATTGGAAATAGTATATAATGCTTCTAGAAGGTGGAAAAAGTGGACAATTGCAATCAATTTCTGTTTTGGAAGAAATTTCAGAAAATTAGGTTTTGTGAAGGAACATTCTGCCCGAATTTTTAGTTCCTAGTTAGAGGCCGAATTGGCCTTGCCTTAAAACATAAAAGTTGTAGGTAACGACATTTTAGAGATGCCTACAAAATTTCAGGTCAATCGGAGCAGCGTAGAGTGAGAAAATTCGAAATTACTATTGCTGTTCTGGTTTTACCCGAATGTAAGAATTGCGCCTGTAATTCGTTGTTTTGGATGGAATTGCTTCCGAATTGGTTGTTGAGGCCTTCTGATGAAATTTATCCCTGTTTCTTAGCTTTCATCTGGTTTTGGAATTTCTGGATTTTGAATTGGAGAACCTGAGTTATGATGTTTCCGCTAGAATGCGTTCTGTGAATCTGTTTTTGTGATTCTGGTATGGTATCTTGCATTTTTGACCTGGTTACACTCGAAACTGGGTTGAGTGACCTTCTATAATGTTGTAGCCCTATCTCTTAGCTTCAAAACGGTGGGTCTTGTACCTTCATCCGATAATCGTAGTGCCTTTGGAACCATTACCGTAAAATGAGGACAAAAACTATTTTTTTTCAGGGCTAAAGCTAAATCATTTCCGGATTTTTCTGGTTTCCTCTATTGTTTGTGTATGCTTAGGGAACCCTGTTTTGGTAGTATGTAGAATTGGTTTATGACTTGTAATCGAGTCTTATTGTGTTTATTTGAATAGTTTAGGGCTTGACTTTCATATCCGGTCATTTCCTAACTAAATTTTGTACTTGAATGCCATTAAGCCTAGTGAACGGCTTTTGGGAATGAGATTATTTTTGTACGAGATGTTGGGACTGATTTGAGGAAATAATGAAGCCATGATGGATGGAAATTAGGTAAACACAAGGGATATGCTGCCAAAATTTTACTTGAAGGCTAGTTGGATTTACTTGTGATTTGAGCGAAGGACTTTTGGGTTGTTTGAGCCTAGGTCTTTATTTTACCTTTTCGTTTCCAAAAATTCATGTTTTGCACCCTTGCTTTAATCATTATTTGGCGAGACATACGACTGGTAGTCGAGACTCACATGTGCATTCTGTATACTCGATTTTGAAAGTGGAACCTTCAATTGTTTTCTTTGGATTATCTTAGGGTTTCTTGGTGATTAAAGCTCTCTTTTGGGAGGTATCTGTACTGACCCCGGTGAGTGTTCCACTACCTGCTACCCGTTATGTGAAATATCTGAATATCTGAATACTTGATTTATGACTGTTGGAGCCAAATACTGTTTTGATAAAAGGGAGGCGATGGTGTACTTTATCACACTCGTTCTCTGGTCTGTTCATATGCCAATTTTGAACGCGTATCTGAATCTGCTATCTGTATCTGGATCTGTATGTGTTCTGACGTCGTTTGGAAGCTTGCGTCCAACGACCTTTCTGTGACCTCTGAGCTCAACACCTGTGGCCAGTTACTCGAGTCGGGCCGGCAAGGGCCTGGTCGATTAGATAACGAACCACGGTAGTCTGTTTTGGGATCTTTGGATATTGAGACCCTTGATTCCGGGTATACTCGAGTATTATCATTTCTGATCTGATTGGATTTCGGGCCCGGTGGGGTATGTGAGGTGGAAGGAATCGAAGAAAGTGGAGTCTACGGTATTGGTTACTCCTTTAGCGTTGACGGAGTGTCAACTATTATTTCGATCAAGCTTCGATGATGCTAATGGGAATTTGGCTCCTGAGAGCCATTTGTATCCTTCTGATTTGAATCATTGGTTCATTTACTTTACATCTGGCATGTGTGCCTGATTTGTTAAATGTGAAATGCCATGATTTTACTGCTATATGTCTGGTACCTCATTGAGCGCAAGCTCACCCCTTTCTGTTCCTTTTTGTTTTCCTTACAGGAAAATAAATACTTTTGGACTGGATTTGACAATTGGCTGCCAAATTGAGCTAGTTGAACATATCTTTTGTATAGCTCATGTATTGAAACCCTAAATGTACTTTTGGGACCGTTTTCCTTTTGATTTGGCCAACCAGACATGTATCCACTTTTGAATACTTTTGTATGCCACTTTGGCTTGTAAATGCTAAGTTTCAAGATGTGAATGTTTGCTTGATATTTGGTTGGGTTCTAACGGGTCGGTTACTATTCATAGCCGACTTCGGTTTCATTTTTTTTTATTTTAACATTTTGATTTGTTTACCCGCGTTGGTAAGCTCCGGAATGTATTAGCTCGTTCTATACCGAACCGTTAGTTGTAACAGCCCCACTTTCCCCTAAGGCGAACCAAAGGGGTTAGCGGGCTGCCTGCCCAGCTCTCGCCAGGACTACGGATCAGTTCACGTCGATCTAATACGTTCCGGAACATACCCACGCGCGTAAACAAGTCAAAATCACAAAATAAAAAAAAACGAAAATCGAAGCCGATGATGAACCGTACCGGCCATGTCCGAATCCGGATACTAGGCCGGGAGTAGCCAAATTTTTCTTTTGCCGTTTGAAATACAAGTTAATCAGAAATCCAACCAAATGTCAACCAAACATATATACATTGAAATGTAACATTTACAAGCCAAAAGCCAAAGCGGCATATCAAAACGATTCATCATGGATATACATGTTCGGTTTGCCAATCAAAAGAAATTGAACCCAATACACATTAGGGTTTCATTCAAAGAGCTATTCAAAAAAAAAATTTGCAGGAGCTCAACTTGACAACCAACTAACACAACCTTTTCCAAAAGTGGTCATTTCCTGTAAGGAAAACAAATGGAACGGAATGAGCTTAAGCCCAGTGAGTTACTACCACATAAGCAACAAAGAGCATATAGCACAACCTTTCATTTCAAGTGCACAATTAAAGAATAAAACAAGTCGGCAAAAAAATACGGACGGCTCTCAAGAGCCCATTTCCACGCTTACATTCTTGATCCAATCTCATTGACTCTCCGTCAACGTTTATGAGTACCAACCGTAGAACCCACTTCACTCCCATCCCTTCCACCAAACATACCCTAACCGGGCCCGCACTCCAATCAGTAGCTTTTGGTAATACTCGAGTTTACCGGAATCAAGAGTCTCATTACTACAAGATTCCCCAGTACAGTCCCCGTGGCATGTCAATTTTCACAACCAAGCCCTCGCCGGCTCGATTCAATTGACTACCAACGGGGTTGAGCTCAGTAGTACAGTGTGAGGACTCGCAAATTTCTTATGTTTTTCCTCAAAAATGCCTTTTATTTGAAAATTATTATTTATTAAAGCCTCCTACCCAATTATTCCACAATAAGTGCAGATAAACCTAGAAAGTAGGGTTTCACTCTTCGTTTTCAAGATTGGAGCAAAATTAGGATTTTCGCAATTTTCCGCCGGATGAATTTTCGGTATGGAGCAAGGATCAAATTTGGTGATTAAAAGTGACTTTTAAGTGGGAAATAATATGTGATTAGGAGCAATGATATAAAGTTAGTGAATGGGAAGTAAAAACCCTAGTACGTGTGTTTTTAAGAAAAACGGCGCGAACCGGCGGGTCCCGCGCACTACCGCTTGAACGCACCAATTGACCACCACTTTCTTACCATACAAGTTTATTGATATTTGAGAAAAATATCCTCTTAATTGTCAGCTTGTTTGACCGAAAATTAGAGGCTAGAAATAGCAAGGAAAGAAAGAGAAAAATGAAAGGTGGAGGTGGCGACACTTGTCGCCATCCTAGAGTTTCTTGGCCAAGTGAGTAACTAACCTTCTTAAACCAATTTTCTACACTTTCCCTTCATTATTTCTGCTCCATAGCCGACCAAAGAGAGAGAGAAAAGAGAGAACAAGAACAACTTTCTTCTTCTTGAATCTTAGCAATCCAAGTGACAAATCAAATTTCCAAACCGGTTAAAGTGCTA
Source organism: Coffea arabica (assembly GCF_036785885.1). Classification (NCBI taxonomy): domain Eukaryota; kingdom Viridiplantae; phylum Streptophyta; class Magnoliopsida; order Gentianales; family Rubiaceae; genus Coffea; species Coffea arabica. The sequence goes on from NC_092321.1 coordinate 38,852,978, forward strand.
ATTGTGAGTTGGGAAGCTAGAGGAACTAGAAATTTTCAAAGGAAATGGAGTATCACTCTTCCAAGCTTTGTTTTTGAGGTACTAAATCTGATCATGGTCCTTGATCTTTTAAATCTTGCTTTAAGATGTTATTTAGCTTAAGTTTTGGATTGATTTCAAGATGTGCAAGTAGTTGTGATGATTATTGGATGAGATATGCAAGTTAGGGTTTAATAATTTTCTGCCTAAACTTGTTGTATAGTTAGTATATGTTGTATATAAGGTTATATAAGGGGCTTTGGTAGTGATTGGAACAAGAAATTTGAGAAAGTTTCATTGAAGACCAAAAATTCCAGAATCTGGAAAATTTGTTCCCCTTTCTGTCCGGTTTTGTAACCCTATGTTAGAGGCCGAATTGGCCTTGGCTTAAAACATGAAAGTTTTAGGGAATGACATTTTATAGGTACCTGAAAAATTTCAGGTCAATCGGAGTAGCGTAGCATGAGAAAAGTCGAAATTACCCTTGCTGTCCTGTTTCTACCCGAACCTGAGAACTGCGACTGTAATTGGTTATTTTGGGTTGGAATGCTTCGGATTTGATTGTTGAGGTCTTCTGATGAAATGTATCCCTGTATCTTAGCTTTCGGATGTCTTTGGAATTACTTGATTTCGACTTCGATAGCCTGATTTTTGATGTTTCCGCTAGAATGCATTCTGTGAATCTGTTTTTGTGATTCGGGTGTAGTATTTTGCATTTTTGATCTAGTTACCCACGAAACTAGACTGAGTAGCCTTCTTCAATATTGTAGCCTCTTATGTCCTGAATATATCTACAAAATTTCCGGTCAAACGGATCTGTGTAACTCGAGTTATAACCAAAACACTCGCACCTGTTTTGTACCCTGAAATTGTGTACGTTTTGAATTTCAGCCTCTGTCCGTGCATTTTTCCGTTTTGATCCCATACGATCTGGGTGTCAAATCCTTCATAAGAAATGTATATCTTGGTTTTGGCTTCGAAACGATATGAAGTACGTCGAAATCCGAGTTCCGTAGCTCCTGTTATGACCAAAACAAAATCGATCGTCAGAACTGCCTTGAATCTGGACAGTTCTGACAGGTACTTTGGCACTCAATTTTCGTTCTGTTCTGAGTGGATTCAGGTCTTGACCAAAACATCAAAGTTTTAGCCTTATGTCTCAGCTTTCTAATGCCTTTAGAATTTCCTGATTTGGATTTGTGAGCTGGGAGTTATGGTCCAGCAAACATACCCTGTTCGTTACTCTAGAGTGCGAATTCCTGGAATGGTTTTCTGTACTTTCGACCTATTTCTGTTCAGATCCGGATTTAGGTGTCTTCATGAAAATTGTAGCCCTTCCTCTTAGCTTCGGAACGGTACCTCATGTACCTTGATCCGACATTCCTAGGCTAACTTTTGATCAAAACAGTTTGAGAAGGCAGATTTGACCATTTCCGTTTGCCGTTCCGCACGGGCGCGTGCACCCGTTTTGCCGTTTCCGCACTTGCATGTGCCGATTTTGCCATTTTGCTTGTTTTAAGTATGTTAGTAGCCGTTTGTGATATATTGTGACACAATCTTCAATTTCAGACGTTGGTGAGTTAGGTGGAGCCGGTGGGGCCTACTAGCTACTCCTCGCGGCACGAATTTCGTACTTTTGCTCTTTTGTTCGTTGTGTAAGTATTCAGGCCACTCTTATGTGTTAGTTGCTTATGTGTTTTGATATGTATGAAATGAGTACCTAGGCGAGGGTGTACTTTATCACACTCGACCTAAACCCTAATTTACGCACACATTTGTATATGGCATATGTATATGAATCATTTTGGAACTAAACCCCTTGAGCTTGTGGCTCGGGGTGACTTTTGAATAATTTTGTGAAGTTTGTGAGTTTGGGGTTGATCTTCAGACCGGGATGGGCTATTCGAGCCGGTTAGGGCTTGGTCGAAGTTAGTCCAACCTGGTTTGAGGTCACCAAGTTTGTGAATCCGGTTCACCGATTATGTGGACCAAGTTTGTGACCCGAGCTTGTGACTCAAGCTCAAGTTTGTGATTTCGTTCGCCCGGGCAAGTTTGTGAGGTGACTGGCCAGTGAGGGTGATAAGGTGTTCGGCGGGTATACAAGTGAAGTTTCTACGGACCTTATTTATGGTCGACGGAGTGTCGACAGGAGATCACGCATGGCAAATGACTTGGCTTTGGAGCCACCTGTATCCTTATTATGTGATGTTACTTTTCTGCTTTTGCTTTACCCTTACTGTGCAATTGTTGTTACGTGAGATTTAAGCTTTTGCCCCTGTTTACTTACTAAGCATATAGCTTACCCCTTTTCTTTTGTTTTCCTTAGCAGGGGCCGACGCGGGGACTTTTGACACATACACTAGTATAGTTAGGTTTGATTGTAACAGTCAGACAGTTAGGATGTTTGTTTTTGTTTTGGTGGTTTGTATAAGAACCCTCCATATGGTCTACCTTCTGCTGGTCGTTATTCTAATGTATTAGAGTGGTTTGACTCGATACTTTTGAAGGTGTAAATAGAACTCTTTTGGCGTTAGATATCTTGTGAATAGTATGCTTGTAGGTTTATTGAATTTTATTGTTTTAAAATTTTGAGTCCCGGCGAGATCTGGGCAGGCGGCCCGCCGAACCCTTTGGTTCGCCTTAGGGGGAGGTGGGGCTGTCACATACAGTACGGCCGTTGGATGCTCGTCCAAACGACACCAAATCAGTTTTTCATGAAGTGAATTCAATATCTCATATAGCAAGTGCAGTATATCAGTGAAGCGGTAAACAGTCATTAACGGTATCACAAGGGGTGAGGGCGGTCAAGTACACCCTCACCTCAATCAATTCCAATAGCCAAATAAGCCTTCAAGGCATCAAAATCACATATAGCAAAGCCACATTGTAACATTCAAGTGAGTAGTATACTCACTTATCAATTAAGTGTTGTTTCATGCACTTCCGTCAAGAGAATGTCGTGAACCACCGTCACGCCCTAGAACACGTAAACAAGTACAATGAGACTCGATAACGAGTCATAAAGTCATGCCAATCACAACCCCAATAGGGTTTCATATGCATATATAGGCATGATAGAAAACCAGAAAATCAGGAAATGTAACTCATTTGGCCTTAACAACAAAAACAGTTTTGGCCTCATTATGCGGTAATGGCACAAATTGCGCTACGCTTATCGGATGAGGGTGTAAGACCCACCATCTCGAAGCTAAAATACAGGGTTACAACAATGTAGAAGGCCACTCAGTCCAAATCCTAGCACAACTAGGTCAAATATGCAGAATACCAAACCAGAACCGTAATTGCAGGTTTACAAATCACACTATGCTGTAATCAGTACAACTCAGTCTATACAGGTCCAAATGCATTGATTCCAAAGGCATGAGGTAGCTAAGACATCAAGTTACATTTAATCAGAAGACACCAACATCCAAATCCAAAACAATTCCAGTCAAAACAGACGATTACAAGCGCAGTTCGCACATTCTGATCAACCCAGAACAGCAACAGTAAAATAGACATATCTCACTCTACACAACTCCAAATGACCTGAAATTTTACAGGAACCTCAAACACATCAATACCTACAACTTTCATGTTTTAGGTAAAGGCCAATTCGGCCTCTAACCATATGATCCAAAACCGGACAGAAAAAGGGGGTTATGAAACCCTAACTTCCCCAAATTCCTTCCAAACCCAAAATTGGTTGCAATTTCCTATCATTTACATCCACTAGAGTCATAACCCCTCATTACCAACCATCATAAATAACCACAACCTCATGATCACATTAAACCAGAAAATTCATCAATAAAATAAAAACTTCACCATATCATCCAAAAGCAAGAAATAAATCACAAATTTCAACACTTTAACCACCACTAGGCACAAATTAAACATCATTAAGTGTAGGAGGATATTCAATCATCACTTACCAAGTAAACAAGAGAGAGGGAGTTGTAGAACACCTTAGCTTCCTTAAAAACTTCACCAAACAACTTACTAGCACCTAATGGAGGGATTTTATGGAGTAGAAACTAGTTTAGGCAATTGGTTTTGGAAGATTGAACTAAATGGAAGCTAAAATGGTGAAGAGTTTCTTTCTTCTTTGCTCAAGAGAGAACCGGCCACGGAGGAGAAGAAAAGAGTGAATTTTATTGATTTTTTGAGATATTTAACTTAATGGGAAAAAGTCAAAAAAGTGAATAGTGTCCCATAAAGTCCAACCAAAGACATAGTGACACTTGGCACTTCATAAATGCATTTCTATCCTTTTATTACCTCTCACATCAATCACTTCACCTCCTCTACTTATCTCTTAACACCCGATAAATTTTACACAGTATCCGAAACTTAACTTTTTTGGTCGAATTTTTTCAAACTTTTCGCACTAGTGGGGCCCACGTCCAATATATATCCGTAATTTTTAAAAAACTACCCAATGCTAGAAAAATCATCTAAAAACTATAATAACGCATAAAATCCACCAAGAAAATTTTCCTAAGCCAGAAAATGCTGAAAACATGCCATTAAAGGGGAAAAACCCTAGGAAAAACATTAAGGGAAAATACGGGTTCTCACATTAGTCCTGGCGAGAGTTGGGCAGGCAGTTCGCTAACCCCTTTGGTTCGCCTTAGGGGAAGGTGGGGCTGTCACATTGTTCTTGTCTTGTTTTGAGCCTACGGAATGGCTATTGAAATGAAATTGTGTTATGGATAACCTTGGGTTTGATTGAGTAAGGATGAAGCCATAAATGGCTGGAAAATAGGAAAATACAAAGGGCATGCTGCCCAAATTTTCGCTCGAGGACTAAGTTTCTATTTGAACTGGTATACTTACGTTTGGTCTATGAAACCCTAATTATTTTGTCTACGGGTCTAAATTTCCTCGTTTCACTCTAAAATCTTTTATTACGATCTACTCATCAATTGGCGAGTTTCTTTGATTGCACCTAATTGTTGTGCTAGATGATCTGTAATATTCTTTCTCGTTAATTTTAGTTTTTCTCGGTGACTGAGGATAATATCCGGAAGGATATTTTACCCGTTGTTTTGCGTACATAGGTGAGTGTTTCTTGTTTGTTATATTCTCCATGACTTCATGACTTGTTGTTGTTGTTTGATGATGTGTTAAGTGTTTTCAATGATTTCCAAAACGCATTTTCTAGGAGAGCGTGTACTTTATCGCGCTCGACCTAAATGAAATGTGAAATTTTCAATGATTTAACGATTGAAACATTAGTTGCGCATGATGTAAGCCTTTTGGCTGAATTGGGCCCTGCCCTTCGTTACCGATCGACTCGAGCCAGAAGCGGACTCGGTCGGGCGATATGGTGACCCTGGGTGAATTTGGTATACTCGAGTGTTACCTTGTAGTCCGGACATGTCCGGATGGGTGGAGTCCGGCCAACGTCCGGATGGGTGGAGTCCGGTCAACGTCCGGAAGGGGATGAATGAACGAACGAAGGCACGAGGGTTTTACTTCTCAAAAACGAAATTTTCAAATAATTGGAGGAATAAGGGAAAATGTCAGGGGAACGAACGAACGAACGAATAGCTCCATGTGAGCTCGTATCCTTTTAATGAATGTGTTACTATCACTTTCCATTGTAAATGTTTCTTGAATTATTGATACTCCATGTTTAATGTCTTGAATTGATTGTTTGATTATGTGTTCGGAACCTCACTGAGCTTTTAGCTCACCCCTTTAGTTTTGTTTTCCTTAATAGGGGACGGCGAGCAGGATGAGAGCATAGACTAGCCAGTCTAGTTCTTTTGTTTCTTTTGTAGTGGTTCTCGCCTAGTGCTTGGCACGGGCTGGACGTATGAAGGATGGAGAACCTTTGTATATTCGATCTTTATACTTCCTTTTGGAGATGGCAAAGTATATAAGATCCGCTTTAAGTTTTGGATCGTTGCCCTATTTATTCTCGTGATTTATTCCAATTTTAAGTGAGGACTGTGGTGAAGGACTGAGTCCCGGCGAGAGCTGGACAGGCGACCCGCCGAACCCTTTGGTTCACCTTAGGGGGAGGTGGGGCCGTCACATGGACTCGAGCCGGTATGGGCTTGGTCGGGCTCCTTGGTGAGCCATGAGAAAATAAAAGCTTGACCTATTAAGAGGTCTTGCTTGGCATACTCGAGCAGTAAGGTGAAAGGGGACATGATAAGTGAAGTTCTACGGACTAAACCTACCCGATTGACGAAGTGTCAACTCGTGGAGGTTTGTGATCGCGCAAGTGAAAAATAGCTCCTGAGAGCTCCTATATCCTTGAATTGTTTCTGTTTACTTTTCTCTCTCCAATTGTTATTTATTGAAATATTATTGCTCTATGTGTTATATTGGGATTGTTACTTGAACAACATGCCTGCATGTGTGTTCTTGGCCTCACGAGCGTTTCGCTCGCCCTGTAGTTTTGTGAACTTGATGTAAGGATTGGATACTTGATGTATTTTGGAATCCGTGATGTAAGTTTGAATGTTATTTATGGGAGTGACCTCCCTTTCTTACTTATATCATCGTGATGGCTGGTATTTCATTAAGTTCAAACGGGATTTATCTTGAGTCCTGGCAAGAGTTGGGCAGGCATCCCGCGGATACCCTTTGGTTCGCCTTAGGGAGAAGTGGGGGCGTCACAGTTGGTATCAGAGCACTAGGTTAGAGATCTATTTGGGAGTTATACTAGAAACCTTATCTTTAGGACTTGAGATAGAATGACTAAGTCATACTTCAAGTGATACTTGGGCAAGTTAGTGACTAAGTTAGGCATGCCGTAAGTGACATCCGTGCGAGTTAGCGATTAAGTTTCTAACCCGAAAAGTGTAATTGTTTTGCAGGGATGGAAAATGGAAACGGGACTCCGGCAGCTAATGGGAATGGCCATGCTAATGGTCATGTAGAGCCTCCTAGGCCTATTTACTACCGAGCTCTAGGTGGGGGAGCTCATGTACGCTACTCGCCTGCTAATAGGTACCCTCGATGTTCGTGTAGGTCGACCTTTGCCTATCCGAACCACCTTATGCTAACCTTGGACGATGAGCGTCGTCAGTTAATGAACGCCAACTTAGATTTACAAGCGGAGGTGGACGAGTTGAGACAGATGGTTAGTTCTCAGGGCGAGAGGATCACTGAGCTTGAGGAGGTAGTGGAGGGCGAGATGGGGTAGTTGGACGATGTATCTTGTATAGGTGTTAGGGCCGTGTTACTACAAGAAGTGAAGCCGCTCGCTTACTTTAGTGAAAATCTCAATGGGGCGTCGTTAAACTACTCTACCTATGACAAGGAACTCTATGCTTTGGTAAGGGCCTTGCAAACCTGGCAACACTATCTAAGGCCTAAAGGTTTGTGCTACATACAGACCACAAGTCGCTTAAGCACCTCAAGTCCCAAAATAAATTAAGCAAGCGACACGCTCGATGGGTGGCCTTTATTGATAGTTTTCCATTCGTGATCAAGTATAAGGCCGGGAAGAGCAATGTGGTTGCCGATGCACTCTCTCGAAGGTATAATCTCATTACCACCCTTGATGCTAAACTTCTTGGTTTCGAGTTGATTAAAAATGCTTACACTAATGATCTAGACTTTGTGTGATGCCCCCACTTCTCCCTAAGGCGAACGAAAGGGTATCCACGGGACGCTTGTCCAGCTTTCGCCAGGACTCACTACAATCCACAATTCAAAAGCTCAAAATACTGCGAATAACTTCAATATATATTCAAAGTACTCCAAAGTATTGCATGCTTACAATTAGTTAGCTTTCAAGCTCGATACACTCCAAAAGAATATGACTACAACCATCCGTTATAATACAACTTAAGGTCTTCAAAAGAAAACAATCTAGTACTATTCACGAGCACCCTTGGTCTCGAACCCTGTTAAGGAAAACAACAACGTGGAATGAGCTACACAGCCCAGTGAGGTTCCAAGACACTCTAGCAGTTCTAATAAATCAAGAAATTCGAGCATACCAGATGTATGGTTCCAGGTTACATATTTGGCACATTAACATGAGATAGTTATCATTGTATGAGTAATTTAAGCATAATACAGGCATGGTTCAAGGTTGCATCTTGGCACATTAGCATGATACAATTATCAGTGTGCAAAAATAAACACACATTGAAGGATACGGTGTTCCAGTGGAACCATTTCGGTCAACTTCACCTTATAGCTCCAGTGATCCCCTCGGTTGTCTGGCCATCACCTTATCCCTCCAGTGGTAATACTCGAGTATACCGAAACGGTGTCCCAGGGTTCCAACCTACCCGACCGAGCCCAGTCCTGGCTCGAGTAAGTTAGTAACCAAGGGCAGGGCCCAGTTCAGCTTAGAGCTTACAACATGCACAAGTAATCAAGTAAATTGGTGAACGGTAAAAATTTATTCTTTTAGTAGGTCGAGTGATATAAAGTACACACTCGCCTTAAAATGGTGCCCAATTTCATATGAACATGTAATCTATAATAATCAAGTAATCAAGAAAGCAGATAATCAAGTAAATCGGTAAACAGTGAACGGTAAATAATCTCGATTAACGGTAAGAATTCATCATTTTCGTAGGTCGCCCATTGGCCGCTCCCTACTTTTACCATTTAAGAGTCGAGGAGATTTACTCCAATCAACTTATGCAGCCATAGCATAATCAATCATTGAAACGCTTCATGTAAATATGCATTTCAAGTATTTCATATTGAGTATTTCAAGTACATTTTACTTAAGTGAGAACGAGTGCGGTAATACACACACTCGACTCAAAATGATGGAAAAGTCCATAGGAGCAATTATCGATAGTACTTAACAATTAAACACATAATGACCATGGAGTAAACATGTCATAAAATTATTCAAATCATGTACTCCTATATGGAACACTCACCTATTCAAAACAAGTGAGTAAGTACTCAAACAAGTGTTTAGGCATCCGTTTCGAGTTCCTCTTGAAGGTCCCCTTGAGCACCTGAGAAAGTAATAATTAACTTTACTTAAAATCATGCATTTACCAAGAAGGATGCACACTCAATTAGACTAAATCAAAATCTTAAAAGAAAGCTTCAATTCTCTCTACTCGAGGTTCAAGAGTGGAGTTTTAAAGTTCAAATAGGGTCTAACATCGTCCATGAAATCGAGTTCAAAACGTTCAATCTATATCGAGAAAAGAAGTCAAGGTTCCGAAATTGAATTTTCTAAGGAATTGGCAAAATTCAGCTTTGTGGGTCAAACTTAGAAAAATCATATCTTGCACCCAGTAGGTCCAAAAATGGAAAACTTGGTACCGTTTGAAACTAGTTCCGAAGTACTAAAAGTGCCTAGAAGATACTTTTCTAAGATTCAAAATGGAAGACACTCAAATTTTGGCTTAAAGTGGCTGACTTGGACTCCCAAGACAGATTCGGGTTGGTTTCTGGAAAACTTTGGAAATTCGGAAAAATTCACACAAAGCGAACTAGCCTCCTAAATTTGGAACTCAATTAGAGTTGTAATCAAAGTTTTAAAAAAAACAAACGGAACAAGAATCAAAGTTTTGAGTGCCAAGATATAGCAGCTCAAAGTTGGCTAAAAATTCCTCATTGATCAAGAATTTCCAGATTTGAAACATGAACTTTGGGACTTCAGTTGGACATTGAAATAGACTCAGAATGGCACAAAATTTGGTAGTATTACTCTACCATATAAGTGATATTCCTCTGTCAAATTTCATATAAAAATTCGTTCGGGAAGTCAGTTAACAAAGCCACTAAAGTTCCAAGAATTTCCAAGACAATTCTGCCTGGTACTTCAATTTTCCTTTTTAAAAGCTTTGTTCCACACAATCAACTTCAATTAATTCAAATATTGAAACTAATGTTCCATAAACATCCAATAAGAAATTTAGAAGTAATTGACATCAAGGTTTTCAAAATATAACTTCCCAAATCAGATTTGACCATTCGGCCAAGAGAAAAGGAAAAATTTTCCAGATTCGAAGAACAACTTTGGGACATCATTTGTATATCGAAATGGTCTTAGATTGACACCAAAATTGGTACAATTCAACTTCCATATGAGGACTATTCCTCTACCAAATTTCATTTGAAAATTCATACGGGAAGGTAGTGAACTAAACTACCAAAATTCAAGAAAATCCCAAGACCAATCTGCCTTTTGCTTCCTTCTTCCTTTTCAAACATTTTGCCCAATGAAAATGATTCAAATCTGGTCCATTTATGAAACAAAAGTCTGAGAAACATCTAATATACATTTGGTAAGTGATTGACACCAAAATTTTCAAAACAACAAGTCCCAAACAAGATAGGCCATTGATCAGTCCAAAATGAGGGTTTTCAAGCAATGATGCAGGTCTGTAATTTTGCCATATTTCACTCAATTCAACTCAGAATTGCGTGTGGTTGGTGGCGTTGAAAACTAAATTCATAAGGCTACAATTTCTTAGAAGGAATCATTTTAAAATTCTGTCCACAACTAGTTCATATTTGAGCATCAAATCGTATCTCAAAACAGAGCTCCCAGTGTAGATGCGAAACAGGACAGTCATGTTCAAACGATTGGTATGGACTACTCAGGTGGAACCAGGATATACATTTTATACCGTTGAAAATATGGGAATGTCTAGTTTCCAGTGCCACAAACGGCACTCGATTTCAACGTTGGAGTAAAAAGTTATAGCCAAAACAAAAACACTGCCAGAGCAGTTACGGGAAAATTTCCAGTTTTTGCTGACTTCCGAAAACACATCATTTGGCTAACCAAATCATGAAATTTTTTGATGGAAATTTCTACACCACCCACACAACATGTATATATCATAAAAAAGTCAATAGAACCACAAAATTTTGCTCTAAGGGTCACGGACATTCACAGGGGCAGAAACGAAAAGTTTTCCATCTTCACTCCCTTTGAGCTTTCATCCATAATATCACTCATTTCTACTAATTTAAGCACTAAACCAACATTAATAACATCAAAACACCACAAATAAGTCCATCAAGCCATAGTGGGAGTTCATAGAACCCACACAACAACTTTCCAACATCAATAAAGCTACCCACAAAAAGATATGAACTTATAAGTGTTATATTACATCCATAAATCAAGATTTGAAGGTTTGATTGTCACTTACTTTGCTTGATGTTTCAAGGCAGAATTTTCGGTCCTCCTTAGCCCCAGAAAAACTGTGGAAATGAAGCTTTCTTCCTAGTCCAAGATGGTCTCCAAGTTGTATGAAAGTTGGTTGCAAGATTTGAGATGAAATGAAGCAAGGATTGAAGCCAAAAATGGAGAAGCTTTGGTTCTTCTTCCTCTCCTTGATGCACGGCTGCTATGGTGAGAAAAAGAGAGTTGTTTTGCTGATGGGAAAGCTTCCTTGAGAAGCTTATGAGTTTGTTGCCACAATTGGTCCAAAAGTCAACTCTCTCTCCGCGCGCGTTTCGTGCTCGATTCCTCTCGGGTTTGTTTCACTAGTATACTAAACCTCTAGTGCACTTCCATTCATACTATTATTATTCATTCTTAATAGCCCCAAAATAAAGGTATTAAGTCCCTCAATTAATCGCGCGCGCGAAACGCGTACTTCCAATTTAAGTGCGATAGAGTGAAATTTCTAATAAATTCTTATAACGATAATATAACTAACTAATACTTGAGCACTTAAACATAAAAATACCTATTTCAAGACTAATGTACAAGTCTCCAATTTTCCAAGCTTATTGTATCCTCGATTCGATTATTGTCTCCAAACGAGTATTCACTATTCTTACTAAACGAGCTTACCAAAAATTAATTTTTGTAACAAGTCATTTTAAAAATACATGTAAGCCATAGTTCCATGTAAATAAGTTTAAAATGGTTGAAATAAATTATTCAGAGAAAATGGGTGAGTAAATAACTAATTAAGCCAGAAAAATAAAATAAAAATAAGAAAATTTCGGGTCCTCACAACCTTCCCTCCTTAAAAAGAATTTCGTCCTCGAAATTCATACATTCCGTAATCTCAGATAACCCTAAACCTTGTTGTGTGATCATTTCATATGTTCTTGCAGATGCTACTGGTCGGTTTCCTCCTCCATTGACTCGTCGAGGGATAGTTCTATTTCCTTGTGAAGTAGTAGCTTCTCGTGGATACCTCTTTGGACAGTCGTGAACTTTATGGTTGGTACTCCCACATCCCATACACTTTCGCCCCTTTAGCCAGCAGCTTTCTTCGGTATGATTCGTCCTTCCACAATATCCACAGGTCGGACGAGGCATTGTGACTTGGCTTGCCTGTGAGGTTTTCTTTGATTGTTTCTGTCCTACTGGAGCTCTTCGTGACATAGTCCCTTCTGGTTCCTTTATCATGAGTGGTGAAGGAAGTGATAGCCTTACTCCATCCACTCCTTTTCTAACTTTGGGTGATGGTCCAATTTCTCTTAGTTTATTATTGGATACATCTCTTTTCCTCACTTGAAAGCCCTCAGTTGGGATTTTGTGCTTTCCACTCTTTGCGCTTTCTCGAGAGCATCACTAAATGTCTCAATCTGTGCTGCGGCAAGGGCATCTCGAATTTCTAAATTTAATCCTTGGATAAACCGTCTTATTCTCTTCCGTTCCGTAGCCACCAATTCCGGAGCATATGTAGATAATTTCGTGAAAACTCAGAGTTCCTTGACGAAGATTTATAAAATCGTCTTCTCTCTTTTCTTGAACAAGTGGAGGGAGAAATTTCTCATTAAACTCTCATACAAAGTTTATCCAAATCCTTGGAGTTTGATCTCTTTCCCACTTGTTTCTTATAACATTCCACCAGGCTCGGGCCCCACATTCAAGTTGAAATACAGCAAAAGTGACTTGTCTTTCCTCCGTATAATCCAAGGCATCAAATATATTCCTTATATTCTCTAACCAATTCTCAGCCACTTCTAAGTGAGGCCCTCCAGAAAATTTGGGCGGGAAGAATTTCTGAAACCGCTCCAAAGCTCGATCCTCCCCTATCTCGTGGTTTCCACGTTGGTTTCCTTGTCCAACCCCTTAGCCCTGTTGAGCTACTAAGAGCTCTAGTACATCCGTCATACGAGTTAAAACTAATCCCATTTTGTCATCTCCTCTCTCAGCCCTTGGCTCGGCATTTTGATCAATATTAGACCCATTATCAACTCTTTGATTTCGGGGTTGTCTAGGTTGACGTCCCTTCCGTTGTCCTCTAGTTTCCACGTTCATAGCTAATCTATATGCGTATGCATAAACCTCACACTAAGCCATAATTGAACTCCACACATACCAGTAACAACTTTAAAGAAAAATGAAATCACTTACACAATTAACATTATTACCATACCAATCAAACATAAACTCGAGCTCATTAAATCATAACACAAGTTACAGTCAAATAAAGTTCATACCAAGTCAAAGTCAGCAAACAAAAGTAAACAAGTGATTATCAAAAGTACATTCATCTCCAAGGCATAAACTCTTAAGTTCTACTCCCATCGTCCCCACTGCAAAAGATCACAAGCAGTGCTTCACTGGATTAATTGGGAACTATATGATTTCCGTTCCCTAACACGTTCAACTTCATTCCCAACACCAGGATCTTCTGGGCTACGATCTTCTCCACCTCCCACTCTTAATTATTGTGCCATCTTAGCCAAACGATTATTGGTTTCCTGTAACTATTCACGTGAAATATCAATTCATTCTTATTCCCCACAAATGGAGATCTCAAGTCCTTAGGATTGCCCTCAACTCTTAAGTACTTGGGTACAAGAATCAGAAACAAGGTAATTCACAACTCGAGCCGGCCGGTCCCAAGAGTAAATCACCACATTTGAGATTCCTACCCAACATACATATCTAATTTTTGCCAAGTATTAAGATAAAGGTTTTATACCTATCACATCCATGATCGATAGCTTCACTCTAGAAGAGCACTTAACCCTTTTTTCATTCACATCATAGGGACCATAACACCACTTGGTCCAAGCTTACCCAGCGCAGATACCACGCGAAACAGCTCTAATTTTCATCCCTACAAATAGTCACTTAACTTTCAAACCAGTCCCACAGTACGACATCCTAAACTTTTAAGCCTAGGACACACTACAAAGATCTGAAACCTAAACTCTAATACCAACTGTGACGCCCCCACTTGTGAGGATTCGAAAAATTTGTTTATTTTAAACTCCTAATTCTAGCTCATTTAATTATTTATATGGCCAATTGTCCCGAATATTATTTTCTAACCTTTTTAGACCTAATTACATGGATCTATAGCTTAATTATATTTTTTAAGTGACTTGTTTCAAAATTTAATTTTTGGAAGCTCATTAAGTGAGAATAGTGAATGCGCGTTTGGAAGCAATAACCGATTTGAGAGTACAATGAGCCTGGAAAATTGGAGACTTGTACATTATTCTTAAAATAGGTATTTTTATGTTTAAGTGTTCAAGTGTTAGATAGTTATACTATCGTTATAAGAATTTCTTGAAAATTCCACTTTATCGCGCACGAATCGGAAGTACGCGTTTTTACTCGCGCGATTAATTGAGGGACTTTAGACCTTTATTTTTAGACCATTAAGAGTGAATAATAATAGTATGAATGTAAGTGCATTAGTGCAACAAACTCAAGAGGAATCGAGCACAAAACGCGCGCGTGCACGCGGGAGAAATAGTTGACTTTTGAATTAATTAGAACCACACATTTTAGTTTATCTTGGAAGCTTCATTAGAGCCCAAAACACTCTCTTTTTGCTCCATTCCAGCCGTGCATATCAAGAAGAAAAGAACCAAATTTCTCCTCCAAGTTCTTCTTCATTTCACTTCTAAATTTCCACCAAATCACCTCAAACTTTAACCACACTTTGCAATCTACTTGGAGAGCAACTCAAGCTACAAAAAGAGCTTCAAATCTACGGTTTTTCTTGAACAAGGAGGACCAAAATTTCTGTCTTAATCATCTAAGAAAGTAAGTGACGATCAACCTTGCAAATCTTGACTTATGGAAGTTGTTTAGCACTTATGAGTTCATAATTTCTTATGGGTAGCTTTAAATTGTTGGTGAGTGGGCTCTATTGTGACGACCCCACTTCTCCCAAGGGCGAACCCGAGAGTATTAGCGGGCTGCCTGCCTAGCTCGCGCCAGGACTCGAAACTTAAAGCAATAAAACTAGATAAACCGAAAGAGCACTATATACACAATATATACAATCCCAAAAGTGTTCGAATCATCCCATTACATCCTTATGAATATAACCAAAACCAAAGAGTAGACCCTAAGGAGGGTCCTTATACAAACCACCAAAACTAAAACAAACATCCTAATTGTCCAACTATTACCTGCAAATCTAACTATACTAGTGTGTGTGTCAAAAGTCCCCGCGTCGGCCCCTGCTAAGGAAAACAAAAGAAAAGGGGTAAGCTATATGCTTAGCAAGTAAACAGGGGCAAAAGCGTAAATCTCACATATTAACAATTACACAGTAAGAGTAAAGCAAAAGCAGAAAAATAACATCACATAATAAGGATACGGGTGGCTCCAAAGCCAATTCATGTGCCATGTATGATCTCCTGCCGACACTCCGTCGACCACAAATAATGGTCCGTAGAACTCCACTTGTTCTCCCACCGTACACCTTATCACCCTCTCTGGCCAGACACCTCACAAACTTGATCGAACGAACGAAATTGAGCTTGGTTCACAAGCTCGGGTCATAAACTTGGTCCACATGCTCGGTGAACCGGATTCACAAACTTGGTGACCTCAATCCAGGTTGGACTGACTTCGACCAAGCCCTAACCGACTCGAATAGTCCATCTAGGTATTGAGATCGGGCCCCAAACTCACAAACTTCACAAAATTATTCAAAAGTCACCCCGAGCCACAAGCTCAAGGGGTTTAGTTCCAAAATTGCTCATATACACAAGCCATGTACAAATATGTGCGCAAGTTAGGGTTTAGGTCGAGTGCGATAAAGTACACTCTCGCCTAGATACCCTCTTCATACATATCGAAACACATAAGCAACTAACACACAAGAGCGGCCTGAGTACTTACTCAAAATACAAAAGTGGTACAAGAGCAAAATCACTTCGCGCGTGTTCGCTAGTAGTGGGCCCCACCGGCTCCGCCTAACTCACCACTGTCTGAAATAGAAGATTGTATCACATATTATCACAAACGGCCACTAACATGCCTAAAACAAGCAAAATGGCAAAATCGGCACATGCAAGTGCGGAAACGGAAAAATGGGCTCGCACGCGCGCGCGTAACGGCAAACGGAAATGGCCAAATATGCCATCTCAAACCGTTTTGATCAAAAGTTAGGCTAGGAATGTCGGATCAAGGTGCATGAGGTACCGTTACGAAGCTAAGAAGAAAGGGTTACAATTTTCATGAAGACACATAAGTCCGGATCTGAACAGAAATAGGTTGAAAGTATGGAAAATCGTTCCAGAAATTCGCACTTTAGAGTGACGGACAGGGTATGTTTGCTGGACTATAACTCCCAACTCACAAATCCAAATCAGGAAATTCCAAAGGAATTAGAAAGCTGGGATATAAAGTTAAAACTTTTATGTTTTGGCCAAGACCTGAATCCACTCAGAACAGAAAGAAAATTGGGTGCCAATGTACCTGTCAAAACTGTCCAGATTCAAAGGCAGTTCTGACGATTGATCTTGTTTTGGTCATAACGGGAGCTACGGAACTCGGATTTCGACGTACTTTATACCGTTTCGAAGATAAAACAAAGATATACATTTATTATGAAGGGATCAACACCCATATCACACGTTATCAAAATGGATAAAACATGGGCAGAAGCAAAAGTCAAAACGTAACACACTTCAGGGTACAAAACAGGTGCTAGTGTTTTGTCTATAACTCGGGCTACACTGATCTGTTTGACCTGAAATTTTGCATGAATATTCAGGACATAAGAGGCTACAACTTTTATGTTTTGAGGAACTTCTGAATCTGTGACGCCCCGAAAAAAAATGAGTTTGAGAACCCGGAAATTTTCTAATTTTCTAGGGTTTATGTTATTTAATCGTCCGCCTTTTCTACATTTTCTTGATTAGAAAAATTTCCCAGATAAAGTTTATGAGCAAAAATAGTTTTAAAATGATTTTTCTAGTATCGGTTAGTTTTTGAGAAATTAAAAACGTATTTTGGACGTGGGACCCGCTAGTGCGGTAAATGCATTATATTTTTAACCACTTGTTGGAATTTTGTATTAAGTGATATGATTTTACAAAGTGTTAAGATATTTTTATTGGAGAGACAAAAGGATAGGAATGCATTCATTAGAGTGCCAAGTGTCAATTTTCCATTGGTTTGACTTTAAGAGTTACTATTCACTATTTTGACCTTTGACCAAAATTGGTTAAATATCTCCAAAAATTCACAAAATTCACCATTTTCTTCCCTTGTGTTGGCCGAACCTCTCATCAAAGAAGAAAGAAAAACTCTTCCAAGTTTAAGCTTCCAACAAGCTCAAATCACCCAACTCAAGTCCTTAAACTAGAATCTACTCCATGAAATTCCTTCCTTTGGTGCTCTTGAGTGTATTAGTGAAGTTGATTTGAAGAGCTAAGGTGTCTACACTCCCTATCTCTCTTGATTGCTTGGTATGTGATGCTTGAACACCCTACTACATCTAATGATGCTTATGTTTGGCTTAGAAGTGGCTAAAGTGATGGATTATATGATTTATTTCTTGGTTTGGCTTGATTTGGTGAAGTTTTTCATTTTATGATGAATTTTCTGGTTTCATATGATCTTGATGGTGTGGTTGTTTTTGATGGTTGGTAATAAGGGGCTTTGACTCTAGTAGGTGTGAATTGTTGATAAATGCAATCAATTTTGGATTTGGAATGAAATGTGAAAAGTTAGGGTTCTTGAACCCCTATTCTGTCCGAAATTTTAGGTCATATCTAGAGGCCGAATTGGACTTTTCTCAAAACATGAAAATTGTAGGTATTGATGATTTTAGTGTGCCTACAAAATTTCAGGGCAATTGGACAAGTGTAGAGTGAGTTATGCCGTTTTTACTGTTGCTGTTTTTGGTGCACAGAATGTCCGAACTGCGATAGTAATTGCCTGTTTTGACTGGAATTGGTTTGGATTTTGAAGTTGTTGTCTTCTGATGAAATGTAACTGGATGTCTTATCTAACATATTCCTTTGGAATCAATGCTTTTGGACCTGTATATCCTGACTTGGACTGATTACAGTTTTGTGTGATTTGGGAACCTGCAATTGAGGTTCTGGCTGGGTTTTCTGCATTTTTGACCTAGTTGTGCTAGGATTTGGACTGAGTGACCTTCTACATTGTTGTAGCCCTGGTTCTTAGCTTCGAAACGGTGGGTCTTGGACCTCCATCCGATACTCGTAATACCTTTGGTGCCATTACCGCAAAAGGACGTCAAAACTGTTTTCTGGTTTTGAGCAATTGTGGTTAATTGCTTTGCGTTTGTGCATTAGGGCTTGAACTTGAGTGAAGTAATGCAATATGCTGGATGATTTCTGAGCCGTGGAGGTGAGTGACCCTAAACTATTTCCAAAGTACTTGTGAAATGTTTCTTGCATTAATTATTCGATTGCATATCATGCGTGCTTGCATGTGAATTCATGACATGATTTGGCTTCAATGAGTTCTGGGAAAGTCTTGTGCTGGACACCAACGTCTCCACCTTGTTTATGGTTCATGTTCATGATTATCTGGAGCACCGATGTTGCTCCCACTTTCGTGAGTTCGTGAGTTAATGTTAAATGAAATATTTGAGCGTTGGGTGTTCAAGTGCTATGATTTCACCGGCTCATGAGAGCACTAAACGGACATTTGATCTTTGAATCATGACATCATCGAAATCATCGAAATGCAACATTGTGAAATATATTTGCTTAATGATTTTGCTGGTTACTCGCTGAGCTTCTAGCTCACCCCAAAAATATTTTATTCCCCTCCACAGGGTTCAAGGCGAAGGAAGAACTTGTAGTACTTGTGTACGTGACTGGATGGCCTATGTTTTGTACAATTTGGATTTGGGAATCATTTTATGTATAGTTGAGAATTGTTTCCGCTGCATTTGTGACATGTAATTATTGGAGATTTGGATGTATATTTGGGGACCATGTGATGTAATTTTGGAGATTTATATTGTAATATCTTTGAGGACTGTAGTGATCGACTGAGTCCCGGCGAGAGCCGGGCAGGCGGCCCGCCGATACCCTTGGGTTCGCCCTTGGGAGAAGTGGGGTCGTCACAGTTGGTATCAGAGCCATATGCCGACGGTTGGGACTCTACGTCCTTTTACTGGAAAAGCCCCGAGCCTCTCGTTCGTGAAGAGTCACGAAGCGAAACTCTCCGTAGGGGATGCCCGCGTGCGGGTGGCATGCTGATAGGTACCTCGTGATGTGACCCTGAGAACTGTCACAGTTGGTATCAGAGCTTAGGCTTCAGATCTCTGTAGTGTATTCTAGGCTTGAAGTTTAGGATGCCGGACTGTGGGTTTGATTTGACTCTTGAGACATTTGTGCGAGATGTCTTGACTTGATTGGTACAAGAGGGAATGTCGAGGACGACATTCTTTTAAGGAGGGGAGATTGTGACGCCCCGAAAAAAAATGAGTTTGAGAACCCGGAAATTTTCTAATTTTCTAGGGTTTATGTTATTTAATCGTCCGCCTTTTCTACATTTTCTTGATTAGAAAAATTTCCCAGATAAAGTTTATGAGCAAAAATAGTTTTAAAATGATTTTTCTAGTATCGGTTAGTTTTTGAGAAATTAAAAACGTATTTTGGACGTGGGACCCGCTAGTGCGGTAAATGCATTATATTTTTAACCACTTGTTGGAATTTTGTATTAAGTGATATGATTTTACAAAGTGTTAAGATATTTTTATTGGAGAGACAAAAGGATAGGAATGCATTCATTAGAGTGCCAAGTGTCAATTTTCCATTGGTTTGACTTTAAGAGTTACTATTCACTATTTTGACCTTTGACCAAAATTGGTTAAATATCTCCAAAAATTCACAAAATTCACCATTTTCTTCCCTTGTGTTGGCCGAACCTCTCATCAAAGAAGAAAGAAAAACTCTTCCAAGTTTAAGCTTCCAACAAGCTCAAATCACCCAACTCAAGTCCTTAAACTAGAATCTACTCCATGAAATTCCTTCCTTTGGTGCTCTTGAGTGTATTAGTGAAGTTGATTTGAAGAGCTAAGGTGTCCACACTCCCTATCTCTCTTGATTGCTTGGTATGTGATGCTTGAACACCCTACTACATCTAATGATGCTTATGTTTGGCTTAGAAGTGGCTAAAGTGATGGATTATATGATTTATTTTTTGGTTTGGCTTGATTTGGTGAAGTTTTTCATTTTATAATGAATTTTCTGGTTTCATATGATCTTGATGGTGTGGTTGTTTTTGATGGTTGGTAATAAGGGGCTTTGACTCTAGTAGGTGTGAATTGTTGATAAATGCAATCAATTTTGGATTTGGAATGAAATGTGAAAAGTTAGGGTTCTTGAACCCCTATTCTGTCCGAAATTTTAGGTCATAGCTAGAGGCCGAATTGGACTTTTCTCAAAACATGAAAGTTGTAGGTATTGATGAGTTTAGTGTGCCTGCAAAATTTCAGGGCAATTGGACAAGTGTAGAGTGAGTTATGCCGTTTTTACTGTTGCTGTTTGTGGTGCACAGAATGTCCGAACTGCGATAGTAATTGCCTGTTTTGACTGGAATTGGTTTGGATTTTGAAGTTGTTGTCTTCTGATGAAATGTAACTGGATGTCTTAGCTAACATATGCCTTTGGAATCAATGCTTTTGGACCTGTATAGCCTGACTTGGACTGATTACAGTTTTGTGTGATTTGGGAACCTGCAATTGAGGTTCTGGCTGGGTTTTCTGCATTTTTGACCTAGTTGTGCTAGGATTTGGACTGAGTGACCTTCTACATTGTTGTAGCCCTGGTTCTTAGCTTCGAAACGGTGGGTCTTGGACCTCCATCCGATACTCGTAATACCTTTGGTGCCATTACCGCAAAAGGACGTCAAAACTGTTTTCTGGTTTTGAGCAATTGTGGTTAATTGCTTTGCGTTTGTGCATTAGGGCTTGAACTTGAGTGAAGTAATGCAATATGCTGGATGATTTCTGAGCCGTGGAGGTGAGTGACCCTAAACTATTTCCAAAGTACTTGTGAAATGTTTCTTGCATTAATTATTCGATTGCATATCATGCGTGCTTGCATGTGAATTCATGACATGATTTGGCTTCAATGAGTTCTGGGAAAGTCTTGTGCTGGACACCAACGTCTCCACCTTGTTTATGGTTCATGTTCATGATTATCTGGAGCACCGATGTTGCTCCCACTTTCGTGAGTTCGTGAGTTAATGTTAAATGAAATATTTGAGCGTTGGGTGTTCAAGTGCTATGATTTCACCGGCTCATGAGAACACTAAACGGACATTTGATCTTTGAATCATGACATCATCGAAATCATCGAAATGCAACATTGTGAAATATATTTGCTTAATGATTTTGCTGGTTACTCGCTGAGCTTCTAGCTCACCCCAAAAATATTTTATTCCCCTCCACAGGGTTCAAGGCGAAGGAAGAACTTGTAGTACTTGTGTACGTGACTGGATGGACTATGTTTTGTACAATTTGGATTTGGGAATCATTTTATGTATAGTTGAGAATTGTTTCCGCTGCATTTGTGACATGTAATTATTGGAGATTTGGATGTATATTTGGGGACCATGTGATGTAATTTTGGAGATTTATATTGTAATATCTTTGAGGACTGTAGTGATCGACTGAGTCCCGGCGAGAGCCGGGCAGGCGGCCCGCCGATACCCTTGGGTTCGCCCTTGGGAGAAGTGGGGTCGTCACAGTTGGTATCAGAGCCATATGCCGACGGTTGGGACTCTACGTCCTTTTACTGGAAAAGCCCCGAGCCTCTCGTTCGTGAAGAGTCACGAAGCGAAACTCTCCGTAGGGGATGCCCGCGTGCGGGTGGCATGCTGATAGGTACCTCGTGATGTGACCCTGAGAACTGTCACAGTTGGTATCAGAGCTTAGGCTTCAGATCTCTGTAGTGTATTCTAGGCTTGAAGTTTAGGATGCCGGACTGTGGGTTTGATTTGACTCTTGAGACATTTGTGCGAGATGTCTTGACTTGATTGGTACAAGAGGGAATGTCGAGGACGACATTCTTTTAAGGAGGGGAGATTGTGACGCCCCGAAAAAAAATGAGTTTGAGAACCCGGAAATTTTCTAATTTTCTAGGGTTTATGTTATTTAATCGTCCGCCTTTTCTACATTTTCTTGATTAGAAAAATTTCCCAGATAAAGTTTATGAGCAAAAATAGTTTTAAAATGATTTTTCTAGTATCGGTTAGTTTTTGAGAAATTAAAAACGTATTTTGGACGTGGGACCCGCTAGTGCGGTAAATGCATTATATTTTTAACCACTTGTTGGAATTTTGTATTAAGTGATATGATTTTACAAAGTGTTAAGATATTTTTATTGGAGAGACAAAAGGATAGGAATGCATTCATTAGAGTGCCAAGTGTCAATTTTCCATTGGTTTGACTTTAAGAGTTACTATTCACTATTTTGACCTTTGACCAAAATTGGTTAAATATCTCCAAAAATTCACAAAATTCACCATTTTCTTCCCTTGTGTTGGCCGAACCTCTCATCAAAGAAGAAAGAAAAACTCTTCCAAGTTTAAGCTTCCAACAAGCTCAAATCACCCAACTCAAGTCCTTAAACTAGAATCTACTCCATGAAATTCCTTCCTTTGGTGCTCTTGAGTGTATTAGTGAAGTTGATTTGAAGAGCTAAGGTGTCCACACTCCCTATCTCTCTTGATTGCTTGGTATGTGATGCTTGAACACCCTACTACATCTAATGATGCTTATGTTTGGCTTAGAAGTGGCTAAAGTGATGGATTATATGATTTATTTTTTGGTTTGGCTTGATTTGGTGAAGTTTTTCATTTTATAATGAATTTTCTGGTTTCATATGATCTTGATGGTGTGGTTGTTTTTGATGGTTGGTAATAAGGGGCTTTGACTCTAGTAGGTGTGAATTGTTGATAAATGCAATCAATTTTGGATTTGGAATGAAATGTGAAAAGTTAGGGTTCTTGAACCCCTATTCTGTCCGAAATTTTAGGTCATAGCTAGAGGCCGAATTGGACTTTTCTCAAAACATGAAAGTTGTAGGTATTGATGAGTTTAGTGTGCCTGCAAAATTTCAGGGCAATTGGACAAGTGTAGAGTGAGTTATGCCGTTTTTACTGTTGCTGTTTGTGGTGCACAGAATGTCCGAACTGCGATAGTAATTGCCTGTTTTGACTGGAATTGGTTTGGATTTTGAAGTTGTTGTCTTCTGATGAAATGTAACTGGATGTCTTAGCTAACATATGCCTTTGGAATCAATGCTTTTGGACCTGTATAGCCTGACTTGGACTGATTACAGTTTTGTGTGATTTGGGAACCTGCAATTGAGGTTCTGGCTGGGTTTTCTGCATTTTTGACCTAGTTGTGCTAGGATTTGGACTGAGTGACCTTCTACATTGTTGTAGCCCTGGTTCTTAGCTTCGAAACGGTGGGTCTTGGACCTCCATCCGATACTCGTAATACCTTTGGTGCCATTACCGCAAAAGGACGTCAAAACTGTTTTCTGGTTTTGAGCAATTGTGGTTAATTGCTTTGCGTTTGTGCGTTAGGGCTTGAACTTGAGTGAAGTAATGCAATATGCTGGATGATTTCTGAGCCGTGGAGGTGAGTGACCCTAAACTATTTCCAAAGTACTTGTGAAATGTTTCTTGCATTAATTATTCGATTGCATATCATGCGTGCTTGCATGTGAATTCATGACATGATTTGGCTTCAATGAGTTCTGGGAAAGTCTTGTGCTGGACACCAACGTCTCCACCTTGTTTATGGTTCATTTTCATGATTATCTGGAGCACCGATGTTGCTCCCACTTTCGTGAGTTCGTGAGTTAATGTTAAATGAAATATTTGAGCGTTGGGTGTTCAAGTGCTATGATTTCACCGGCTCATGAGAACACTAAACGGACATTTGATCTTTGAATCATGACATCATCGAAATCATCGAAATGCAACATTGTGAAATATATTTGCTTAATGATTTTGCTGGTTACTCGCTGAGCTTCTAGCTCACCCCAAAAATATTTTATTCCCCTCCACAGGGTTCAAGGCGAAGGAAGAACTTGTAGTACTTGTGTACGTGACTGGATGGACTATGTTTTGTACAATTTGGATTTGGGAATCATTTTATGTATAGTTGAGAATTGTTTCCGCTGCATTTGTGACATGTAATTATTGGAGATTTGGATGTATATTTGGGGACCATGTGATGTAATTTTGGAGATTTATATTGTAATATCTTTGAGGACTGTAGTGATCGACTGAGTCCCGGCGAGAGCCGGGCAGGCGGCCCGCCGATACCCTTGGGTTCGCCCTTGGGAGAAGTGGGGTCGTCACAGTTGGTATCAGAGCCATATGCCGACGGTTGGGACTCTACGTCCTTTTACTGGAAAAGCCCCGAGCCTCTCGTTCGTGAAGAGTCACGAAGCGAAACTCTCCGTAGGGGATGCCCGCGTGCGGGTGGCATGCTGATAGGTACCTCGTGATGTGACCCTGAGAACTGTCACAGTTGGTATCAGAGCTTAGGCTTCAGATCTCTGTAGTGTATTCTAGGCTTGAAGTTTAGGATGCCGGACTGTGGGTTTGATTTGACTCTTGAGAGATTTGTGCGAGATGTCTTGACTTGATTGGTACAAGAGGGAATGTCGAGGACGACATTCTTTTAAGGAGGGGAGATTGTGACGCCCCGAAAAAAAATGAGTTTGAGAACCCGAAAATTTTCTAATTTTCTAGGGTTTATGTTATTTCAAACTTGCTAAACCTTTGTAAACTAAAACGAATCCTAAACTTACGTATGCCAAAACACACACTAGAACACCGAATATAAATTATAGCTCGAACCTACAAATAATAATACATAAACTAGGGTTTTCAATCTTAACCAAGATTAGGGTTTCTCCTTAGCCCTAAACCCCTACTTGCACCACACCGAATAATAAATAACCCTAATATAAACTTACGAACTGACTGGGGCCTCACATCTATGAACTCCCACTATGGCTTGATGGACTGATTTTGTGAGTTTTGATGTTAATAATGTTGGATTAGTGCTTAAATTAGTAGAAATGAGTGATATTATGGGTGAAAGCTCAAAGGAAGTGAAGGGGAGAATTTTTCCATTTCTGCCCCTGTGAATGCCGTGACCTTTAGAGCATTTTTTTGAAGTTCTATTACTTTTTTATTATGTATATATGTTGTATGGGTTGTGTGGAAGGTTTCCACAAAAAGTTACGTGATTTGGTTGGCCAAATGTGGTGATTTCAAAAGTTCATTCAAAACTGGAATTTTTCCCGTATTGCACTGGCAGTGTTTTGCAAACAGCTATAACTTTTTCCTCCGACGTCGAAATTGAGTGCCGTTTGTGGCACTGGAAATTATACATTCCCAGATTTCCAACGGTATAAAATGCACAACCTGAATCCACCTGAGTAATCGATACCAATTATTCAAACGTGACTGTCCTGTTTTACTAATTCACTGGAAGCTCTGTTTTGAGCAGCGAATTGATGCTCAAATGTGAGCTAGTTGTGGACAGATTTTGAGAACGATTTCTTCTGAGAAATTGTAGCTTTATGAATTTAGTTTTCAACGCCATCAACCACACTCAATTCCAAGTTGAATTGAGTGAGTTGTGGCCGAAGTTCGAAACTGATTCAGGGATTGAAAACCCTCTTTTGGCTAGTTGATGCCTTAACCTTGATTGGGACTTGTTGTTTCGAAATTCTTGGTGTTTATCACCTACCAAACACATCTCGGATGCTTCTTAGACATTGTCTACCTAAATGAACCAGATTTGAGATGTTTTCATTGGCCGAATATTAGAAAAGGAAAATTTGCAGAAAAAGACAGATATGTCTTGGAAATTCGTGGGACTTTAGTGATTTTGTTAACCGACTTTCCGTACGTATTTTTCTATGAAATTTGACAGACGAATAACCCTTATATGGTAGTGTAATACTGCTAATTTTGGTACCATTCCGAGTCCTTTTCGATGATCAACCAAAGTCCCA
Organism: Coffea arabica; assembly: GCF_036785885.1. Lineage (NCBI taxonomy): Eukaryota > Viridiplantae > Streptophyta > Magnoliopsida > Gentianales > Rubiaceae > Coffea > Coffea arabica. The sequence continues at coordinate 38,879,165 of NC_092321.1, forward strand.
ACGTTCGTGAATTAAATCTGGAATTTGGCCTAACGATCTCACTTTTCAATAACTTTGAGCCTCCATATCTTGGTGTTCAAAACTCCAATTCTTATTCCACTTGTTTTGTTTTAAACTTTGATTGTAACTCTAATTGAGTTTCAAATTTAAGAGGCTAGTTCAAATTCTGTGAATTTTGCCGAATTTCCAAAGTTGATCAAAAATCAACCCCGAAACTGCCTTGATAGCCTAAAACAGTAACTTTGAGCCAAATTTTGAATATCTTTCATTTGAAATCATGGAAAAGTGTCTTATAAGAACTTTTAGTACTTTGGAAGAAGTTTCCAACGGTATCAAGTTTTCCAATTTTGGACTTGTAAAGAGTGATATACGATTTTTCAAAAATCTCGTATCAAAGCTGAAATTTTTGAAACTTAAGGAAATGGAGTTTTTCAAATTCTCCTTTTTCCCTTCGATATCACATGATCGTTTTACACTTGAATTTAGAGATGAAAACCAGATTTCTCTTGTGCTTTAAAACCCCGCCTTTGAGTCTCGATTTACGAGTAAATAGGGCTCATTTTTATGAGATTTTCTTAGATTGTACTCTAGTACAATCTTCTTCGATAATTGGGGTTTATGAGTGATAGATTATTATTAATTGATCAGGCACTCAAGAGGACCTTCATGGGGATCTCACAGGAGACGCCTAACTTATCGCTTGTACTTGCTACTTGAATCACTTGGTGAGTGTCAAGTGTGTGAAAACGTGTTAATTGCTTTGATAATAGAATATTTTGAAAATGCTGAGTCGAGTGTGTACTTTATCACACTCGTTCTCATTTAAGTGAAGTGTACTTGAATTTCGTGACATGAAATACTTGAATTGCTTGAAGTGACTTGTTCAGTGAATTTAAGTGAAGTGTTTAAGTGATTATTTATACTATGACTGTATAAATCGATGGGAGTGAATCTCCTCGACTCTTAAGTGTTAAGTGGGGGACGCCCAAATCTCTTGGCTAACCCTGGACTGTGAGGACTCGCAAATTTCTTATATTTTTTCTTAAAAATGCCTTTTTATTTAGAAATTATTCAATTAGTATAGCCCTACTACCCAATCATTCCCCAATAAGTGCAAATGAACCTAGAAAGTAGGGTTTCACTTTTGGTTTTAAGATTGGGGCAAAATTACGATTTTCACGATTTTCGCCGGATGAATTTTCGGTATGGAACAAGGATCAAATTTGGTGATTAAAAGTGACTTTTAAGTGAGAAATAATATGTGATTAGGGGCAATGATATAAGGTTAGTGAATAGGAAGAAAAAAAACCCTAGTACATGTGTTTTTAAGAAAAACGGTGTGAACCGACGTGTACCGCGCACTACCGATTGAACGCACCACTGGACCACCACTTTCTTACCACATGAGCTCATTGATACTTGAGAAAAATATCTTCTCATTTGCCAGCTAGCTTGACCGAAACTTAGGGTTAGAAATAGCAAGGAAAAGAAAGAGAAAAATGAGAGGAGGTGGTGGCGCCAAGTGTCGCCACCTAAGGGTTTCTTGACCAAGAGATGGTCTTCCTTCTTATCCCCAATTTTTGCTCCTTTTCCTTCATTATTTCTGTTGCTTGGCCGAACAAGAGAGGAGAGAAAGAGAGAGCAAAAAACGACTTCCTTTTTCTTGATTTTAGCTATCCAAGTGAGAAATTAAACTTCTAAACCGGTTAAAGTGTTAGTTGTGGGCTTGAGAAGCTAGGGGAAACAAGAATTCCAAGAGGAGGTGGAGTATTACTCTTGCAAGCTTCATTTGTTGAGGTATAAGGCTAAACCATGGCTTTGGTTCTTTTATTGTGGTTTAAGTTGCTGCATCATGCATGATTGTGGTTGGATTAGTAGTGAAACAAGTTGTTATGATGATTAAAAGGTGATATATGTGAGTTAGGGTTTGAGGTACTTGCTGCCTAGGCTTGCTATATGGATGAGATATGTGGTATCTAAGCTTATATAAGTGGTTTTAGTGATGATTAGAGCAAGAAATCAAGAAAGGTTGCATTGAAAACAAAAATTTCAGATTTCTGGAAAAATTTCCCCTCTTTCTGTCCGGTTTTATTTCACCATGCTAGAGGCTGAATTAGGCTTGTCATAAAACATGAAAGTTGTATAGAATGGTATTTTATAGGTGCCTACAAAATTTCAGCTCACTCGGAGTAATGTATCCTGAGAAACGACCAAATTACCCCTGCTGCCCTGTTTCTACCCGAATTTGAGAATTGCTTCTGTAATGGGTTATTTTGGTTGGTAATACTTCTGAATTGGTTGTTGAGCTCTTCTGAAAAAATGTATCCTGATGTCTTAGCTTTCGAATGGCTTTGGAATCACCTGATTTGGACTTAGGTAGCCTGACTGACAGTTTATTAACCAGAATGCGGTTTGTTCACCTGTTTTTGCGGTTCTGGTTTAGTCTCCTGCATTTTTGGCCTAGTTTCACTAGAAACTGTGTGAAGCCCCGAAAAGTATGAGTTTGAGAACCCGGAAATTTTCTAATTTTCTAGGGTTTTTTTATTTTATCGCCCGCATTTTCTACATTTTCTTGATTAGAAAAATTCCCCAAATAAAGTTTATGAGCAAAAATAGTTTTAAAATGATTTTTCTAGTATCGGTTAGTTTTTGAGAAATTAAAAGCGTATTTTGGACGTGGGACCCGCAAGTGCGGTAAATGCATTATATTTTTGACAACTTGTTGGATTTTTGTATTAAGTGATATTATTTTACAAAGTGTTAAGATATTAGTATTGGAGAGTTTTTGAAAAATTAAGGACGTGGGACCCACTAGTGCGATAAGTTCGGAAAAAATTCTGCCAGTTAGGTTAATTTTCTGATACTGGTTGAGATTTATCGGGTGTTAAGAGATAAGTAGAGGATGTGAAGTGATTGATGTGAGAGGAAAAGAAAGGGATAGGAATGCACTTAATGAAGTGACAAGTGTCACTCTTCCATTGGTTGGACTTGTAGACAACTATTCATGGTTTTGACCTTTTTGACTAATTGGTTAAATATCTCCAAAAAAAATCACTAAAATTCACTCTTTTCTTCTCCTCCATGGCCGGTTCTCTCTTGAGCAAAGAAGAAAGAAACTCTTCAACATTTTAGCTTCCATTTAGCTCAATCTTCCAAAACCAATCACATAAACTAGTTTCTACTCCATAAAATCCCTCCCTTTGGTGCTAGTAAGTGTTTTTGTGGAAGTGTTCAAGGAAGCTAAGGTGTTCTACAACTCCTTTTCTCTTGTTTACTAGGTAAGTGGTGCTTGAACTTCCTCCTACACCTAATGATGCTTAATTTGTGCCTAGTGGTGGCTAAAGTGTTGAAATTTGTTGTTTATTTCTTGTTTTTGGATGATTTGATGAAGTTTTCAATTTAATGGTGATTTTTCTGGTTTAATGTGATCATGATGTTGTGGCCTTATATGATGATTGGAAATGGCCTATAATGACTCTAGTAGGTGTGAATGATAGGTAATTGCAATCAATTTCTGTTTTGGAAGAAATCTGGAAAATTAGGGTTCTTTGGTTCTTCATTCTGTCCGAAATTTTAGGTCCTAGATAGAGGCCGAATTGGCCTTAGCTCAAAACATGAAAGTTGTATGGAATGACATTTTATAGCTGCCTACAAAATTTCAGGTCAATCGGAGTAGTGTAGAATGAGATAAGTCGAAATTACTATTGCTATTCTGGTTTTACCCGAAATTGGGATTTGCGACTGTAATTGGTTGTTTTGGTCTGGAATGCTTCCAAATTGGTTGTTGAGGCCTTCTGATGGAATTTATACCTGTTTCTTAGCTTTCAACTGGTTTTAGAATTTCTGGATTTGGATTTGTAGAGCCTGAGTTATGATATTTCCGCTAGAATGCGTTTTGGTGAATCTGTTTTACGTTTTGATGTAGTATCTTGCATTTTTGACCTGTTTGCACTCAAAACTGGGTTGAGTAACCTTCTGTGATGTTGTAGCCCTATCTTTTAGCTTCGAAATGGTGGGTCTTATACCTTCATCCGATAATCATAGGGCATTTGGTGCCATTACCGCAAAAAGAAGTCAAAAACTGTTTTTCAGGGCCGAAGCTAATTGCATTTCCGAATTTTCTGGTTTTCTCTAATGATTGTATATGCTTATGGAACCCTATTGGGGTCATATTTGGCATTGATTTATGATTAGTTATCGAGTCTCATTGTACTTGTTTACATGTTTTAAGGCTTACTCTTATTCCGGTCATTTCCTAGCTAACTTTTGTACTTGTACTACTTTGAGCCTAGTGAACGGCTTTTGGGAAATGAGATGAATTTTGTGTGAGATGTTGGGACTGATTTGAGGAAATAATGAAGCCATGATGGCTGGAAAATAGGTACAAACAAGGGATATGCTGCCGAAATTTTACTTGAAGGCTAGTTGGATTTACTTGTGATTTGAGCAAAGGGCTTTTGGGTTGTTTGCGCCTAGGTCTCCATGTTACCTTTTCGTTTCCAAGAAAATCATGTTTTCCACCCTTGCATTAGTATTTATTTGGCAAGGCGTACGACGTGTAGTCGAGCCTCACTTGTGCATTCCGTTTACTCGATTTTGGATATGAAACCTTCAATTAGTTTACTTTGATTATTTTAGGGTTTCTTGGCGATTAAGGCCAATCTGAAGTGAAAACTTTTGAAGTTGAGCCGGTGAGTGTACCACTCCCCTCCATTGCTGTTTAACTTGATTTCTGCTCTGCAATCTGTTTATTTGTTTGAGACGAGGGTGTACTTTATCACACTCATTCTCTTGTCTGTTCATATGCCAATTTACTATGCAAAATTTGAATCTGTTATCTGTGTCTGCATCTGTTCGGATTTCTATGACCTATGAGCTCAGTCCTGTGGCTAAGTTATTCGAGTCGGGCCGGCAAGGGCCTGGACGATTAGATAACGAACCACGGTAGTCTGTTCGGGGATTTTGGGTATTGAGACCCTTGATTCCGGGTATACTCGAGTATTACCATTTTGTTCGTTTGAGGTGAGCGGGCCCGGTAAAGGGGTGTTTGGTGGACGGAATTCGGTGTAAAGAGGGGTCTACGGACGTTTTGGTTCTATATACGTTGACGGAGAGTCAACCGGTTTGGATCAAGTACTGCGCTGGAAATTTGGCTCCTGAGAGCCACCCGTATCCTTCTGATTTGAATCATTGGTTCCTTTGCTTTACATCTGGCATGTGTATCTGATTTGTTAAATGTTAAATGCCATGATTTTTCTGCTATATGTTTGGTACCTCATTGAGCGCAAGCTCACCCCTTTCTGTTCCCTTTTGTTTTCCTTACAGGAAAATAAACCCTTTTGGTCTGGATTTGACAAATGGCCGCCAAATTGAGCTAGTTGAACATATCTTTTGTATAGATCATGTATTAAAATCCTAAATGTACTTTTGGGAACTGTTTTCCTTTTGATTTGGCAAACCAGACATGTATCCACTTTTGAATACTTTTGTATGCCACTTTGGCTTGTAAATGCTAAGTTTCAAGATGAGAATGTTTGCTTGGTATTTGGTTGGGTTCTGACGGGTCGGTTACTGTTCATAGCCGACTTCGATTTTATTTTATTTTTTTTACCCGCGTTGGTAAGTTCCGGAACGTATTAGATTGACGTAAACGGATCCGTAGTCCTGGCGAGAGCTGGGCAGGCAGTCCGCTAATCCCTTTGGTTCGCCTTAGGGGAAAGTGGGGCTGTTACAAACTGGAATGAGTGGCCTTCTTTAACATTGTATCTCTATCTCTTAGCTTCGAAACGGTGTATATTGCACCTCCATCCGATAATCGTAGTGCCTATGGTGCCAAAACCGCAAAATAATGTCAAAACTGTCTTTTGTAAACTTCATTTCCGCACTCGATATCAGCTTAATTTTTGTTCTTGTCTTGTTTTGAGCCTACGGAAAGGGTATTGAAATGAAATTGTGTTATGGATAACCTTGGGTTTGATTGAGTAAGGATGAAGCCATAAATGGCTGGAAAATAGGAAAATACAAAGGACATGCTGCCCAAATTTTTGCTCGAGGATTAAGTTTCTATTTGAACTGGTATACTTACGTTTGGTCTTTAAAACCCTAATTATTTTGTCTACGGGTCTAAATGTCCTCGTTTCACTTTAAAATCTTTTATTACGATCTACTCATCAATTGGCGAGTTTCTTTGATTGCACCTAATTGTTGTGCTAGATGATCTGTGATATTCTTTCTCGTTAATTTTAGATTTTCTCGGTGACTAAGGATAATATCCGGAAGGATATTTTACCCGTTGTTTTGCGTACATAGGTGAGTGTTTCTTGTTTGTTATATTCTCCATGACTTCATGACTTGTTGTTGTTGTTTGATGATGTGTTAAGTGTTTTCAATGATTTCCAAAACACATTTTCTAGGTGAGCGTGTACTTTATCGCGCTCGACCTAAATGAAATGTGAAATTTTCAATGATTTAACGATTGAAACATTAGTTGCGCATGATGTAAGCCTTTTGACTGAATTGGGCCCTGCCCTTCGTTACCGATCGACTCGAGCCAGAAGCGGACTCGGTCGGGCGATATGGTGACCCTGGGTGAATTTGGTATACTCGAGTATTACCTTGTAGTCCGGACATGTCCGGATGGGTGGAGTCCGACCAACGTCCGGATGGGTGGAGTCCGGTCAACGTCCGGAAGGGGATGAATGAACGAACGAAGGCACGAGGGTTTTACTTCTCAAAAAGGAAATTTTCAAATAATTGGAGGAATAAGGGAAAATGTCAGGGGAACGAACGAACGAACGAATAGCTCCATGTGAGCTCGTATCCTTTTAATGAATGTGTTACTATCACTTTCCATTGTAAATGTTTCTTGAATTATTGATACTCCATGTTTAATGTCTTGAATTGATTGTTCGATTATGTGTTCGGAACCTCACTGAGCTTTTAACTCACCCCTTTAGTTTTGTTTTCCTTAACAGGGGACGGCGAGCAGGATGAGAGCATAGACTAGCCAGTCTAGTTCTTTTGTTTCTTTTGTAGTGGTTCTCGCCTAGTGCTTGGCACGGGCTGGACGTATGAAGGATGGAGAACCTTTGTATATTCGATATTTATACTTCCTTTTGGAGATGGCAATGTATATAAGATCCGCTTTAAGTTTTGGATCGTTGCCCTATTTATTCTCGTGATTTATTCCAATTTTGAGTGAGGACAGTGGTGAACGACTGAGTCCCGGCGAGAGCTGGGCAGGCGACCCGCCGAACCCTTTGGTTCGCCTTAGGGTGAGGTGGGGCCGTCACATGGACTCGAGCCGGTATGGGCTTGGTCGGGCTCCTTGGTGAGCCATGAGAAAATAAAAGCTTGACCTATTAAGAGGTCTTGCTTGGCATACTCGAGCAGTATTGCCTCAAACAAAAGACAGGCGGGCCCGATACAGGGGTATGTAAGGTGAAAGGGTACATGATAAGTGAAGTTCTACGGACTAAACCTACCCGATTGACGGAGTGTCAACTCATGGAGGTTTGTGATCGGGCAAGTGGAAAATAGCTCCTGAGAGCTCCTATATCCTTGAATTGTTTCTGTTTACTTTTCTCGCTCCAATTGTTATTTATTGAAATATTATTGCTCTATGTGTTATATTGGGATTGTTACTTGAACAACATGCCTGCATGTGTGTTCTTGGCCTCACGAGCGTTTCGCTCACCCTGTAGTTTTGTTTTCCTTAACAGGAAAGGATCGGAAGTGAACCTCGGATAAATCCCTTTTAAATATACTTTTGTATTAGGGTTTTCAATGTACTTGGCTAGACTCTATATTATTGCATGTTTTGGGATTTGATGTAACATTTGTGAACTTGAAGTAAGGATTGGATACTTGACGTATTTTGAAATCCGTGATGTAAGTTTGAATGTTATTTATGGGAGTGACCTCCCTTTCTTACTTATATCATCGTGATGGCTGGTATTTCATTAAGCTCAAACGGGATTTGTCTTGAGTCCTGGCAAGAGTTGGACAGGCATCCCGCGGATACCCTTTGGTTCGCCTTAGGGAGAAGTGGGGGCGTCACAGTTGGTATCAGAGCACTAGGTTAGAGATCTATTTGGGAGTTATACTAGAAACCTTATCTTTAGGACTTGAGATAGAATTACTAAGTCATACTTCAAGTGATACTTGGGCAAGTTAGTGACTAAGTTAGGCATGCCGTAAGTGACATCCGTGCGAGTTAACGATTAAGTTTCTAACCCGAAAAGTGTAATTGTTTTGCAGGGATGGAAAGTGGAAACGGGACTCCGGCAGCTAATGGGAATGGCCATGCTAATGGTCATGTAGAGCCTCCTAGGCCTATTTACTACCGAGCTCTAGGTGGGGGAGCTCGTGTACGCTACTCGCCTGCTAATAGGTACCCTCGATGATCGTGTAGGTCAACCTTTGCCTACCCGAACCACCTTATGCTAACCTTGGACGATGAGCGTCGTCAGTTAATGAACGCCAACTTAGATTTACAAGCGGAGGTGGACGAGTTGAGACAGATGGTTAGTGCTCAGGGCGAGAGGATTATTGAGCTTGAGGAGGTAGTGGAGGGCGAGATGGCTACTGCTACGGTTACTCGTGAGGAGCTCCAGAGGACTAGGGCTCGACTCACTAGGTTAGGTGAAGAGATCCGTGATCGGGCTTTCGGGATCCTGGCTGATGCTACTAGGATGGTAGATGAGGTGATGGATATAGTCCAGAGCTCTGATCAGGAGGAGGATCCGGAGGAGGATCCTGAGGAGGAGATTCCTCCTGGTAGTTCTACTATGGACTAGGTCCCTAGTGATCGACTCTTTTGACCCTTTTGACTAGTGTAGATAGGATTAGCAGGGGTGATACTAAGTGTTGAGGCCATTGTATTTTGCATGACTGTGTGGCCAACTTTTGTGGCACTTGCTTTTACTTTAGTCTTCTGTGACTAAAAGTACTCTTGTAGCACTTGCGTGCTATATTTTTGTGATCTTCCCCATGACTTGCTAATTGTATGAACTTGAAGTGTTAGTGAATGTAAATTATTGTTATTTCTGATGTTTTCGTGATTGGTTCTTGTTTTTGACTTTTCTTGCATAATTGATTTGTTTCTTGCACTAGACATGCCTAGGATAATGGAAGGACTAAGAAGTGGTCGAGGCCGTGGGCGAGGGACTAGACAGGCCCAACCTCATGGGGATGACCAGGGATCGGCAACTGGACCGACTCAGGGATTGGAAAATGTAGAGAGAAATCAAGTGGCTACTGCCATTAATAGGATAACTGATATCCTAGAACGTTTAGCAGAAAGACAAGGTCCTGGACCACTTAACCAACCTGCGGGTCAGGATAGAACCTTAGAAAGGTTTTTGAAGTTTAATCCGCCTAAGTTTATTGGTGAACCCGATCTTGAGATAGCAGAGAATTGGTTGGAGAGAATGACCAATATATTCGCCGCCTTAAACTATACCGAGGATAGGCGAGTGAATTTTGCTGCATTCCAATTTGAGGGAGTGGCACGTGCGTGGTGGGATCTGATAAGGGGAAAGTGGGAGAGAGCTCAAACCCCTTGGACTTGAGAGAATTTCACGAGGAAATTTATTGAGAAATTTCTTCCGCCCTTAATCCAAGAGAAAAGGAAGGATGAATTCATCAAGTTGAAACAAGGGATCCTTAGTGTAGCGGAATATGAAGGGAAGTTCACTAAGCTTTCCAAGTATGCCCCTGAATTGATAATTAATGAGCGAAAATGGATAAGACGGTTTGTACAGGGACTTAATGTGGAAATCTAGGAGGGCTTAGCCGCAGCCCAAATCTCTACTTTTACTGAGACTCTCAAGAAAGCTCAAAGGGTTGAGAGTGCAAGAATGCAAGTAAGGGACTTTCACAATAGGAAGAGGAACTTTTCCAGTCACACTTCTGGACAAGCTAGTAAAAGTGCACAGCCTTCCAAAATTGGAAGAGGAATGGGAGGAATAAGGACTGTTGGAGCTAGGGGAGCTTTATCCAAAGGAGGTCGTAGTGGTCCGATTCAAGCTAAGGGAGTGCCTTTTAGTGGTTCAGCTGTGACTCCTCAAGTTACTTGTGGGTACTGTGGTAAACCCAACCACTCTGAGAATGACTGCTGGAGGAAGTCGGGGAAATGTCTGTTTTGTGGGAGTGCCGAACACCAACTCGCAGGTTGTCCAAAGGCACCAAAATTGGGAGGTAACCCTCAAAGGTCAGAAAAGTCAACTTCTAAGCAGACCAGTGCTGGAGGGAGCCGACCTAAGGTACCGGCTAGGATTTATGCACTGGATCATCAACAGATACCTGATGCGACTGAGGTGGTTGAAGGTACGATTCCTGTCTTCCACCGTTTAGCTAAGATTTTAATTGATCCGGGTGCGACGCATTCTTTTGTATACCCTAATTTCATGAGTGGAATAGACTTGAAACCAATTAAGTTACCTTATGACTTGGAGGTTAAGACACCTACTGGGGACCAAAGTCTAATCGCTGACTTGGTGTATAGAGATTTTGAGATCTGGGTTGGAGAATGGAAATTATTGGCCGATTTGATAGGTTTAGCAATTAAGGGATATGATGTGATCCTAGGAATGGACTGGTTAGCCCGTTACAATGCCCAGTTGAATTATAAGACAAAGATAGTAGAATTGTGCATTCCGGGAGAGGTAACCTTGAAATTGGATGTAAGGGGTAGATTAGTCTCATATGCACTTATTTCAGGAATCCGAGCTAGGAAAATGTTACGTAAAGGGGCTCGGAAATATTTGGCTTTTCTAATCAACACTCCTAGTGATAAAGTGAGATTGGAAGACATGCTTGTAGTGAAGGATTACCCAAATGTCTTTCTTGAAGAGTTAGAGTCCTTACCCCCGAAAAAGGAAATAACTTTTAAGATTGATGTGACTCCGGGAGTAGCACCTATCTCTAAGATGCCAAATCGGATGGCTCCAGCCGAGCTGAGAGAATTGAAATTGCGACTGCAGGACTTGTTGGAACGGCGTTTTATAAAAGAGAGTGATTCACCGTGGGGAGCCCCAGTCTTATTTGCTAAGAAGAAAGATGGGAGTTTGAGGTTGTGTATAGACTACCGAGGCTTGAATGATGTTACTATTAAGAACAAGTACCCGTTGCCCCACATCGATGAATTATTTGACCAATTGCAAGGGGCGGTAGTATTTTCGAAGTTGGATTTGAGACAGGGTTATTATCAATTGAGGATTTTGGAGAAAGATATATGCAACACTGCTTTTAACTCGAGGTATGGACACTTTGAGTTTGCCGTGATGCCATTTGGATTAACGAATGCACCTGCTGCTTTTATAGATTTGATGCACAGGGTCTTTAAACCTTATCTAGACCAATTTGTGGTGGTGTCTATTGATGATATTTTGGTGTACTCTAAGAATGTGAAAGATCAAGAGAAACACTTGAGAATTGTTTTGTAAACTTTGAGGGAACACCAATTGTATGCTAAGTTTAGCAAGTGTAAATCTTGGTTAAAAGAAATGACTTTCTTGGGACACGTAATTTCTAAGGATGGGATTAAAGTGGATCCAGCCAAAGTTGAAGCTGTTTCGAAGTGGAAACGACCGGAAAACCCTACTGAGTTTCGAAGTTTCGTAGGACTAGTAGGGGGTATTATCGGAGATTTATTCAGGATTTTTCTAGAATTGCTGGACCCATGACAGAGTTGACCAAGAAAAGTGGAAAGTTTATATGGAGTCCTAAGTGTGAAAAGAGTTTCCAAGAGTTGAAAAGACGTTTGACAAGAACGCCTGTGTTAACTTTACCGAATGGAAAAGACAGCTTTGTGGTCTACACAGATGCTTCTAAGGAAGGATTGGGACGTGTTTTAATGCAAAATGACAAGGTGATAGCATATGCCTCTAGGAAATTGAAACCGCATGAAGGAAATTACCCGACTCATGATTTGGAATTGGCGGCTGTAGTGTTTGCTTTAAAGAAATGGAGGCATTACCTGTATGGAGTGACATTTGAGGTTTTTACTAACCACAAAGTCTTAAGTATTTGTTTTCTCAAAAAGAGCTAAATTTGAGGCAACGTAGGTGGATGGAATTTTTAGAAGACTATGATTGCACGATAAAGTACCATCCAGGAAAGGCCAATGTGGTGGCCGATGCTTTGAGTCGTCAAGTACAAGTGGCCGGATTGATGATTAAGGAATTACACTTATTGGAAGAGGTTAGTTATTGGAATCCTCGACTTGAGCCGAGGAAAGTAATCCTTCGGAATATTGTAATGAATTCCACTTTGTTGGAACGTATTAAAGAGACTCAAGAAAAGGACCCTGAAGTGCAAAAGTGGGTGGAGAAAGTCAAAATGGGAGAAAAGTCGGATTTTACCTTTGGATTGAATGGTACATTGAGGTTTCAGAATCGGATAGTAGTGCCAAAGGATGAAGGGCTTAAGAAGGAAATTTTAGTAGAGGCACACCGATCGAAGTTTACAGTACACTCGGGAGGGAATAAAATGTACCAAGACTTGAAGAACTTGTATTGGTGGGAAAGCATGAAGAAGGAAATTGCTCAATTTGTCCAGACTTGTTTGACTTGTCAACAAGTAAAAGCCGAACATCAGAAACCATCGGGACTTTTGCAACCTTTGGAGATACCCGAGTAGAAATGGAAAAATATCACTATGGATTTTGTATCAGGTTTACCAAGGACACAAAAAGACCCTGATGCTATTTGGGTGATAGTGGATAGACTGACCAAATCGACTCATTTTCTGTCGATCAATATGAAATACCCATTGGAGAAGTTAGCTAAGTTGTACTTGGATGAGATTATCAGGTTACATGGAATACCTGTAAGCATTGTGTCCGATAGAGATCCAAGATTTGTTTCGAGGTTCTGGCAAAAGATGCAAGAGGTGTTGGGGACTAAATTGAACTTTAGTACCACATATCATCCTCAGACCGATGGATAGTTTGAGAGGACAATTCAAACCCTTGAGGATATGTGTTTTGGATTTTAGGGAGAGTTGGAGTAAGTTTTTGACTTTGGTGGAATTTGCCTATAACAATAGCTTTCACTCTTCTATTCGAATGGCTCTGTATGAAGCACTTTATGGTCGAAAGTTTAGATCTCCGATTTGTTGGGATGAAGTAGGTGAACGAAAGGTTTTAGACCCGACTACAGTGCCTTGGCTTGAGGAGGCCAATGAAAAGGTGAAATTGGAACGCCAGAGGATTCAAACCACACAAAGTCGTCAAAAGAGCTATCCGGATAATCGAAGAAAGGATTTAGAGTTTGCGGTTGGAGATCTCATATTTCTTAAGATTACACCTCTGAAAGCAAGTTTAATGTCTGGGAAAGGAAAGAAGTTACAACCGAGGTTTGTAGGACCTTATAAAGTTATCCAACGCGTGGGAAAGGTAGCGTATAAGTTGGAATTGCCACCGAGTTTGTCTCAGATTCATAATGTTTTCCACGTGTCCATGCTTAAGAAGTATCATCCAGACCCTTCACATATTTTGCAACCAGAAAGTATTGATATTGATGAGACCTTGAACTATGAGGAGAAACCGGTAAAACTTCTGGATAGGAAGGTGAGAGAATTGAGAAATAAACGGATACCGTTGGTAAAAGTTTTTTGGAGGAACCACGGGCTAGAGGAAGTGACCTGGGAAGTTGAAGAAAGCAATTCGAGGAAAGTATCCAGACCTATTCGCAAATCAAGGTAAATTTCGAGGACGAAATTCTCTTAAGGGGGAGAGGATGTGAGGACTCGAAAAATTTGTTTATTTTAAACTCCTAATTCTAGTTCATTTAATTATTTATTTGGCCAATTGCCCCGAATATTATTTTCTAACCTTTTTAGACCTAATTACATGGATCTATAGCTTAATTATATTTTTAAAGTGACTTGTTTCAAAATTTAATTTTTGGAAGGTCGTTAAGTGAGAATAGTGAATGCGCGTTTGGAAGCAATAACCGATTTGAGAGTACAATGAGCCTGGAAAATTGGAGACTTGTACATTAGTCTTAAAATAGGTATTTTTATGTTTAAGTGTTCAAGTGTTAGATAGTTATACTATCGTTATAAGAATTTCTTGAAAATTCCACTTTATCGCGCACGAATCGGAAGTACACGTTTTTACGCGTGCGATTAATTGAGGGACATTAGACCTTTATTTTTAGACCATTAAGAGTGAATAATAATAGTATGAATGTAAGTGCATTAGAGGTTTAGTGCACTAGTGCAACAAACTCAAGAGGAATCGAGAACAAAACGTGCGCGTGCGCGCGGGAGAAATAGTTGACTTTTGAATTAATTAGAGCCACATATTTTAGCTTATCTAAGAAGCTTCATTAGAGCCCAAAACACTCTCTTTTTGCTCCATTCCAGCCGTGCATATCAAGAAGAAAAGAACCAAATTTCTCCTCCAAATTCTTCTTCATTTCATCACTAAATTTCCACCAAATTGCCTCAAACTTTAACCACACTTTGTAATCTACTTGGAGAGCAACTCAAGCTACAAAACGAGCTTCAAATCCACGGTTTTTCTTGAGCAAGGAGGACCAAAGTTTCTGCCTTAATCATCTAAGAAAGTAAGTGACGATCAACCTTGCAAATCTTTACTGATGGAAGTTGTTTAGCACTTATGAGTTCATAATTTCTTATGGGTAGCTTTAAATTGTTGGAAAATTGGTGAGTGGGCTCTATGAACTCCCACTATGGCTTGATGGACTGATTTTGTGAGTTTTGATGTTAATAATGTTGGATTAGTGCTTAAATTAGTAGAAATGAGTGATATTATGGATGAAAACTCAAAGGAAGTGAAAGGGAGAATTTTTCAATTTCTGCCCCTGTGAATGCCGTGACCTTTAGAGCATTTTTTTGAAGTTCTATTGACTTTTTTATGATGTATATAAGGAAATGAAATTATTTTTAATGCTGGAGGAATAAGGAAATGGTTGGTGGAATGGCTTAACGAAGGGCTCCACGTGAGCATGTATCCTTTTAATGAATGTATTATCATTACTTTATATTGTAAATGTTTTCTGGATTACTTGTTATTACATGATTAATGTCCTTGTTTAATTATTTGGCTATGTGTATGGAACCTCACAGGACTTTTAGTTCATTCCGTTAGCTTTGTTTTCCTTACAGGGGATGCGAGCGAGGGCATGAGTCCTGTGCAGACTAGTTTGGTCTAGTTTTTTGAAATTTTATTTTTTTTATTGTTCTAGCGCTGGTGCTTGGATAAGGTTGGATGTAGTAAGAACTTAAAGCTTTTGTTCTAATTGGGATTGTATTTCTGTTTGAGATGGATATGAATGTAAGTATATGTTTCAAGTTTGGGAATTATTTTTCGCTTAGTCGCAAGGTTATATCTTATTTCACTTGATGAGAGCGATCGAGTCCTGGCGAGAACTGGGCGGGCGGTCCGCCAAACCCTTTGGTTCACCTTAAGGGAAGGTGGGGCTGTCACACTTATCAATCAAGTATACATTTTGATTGTGGCGTTTTTCTACTTGTAACTTCATTTCACTTACTCGAGTGATTGTGGGTTGAGGTTAAGTCCAAGGTTCACATCATAGAGTTAGGTGTTCGAGTGTCGCTTCACCTACCAACTTGATTTGAACTTGGTTGCTTGAGTAGTATTATCTCACTGGGCAATTAGCTCACTCTATTCCTTTTATTTTCCTTACAGGAAAATAAATACTTTTGGACTGCAATTGATAATTGGTTGCCGAAATGAGTTAGTTGGACATATCTTTTGTATAGCTCATTTATTGAAACCCTAAATGTACTTTTGGGACCGTTTCCCTTTTGATTTGGCAAACCAGACTTGTATCCACTTTTGAATACTTTTGTATGCCACTTTGGCTTGTAAATGCTAAGTTTCAAGATGTGAATGTTTGCTTGATATTTGGTTGGGTTCTGACGGGTCGGTTACTATTCATGGCCGACTCCGAATTTTATTTTTTTTATTTTGGGTTATTTTGACATTTTGACTAGTTTCACGCGCGTTTGTAAGTTCTGGAACGCAATAGATCGCTCTAACTGCACCGTTAGTCCTGGCGAGAGTTGGGCAGGCAGTCCGCTAACCCCTTTTGGTTCGCCTTAGGGGAAGGTGGGGCTGTCACAGGTGGTATCAGAGCTGCTTCGCGTGGTCTCTGCGCGGAGTGAGCTTGGGCCAAGTGGTGTTATGGTCCTACTTTTGGTGAAGGTGTTTAAAGGGTTGAGTGCTCTTTTGAGCATAAGCTATGAACCGTGCATGTTATAAGTGTAAAATCTCTATCATGGAACTTGAGGAAGACAGATAAGTATGTTGGGTAAGAATCTTTAATATGGATCATTTACGCTTGGGACCGGCCGGCTCGAGTTGTGAATTATCTTAGTTTAGATTCTTGGACCTGAGTACAAAAGGGTGGAGAGCGCTAAACCAAGGGTCCGTATCTTGATTGAATCTGAGGTAAGTCTTGATGGCCAAGGACAAGGTACGGAAGATTTTACATTGGACCTAGTAATTAGACTGGTCGAGGGGGTTTGATATGAAAGTGTTATCACGAACTACTCTTGTAGTAGTCTGGCTTGAGTTTTCTAGAGGGTGGCTAGATTGTGAGGGAATTCGCACCTAAGACCTGTTCCCTTTTGCTATGACCGTAAGGACTTGATAAGTGATTACTTGACTTTGAGTTAGTCTAACTACAACCATAGAGGTATTTTCAACCCTTCTTGTGAGATTCGATAACCGTAGCTTGGTTCTCGATAAACTAACCTTGCCTATGTTTTCTTGATATTTATCCCTTGCTGTCAAAGTATGGACCTGACTTGATTATTATTATGTCGAGATCGAGAGTTTGAAATTAGGTATGGAAATTTGAGAGAAAGGATTTGGCCTCTATACCTGTATGCATCTAAGTTTAATTTTTCGTGGTTGGTTTGGAAGTGAGGGAACTTAACAGTTATATGGTTAAACTCCCAAGTGTATTTTGTTATTTATTTTAATTCTCTAATTTGCCTGGCAGGCTATCACTCGAGTTCGAGCGAATCGGTAAGATGGCACATTTAGCTGATATATATAAGGAGATAGAGATTCTTCGAAAGGAAGTAGAGTTCCAAAAGAGATTAGCTGAACACTGGGAAGGGCGATGGAAACAGGAGTATTCAGAAAAAATTGAGCTGCTGTGCAAGAACATAGAGCTGGAAAAGAAATATGAAGGGATTCCAGAAGAGGTACGAAGTAGGTTTGAGTTAGTGTCTTCGTCAGGTCAAATGGCCTCTCAGGACCTTCCTAGTAATAAAGATGAGAGAGGTGAAGGAAATGCTCGCGACCACAAAGGGAAACGTAAAGAGATAGATGGAAATGGAGCTGCTATGAGGGATAAAGGAAGAAAGAAGAAAAAGAATGGACCCTTCAAGAAGAGGTGTGTGGCTGCTAGGTGTGAAACGTGTAACAAAAGTCATATGGGAATATGTTATGTGAAAATTGGTGCCTGCTTTAGATGCGGCCAACTGGGACACCAAGTGAGGAACTGCCCAGAACAAATGAATTTTGGGATGGTGAAGCTGCTGTAATAGTTAAAATCGGCAAGTAGTGATGTGTTAGCTGAAATAATTGTATTTATAAACCAATGTGTATGCAACCTATATGTAGTAAGTATGTTTACGATAAAAGTAGTGGACCTAGTACTGGATATTTTGATGAGTAATATTAAATAGTGGTGATTTGACAGTATCTTTTATTATCTTTTAGCCTTGATATTAAGTGGAATTTGCGTCTGTGGTTCGGAAAGGGGAAACTTTTGATGTCTTCACTGATTTGCTTAGCATGGCGTTTTGGTCATAACACTATTACGATTTCTCTTTAGCTAGTTTGTGGTATGTGAGAAAATTTCGAGGGCGAAATTCTTTTAAGGGGGAGAGAGTGTGAGAACCCGTAAATTTCTTTATTTCTAGGCCTTATTTGATTTATTTGCACGCCTTTTATGCATCTTCTTTATTAGAAAAAATTTCTAAATAATGTTATTGGGTAAATATAGTTTTTAGATGATTTTTCTAGTATCAAATAGTTTTTGAAAAATTAAGAGCGTATACCGGACGTGGGACCCACTAGTGCAAAAAGTTCAGAAAAATTCGGCCAACTAGGTTAAGTTTTGGATACTGGATTTAATTTACCGGGTGTTAAGAGCTATTTGGATTGGTGTGAGAGGGAACAAAGAGATAGAGATTCATTAATTAGGTGACAAGTGTCACCATAGGGTTGGTAGAACTTTTTGACCATTATTTCTTGTTTTACCCTTTGACTTAAATAAACCAAAAAATTGCCAAAAATCATCAAAAAGCTTCATCTTGTGGCCGGCTCTCTCTCTCTCTAAGCAAAAGGAAGAAAACTCTCCAAGCTTTGCTCCAAATCATCAAAACCAACCATTGATTCTTGTTTTTGCTCCATAGAAAACATTAAGGAAGTGATAGTGAGGTGTTGTGTGGAGTTATTTGGAAAGCTAAGAGGACTTGTTGCTCTCTCTCTCTTGTTTCTAAGGTGAGTCATGAAGAACCACTCTCCTCCCTCTAATGATGCTTAATTTATGCTTAGTGGTGGTATAAGATGCAACTTTATGGATTATATTGTGAATTTTGGTTGGATTGATGAACTTTTATAATTTTTGGGGATTTTTCTGTTTTAATATGAACATGATTGTGTGGAAATATATGATGATTGGAAATGATGTTTAAGGACTCTATGAGGTGGAAAAGTGGATAATTGCAATCAATTTCTGTTTTGGACCAAAAATTGAAAAGTTAGGGTTTATGAAGTTACATTCTGCCCAGTTTTGTAGCTCCTAATTAGAGGCCGAATTGGCCTTGGTTTAAAACATGAAAGTTTTATGGAATGATATTTTAGAGGTGCCTACGAAATTTCAGGTCAATCGGAGTAGCGTAGCTTGAGAAAAGTCGAAATTACCCTTGCTGTTCTGGTTTTACCCGAATTGGAGAATTGCTTCTGTAATTGGTTATTTTTGTTAGGAATGCTTCCGAATTGGTTGTTGAGGCCTTCTGATGAAATGTATCCCTGTTTCTTAGATTTCAAATGGTTTTGGAATTTCTGGATTTGGAATTGG
This sequence comes from Coffea arabica, assembly GCF_036785885.1. NCBI lineage: Eukaryota > Viridiplantae > Streptophyta > Magnoliopsida > Gentianales > Rubiaceae > Coffea > Coffea arabica. Next base: position 38,898,262 of record NC_092321.1, read on the forward strand.
ATAGCCTGATTTATGATGTTTCCGCTAGAATGCGTTCTGTGAATCTGTTTTTGTGATTCTGGTGTAGTATCTTGCATTTTTGACCTGGTTACACTCGAAACTGGGTTGAGTGACCTTCTGTAATATTGTAGCCCTATATCTTAGCTTCGAAATGGTGGAACTTGTACCTTCATCCGATAATCGTAGTGTCTTTGGTGCCATTACCGCAAAATGAGGTCGAAAACTGTTTTTTTCCAGGGTTACAACTAGTTTCATTTCCGGATTTTCTGGTTTTCCCTAATGCTTGTATATGCTTATGGAACCCTATTAGGGTCGTATTTGGCATTGGTTTATGACTCGTTATCGAGTCTCATTGTACTTGTTTGCGTGTTTTAGGGCGTGACTGTGGTTCACGACGTTCCTTTGACGGAAGTGCATGAAATATCACTTTCGAGCTTGGTGAGTGTACAACTCACTTATGTATTACTATATAGCTTTGATACTTGAACTTGATGAGTTGAATGTTAATTGATTGAAGTGAGAGCGTACTTTATCACTCTCAGTTATTGTTTATCAGGTTATTGGAATGTTACATGAAATGTTACATGAAATGAAAAATACTTGACTTGGTGGCGTTTGGACGAGTATCCAACGACCATGCTTGTTACCTTTGAGCTCAACACCTGTGGCCAGTTACTCGAGTCGGGCCGGCAAGGGCCTGGCCGATTAGATAACGAACCACGGTAGTCTATTTTGGGATCTTTGGGTATAAAGACCCTCGGTTCCGGTATACTCGAGTAATACTATAGTGCAAGTGTTTGGATTTCGGACCCGGTAGGGGTATGTTGGGTGGAAGGAATGAAAGTAAAGTGGAGTCTACGGTTGGTTACTTTTAAACATTGACGGAGAGTCAATGAGCTTCTATCAAGAATGCAAACGCGGAAAAGGGCTCTTGAGAGCTGCCCGTATCCTTTTATCACCACCATTAATGTGTGCCTTTGTTTACTTTTGATATATTGAAATGAAAAGCTTGATGCTTATATGAACTTGGTTGCTTGAGTAGTATTATCTCACTGGGCAATTAGCTCACTCTATTCCTTTTGTTTTCCTTACAGGAAAATAAATACTTTTGGACTGCAATTGATAATTGGTTGCCGAAATGAGCTAGTTGGACATATCTTTTGTATAGCTCATTTATTGAAACCCTAAATGTACTTTTGGGACCGTTTCCCTTTTGATTTGGCAAACCAGACTTGTATCCACTTTTGAATACTTTTGTATGCCACTTTGCCTTGTAAATGCTATGTGACGCCCCGAAAGAATGAGAGTGAGAACCCGGAAATTTTCTAATTTTCTAGGGTTTATTTTATTTAATCGCCCGCCTTTTCTACATTTTCTTTATTAGAAAAATTCCCCAGATAAAGTTTATGAGCAAAGATAGTTTTAAAATGATTTTTCTAGTATCGGTTAGTTTTTGAGAAATTAAGAGCGTATTTTGAACGTGGGACCCGCAAGTGCGGTAAATGCATTATATTTTTGACAACTTGTTGGAATTTTGTATTAAGTGATATTATTTTACAAAGTGTTAAGATATTTGTATTGGAGAGACAAAAAGATAAGTTTTAAACCAAAAGGTGACATGTGTCACCTTCTTATTCAAAGTTGGACTTTGACTAATTTGCATCACCTTTACTAAACCTCAAAAATTGACCAATTTCTCTCCATTTTAAGCTTGTCTTGGCCGAACCTCTTGGAGCCAAAATACAAGAAGAAAGCCTTCAACTCCAACTCCATTTCTTGCTCAATCTTGTGAATCAACCGTTAAACTTTCAAATTCTTCCACAAAAGTCACTTGTTTAGGAAGATTGAAGGTAGTGGTGGAGTGATTAGAGAAGGCAAAGGACTGAGCCATCAACTTTCTTGATATTTCAAGGTTCATGTCTAGCAATCCTTTCTTTGTTCTTGATTATGCTAAATTAGTGACTTGTGATGGCTAAAGAGATGGTTTGATGGATTATATCTTGAGTTGTGGTTGACTTGATGAAGTTTTATTATTATTGGGGATTTTTCTGTTTTAATATGAGCATGATTGTGTGGCTATCTATGATGATTGGAAATGGTATATAATGATTCTAGAAGGTAGAAAAAGTGGACAATTGCAATCAGTTTCTGTTTTGGAAGAAATTTCAGAAAATTAGGTTTTGTGAAGGAACATTCTGCCCGAATTTTTAACTCATATATATAGGCCGAATTGGCCTTGGATTAAAACATAAAAGTTGTAGGAAATGACATTTTAGAGGTTCCTACAAAATTTCAGGTCAATCGGAGTAGTGTAGAGTGAGAAAAGTCGAAATTACTATTGCTGTTCTGGTTTTACCCGAATGTAAGAATTGCGCCTGTAATTGGTTGTTTTGGCTGGAATTGCTTCTGAATTGGTTGTTTAGGCCTTCTGATGAAATTTACCCCTGTTTCTTAGCTTTCATATGGTTTTGGAATTTATGGATTTGGACTTGGATAGCCTGTTTTATTATGTTTCCGCTAGAATGCGTTATGTGAATCTGTTTTTGTGATTCTGGTATAGTATCTTGCATTTTTTACCTGGTTACACTCGAAACTGGGTTGAGTGACCTTCTGTAATGTTGTAGCCCTGTATTTTAGCTTCGAAACGGTGGGTCTTTCACCTTCATCCGACAATCGTAGCGCCTTTGGTGCCATTACCGTAAAATGACGTCAAAACTGTTTTTCTGGTTTTGAGTTTAACTTTCATTTCCGGACTTTTCCCTAGCTACTTGGAGCTTGCTGAATGGCTATTGGATGAACTTGTTGTTGTGTGTGTACCTTTGGGTTGGAATGAGGAAATAATGAAGCCAGAATGGCTGGAAAAGTTAGCAAATTCAGGGGAAGTGCTGTCCGAACTTTGAAGGGATTTGTTTGCATTGAGTTTGTGATCTAAGACTTGGATTTGAGCAAGGCAATGTTATATGCTGGATGGTTTCTGAGCCATGGAGGTGAGTGACCTTAAACTATTTCCAAAGTACTTGTGAAATGTTTCTTGCATTATTTATTTGATTGCATATCATGCGTGCTTGCATGTGGATTCATGATATGATTTTGGCTTCAATGAGTTCTGGGAAAGTCTGTGCTGGACACCAACGTCTCCACCCTATTTATGGTTCATGTTCATGTTATCTGGAGCTCAAAAAGGGGCTCCCTCTCAATGTTAATGTTAAATGATCTATTTGAGCGTTGGGTGTTCAAGTGTAATGATTTCACTAGCTCACGAGAGCAATAAACGTACATTTGATCTCTGAATCATGACATCATCGAAATGATAGAAATGCAACATTGTGAAATATATTTGATTACTGATTTCACCGGTTACTCGCTGAGCTTCTAGCTCACCCCAAAAATATTTTATTCCCCTCCACAGGGCTCAAAGCGAAGGAAGGACTTGTTGTGCTTATTCACATGTCTGGATGGCCTATATCTTGTACAGTTTGGATTTGGAATCATTTTATGTATAGTTGGGAATTGTTTCCGCTTCGCTTATGACATGTAATTTTTGGAGAATTTGATGTATATTGGAGATTTATATTGTAATATTTGAGTTTTATCTTGTAATCTGTTTGAGGAATGTAGTGAACGACTGAGTCCCGGCGAGAGCTGGGCAGGCGGCCCGCCGAACCCTCTGGTTCGCCTTAGGGGGAGGTGGGGCTGTCACATGCTAAGTTTCAAGATGTGAATGTTTGCTTGATATTTGGTTGGGTTCTGACGGGTCGGTTACTATTCATGGCCGATTCCGGATTTCATTTTTTTAATTTTATTTTATTTTGGGTTATTTTGACATTTTGACTTGTTTTACGCGCGTTTGTAAGTTCCGGAACGCAATAGATCGCTCTAACTGCACCGTTAGTCCTGGCGAGAGCTGGGCAGGCAGTCCGCTAACCCCTTTTGGTTCGCCTTAGGGGAAGGTGGGTCTGTCACAGATACTTTTCTGCTCTAAATGACTTTTGCAACACTGATTAGTAAGGACATAAGGATTATTCTTCGTTGGGAACAAGCTAGTATTATATTTCGATAGGTTATACAACTATGAAACTTGTAAATTGATAAATGTTCTAAATAAAGATTTGTAGCTTCAATTCCTACATAATATGGCTTTGTATTGCTGGTCTTACTAAAGCATGCGCTCACAGGACTCGAGAGAGTTAAAAAGGATATTCATTGAAAATATTTTGAACTACTCAGTAATCAAGCTGAGAATTTCGAGGGCGAAATTCTTTAAGGGGGAGAGAGTGTGAGAACCCTCATTTTTAAAATACAATTTCCCCAAACTACATGCCTTGAACCAAAATTTAAACCACCTCTTATATGCCCTAGCATTATATTTCACAATGTGTTACAACAAATCCCTTGTATTGACCCTCACTTTAAAACACAATTTTCTTACTTACATGCCTTATTATAAGATCTAGACCATTTAATATATGCCCTTACAAATTATTTTCTATGTGTTATAATAATTTCCCTGCATTTCATTTCAATTCATTTTACTTGAAGTAAAATATTTCCTTGAGCTAGGTTGTAAATAATTCACCACTTGTAATTGTCCAAGTGTTCTTTTATTAGTGGTAGAGACTTTATGTGAGAGATTAGAGGTGTTGAATAATTATTGGTGCATTTGGAAAGGTAAGAATGGCATTAGTCAAAGATTAAGAAAGGTTAGGACAATAATGGAGCCATGTGGCAAAACCCTAGCCATGTATCTTGTTTGACCAAAGGATTAGAGGAATTTTAAACCAACTTTGCTTCATTTTCCTCCAAAATTTCGTCCACCTTAAGGGCTTCCAAGGGAAGGAAGAAAACCCCATCTTCTTGCTATGACAACCTTAGTTTGATCTTGAACAAAAACCAAAAGAGAAAGATCTAGAGTTTGTGAGAAAATTTCCTTCAATCTTTGAGGTTGTTTCAAGCCTAAAGCTTCTATTGTGGTGGTTTGTTTGGTGACCAAAGCAACTTGTAAGTAAGGTATGTAATCTTTAAAATTTGGGTTTATGATGTTATATCATCTACTTGAGGTTGAAATGGTGAAAACAACTTGTTATGGTTGAATTTGGGGTTAGTTTCTTGAGTTAATCAAGTAATGGTTAGGTTTACTAATATGCATACCAAGTGTTTGATGAAATGTCTAACCCTTATTCATGTGTGTTTATGAAGTATTGATATGTTTTAAACCCCTATTTAGTTGGATCTAATACTTGTTATGTGCAAGGAATGAAAATAACAAGAAGAGTAGAAGTTAGAAATTTTTAAAGTGTGCTGACCGAAACTTTTTAAGCTTGCTGCCCGGTTTTTCCTTGATATTTTCATGCACATTTTGGCTACAAATGTGAGTATTATATGTTGGGTTATGTGTGTGGAGGTTGTCTACAAAAAAATTAGCCAATTTGGTTGAATAAATTTTGAGTTATAAACAAAGGAGGAAAACTGGACTAGGTCCAGAAATTTCCTGTCCCGCCATCTTGTTAAGGTCATAACGTGTTACTCACTGATCGGAATTGAGTGCCGTTTGTGGCAATTGAAAGTAGACTCTTAGAGCTTTAAAACGGTACAAAGCTCATTTTCTGGTTCATCCCGAGCGATCCGTGGAGAGTCTGGAAAGTTTGCTGTCCGGGAAGTACTGTTCATCCGAGACAGTCCAGAAAGTTCATTTGGTTTCTTAATTTTGAGCCACTTATGTTGGGATTTGGGAAATGGTTTCTTCTAGACAAATTTACCCTTATGAACCTAGTTTCCAATGCAACTGGCGGAACCTAATTCTGACTTTGCCACAATGAGCAATGACCGTTTTCCCGAGGCTGGCCGGGCGAGACAGTTTAACCCGTAATGAAGCCTTTGAGCTGTAGTGAAACTTTTCTTTTGCCAAACTTTCATGTACATACTAGACTTGTTTTCCATGAACTTTCACCGTGGTTTAGACCCTATTTGCATGCCGGATTAAGTAGCTTAAGCTACTCACTTGGCCTCTTAATGAACCTATACTTTAGTAGGGAACGAATCCAATTATTAATGTTTTCACTCGTTGACCTAGGTTTGGGCAACGACGGTGGTCGTAACTGAGACGTTTGATGTCGATTATTACTTTTGCTTGATAGGTGAGTGTTCCACTACCTGCTACTTGTTATGTGAAATATTCGTGTACTTGAAAGTATTGAATTGTTATTGTTTGAGCCAAACACTGTTTTAATTAAAATTCAGGCGAGTGTGTACTTTATCGCACTCGACCTTCCTTATTTTTTCTTTTCACTGAGGCTCTACTTACTGAATGAATTAACATGAAATGAGATATTGCTATACATGACTGTGCTTAAGTTGCGTGGAAGACATTCCACCAACTACTGTTACTGTTTGGGTACCCAACCTCATAGGTGAGTCGGTTGTATCGAGCCAGCAAGGGCTTGGTCGAGAAGGCCGATAAACCTTGAGGACTGTTTACTGTTCACTGGAAATTGAATCATGCTTGGAGGTCCCTGGTGAAGCATAGCCGTTGTGCTTACTTGTTGTGTTGTCTAGCACCACCAGTGATAAAATCCTCGGCTTGATACTGTTTCATTGGAATCCTTGAGCATTGGAAACTCGGATTCCTGGTATACTCGAGTATTACCAAACTACTGTTTATGGAGTGCGGGTCCGGTGGGGGATTGTTTGGTGGACGGAGTGTGACAGCCCCACCTCCCCCTAAGGCGAACCAGAGGGTTCGGCGGGCCGCCTGCCCAGCTCTCGCCGGGACTCAGTCGCTCACTACATTCCTCAAACAGATTACAAGATAAAACTCAAATATTACATCAAATTCTCCACTAATAATTACATATCAAAAGCGAAGCGTCCATGCTTCCACTGCGCCACTCTGATCCATGATCCAACTGTTATACAAGAGGAAGTCCAAATTCAAAGTACACATGAGATAATTCATCCGGTCACAGGAATAAGTACTACAAGCGTTCCTTCGCCTTGAGCCCTGTGGAGGGGAATAAAATATTTTTGGGGTGAGCTAAAAGCTCAGCGAGTAACCAGTAAAATCCGAAATCAAATATATTTCACAATGTTGCATTTCGATCATTTCGATGATGTCATGATTCAGAGATCAAATGTACGTTTATTGCTCTCGTGAGCTAGTGAAATCATTGCACTTGAACACCCAACGCTCAAATAGATCATTTAACATTAACATTGAGAGGGAGCCCCTTTTTGAGCTCCAGATAAACATGAACATGAACCATAAACAAGGTGGAGACGTTGGTGTCCAGCACAAGACTTTCCCAGAACTCATTGAAGCCAAATCATGTCATGAATCCACATGCAAGCACGCATGATATGCAATCAAATAAATAATGCAAGAAACATTTCACAAGTACTTTGGAAATAGTTTAGGGTCACTCACCTCCATGGCTCAGAAACCATCCATCATATATCATTGCCTTGCTCAAATCCAAGCCTTATATCGGAAACTCAATGCAATCAAGTCCTTTAAAAGTTCGGACAGCACTTCCCCTAAATTTGCTAACTTTTCCAGCCATCATGGCTTCATTATTTCCTCATTTCAACCCAAAGGTACACACACAGCAACAAGTTCATCCAATAGCCATTCAGCAAGCTCCAAGTAGTACTAGTACAAGTCAAGCTAGGGAATAGTCCGGAAATGAAAGTTAAGCTCAAAACCAGAAAAACAGTTTTGGACGTCACTTTACGGTAATGGCACCAAAGGTACTACGAGTATCGGATGGAGGTCCAAGACCCACCGTTTCGAAACCAAGAACCAGGGCTACAACAATGTAGAAGGTCACTCAGTCCAAATCCCAGCACAACTAAGTCAAATATGCCAAATAACAAACCAGAACCGTAATTGCAGGTTTACAAATTACACTATGCTGTAATTAGTCCAACTCAGTCTATACAGGTCCAAATGCAGAAATTCCAAAGGCATACGGTAGCTAAGACATCAAGCTATATTTCATCAGAAGACCTAAACACCCAAATCCAAAACAATTCCAGTCAAAACAACCCATTTCAGACGCAGTTCTAACATCCTGATGAACCCAGAACAGCAATAGTAATTTCGACTTATCTCATTCTACACTACTTCAATTGACCTGAAATTTTACAGGAACCCTTAAAACATCAATACCTACAACTTTCATGTTTTGAGCCAAGGCCAATTCGGCCTCTATCTAGGACCAAAAATTTCGGACAGAATGAAGAACCAAGAACCCTAATTTTCCAGATTTCTTCCAAAACAGAAATTAATTGCAATCTTCAACTTTTTCCACCTCATAGAGTCCTTAAACATCATTTCCAATCATCATAGATAGCCACACAATCATGCTTATATTAAAACAGAAAATTCCCCAAAAATAATAAAACTTCATTATTTCAACCACAAATCAAGAATCAATCCATAAACTTGCATCTTATACAACCACTAAGCATGCTTTAAGCATCAATTAAAGGAGGAGGATGGTTCTTCACAACTTACCTTTAAAACAAGAGAGAGAGAGCTATGGGTCACCTTAACTTTCCAAACAACTTCACACACCAACTCACAATCACTACTTGAAGAGGTTTTATGGAAGGAATTCAAGATTAAACGGTTAGTTTGTGAGATTGGACAAGATTGGAGCAAGAAACTTGGAAGCTTTTCTTTCTTTTCTTGTAAGAAGAGGTTCAGCCAAGCTTGAAGGAAAAATGGAAGATTTTTGGTCAATTTTGATATTAATTTGGTAAAGGCATGAATAGTGGTCAAATGGCAAGACTAACTCTTATGGTGACACTTGTCACCTTTAGGTTTAAAACTTATCTTTTTGTCTCTCCAATACAAATATCTTAACACTTTGTAAAATAATATCACTTAATACAAAATTCCAACAAGTTGTCAAAAATATAATGCATTTACCGCACTTGCGGGTCCCACGTTCAAAATACGCTTTTAATTTCTCAAAAACTAACCGATACTAGAAAAATCATTTTCAAACTATCTTTGCTCATAAACTTTATCTGGGATTTTTTTCTAATCAAGAAAATGTAGAAAAGGCGGGTTTTGTTTTAAACAAAATAAACCCTAGAAAATTAAAAAATTTCCGGGTTCTCAAACTCTTTTTTTTCGGGGCGTCACACGGAGACTGGTGAAAGTGGTGTTCTACCGACCTATATACTGTTACAAGTGTTGACGGAGTGTCAACAGGAGGCAATTATGATCAAGCTCAAGTGGACCTTTGGCTTTTGAAAGCCACCCGTATCCTTGAATTGAACTGTGATTAAACTGTTATTTTACTGTACGGTGTTTAGTTGGCTATTTTGTGATTTTATGTGGCTATGTGTTCACTTGTTTACCTGGAACCTCACTGGGCTTTAACTCACCCCATTCCCTTTGTTTTCCTTAACAGATCGGGAAGGGATTTGATCGAGGGCTTTCTTAGCTTTATTTTGCCGTTCTTGCGTTTTGAGGTTGTAACTTTCGTTTAAGCAGACTTGTAAGCTTAAATTCTTAAGGGTGATTTATATTATGTAATTTTGAGTAAAGCGTAGTAAGTTGGCATGCGATGATATATGTACTAAGCTGAATTGTTGAATTAGTGATTATGTTTGAGTTAGTGTTTCAATCCCCTGCATTGTCAAATGTTACATTCGTTTCATTGATGATATTAGTACTTTGAACGACTGAGTCCTGGCGAGAGCTGGGCAGGCAGTCCGCTGATACCCTAGGGTTTGTCCTAGGGAGAGGTGGGGCTGTCACAACTTTTATCCTCACCCTATTGGTTAGTTAGTCGAATCGAGCCAGTAAGGGCTTGGTCGAGCTAGTAAAGGCTTGGTCAAGGAGACTGGCAAACCATAGGTACTGTTTATTATTTATTGTTTATTGTATAATCTTTTGGATATGGTCCACTGGATTCGGTATGCTCGGGTATTACCATCATTCTTGCTTTGGAGTTCAAGCCCGGTAAGGGAGTTGATTGGTGGATAAAAATTGGTGTAAAATGGAGATCTACGGTCATGGTTTTGCTTCTTTAAAAATTGACGGAGTGTCAACAGGTTCAGATCAAGTAATGTAACGGTAATTTGGCTCTTGAAAGCCATCTGTATCCTTCTACTTTGAAATGATTGTTACTTGTAGTGTTATTGTTTCTTTTACGAACTTTACACTCGCTTATTTTGAGATTTCAAGTTTTACATATGGCCAACTTGCTACTTGGGTCTGCATGAAGTTTTGGAACCTCATTGAGGTTTGGCTCACTCTATTAGTTTTGTTTTCCTAACAAGGGGTTACGAGCATAGGCGTGAAGCTGGAAAGGTGTGACTGCCCCACCTCACCCTAAGGCGAACCAAAGGGTTCGACGGACCGCCTGCCCAGTTCTCACCAGGACTACTAAGCCGAACACGCACAAGCTAAAACGTTCCGAATAATATTACAGTGCTTAAACGATTCGACGACTGCGAATAATGAAAAATGAAAACGAAATTTAAAATGAACAGTGACTGCCACGTCACAATCCGGCTGGTTTCTGGCTGGATTGGAGGCAGTAGCAACCCAAAAATTTTTTCAAACTCCCCTGCAAATCCGGCTAGATATCCGGCCAAGAACTGGCCGAATACTCTGTCGGATTCCATTGAACAGTTTCCCGCCATTTTTTTTTTCCGATCAAATCCACTTTCGCCCGAAATCCCACCGGATACAAGTAAAGTTTATATAAACCCATAAAACGTATACCCACCAACAAATACACGGAAGAAACATGAATAAACACTTTTATACATATACTAGAACTTTACAAGCCAAAGTGTGATGCTTGATCAAAATACAATTAGGGTTTCAACTACATAGAAGCTATACAAAAGAATAGCTAGAGCTCGCTCTACTTCTTTCTTCAAAATCACGGTTCAAAAGTGTTGTCCCCTGTAAGGAAAACAAAAGATAATGGGAAAGGGGGTGAACTTACGCTCAATGAGGTACCAAAAGTACTAGTAGTCAAAATCATGGCATTTCACTTTTAATCAACCAAACACACATACCAGATATAAGAATGAAACAATTAAATACAGGAATTCAAATGGAAAGAATACAGGTGGCTCTCAGGAGCCAAAATTTCCCAATTTTTGTACTTGATCCCAACTCGTTGACTCTCTGTCAACGCTCGAAGAAACAACATGACCGTAGACCCCTCTTACGCCAAATTCGGTTCACCAAACATACCCCTTGCCGGGTCAGTACGCCAAACAGGAACAGGAATGGTAATACTCGAGTATACCGGAATCAAGGGTCTCAATACCCAAAGATTCCCCAGGAACAGGCACCCATGGATTGTCAATTATCTCGACCAAGCCCTTGCTGGCTCGATTTAATTAACTCCCCATGAGGTTGAGCTCAAATTTAACAGGAAGGTCGTTGGACACACTTCCAAACGATCTCATAACAAGCGCAAGTAACAAGTTCAAGTTCATAACAAGTACACGTAATAGATTCCAGTTCATACAGTACAGGCAAGAGAACGAGTGTGATAAAGTACACCCCCGTCTCATTCAGAATAACAAAGTTCATAGTTATCCATGTCACAAATTTCAAGTAGAGATGAACCAATTAAACAACAATTTAGGGGAGTGGTACACTCACCAGTTCAAGTAAGGATAACTTCAAAAGTTTCCTTCCCAAGTATGGCTTTAATCGCCGGCACTTCCTAGAACAATCAAGGGAAAACACTTAAGACTCGACTCCAAGACCTAGTAAATGGAATTCGCAAGTGCGAATAAAGGCACACTCGCCTAGCCCTGACCAAGTCATAAATAATGCCTAGTATGTCACATTTCCACGCATTTCAAGTATTTCAAGTCAACATACAGGTAACATGCAAATCAAGTTACTTGTACATGCATGAATGAGATATCAAGTGTTTAGTTGAGTTAGGTCAAGTGCGATAAAGTACACACTCGCCTATGAATGTCAAATTAGGTGTTTAGTAAATTTCTTGCAACAATGAGCAGGGAACATGCAGTTGAAACACTCACCAATGATTTACTATTTTCCAAAACCAAGTTCAGGTTCAACTCCCTGGTTAGAGTCAAAATCTGCGATAAAATATCGTATAGCAACTTGAAATCAATTAGGGTTTCAAAATATAAGAGTTTCGCTTAAAGAAAACCAAGTAAATAGAATTCATTGAAGTAGTACTCATTTTATTTATCAAACCCTAGAAAATTCATGCTCGCTCTTTTAGTTTCGATAAAGAAGCATTTAAAACTTTTAAGTTCGCAACTTGGTATAAGAAACAAGAAAATCTTGTTTAAAGTGGTCGCTACTTTCTCTTTATAAAATATATAAGTTTTAGCAAAAAATTCAGCTTATACATCCCTACTAAGGGGAACTCAAATACCCTAAACAATCTAGGTTCAATTCAACCAAGAATCACCACTCAAGTTCCAATTTCACTTGCTTGAACTTCACGAAATAAAATAGACAGCATTTCCTTTGTATTTTCCTAATTTTCCAGCCATTTCAAGGCTTTATTTTCTTCTCAAATCAGCCCCAAATCAACACACAAGTAACAAGATAAAACAGCTCTTAATCTAGGCCATAAAACCATCTAATTGTAGCTCATTTCCAACATATATCATCACAATATCAAAGCTGAAAATTTCTCTATTAAAGCTGAAATTGTGGAACTAAAGTTGGAAATTCCTAGTTGAAAGCTAAAAAGTCACAATAAAGCTATAAATCTTCACACAAGTCCATAACAAAGCTAAATACCATCATATGATAGCTGAGAAACACAAATCAAGGCTGGAAAATGAAACCCTAAGCTGGAAAATTCCACCAATTTCACAAATCCATGATATCTTCCATACAACTTCCATATTCAAGTCATCTATCTAATAAAATGCAAGATAAGAGAGATAATAAGAGTTTCTTAGCTTAATACCTTCAAATCTCAAGGAAAAACACAAAACCAAGGTTGCCTATGCAAGATCACTCCACCCCAAGCTTCCTTGTCACCTTGTTGCAAGTTTGTTCGGTTTATTTTTGTGATTTCAACTCAAACAAGGCAAGAATCAAGATGAAAATTGAAGCTCTCTCCTCTCTTTTTTCTCTCCAAACTCACGGCCAAACCAAGCAAGAAATGAAAAAAAATTAGTCCAAGAGAAAGATAAGAAGAAAGGAAATGGTCGTGGTCAAACATCTCTTGGATTACCAACACTTGTCACCAATTTTTCCTCTTTTTTTTTCTTTTCCTCTTGTTTTTAGGTCAAGAATTTCGGCTGGTCTAAGGGTCAAATTAGGGAGAATTAAATGAAATAAAACCAAGGAGATTAAGGTAAGAAAATATTGCTCAAGCGGTGTACTCAACTGGTAACAAATAGTGCACGTCAGTTCAAGCCTATTTTCCTTAACTCTCTCGTACTTTTGTTTTAACTTATAATTCACTAACTTATTATTAGCACTTCTAATCACATACTTCCTCTTAATTAATAACCGCTCTTATCCACCAAATTTAGTACACACACCTCACCAAGTGATCACACTACCAAAATGTACCAAAAACACACCAAAAACCCTAGTATGCACCATTCCTTTAGAAAACTCATAACTTGAGTTATAATTATCAAATATTCATACAACTTGGCCTATTAAAAGTGTAGATACCAAATTTTTGGTGTAATTTCATTTACCTTTTATTTTTAGATTTTTATTTGTAGTGTTAGAATTCGTTTTTTAGTTTTTAGTTTCTAGTTTTATTTCTAGTTTTATTGAATTTCTTGAAAAAAAAAAAGAAAAAAAAAGAAGAAGAAAAAGAAAAAGCATTCAAAAAATATGATTTAGTCGTTTGTAATTTAAATTCAATGCTTTCTTGAAAGTGAAAAAAAAAAGGAAAAAAAGTGAAAAATGATGAAAAAATGAAAAATGAAAGAAAAAGATTGAAAATGGCAATTTTGTTGTTTTAGTTTGTTTATTTTGATGTAAAATTGTTGTTTTTTATTACTTAGTTTTTTGTGATTGGAAAGGTATCTCGTGGGCCTTCTGAGTGACCCGATTTTAAAATTTCCTGTCAGCGGTCAGTCCCCATTGCTAAAGCATCCATCGTTCGAGATGTTCGCAGCCTAATAACACAGGTAAGTATTTGGTGTCTACTTCTTTGTCTCAAGTTTTTTCAAAACTTAGACAAAGAGGGGCAAACTGTAGACACCAAATTTTTGGTGTTTTATTATTTATTTATTTACTATTCGTTTTTCATTTGTTCTATTTTTATTTGTCACAATTAGTTTTATTTATTTTTAGTTTTAGTTGTTTTAGCCATTTTAGCGTAGAATTTCTCAAAGGAAAAAGAAAAGTGTTAAAAAATATATATATGTTTTAGTTGTTTAGTTTCATTATTTAAAATGAAAAGAAAAAAAATGAAAAATTGAAAATTGAAAATTGGAAAAAAGGAAAAAAAGGTCACGGCAATGCAGGAAGCTGCGTTTTTTGCCGCAGCTTGCAAAGGAGATTGGAAGAGGTCCTGGAGATGAAATTTGGAGCTGTAAAAGGCCAGGTGTCTAGGACACCTGGAGGGGGGATGAATCTAGAAGGATAGCTAGGTTTTGAGAGATAGAGAGAGGTTACGGGGGGCAGAAAAAGAAAAAAGGAGGCAGCCGCAAAGGGGTAGAAGAAAAAAAGAAAAACAGAACGGCTGAGAGTTTTGAGGGGTAAAAGGGAGAGACGGGAACAAGGGGAAATCAGAGAAAGAAAACCGTAAGAGTGGTGGGCTAGATTAGAACTGAAAGGCAAGAATAGAGGGGAGAGAGGATAATTTTTAGAAGGCAGCAAAGGAAAGGGCAGCCGCAAGAGAGAGAGTAAGAGAGATGGAAACACAGCAAAAGAAAAGGAAAGGCGGAGGTGACGGCTGAGAAAGGGAGAAAGGGAGAGGGTGTTTATGCTTGGAAAGGAAGAGAGAGTTTCGATAGGGTTCAGGCTAAACAAAACAGAGGGGCACGGCAAAAAATCTAGAGGGAGTTTTATAAGAGGGAGGCGGCTGTGGGGGTAGAGAGAGAAAAAACAGAGAGGCTACGAAGAGTTTCTGAAAGAGAAAACCGAGAGAGGGCTTTTTGGTGACGGCTGGGGGGAGGTTGAAGGAATAGAGAAAACTGCAGCCGAGAGAGAGTGTGAGATAAAGACTAAAGAGAGAGCTGGGGTTGACGGGCTTGAGAAGAGAGCTACGGCAAGCAGAGAGAATGACGGCTGAAACAGGCGGCTGGGTAGAGAGATCAGAAAACAGGAAAAGGAACGGAAAAAGGGAGCTTTACAGAAGATTTTCCGACAGGAAAAGGCTGACCTTTTAGCCTCCCTCGGATGCATTTTTCTCTTTGGCTATAGCTTTGTTTGAGGTGATTTAAATTTCTGAATAATCTACGTCATTTGGGGAGGAGATTTCGTGTTGAACATTTCTGGGAAAAACCACTGAAACCCTTGAATCGAAGCTCCAGTTGCGAGCTTGTCCCTGCCGCATGCCGCTGCGACGAAATTTTCTTGGCTTCGTTTCAGCCAACTTCCCCGCTTCATTCTGATCTCCCCAGGGCTCCTCAGGGAGAGATCTCGGTTTCTGGGTAAACTACATCATGGAAGGAACAATTTCTGTTGAGACATCTTGAACGAAAAACAACTGGAAGGGTGTCAAATCTGGCGACAAAGGAGCTGCTCTGCCTCCACTGCACCGAACGAAAACGCAGCAGAAACTTTTGCTTTGGCCCAGCAATTCAGGTGATCGTTTCTGAGCCCCTCCCACACTAGTTTACGTCCCTCATTGTTTATGGATGGAGATAGTTTCCTTTGACTGAAACTTTCATGAAATTTCAGATTATTGCGTGAGCTTCTCCTTTTCTCTTGAATGAATTGTTTTTCCTTGGGTTTTATTTGCTTCTGATGTTGCGAAAGGGCTGTCTTTTGTGGTTTGAATTCATCAAAAGAATAGAGGGTTTCCATGCTATTTGTTTTGTGATTCGAATAAATCAAAGTTGGCTTTCAATGATTCTGGTCTCGTGTTTTCCTTTTGTGGCATGTTCAGCCGCGTTGCGTTGATCAAAGTGTTTAGTCATTAAGTGATGTTGGAGTGAGGGTCTTTGCTGGCTTTTTGTTTGAAGTCTTCTATGAAACTTGCACTTGAAAGCTTAATGTTGCAGGAAAATTCTGGAATGAATGTTGCAGCAGAAATTTTGCTTCGATCACTTCGCAGACTCCTTATTGGCTTTGATGGATTTTTTTAGTTGCATCATGAAGCTGATGATGTTTGTAGTATGTTCCTGATGCATGTGTCTTTCCTGCTGTGTGTATTTTGGGGTTACTTCTATAGCCTTAATCTCACCCATAAAATGCTTTACCATTGGCTTTGTTAAAATGAAAGTTTGGAATTCTTGGCTGAAACAAAAAGCTGCGTCCCATTTTTATGTTTGCTGTCTCCCACGCTCCCCTCAGCGGTTCACCAAAGCTGGTTTAGGCATCTATCTTGCTAGTTTTCAGTTTTGTAGCATGAGCTAGGAAGAACAAACCAAAGTTGCTGGATTTTTTTTTAGCATTTGAATGTTCTTGTTTTTCTGGATTTTTGTGTTCCGAAGAGGGGGAAGAATGTGTGATCTTCTTATAAGTTTTCTTGTCTGTTTGGATTGTGTTAGATTAGGCGCTTCATTGCTTGGCTGGAAATTATGAAAGTGCATCAAGTTTGTTACAGAAACTCAAGTTTTCTACGTGGTTGCATGGAATCTGCATGCATGTTACAAAGAAAAATTGCATTCCAACCCCCCAGGTCTCCCTTTATTGCACTGTGGCCCAATTACATTCCAATCACCTGCAATTAGATCCTAATTTAATTACAACTTGAACCATTACTTGACCTTTTCTTGCTCTTGGACCTTCAAAGTTCCTAAAATGTTTCAATTGACCTTGATTGATTGGTTAGTGGTTGTTATTGGGTCCCTAGTCATTTTTTGTTATTTTAGAAACTTGATCAATGATTCACTTTTGCTTGGAAATTATGCATTACTTGACCATTTTAAGTTGCAATTGAAGAAAGATTCAATGATTTGGTGGATTCAAATTGCCTTATTTGCATTTTTATCATTAAATTGGTGCCTTAATCTCTTGCTTTGATGGTTTTAGCCCAAATTAGCTCTTTCTTCGGTGACTATAGCCCAAATTAAGTCTTGTTCACCTTATTAGCATTACACACGGGGAAGGTACAATTTCTTTTATTCCCTTTTGTCTCTCCTATGTGATCCAACGTGCTAAGTGAAAGTTGCATGTCTACTTTGCTTTCCTTGCTTTGCCTTAATTCCTTTCGTCTATTGCGTTTACTTTTGTTTTTATTAAGTCATTCTTTTATTTATTTATGGGGTATGTGTACACCTCTTGGCTTGTAATAGATAGGGCTTGGCGAGCGATTTGGTCCATTTTCCCCTTCCCCTTTTGTTTTAGTTAGCAAATGTAATAGATTCATTAGCTTGGTTGCATGCCTATGTGTTATGTGTTAAGTGCTTTATTAGGCTCTTGCATCTAGTCGAGCATGCTAAGTGTTATGTGCTACGTGTTTATAAGTGATTGGCATGTCTATTAGCTTTCCATAGCCATGGACGAATATGATGGATGAATGCACGTCACCACACTACTCCAACGCTAGTTGTGGTTCTTTGTTCCGTTTCCACTAGTCCAACGCTAGTCGGAATTCATAGAATGGGCTAGTCCAACGCTAGACCCTTAGGGATTTCCCCTCGTTAGTACATGTTTGCATGTTCATTACATGTCATGCATTCTTTTTAGTTTTATCATTTTGCATGCCCCTCGAACCCCTTTTCCCTTCATTTTAGGATTTTTGCATTTCATGCTAGTTATAGGGTTCATTTGCTTGAGTGTCCCCTTAAATATGGGATATAGACGAGTGTGGCTTTTTCTAAGCCTTAGCACGCTTGTTTTCCCTCTATAAAAGGGCAAATTGAGTCACGATTTAGGTCTCCCCGTACCCAATATGCATGGGTTCCCTAGGCTCATCCACTCTACCATTTTATACCCTCATCACACTTTCATTTTTCCTCCCATTTTGCACACGTGCACCTTTATGTTTCTTCACTTGCACACGAACACTTTTATCATCACTTGCACACGAACACTTTTATCATCACTTGCACACATGCACTTCATATTATCATTTCACATATCGTACCTTGCCCACTCACGTGCACATTTTCACTTACACATTCTTGTCTTTTATTACTTTTTCAAACTCATGTGCTCACATTGCATACATGCATTCCATTCATTTGCATCCCACTTGCATTATTCGTGACTTCTTCGAAGGATCGTTGTTGGGCTTCACAATTAATGTGATTGGCACCACTCAACCTTTGAAGAGAAATTTCCCCCAATACCCCTAGGTCTAGGGTTTGCATTCATGTAGTGCATCCAAATGTAATAAATTCTTTGATTAAAACAAGAAAATCTTTGATTAAATCATGCAACTAGCCTTGGCTAGGTCAAAGGGGTGCCTTGGATTTTATCCTTGCCTTCCCCTTTGTCAAATGTGACTCCCGAACCTTTTTCTTTGGTTTACGTGAGCTAGGAGTCGTTTAAAAAGGGTTTCTCACTAACTTTCTTAAAAAACTCATTTTTTTGGGTGACTTGGTACACCCTAACTCCATACCAAGTGGCGACTCCGCATTTTGTTTCAAAAAACCCTTTTTAAACTATAATTTTGGGTCAAATCGTCGCATTCTCAAAACCCCCATTTAGGCCCATTTTTCCAATCACAAAAAATACATTCTTTAAACCATTTATTTATTTTATCAAAAAATGGGGCGCGACAGTTGGCGACTCCACTGGGGACATTCGAGAGTCCAAGCAAATTTGATTTAATCAACCTTTTTCTTCTTTTAACCTTTTCATATATCACATTTGGGTGTTTTAGGGTTGCATTTTTCCTTTATTAGGATTTTTGCATTTCACGCGTATCCAACTACTCCCTCGCTCACGAATGTATGATTGGTTGATTGAATGTATGTTTACTTGCTTACCTCACGCTCGCATTGCATTTGGGGGGGTGTGTCACCTTAGAGCCTCGCGTTGGTTCTTGATCCCTCCCCTCCAAACGAGCACTAGCATACGCGCATACGCTTTAATTATTTTTACCCCTCATTTATTTTTCTTTTAGTGGTTTGTCACGCCACTCCACCCTATTAGGATTTTAGGCGACCCACTTGGACATGTGATCATATCACGACGTGTGCGTAGCATGATCCGAGGGGTCACTCGATCTTCCGCTTTAAACTTTAGGTTGATAACCTATTAGTTTTTAGTCGAAGGTTGAGGATTTTTTAGATTCGCCCAGACGGGTAGCCGTAACACGACGTGTGCGTAGCAACGTCTGGGGAATCGCTCGAGCCACCGACAAGGAACCTTGGGAGTGATGACCCTTGGTTTCCAAGTCTGAAGGCTCGGGGACCTATGACTTATCGAGTCTAGATGCATTAGTGAACCCTAACCTCATGCATCCATTTTAGTTTTACCTAGGATAGCGTCTGCCTTACCCTATTAGGGACACTATTCACGAGGGGAGGGGTCCAACCCCTTTCTCCTTTTATTGCTTTATTTCTTTGTGCTGATTTCGTTGCCACAATGTGTTATGTGTATTTATCTGGCTGAGCTAACCTTTCTTGGTTTTGTGTCCCCATTGCATTCACAAACCCTAGCAAATAAGAGGTCTGGCATGACCTTCTTTTAGAACCTACCCTCGTAGATAGGTTATTGCACGTTTAAAGATTTTGGTATATTGCATTCATAGATCAATAATTGCATAGCATTATAGGCCTACTTTAGGTCATGATTTCATTTCAAATTGCATGTTTTACTGCTTTAATAAAATGACATCATGCATAAACCCTAGAAAAGGAATGCCATTTAGGCGACCCCGTGCTAGGAATAAACCGCTCTGTGTCTCGGATACATAATCCAATGAGACTTGCACGTTTATATTTCCTGTACCATCCAAAGGGGGTAGTGCACAAGGTAAGGTGGGATCCGATCAGTTTCATGGAGCGATCTTTGGAATATGAGCGTCTAATAATCACTTTTTGGCCCTTTTATCAAGATTGGTAAAAATCCCTTGCTTAAAGGACATTAATTTGAAGAAATTCACAAACAATTCCTCGCTATTGAGATGATAAATAAATTGAGGCCAAAATTTGATTTTAGAAGGCTCATAGACTAATGCATCGCAATAAGCCGTCAATTCCATTCAATCCATTGGATCATGTTATTCATCAATTTCATCCAGTCCATTTTATCAATTTGTTCATTTGACTAGTTTATCCATTTTAGGGCAATCTAGTCGATTTTTGAATAAGATCACCGATTTCATTCCATTTATTTGATTAGTTTACCCATTCTTAGGTCAACTCAATCAATTTTGAATAAATTCAAATCATCAGATTCGTTCGATTTCATTTGACCAGTTTACCTATTTTTAGGACAATTCGGTCGATTTTGAATAAATCATCATTTCACTCGATCCGTTCGATCAATGGATTTCATTTTAAGGGTTATCCATTCGATTTTCAATAAATAAGCAAATTTCATTCAATGAATTTGACCATTTTACCCCTTTTGACACATCATGCATCGATCAAAATAAGCAATTCATTCGGACTTTGTCCTCATTTTTTAGGACGAATGTTTCTTCTCACTCCAAATTGGCCAAATGTTTCAAATCATTCTTCACTCAATCAATTGATCGGATTCATCAGGTATGGTATAGTGCCTACCCTAGAGGATCGCATTTTCATGCTAGGCCTACCCTTGGCATAAAAAGGGTTCCCCCATAGGACATGCATGCTGATTTTATAATCTTGATTACTAACTCTGGGTATTTTTCTTTTGTTTTTCCCCACCCCTGCATTCATAAAAATAAGTTCAATAAGGTGAAAAATATCTTTCCATATCTGATAACAATTTTAATCTGATAAGGTTTGAAAATTACAAGTATTACTTGATTCTCAGGCAAGCCTTACAATGTGAATTCGAAAATTCATTTGAAAGCGCTCGTGCAAAACATCTAAGGGATTTCATTGCTCAAAGGAAGAGGGCTATTAAGAGAGAAAATGTGTATACATGTGCAAAGGAATTTTGTAGAATTTTTCTCGTATGTATTGCTTTTAAATTTTTCAAACATTGGCATTAATGAATCTTTTATTCAGACAATTATTGTTTTGTATGTATATTCATGTACATTTCATTCTTTATTGAGCTCATTAAGAGATTTCATGATGAATTTTAAGAAATAAGACTGAATTGAGAGTTCTTTCAACCTCCAGCCTGAAAATTCGCAAGTGTATGCTTTCTAAAATCCTTGTGTACACTAGATTGCTGGTCCGAGCTACACAATAAGAGTGCTCAAAATTTAAAGAGGTCACTCAGAAGGCCCACGAGATACCTTTCTCCTTCACTTAACCCCAAAATAAAATCAGTCACATTGATTGATAAATTGCAAATTGAGGCAACCTTTGCTTGAAAATGTTCACTATGTCTAATCCAGTTCAATCCACATCTAAGCGAAAGCAAAAATGTGTATTATTCTTGTTTATTTTGAAAATTTGGAATGATACTTTGAGCATTCGTTTCTCTACCTATACACATTTTATCATTTGCTCTCCCATTTGAGCCTTTGAAAGAATAATTTCGTTTCAAATAAGAGCCCTAATGATCACTACCCTATATTGGAAAATTTTCAAATATCAAAAAGGGGAATGGATTTTCAATAACCATTTCGTTACTTTGGTTGTCATGAGGTGTAAGAATGATGCTTTGGCCGTCGTTTCTACAACCTAAACACTGATCATCCCTTGCATCCTCATTTGAGCTAAAAATTGGTGGTTCTTTTCAAGGGCACATA
Source organism: Coffea arabica (assembly GCF_036785885.1). NCBI lineage: Eukaryota > Viridiplantae > Streptophyta > Magnoliopsida > Gentianales > Rubiaceae > Coffea > Coffea arabica. The sequence goes on from NC_092321.1 coordinate 38,920,188, forward strand.
TGATCGTACCCCACATTGGGGAGGGAGATTGGAGAATTTTCCAAAAAGGGGAAAAGCAAAAATGCTAGAAAAGGAGGGAACCGCAAATTGGGGAAATTTGATTCCACTTGGGTTCCAATTTTGAAAAAAAGAAAAGAGAAGAAAAGAAAGAAATTTGTCCGCGTGGATCGCCTATGTTTCACAAATATGGATGAACAAGGGTCTTCCTCAATCAGTTAATTCAGATACATGCCAGAAATTTCGCATTAATGAAAGTTTCCTTTCAGAGTTATTGTAAGGAACGGAATAAAAGTCAGGCCCTCTTCTTTTCCGATCAAGCATCTATCCCTAATTATCCCTTTTGAGCCTTCAGAATGAAATACTTCGTTTGGCAACCCCTGAGAATCGCAAACCCCACACTGGGGCAAGTTTGAATTGAAGAGGAAAATTTCAAGAAGTGAAAAAGTGAAAAGCAACAAAATCAAAAACAAAAGAAGAAAAGAGAACCTCAGTTCAAAAATAAGCTGGGGCAATTTTTTTGAAAAATTCAAAAAAAAAAAAAAAAAAAGGCAAAAGGCCGAAAAATCAAAAGAAGAACGAAAAATGAAAGAGAAAAAGCCTCAATTGAGCATAAATTGGGGCAAAGCCTGATTTAACCCTAAAATAGGGTTGGCGCAACAATACGATCTCAGATTCTTCAAATCGCTTTTGAAATCCGCTTTCAAGCCTTAACTTTTCTAAGCACTCCACCTGACCCCATTACAAAAGCCGAAAGTCCTGACTTCTGTTCTTTGCAATGGCCTTGTCAAGGAAATTTCTGATGCCGAAAGTCTTAGCTGTATTTCTGAATTGCTTGGGTGTGAGGTTGACACTGCTCTTCATGTGAAACCCCGCGAGGGCCCTTTTGAAAAAGAAGGGAAAAGAGGGAAAAATGAGCAAAATGAATGCAAAAGAAAAATGCAAAAAGATTGGATGCTGAAAGTCCCTGTTGAGTGATGATAAAAAGTTAAATAAAGTCCAAGATCTTGGAGTCCAAAATGAGGGCAATTTTGAGAAAAACGTGATCTTCGGTGCAATGTTCTTGAAATTATTTCTTTAACTATCGTTTCAAGCCACATTACAAGCTAATAAAGTCCATCGTTGACTTATTCCTTCATGACAACCCAAGGTGAGGATTATGCTCATAGGAAATCCATCGATCACTCATGATCATAAGGGTATAACCAGTTTTCGCATGCTTGGCTATCATTTCTACCCATTTGTTGCAAGTTTAAAGCTTATATGTTGATTCAATTTTCTTAAGAAATAAGGGTGACAAACTATTTGCTTTCACTAAGATGTGATGTTGAATGGATTACAATTTTGAGCACAAGAACCAAACAAATTTTGGCTTCTCATTTCCCTTGGCCACCTCCAAGTCAGAAATAACACCCCACTCGATTGGCCCTGAAAGATGAGCCAATAAGAAATGGTGACCCGCTACTCTGGGCACCGATGCTAAAAGTGAGGATGAAAATTTGGTGTTATTCTGAGAGATTCATCATGAAATTTCTGCATGAACTCAACGTTCAAATTTCTTCACGTTGTATATGATTACTTTCTAAGTTTTGGAAAGTGCGATTTCTCTTGGTTCAAATGAATGGAGAGACATCCAAACCAATTTTGGCAATCAAATGGGCCCACGCTGGGGCAGAATTTTTATTTGCAAGATTTGGTGAAAACAAGCCTACACAGGGGCAAATTTTTTATAGTCCATTTGAGGATTTCGTCAAAGACTCAAACAAGACTTTCAAATCAATCACGTTGCCTTTTTCATGAAAATTTGAGTGCATGTAAGCCCCTGTGCAGGTATTCACAGTTGAAGTCGACGAAAAGCTTCTGAGTTGTGGAAGGCCGATGCCGAAGAAAGAGAAGGACCTACACTGGGGCAAATTATTTTTGGAAAAAAGATTCTCTCGAAAAATCAAAAAAAATTCAAAATTCAAAAATCAAGTTCAAATTTTTGTTTCTTGGAAAATCAAATTTAATTTCTTGTATCTTGACAAATCAAATCCAATTTCTTGACCAATTGGATGGCAGGATTGGGTCTTATCCCACTGACCATTCACAATGTCACGTTGGGCCTGGACTTCGTGCCGCCAACCTCACAAATGTCACGTTGGGCCTGGACTTTGTGCCGCCAACTTCACAACGATCATGTTGGGCTTGGTTTTTGTGCCGCCAACTTCACAACGATCACGTTGGGCTTGGTTTTCGTGCCACCAACTTCACAAAAGTCACGTTGGGCCTGGATTTTGTGCCGCCGACTCCACAAAAGTCATGTTGGGATTGTTTTTCATTCCACCACCGTTAGCATCGAGTCTATCTCACTAGCGTGTGCGTCTCATTCTACCACCGTTAGCATCGAGTCTATCTCACTAACGTGTGCGTCTTATTCTACCACCGTTAGCATCGAGTCCATCTCACTAACGTGTGCGTTTCATTCCACCACCGTTAGCATTGAGTCTATCTCACTAACGTGTGCGTTGTTCTTCTTCCATCATTAGCATTGAGTTTACCTCACTAATGTGTGTGTTCAAGTTCTCAAGGCAGGCTCGGGTGTTATCCCACTGACCAATTCATCACACTGGGGCAAATTTTCGAATAAATTTTCGAGCAAGTCTTACACAGTCTCTTTATACATACCCGCCTTTCAATTACATCGCCACTGGAGCGTGGGGTTAGTCTCGCCAGTGTGCATTCCATCTTCTCAGCCACAGGAGCATGAGGTGAGTCCCGCCAGTGAGCATTTCATTTTCACAGCCACTGGAGCGTGAGGTGAGTCTTGCCAGTGAGCATTTCATTTTGTACTGCCACTAGCCGTTGGGCCAGTCCCATGATTTAAAAGCTTATTCGGGCCAGTCCCATGATTAAAAGCTTATTCGGGCCAGTCCCATGATTAAAAGCTTATTCGGGTCAGTCCCGTTTTTTTAAATTTCTTGTTCGGGTCAGTCCCGTTTAAATTCTGTCCGGGTCAGTCCCGTTTAAATTTCTGTTCGGGTCAGTCCCGTTTAAATTCTGTTCGGGTCAGTCCCGTTTTAAATTCTGTTCGGGTCAGTCCCGTTTAAATTCTGTTCGGGTCAGTCCCGTTTTTTTTTTTAAATTTCTTGTTCGGGTCAGTCCCGTTTAAATTCTGTTCGGGTCAGTCCCGTTTTAAATTTCTTGTTCGGGTCAGTCCCGTTTAAATTTCTGTTCGGGTCAGTCCCGTTTAAATTCTGTTCGGGTCAGTCCCGTTTTAAATTCTGTTCGGGTCAGTCCCGTTTAAATTCTGTCCGGGTCAGTCCCGTTTAAATTTCTGTTCGGGTCAGTCCCGTTTAAATTCTGTTCGGGTCAGTCCCGTTTTAAATTCTGTTCGGGTCAGTCCCGTTTAAATTCTGTTCGGGTCAGTCCCGTTTTTTTTTTTAAATTTCTTGTTCGGGTCAGTCCCGTTTAAATTCTGTTCGGGTCAGTCCCGTTTTAAATTTCTTGTTCGGGTCAATCCCGTTTAAATTTCTGTTCGGGTCAGTCCCGTTTAAATTCTGTTCGGGTCAGTCCCGTTTTAAATTCTGTTCGGGTCAGTCCCGTTTAAATTCTGTTTGGTTCAGTCCCGTTTAAATTCTGTTCGGGTCAGTCCCGTTTTAAATTCTGTTCGGGTCAGTCCCGTTTAAATTCTGTTCGGGTCAGTCCCGTTTTAAATTCTGTTCGGGTCAGTCCCGTCTAAATTTCTGTCTCGGGTCAGTCCCGATTTTAAAATTTCCTGTCAGCGGTCAGTCCCCATTGCTAAAGCATCCATCGTTCGAGATGTTCGCAGCCTAATAACACAGGTAAGTATTTGGTGTCTACTTCTTTGTCTCAAGTTTTTTCAAAACTCAGACAAAGAGGGGCAAACTGTAGACACCAAATTTTTGGTGTTTTATTATTTATTTATTTACTATTCGTTTTTCATTTGTTCTATTTTTATTTGTCACAATTAGTTTTATTTATTTTTAGTTTTAGTTGTTTTAGCCATTTTAGCGTAGAATTTCTCAAAGGAAAAAGAAAAGTGTTAAAAAAAATATATATGTTTTAGTTGTTTAGTTTCATTATTTAAAATGAAAAGAAAAAAAATGAAAAATTGAAAATTGAAAATTGGAAAAAAGGAAAAAAAGGTCACGGCAATGCAGGAAGCTGCGTTTTTTGCCGCAGCTTGCAAAGGAGATTGGAAGAGGTCCTGGAGATGAAATTTGGAGCTGTAAAAGGCCAGGTGTCTAGGACACCTGGAGGGGGGGATGAATCTAGAAGGATAGCTAGGTTTTGAGAGATAGAGAGAGGTTACGGGGGGCAGAAAAAGAAAAAAGGAGGCAGCCGCAAAGGGGTAGAGGAGAAAAAGAAAAACAGAACGGCTGAGAGTCTTGAGGAAAAAAGGGAGAGACGGGAACAAGGGGAAATCAGAGAAAGAAAACCGTAAGAGGGAGGCGGCTGTGGGGGTAGAGAGAGAAAAAACAGAGAGGCTACGAAGAGTTTCTGAAAGAGAAAACCGAGAGAGGGCTTTTTGGTGACGGCTGGGGGGAGGTTGAAGGAATAGAGAAAACTGCAGCCGAGAGAGAGTGTGAGATAAAGACTAAAGAGAGAGCTGGGGTTGACGGGCTTGAGAAGAGAGCTACGGCAAGCAGAGAGAATGACGGCTGAAACAGGCGGCTGGGTAGAGAGATCAGAAAACAGGAAAAGGAACGGAAAAAGGGAGCTTTACAGAAGATTTTCCGACAGGAAAAGGCTGACCTTTTAGCCTCCCTCGGATGCATTTTTCTCTTTGGCTATAGCTTTGTTTGAGGTGATTTAAATTTCTGAATAATCTACGTCATTTGGGGAGGAGATTTCGTGTTGAACATTTCTGGGAAAAACCACTGAAACCCTTGAATCGAAGCTCCAGTTGCGAGCTTGTCCCTGCCGCATGCCGCTGCGACGAAATTTTCTTGGCTTCGTTTCAGCCAACTTCCCCGCTTCATTCTGATCTCCCCAGGGCTCCTCAGGGAGAGATCTCGGTTTCTGGGTAAACTACATCATGGAAGGAACAATTTCTGTTGAGACATCTTGAACGAAAAACAACTGGAAGGGTGTCAAATCTGGCGACAAAGGAGCTGCTCTGCCTCCACTGCACCGAACGAAAACGCAGCAGAAACTTTTGCTTTGGCCCAGCAATTCAGGTGATCGTTTCTGAGCCCCTCCCACACTAGTTTACGTCCCTCATTGTTTATGGATGGAGATAGTTTCCTTTGACTGAAACTTTCATGAAATTTCAGATTATTGCGTGAGCTTCTCCTTTTCTCTTGAATGAATTGTTTTTCCTTGGGTTTTATTTGCTTCTGATGTTGCGAAAGGGCTGTCTTTTGTGGTTTGAATTCATCAAAAGAATAGAGGGTTTCCATGCTATTTGTTTTGTGATTCGAATAAATCAAAGTTGGCTTTCAATGATTCTGGTCTCGTGTTTTCCTTTTGTGGCATGTTCAGCCGCGTTGCGTTGATCAAAGTGTTTAGTCATTAAGTGATGTTGGAGTGAGGGTCTTTGCTGGCTTTTTGTTTGAAGTCTTCTATGAAACTTGCACTTGAAAGCTTAATGTTGCAGGAAAATTCTGGAATGAATGTTGCAGCAGAAATTTTGCTTCGATCACTTCGCAGACTCCTTATTGGCTTTGATGGATTTTTTTTAGTTGCATCATGAAGCTGATGATGTTTGTAGTATGTTCCTGATGCATGTGTCTTTCCTGCTGTGTGTATTTTGGGTTACTTCTATAGCCTTAATCTCACCCATAAAATGCTTTACCATTGGCTTTGTTAAAATGAAAGTTTGGAATTCTTGGCTGAAACAAAAAGCTGCGTCCCATTTTTATGTTTGCTGTCTCCCACGCTCCCCTCAGCGGTTCACCAAAGCTGGTTTAGGCATCTATCTTGCTAGTTTTCAGTTTTGTAGCATGAGCTAGGAAGAACAAACCAAAGTTGCTGGATTTTTTTTTAGCATTTGAATGTTCTTGTTTTTCTGGATTTTTGTGTTCCGAAGAGGGGGAAGAATGTGTGATCTCCTTATAAGTTTTCTTGTCTGTTTGGATTGTGTTAGATTAGGCGCTTCATTGCTTGGCTGGAAATTATGAAAGTGCATCAAGTTTGTTACAGAAACTCAAGTTTTCTACGTGGTTGCATGGAATCTGCATGCATGTTACAAAGAAAAATTGCATTCCAACCCCCCAGGTCTCCCTTTATTGCACTGTGGCCCAATTACATTCCAATCACCTGCAATTAGATCCTAATTTAATTACAACTTGAACCATTACTTGACCTTTTCTTGCTCTTGGACCTTCAAAGTTCCTAAAATGTTTCAATTGACCTTGATTGATTGGTTAGTGGTTGTTATTGGGTCCCTAGTCATTTTTTGTTATTTTAGAAACTTGATCAATGATTCACTTTTGCTTGGAAATTATGCATTACTTGACCATTTTAAGTTGCAATTGAAGAAAGATTCAATGATTTGGTGGATTCAAATTGCCTTATTTGCATTTTTATCATTAAATTGGTGCCTTAATCTCTTGCTTTGATGGTTTTAGCCCAAATTAGCTCTTTCTTCGGTGACTATAGCCCAAATTAAGTCTTGTTCACCTTATTAGCATTACACACGGGGAAGGTACAATTTCTTTTATTCCCTTTTGTCTCTCCTATGTGATCCAACGTGCTAAGTGAAAGTTGCATGTCTACTTTGCTTTCCTTGCTTTGCCTTAATTCCTTTCGTCTATTGCGTTTACTTTTTTTTTTATTAAGTCATTCTTTTATTTATTTATGGGATATGTGTACACCTCTTGGCTTGTAATAGATAGGGCTTGGCGAGCGATTTGGTCCATTTTCCCCTTCCCCTTTTGTTTTAGTTAGCAAATGTAATAGATTCATTAGCTTGGTTGCATGCCTATGTGTTATGTGTTAAGTGCTTTATTAGGCTCTTGCATCTAGTCGAGCATGCTAAGTGTTATGTGCTACGTGTTTATAAGTGATTGGCATGTCTATTTGCTTTCCATAGCCATGGACGAATATGATGGATGAATGCACGTCACCACACTAGTCCAACGCTAGTTGTGGTTCTTTGTTCCGTTTCCACTAGTCCAACGCTAGTCGGAATTCATAGAATGGGCTAGTCCAACGCTAGACCCTTAGGGATTTCCCCTCGTTAGTACATGTTTGCATGTTCATTACATGTCATGCATTCTTTTTAGTTTTATCATTTTTGCATGCTCCCCGAACCCCTTTTCCCTCCATTTTAGGATTTTTGCATTTCATGCTAGTTATAGGGTTCATTTGCTTGAGAGTCCCCTTAAATATGGGATATAGACGAGTGTGGCTTTTTCTAAGCCTTAGCACGCTTGTATTCCCTCTATAAAAGGGCAAATTGAGTCACGATTTAGGGCTCCCCGTACCCAATATGCATGAATTCCCTAGGCTCATGCATTTTTAAATCCACTCTACCATTTTCTACCCTCATCACACTTTCATTTTTCCTCCCATTTTGCACACGTGCACCTTTATGTTTCTTCACTTGCACACGAACACTTTTATCATCACTTGCACACATGCACTTCATATTATCATTTCACATACCGTACCTTGCCCACTCACGTGCACATTTTCACTTACACATTCTTGTCTTTTATTACTTTTTCAAACTCATGTGCTCACATTGCATACATGCATTCCATTCATTTGCATCCCACTTGCATTATTCGTGACTTCTTCGAAGGATCGTTATTGGGCTTCACAATTAATGTGATTGGCACCACTCAACCTTTGAAGAGAAATTTCCCCCAATACCCCTAGGTCTAGGGTTTGCATTCATGTAGTGCATCCAAATGTAATAAATTCTTTGATTAAAATAAGAAAATCTTTGATTAAATCATGCAACTAGCCTTGGCTAGGTCAAAGGGGTGCCTTGGATTTTATCCTTGCCTTCCCCTTTGTCAAATGTGACTCCCGAACCTTTTTCTTTGGTTTACGTGGGCTAGGAGTCGTTTAAAAAGGGTTTCTCACTAACTTTCTTAAAAAACTCATTTTTTTGGGTGACTTGGTACACCCTAACTCCATACCAAGTGGCGACTCCGTATTTTGTTTCAAAAAACCCTTTTTAAACTATAATTTTGGGTCAAATCGTCGCATTCTCAAAACCCCCATTTAGGCCCATTTTTCCAATCACAAAAAATACATTCTTTAAACCATTTATTTATTTTATCAAAAAATGGCGCGCGACAGTTGGCGACTCCACTGGGGACATTCGAGAGTCCAAGCAAATTTGATTTAATCAACCTTTTTCTTCTTTTAACCTTTTCATATATCACATTTGGGTGTTTTAGGGTTGCATTTTTCCATTATTAGGATTTTTACATTTCACGCGTATCCAACTACTCCCTCCCAATACATTTGTTAAACCATTTATTTATTTATCAAAATTTTTTTTTTTTTAAAATTTCTTGTTCGGGTCAGTCCCGTTTAAATTCTGTTCGGGTCAGTCCCGTTTTAAATTCTGTTCGGGTCAGTCCCGTTTAAATTTCTGTTCGGGTCAGTCTCGTTTTAAATTTCTGTTCGGGTCAGTCCCGTTTTAAATTCTGTTCGGGTCAGTCCCGTTTAAATTCTGTTCGGGTCAGTCCCGTTTTAAATTCCTGTTCGGGTCAGTCCCGTCTAAATTTCTGTCTCGGGTCAGTCCCGATTTTAAAATTTCCTGTCAGCGGTCAGTCCCCATTGCTAAAGCATCCATCGTTCGAGATGTTCGCAGCCTAATAACACAGGTAAGTATTTGGTGTCTACTTCTTTGTCTCAAGTTTTTTCAAAACTCAGACAAAGAGGGGCAAACTGTAGACACCAAATTTTTGGTGTTTTATTATTTATTTATTTACTATTCATTTTTCATTTGTTCTATTTTTATTTGTCACAATTAGTTTTATTTATTTTTAGTTTTAGTTGTTTTAGCCATTTTAGCGTAGAATTTCTCAAAGGAAAAAGAAAAGTGTTAAAAAAAATATATATGTTTTAGTTGTTTAGTTTCATTATTTAAAATGAAAAGAAAAAAAATGAAAAATTGAAAATTGAAAATTGGAAAAAAGGAAAAAAGGTCACGGCAATGCAGGAAGCTGCGTTTTTTGCCGCAGCTTGCAAAGGAGATTGGAAGAGGTCCTGGAGATGAAATTTGGAGCTGTAAAAGGCCAGGTGTCTAGGACACCTGGAGGGGGGGATGAATCTAGAAGGATAGCTAGGTTTTGAGAGATGGAGAGAGGTTACGGGGGGCAGAAAAAGAAAAAAGGAGGCAGCCGCAAAGGGGTAGAGGAGAAAAAGAAAAATAGAACGGCTGAGAGTCTTGAGGAAAAAAGGGAGAGACGGGAACAAGGGGAAATCAGAGAAAGAAAACCGTAAGAGTGGTGGGCTAGATTAGAACTGAAAGGCAAGAATAGAGGGGAGAGAGGGGAATTTTTAGAAGGCAACAAAAGAAAAGGCAGCCGAGAGGAGGGTTTTGAGAGTGGAGTGACGGCAGAAAACAGAGAAAGGGGCTGAGATAGAGGACGGCTAAAAAGAACAGGGTTCTTGGAGAAGGAGTGCCAGGAGAGCTGAGGTTAGTGACGATAGAAAGCAAAAAGGGAAGGCTACGGTATCTGGTAGCAGCAAGAAAGAGGAGAGACCGCTGGAAAGGAATCAAAGCAAAAAGGGAAGGAAGCTAATCATCTGTTTTCGCTCATCCGAGCCCAATCCAGAAAACTTCCTGAGGTATCTCTTGAACTAATCTCTTAGCTTTTCCGTTTTTTCTTCACGGCTGAGCTGGTTTCTTGCATCTTTGGTTTGCTTGTTTGGGCCGCTGTTGATGCTGGTAGTTGTTCGCTGGGTTAGGTGTTTTGTTCGTCTCTGTTGCTTTAATTTCATAATAAAAATGTAATCTTTGATTTGGTTAAGATGTCAAGGCTTTGGGATATGGTTGGAGCTTCATGTTTTCGTGGGATTCTGGTGCTTAAATCCAAAGGTTTTATGTGTGGGTTGAAAATAATGCTTGATAATATAGTTGCAAAAGGTTTCTAGCTATGCTTGTTTCCTGTTTTGAATTTCTTTTTGCATATGTGGAGACTCAATTTCTGTGCTATCCGGTTGAGTGGATTGATTAAGTTGTGTTTTGAATTTAGAATCTATATGAAAGGGAAATGGCAGCAGGTTGGAATTGCCGAAAGCCTTTCAGCTGCTGCATTTTTCTCCTTTGGCAGAAAGCCTTGTCCTCATTTTTGGCTTGTGTGAAGGTCTTTAGTGTTTCTGATTTTGTCATTTCCTTGCATGCGTGACAAGAGCTTGAAGCTGGTTTTCGATTTGAGATGATTGTATAAATCTACCATGCTATGTGCCGAAGCTCAAAAGCATTGTTTGCTGAAGCTCCAAATCATTTTGCATGAAAATATTCCAGTTTTGCATGTGTTTCGATTAAATGTTGAAAACCATGGCATGCATGACGAGCTTGATAAGAATTGGAAATTGGAACTTGTTTGAGTTGAAATGCATGAATGTAGCTAAGCAGGAACAAGCAGAAATGGTTTTAACTCGGTTTATGTTCCCTTGGTCAGTTTCTTCTTTTTCTTTTTCTTTTGGCTCATGGTTGTCTTCCTGCGTATAAGGAAGCTGAGACATTGCAGAAATGAGCTCATGAATAAGTTCCAACTTGCTAGCTTCTCATAGTTTTTCTTTCCTCTCTTTGTTGGCATGTCACGGCTCTGTCTCGTTTGTTCTTGAGCTGCGTGGGCTGCTAAATGGTTTAAGTTGCAGCAAGCATCTTCATGGGTTGTATTTTGGTTGCTTTGTGGTCCAGTTTTTAATATGTTTTGCTGAACATTCTGGTTTGGTTGAGTTGAGCAAAGATTGAGAACCTCTGTTGTTTCCTTCTTTGTTCTCTTGCTTGGATACTCTGTTGGGATCACTAATGATAGATGATTATGGCCTAAGTTGATGATTTGGGATTCCTATGAGTTGGGTTGGCAAACAAATGAACTTTGTGCATTTTTCTGGAATGAAATACGCATGGTTTGAAGCTGCAAAGGATTGCAGCAGGATTTTGCAGAAGTAAAGAAAGTTTCAGTTTTTCTAACGTATGCATGCATGGGAAAATTCTGAATGTAGCACTTTGACCCCTCAAGTTTCCCCTTATGCCACTATGACCCAGAAAATTGAGAAAATTAATCAATTTGGTCCCTATGATTTTGCAGCAATGTCACAAAGATCCAATTACATTCCAATCCCTTGCAATTGAATCCTAATTTAATTGAATTTGAGTCGTTATTTGGCTTTTTGGACCTTTGAAGTTTTTAAGCATTGCATTTGGACTTGAATGATTGGTTAAAGGTCGTTTTGAGCTTCCATTAGTTGCTATAGTTGGGAGTTTTGATGAGTTATTCCATTTTTCCTTGGTCATTATGCATTTCTTTAATTAATTACAATTGAACAAAGATTCGATGTAGATGGAATCAAGTTAGCTTATATATGTTTTACCGCTAAATTGGTGCATTAATCCTTTGCTTTGATGGTTTTAGCCCAAGTTATCCTTTTTTTGGTGACCCTAGTCCAAATTGAGTCCTTTTACTCTATCAACGTCATGAATGGGGAGGTATAATTTCTTTTATCTTTTTTTTGTCTCTCCTATGTGATCCAACGTGCTAAGTGAAAATTGCATGTCTACTTTGCTTTCCTAGCCTTTCCTTAATTCCTTTTATTTCTGTCATTTACTTTTGCTTTTTATTTAAGTTATTCTTTATGGGGTATGTGTACACCTCTTGGCTTGTAATAGATACGGCTTGGAGGAGCATTTGATGAAGACCTATCGAAGTCATGTGCCTAGCTAGCAAATGTAATAGTTGGGGCTTTAATTATCTTAGGTGTCTTGCATGCTTAGTTGCTACGTGTTAATTTGTTTTGTTAGGGCCTTGCATCTAGTCGAGCATGCTAAATGTTATGTGCTATGTGTTTATAAGTGTTTGGCATGTCTACTCGCTTTCCATAGCCATGAATGAATGTGATGGATGGATGTGCGTTTCCACTAGTCCAACGCTAGTCGGAATTCATAGAATGGGCTAGTCCAACGCTAGACCCTTAGGGATTTCCCCTCGTTAGTACATGTTTGCATGTTCATTACATGTCATGCATTCTTTTTAGTTTTATCATTTTGCATGCCCCTCGATCCCCTTTTCCCTCCATTTTAGGATTTGTCCATTTCATGCTAGTTATAGGGTTCATTTGCTTGAGAGTCCCCTTAAATATGGGATATAGACGAGTGTGGCTTTTTCTAAGCCTTGGCACGCTTGTATTCCCTCTATAAAAGGGCAAATTGAGTCACGATTTAAGTCTCCCCGTACCCAATATGCATGAATTCCCTAGGCTCATGCATTCTTAAATCCACATTTTCATTTTCTTTCCCCCCATTTTGCACACGTGCACCTTTATGTTGCTTCACTTGCACACGAACTTTTATCATCGCTTGCACACATGTACTTCATATTATCATTTCACATACCGCACCTTGCCCATTCACGTGCACATTTTCACTTACATATTTATTGTCTTTTATTACTTTTTCAAACTCATGTCTTCACATTGCATACATGCATTCCATTCATTTGCATCCCACTCGCATTATTCGTGACTTCTTCAAAGGATCGTTATTGGGCTTCACAATCAATGTGATTGGCACCACTCAACCTTTGAAGAGAAATTTCCCCCAATACCCCTAGGTCTAGGGTTTGCATTCATGTAGTGCATCCAAATGTAATAAATTCTTTGGTTAAAACAAGAAAATCTTTGATTAAATCATGCAACTAGCTTTGGCTAGGTCAAAGGGGTGCCTTGGATTTTATCCTTGCCTTCCCCTTTGTCAAATGTGACTCCCGAACCTTTTTCTTTGGTTTACGTGGACTAGGAGTCGTTTAAAAAAGGGGTTTCTTACTACTTTTTCCTATTATTTCTTTAAAAATTCATTTTTTGGTGACTTGGTACACCTTAACTCATTACCAAGTGGCGACTCCAATTTTTATTTTAAAAAACCCTTTTTAAACTATAATTTTGGGTCAAATCGTCGCATTCTCAACCCCCCATTTAGACCCATTTTTTCTTTTAAATCACAATTCATTTTCCAATCACAAAAAAATAAATGGTTTAAAGAATTTATTTATTTATCAAAAAATGGGGCGCGACAGTTGGCGACTCCACTGGGGACATTCGAGAGTCCAAGCAAATTTGATTTAATCAACCTTTTTCTTCTTTTAACCTTTTCATATATCACATTTGGGTGTTTTAGGGTTGCATTTTTCCTTTATTAGGATTTTTGCATTTCACGCGTATCCAACTACTCCCTCGCTCACGAATGTATGATTGGTTGATTGAATGTATGTTTACTTGCTTACCTCACGCTCGCATTGCATTTGGGGGGGTGTGTCACCTTAGAGCCTCGCGTTGGTTCTTGATCCCTCCCCTCCAAACGAGCACTAGCATACGCGCATACGCTTTAATTATTTTTACCCCTCATTTATTTTTCTTTTAGTGGTTTGTCACGCCACTCCACCCTATTAGGATTTTAGGCGACCCACTTGGACATGTGATCATATCACGACGTGTGCGTAGCATGATCCGAGGGGTCACTCGATCTTCCGCTTTAAACTTTAGGTTGATAACCTATTAGTTTTTAGTCGAAGGTTGAGGATTTTTTAGATTCGCCCAGACGGGTAGCCGTAACACGACGTGTGCGTAGCAACGTCTGGGGAATCGCTCGAGCCACCGACAAGGAACCTTGGGAGTGATGACCCTTGGTTTCCAAGTCTGAAGGCTCGGGGACCTATGACTTATCGAGTCTAGATGCATTAGTGAACCCTAACCTCATGCATCCATTTTAGTTTTACCTAGGATAGCGTCTGCCTTACCCTATTAGGGACACTATTCACGAGGGGAGGGGTCCAACCCCTTTCTCCTTTTATTGCTTTATTTCTTTGTGCTGATTTCGTTGCCACAATGTGTTATGTGTATTTATCTGGCTGAGCTAACCTTTCTTGGTTTTGTGTCCCCATTGCATTCACAAACCCTAGCAAATAAGAGGTCTGGCATGACCTTCTTTTAGAACCTACCCTCGTAGATAGGTTATTGCACGTTTAAAGATTTTGGTATATTGCATTCATAGATCAATAATTGCATAGCATTATAGGCCTACTTTAGGTCATGATTTCATTTCAAATTGCATGTTTTACTGCTTTAATAAAATGACATCATGCATAAACCCTAGAAAAGGAATGCCATTTAGGCGACCCCGTGCTAGGAATAAACCGCTCTGTGTCTCGGATACATAATCCAATGAGACTTGCACGTTTATATTTCCTGTACCATCCAAAGGGGGTAGTGCACAAGGTAAGGTGGGATCCGATCAGTTTCATGGAGCGATCTTTGGAATATGAGCGTCTAATAATCACTTTTTGGCCCTTTTATCAAGATTGGTAAAAATCCCTTGCTTAAAGGACATTAATTTGAAGAAATTCACAAACAATTCCTCGCTATTGAGATGATAAATAAATTGAGGCCAAAATTTGATTTTAGAAGGCTCATAGACTAATGCATCGCAATAAGCCGTCAATTCCATTCAATCCATTGGATCATGTTATTCATCAATTTCATCCAGTCCATTTTATCAATTTGTTCATTTGACTAGTTTATCCATTTTAGGGCAATCTAGTCGATTTTTGAATAAGATCACCGATTTCATTCCATTTATTTGATTAGTTTACCCATTCTTAGGTCAACTCAATCAATTTTGAATAAATTCAAATCATCAGATTCGTTCGATTTCATTTGACCAGTTTACCTATTTTTAGGACAATTCGGTCGATTTTGAATAAATCATCATTTCACTCGATCCGTTCGATCAATGGATTTCATTTTAAGGGTTATCCATTCGATTTTCAATAAATAAGCAAATTTCATTCAATGAATTTGACCATTTTACCCCTTTTGACACATCATGCATCGATCAAAATAAGCAATTCATTCGGACTTTGTCCTCATTTTTTAGGACGAATGTTTCTTCTCACTCCAAATTGGCCAAATTTTTCAAATCATTCTTCACTCAATCAATTGATCGGATTCATCAGGTATGGTATAGTGCCTACCCTAGAGGATCGCATTTTCATGCTAGGCCTACCCTTGGCATAAAAAGGGTTCCCCCATAGGACATGCATGCTGATTTTATAATCTTGATTACTAACTCTGGGTATTTTTCTTTTGTTTTTCCCCACCCCTGCATTCATAAAAATAAGTTCAATAAGGTGAAAAATATCTTTCCATATCTGATAACAATTTTAATCTGATAAGGTTTGAAAATTACAAGTATTACTTGATTCTCAGGCAAGCCTTACAATGTGAATTCGAAAATTCATTTCAAAGCGCTCGTGCAAAACATCTAAGGGATTTCATTGCTCAAAGGAAGAGGGCTATTAAGAGAGAAAATGTGTATACATGTGCAAAGGAATTTTGTAGAATTTTTCTCGTATGTATTGCTTTTAAATTTTTCAAACATTGGCATTAATGAATCTTTTATTCAGACAATTATTGTTTTGTATGTATATTCATGTACATTTCATTCTTTATTGAGCTCATTAAGAGATTTCATGATGAATTTTAAGAAATAAGACTGAATTGAGAGTTCTTTCAACCTCCAGCCTGAAAATTCGCAAGTGTATGCTTTCTAAAATCCTTGTGTACACTAGATTGCTGGTCCGAGCTACACAATAAGAGTGCTCAAAATTTAAAGAGGTCACTCAGAAGGCCCACGAGATACCTTTCTCCTTCACTTAACCCCAAAATAAAATCAGTCACATTGATTGATAAATTGCAAATTGGGGCAACCTTTGCTTGAAAATGTTCACTATGTCTAATCCAGTTCAATCCACATCTAAGCGAAAGCAAAAATGTGTATTATTCTTGTTTATTTTGAAAATTTGGAATGATACTTTGAGCATTCGTTTCTCTACCTATACACATTTTATCATTTGCTCTCCCATTTGAGCCTTTGAAAGAATAATTTCGTTTCAAATAAGAGCCCTAATGATCACTACCCTATATTGGAAAATTTTCAAATATCAAAAAGGGGAATGGATTTTCAATAACCATTTCGTTACTTTGGTTGTCATGAGGTGTAAGAATGATGCTTTGGCCGTCGTTTCTACAACCTAAACACTGATCATCCCTTGCATCCTCATTTGAGCTAAAAATTGGTGGTTCTTTTCGAGGGCACATATGATCGTACCCCACATTGGGGAGGGAGATTGGAGAATTTTCCAAAAAGGGGAAAAGCAAAAATGCTAGAAAAGGAGGGAACCGCAAATTGGGGAAATTTGATTCCACTTGGGTTCCAATTTTGAAAAAAAGAAAAGAGAAGAAAAGAAAGAAATTTGTCCGCGTGGATCGCCTATGTTTCACAAATATGGATGAACAAGGGTCTTCCTCAATCAGTTAATTCAGATACATGCCAGAAATTTCGCATTAATGAAAGTTTCCTTTCAGAGTTATTGTAAGGAACGGAATAAAAGTCAGGCCCTCTTCTTTTCCGATCAAGCATCTATCCCTAATTATCCCTTTTGAGCCTTCAGAATGAAATACTTCGTTTGGCAACCCCTGAGAATCGCAAACCCCACACTGGGGCAAGTTTGAATTGAAGAGGAAAATTTCAAGAAGTGAAAAAGTGAAAAGCAACAAAATCAAAAACAAAAGAAGAAAAGAGAACCTCAGTTCAAAAATAAGCTGGGGCAATTTTTTTGAAAAATTCAAAAAAAAAAAAAAAAAAAGGCAAAAGGCCGAAAAATCAAAAGAAGAACGAAAAATGAAAGAGAAAAAGCCTCAATTGAGCATAAATTGGGGCAAAGCCTGATTTAACCCTAAAATAGGGTTGGCGCAACAATGCGATCTCAGATTCTTCAAATCGCTTTTGAAATCCGCTTTCAAGCCTTAACTTTTCTAAGCACTCCACCTGACCCCATTACAAAAGCCGAAAGTCCTGACTTCTGTTCTTTGCAATGGCCTTGTCAAGGAAATTTCTGATGCCGAAAGTCTTAGCTGTATTTCTGAATTGCTTGGGTGTGAGGTTGACACTGCTCTTCATGTGAAACCCCGCGAGGGCCCTTTTGAAAAAGAAGGGAAAAGAGGGAAAAATGAGCAAAATGAATGCAAAAGAAAAATGCAAAAAGATTGGATGCTGAAAGTCCCTGTTGAGTGATGATAAAAAGTTAAATAAAGTCCAAGATCTTGGAGTCCAAAATGAGGGCAATTTTGAGAAAAACGTGATCTTCGGTGCAATGTTCTTGAAATTATTTCTTTAACTATCGTTTCAAGCCACATTACAAGCTAATAAAGTCCATCGTTGACTTATTCCTTCATGACAACCCAAGGTGAGGATTATGCTCATAGGAAATCCATCGATCACTCATGATCATAAGGGTATAACCAGTTTTCGCATGCTTGGCTATCATTTCTACCCATTTGTTGCAAGTTTAAAGCTTATATGTTGATTCAATTTTCTTAAGAAATAAGGGTGACAAACTATTTGCTTTCACTAAGATGTGATGTTGAATGGATTACAATTTTGAGCACAAGAACCAAACAAATTTTGGCTTCTCATTTCCCTTGGCCACCTCCAAGTCAGAAATAACACCCCACTCGATTGGCCCTGAAAGATGAGCCAATAAGAAATGGTGACCCGCTACTCTGGGCACCGATGCTAAAAGTGAGGATGAAAATTTGGTGTTATTCTGAGAGATTCATCATGAAATTTCTGCATGAACTCAACGTTCAAATTTCTTCACGTTGTATATGATTACTTTCTAAGTTTTGGAAAGTGCGATTTCTCTTGGTTCAAATGAATGGAGAGACATCCAAACCAATTTTGGCAATCAAATGGGCCCACGCTGGGGCAGAATTTTTATTTGCAAGATTTGGTGAAAACAAGCCTACACAGGGGCAAATTTTTTATAGTCCATTTGAGGATTTCGTCAAAGACTCAAACAAGACTTTCAAATCAATCACGTTGCCTTTTTCATGAAAATTTGAGTGCATGTAAGCCCCTGTGCAGGTATTCACAGTTGAAGTCGACGAAAAGCTTCTGAGTTGTGGAAGGCCGATGCCGAAGAAAGAGAAGGACCTACACTGGGGCAAATTATTTTTGGAAAAAAGATTCTCTCGAAAAATCAAAAAAAATTCAAAATTCAAAAATCAAGTTCAAATTTTTGTTTCTTGGAAAATCAAATTTAATTTCTTGTATCTTGACAAATCAAATCCAATTTCTTGACCAATTGGATGGCAGGATTGGGTCTTATCCCACTGACCATTCACAATGTCACGTTGGGCCTGGACTTCGTGCCGCCAACCTCACAAATGTCACGTTGGGCCTGGACTTTGTGCCGCCAACTTCACAACGATCATGTTGGGCTTGGTTTTTGTGCCGCCAACTTCACAACGATCACGTTGGGCTTGGTTTTCGTGCCACCAACTTCACAAAAGTCACGTTGGGCCTGGATTTTGTGCCGCCGACTCCACAAAAGTCATGTTGGGATTGTTTTTCATTCCACCACCGTTAGCATCGAGTCTATCTCACTAGCGTGTGCGTCTCATTCTACCACCGTTAGCATCGAGTCTATCTCACTAACGTGTGCGTCTTATTCTACCACCGTTAGCATCGAGTCCATCTCACTAACGTGTGCGTTTCATTCCACCACCGTTAGCATTGAGTCTATCTCACTAACGTGTGCGTTGTTCTTCTTCCATCATTAGCATTGAGTTTACCTCACTAATGTGTGTGTTCAAGTTCTCAAGGCAGGCTCGGGTGTTATCCCACTGACCAATTCATCACACTGGGGCAAATTTTCGAATAAATTTTCGAGCAAGTCTTACACAGTCTCTTTATACATACCCGCCTTTCAATTACATCGCCACTGGAGCGTGGGGTTAGTCTCGCCAGTGTGCATTCCATCTTCTCAGCCACAGGAGCATGAGGTGAGTCCCGCCAGTGAGCATTTCATTTTCACAGCCACTGGAGCGTGAGGTGAGTCTTGCCAGTGAGCATTTCATTTTGTACTGCCACTAGCCGTTGGGCCAGTCCCATGATTTAAAAGCTTATTCGGGCCAGTCCCATGATTAAAAGCTTATTCGGGCCAGTCCCATGATTAAAAGCTTATTCGGGTCAGTCCCGTTTTTTTAAATTTCTTGTTCGGGTCAGTCCCGTTTAAATTCTGTCCGGGTCAGTCCCGTTTAAATTTCTGTTCGGGTCAGTCCCGTTTAAATTCTGTTCGGGTCAGTCCCGTTTTAAATTCTGTTCGGGTCAGTCCCGTTTAAATTCTGTTCGGGTCAGTCCCGTTTTTTTTTTTAAATTTCTTGTTCGGGTCAGTCCCGTTTAAATTCTGTTCGGGTCAGTCCCGTTTTAAATTTCTTGTTCGGGTCAGTCCCGTTTAAATTTCTGTTCGGGTCAGTCCCGTTTAAATTCTGTTCGGGTCAGTCCCGTTTTAAATTCTGTTCGGGTCAGTCCCGTTTAAATTCTGTCCGGGTCAGTCCCGTTTAAATTTCTGTTCGGGTCAGTCCCGTTTAAATTCTGTTCGGGTCAGTCCCGTTTTAAATTCTGTTCGGGTCAGTCCCGTTTAAATTCTGTTCGGGTCAGTCCCGTTTTTTTTTTTAAATTTCTTGTTCGGGTCAGTCCCGTTTAAATTCTGTTCGGGTCAGTCCCGTTTTAAATTTCTTGTTCGGGTCAATCCCGTTTAAATTTCTGTTCGGGTCAGTCCCGTTTAAATTCTGTTCGGGTCAGTCCCGTTTTAAATTCTGTTCGGGTCAGTCCCGTTTAAATTCTGTTTGGTTCAGTCCCGTTTAAATTCTGTTCGGGTCAGTCCCGTTTTAAATTCTGTTCGGGTCAGTCCCGTTTAAATTCTGTTCGGGTCAGTCCCGTTTTAAATTCTGTTCGGGTCAGTCCCGTCTAAATTTCTGTCTCGGGTCAGTCCCGATTTTAAAATTTCCTGTCAGCGGTCAGTCCCCATTGCTAAAGCATCCATCGTTCGAGATGTTCGCAGCCTAATAACACAGGTAAGTATTTGGTGTCTACTTCTTTGTCTCAAGTTTTTTCAAAACTCAGACAAAGAGGGGCAAACTGTAGACACCAAATTTTTGGTGTTTTATTATTTATTTATTTACTATTCGTTTTTCATTTGTTCTATTTTTATTTGTCACAATTAGTTTTATTTATTTTTAGTTTTAGTTGTTTTAGCCATTTTAGCGTAGAATTTCTCAAAGGAAAAAGAAAAGTGTTAAAAAAAATATATATGTTTTAGTTGTTTAGTTTCATTATTTAAAATGAAAAGAAAAAAAATGAAAAATTGAAAATTGAAAATTGGAAAAAAGGAAAAAAAGGTCACGGCAATGCAGGAAGCTGCGTTTTTTGCCGCAGCTTGCAAAGGAGATTGGAAGAGGTCCTGGAGATGAAATTTGGAGCTGTAAAAGGCCAGGTGTCTAGGACACCTGGAGGGGGGGATGAATCTAGAAGGATAGCTAGGTTTTGAGAGATAGAGAGAGGTTACGGGGGGCAGAAAAAGAAAAAAGGAGGCAGCCGCAAAGGGGTAGAGGAGAAAAAGAAAAACAGAACGGCTGAGAGTCTTGAGGAAAAAAGGGAGAGACGGGAACAAGGGGAAATCAGAGAAAGAAAACCGTAAGAGGGAGGCGGCTGTGGGGGTAGAGAGAGAAAAAACAGAGAGGCTACGAAGAGTTTCTGAAAGAGAAAACCGAGAGAGGGCTTTTTGGTGACGGCTGGGGGGAGGTTGAAGGAATAGAGAAAACTGCAGCCGAGAGAGAGTGTGAGATAAAGACTAAAGAGAGAGCTGGGGTTGACGGGCTTGAGAAGAGAGCTACGGCAAGCAGAGAGAATGACGGCTGAAACAGGCGGCTGGGTAGAGAGATCAGAAAACAGGAAAAGGAACGGAAAAAGGGAGCTTTACAGAAGATTTTCCGACAGGAAAAGGCTGACCTTTTAGCCTCCCTCGGATGCATTTTTCTCTTTGGCTATAGCTTTGTTTGAGGTGATTTAAATTTCTGAATAATCTACGTCATTTGGGGAGGAGATTTCGTGTTGAACATTTCTGGGAAAAACCACTGAAACCCTTGAATCGAAGCTCCAGTTGCGAGCTTGTCCCTGCCGCATGCCGCTGCGACGAAATTTTCTTGGCTTCGTTTCAGCCAACTTCCCCGCTTCATTCTGATCTCCCCAGGGCTCCTCAGGGAGAGATCTCGGTTTCTGGGTAAACTACATCATGGAAGGAACAATTTCTGTTGAGACATCTTGAACGAAAAACAACTGGAAGGGTGTCAAATCTGGCGACAAAGGAGCTGCTCTGCCTCCACTGCACCGAACGAAAACGCAGCAGAAACTTTTGCTTTGGCCCAGCAATTCAGGTGATCGTTTCTGAGCCCCTCCCACACTAGTTTACGTCCCTCATTGTTTATGGATGGAGATAGTTTCCTTTGACTGAAACTTTCATGAAATTTCAGATTATTGCGTGAGCTTCTCCTTTTCTCTTGAATGAATTGTTTTTCCTTGGGTTTTATTTGCTTCTGATGTTGCGAAAGGGCTGTCTTTTGTGGTTTGAATTCATCAAAAGAATAGAGGGTTTCCATGCTATTTGTTTTGTGATTCGAATAAATCAAAGTTGGCTTTCAATGATTCTGGTCTCGTGTTTTCCTTTTGTGGCATGTTCAGCCGCGTTGCGTTGATCAAAGTGTTTAGTCATTAAGTGATGTTGGAGTGAGGGTCTTTGCTGGCTTTTTGTTTGAAGTCTTCTATGAAACTTGCACTTGAAAGCTTAATGTTGCAGGAAAATTCTGGAATGAATGTTGCAGCAGAAATTTTGCTTCGATCACTTCGCAGACTCCTTATTGGCTTTGATGGATTTTTTTTAGTTGCATCATGAAGCTGATGATGTTTGTAGTATGTTCCTGATGCATGTGTCTTTCCTGCTGTGTGTATTTTGGGTTACTTCTATAGCCTTAATCTCACCCATAAAATGCTTTACCATTGGCTTTGTTAAAATGAAAGTTTGGAATTCTTGGCTGAAACAAAAAGCTGCGTCCCATTTTTATGTTTGCTGTCTCCCACGCTCCCCTCAGCGGTTCACCAAAGCTGGTTTAGGCATCTATCTTGCTAGTTTTCAGTTTTGTAGCATGAGCTAGGAAGAACAAACCAAAGTTGCTGGATTTTTTTTTAGCATTTGAATGTTCTTGTTTTTCTGGATTTTTGTGTTCCGAAGAGGGGGAAGAATGTGTGATCTCCTTATAAGTTTTCTTGTCTGTTTGGATTGTGTTAGATTAGGCGCTTCATTGCTTGGCTGGAAATTATGAAAGTGCATCAAGTTTGTTACAGAAACTCAAGTTTTCTACGTGGTTGCATGGAATCTGCATGCATGTTACAAAGAAAAATTGCATTCCAACCCCCCAGGTCTCCCTTTATTGCACTGTGGCCCAATTACATTCCAATCACCTGCAATTAGATCCTAATTTAATTACAACTTGAACCATTACTTGACCTTTTCTTGCTCTTGGACCTTCAAAGTTCCTAAAATGTTTCAATTGACCTTGATTGATTGGTTAGTGGTTGTTATTGGGTCCCTAGTCATTTTTTGTTATTTTAGAAACTTGATCAATGATTCACTTTTGCTTGGAAATTATGCATTACTTGACCATTTTAAGTTGCAATTGAAGAAAGATTCAATGATTTGGTGGATTCAAATTGCCTTATTTGCATTTTTATCATTAAATTGGTGCCTTAATCTCTTGCTTTGATGGTTTTAGCCCAAATTAGCTCTTTCTTCGGTGACTATAGCCCAAATTAAGTCTTGTTCACCTTATTAGCATTACACACGGGGAAGGTACAATTTCTTTTATTCCCTTTTGTCTCTCCTATGTGATCCAACGTGCTAAGTGAAAGTTGCATGTCTACTTTGCTTTCCTTGCTTTGCCTTAATTCCTTTCGTCTATTGCGTTTACTTTTTTTTTTATTAAGTCATTCTTTTATTTATTTATGGGATATGTGTACACCTCTTGGCTTGTAATAGATAGGGCTTGGCGAGCGATTTGGTCCATTTTCCCCTTCCCCTTTTGTTTTAGTTAGCAAATGTAATAGATTCATTAGCTTGGTTGCATGCCTATGTGTTATGTGTTAAGTGCTTTATTAGGCTCTTGCATCTAGTCGAGCATGCTAAGTGTTATGTGCTACGTGTTTATAAGTGATTGGCATGTCTATTTGCTTTCCATAGCCATGGACGAATATGATGGATGAATGCACGTCACCACACTAGTCCAACGCTAGTTGTGGTTCTTTGTTCCGTTTCCACTAGTCCAACGCTAGTCGGAATTCATAGAATGGGCTAGTCCAACGCTAGACCCTTAGGGATTTCCCCTCGTTAGTACATGTTTGCATGTTCATTACATGTCATGCATTCTTTTTAGTTTTATCATTTTTGCATGCTCCCCGAACCCCTTTTCCCTCCATTTTAGGATTTTTGCATTTCATGCTAGTTATAGGGTTCATTTGCTTGAGAGTCCCCTTAAATATGGGATATAGACGAGTGTGGCTTTTTCTAAGCCTTAGCACGCTTGTATTCCCTCTATAAAAGGGCAAATTGAGTCACGATTTAGGGCTCCCCGTACCCAATATGCATGAATTCCCTAGGCTCATGCATTTTTAAATCCACTCTACCATTTTCTACCCTCATCACACTTTCATTTTTCCTCCCATTTTGCACACGTGCACCTTTATGTTTCTTCACTTGCACACGAACACTTTTATCATCACTTGCACACATGCACTTCATATTATCATTTCACATACCGTACCTTGCCCACTCACGTGCACATTTTCACTTACACATTCTTGTCTTTTATTACTTTTTCAAACTCATGTGCTCACATTGCATACATGCATTCCATTCATTTGCATCCCACTTGCATTATTCGTGACTTCTTCGAAGGATCGTTATTGGGCTTCACAATTAATGTGATTGGCACCACTCAACCTTTGAAGAGAAATTTCCCCCAATACCCCTAGGTCTAGGGTTTGCATTCATGTAGTGCATCCAAATGTAATAAATTCTTTGATTAAAATAAGAAAATCTTTGATTAAATCATGCAACTAGCCTTGGCTAGGTCAAAGGGGTGCCTTGGATTTTATCCTTGCCTTCCCCTTTGTCAAATGTGACTCCCGAACCTTTTTCTTTGGTTTACGTGGGCTAGGAGTCGTTTAAAAAGGGTTTCTCACTAACTTTCTTAAAAAACTCATTTTTTTGGGTGACTTGGTACACCCTAACTCCATACCAAGTGGCGACTCCGTATTTTGTTTCAAAAAACCCTTTTTAAACTATAATTTTGGGTCAAATCGTCGCATTCTCAAAACCCCCATTTAGGCCCATTTTTCCAATCACAAAAAATACATTCTTTAAACCATTTATTTATTTTATCAAAAAATGGCGCGCGACAGTTGGCGACTCCACTGGGGACATTCGAGAGTCCAAGCAAATTTGATTTAATCAACCTTTTTCTTCTTTTAACCTTTTCATATATCACATTTGGGTGTTTTAGGGTTGCATTTTTCCATTATTAGGATTTTTACATTTCACGCGTATCCAACTACTCCCTCCCAATACATTTGTTAAACCATTTATTTATTTATCAAAATTTTTTTTTTTTTAAAATTTCTTGTTCGGGTCAGTCCCGTTTAAATTCTGTTCGGGTCAGTCCCGTTTTAAATTCTGTTCGGGTCAGTCCCGTTTAAATTTCTGTTCTGTTCGGGTCAGTCCCGTTTTAAATTCTGTTCGGGTCAGTCCCGTTTAAATTCTGTTCGGTCAGTCCCGTTTTAAATTCTGTTCGGGTCAGTCCCGTTTAAATTCTGTTCGGGTCAGTCCCGTTTTAAATTCCTGTTCGGGTCAGTCCCGTCTAAATTTCTGTCTCGGGTCAGTCCCGATTTTAAAATTTCCTGTCAGCGGTCAGTCCCCATTGCTAAAGCATCCATCGTTCGAGATGTTCGCAGCCTAATAACACAGGTAAGTATTTGGTGTCTACTTCTTTGTCTCAAGTTTTTTCAAAACTCAGACAAAGAGGGGCAAACTGTAGACACCAAATTTTTGGTGTTTTATTATTTATTTATTTACTATTCATTTTTCATTTGTTCTATTTTTATTTGTCACAATTAGTTTTATTTATTTTTAGTTTTAGTTGTTTTAGCCATTTTAGCGTAGAATTTCTCAAAGGAAAAAGAAAAGTGTTAAAAAAAATATATATGTTTTAGTTGTTTAGTTTCATTATTTAAAATGAAAAGAAAAAAAATGAAAAATTGAAAATTGAAAATTGGAAAAAAGGAAAAAAGGTCACGGCAATGCAGGAAGCTGCGTTTTTTGCCGCAGCTTGCAAAGGAGATTGGAAGAGGTCCTGGAGATGAAATTTGGAGCTGTAAAAGGCCAGGTGTCTAGGACACCTGGAGGGGGGGATGAATCTAGAAGGATAGCTAGGTTTTGAGAGATGGAGAGAGGTTACGGGGGGCAGAAAAAGAAAAAAGGAGGCAGCCGCAAAGGGGTAGAGGAGAAAAAGAAAAATAGAACGGCTGAGAGTCTTGAGGAAAAAAGGGAGAGACGGGAACAAGGGGAAATCAGAGAAAGAAAACCGTAAGAGTGGTGGGCTAGATTAGAACTGAAAGGCAAGAATAGAGGGGAGAGAGGGGAATTTTTAGAAGGCAACAAAAGAAAAGGCAGCCGAGAGGAGGGTTTTGAGAGTGGAGTGACGGCAGAAAACAGAGAAAGGGGCTGAGATAGAGGACGGCTAAAAAGAACAGGGTTCTTGGAGAAGGAGTGCCAGGAGAGCTGAGGTTAGTGACGATAGAAAGCAAAAAGGGAAGGCTACGGTATCTGGTAGCAGCAAGAAAGAGGAGAGACCGCTGGAAAGGAATCAAAGCAAAAAGGGAAGGAAGCTAATCATCTGTTTTCGCTCATCCGAGCCCAATCCAGAAAACTTCCTGAGGTATCTCTTGAACTAATCTCTTAGCTTTTCCGTTTTTTCTTCACGGCTGAGCTGGTTTCTTGCATCTTTGGTTTGCTTGTTTGGGCCGCTGTTGATGCTGGTAGTTGTTCGCTGGGTTAGGTGTTTTGTTCGTCTCTGTTGCTTTAATTTCATAATAAAAATGTAATCTTTGATTTGGTTAAGATGTCAAGGCTTTGGGATATGGTTGGAGCTTCATGTTTTCGTGGGATTCTGGTGCTTAAATCCAAAGGTTTTATGTGTGGGTTGAAAATAATGCTTGATAATATAGTTGCAAAAGGTTTCTAGCTATGCTTGTTTCCTGTTTTGAATTTCTTTTTGCATATGTGGAGACTCAATTTCTGTGCTATCCGGTTGAGTGGATTGATTAAGTTGTGTTTTGAATTTAGAATCTATATGAAAGGGAAATGGCAGCAGGTTGGAATTGCCGAAAGCCTTTCAGCTGCTGCATTTTTCTCCTTTGGCAGAAAGCCTTGTCCTCATTTTTGGCTTGTGTGAAGGTCTTTAGTGTTTCTGATTTTGTCATTTCCTTGCATGCGTGACAAGAACTTGAAGCTGGTTTTCGATTTGAGATGATTGTATAAATCTACCATGCTATGTGCCGAAGCTCAAAAGCATTGTTTGCTGAAGCTCCAAATCATTTTGCATGAAAATATTCCAGTTTTGCATGTGTTTCGATTAAATGTTGAAAACCATGGCATGCATGACGAGCTTGATAAGAATTGGAAATTGGAACTTGTTTGAGTTGAAATGCATGAATGTAGCTAAGCAGGAACAAGCAGAAATGGTTTTAACTCGGTTTATGTTCCCTTGGTCAGTTTCTTCTTTTTCTTTTTCTTTTGGCTCATGGTTGTCTTCCTGCGTATAAGGAAGCTGAGACATTGCAGAAATGAGCTCATGAATAAGTTCCAACTTGCTAGCTTCTCATAGTTTTTCTTTCCTCTCTTTGTTGGCATGTCACGGCTCTGTCTCGTTTGTTCTTGAGCTGCGTGGGCTGCTAAATGGTTTAAGTTGCAGCAAGCATCTTCATGGGTTGTATTTTGGTTGCTTTGTGGTCCAGTTTTTAATATGTTTTGCTGAACATTCTGGTTTGGTTGAGTTGAGCAAAGATTGAGAACCTCTGTTGTTTCCTTCTTTGTTCTCTTGCTTGGATACTCTGTTGGGATCACTAATGATAGATGATTATGGCCTAAGTTGATGATTTGGGATTCCTATGAGTTGGGTTGGCAAACAAATGAACTTTGTGCATTTTTCTGGAATGAAATACGCATGGTTTGAAGCTGCAAAGGATTGCAGCAGGATTTTGCAGAAGTAAAGAAAGTTTCAGTTTTTCTAACGTATGCATGCATGGGAAAATTCTGAATGTAGCACTTTGACCCCTCAAGTTTCCCCTTATGCCACTATGACCCAGAAAATTGAGAAAATTAATCAATTTGGTCCCTATGATTTTGCAGCAATGTCACAAAGATCCAATTACATTCCAATCCCTTGCAATTGAATCCTAATTTAATTGAATTTGAGTCGTTATTTGGCTTTTTGGACCTTTGAAGTTTTTAAGCATTGCATTTGGACTTGAATGATTGGTTAAAGGTCGTTTTGAGCTTCCATTAGTTGCTATAGTTGGGAGTTTTGATGAGTTATTCCATTTTTCCTTGGTCATTATGCATTTCTTTAATTAATTACAATTGAACAAAGATTCGATGTAGATGGAATCAAGTTAGCTTATATATGTTTTACCGCTAAATTGGTGCATTAATCCTTTGCTTTGATGGTTTTAGCCCAAGTTATCCTTTTTTTGGTGACCCTAGTCCAAATTGAGTCCTTTTACTCTATCAACGTCATGAATGGGGAGGTATAATTTCTTTTATCTTTTTTTTGTCTCTCCTATGTGATCCAACGTGCTAAGTGAAAATTGCATGTCTACTTTGCTTTCCTAGCCTTTCCTTAATTCCTTTTATTTCTGTCATTTACTTTTGCTTTTTATTTAAGTTATTCTTTATGGGGTATGTGTACACCTCTTGGCTTGTAATAGATACGGCTTGGAGGAGCATTTGATGAAGACCTATCGAAGTCATGTGCCTAGCTAGCAAATGTAATAGTTGGGGCTTTAATTATCTTAGGTGTCTTGCATGCTTAGTTGCTACGTGTTAATTTGTTTTGTTAGGGCCTTGCATCTAGTCGAGCATGCTAAATGTTATGTGCTATGTGTTTATAAGTGTTTGGCATGTCTACTCGCTTTCCATAGCCATGAATGAATGTGATGGATGGATGTGCGTTTCCACTAGTCCAACGCTAGTCGGAATTCATAGAATGGGCTAGTCCAACGCTAGACCCTTAGGGATTTCCCCTCGTTAGTACATGTTTGCATGTTCATTACATGTCATGCATTCTTTTTAGTTTTATCATTTTGCATGCCCCTCGATCCCCTTTTCCCTCCATTTTAGGATTTGTGCATTTCATGCTAGTTATAGGGTTCATTTGCTTGAGAGTCCCCTTAAATATGGGATATAGACGAGTGTGGCTTTTTCTAAGCCTTGGCACGCTTGTATTCCCTCTATAAAAGGGCAAATTGAGTCACGATTTAAGTCTCCCCGTACCCAATATGCATGAATTCCCTAGGCTCATGCATTCTTAAATCCACATTTTCATTTTCTTTCCCCCCATTTTGCACACGTGCACCTTTATGTTGCTTCACTTGCACACGAACTTTTATCATCGCTTGCACACATGTACTTCATATTATCATTTCACATACCGCACCTTGCCCATTCACGTGCACATTTTCACTTACATATTTATTGTCTTTTATTACTTTTTCAAACTCATGTCTTCACATTGCATACATGCATTCCATTCATTTGCATCCCACTCGCATTATTCGTGACTTCTTCAAAGGATCGTTATTGGGCTTCACAATCAATGTGATTGGCACCACTCAACCTTTGAAGAGAAATTTCCCCCAATACCCCTAGGTCTAGGGTTTGCATTCATGTAGTGCATCCAAATGTAATAAATTCTTTGGTTAAAACAAGAAAATCTTTGATTAAATCATGCAACTAGCTTTGGCTAGGTCAAAGGGGTGCCTTGGATTTTATCCTTGCCTTCCCCTTTGTCAAATGTGACTCCCGAACCTTTTTCTTTGGTTTACGTGGACTAGGAGTCGTTTAAAAGGGGTTTCTTACTACTTTTTCCTATTATTTCTTTAAAAATTCATTTTTTGGTGACTTGGTACACCTTAACTCATTACCAAGTGGCGACTCCAATTTTTATTTTAAAAAACCCTTTTTAAACTATAATTTTGGGTCAAATCGTCGCATTCTCAACCCCCCATTTAGACCCATTTTTTCTTTTAAATCACAATTCATTTTCCAATCACAAAAAAATAAATGGTTTAAAGAATTTATTTATTTATCAAAAAATGGGGCGCGACAGTTGGCGACTCCACTGGGGACATTCGAGAGTCCAAGCAAATTTGATTTAATCAACCTTTTTCTTCTTTTAACCTTTTCATATATCACATTTGGGTGTTTTAGGGTTGCATTTTTCCTTTATTAGGATTTTTGCATTTCACGCGTATCCAACTACTCCCTCGCTCACGAATGTATGATTGGTTGATTGAATGTATGTTTACTTGCTTACCTCACGCTCGCATTGCATTTGGGGGGGTGTGTCACCTTAGAGCCTCGCGTTGGTTCTTGATCCCTCCCCTCCAAACGAGCACTAGCATACGCGCATACGCTTTAATTATTTTTACCCCTCATTTATTTTTCTTTTAGTGGTTTGTCACGCCACTCCACCCTATTAGGATTTTAGGCGACCCACTTGGACATGTGATCATATCACGACGTGTGCGTAGCATGATCCGAGGGGTCACTCGATCTTCCGCTTTAAACTTTAGGTTGATAACCTATTAGTTTTTAGTCGAAGGTTGAGGATTTTTTAGATTCGCCCAGACGGGTAGCCGTAACACGACGTGTGCGTAGCAACGTCTGGGGAATCGCTCGAGCCACCGACAAGGAACCTTGGGAGTGATGACCCTTGGTTTCCAAGTCTGAAGGCTCGGGGACCTATGACTTATCGAGTCTAGATGCATTAGTGAACCCTAACCTCATGCATCCATTTTAGTTTTACCTAGGATAGCGTCTGCCTTACCCTATTAGGGACACTATTCACGAGGGGAGGGGTCCAACCCCTTTCTCCTTTTATTGCTTTATTTCTTTGTGCTGATTTCGTTGCCACAATGTGTTATGTGTATTTATCTGGCTGAGCTAACCTTTCTTGGTTTTGTGTCCCCATTGCATTCACAAACCCTAGCAAATAAGAGGTCTGGCATGACCTTCTTTTAGAACCTACCCTCGTAGATAGGTTATTGCACGTTTAAAGATTTTGGTATATTGCATTCATAGATCAATAATTGCATAGCATTATAGGCCTACTTTAGGTCATGATTTCATTTCAAATTGCATGTTTTACTGCTTTAATAAAATGACATCATGCATAAACCCTAGAAAAGGAATGCCATTTAGGCGACCCCGTGCTAGGAATAAACCGCTCTGTGTCTCGGATACATAATCCAATGAGACTTGCACGTTTATATTTTCTGTACCATCCAAAGGAGGTAGTGCACAAGGTAAGGTGGGATCCGATCAGTTTCATGGAGCGATCTTTGGAATATGAGCGTCTAATAATCACTTTTTGGCCCTTTTATCAAGATTGGTAAAAATCCCTTGCTTAAAGGACATTAATTTGAAGAAATTCACAAACAATTCCTCGCCATTGAGATGATAAATAAATTGAGGCCAAAATTTGATTTTAGAAGGCTCATAGACTAATGCATCGCAATAAGCCGTCAATTCCATTCAATCCATTGGATCATGTTATTCATCAATTTCATCCAGTCCATTTTATCAATTTGTTCATTTGACTAGTTTATCCATTTTAGGGCAATCTAGTCGATTTTTGAATAAGATCACCGATTTCATTCCATTTATTTGATTAGTTTACCCATTCTTAGGTCAACTCAATCAATTTTGAATAAATTCAAATCATCAGATTCGTTCGATTTCATTTGACCAGTTTACCTATTTTTAGGACAATTCGGTCGATTTTGAATAAATCATCATTTCACTCGATCCGTTCGATCAATGG
Source organism: Coffea arabica (assembly GCF_036785885.1). NCBI lineage: Eukaryota > Viridiplantae > Streptophyta > Magnoliopsida > Gentianales > Rubiaceae > Coffea > Coffea arabica. Next base: position 38,951,433 of record NC_092321.1, read on the forward strand.
ATTTCATTTTAAGGGTTATCCATTCGATTTTCAATAAATAAGCAAATTTCATTCAATGAATTTGACCATTTTACCCCTTTTGACACATCATGCATCGATCAAAATAAGCAATTCATTCGGACTTTGTCCTCATTTTTTAGGACGAATGTTTCTTCTCACTCCAAATTGGCCAAATTTTTCAAATCATTCTTCACTCAATCAATTGATCGGATTCATCAGGTATGGTATAGTGCCTACCCTAGAGGATCACATTTTCATGCTAGGCCTACCCTTGGCATAAAAAGGGTTCCCCCATAGGACATGCATGCTGATTTTATAATCTTGATTACTAACTCTGGGTATTTTTCTTTTGTTTTTCCCCACCCCCTGCATTCGAAAATTCATTTGAAAGCGCTCGTGCAAAACATCTAAGGGATTTCATTGCTCAAAGGAAGAGGGCTATTAAGAGAGAAAATGTGTATACATGTGCAAAGGAATTTTGTAGAATTTTTCTCGTATGTATTGCTTTTAAATTTTTCAAACATTGGCATTAATGAATCTTTTATTCAGACAATTATTGTTTTGTATGTATATTCATGTACATTTCATTCTTTATTGAGCTCATTAAGAGATTTCATGATGAATTTTAAGAAATAAGACTGAATTGAGAGTTCTTTCAACCTCCAGCCTGATAATTCGCAAGTGTATGCTTTCTAAAATCCTTGTGTACACTAGATTGCTGGTCCGAGCTACACAATAAGAGTGCTCAAAATTTAAAGAGGTCACTCAGAAGGCCCACGAGATACCTTTCTCCTTCACTTAACCCCAAAATAAAATCAGTCACATTGATTGATAAATTGCAAATTGGGGCAACCTTTGCTTGAAAATGTTCACTATGTCTAATCCAGTTCAATCCACATCTAAGCGAAAGCAAAAATGTGTATTATTCTTGTTTATTTTGAAAATTTGGAATGATACTTTGAGCATTCGTTTCTCTACCTATACACATTTTATCATTTGCTCTCCCATTTGAGCCTTTGAAAGAATAATTTCGTTTCAAATAAGAGCCCTAATGATCACTACCCTATATTGGAAAATTTTCAAATATCAAAAAGGGGAATGGATTTTCAATAACCATTTCGTTACTTTGGTTGTCATGAGGTGTAAGAATGATGCTTTGGCCGTCGTTTCTACAACCTAAACACTGATCATCCCTTGCATCCTCATTTGAGCTAAAAATTGGTGGTTCTTTTCGAGGGCACATATGATCGTACCCCACATTGGGGAGGGAGATTGGAGAATTTTCCAAAAAGGGGGAAAGCAAAAATGCTAGAAAAGGAGGGAACCGCAAATTGGGGAAATTTGATTCCACTTGGGTTCCAATTTTGAAAAAAAGAAAAGAGAAGAAAAGAAAGAAATTTGTCCGCGTGGATCGCCTATGTTTCACAAATATGGATGAACAAGGGTCTTCCTCAATCAGTTAATTCAGATACATGCCAGAAATTTCGCATTAATGAAAGTTTCCTTTCAGAGTTATTGTAAGGAACGGAATAAAAGTCAGGCCCTCTTCTTTTCCGATCAAGCATCTATCCCTAATTATCCCTTTTGAGCCTTCAGAATGAAATACTTCGTTTGGCAACCCCTGAGAATCGCAAACCCCACACTGGGGCAAGTTTGAATTGAAGAGGAAAATTTCAAGAAGTGAAAAAGTGAAAAGCAACAAAATCAAAAACAAAAGAAGAAAAGAGAACCTCAGTTCAAAAATAAGCTGGGGCAATTTTTTTGAAAAATTCAAAAAAAAAAAAAAAAAAGGCAAAAGGCCGAAAAATCAAAAGAAGAACGAAAAATGAAAGAGAAAAAGCCTCAATTGAGCATAAATTGGGGCAAAGCCTGATTTAACCCTAAAATAGGGTTGGCGCAACAATGCGATCTCAGATTCTTCAAATCGCTTTTGAAATCCGCTTTCAAGCCTTAACTTTTCTAAGCACTCCACCTGACCCCATTACAAAAGCCGAAAGTCCTGACTTCTGTTCTTTGCAATGGCCTTGTCAAGGAAATTTCTGATGCCGAAAGTCTTAGCTGTATTTCTGAATTGCTTGGGTGTGAGGTTGACACTGCTATTCATGTGAAACCCCGCGAGGGCCCTTTTGAAAAAGAAGGGAAAAGAGGGAAAAATGAGCAAAATGAATGCAAAAGAAAAATGCAAAAAGATTGGATGCTGAAAGTCCCTGTTGAGTGATGATAAAAAGTTAAATAAAGTCCAAGATCTTGGAGTCCAAAATGAGGGCAATTTTGAGAAAAACGTGATCTTCGGTGCAATGTTCTTGAAATTATTTCTTTAACTATCGTTTCAAGCCACATTACAAGCTAATAAAGTCCATCGTTGACTTATTCCTTCATGACAACCCAAGGTGAGGATTATGCTCATAGGAAATCCATCGATCACTCATGATCATAAGGGTATAACCAGTTTTCGCATGTTTGGCTATCATTTCTACCCATTTGTTGCAAGTTTAAAGCTTATATGTTGATTCAATTTTCTTAAGAAATAAGGGTGACAAACTATTTGCTTTCACTAAGATGTGATGTTGAATGGATTACAATTTTGAGCACAAGAACCAAACAAATTTTGGCTTCTCATTTCCCTTGGCCACCTCCAAGTCAGAAATAACACCCCACTCGATTGGCCCTGAAAGATGAGCCAATAAGAAATGGTGACCCGCTACTCTGGGCACCGATGCTAAAAGTGAGGACGAAAATTTGGTGTTATTCTGAGAGATTCATCATGAAATTTCTGCATGAACTCAACGTTCAAATTTCTTCACGTTGTATATGATTACTTTCTAAGTTTTGGAAAGTGCGATTTCTCTTGGTTCAAATGAATGGAGAGACATCCAAACCAATTTTGGCAATCAAATGGGCCCACGCTGGGGCAGAATTTTTATTTGCAAGATTTGGTGAAAACAAGCCTACACAGGGGCAAATTTTTTATAGTCCATTTGAGGATTTCGTCAAAGACTCAAACAAGACTTTCAAATCAATCACGTTGCCTTTTTCATGAAAATTTGAGTGCATGTAAGCCCCTGTGCAGGTATTCACAGTTGAAGTCGACGAAAAGCTTCTGAGTTGTGGAAGGCCGATGCCGAAGAAAGAGAAGGTCCTACACTGGGGCAAATTATTTTTGGAAAAAAGATTCTCTCGAAAAATCAAAAAAAATTCAAAATTCAAAAATCAAGTTCAAATTTTTGTTTCTTGGAAAATCAAATTTAATTTCTTGTATCTTGACAAATCAAATCCAATTTCTTGACCAATTGGATGGCAGGATTGGGTCTTATCCCACTGACCATTCACAATGTCACGTTGGGCCTGGACTTCGTGCCACCAACCTCACAAATGTCACGTTGGGCCTGGACTTTGTGCCGCCAACTTCACAACGATCATGTTGGGCTTGGTTTTTGTGCCGCCAACTTCACAACGATCACGTTGGGCTTGGTTTTCGTGCCACCAACTTCACAAAAGTCACGTTGGGCCTGGATTTTGTGCCGCCGACTCCACAAAAGTCATGTTGGGATTGTTTTTCATTCCACCACCGTTAGCATCGAGTCTATCTCACTAGCGTGTGCGTCTCATTCTACCACCGTTAGCATCGAGTCCATCTCACTAACGTGTGCGTTTCATTCCACCACCGTTAGCATTGAGTCTATCTCACTAACGTGTGCGTTGTTCTTCTTCCATCATTAGCATTGAGTTTACCTCACTAATGTGTGTGTTCAAGTTCTCAAGGCAGGCTCGGGTGTTATCCCACTGACCAATTCATCACACTGGGGCAAATTTTCGAATAAATTTTCGAGCAAGTCTTACACAGTCTCTTTATACATACCCGCCTTTCAATTACATCGCCACTGGAGCGTGGGGTTAGTCCCGCCAGTGTGCATTCCATCTTCGCAGCCACAGGAGCATGAGGTGAGTCCCGCCAGTGAGCATTTCATTTTCACAGCCACTGGAGCGTGAGGTGAGTCTTGCCAGTGAGCATTTCATTTTGTACTGCCACTAGCCATTGGGCCAGTCCCATGATTAAAAAGCTTATTCGGGCCAGTCCCATGATTAAAAGCTTATTCGGGCCAGTCCCATGATTAAAGCTTATTCGGGGCAGTCCCATGATTAAAAGCTTATTCGGGTCAGTCCCGTTTTTTTTAAATTTCTTGTTCGGGTCAGTCCCGTTTAAATTCTGTCCGGGTCAGTCCCGTTTAAATTTCTGTTCGGGTCAGTCCCGTTTTAAATTCTGTTCGGGTCAGTCCCGTTTAAATTTCTGTTCGGGTCAGTCTCGTTTTAAATTCTGTTCGGGTCAGTCCCGTTTTAAATTCTGTTCGGGTCAGTCCCGTTTAAATTCTGTTCGGGTCAGACCCTTTTTTTTTTTTTAAATTTCTTGTTCGGGTCAGTCCCGTTTTAAATTCTGTTCGGGTCAGTCCCGTTTTAAATTCTGTTCGGGTCAGTCCCGTTTTAAATTCTGTTCGGGTCAGTCCCGTTTAAATTCTGTTCGGGTCAGTCCCGTTTAAATTCTGTTCGGGTCAGTCCCGTTTTAAATTCCTGTTCGGGTCAGTCCCGTCTAAATTTCTGTCTCGGGTCAGTCCCGATTTTAAAATTTCCTGTCAGCGGTCAGTCCCCATTGCTAAAGCATCCATCGTTCGAGATGTTCGCAGCCTAATAACACAGGTAAGTATTTGGTGTCTACTTCTTTGTCTCAAGTTTTTTCAAAACTCAGACAAAGAGGGGCAAACTGTAGACCCCAAATTTTTGGTGTTTTATTATTTATTTATTTACTATTCGTTTTTCATTTGTTCTATTTTTATTTGTCACAATTAGTTTTATTTATTTTTAGTTTTAGTTGTTTTAGCCATTTTAGCGTAGAATTTCTCAAAGGAAAAAGAAAAGTGTTAAAAAATATATATATGTTTTAGTTGTTTAGTTTCATTATTTAAAATGAAAAGAAAAAAAATGAAAAATTGAAAATTGAAAATTGGAAAAAAGGAAAAAAAGGTCACGGCAATGCAGGAAGCTGCGTTTTTTGCCACAGCTTGCAAAGGAGATTGGAAGAGGTCCTGGAGATGAAATTTGGAGCTGTAAAAGGCCAGGTGTCTAGGACACCTGGAGGGGGGGATGAATCTAGAAGGATAGCTAGGTTTTGAGAGATAGAGAGAGGTTACGGGGGGCAGAAAAAGAAAAAAGGAGGCAGCCGCAAAGGGGTAGAAGAAAAAAGAAAAACAGAACGGCTGAGAGTTTTGAGGGAAAAAGGGAGAGACGGGAACAAGGGGAAGTCAGAGAAAGAAAACCGTAAGAGTGGTGGGCTAGATTAGAACTGAAAGGCAAGAATAGAGGGGAGAGAGGATAATTTTTAGAAGGCAGCAAAAAGAAAAGGCAGCCGAGAGGAGGGTTTTGAGAGTGGAGTGACGGCAGAGAACAGAGAAAGAGGTTGAGATAGAGGGCGGCTGAAAAGAGCAGGGTTCTTGGAGAAGGAGTGACAGGAGAGCTGAGGTTAGTGACGATAGAAAGCAAAAAGGGAAGGCTACGGTATCTGGTAGCAGCAAGAAAGAGGAGAGACCGCTGGAAAGGAATCAAAGCAAAAAGGGAAGGAAGCCAATCATCTGTTTTCGCTCATCCGAACCCAATCCAGAAAACTTCCTGAGGTATCTCTTGAACTAATCTCTTAGCTTTTCCGTTTTTTCTTCACGGCTGAGCTGGTTACTTGCATCCTTGGTTTGCTTGTTTGGGCCGCTATTGATGCTGGTAGTTGTTCGCTGGGTTAGGTGTTTTGTTCATCTCTGTTGGTTTAATTTCATAATAAAAATGTAATCTTTGATTTGGTTGAGATGTCAAGGCTTTGGGATATGGTTGGAGTTTCATGTTTTCGTGGGATTCTGGTGCTTAAATCCAAAGGTTTTATGTGTGGGTTGAAAATAATGCTTGATAATATAGTTGCAAAAGGTTTCTAGCTATGCTTGTTTCCTGTTTTGAATTTCTTTTTGCATATGTGGAGATTCAATTTCTGTGCTATCCGGTTGAGTGGATTGATTAAGTTGTGTTTTGAATTTAGAATCTATATGAAAGGGAAATGGCAGCAGGTTGGAATTGCCGAAAGCCTTTCAGCTGCTGCATTTTTCTCCTTTGGCAGAAAGCCTTGTCCTCATTTTTGGCTTGCGTGAAGGTCTTTAGTGTTTCTGATTTTGTCATTTCCTTGCATGCGTGACAAGAACTTGAAGCTGGTTTTCGATTTGAGATGATTGTATAAATCTACCATGCTATGTGCCGAAGCTCAAAAGCATTGTTTGCTGAAGCTCCAAACCATTTTGCATGAAAATATTCCAGTTTTGCATGTGTTTCGATTAAATGTTGAAAACCATGGCATGCATGACGAGCTTGATAAGAATTGGAAATTGGAACTTGTTTGAGTTGAAATGCGTGAATGTAGCTAAGCTGGAAAAAGCAGAAATGGTTTTAACTCAGTTTATGTTCCCTTGGTCAGTTTCTTCTTTTTCTTTTTCTTTTGGCTCATGGTTATCTTCCTGCGTATATGGAAGCTGAGACATTGCAGAAATGAGCTCATGAATAAGTTCCAACTTGCTAGCTTTTCATAGTTTTTCTTTCCTCTCTTTGTTGGCATGTCACGGCTCTGTCTCGTTTGTTCTTGAGCTGCGTGGGCTGCTAAATGGTTTAAGTTGCAGCAAGCATCTTCATGGGTTGTATGATGTTGCCTTGCGTTTTCTTGTACAGATGTCTAATATTTTGGTTGCTTTGTGGTCCAGTTTTTAATATGTTTTGCTGAACATTCTGGTTTGGTTGAGTTGAGCAAAGATTGAGAACCTCTGTTGTTTCTTTCTTTGTTCTCTTGCTTGGATACTCTGTTGGGATTACTAATGATAGATGATTATGGCCTAAGTTGATGATTTGGGATTCCTATGAGTTGGGTTGGCAAACAAATGAACTTTGTGCATTTTTTTTTTGGGAATGAAATACGCATTGTTTGAAGCTGCAAAGGATTGCAGCAGGATTTTGCAGAAGTAAAGAAAGTTTCAGTTTTTCTAACATATGCATGCATGGGAAAATTCTGAATGTAGCACTTTGACCCCTCAAGTTTCCCCTTATGCCACTATGACCCAGAAAATTGAGAAAATTAATCAATTTGGTCCCTATGATTTTGCAGCAATGTCACAAAGATCCAATTACATTCCAATCCCTTGCAATTGAATCCTAAGTTGATTGTAATTTGAGTCGTTATTTGGCTTTTTGGACCTTTGAAGTTTTTAAGCATTGCATTTGGACTTGAATGATTGGTTAAAGGTCGTTTTGAGCTTCCATTAGTTGCTATATTTGGGAGTTTTGATGAGTTATTCCATTTTTCCTTGGTCATTATGCATTTCTTTAATTAATTACAATTGAACAAAGATTCGATGTAGATGGAATCAAGTTAGCTTATATATGTTTTACCGCTAAATTGGTGCATTAATCCTTTGCTTTGATGGTTTTAGCCTAAGTTATCCTTTTTCTGGTGACCCTAGTCCAAATTGAGTCCTTTTACTCTATCAACGTCATGAATGGGGAGGTATAATTTCTTTTATCTTTTTTTTTGTCTCTCCTATGTGATCCAACGTGCTAAGTGAAAATTGCATGTCTACTTTGCTTTCCTAGCCTTTCCTTAATTCCTTTTATTTATGTCATTTACTTTTGCTTTTTATTTAAGTTATTCTTTATGGGGTATGTGTACACCTCTTGGCTTGTAATAGATAGGGCCTGGAGGAGCATTTGATGAAGACCTATCGAAGTCATGTGCCTAGCTAGCAAATGTAATAGTTGGGGCTTTAATTATCTTATGTGTCTTGCATGCTTAGTTGCTAGGTGTTAATTTGCTTTGTTAGGGCCTTGCATCTAGTCGAGCATGCTAAATGTTATGTGCTATGTGTTTATGAGTGTTTGGCATGTCTACTCGCTTTCCATAGCCATGAATGAATGTGATGGATGAATGTGCGTTTCCACTAGTCCAACGCTAGTCGGAATTCATAGAATGGGCTAGTCCAACGCTAGACCCTTAGAGATTTCCCCTCGTTAGTACAAGTTTGCATGTTCATTACATGTCATGCATTCTTTTTAGTTTTATCATTTTTGCATGCTCCCCGAACCCCTTTTCCCTCCATTTTAGGATTTTTGCATTTCATGCTAGTTATAGGGTTCATTTGCTTGAGAGTCCCCTTAAATATGGGATATAGACGAGTGTGGCTTTTTCTAAGCCTTAGCACGCTTGTATTCCCTCTATAAAAGGGCAAATTGAGTCACGATTTAGGTCTCCCCGTACCCAATATGCATGAATTCCCTAGGCTCATGCATTTTTAAATCCACTCTACCATTTTCTACCCTCATCACACTTTCATTTTTCCTCCCATTTTGCACACGTGCACCTTTATGTTTCTTCACTTGCACACGAACACTTTTATCATCACTTGCACACATGCACTTCATATTATCATTTCACATACCGTACCTTGCCCACTCACGTGCACATTTTCACTTACACATTCTTGTCTTTTATTACTTTTTCAAACTCATGTGCTCACATTGCATACATGCATTCCATTCATTTGCATCCCACTTGCATTATTCGTGACTTCTTCGAAGGATCGTTATTGGGCTTCACAATTAATGTGATTGGCACCACTCAACCTTTGAAGAGAAATTTCCCCCAATACCCCTAGGTCTAGGGTTTGCATTCATGTAGTGCATCCAAATGTAATAAATTCTTTGATTAAAACAAGAAAATCTTTGATTAAATCATGCAACTAGCCTTGGCTAGGTCAAAGGGGTGCCTTGGATTTTATCCTTGCCTTCCCCTTTGTCAAATGTGACTCCCGAACCTTTTTCTATGGTTTACGTGGGCTAGGAGTGGTTTAAAAAGGGTTTCTCACTAACTTTCTTAAAAAACTCATTTTTTTGGGAGACTTGGTACACCCTAACTCCATACCAAGTGGCGACTCCGTATTTTGTTTCAAACAACCCTTTTTAAACTATAATTTTGGGTCAAATCGTCGCATTCTCAAAACCCCCATTTAGGCCCATTTTTCCAATCACAAAAAATACATTCTTTAAACCATTTATTTATTTTATCAAAAAATGGGGCGCGACAGTTGGCGACTCCACTGGGGTTGTCATGAGGTGTAAGAATGATGCTTTGGCCGTCGTTTCTACAACCTAAACACTGATCATCCCTTGCATCTTCATTTGAGCTAAAAATTGGTGGTTCTTTTCGAGGGCACATATGATCGTACCCCACATTGGGGAGGGAGATTGGAGAATTTTCCAAAAAGGGGAAAAGCAAAAATGCTAGAAAAGGAGGGAACCGCAAATTGGGGAAATTTGATTCCACTTGGGTTCCAATTTTGAAAAAAAGAAAAGAGAAGAAAAGGAAGAAATTTGTCCGCGTGGATCGCCTATGTTTCACAAATATGGATGAACAAGGGTCTTCCTCAATCAGTTAATTCAGATACATGCCAGAAATTTCGCATTAATGAAAGTTTCCTTTCAGAGTTATTGTAAGGAACGGAATAAAAGTCAGGCCCTCTTCTTTTCCGATCAAGCATCTATCCCTAATTATCCCTTTTGAGCCTTCAGAATGAAATACTTCGTTTGGCAACCCCTGAGAATCGCAAACCCCACACTGGGGCAAGTTTGAATTGAAGAGGAAAATTTCAAGAAGTGAAAAAGTGAAAAGCAACAAAATCAAAAACAAAAGAAGAAAAGAGAACCTCAGTTCAAAAATAAGCTGGGGCAATTTTTTTGAAAAATTCAAAAAAAAAAAAAAAAAAAGGCAAAAGGCCGAAAAATCAAAAGAAGAACGAAAAATGAAAGAGAAAAAGCCTCAATTGAGCATAAATTGGGGCAAAGCCTGATTTAACCCTAAAATAGGGTTGGCGCAACAATGCGATCTCAGATTCTTCAAATCGCTTTTGAAATCCGCTTTCAAGCCTTAACTTTTCTAAGCACTCCACCTGACCCCATTACAAAAGCCGAAAGTCCTGACTTCTGTTCTTTGCAATGGCCTTGTCAAGGAAATTTCTGATGCCGAAAGTCTTAGCTGTATTTCTGAATTGCTTGGGTGTGAGGTTGACACTGCTATTCATGTGAAACCCCGCGAGGGCCCTTTTGAAAAAGAAGGGAAAAGAGGGAAAAATGAGCAAAATGAATGCAAAAGAAAAATGCAAAAAGATTGGATGCTGAAAGTCCCTGTTGAGTGATGATAAAAAGTTAAATAAAGTCCAAGATCTTGGAGTCCAAAATGAGGGCAATTTTGAGAAAAACGTGATCTTCGGTGCAATGTTCTTGAAATTATTTCTTTAACTATCGTTTCAAGCCACATTACAAGCTAATAAAGTCCATCGTTGACTTATTCCTTCATGACAACCCAAGGTGAGGATTATGCTCATAGGAAATCCATCGATCACTCATGATCATAAGGGTATAACCAGTTTTCGCATGTTTGGCTATCATTTCTACCCATTTGTTGCAAGTTTAAAGCTTATATGTTGATTCAATTTTCTTAAGAAATAAGGGTGACAAACTATTTGCTTTCACTAAGATGTGATGTTGAATGGATTACAATTTTGAGCACAAGAACCAAACAAATTTTGGCTTCTCATTTCCCTTGGCCACCTCCAAGTCAGAAATAACACCCCACTCGATTGGCCCTGAAAGATGAGCCAATAAGAAATGGTGACCCGCTACTCTGGGCACCGTTGCTAAAAGTGAGGACGAAAATTTGGTGTTATTCTGAGAGATTCATCATGAAATTTCTGCATGAACTCAACGTTCAAATTTCTTCACGTTGTATATGATTACTTTCTAAGTTTTGGAAAGTGCGATTTCTCTTGGTTCAAATGAATGGAGAGACATCCAAACCAATTTTGGCAATCAAATGGGCCCACGCTGGGGCAGAATTTTTATTTGCAAGATTTGGTGAAAACAAGCCTACACAGGGGCAAATTTTTTATAGTCCATTTGAGGATTTCGTCAAAGACTCAAACAAGACTTTCAAATCAATCACGTTGCCTTTTTCATGAAAATTTGAGTGCATGTAAGCCCTTGTGCAGGTATTCACAGTTGAAGTCGACGAAAAGCTTCTGAGTTGTGGAAGGCCGATGCCGAAGAAAGAGAAGGTCCTACACTGGGGCAAATTATTTTTGGAAAAAAGATTCTCTCGAAAAATAAAAAAAAATTCAAAATTCAAAAATCAAGTTCAAATTTTTGTTTCTTGGAAAATCAAATTTAATTTCTTGTATCTTGACAAATCAAATCCAATTTCTTGACCAATTGGATGGCAGGATTGGGTCTTATCCCACTGACCATTCACAATGTCACGTTGGGCCTGGACTTCGTGCCACCAACCTCACAAATGTCACGTTGGGCCTGGACTTTGTGCCGCCAACTTCACAACGATCATGTTGGGCTTGGTTTTTGTGCCGCCAACTTCACAACGATCACGTTGGGCTTGGTTTTCGTGCCACCAACTTCACAAAAGTCACGTTGGGCATGGATTTTGTGCCGCCGACTCCACAAAAGTCATGTTGGGATTGTTTTTCATTCCACCACCGTTAGCATCGAGTCTATCTCACTAGCGTGTGCGTCTCATTCTACCACCGTTAGCATCGAGTCCATCTCACTAACGTGTGCGTTTCATTCCACCACCGTTAGCATTGAGTCTATCTCACTAACGTGTGCGTTGTTCTTCTTCCATCATTAGCATTGAGTTTACCTCACTAATGTGTGTGTTCAAGTTCTCAACGCAGGCTCGGGTGTTATCCCACTGACCAATTCATTACACTGGGGCAAATTTTCGAATAAATTTTCGAGCAAGTCTTACACAGTCTCTTTATACATACCCGCCTTTCAATTACATCGCCACTGGAGCGTGGGGTTAGTCCCGCCAGTGTGCATTCCATCTTCGCAGCCACAGGTGTATGAGGTGAGTCCCGCCAGTGAGCATTTCATTTTCACAGCCACTGGAGCGTGAGGTGAGTCTTGCCAGTGAGCATTTCATTTTGTACTGCCACTAGCCGTTGGGCCAGTCCCATGATTAAAAAGCTTATTCGGGCCAGTCCCATGATTAAAAGCTTATTCGGGCCAGTCCCATGATTAAAAGCTTATTCGGGTCAGTCCCGTTTTTTTAAATTTCTTGTTCGGGTCAGTCCCGTTAAAATTCTGTCTGGGTCAGTCCCGTTTAAATTTCTGTTCGGGTCAGTCCCGTTTTAAATTCTGTTCGGGTCAGTCCCGTTTAAATTCTGTTCGGGTCAGTCCCGTTTAAATTTCTGTTCGGGTCAGTCCCGTTTTAAATTCTGTTCGGGTCAGTCCCGTTTTAAATTCTGTTCGGGTCAGTTCCGTTTTTTTTTTTAAAAAAATTTCTTGTTCGGGTCAGTCCCGTTTAAATTCTGTTCGGGTCAGTCCCGTTTTAAATTCTGTTCGGGTCAGTTCCGTTTTTTTTTTTAAAAAAATTTCTTGTTCGGGTCAGTCCCGTTTAAATTCTGTTCGGGTCAGTCCCGTTTTAAATTCTGTTCGGGTCAGTTCCGTTTAAATTCCTGTCTCGGGTCAGTCCCGATTTTAAATTTCCTGTCTCGAGTCAGTCCCGATTAAATTTTCTGTTTAAATTTCTGTCTGGGTCTATCCCATTTAAATTTCTGTCCGGGTCTATCCCGTGGGTCTATCCCATTTACCTGTCTGGGTCTATCCCGTTTAAATTTCTTGTTCGGGTCTATCCCGTTTTAAATTTCTTGTTCGGGTCTATCCCGTTTTAAATTTCCTGTTCGGGTCAGTCCCGTTTTACATTTCCTGTTCGGGTCTATCCCGTTTTACATTTCCTGTTCGGGTCAGTCCCGTTTTAAATTCCTGTTCGGGTCAGTCCCGTTTCAAATTCCTGTTCGGGCCAGTCCCGTTTCAAATTCCTGTTCGGGCCAGTCCCGTTTTTAAATTCCTGTTCGGGCCAGTCCTGTTTTAAATTCATGTTCGGGTCAGTCCCGTTCTAGAATTCTTGTTCGTTGGAATCATTTTGCAGCCGAATAATGCAGGTAAGTATTTGGTGTCTATTTCTTTGTCTCAAGTTTTTTCAAAACTCAGACAAAGAGGGGCAAACTGTAGATACCAAATTTTTGGTGTAATTTCATTTACCTTTTATTTTTAGATTTTTATTTGTAGTGTTAGAATTCGTTTTTTAGTTTTTAGTTTCTAGTTTTATTGAATTTCTTGAAAAAAAAAAAAGAAAAAAAAAGAAGAAGAAAAAGAAAAAGCATTCAAAAAATATGATTTAGTCGTTTGTAATTTAAATTCAATGCTTTCTTGAAAGTGAAAAAAAAAAAGGAAAAAAAGTGAAAAATGATGAAAAAATGAAAAATGAACGAAAAAGATTGAAAAATGGCAATTTTGTTGTTTTAGTTTGTTTATTTTGATGTAAAATTGTTGTTTTTTATTACTTAGTTTTTATTATCATTTTTGTTAAATTAATCTAAAAAAAAAAAAAAAACTGCTTGCGGTATGCAAGCTGCGTTTTGTCGCAGCTTGCAAGGAAGGGCTCAAGGCAGCCCTTGGCTGCAAATATAGAAAGAAACGGCTGAGGGTTTAGGGTTATGTTTCCCCCATATAAAAGGAAAAGAAAAACAGCAGCCGCAAGGGGGGATACGGCTGGAAGGATAGAAAGGAACCAGAAAAGTGACGGAGAGAACCGAGAGCAAGAAGTTGGAGGGTGACGGCTGGAAAAGGGTTTGGAGATAAGAAAGAGAGAGGGAAGAAGGCTACGGTGAGAAGAAAAGGAGGGTTTTGCTACTGGAGCTGAAAAAACCTTCACTACTGCCAGCCTTCCATCGCCACCAGCAGCTCCTCACCGAAACAAAAGGGGAGCGGAAAAGAGAGGAGAGAAAGAACAGAGGGCAAGGGAACTAAGGGAAAACAGAGCAGATTGAGAAATAGTGAGGGAGAGGGAGTTACGGCTGAGAAAGTCATCAACAAAGGAAAAGAAAAGCAAGGATTCTTCAATACTACTACCATTGATCTGCCTGGGCGTTGATTTCCGGAGACCAGCGCCATTTTTTTTTAGTCTTCACGGCTGATTTACTTCACCAACGTTTGCAGGTGATTCTAGTCTTTCTTGCTGTCATTTTCATACCATTTGGGAAGATCTGGGTTTCATTGCATGATTTTTTTTTTCTCTTTGTGCACGCCATGCTTGGTTCTCCTGTCTTCGTGGGTTCATCTCTAGTTTTGGCTATATCCCTGTTCGTTAATTCGTTTTGGCTATATCTCTGTGTTTGAATCGTGTTTGATATAGGTCATAGAACCCAGGATATAGAAGCCATTTCTAGTTTCCTTTAGCCGATAGTTTAATCCTCAAATTTGCTGAAAGGAGGTTGTAGAAATTTTTCAGATTTGGCAGGTTCTTGTTTCCCTCTAATTTTGTATTCAAACATGAGAGTGTTGGGGTTTATAAATGTGTCATATGCATGCTGCTGAATTGATAGAGAGGAAAGTCACCACCCGGTTTGTTAGTCATCTTAGATTGCAAAAATTTTGCTGCATTCTTGTCTTGCCGATATTTCTAGCAGCCATCATCCCAAATTTGCTGTCTTAATCCCGCAATAGGAGTGTAGTCTTGGGCTTGAGGAATGAGATGGAAGGTTTGGTGTTGATGTTTATGTGTTTGGGTTTAAGGAAAAGCTTGGAAACATGTCTAAACATTGCTGGAAATGTATCAGCATGCTTGAACTCAATGCTTCAGAGTCTTTATCTTTTGTTTGTTCTTTCATTTCGGTTCCAAGCTGTTTTTTTTTATCCAGATAACAATTCGATCATGTTTCTTTTTGGATTGCTTGCATGAATATGTTGAAGATGCATAAGGAATTGCATGAGAATGAGGCGAAAGAAAAAGAAGATTCCTGAGATAATTTTTGCTGAAATCTGTTTTTTCTTTCCTTTCCTTCGTGGATTGCATTTTCTGCCATGGTAATGAACCAAACCTGGGAAATGGCAGCAAGTTTGAGTTGCAGCAAGCATCTTCATGGGTTGTATGATGTTGCTTTGAGTTTTCTTGTACAGATGTCTAATATTCTGGTTGCTTTGTGGTCCGGTTTTTAATATGTTTTGTTGAACGTTCTGGGTTGATTGTGTTGAGCAGAGATTGAGAATCTCTGTTGTTTCTTTCTTTGTTCTCTTGCTTGGATACTCTGTTGGGATCACTAATGATAGATGATTATGGCCTAAAGTTGATGATTTGGGATTCCTATGAGTTGGGTTGGCAAACAAATGAACTTTGTGCATTTTTCTGGAATGAAATACGCATGGTTTGAAGCTGCAAAGGATTGCAGCAGGATTTTGCAGAAGTAAAGAAAGTTTCAGTTTTTCTAACGTATGCATGCATGGAAAAATTCTGAGTTTTTGCATTTCTGACCCTCCAAGTTTTCCCTTATGCCATTATGACCCAACCAATTGAATAATGTCCTCAATTTGGTCCTTGGCAGCTTTAATTTTTGCAATTGCGTTGCTTGCTTTACTTCAATTAACTACCATGCTTTGTCAATTGCATTTAAGCCATAACTTTAGAGGCTTTACGATCAAGTGAGCTTTGTTTTGCACATTCTCTTTAATTTTCCCAAATAAATTGGTACCTTGACCATTTCTTTTATTTTGGAGGATAAATAAGTGACGTCACCCCATTAGAGCTCCAACTCAAGGGAGGTATAACTTCTTTTATCTTTTTTGTCTCTCCTATGTGATCCAACGTGCTACGTGAAAATTGCATGTCTACTTGCTTCCCTTGTTTTTCTTTAATTCCTTTCATTTTCTTTATTTACTTTTGCTTTTTATTTAAGTTATTCTTTATGGGGTATGTGTACACCTCTTGGCTTGTAATAGATAGGGCTTGGAAAGCACTTGATGAAGACCTATTGAAGACATGTGCCTAGCTAGCAAATGTAATAGGTTCATTAGCTTGATTGCTTGCTTTTGTTGCTATGTGTTAATTTGCTTTATTAGGTTCTTGCATCTAGTCGAGCATGCTAATTGTTATGTGCTATGTGTTTATAGGTGTTTGGCATGTCTAATCGCTTTCCATAGCCATGAATGAATGTGATGGATGAATGTACGTCACCACACTAGTCCAATGCTAGTTGTGGCTCATTATTTCATTAGGAATTCATAGAAAGGGCTAGTCCAACGCTAGACCCAATACGCCATCCCCTTTTGTTAGTGCATATTTGCATGTTCACTACATGTCATGCATTTTTCTTAGTTTTATCATTGGCATGCTCCTCGAACCCTTTTTTCCCCTCATTTTTAGGTTTTGCATCTCATACTAGTTATAGGGTTCATTTGCTTGAGAGTCCCCTTTCGATAAGGGAAACGAGCGAGTTTGGCTATAAAATAGCCTTAGCACGCTAGTTCTCCTTTCTAATCAAAGGGAAAATTAAGGTCACAAAATTAGGACTCCCCGTTCCCGTCTTGATGCATTCCTATAGGATTCATGCATTTTACTCATTCACTATCACATACACTTCTACTTTATATTCTATCCCTTTTTCCATATTCTCACTTCACACGACTTTAATTTTGCGCGTTTTCACTCAACTACTTACACTTTATATTATCACTCGCACACATGCACTTTATGTTATCTCATATACATTTTCACATTATTATTTTACTCACCTTATCTTGTACATCCATTTGCACACTTCCACTTACACACTCTTATTTTTATCACTTTTTCACTTCACACAAACTCACACTTTCACATGGCATGCATTCATTTCACTCATTTTACGTCATTTAGGATTATGTGTGACCTCTCCAAAGGATCATCATTGGGCTTCACAATTAATGTGATTGGCATCACTCAAACTTTGGAGAGAAATTTTACCCCCCAATACCCCTAGGTCTAGGGTTTGCATTCATGTAGTACATCCAAATGTAATAAATTCTTTGGTTAAAACAAGAAAATCTTTGATTAAATCACGCAACTAGCCTTGGCTAGGTCGAAGGGGTGCCTTGGATTTTTATCCTTGCCTTCCCCTTCGTCAAATGTGACTCCCGAACCTTTTTCGTTGGTTTACGTGGACTAGGAGTCGTTTAAAAGGGGTTTCTTACTACTTTTTCCTATTTTTTCTTTAAAAATTCATTTTTAGGTGACTTGGTACACCTTAACTCATTACCAAGTGGCGACTCCGATTTTTGATTTCAAAAACCCTTTTTAAACTATAATTTTGGGTCAAATCGTCGCATTCTCAAACCCCCATTTAGACCCTTTTTTTTTTAAATTGAATCAAAAAATACATTTTTAAACCATTTATTTATTTATCAAAAAATGGGGCGCGACAAAAAGTAAACTTCAAATACTAATAATGTGAGATCCCGAAATTTTTCTTATTTTCTAGGCATTTAGTTTGTTCTTTTGTGCATATATTCTATATTTTCTTTATTATATGACTTTTTGGGGATTTTTCTGAGAAATTATGATTTTTAAATCATTTTTTTCCAAAATAAGTCATTTCCTGTGTTGATGGTGGGTACAGTGGATGTGGGACCCACTAGTGTGATAAGTGCGATAAATGTGGATAATTTGGAGAAGTTTTGTATACAGGAATTTTATTACATGGTGTTATGAACTAATTAGAGGTTAGCTAGTTAAGTAGTATTATGAGATAAGAGGAGGAGATAACTCTTAGAAGTGCCACATGTTGTATTCCTATTGGGAGTTGGACTTTGACTAAAGCTATCTCACATTTCCTAAATCAATTTTGACCCAAAATTCTCTCCATTTTTCCCCCTTTTGGCTGTGCAACATGTGAGAGCCTGTAATTTTTCCATTTTTAGGTTTTATTCGGGTTAATGGCTTGTTTTCTGCATTTTCTTTATTAGAAAAATTTTCTAGATAATTTTTATGAGTAAATATAGCTTTTAGATGATTTTTCTAGTATCGAATAGGTTTTGAGAAATTAAGAGTGTATACCGGACGTGGGACCCACTAGTGCGAAAAGTTCGGAAAAATTCGGCCAACTAGGTTAAGTTTTGGATACTGGAATTAATTTACCGGGTGTTAAGAGATAAGTAGAGGTTGCAATTTGGATTGGTGTGAGAGGAAACAAAGTGATAGACTTGCATTAATGGAGGTGACAAGTGTCACCATTTGATTGGTCCTTAAGTAAGACTACTATTCCTTTTCTTACCATTGACCAAATAAATCAAAAAAATAACCAAACATTCACCATTTTCTCTTCATCTTGGCCGAGCTCCTTGAGCAACAAAAGAAAGAAAACTCTTCAAGATTTTGGCTTCAATATTGCTTCAATCAACTTACTCAACCATCCAACCTTGATTTTGCTCCATAAAACCACTTAAGGGAGTGATAGTGAAGTGTTGTGTGGAGTTATTTGGAAAGCTAAGAGGACTTGTTGCTCTCTCTCTCTTGTTTCTAAGGTGAGTTGTGAAGAACCACTCTCCTCCCTTTATTGATGCTTAAATCTTGCTTAGTGGTAGTATGAGATGCAATATTATGGATTATTTCTTGATTTGTGGTTGAATTGATGAAGTTTTATAATTTTTGGGGATTTTCTGTTTTAATATGAACATGATTGTGTGGCAATATATGATGATTGGAAATGATGTTTAAGGACTCTATGAGGTGGAAAAAGTGGTTAATTGCAAACAATTTCTGTTTTGGAAGAAATCTTGGAAAGTTAGGGTTTATGATGATAACATTCTGCCTGGTTTTGTAGCTCCTAGTTATAAGCCGAATTGGCTTTGGATTAAAACATCAAAGTTGTAGGGAATGCTATTTTAGAGGTGCTTCAAAAATTTCAGGTCAATCGGAGTAGCGTAGCTTGAGAAAAGTCGAAATTACCCTTGCTGTTCTGGTTTTACCCGAATTGGAGAATTGCTTCTGTAATTGGTAATTTTGTTTAGGAATGCTTCCGAATTGGTTGTTGAGGCCTTATGATGAAATGTAGCCCTGTTTCTTGGCTTTCATCTGGTTTTCGAATTTATGGATTTGGACTTCGATAGCCTGATTTATGATGTTTCCGCTAGAATGCGTTCTGTGAATCTGTTTTTGTGATTCTGGTGTAGTATCTTGCATTTTTGACCTGGTTACACTCGAAACTGGGTTGAGTGACCTTCTTAAATATTGTAACTCTATCTCTTAGCTTCGAAACGGTGGGTCTTTCACCTTCATCTGATAATCTTAGGGTCTTTAGTGCCATTACCGTAAAATGAGGTCGAAAACTGTTTTTTTTCAGGGTTACAACTAGTTTCATTTCCGGATTTTCTGGTTTCCCCTAATGCTTGTATATGCATATGGAACCCTATTGGGGTCGTGTTTGGCATTGGTTTATGACTCGTTATCGAGTCTCATTGTACTTGTTTGCATGTTTTAGGGCGTGACGGTGGTTCACGACGTTCTTTTGACGGAAGTGCATGAAACACCATTTGCAAGCTTGGTGAGTGTACTACTCACTTGTGTGTTACGATATGGCTTTGATACTTGAACTTGACGCGTTGAATGTTAATTGATTGAAGTGAGAGCGTACTTTCTCACTCTCACTTATTGTTTATCATGTTACTGGAATGTTACATGAAATGAAAGTACTTGACTTGGTGTCGATTGGACGAGTATCCAACGACTACAATGGTTATCATTGAGCTCAACCCCATTGGTAGTTGATTGAATCGAGCCGGCGAGGGCTTGGTCGTGCCAATTAATGATCCTTGGGGAAATGTTATATGGAATCTTGTAGTATGAGAGACTCTCGATTCCGGTATACTCGAGTAATACCACAGTGCAAGTGTTTGGAGTTCGGGCCCGGTAGGGGGATGTTAGGTGGAAGGAATGGAAGTAAAGTGAAGTCTACGGTTGGTTACTTGTAAACATTGACGGAGAGTCAATGAGATCCGATCAAGAATGCAAACGAGGAAAAGGGCTCTTGAGAGCCGCCCGTATCCTTTTATCACCACCATTAATGTGTGCCTTTGTCTACTTTGGATGTATTGAAATGAAAAGCTTGATGCTTATATGAACTTGGTTGCTTGAGTTGTATTATCTCACTGGGCAATTAGCTCACTCTATTCCTTTTGTTTTCCTTACAGGAAAATAAATACTTTTGGACTGCAATTGATAGTTGATTGCCGAATTGAACTAGTTGGACATATCTTTTGTATAGCTCATTGATTGAGACCCTAAATGTACTTTTGGGGCGTTTTCTCTTTTGATTTGGCAAACCGTGTATATATCCACTTTTGAATACTTTTGTATGCCACTTTGGCTTGTAAATGCTAAATTTCAAGATGTGAATGTTTGCTTGTTATTTGGTTGGGTTCTGACGGGTCGGTTACTATTTATGGCCGACTCCGGATTTCATTTTTTTTTTATTTTGGGTTATTTTGCCATTTTGACTTGTTTACGCGCGTTTATAAGTTCCAGAACGCGATAGATCGCTCTAAACTGCACCGTTAGTCCTGGCGAGAGCTGGGCAGGCAGTCCGCTAACCCCTTTGGTTCGCCTTAGGGGAAGGTGGGGCTGTCACACAACACTAGAGAGAAAAGAAGAGAGGAGCTTCAACTTTTGCCTTCATTCCTTGCTTGGATCTTGTAAATCTACTATAGAAATTCCAAATTTCTCCACAAAAGTTAGTTGACAAGCGAGTTTAAGGTGTTTGGTGGAGCCACTTGTGAAGAAGAACCACTAGCTACCTTGCTTCTTGTAGTTAATAAGGTGAGTTGTCAAGACATCTCCTCTTTGATGATAATAATGATCAATTAGTGGATTCTAGTGGTGAAGCATGTCATTTTGTGGAATATTTCTTGAATTATGGTTGAGTTTGTCCAATTTTCATATTTATTGAGGATTTTTCTGTTTTAT
Organism: Coffea arabica; assembly: GCF_036785885.1. Taxonomy (NCBI): domain Eukaryota; kingdom Viridiplantae; phylum Streptophyta; class Magnoliopsida; order Gentianales; family Rubiaceae; genus Coffea; species Coffea arabica. The sequence goes on from NC_092321.1 coordinate 38,972,338, forward strand.
ATGGTATATTATGGTTGGCCATGGAATGATAGCCTTATATTGAGTAATATAGGGCCTCTATATGTTAATGGTGGTTTGTTGTGGAGAATTTCAGCTTTTAGAGGAAAATTCAGTTTTAGGGTTTTATATATTTGGGGCTTTTCTATGGTTGGCTCATGAGCTTGTAATTGGTTGAGATTTAAGGGTAGTGGGACCCTAATGAGGTGTATTACTTAGTCTATAAAATATATATGTACTTGTGATTGTTTCATGTGAATATTGGTGATGAATGATAGGTTGGAAATGTGAAAATTAAAGGGGAAATGCTGTCCAATGTTAAGGAGATTTGGTAATTTTGAGTTGGGAGTGATTTTGGGTAGAATTGAAGAGGTTTTGAGGTTGTTCATACCTAACACCCACTGTCACTCCATTTTACTTCTTAGTTATATTATACTAGTAGTTCATTATAGTAGTTTGACTCGTGCTCGAGTCTCAATGGTGGTTTCTTGCTTATTATAGGTCGTGCCGGTGATCCGGGGCCTACATCTGAAGGAAAATTGTGAAGTTGCTTTATTTGATTCGGTGAGTGTACCATTATATGGTTTATTGCTTAAATGACTATTTGTACTTGTTTATGTGAACTTGGTTGGCTTGACTGGGACGAGAGTGTACTTCATCGCTCTCATTCTCTTATCTGTATGACTGTTACTGTTTAACTGTGAAACTATATTTGTGCATGATTTAACGTCGTTTGGGACTATGACCAACGACTTAACTGTGATACCTGAGCTCATACCCTATTGGTTGTTATTCGAGTCGAGCCGGCAAGGGCCTGGGCGATTCGATAACCAACTATGGGTTTACTGTTAGTCGAGTGGAATGTTATTCCCTCGACCCTGTGGTATACTCGAGTATCACCTCCCTGTTACTGTGAGGTGTTCGGGCCCGGCAAGGGGAATGTTCGATGGAAGGAATGTGGTGTAAAGTGGGATCTACGGTCTTGTTCCTTTCTTCAAAGGTTGACGGAGTATCAACGAATATGAGATCAAGTACGGCAAATGGAAAGTGGCTCTTGAGAGCCAATTGTATCCTTACATATTGGTTTACTTCTTTATGTGCCTTGGTTAACTATAGCGAAGTATGTTTATACTTGTGTGTCTTCTTGGTACCTCATGAACGTAAGCTCACCCTCGTTACTTTTGTTTTCCTTACAGGAACAACTTTTGGAACAATGTTTCGAGGAGAGTTGAGCTAGTTAGGCATTCTTTTGTTTGTATAGCTCCTCGATTATGAGAAACCCTAAATGTATTTAGATTCCATGATTCCTTTTGATTTGTAAAATTTGTAATCAAGGATTTATGAAAGTGTTTCATGTGTATATGTTACCTATATACTGCTTGGTTATGCTCTTGTGGTATTGGTAGATGATGTTTCCTTGTTCTTGGTTGGATTTCGGGCGAATACGGAAGTTGAACGAAGAAAGAACAATTTTGGCGAGGTCACTGTTCACCAAATCCGGCCAAGATCTGGCAGGATACCTGTCCAGATATGCAGGGGAGAAAAACAAAATTTTGGTTTTTGGCCACTGGCCTCAATCCGGCTAGGAGAATCAGGCCAGTTTTTGGTCGGATTAGCGGCCGGATTGGCAGGAGTTCTTGACCTCTTTGTTAAGAGCCACTGCCCGCTATCCGGCCAAGAATCCCGCCAGATTCCGGCCGGATAGTGACGTGGCAGTCACTGTTCATTCACGGTTCATTTTTTGTTTTCGTTTTTGTTCTTCGTTTTATCAGTCGTTGTAGCGGTCGAATACTATATTATCATTCGAAACGAGTTTGGTGATTGTGATTAGCTTCGTAGTCCTGGCGAGAGTTGGGCAGGCAGTCCGCTAACCCCTTTGGTTTGCTTTAGGGGAAGGTGGGGCTGTCACAAATAATCTTTCGAAGGTACCTCAAAGAGATTCAGTTCATAAGTTGGTCCAAATTGAGCCGTAAGCTACTATAACATTCCTATTTTTACTTGTGTAGGGTAGAATTTTCAGTCAAATTTGCCAATTTTCTGGAATTTATAGAGATGGAATCAAACTCTAAATTTTATACCGTAGGAAGCTCTATGATTCTAGTTTAAAACGCAACAAACGGAACTCATTTCCGACTATCCTATATGAAGTTATAGCCAATTCCCAAAGCTGCGCAGAGCCTTCTGAGAAAATTTTCAGATTTTCTAGCAACTTGAGATTATGAAACTTTTCTTAACAAAATTCACTCCCTTGGCTCAAATTCAACCATTAAAACAACCAAGAATCTAAGACAAGTAAATTAAATTAGAGCTATAAAGACAAGTAAAATTTTGGGGTCTCACAATGTCGCCATTTCTGTGACGGCCCCACTTCGCCCTAAGGCGAACCAAAAGGTTCGGCGGACCGTCTGCCCAGCTCTCGCCGGGACTCACTCACGCACTACAATCCTCAATTCAAATACAATATACATCTCAAATATACATCAAATGTTCCTCAAATTAACATATCATAAGCGCAGCGGAAAATAATTCTAAGCGTGATACAAGCGCTTCCTTTGCCTCGAGCCCTGTGGAGGGGACATAAAATATGTTTTTGGGGTGAGCTAGAGGCTCAGCGAGTAACCAGTAAAATCAGTAATCAAATATACATTTATTGCTCTTGTGAGCCAGTGAAGTCATTGAACCTAAACATCCAACACTCAAATTGATCCAGTAACAGTGAAACAGTGATAGGGAGCCATTTTCTCCAAGTAAACAGTGATGGAGACGAGACGTTGGTGTTCAGCACAAGACTTCGCAAGAATTCATTAAAGCCAAATCATGTCAGGAACTCACATGCAAGCACACATGATATGCAATCGAGTAAATAATGCAAGAAACAATTCATAAGTAGCTTTGGAAATAGTTTGAGGTCACTCACCAACCACGGCTCTTAATCCTCATCCATCATAGACAGTTTTTCTCGATCAAGTCCAAGCTCTTCATTCTACCAAGAATTAACTCAAACTCACAGCGATTAAACGTTTTCAAAGATTGGACAACACTTCCCCTTAAATTCCTTATTTTCCATCCTACAAGACATTACAAATCACATCTCAACTCAATCACAATAAAGCCCCAAAATCATGCACAAAATTACCTCATTTCTATAGCCACTCAATAGGCTCAAAGTCATACAAGTACGAAATCAAACTAGGAAAATGTCCGAAAATGAAGTTTAAGTTATAAAACAAAAGACAGATTTGCCGTCGTTTAGCGTAACGGGCACAACCAAAGCTACGCTTATCGGATTGGGGTGAAATTCATACCGTTTCGAAGCTAAGGCAGAGGGTTACAATATTGATGAAGACCACTCAGTCCAGTTTGTAGTGTATCTAAGTCAAAAGTCCGGATTACAGAACCAAAATCTCACATTCGGGCTAGTTAACCGCATTATGCGTAAACGACAATAACTCAGGCTACCGAAGTCCAAACGAGGTGATTCCAGGGGCGTTGGAAAGCTAAGAATAGCACTACAACTTCCATGTTTTGATTAAATGCTAGTTCAGTACGTATCAAGGTGAACAAACGCGACCAACTTGGTGCACTGTCAAAACTGTCCATTGGACAAAACCTATGGTAGTCAGGGGTATTTCGGTCTTTTCACAGGTTACGTTGATCCGATTGAGCTGAAATTTTGCAGGAAACTATTAAAAATCATTATCTACAACTTTTATGTTTTGATCTAAGGCTAATTCGGTCCCTAACATACTCAAACAGAAACAAGCAGAACTGAACCATAAGAAATCTCAATTCTGGAATTTTCTCAAACCACCATAGAAATCACCAAATCCTCCACACAAACCCACAAAAGTGATATATAAACCATCATTAACCCTTATTAGCATCTTACAACATCAAAATCAACATTTCTACTCAATTGCTATAAGCTTTTACAAGAGTTCAAGGCTGCTTTACCTTCCAAAGGTGGGTTCACAAGGTTGCACTTCAAGAACCAAGTTCCTTAGCTTTCTTTTGCTCTAACTCCCAAGCTTGTTGGATGGGTTGCACAAAACCAGAATTTTTCTCTTGTTTCTCTCGGTTTTTCCTTTCTTCTTTTCTCCCAAGAGTTGGCCGAAACTTACCTTGTTTCTTTGGCTTTGGTCTTGTTAAGATGATTAATACTAAGTCCCTTGGTCAAAGTCCGCTACCTTTTTGATTAGCCAATCAAAATTAAGCTTAGGAATATCATGGAACCTTTAGGAAGTCTAGCAACTTGTAATTATCCAAAAGTCACACTATGGCCCAATTAAATTCACAATCCTACCAATTTACTCCATAATTTACATACTTGATATATTCCAAAAACCTACGACCGTCAATGTTTAAAAATACCCGACCGTAGACCTCACTTCACTCCATTCCTTCCACCAAACATACCCCAACCGGGCCCGCACTCCAATCAGTCATTTTGGTAATACTCGAGTATACCGGAACCAAGAGTCTTATTACTACAAGATTCCCCAGTACAGTCCCCGTGGCACGTCAATATTCACGACCAAGCCCTCGCCGGCTCGATCCAATTGACTACCTACGGGGTTGAGCTCAGTAATACAGTAAGGCCGTTGGACATTCGTCCAAACGACACCAAATCAGTTTTCCATGAATGGAATTCAATATCTCATATAGCAAGTGCAGTATTTCAGTAAAACGGTAAACAGTCCTGAATGGAATCACAAGGGGGTGAGGGCGGTCAAGTACACCCTCACCTCAATCATTTTCATTAGCCATATTAGCCGTCAAGGCATCAAATTCCCATATACCAAAGCCACATTGTAACATTTAAGTGAGTAGTATACTCACCAATCAATTCAGTGCTATTTCATGCACTTCCGTCAGGAGAATGTCGTGAACCACCGTCACGCCCTAGAACGAGTAAACAATTACCATAAGACTCGATAACGAGTCATGAATCAACACTAATCACAACCCAATAGGGTTTCATATACATAAACAAGCATCATAAGCAAACCAGAAATTAGAAGTAGCACTAGCCTTGGCCCCGAATAGAAAAACTGTTTTGCCCTTATTATGCGGTAATGGCGTCAAATTCACTACGGTTATCGGATGTGGGTGTAAGACCCACCGTTTCGAAGCTATGAAACAGGGCTAAAACAATGAAGAAGGCCTCTCAGTCCAAATCCTAGCACAACTAGGTCAAAAATGCAGAAAACCAAGCTAGAACCGTAATTGCAGGTTCCCAAATCACACAAAACTGTAATCAGTATATCTCAGCCTACACAGGTCCAAATGCATTGATTCCAAAGGCATATGAAAGCTAAGACATCAAGATACATTTCCTCAGAAGAAACCAACAACAAAATCCAAAACAATTCCAGTCAAAACAGGCAATTACTATCGCAGTTCGGACATTCTGTTCACCTAAAACAGCAACAGTAAAAACGGCATAACTCACTCTATACTACTCAAAATGCCCTGAAATTTTGCAGGAACTTCATACTCATCAATACCTACAACTTTCATGTTTTGAGAAAAGTCCAATTCGGCCTCTATCTATGACCTAAAATTTCGGACAGATTAGGGGTTCATGAACCCTAACTTTTCACATTTCATTCCAAACCCAAAATTGATTGCCTTTATCAACAATTCACACCCACTAGAGTCAAAGCCCCTTATTACCAACCATCAAAAACAACCACACCATCAAGATCATATGAAACCAGAAAATTCCTCAAAAAATAAAAACTCAACCAAATCACTTCAAACCAAGAAATAAATCACATATACCATCACTCAAGCTACTTCTAAGCATAACATAAACATCATTAGGTGTAGTAGGGTGTTCAAGCATCACTTACCAAGAAATTAAGAGAGAGAGAGATGTTGGACACCTTAGCTCTTCAAACAAACTCCACCAAACTACTTACTAGCACTAGAAGAAAGGTTTTTATGGAGTAGAATCTATTCTAGGTGATTAGTTGTGGAAGATTGAGTGAAATGGAAGCTAGAAAGTTGAAGAATTTCCTTCCTTCTTGCAAGAGAGAGAGCCGGCCAACACAAGGTAAGAAAATGGTAATTTTTGTGAATTTTTGAGATATTTACTTCCTTGGGTCAAAAGTCAAAATAGTGAATAGTCTTTTTTAAGTCAAATCCAATAACTATGTGACACTTGTCACTCTCACAAATGCAATCCTATCTTTTCTTTTACCTCTCACATCAATCATTTCACCCACTCTACTTATCTCTAAACACCCGATAAATTTTTCACAGTATCCGAAACTTAACCGTATTGGCCGAATTTTCCCGAACTTTTCGCACTCGTGGGTCCCACGTCCAATATATATTCTTAATTTTCTAAAAATTCTCCAATACTAGAAAAAGCATCTAAAAACCATAATTGCTCATAAAATCCACCAAGAAAATATTCCTAGGCCAGAAAATGCAGAAAACATGAAATTTAAGGGGGGGGAAAACCCTAGGAAAATATTAGGGCAAATCTGGGTTCTCACACTCTCTCCCCCTTAAAAGAATTTCGTCCTCGAAATTCCTTATCATTGACTACTCCGGGATTAAATTGAGCATTATACTTAGCTAACAGATCTGTACCCCTTCACTGGCAAGGTTCAGTAAATTATTACCTTCCACGTCCTCTAATGGGTCAAAGACTTGATGTTGTTCTAAGGAGTACACCCGAGAGGACACTTTCGATCCATCCTTGTCCCCCTTCTGCTGGGCAGGGTTGGTCGTAGTTGGTGGCAGAGTCCCTTGCCGCTCGTACAGGCGAGCTGGACAGTTAGCAATTTGATGTTCGGCACTCCCACAGAGCAAGCATTTTCCTCCTTTCTTCCAGCAATTGTCCTCCGAGTGGTTTAATTTTCCGCAATACCCGCAGGGTCCGCGTGCTGCAGAAGCCGAGCCTCCTCTTGACGGGCTCTCTTGTGATACTCCCGGCATCCTTACTCCTCCCGTTCCCCGCCCAAATTTGGGAGGGGTACTTTCATCCCCCTGCCCCGAACTACTTCCAGGAAATCCTCTCTTTTTCGTCTGGAAGTTTTTCACCTGGAGTCTAGCATTCTCTACTCGTTGTGCCTTCTCCACTGCTTCGCTGAAGGCGTTAATTTGGGTAGCCACGAGGTCCTTCTGGATTTCTACGTTCAGGCCCTGGACAAATCACCGTATCCTTCGTTGCTCGGTCATGATGAGTTCGGGCGCAAATTTGGATAGGCCGGTGAACTGGCTCTCATATTCCGCCACCGTCTGAGTCCCTTGACGAAGTCTAATGAACTCGTCCTCCTTCCTCTCCTGGACTAGAGGAGGGAAAAACTTCGCATTAAACTCTCGAATGAAGTTCACCCAAGTCCTGGGTGTCTGCTCCCTTTCCCATTTCTGTCGGATTACGTTCCACCAGGAACGGGCTGCCCCCTCAAGCTGGAACACGGCAAAAGTCACCTGCCGTTCGTCAGGGTAGTGTAGGGCTGCAAATATATCCACCATCTTTTCAAGCCATCTTTCGGCAACGTCTGGGTCGGGTCCCCCAACAAACTTTGGCGGAGCGAACTTTTGGAATCGTTCGAGAGTTCTATCTTCGCCCTCGACATGATGGCCAGGGTTTCCGGGGTTTCCAGGGTTAGGGTTTGGGTTCTGGGCTTGCTGCTGCACTACTTGTGCTAGCAGGTTTGTCATTTGCTGCATAGCAGCAGCTATCTACACATTAGGGTCGGCTTGGGGTTCAGGATCGGGTCCAGTCGAGGTTTCCCCCGTACCCCTAACCGGTGTGGGTTGTCTAGTTCCGCGCCCACGTCCCCGACCACTCCGTGTACCTTCCATAAGTTTACTTGGTCTAGGCAAGAATACTAAACCAAAGTAGTAACAAGGCATGTAAGTAACACTCAAAACTGTCACAATAACACATAGTTATACAATCCAAACAGGATCACAAACATATATATACAAGCCAAGCAAGATCAAGCCACACACATATATACAATCAGTCGAGTCAAGTACAGGCAAGTCAGAAACAAACATAGACGATCCCCCGAGGAATGGCCTTTCTAGATCACCAAATCCTTTCTAACCTAGGCCCTCATATCCTTCGTATCCGGGCGCAAGAATCCCATCTCAGATAATTCACAACTCGAGCCGGCCGGTCCCAAGAGTAAACCATCCTTATTAAAGATTCCTACCCGGCATACATACCTAGCTTTCTCGAGTCCCATGATAATGATTCGTACATTTATCACATACCCGGTTCATAACTTATGCTCAAACGAGCACTTAGACATATTCATGAAATTAGGACCACAACACCACTTGGCCCAGTCTCACTCCGCGCAGAGACCACGCGAAGTGGCTCTGATACCAACTGTAACAGCCCCACTTTCCCTTAAGGCGAACCAAAGGGGTTAGCGGACTGCCTGCCCAGCTCTCGCCAGGACTAACGGATCAGTTTACGTCGATCTATTACGTTCCGGAACATACCAACGTGCGCAAATATGTCAAAATCACAAAATAAATAAAAACGAAATTCGAAGCCGAAGATGAATAGTGCTGGACACGTCAGAATCCAGATACTAGGCCGAGAGTAGCCAAAATTTTTCTTTCGCCGTTTGAAATACGAGTTGATCCAAAATTCAACCAAATATCAACCAAACATACACACATTGAAATGTAACATTTTCAAGCCAAAACGGCATATCAAAAATCATTCACTACGAATATACATGTTCGGTTTGCCAATCAAAAGAAAGTGAACCCAATACACATTAGGATTTCATTCGAAGAGCTATCCAAAAGATGCATTTACATGAGCTCAACTTGACAACCAACAAGTATAACCTTTCCAAAAGTGGTCATTTTCCTGTAAGGAAAACAAATGGAACGGAATGAGCTTAAGCCCAGTGAGTTACTACCACATAAGCACAAGGATCATATAAGCATAATCTTTCATTTCGAGTACACAATTAAGAATTAAAACAAGTCGGTAAAAGGATACGGATGGCTCTCAAGAGCCCTTTTCCACGCTTACATTCTTGATCCAATCTCATTGACCCTCCGTCAATGTTTAAGAATACCCGATCGTAGACCTCACTTCACTCCATTCCTTCCACCAAACATACCCCAACCGGGCCCGCACTCCAATCAGTCATTTTGGTAATACACGAGTATACCGGAACCAAGAGTCTTATTACTACAAGATTCCCCAGTACAGTCCCCGTGGCACGTCAATATTCACGACCAAGCCCTCGCCGGCTCGATCCAATTGACTACCTACGGGGTTGAGCTCAGTAATACAGTAAGGCCGTTGGACATTCGTCCAAACGACACCAAATCAGTTTTCCATGAATGGAATTCAATATCTCATATAGCAAGTGCAGTATTTCAGTAAAACGGTAAACAGTCCTGAATGGAATCACAAGGGGGTGAGGGCGGTCAAGTACACCCTCACCTCAATCATTTTCATTAGCCATATTAGCCGTCAAGGCATCAAATTCCCATATACCAAAGCCACATTGTAACATTTAAGTGAGTAGTATACTCACCAATCAATTCAGTGCTATTTCATGCACTTCCGTCAGGAGAATGTCGTGAACCACCGTCACGCCCTAGAACGAGTAAACAATTACCATAAGACTCGATAACGAGTCATGAATCAACACTAATCACAACCCAATAGGGTTTCATATACATAAAAAAGCATCATAATCAAACCAGAAATTAGAAGTAGCACTAGCCTTGGCCCCGAATAGAAAAACTGTTTTGCCCTTATTATGCGGTAATGGCGTCAAATTCACTACGGTTATCGGATGGGGGTGTAAGACCCACCGTTTCGAAGTTATGAAACAGGGCTACAACAATGAAGAAGGCCTCTCAGTCCAAATCCTAGCACAACTAGGTCAAAAATACAGAAAACCAAGCCAGAACCGTAATTGCAGGTTCCCAAATCACACAAAACTGTAATCAGTATATCTCACCCTACACAGGTCCAAATGCATTGATTCCAAAGGCATATGAAAGCTAAGACATCAAGATACATTTCCTCAGAAGACACCAACAACAAAATCCAAATAAATTCCAGTCAAAACAGGCAATTACTATCGCAGTTTGGACATTCTGTTCACCAAAAACAGCAACAGTAAAAATGGCATAACTCACTCTATACTACTCAAAATGCCCTGAACTTTTGTAGGAACTTCATACTCATCAATACCTACAACTTTCATGTTTTGAGCAAAGTCCAATTCGGCCTCTATCTATGACCTAAAATTTTGGACAGATTAGGGGTTCATGAACCCTAACTTTTCACATTTCATTCCAAACCCAAAATTGATTGCATTTATCAACAATTCACACCCACTAGAGTCAAAGCCCCTTATTACCAACCATAAAAAACAACCACACCATCAAGATCATATGAAACCAGAAAATTCCTCAAAAAATAAAAACTCAACCAAATCACTTCAAACCAAGAAATAAATCACATATACCATCACTCAAGCTACTTCTAAGCATAACATAAACATCATTAGGTGTAGTAGGGTGTTCAAGCATCACTTACCAAGAAATTAAGAGAGAGAGAGATGTTGGACACCTTAGCTCTTCAAACAAACTCCACCAAACTACTTACTAGCACTAGAAGAAAGGTTTTTATGGAGTAGAATCTATTCTAGGTGATTAGTTGTGGAAGATTGAGTGAAATGGAAGCTAGAAAGTTGAAGAATTTCCTTCCTTCTTGCAAGAGAGAGAGCCGGCCAACACAAGGTAAGAAAATGGTAATTTTTGTGAATTTTTGAGATATTTACTTCCTTGGGTCAAAAGTCAAAATAGTGAATAGTCTTTCTTAAGTCAAATCCAATAACTATGTGACACTTGTCACTCTCATAAATGCAATCCTATCTTTTCTTTTACCTCTCACATCAATCATTTGACCCACTCTACTTATCTCTAAACACCCGATAAATTTTTCACAGTATCCGAAACTTAACCGTATTGGCCGAATTTTCCCGAACTTTTCGCACTCGTGGGTCCCACGTCCAATATATATTCTTAATTTTCTAAAAATTCTCCAATACTAGAAAAAGCATCTAAAAACCATAATTGCTCATAAAATCCACCAAGAAAATATTCCTAGGCCAGAAAATTCAGAAAACATGAAATTTAAGGGGGGGGGGGAAAACCCTAGGAAAATATTAGGGCAAATCTGGGTTCTCACATACTCCATAATTTACATACTTGATATATTCCAAAAACTTAATTACACCTCAATTACTCCACTAATCACCCAATCACTATAATTGCCTATAATAAAATATGTATTGTCATACATAAACTCAATTACATAATAACCTTTTAGTCACAAGTAAAACTAGGGTTTTGATTTAAATTTAAAGTGTTCAATTAAAAAAAACAATGTGTTAAAACAAGACAAAAGAAAGAAATCAAAATTTTAAAAGAACGAGGGAAAAACATTGTCCTAAAATTCGGGGTATCACAATCACCCCTCCTTAAAAGAATGTCGTCCTTGACATTCCAACTTGTACGAATCAAGTCAAGAGATCCCGCAAAAGTCAAACAAGCATTTCCAAGCAAGCCTAATCCCACTTGTCTGATTTTCATTCCTACAAGAAATCACTTATATTTCATCAGACCCACAGTCCGGCATCCTAAACTTGAAGCCTGGGATACACTACAGAGATCGGAAACCTAAGCTCTGAAACCAACTGTGACGGCCCCACTTCACCCTAAGGCGAACCAAAGGACAGCCTGCCCAGCTCTCGCCGGGACTCACTCACTCACTACAATCCTCAATTCAAATACAATATACATCAAATGTTCCTCAAATTAACATATCATAAGCGAAGCGGAAACTAATTCTAAGCGTGATACAAGCGCTTCCTTTGCCTCGAGCCCTGTGGAGGGGACATAAAATATGTTTTTGGGGTGAGCTAGAGGCTCAGCGGGTAACCAGTAAAATCAGTAATCAATTATACATTTATTGCTCTTGTGAGCCAGTGAAGTCATTGTACCTAAACATCCAACGCTCAAATTGATCCAGTAACAGAGAAACAGTTATAGGGAGCCATTTGCTCCAAGTAAACAGTGATGGAGACATTGGTGTTCAGCACAAGACTTCCCAAGAACTCATTAAAGCCAAATCATGTCATGAACTCACATGCAAGCACACATGATATGCAATCGAGTAAATAATGCAAGAAACAATTCATAAGTAGCTTTGGAAATAGTTTGAGGTCACTCACCAACCACGGCTCTTAATACTCATCCATCATAGACAGTTTTTCTCGATCAAGTCCAAGCTCTTCATTCTACCAAGAATTAACTCAAACTCACAGCGATTAAACGTTTTCAAAGATTGGACAGCACTTCCCCTTAAATTCCTTATTTTCCATCCTACAAGACATTACAAATCACATCTCAACTCAATCACAATAAAGCCCCAAAATCATGCACAAAATTACCTCATTTCTATAGCCGCTCAATAGGCTCAAAGTCATACAAGTACGAAATCAAACTAGGAAAATGTCCGAAAATGAAGTTTAAGTTATAAAACAAAAGACAGATTTGCCGTCGTTTAGCGTAACGGGCACAACCAAAGCTACGCTTATCGGATTGGGGTGAAATTCATACCGTTTCGAAGCTAAGGCAGAGGGTTACAATATTGATGAAGACCACTCAGTCCAGTTTGTAGTGTATCTAAGTCAAAAGTCCGGATTACAGAACCAAAATCTCACATTCGGGCTAGTTAACCGCATTATGCGTAAACGACAATAACTCAGGCTACCGAAGTCCAAACGAGGTGATTCCAGGGGCGTTGGAAAGCTAAGAATAGCACTACAACTTCCATGTTTTGATTAAATGCTAGTTCAGTACGTATCAAGGTGAACAAACGCGACCAACTTGGTGCACTGTCAAAACTGTCCATTGGACAAAACCTATGGTAGTCAGGGGTATTTCGGTCTTTTCACAGGTTACGTTGATCCGATTGAGCTGAAATTTTGCAGGAAACTATTAAAAATCATTCTCTACAACTTTTATGTTTTGATCTAAGGCTAATTCGATCCCTAACATACTCAAACAGAAACAAGCAGAACTGAACCATAAGAAATCTCAATTCTGGAATTTTCTCAAACCACCATAGAAATCACCAAATCCTCCACACAAACCCACAAAAGTGATATATAAACCATCATTAACCCTTATTAGCATCTTACAACATCAAAATCAACATTTCTACTCAATTGCTATAAGCTTTTACAAGAGTTCAAGGCTGCTTTACCTTCCAAAGGTGGGTTCACAAGGTTGCACTTCAAGAACCAAGTTCCTTAGCTTTCTTTTGCTCTAACTCCCAAGCTTGTTGGATGGGTTGCACAAAACCAGAATTTTTCTCTTGTTTCTCTCGGTTTTTCCTTTCTTCTTTTCTCCCAAGAGTTGGCCGAAACTTACCTTGTTTCTTTGGCTTTGGTCTTGTTAAGATGATTAATACTAAGTCCCTTGGTCAAAGTCCGCTACCTTTTTGATTAGCCAATCAAAATTAAGCTTAGGAATATCATGGAACCTTTAGGAAGTCTAGCAACTTGTAATTATCCAAAAGTCACACTATGGCCCAATTAAATTCACAATCCTACCAATTTACTCCATAATTTACATACTTGATATATTCCAAAAACCTAATTACACCTCAATTACTCCACTAATATTGTCTACCAAGCTTTCCTCAAACTTGAAGACCAATCACTAGGTTGAGCAACTTCTCTTTGATGAAAGATGATCAACTAGATGTACAATGGAGGGAGCACTTCCTCCTTGCCCTAAGCCACAGTTAGTCAAGCTAAGAAGTTTTACAATCACTCAGATAACCCTCAACAAAGCTACACTAATGAAACTTTCAACCACAAGAGAAATGCTCACAAGGAATTCACACCACTTGGAGAACAAATCTAGCTTTGGAGACTATTTTCTAGCTAAAATATCTCTTGAGATCTTGTAAACAAAGTGTGCAAAAGTCCCATCTGATTCAGAGTCGTTTGTCTTTAAAGGGAACCAAAAATGGGCTTCATTAATACTTCCAACGAATAGAAGGCAAATGAAGAGTCAGCTAGCCGTTGGAGCTGTCGGACGTCCGACGTCTTAGTCATCGTTCGGTCCCATCGTCCGAAAACCAGTCAAGTTGTTGTTCGGACGTCCGATGGGATTTTATCGTCCGAGCTTCTGTGTCCGAACGTCGTCCAGAGAGTTATCAAATCTTCGTGGAATTTTTAGGACGTCCGATGAGATTGATGTGCGTCCGAAGCATGTTTCGATCCTTCAGGACGTCCGATGCTTCCTTACGAGCGTCCGACAGAGTCTTGGCAGAGAGTCATCAACACTTTGTGGAATTTTTAGGACGTCCGACCCGATCGATGTGCGTCCGAAGAGTACGTCCGATCCATCCGGACGTCCGATGCTTCCTCACGAGCGTCCGATAGAATTTCCTTCTTGATGTTCTTCATCCTTTCGGACGTCCGACCGATTCGTTCGGACGTCCGACATGAGTGTCCTATTTTTGCTTCTTCTTTTGGTTGATTTTCATTTCTTGCCATATTCGTACCTGATTCTTTGATAGGCAAAAAGCACTTATATTTGAAGAGAGTTAGATAAACATTTCAAAGTCCTTTGTGATCATCAAAACCAAGAATAACATTCTCCCCCTTTTTGATGATGACAAAGCAAAGGTTTGAAATGAGATTTGATGATTGCAATAAAAACTCCCCATTTCTCAATAGACAAGAACTCCCCCTTACTTCGTGAAAAATTTTTGAAAAACTCCCCCTCACTTGGCTGCCCAACCAAATTAAACAATTATCCAAAATATGACAATTAAGCAGCCAACATCTAACATTTTACCAATTCAATCCATCAGCCAATCCTAATTTAATCAAATCATCAATCAATCAATCAATCCAACATCATCAATCATCAATCAATCCAGTCCTCTCCCCCTTTTTGTCATCACAAAAGGGCAATCAATCACATCCATCTCATCCACAAACACATTCATCAATGCAAACCAAAAAAAAATCCATTACATCCATACAATCATCATTCAAAATACTTAAACATCTATCAAACAGTACCAAAAGAAACATAAACATAATCATAACCAAATGTTGAATTCATCTACATATCCATTGTTGAACACCACAAACACATGAAATAGACAAACAAAATGCAAATGTCCTAAATGGTGAACTATGTGGATCCAGGTGTTCTTCGAGAGAGCTGATATTGGGAGAGGTCCTCCTCTTCAGTTTCTTCATCAGCTTCAGCAGCCTCTTCAACTGGTGCCTTGCCTTTATCTGATGTGGAAGGGCCATGAGGAGTCACAGGAGTTGATGAACCAGGGTCTGGAATTGATGAGCTTGGTTCAGTGGGGTGTGGCTCTTTGTCATGAGAAACTTTCTCAACCACAGGTGGGGGAAAAAGAAGGTTCTTTTTGTCTAGGAAGGTTGTTTGTTGCTCAGAGGACATGGTGAGCATTAGACCATGTTCTAGAAGAAGAACATGCTGTTTGAGTTCACGAAGGAGCTCAATCACTTCATCATTGGAGGAGGAAGCTGCTTTAGTGGCAGACTTCCTGGGATGAATGGGAGTGAGTGAAACAGATGAAGGATCATGTGCATTCTTAGACCTCTGTTCACTAGATGATGCCCCCTTATAAGCCCACAGATTATCTTTAAAAACAAGATTTTTCCTTTCAAAATATCCTTTGGTAAAGGCATAAGAAGATGCTTCTTTGGGACAAACACCTAGAATTGGAACTTTGTAAAACTCAAAAATCTTTTGAAGAAACTTTCCATAAGATAATTTTCTGCGAGAATCAGTGGCATAGCGAAGTAAAAACTTGCACATGACAAAACCAAAATCAATACGAATTTTTTCTCGAAAACAGTAAAAGAGATACAACTCCATTTTGTTTGCATCAGTTCTATGGCCATCAGTGGGTACAAGCAGGTTTGAAATGATTGAAAAGGCAATTAGATTCACAGGAGCAAGATCATTCAGTTTAGCATCAGCAGGGGAGGAAAAACTTCTTTTAAAATAAGTTAACATTTTAGCCCCATCAAAATGATTATCAGCAGTAGGGTGCTCTTCATAGGAAAAGAAATTTGCAATTTTATCCTTGCATCCAGGTTCAATAGTAGTTTTTAAAATATCATTCACAATTTCAGAATCAAAGACTAAGTCTACCCCATTAACCCTGGACATAATCTCAGTCTGATCAGTGCCTTTCCTAAGATTAGCAAAGAATTGATACAACATTTCAGGGTAATAAACATTGGGCATAGAAACGAGATGTGACCATTTCTGGAAAGCAAATAGACTCAGAATGGATTCTAAACCTATGTGGCGAAATTCAGAAGAGTTTACAGTTCGTTGAGGGATGACACCTTTCTGGGATATCCAGGAGTGTTTGTCTTTTGCAGCATCATCAAAGAATGTAGGGAGTGTGGCTGATTTTGGAGGCGGTTGAGAAGAGGTTCCCTGTCCAGATTCAGGCTGAGAGGTGGGTTGTGGAGTAGGCCGTGACATTTGACCTTTTACGGCTCCTCTCTTGAAGCGTTTGGATGAACGTTTGACCGTAGGAAGATCCTCCTCCTCATCCCTGAGTGGATGCTTGCGTCCGGCAGTAACCTTTCCTCCTCTTAGATTCACCATTGTGCGAAATGTGTGGAATGAAGGATGCAAATGATGCACACAGTAGTAGGGAAGTGAATCGCACAGAAATTTTGGGACAAAAAGGCCTTGAACAAGATTTGACAGAGCGGTTATGAGAAAGTAGGGTTTTGAGGGAAATTTGGGAATTTACGAATTGTTAAGCGATTCGGTGAAATGATCAGGAGAAATGAATCGCAATCAACCAGGAAAAGTTTTGTTTGAGTCAATTTGGGAATGAGAGCTTCAGAATGGTACAAATTTGAGAGTGAGAAATGAGAGAGTTGTCGTCCGAGAGGAAATAGAAGAAAAAGAGTTTGAAGCAAATGAGGGAGAAAGTTATTTTAAAAAGTGAGCCGTTGCACTGTCGGACGGCCGAACGAAGTCGTGTGTCCGACAGCTTCGTCCGAACAGGTGTTTTCTGGAAAAAAATAGCTGAAGAACATTATCGGACGTCCGTTCATCTTCTTTCGGACGTCCGAAGACTTTGAGAAATTTTAAGATGATTTTTCGATTATTCCTAATTTTGATCTTAGATGAATGAACTGATCTAATGGCAAAGCTTTGGTAAAAATATCAGCAAATTGATCTTTAGAACAAACATAATTTACACAAATTTCACCTTTTTGAACAAGATCTCGAATAAAGTGGTGCTTTATATCTATATGCTTTGTCCTAGAATGTTGAATTGGATTTTTGGTCAAATTAATAGCACTAGTATTATCACAGAATATAGGCATGCAGTCATATAACAATCCAAAATCATTCAAGGTATGCTTCATCCATAAAAGTTGAGCACAACATGCACTAGCAGCAATATATTCCGCTTCGGTTGTAGACAGAGATATTGCATTTTGCTTTTTGCTAAACCAAGAAACTAAGCAATTACCAAGAAAGTGACAAGTTCCACTAGTACTTTTTCTGTCCACACGACAACCACCAAAATCCGCATCCGAATATCCATATAAAGCAAATTCACAAGATCTAGCATACCAAAGACCATAGTCCAATGTACCTTTCAAATACCTAAAAATTCTTTTAACAGCATTTAAATGTGATTCTTTTGGACAAGATTGAAATCTAGCACACAAGCAAACAGCAAACATAATATCAGGTCTGCTTGCGGTTAAATAGAGTAAGCTTCCGATCATACCTCTATAGTGCTTTTCATCCACATGATTACCTTCTTCATCTTTGTCAAGTTTTGTAGAAGTGCACATTGGAGTTCCAACTTGCTTTGAGTCCTCCATGCCAAACCTTTTCAGCAATTCCTTGGTATATTTTGCTTGATTTATAAAAATTCCCTCAAGGGCTTGATGTATTTGAAGACCAAGGAAGAAATTTAATTCTCCCATCATACTCATTTCAAATTCACTTTGCATAGTGGTGGAAAAATCCTTGCATAGATACTCATTAGTAGCACCAAAAATAATATCATCAACATATATTTGCACAATAAGAAGGTCATTTAACACTTGCTTAGTAAAAAGTGTGGTGTCCACAATACCTCTTTTGAAACCATTTTCAATCAAGAAACCACTTAATCTTTCATACCAAGCTCTTGGAGCCTGTTTTAAACCATATAATACTTTAGATAGTTTAAACACATGACTTGGAAATTTTGTATTTTCAAAACCGGGGGGTTGATCCACATATACTTCTTGATCAATAAAACCATTTAAAAAGGCACTTTTCACATCCATTTGAAACAATTTGAAACCTTTGAAACAAGCAAAAGCAAGAAGCATTCTAATAGATTCTAATCTTGCTACGGGAGCAAATGTTTCATCAAAATCAATTCCTTCTTCTTGTGCATATCCTTTAGCAACTAATCTGGCTTTATTTCTTACAACAACACCTTTATCATCCAATTTATTTCTGAATATCCACTTTGTGCCAATGATAGGTTGATTTTGAGGTCTATCAACAAGTGTCCAAACCTTATTTCTCTCAAATTGATTAAGTTCCTCTTGCATAGCCAAGATCCAGTTATCATCCTTTAAAGCATCATTGATATTTTTGGGTTCAAAAAGAGAAACTAAAGCAAAATTGTCTATCAATTTTCTAGATGAAGAACGAGTCTTTACCTTTTCGGATGGATCACCAATTATAAGCTCTCTTGGATGATTTTGGCTAAATTTCCAAGCATTGGGAAGGTCTTTGACTGAATCATCATTCTCATCTTCATCACCCTTTTCTTGATCATTATGAGCTTCATCCATCATTTCCATTGCTGCTGGTTTAGATATTCCTTCATCACCAATTTTCAGCTTTTCCATTCCTTCACGAACACCTACATCATCATCCTCACACGAACTTTTGGAATTATCATCATTAGTTTCATCAAATGTTATGTGAATGGCTTCTTCTATCACAAGAGTCCTTCTATTAAAGACTCTATATCCTCTTTTGTTCTCACAATAACCCAAAAATATTCCTTCATCAGATTTTTTCTCAAACTTACCAAGATGTTCCTTTAAATTTAAAATAAAACATTTACAACCAAAGACTTTGAAATATCCAACCGTAGGTTTTTTTTATCAAAAATCAGTTCATAAGATGTCTTATTCAAAATGGGTCTCAAAAGGATTCTGTTCATCACATAACATGCAGTGTTTACCGCTTCAGCCCAAAGGTATTTTGGCAAGCTACATTCACTTAACATAGTTCTAGCAGCCTCTTGTAGTGTCCTATTTTTCCTTTCTACAACACCATTTTGTTGTGGAGTTCTTGCAATTGAAAACTCATGTGTTATGCCATTATGATCACAGAAATCTGGAAAACCACAATACTTGAATTCCGTTCCATTATCACTTCTAATCCTAACAATTTTTAAGCCAAGCAGATTTTGCACTTTAGCAAACAATGAAGTGAAATTCTTGAAGGCATCATCCTTATGAGCAAGAAATATCACCCAAGTATATCTAGAATAATCATCCACAATCACAAAGCAGTATTTCTTACCTCCCAAGCTAGTGATTTGAGTAGGACCAAATAAGTCAAGATGCAAGAGTTCTAAAGGTTTAGAAGTTGAAACACACTTCTTTGGTTTAAAAGAAACTTTTGTTTGCTTTCCAAATTGACATGCATCACAAATTTTATCCTTTTCAAAACATATTTTTGGCAAACCTCTAACCAGCTCCTTTTTCGAAATTTCCTTTAGTAAATCCATGTTAAAATGACAAAGTCTCCTATGCCACAACCAAGGATCTTCATTTGAAGCTTTAAGACATTTGAGGCTAGAAGAATCAATTTTATCAAGAACCACAATATATATGTCGTTAAACCTCTTACCTTTGAACACAACATTATATTTGGAATCAAGCACAATGCATTCATGCTTTTTAAACAACACATTCAAGTCTTTGTCACACAATTGACTAACACTAAGCAAGTTATAACCTAAATTATCAACTAAGAGCACATTATGAACAAAAGTTTCACCATCCTTACCAACATCACCTATTCCAATTGTCTTAGCTTTCACATCATCACCGAATGTCACCTTTCCACTTGATTTTGATTTTAGCTTTATGAACAAAGAGGGATCACCGGCCATATGCCTTGAGCAGCCGCTATCAATAAACCATTTGGACTTGTTTGAGCCTTTTTCCTGAAAAGAGAAAATGTTTGGTACCCTTTTTAATTTTTGGGTCCACAATAGTTAGCATTGTATCTCACTAACCACATGCATTTCATCCCTCTGTTCAGATTTCTTTTCACATAGCAATCTCCTTTCAAATGCCCTTTTTGACAACAAAAATCACACATAATGGAAGAGTCCTTAACATGTACTGGTTTGACATATCTCAATCCATTTCTTCTATATGTAGTGAAACCATGTGCATTTTTGTTGCGTGCTAATGTTCTTTGATGAGCAGTAAGAAAGGTAGATGACATGTTCTTTTTGAGAAAATCTTGTTTTCTTGCTTTCAAAGTGTCATCCAAGTTGTCCATTCTTTTTTTCAAATCACCATGTCTTTCCTTCAGCATTCTACAAATATTTGTCTTTCTATCAAGCTCATTTTGAACATTAAATCCGGCTCTTACAAGACAATCATTGTCAGTCTTTAGTTGCTTATTTTGTTGAAGAAGACTTGTATTTTCATGAATGAGAAAAGTAATTTTCTGTTTTAGCTGCTTGTTTTTATCATAAGATTCCTTCAAGGCATTATGCAGTTTTTCAACAAAGGATTCAAGATCATCATCTTCTTCATCATCACTTTCAGATTGAGAGTGTATGGAAGTTACCTCATTATCTCCAATAGCCATGAAGGCCATTTGAGCTGATTCTTCCTCTTCTTCAACTTCCCCTTCAGAGTTGCATTCATTCCAAGTAATCTGGAAGTTGTTGAATCTTGGCTTTCGATCAGCTTTCCCATCTTTCATTTTCTTCATGGGGCATTCGTTTGCATAGTGTCCAGGCTATCCACATTCATAGCATTTGTCCACTAGCTTCTTGTTGAATTCTTGTTTTCCTTTGTTCCTTGCATTTGATGAATAATTTTGAAATTGATTGCTAGGTCCTCCCCTTCTAAACTTCCTTTTATTCAGGATTCTCTTGAAGCCCCTTGTGATGAGAGCAAGATCATTATCATCACCATCCGAGTCTTCATCATCCAAGTGAGCTGGATCATCTTCACCTTGAGTAGTCTTTAGAGCAATGTTTCTCTTTGCTCTAGCATCCTCTTCCTCCTGCACTTTAGATTTCAACTTCAACTCATAAGAGGTTAGTGAGTTAATGAGAGATTCAATAGGCACTGAATTTAAATCCTTAGCCTCCTCTATTGCAGTCACTTTATTTTCCCATTCTTTGCCCAATGCATTGAGAATTTTCCTGTTCTTCTCTCCCAAGGTGTACTCTTTGCCCAACACCTCGAGATCTTTGATCAAGTCATTGAACCTGCAATACATTTTGTCAATATCCTCAAGAGGTTCAATTTTAAATGATTCATACTTTGTGACCAAGATAGCCTTTTTCTGTTCTCTCACATTGTCACCACCCTCATGGATTTCTCTTAGCTTATCCCACATTTCTTTGGCCGATTTACAGCCTTTTACTCTAATTGATTCATTTGAATCTAAGGCACTATACAGAACATTCATGGCTTTGGCATTCAGTGTGAGATTAGTCCTATCTTGAGCATTCATTTCAGCTCTTCTTTTTGGCCGAAGCAACCCTGTATCTGCATCAAGAAAGTTAGCTTCATGCGGTCCTTCACTCACAATAAACCATAGCTCAATATCAATAGATTGCAAAAAGATAATCATCCTTTCTTTCCAACTAACATAATTGGAGCCACTGAACATGGGAGGCCTAGTAACAGATTGTCCATCAACAAACATAGCATGACTGGTTGTCATCTTTACTCCAAGCCGTTTGAGCTTAATCTCTAGGAGACCAAGCTCTGATACCAATTGTAAGGCCCAAAGACAACCTAAGAGGGGGGTGAATTAGGTTGATTAAAATCTTAATCAAATTTATGCAATTTTTGCTTAATAAAAATTTACCTTCTTTTCTAGTAATGATCAATCAAATAGATTAGAAGAAGAGAGCAATATTGATTCGAAAAACAAGTATAGATGAGCATTGAAAATTTTATTAAACAAAAAAATAAGATAGAATATCAAACCGATTGTCTACCAAGCTTTCCTCAAACTTGAAGACCAATCACTAGGTTGAGCAACTTCTCTTTGATGAAAGATGATCAACTAGATGTACAATGGAGGGAGCACTTCCTCCTTGCCCTAAGCCACAGTTAGTCAAGCTAAGAAGTTTTACAATCACTCAGATAACCCTCAACAAAGCTACACTAATGAAACTTTCAACCACAAGAGAAATGCTCACAAGGAATTCACACCACTTGGAGAACAAATCTAGCTTTGGAGACTATTTTCTAGCTAAAATATCTCTTGAGATCTTGTAAACAAAGTGTGCAAAAGTCCCATCTGATTCAGAGTCGTTTGTCTTTAAAGGGAACCAAAAATGGGCTTCATTAATACTTCCAACGAATAGAAGGCAAATGAAGAGTCAGCTAGCCGTTGGAGCTGTCGGACGTCCGACGTCTTAGTCATCGTCCGATCCCATCGTCCGAAAACCAGTCAAGTTGTTGTTCGGACGTCCGATGGGATTTTATCGTCCGAGCTTCTGTGTCCGAACGTCGTCCAGAGAGTTATCAAATCTTCGTGGAATTTTTAGGACGTCCGATGAGATTGATGTGCGTCCGAAGCATGCGTCCGATCCTTCAGGACGTCCGATGCTTCCTTACGAGCGTCCGACAGAGTCTTGGCAGAGAGTCATCAATACTTTGTGGAATTTTTAGGATGTCCGGGGATTTGTTTGCATTGAGTTTGTGATCTAAGACTTGGATTTGAGCAAGGCAATGTTATATGATGGATGATTTCTGAGCCGTGGAGGTGAGTGACCCTAAACTATTTCCAAAGTACTTGTGAAATGTTTCTTGCATTATGTACTCGATTGCATATCATGCGTGCTTGCATGTGAGTTCATGACATGATTTGGCTTCAATGAGTTCTGGGAAAGTCTTGTGCTGGACACCAACGTCTCCACTCTGTTTATGGTTCATGTTCATGTTTATCTGGAGCTCAAGAAGGGGCTCCCTCTTAATGTTAATGTTAATGTTAATGTTAATGTTAAATGATCTATTTGAGCGTTGGGTGTTCAAGTGCTATGATTTCCCTGGCTCACGAGAACACTAAACGAACATTTGATCTCTGAATCATGACATCATCGAAATGATCGAAATGCAACATTGTGAAATATATTTGTTTAATGATTTTACTGGTTACTCGCTGAGCTTCTAGCTCACCCCAAAAATATTTTATTCCCCTCCACAGGGCTCGTAGCGAAGGAAGGACTTGTTGTGCTTGTGCACGTGTCTGGATGGCCTATATCTTGTACAGTTTGGATTTGGAATCATTTTATGTATAATTGGGAATTGTTTCCGCTTCGCTTATGACATGTAATTTTTGGAGAATTTGATGTATATTGGATATTTATATTGTAATATTTGAGGTTTATTCTTGTAATTCATTTGAGGATTGTAGTGAACGACTGAGTCCCGGCGAGAGCTGGGCAGGCGTTCCGCCGAACCCTCTGGTTCGCCTTAGGGGGAGGTGGGGCTGTCACAGTTGGTATCAGAGCTTAGGCTTCAGATCTCTGTAGTGTATCCTAGGCTTGAAGTTTAGGATGCCGGACTGTGGGTTTGATTTGACTCTTAGTGTCTGCTTGGAATGCTTGAGAGATTCTTGCGGGATGTCTCGACTTGATTCGTGCAAGAGGGAATGTCGAGGACGACATTCTTTTAAGGAGGGGAGATTGTGACGCCGCGAAAAGAATGAGTGTGAGAAACAGGAAATTTTCTAATTTTCTAGTGTTTATTTTATTTAATCGCCCGCCTTTTCTACTTTTCTTTATTAGAAAAATTCCCCAGATAAAGTTTATGAGCAAAGATAGTTTTAAAATGATTTTTCTAGTATCGATTAGTTTTTGAGAAATTAAAAGCGTATTTTGAACGTGGGACCCGCAAGTGCGGTAAATGCATTATATTTCTGACAACTTGTTGGAATTTTGTATTAAGTGATATTATTTTACAAAGTGTGAAGATATTTGTATTGGAGAGACAAAAAGATAAGTTTTAAACCAAAAGGTGACATGTGTCACCTTCTTATTCATAGTTGGACTTTGACTAATTTGCATCACCTTTACTAAACCTCAAAAATTGACCAATTTCTCTCCATTTTAAGCTTGTCTTGGCCGAACCTCTTGGAGCAAAAATACAAGAAGAAAGCCTTCAACTCCAACTCCATTTCTTGCTCAATCTTGTGAATCAACCGTTAAACTTTCAAATTCCTCCACAAAAGTCACTTGTTTAGGAAGATTGAAGGTAGTGGTGGAGTGATTAGAGAAGGCAAAGGACTAAGCCATCAACTTTCTTGATATTTCAAGGTTCTTGTCTAGGAATCCTTTCTTTGTTCTTGATTATGCTAAATTAGTGACTTGTGATGGCTAAAGAGATGGTTTGATGGATTATTTCTTGATTTGTGGTTCAAGTGATGAAGTTTTATTATTTTTGGGGATTTTTCTGTTTTAATATAAGCATGGTTGTGTGGCTATCTTTGATGATTGGAAATGGTATATAATGCTTCTAGAAGGTGGAAAAAGTGGACAATTACAATCAATTTCTGTTTTGGAAGAAATTTCAGAAAATTAGGTTTTGTGAAGGAACATTCTGCCCGAATTTTTAGCTCCTAGTTAGAGGCCGAATTGGCCTTGTATTAAAACATGAAATTTGTAGGGAATGACATTTTAGAGGTGCCTACAAAATTTCAGGTCAATCGGAGTTGTGTAGAATGAGAAAAGTCGAAATTACTATTGCTGTTCTGGTTTTACCCGAATGTAAGAATTGCGCCTGTAATTGGTTGTTTTGGCTGGAATTTATTCCGAATTGGGTGTGGATGGCTTCTGATGAAATTTATCCCTGTTTCTTAGATTTCAGCTGGTTTTGGAATTTCTGGATTTGGACTTGGAGAGCCTGAGTTATGATGTTTCCGCTAGAATGCGTTCTGTGAATCTGTTTTTGTGATTCTGGTATAGTATCTTACATTTTTGACCCGGTTACACTCGAAACTGGGTTGAGTGACCTTCTGAAATATTGTAGCCCTGTCTCTTATCTTCGAAACGGTGGGTCTTTCACCTTCATCCGACAATCGTAGCGCCTTTGGTACCATTACCGAAAATGACGTCAAAACTGTTTTTCTGGTTTTGAGCTTAACTTTCATTTCCGGACTTTTCCCTATCTTGACTTGTACTAGTACTACTTGGAGCTTGCTGAATGGCTATTGGATGAACTTGTTGTTGTGTGTGTACCTTTGGGTTGGAATGAGGAAATAATGAAGCCATGATGGCTGGAAAAGTTAGCAAATTCAGGGGAAGTGCTGTCCGAACTTTGAAGGGATTTGTTTGCATTGAGTTTGTGATCTAAGACTTGGATTTGAGGAAGGCAATGTTATATGATGGATGATTTCTGAGCCGTGGAGGTGAGTGACCCTAAACTATTTCCAAAGTACTTGTGAAATGTTTCTTGCATTATGTACTCGATTGCATATCATGTGTGCTTGCATGTGAGTTCATGACATGATTTGGCTTCGATGAGTTCTGGGAAAGTCTTGTGCTGGACACCAACGTCTCCACTCTGTTTATGGTTCATGTTCATGTTTATCTGGAGCTCAAGAAGGGGCCCCCTCTTAATGTTAATGTTAATGTTAAATGATCTATTTGAGCGTTGGGTGTTCAAGTGCTATGATTTCCCTGGCTCACGAGAACACTAAACGAACATTTGATCTCTGAATCATGACATCATCGAAATGATCGAAATGTAACATTGTGAAATATATTTGTTTAATGATTTTACTGGTTACACGCTGAGCTTCTAGCTCACCACAAAAATATTTTATTCCCCTCCACAGGGCTCGTAGCGAAGGAAGGACTTGTTGTGGTTGTGCACGTGTCTGGATGGCCTATATCTTGTACATTTGGAATCATTTTATGTATAGTTGGAAATTGTTTCCGCTTCGCTTATGACATGTAATTTTTTGAGAATTTGATGTATATTGGAGATTTATATTGTAATATTTGAGGTTTATTCTTGTAATTCATTTGAGGATTGTAGTGAACGACTGAGTCCCGGCGAGAGCTGGGCAGGCGGCCCGCCGAACCCTCTGGTTCGCCTTAGGGGGAGGTGGGGCTGTCACAGTTGGTATCAGAGCTTAGGCTTCAGATCTCTGTAGTGTATCCTAGGCTTGAAGTTTAGGATGCCGGACTGTGGGTTTGATTTGACTCTTAGTGTCTGCTTGGAATGCTTGATAGATTCTTGCGGGATGTCTCGAATTGATTGGTGCAAGAGGGAATGTCGAGGACGACATTCTTTTAAGGAGGGGAGATTGTGACGCCGCGAAAAGAATGAGTGTGAGAAATCGGAAATTTTCTAATTTTCTAGTGTTTATTTTATTTAATCGCCCGCCTTTTCTACATTTTCTTTATTAGAAAAATTCCCCAGATAAAGTTTATGAGCAAAGATAGTTTTAAAATGATTTTTCTAGTATCGGTTAGTTTTTGAGAAATTAAAAGCGTATTTTGAACGTGGGACCCGCAAGTGCGGTAAATGCATTATATTTTTGACAACCTGTTGGAATTTTGTATTAAGTGATATTATTTTACAAAGTGTTAAGATATTTGTATTGGAGAGACAAAAAGATAAGTTTTAAACCAAAAGGTGACATGTGTCACCTTCTTATTCAAAGTTGGACTTTGACTAATTTGCATCACCTTTACTAAACCTCAAAAATTGACCAATTTCTCTCCATTTTAAGCTTGTCTTGGCCGAACCTCTTGGAGCAAAAATACAAGAAGAAAGCCTTCAACTCCAACTCCATTTCTTGCTCAATCTTGTGAATCAACCGTTAAACTTTCAAATTCCTCCACAAAAGTCACTTGTTTAGGAAGATTGAAGGTAGTGGTGGAGTGATTAGAGAAGGCAAAGGACTAAGCCATCAACTTTCTTGATATTTCAAGGTTCATGTCTAGCAATCCTTTCTTTGTTCTTGATTATGCTAAATTAGTGACTTGTGATGGCTAAAGAGATGGTTTGATGGATTATTTCTTGATTTGTGGTTGAAGTGATGAAGTTTTATTATTTTTGGGGATTTTTCTGTTTTAATGTAAGCATGGTTGTGTGGCTATCTATGATGATTGGAAATGGTATATAATGCTTCTAGAAGGTGGAAAAAGTGGACAATTGCAATCAATTTCTGTTTTGGAAGAAATTTCAGAAAATTAGGTTTTGTGAAGGAACATTCTGCCCGAATTTTTAGCTCCTAGTTAGAGGCCGAATTGGCCTTGTATTAAAACATGAAATTTGTAGGGAATGACATTTTAGAGGTGCCTACAAAATTTCAGGTCAATCGGAGTTGTGTAGAATGAGAAAAGTCGAAATTACTATTGCTGTTCTGGTTTTACCCGAATGTAAGAATTGCGCCTGTAATTGGTTGTTTTGGCTGGAATTTCTTCCGAATTGGGTGTTGATGCCTTCTGATGAAATTTATCCCTGTTTCTTAGATTTCAGCTGGTTTTGGAATTTCTGGATTTGGACTTGGAGAGCCTGAGTTATGATGTTTCCGCTAGAATGAGTTCTGTGAATCTGTTTTTGTGATTCTGGTATAGTATCTTGCATTTTTGACCTGGTTACACTCGAAACTGGGTTGAGTGACCTTCTTTAATATTGTAGCCCTGTCTCTTAGCTTCGAAACGGTGGGTCTTTCACCTTCATCCGACAATCGTAACACCTTTGGTACCGTTACCGCAAAATGACGTCAAAACTGTTTTTCTGGTTTTGAGCTTAACTTTCATTTCCGGACTTTTCCCTAGCTTGACTTGTACTAGTACTACTTGGATCTTGCTGAATGGCTATTGGATGAACTTGTTGTTGTGTGTGTACCTTTGGGTTGGAATGAGGAAATGATGAAGCCATGATGGCTGGAAAATTTAGGAAATTCAGGGGAAGTGCTGTCCGAACTTTGAAGGGATTTGTTTGCATTGAGTTTGTGATCTAAGACTTGGATTTGAGCAAGGCAATGTTATATGATGGATGATTTCTGAGCCGTGGAGGTGAGTGACCCTAAACTATTTCCAAAGTACTTGTGAAATGTTTCTTGCATTATGTACTCGATTGCATATCATGCGTGCTTGCATGTGAGTTCATGACATGATTTGGCTTCAATGAGTTCTGGGAAAGTCTTGTGCTGGACACCAACGTCTCCACTCTGTTTATGGTTCATGTTCATGTTTATCTGGAGCTCAAGAAGGGGCACCCTCTTAATGTTAATGTTAATGTTAATGTTAAATGATCTATTTGAGCGTTGGGTGTTCAAGTGCTATGATTTCCCTGGCTCACGAGAACACTAAACGAACATTTGATCTCTGAATCATGACATCATCGAAATGATCGAAATGCAACATTGTGAAATATATTTGTTTAATGATTTTACTGGTTACACGCTGAGCTTCTAGCTCACCCCAAAAATATTTTATTCCCCTCCACAGGGCTCGTAGCGAAGGAAGGACTTGTTGTGGTTGTGCACGTGTCTGGATGGCCTATATCTTGTATAGTTTGGATTTGGAATCATTTTATGTATAATTGGGAATTGTTTCCGCTTCGCTTATGACATGTAATTTTTGGAGAATTTGATGTATATTGGAGATTTATAATGTAATATTTGAGGTTTATTCTTGTAATTCATTTCAGGATTGTAGTGAACGACTGAGTCCCGGCGAGAGCTGGGCAGGCGTTCCGCCGAACCCTCTGGTTCACCTTAGGGGGAGGTGGGGCTGTCACAGTTGGTATCAGAGCTTAGGCTTCAGATCTCTGTAGTGTATCCTAGGCTTGAAGTTTAGGATGCCGGATTGTGGGTTTGATTTGACTCTTAGTGTCTGCTTGGAATGCTTGAGAGATTCTTGCGGGATGTCTCGACTTGATTGGTGCAAGAGGGAATGTCGAGGACGACATTCTTTTAAGGAGGGGAGATTGTGACGCCGCGAAAAGAATGAGTGTGACAAACCGGAAATTTTCTAATTTTCTAGTGTTTATTTTATTTAATCGCCCGCCTTTTCTACATTTTCTTTATTAGAAAAATTCCCCAGATAAAGTTTATGAGCAAAGATAGTTTTAAAATGATTTTTCTAGCATCGGTTAGTTTTTGAGAAATTAAAGCGTATTTTGAACGTGGGACCCGCAAGTGCGGTAAATGCATTATCTTTCTGACAACTTGTTGGAATTTTGTATTAAGTGATATTATTGTACAAAGTGTGAAGATATTTGTATTGGAGAGACAAAAAGATAAGTTTTAAACCAAAAGGTGACATGTGTAAACATGTCATAAAACTATTCAAATCACATACTCCTATATGGAACACTCACCTATTCAAAACAAGTGAGTAAGTGCTCAAACAAGTGTTTAGGCGTCCGCTTCGAGTTCCTCTTGAAGGTCCCCTTGAGCGCCTGAGCAAGTAATAATTAATTTTACTTAAAATCATGCATTTACCAAGAAGGATGCACACTCAATTAGACTAAATCAAAGTCTTAAAAGAAAGTTTCAATTCTCTCTACTCGAGGTTCAAGAGTGGAGTTTTAAAGTTCGAAGAAGGTCTAACATCATCCATGAAATCGAGTTCAAAACGTTCAATCTATATCGAGAAAAGAATTTAAGGTTCCGAAATTGCATTTTCTAAGGAATTGGCAAAACTCAGCTTTGTGTGTCAAATTTAGAAAAATCATATCTTGCACTCAATAGGTCCAAAAATGGAAAACTTGGTACTGTTGAAAACTAGTTCTGAAGTACTAAAATTTCCTAGAAGACACTTTTCTAAGATTCAAAATGTAAGGCACTCAAATTTTGGCTTAAAGTGGCTGACTTGGACTCCCAAGATAGATTCGGGTTGGTTTTTAGCAAAATTTACACAACGTGAACTAGCCTCCGAAATTTGGAACTCAATTAGAGTTGCAATAAAAGTTTAAAACAAAACAAACAGAACAAGAATCGAAGTTTTGAGCACCAAGATATAGCAGCCCAAAGTTGACAAAAAATTCCTCATTGATCAAGAATTTCCAGATTTGAAACATGAAATTTGGGACTTCAGTTGGACATTGAAATAGACTCGGAATGGCACAAAATTTGGTAGTATTACTCTACCATATCAGGGTTATTCCTCTGTCAAATTTCATGTAAAAATTCGTTCGGGAAGTCAGTTAACAAAGCCACTAAAGTTCCAAGAATTTCCAATGCAATTCTGCCTTGTACTTCAATTTTCCTTTTTAAAAGCTTTGTTCCACACAATCAATTTCAATTAATTCAAATATTGAAACTAATGTTCCATAAACATCCAATAAGAAATTTAGAAGTAATTGACATCAAGGTTTTCAAAATATAACTTCCCAAATCAGATTTGACCATTCGGCCAAGAGAAAAGGAAAAATTTTCCAGATTCGAAGAGCAACTTTGGGACATCATTTGTATATCGAAATGATCTTAGATTGACACCAAAATTGGTACAATTCAACTTCCATACAAGGACTACTCCTCTACAAAATTTCATTTGAAAATTCACACGGGAAGGTAGTGAACTAAACTACCAAAGTTCAAGAAAATCCCAAGACCAATCTGTCTTTTGCTTCCTTCTTCCTTTTCAAACATTTTGCCCAATGAAAACTATTCAAATCTGGTCCATTTATAAAACAAAAGTCTGAGAAACATCTAATATACATTTGGTAAGTGATTTACACCAAAGTTTTCAAAATAACAAGTCCCAAACAAGATAGGCCATTGATCAGTCCAAAATGAGGGTTTTCAAGCAATGATGCAGGTCTGTAATTTGGCCATAATTCACTCAATTCAACTTGGAATTGAGTGAGGTTGCTGGCGTTGAAAAATAGATTCATAAATATACAATTTCTTGGAAGAAATCGTTCTCAAAATCTGTCCACAGCTAGCTCATATTTGAGCATCAATTCGCTGCTCAAAACAGAGCTCCCAGTGTAGATGCGAAACAGGACAGTCATGTTCAAATGATTGGTATGGACTAGACAGGTGGAATCAGAATGTGCATTTATACCTTTGGAAATCTGGGAATGTCTAGTTACCAGTGCCGTAAACGGCACTCGATTTTGACATCGGAGCAAAATGTTATTGCCGTTTGAAAAACACTGCCAGAGCAGTTTCGGGAAAATTCCAGTTTTACTAGACTTTCGAAAGCTCAACATCTACCCATCCAAATCCTGAAATTTTTTTATGACACTTTCTACACAACCCACAAAACATGTATACTTAATGGACAAGTCATTAGAACCACAAAAATTTGCTCTAAGGGCCACGGCAGGTACAGGGGCAAAAATGGAAAAATTCCCTCAACACTTCCTTTGGGTTTTCCTTCAACAATACAACCTATTTCCACTAGATTAAACACTAATCCAACATTGATAACATCAAAACACAACAAATCAGCCCATCAGGCCATAGTGGGAGTTCATAGAGCCCACACACCAACTTTTCAACATAAATAAAGCTACCCACATGATTATATAAGCTTATAAGTGCAAGATAGTCTTCATAAACTAAGATTCTTGTAGTTGATCATGGTTTACCTCTCTTGATGAACAAAGCAGAAATTTTGGGCCTCTTGAAGCTCAACAAAACCGTGGAAAGCAAGCTCTCTTCCTAGCTTGAGGTGGTCTCCAAGTGGTTAGCTAAGTGTAGGTGAAATTTGAGATGAAATGGTGAAGATTTGATGAAGGAAAAGTTGAAGAACTTGGTTGTTTTATTCTTGAGGGTGGCCAGCCAGAAGAGAGCAAGAGAGAGAGAGGTTTTGGTCTGAAATGAAGCTTCCAAGAGAAGCTTTAATGTGTGGCTACGATTTGTTCAAAAGTCAACCCTCTCCCCGCGCGCGCACGCGCGTTTTTCGTGCTCGATTCCTCTCGAGTTTGTTTCACTTGTACACTAAACCTCTAATGCACTTTCATTGACACTATTATTATTCACTCTTAAGGTTCTAAAAATAAGGGTCTAAAGTTCCTTAATTAATTGCGCGCGTAAAAGCACGTATTTCCGATTTTTGCGCGAAAAAATGGAATTTTCAAGAAATTCTTATAACGATAGTATCACTAACTAATAATTGAGAACTTAAACATAAAAATACCTATTTCAAGACTAATGTGCAAGTCTTCAATTTTTGAAGCTTGTTGTATCCTCGATTCGATTATTGTCTCCAAACGCGCATCCACTATTCTCACTAAACGAGCTTTCAAAATTAAATTTTGTAACAAGTCATTTTAATAATATAAGTAAGTCATAGTTCCATGTAATTGGGTCTAAAAAGGTTGAAATAAAATATTCGGAGTAAACGAGCAATTAAATATATAAATAAACTAGTAATAGGAATTTAAAATAAGTAAATTTGTGAGTCCTCACAGGCTGTGTCGAAAGTTTCCACCAAAAATCACTTGATTTGGTTGGCCAAAAGTTGAATTTTTGAAATGGTTTCAAAGCTGGAAAACGTGTCCAGAGTTACTCTGGCAGCGAATTCAAATGACTATAACTCTTTGCTCCGATGTCAAAATCGAGTGCCATTTGTGGCATTAGAAACTAGACACTTCCAGTTTTCTAACGGTATAAAATGCATCCCCTGATTCAACTTGAGTAAGCCGCACCTGCTTTTCAAATTTACCTGTCTTGTTTCTCTGCTGTGTTAGAAAACCTGTTATGAGCTGCGACTTGTTGCTTGAATATGAGCTAGTTATGGACAGAATTTCATTCTGAGAAATTGTAGCCTTATGAATTTAGTTTCCAACGCCACTAACTACACCCAATTCCAAGTTGAATTGAGTGAGTTGTGGCCGAATTACAGACCTGCTTCAAAGAAAGAAAACCCTATCGAGTCTAGATGCATTAGCGAGCCAATACCTCATGCATCCATGATAGCTTGCCTAGGATAGAGTCTGCCTTGCCTTATTAGGGACACTATTCACGAGGGGAGGGATCCAACCCCTTTTTCCCTTTTATTGCTTTATTTCTTGAATTGCTTTTATTGCTTTATCTCGTTGCTATAATGTGTTATGTGTATTTATCTGGCTGAACTAACTTTTCTTGGTTTTGTCCCCATTGCATTCACAAACCCTAGCAAATAAGAGGTCTGGCATGACTTTCTTTTAGAACATACCCTTGAAATGGACTATTGCACGTTTAAAGATTTTGGATTAATAATTGCATATCATTCTAAGCCTACCCTGGCGTATAAACCTTTTTAGGTCATGATTTCATTTAAATTATATGTTTTATCGTTTTAATAAACTGGCATCATGCATGAGCCGTAGATGGAATGCCATTTAGGGGATCCCACGTTAGGAATAACCGCCTCGTGTCTCGGATACTTAATCCAAGGAGACTTGCACGTTTATATTTTTTGTACCATCCAAAGGGGTAGTGCACAAGGTAAGGTAGGATCCGATTATTTTCATAGGGCGATCTTTGGAATATGAGCGTCTAATAATCATTTTTTGGCCATTTTAAGCAAAATTGGTAAAATTTTCCCTTGCATAAAGGACATTAATTTGAAGAAATTCACAAATGATTCCTCATTGTTGAGACGATAAATATAGAGGCCAGATCTTGATTTTAGAAGGCTCATAGACTAATGCATCGCAATAAATTTTTGAAACTACCAAAGGGGAGATAATTCCATCGATTTTTGAATAAACCATCAATTCCATTCAATTCATTTGATCAAATTATTTATCAATTTCATTTTGTCAATTCTTTCATTTTAGGACAATTTAGTCAATAAATCCTCAATTCTATTCAATCCATTGGACCATTTTATTCATCAGTTTCATCCAGTCCATTTTTATCAAGTTGTTCATTTTTAGGGTGATCTAGTCAATTTTGAATAAATCATCCGATCCATTTGACCAGTTTACCTATTTATAGGGCAATCTTATCGATTTTGAATAAATCATCATTTCACTTGATCTGTTTGATCAATTGATTTCATTCAATTCATTTGATTAGTTTAATTCATTTTTAGGGTTATCCATTCAATTTTGAATAAATAATCCAATTTCATTCAATACATTTGACAATTTTACCCTTTTTAAGGTAATCTAGTCAATTTTGAATAAATCATCCATTTCATCCTATCCTCTTGACCCGCTTATTCCTTTTTAGGGTTTAAGTTTAAGATTCACTGAATAAACTAGTTAAGACATGTAATCCTTTTAAGCATAGATTTTTTCACACATCATTTCATGTGTTGATCAAAACAAGCAATCCATTTGGACTTTGTCCTCATTTTTGGGACAAGTGTCCTCTTTCCACTCCAATTGGTCAAATTTTCAAATTATTTTTCGGTCCCTTAGTTGATCGGATTCATCAGGTATTGTATGATGCCTACCCTAGAGGATTGCATTGTCATGATAGGCCTACCCTTGGCACAAAAAGGGCTCCCCCATAGGACATGCATACCGATTTTATAATTTTGCTTACTAACTCTGGGTATTTTTCTTTTATTTTTTCCCCTTCCCCCTGCATTCATAAGAATATTTCAATAAGGTGAAAATATCTTTCTATATCTGATAACAATTTTGATCTGATAAAGTTTGAAAATAACAAGTATTACTTGATTCTTGGGCAGGCCCCACAATGTAAATTTGGAAATTCAATTGAAAGCGCTCGTGTAAAACATTTAAGAGATTTCATTGCTCAAAGGAAAAAGGGGGCTATTAAGAGAGAAAAGTGTGTATACATGTGTAAAGGAGTTCTTTATAATTTTTCTCATATGTATTGCTTTTAAAATTTTTCAAACACTGGCAATAATGAAGCTTTTATTCAAACAATTATTTGTTTTGTATATACTCGTCTACATTTCATTCTTTATTGGGCTCATTAAGAGATTTCATGATGAATTTTAAGAAATAAGTTCAAATTGAGATTTTTCAACCTCTTGCCTGAAAATTCACACTAGATTGGTGATCCGAGCTATGCAATAAGAGTGCTCAAAATTAAAAGAGGTCACTCAAAAGGCTCAATGAGATACCCTTTTCTCCTTCACTGTACAATTCATATTTTGGCCACTTCTATTAACCCCAAAATAAAATCAGTCAGATTGATTGATAAATTGCAAATTGGGGCAATCTTTGCTTGAAAATGTCCACTGTGTCTAATCGGATTCAATCCACATCTAAGTGAAAGCAAAAATGTGCATTATTCTTGTTTGTTTTGGAAATTTGGAATGATACTTCAAGTGTTCATCTCTCTATCTATACAGATTATTATCATTTGCTCTCCCATTTGGGCCTATAAAAGAATAATTTCGTTTCAAATAAGCGCCTTGATGATCACTACCCTTCATTGGAAAATTTTCAAATATTAAAAAGGGAATGGATTCTCAATGAGCATTTCGTTACTTTGATTGTCATGAGGTGTAAGAATGATACTTTGGCCATCGTTTCTACAACCTAAACACCATTTATCCCTTGCATCCTCATTTGAGCTAAAATTGGTGGTTCTTTTCAAAGCATCTATGATCGCACCCCACATTGGGGAGAGAGATTGGAGAATTTTCCAAAAAGGAGAAAAACAAAAATGCTAAAATTAAAAGAAAAGAGGGAAGCACAAATTGGAGAAATTTGTTTCTGCCTGGGTCTCAATTTTGAAAAAGAAGAAAGAGAAAAGAAAAGGAAGAGTTTTGTCCGGCGGATCACTTATGTTTCATAGATATGGATGAACAAGAGTCTTCCTCAGTCAGTTAATTCAAGTACATGCAAGAAATTTCGCATTAATGAAAGTTTCCTTTCAGAGTTATTGTAAGGAACAGAATAAAAGTCAGGCCCTCTTCTTTTCCAATCAAACATTTTATCCCTAGTTATCCTTTTTGAGCCTTCAGAATAAATTATTTCGTTTGGCAACCCCTGAGAATCGTAAACCCCACACTGGGGCAAGTTTGAGTTGAAAGAGAAAAAGTTTGAAGAAGTGAAAAGTGATAATGCAACAAAATCAAAAGGAAAAGAGAAAAGAGAACCTCAGTTCAAAAATAAACTGGGGCAAATTTTGTGAAAGTTCAAAAAATGACAGAAGGCCGAAAAATCAAAAGAAAAAAGAAAATGAAAGGAAAAAGCCTCAATTGAGCATCAACTGGGGCAAATTCTGATTTAGCCCTAAAATAGGGTTGGCGCAACAATGCGATCTCGGATTTTTCAAACCGCTTTTGAAATCCGCTTTCAAGCCTTAACTTTTCTAAGCACCCCACCTGACCCCATTACAAAAGCCGAAAGTCCTGGCTTCTGTTCTTTTTAATATCTCTGTCAAGAAATTTTTCTAATTGGTAAGTGATGTTCATATACTGATGCCAAGAAATTTTTTGAATGTATTTCTGAATTGATTAGGTGTGAGGTTGACACTGCTCTTCATGTGAAACCCCGCGAGGGCACTTTTGAAAAAAGGGAAAAGAAAAAAGAAAAACGAGTGAAATGAATGCAAAAGAAAATGCAAAAAGATTTGATGCTGAAAGACCCTGTTGAGTGATGATAAAAGGTCAAACAAAGTCCAAGATCTTGGAGTCCAAAAATGAGGGCAATTTTGAGAAAAACGCGATCTTCGGTGCAATGTCCTTGAAAATTATTTCTTTAACTATCGTCTTCAAGTCACATTACAAGCCCATAAAAGTCCATCGTTGACTTATTCCTTCATGACAACTCAAAACAAAGGTCATGCTTCTAAGGAGTCCATCAATCATTCGTGATCATAAGGCTATGACCAGTTTTCACATGTTTAGCTATCGTTTCCATCCATATTGTTGCAAGCCTATAAAGCTTATATGTGGACTACGTTTTCTTAAGAAATGAGGGTAACAAACTATTTGCTTTCACTAAGATGTGATATTGAAGGGATTACATACAATTTGGGCACAAGAATAAGGCAAATCCTGACCTCTCATTTTCCTTAGCCACCTCCAAATCAGAAATAAAGTCACTTGATTGGTCCTGAAAGAGAGCCAACAGGAAATGGTGACCCCTTACCCAAAGCATCGATGCTAAAGTGAGGGAGAAATCTTTTGTAATTTGGCATTATTTTGAGAAATTCATCATGAAATTTTTTGTGTGAGTTTAAGCAAGACGTTGAAATTTCTTCACATTATATAAGAAACACAGTTTCTTACTTTGTTCAAATAAATGGAGAGGCATCCAAACCAATTTTTGCAATCAAATGGGCCCACACTGGGGCAAAATTTTTATTTGTAAGATTTCGCAAAATAAGTCCACACTGGGG
Source organism: Coffea arabica (assembly GCF_036785885.1). NCBI lineage: Eukaryota > Viridiplantae > Streptophyta > Magnoliopsida > Gentianales > Rubiaceae > Coffea > Coffea arabica. The sequence goes on from NC_092321.1 coordinate 39,009,928, forward strand.
CAAATTTTTTATAGACCACTTGAGGATTTCGTCAAAAAGTCAAGCAAGACTTTCAAATCGATCACACTGCTCTTTCCATGAGTAATAGTTGCAATATTTTAAAGTAAAGTGCATGTTGTACTTTGGCAAGCCCCCTGTGCAGGTATCCATGGCTGAAATCGACGAAGAAGCGTAAGTCAGAATCTTACGAATCAAGGTCTCAAGGAGGAGCAACCATGCCGTAATGCAAGTCAATTGATCGGTTGCACAATAATTGGTAGAAACTGGGGCAAATTATGTTTTTGAAAAGATTCTCAAAAAATCAAATTTGAATTCAATTTCTTGTTCCTTGACAAATTTCAATTTGATCTCAGCGCCCGCCGCGCACCCTTCCATTCCCCATTCTTGACAACCACATTGAATTCACTGACTTCAACCACCGTTAGCATTGAGTCTATCTCACTAACGTGTGCATTTTTTCAACCGCCGTTAGCATCGAGACTATCTCACTAACGTGTGCGTTTCATTCAACCACCGTTAGCATCGAGTCTATCTCACTAACGTGTGCGTTTCTATTCCGCCATTAGCATCGAGTCTATCTCACTAACGTGTGCCTTTCGTTCCACCACCGTTAGCATCGAGTCTATCTCACTAACGTGTGCGTTTCTATTCCACCACCGTTAGCATCGAGTCTATCTCACTAACGTGTGCGTTTCCATTCCACCATCGTTAGCATCGAGTCTATCTCACTAACGTGTGCATTTTTTCAACCACCGTTAGCATCGAGTCTATCTCACTAACGTGTGCGTTTCATTTCACCACCGTTAGCATCGAGTCTATCTCACTAACGTGTGCGTTTCTATTCCGCCGTTAGCATCGAGTCTATCTCACTAACGTGTGCGTTTCTAGTCTACCGTTAGCATCAAGTCTATCTCGCTAACGTGTGCGTTTCGTTCCACCACCGTTAGCATCGAGTCTATCTCACTAACGTGTGCGTTTTTCTTCTACCACCGTTAGCATCGAGTTTATCTCACTAACGTGTGTGTTTTATTCTATCTCCGGCAGGCTGGGGTACTATCCTACTGACTAATTTGTCAAAGGCAGGCTCGGGTGTAATCCCACTGACCGATTATCAAGGCAGGCTCGAGTTCAATCCCACTGACTGATCACCATGGCAGGCTCGGGTTTAATCCCACTGACCAATTCATCACTGGGGCAAATTTTTTTGGATGACTCTTCAAGTAAATCTTATATAGTCTGTAACATCCCGAATATTAGGAGGTTGTTTGTGAACAAAATATTAAAGTATATTTCTTCGGGTTTGATTTAAAACCTTATTTTGTTTTAAAAGACTAGAAACCCTAATGTTTTAATCAAAGACCCTAGTTTACTTGTGACTAAACGGTTTCTTAAATCTCTCATATTTTACTAGAGATCCTAATGTTAATTATTGAACTTGTAAATTCCTCACGTTTCCTTACAAAATTCCTTTTATTTGAAAATTATTATTTATTAAGGCCCTACTACCCAATTGTTCAACAATAAGTGCAGATGAACCTGGAAATAGGGTTTTACACTTCAGTTTCAAGATTTGAGCAAAATTAGGGTTTTTCGATTTTTCCGCCGGATGAATTTTCGGTACTGGCCAAGGATCAATTTGATGATTAAAAGTGACTTTTAAGTGAGAAATAATATGTGAGTAGTAGCCATGAGACAAGGTTAGTGAATGGAAAGAAAAAAAAAAAACCTAGTACGTGAGTTTTTAAGAACGGCGCGAACCGGCGGGTCCCGCGCACTACCGTTTGAACGCACCACTGGACTACCACTTTCTTGCACCACAAGCTCATTGATATTTGAGCCAAAATATCTTCTTATATTCAGCTAAGAAGGACCGAAATTTGTGGCTAAGAAGCAAGGGGAAGAAAGAGAAAAATTAGTGGACAAGATTAGTCCAAGTGTTAGTAGAAATTTGTGGTCATAATTAACTCTAACCTTCTTACTTCTTATAAGACCAACACTTAGCTTCATTCCTCTTCATTTTGCTGCTGAAGAACCGTGAGTGAGAGAGAGGAAAAACAAGAGAGCAAACCTTCCATTTCATCTTCAAATCCAACAACTTAGTGAGAAAATAAACAAAGTAAACCGATTAAACTTGTTCTTGAGTGACTAAGTGTTGATTTGTGGTAAGTTTTTGAAGGAAGGAAGCTTGGACTACTCTTAGTGACCTCTACCCAAGGTAAGAGGATGATATCTCTCTAACTTTTTCTTTCAATCATAGTTAAAGTAAGCTTAGTAGCTTGATTGGTGGTAGATTCATGGATGCTAGCATGTGTAGTAGTTTTTCCCCAATTTAGTTGATGAACTAGGGTTTCTGATTTTCTGCTCAAGTTGATGTATGATGCATGAATGTTGTAATTAAAGTTATATAAGGTTGTTTAGTGGTGATTAGAACCAGAAATTTGAGGAAATTACACTTAGAGCTACAAATTCCAGATTTCTGGAAAATTTCCCAAGCATTCTGTCCGAAATTGTATCTACATGTTAGAGGCCGAATTGGCCTTTGGTCAAAGAAGGAAAGTTGTAGAGAATGGTATTTTATAGGTGCCTATAAAATTTCAGCTCAATCGGAGCGACGCAGAACGTGAAAAGTCCAAAATACCCTTACTGTTCTAAGTATTTCCCAGCAGTACGTTTCAGCAGTTGAGTCCAGTTTATCACGATTTTTGACCAGGATCCATTCTGATTTAGCTCTGGACCAAAACATGAAAGTTGTAGTGCTCTGAAGTAGCTTTAAAATGCTTCTAAGAACACCTGATTCGGACTTGTGTACACTGAGTTAGGTCCGTTACAGCATAATGCGTTTAAACTGCCGGTGAATTGGTTTCTGGTTTGGTAATCGGAGATTTTGACTAAGTTACATTAGGAAATGGACTAAGTGACCTTCATGAATGTTGTAGTTTTGTGTCTTAGCTTCGAAAGGGCACAGGTTTCGTCTTAATCCGATAAGCGTAGCCTCGGATGTGTTATTACCGCATTTGTACGTCAAATCTGTCTTGTGCCACATTGAATTTCTGCACTTGTACTTGAGGCGATTCTTGTTGTTATAATATTGTGAGCCTATGGAACGGCTCTTGACATAAATTGCTTATTTGTATGATGTTGGGTTGTTGTTGAAGAAAAATAATGAAGCCTAAATGGCTGGAAGTTAGGTAAACACAAAGGGCATGCTGCCCGAATTTTTACTCGAGGTCTAGAAAACTATCTTTGCAACTTGAGTATGAGTTAAGAGTGATTACTGCTTGAACCATCTAGAGTACTTAAGTCTTCTTGTCCCAAGATATATAAATAAGGACTTGGCCGAACTTGTACCCCTTGAGAAATGAAATAATGATTGTTCAAAGTACGATTTCCTTGTACTTTCGACTCGCATGACCATTTCAAGTATAAATGTTACAAAGTTTTATCATTTAAAAAGTGAGCGAGTATTTCACGAGTATTCTCCAAGTGAATTTTCATTTCTTGATTCTTATTGAACGAAACGTCTAAGTTTCGAACTCTAATCATGTTTCAAAGTTCTCAAATTGAGTTTTATCGCAGATTTGGACTCCGAACTCGGAGTATAACCTGAAAGTGACCAGTAGCACTATATCTTTTGGGTGAGTGCTTTCAAATACCGAATTGAACTTGATACTTGAACTTGATACGTGACCAATCTGATTACATGTTATATACGTGAATTGTAAGGGCAAGAGTGTACTTTATCGCACTTGCCCTTACGTGATATACTTGTTTATTGTTGCAATTGACTTGATATACTTGATTATGATGTGCGCACTTCCTGGAATTCCAGAAACCCTGTGGCGAGTTACTCTAGTCGAGCCGGCAAGGGCTTGGTCGATTGGGTAACGAACCCTGGGTCTCTTGTATTGTCGAGTGGAGTGATATCTCCTCGACTAATCGGTATACTCGAGTATTACCACCCATGTTCTTGAGGATTTTGGGCCCAGCTGGGGGTTGAACGGTGGACGGAGAGTCGTTTAAGTGGTGTTCTACTGGATTGGTTACTTACTTGAAAGTTGACGGAGTGTCAACTACTACGGGATCAAGCTTCTGGTAATGTAATGGGAATTTGGCTCCTGAGAGTCATCCGTATCCTTATACTTTGGAGTAATTATTGTTTATTGGATTATTGTTTCTTTTGAAAAATTTTCTACATTCGTTCATTTTAAGATTGCTACTTGACGTGTTATTGCTCACCTTTATGAACTCTTCATGCTTGTTACTTTGCTATACCGAAAACTTGTACTTCTAAATAATGGTCAATTTGCTATTTGGAACCTCACTGGGCTTTTAGCTCATTCCACTCCATTTGTTTTCCTTTCAGGGGTACGAGTGACGCGTGAGACTTGTAAAAGACTAGCGTAGCCTTTTGTTTTGACTTTTGACTTTTTGGTCTTGTACTCGCGCTATTCCTCGAATGGAACATGTTGTACTTGGATTGTATACGTATTGAACTAGTTGGGTGTGTTGAGACTTTGTACCTCGATTTCTATTAATGTAAATTATAAGCTTGAATTGGGAATGTTATTTATGGTTCATGGATGTGTGTACGTGACTCGATTAAGATAGTGAGTGAGTCCTGGCGAGAGCTGGGCAGGCGGTCCGCCGAACCCTTTGGTACGCCTTAGGGGGAGGTGGGGTCGTCACAGATGGTATCAGAGCTCCTATTGAGCTCGTGCCGGGAGAGGGTTCTCGGACTGTGGGGATTGGCTTGTTAAGTGTGGAACAATTGTCTATTGTTGGAGACCTTAGTTAGTTATGCCAGGTAGGAATCTCTAATATGGATGATTTACTCTTGGGACCGGCCGGCTCGAGTTGTGAATTGTCTTATTGTGGATTCTTGTACTTGGGTATCATATAGTAAAGTGCGTTAGAATAAGGGTCTGTATCTTGATTGCACTTGAGGTGAGTTTTGATGGAAAGGTTAAAGCGTGGATGATTCTAACATGTAACCTTGTTATTGGACTGATCAAAGGGGTTTGCAATACTTGAACTGTCTGAGACAGACTAAAATGAGCTCATTTAGGACTTGAACTTGTTTTGGCGAGTGTGCTCTTATGTACATGTAATAGACCTGATTTGATTTTTACACATGAGTAATATGACCTATATGTGGATTTGAATTCGGCGACTGTTTGAGAATGTGAATTGCTGGGTATAGGCTAGTCGAGTGAGTTCTTATTTGTACCCGTGCTTCTTGAACTTGAAATAATTGAATCTACTTTTGAACTTATATGTTTGAACCCTGCTTTGACCTTGCTTTTGAACTTATTCGTATTTGTGTGGCTTTGCCTGTTGTGTTTCCAAGCACCCGGCAGGGGTAAAAATTTTCGACTTGAGGCTAAGCCATGTTTTAAAATTTTCAAATATCTGAGACTTTTCTTTCAACTTAGGGCTAGTTATGCGAATTGAGCCCTTTTTGCATGTTCTATTTGGTTATCTCTTAGTTTTTTTACTAAATGATAAGGTCATATATAAGGGATTGGAGTGATTTCTAGTACCTGACTGACTTTAAAGGACTCTTAGTACCCGTTGGAATTTCGAGGGCGAAATTCTTTTAAGGAGGGGAGATTGTAACATCCCGAATATTAGGAGGTTGTTTGTGAACAAAATATTAAAGTATATTTCTTCGGGTTTGATTTAAAACCTTATTTTGTTTTAAAAGACTAGAAACCCTAATGTTTTAATCAAAGACCCTAGTTTACTTGTGACTAAACGGTTTCTTAAATCTCTCATATTTTACTAGAGATCCTAATGTTAATTATTGAACTTGTAAATTCCTCACGTTTCCTTACAAAATTCCTTTTATTTGAAAATTATTATTTATTAAGGCCCTACTACCCAATTGTTCAACAATAAGTGCAGATGAACCTGGAAATAGGGTTTTACACTTCAGTTTCAAGATTTGAGCAAAATTAGGGTTTTTCGATTTTTCCGCCGGATGAATTTTCGGTACTGGCCAAGGATCAATTTGATGATTAAAAGTGACTTTTAAGTGAGAAATAATATGTGAGTAGTAGCCATGAGACAAGGTTAGTGAATGGAAAGAAAAAAAAAAAAACCTAGTACGTGAGTTTTTAAGAACGGCGCGAACCGGCGGGTCCCGCGCACTACCGTTTGAACGCACCACTGGACTACCACTTTCTTGCACCACAAGCTCATTGATATTTGAGCCAAAATATCTTCTTATATTCAGCTAAGAAGGACCGAAATTTGTGGCTAAGAAGCAAGGGGAAGAAAGAGAAAAATTAGTGGACAAGATTAGTCCAAGTGTTAGTAGAAATTTGTGGTCATAATTAACTCTAACCTTCTTACTTCTTATAAGACCAACACTTAGCTTCATTCCTCTTCATTTTGCTGCTGAAGAACCGTGAGTGAGAGAGAGGAAAAACAAGAGAGCAAACCTTCCATTTCATCTTCAAATCCAACAACTTAGTGAGAAAATAAACAAAGTAAACCGATTAAACTTGTTCTTGAGTGACTAAGTGTTGATTTGTGGTAAGTTTTTGAAGGAAGGAAGCTTGGACTACTCTTAGTGACCTCTACTCAAGGTAAGAGGATGATATCTCTCTAACTTTTTCTTTCAATCATAGTTAAAGTAAGCTTAGTAGCTTGATTGGTGGTAGATTCATGGATGCTAGCATGTGTAGTAGTTTTTCCCCAATTTAGTTGATGAACTAGGGTTTCTGATTTTCTGCTCAAGTTGATGTATGATGCATGAATGTTGTAATTAAAGTTATATAAGGTTGTTTAGTGGTGATTAGAACCAGAAATTTGAGGAAATTACACTTAGAGCTACAAATTCCAGATTTCTGGAAAATTTCCCAAGCATTCTGTCCGAAATTGTATCTACATGTTAGAGGCCGAATTGGCCTTTGGTCAAAGAAGGAAAGTTGTAGAGAATGGTATTTTATAGGTGCCTATAAAATTTCAGCTCAATCGGAGCGACGCAGAACGTGAAAAGTCCAAAATACCCTTACTGTTCTAAGTATTTCCCAGCAGTACGTTTCAGCAGTTGAGTCCAGTTTATCACGATTTTTGACCAGGATCCATTCTGATTTAGCTCTGGACCAAAACATGAAAGTTGTAGTGCTCTGAAGTAGCTTTAAAATGCTTCTAAGAACACCTGATTCGGACTTGTGTACACTGAGTTAGGTCCGTTACAGCATAATGCGTTTAAACTGCCGGTGAATTGGTTTCTGGTTTGGTAATCGGAGATTTTGACTAAGTTACATTAGGAAATGGACTAAGTGACCTTCATGAATGTTGTAGTTTTGTGTCTTAGCTTCGAAAGGGCACAGGTTTCGTCTTAATCCGATAAGCGTAGCCTCGGATGTGTTATTACCGCATTTGTACGTCAAATCTGTCTTGTGCCACATTGAATTTCTGCACTTGTACTTGAGGCGATTCTTGTTGTTATAATATTGTGAGCCTATGGAACGGCTCTTGACATAAATTGCTTATTTGTATGATGTTGGGTTGTTGTTGAAGAAAAATAATGAAGCCTAAATGGCTGGAAGTTAGGTAAACACAAAGGGCATGCTGCCCGAATTTTTACTCGAGGTCTAGAAAACTATCTTTGCAACTTGAGTATGAGTTAAGAGTGATTACTGCTTGAACCATCTAGAGTACTTAAGTCTTCTTGTCCCAAGATATATAAATAAGGACTTGGCCGAACTTGTACCCCTTGAGAAATGAAATAATGATTGTTCAAAGTACGATTTCCTTGTACTTTCGACTCGCATGACCATTTCAAGTATAAATGTTACAAAGTTTTATCATTTAAAAAGTGAGCGAGTATTTCACGAGTATTCTCCAAGTGAATTTTCATTTCTTGATTCTTATTGAACGAAACGTCTAAGTTTCGAACTCTAATCATGTTTCAAAGTTCTCAAATTGAGTTTTATCGCAGATTTGGACTCCGAACTCGGAGTATAACCTGAAAGTGACCAGTAGCACTATATCTTTTGGGTGAGTGCTTTCAAATACCGAATTGAACTTGATACTTGAACTTGATACGTGACCAATCTGATTACATGTTATATACGTGAATTGTAAGGGCAAGAGTGTACTTTATCGCACTTGCCCTTACGTGATATACTTGTTTATTGTTGCAATTGACTTGATATACTTGATTATGATGTGCGCACTTCCTGGAATTCCAGAAACCCTGTGGCGAGTTACTCTAGTCGAGCCGGCAAGGGCTTGGTCGATTGGGTAACGAACCCTGGGTCTCTTGTATTGTCGAGTGGAGTGATATCTCCTCGACTAATCGGTATACTCGAGTATTACCACCCATGTTCTTGAGGATTTTGGGCCCAGCTGGGGGTTGAACGGTGGACGGAGAGTCGTTTAAGTGGTGTTCTACTGGATTGGTTACTTACTTGAAAGTTGACGGAGTGTCAACTACTACGGGATCAAGCTTCTGGTAATGTAATGGGAATTTGGCTCCTGAGAGTCATCCGTATCCTTATACTTTGGAGTAATTATTGTTTATTGGATTATTGTTTCTTTTGAAAAATTTTCTACATTCGTTCATTTTAAGATTGCTACTTGACGTGTTATTGCTCACCTTTATGAACTCTTCATGCTTGTTACTTTGCTATACCGAAAACTTGTACTTCTAAATAATGGTCAATTTGCTATTTGGAACCTCACTGGGCTTTTAGCTCATTCCACTCCATTTGTTTTCCTTTCAGGGGTACGAGTGACGCGTGAGACTTGTAAAAGACTAGCGTAGCCTTTTGTTTTGACTTTTGACTTTTTGGTCTTGTACTCGCGCTATTCCTCGAATGGAACATGTTGTACTTGGATTGTATACGTATTGAACTAGTTGGGTGTGTTGAGACTTTGTACCTCGATTTCTATTAATGTAAATTATAAGCTTGAATTGGGAATGTTATTTATGGTTCATGGATGTGTGTACGTGACTCGATTAAGATAGTGAGTGAGTCCTGGCGAGAGCTGGGCAGGCGGTCCGCCGAACCCTTTGGTACGCCTTAGGGGGAGGTGGGGTCGTCACATAGTCACTAGCCGTGGGTCAGTCCCACTAGTGAGCATTTCATTTTGCATCGCCACTAGCCGTTGGGTCAGTCCCACTAGTGAGCATTTTGTTTTCATTGCCGCTAAACATGGGTCAGTCCCACTAGCTTGCATTTCATTTTCATTGCCACTAAACATGGGTCAGTCCCACTAGTGTACATACCGATTTAATTTCATGTTGGGGTCAGTCCCCTCGGGTCAGTCCCGATTTTAATTTCATGTTGGGGTCAGTCCCCTCGGGTTGGGGTCAGTCCCGATTTTAATTTCATGTTGGGGTCAGTCCCCTCGGGTTGGGGTCAGTCCCGATTTTAATTTCATGTTGGGGTCAGTCCCCTCGGGTCAGTCCCGCTTTTAAATTTCATGTCGGGGTCCCGATTTCAAATTCATGTTGGGGTCAGTCCCATCGGGTCAGTCCCGATTTTAAATTTTATGTTGGGGTCAGTCCCCTCGGGTCAGTCCCGATTTTAAATTTTATGTTGGGGTCAGTCTCCACGGGTCAGTCCCGATTTTAAATTTTATGTTGGGGTCAGTCCCGATTTTAAATTTTATGTTGGGGTCAGTCCCCTCGGGTCAGTCCCGATTTTAAATTCCTGTCTCGGGTCAGTCCCAATTTTAAATTTTGTCTCGGGTCAGTCCTCATTTCAAAAACGGCAGTCGTTCGGCCAATTTGCAGGTAAGTATTTGGTGTCTACTTCTTTGTCTCAAGTTTTTTTCAAAACTCAGACAAAGAGGGCAAACTGTAGACACCAAATTTTTAGGGTATTTTTGTTTACTATTATTTTTATTTTTTATTAATTTTATTTACTTTTAGTCTTTTACTTTTATTTTTAAGTCATTTTTATCATAGAATTTATTGAAAAAAAAGAAGAAAAATCATTCACAAAAAACATGCTTTATTTTCTTTTAGTTTGCTGTTATTTACTCAAAAGGAAAAAAAAGAAAAAAAAGAGAAAGGAAAAGAAGAAGAATGCGGAAATAGCAACATGCAAGAAACAAAAATGCAGTTTTGTCCAGTGGGTTTTCCGGTCATTTTTGCCCGACATTTTGCTCAATTAGATTGGCATAGTACAAGGCCATCCGACCCTTTATCCGGCAACTAAAAATTTTAGGAAGCAAAAGCCATCCAAGGGCTCCCGGATGATCACAGAAAAATGCAGAAAAGAGGGGACCGTAGATGCTAGGTTTGAGGGGTGGCTGATGTCTATATAAAGCCACGAAGCTGAAGGGGAGAACGGAGACGGTGGGGGGCCACTGAGTGACGGCTGAAAAGAAACCAGAGAGGTTAAGGAGGGCTGAGGGAGAGTGTGGGGTAGAATCTGGTGGGCGGCTGGTTGAGTTAGAAAAAATAGGGAGAGAGCTAGAAGGGGTTTTGGAGAGGATAGAAAGGAGCAGCTTTTGAGAAGAAAAAAAGCTCACGGGGGAAAATCTGGGCAAAAGGGAGAGAACCGAGAGATGGGCTTTGAGGGAGAAAGTATGAAGATAAGAATGTGAGCAAGAGGGAGCTTCGTGAGACTAGGTAGGGAAGAAAAGCCAGAAGAAACAAGAAACGACAGAAAGAGAGGAGGAGCAAGGGGCCAAGGCTGAGCGGAGGAATCTCACCACCACCCGCGGCTGTTCTTTGAAGAGAAATCACCGCTGAAATCCATCAGAAAATAACACTTGAAGAAGAACCTGCACACTTGCACTGAAAACTTAGGAATTGGCAGAAAAGCTTCATGCAGTTCTTATGTTTTCCTCCTCGCAACAGTCCACAAGAAACTGGTTTTAATCATTTTTTCTGCTAGCTAAATCTTGTGCCTAAATGATTTAACGACGAGGTTGCATGTTTTGATCCGAGGCTAAATGTTTTGGTGTGAACTTGATGTGAGTCGTGGCTCCAAAAAGTTGCAGCAGAAATGGTAAGAAGCCAAGTGTTTCAATTGGCCGAAAGTTTGGTTTGCTTAAAGTGCTTGATTCAGCTTGCTACTTAACTGGGATGGCATAACTTTGCCGCAAGTCTTGTTTTTTTGTGTTTGAATGAGTGGAAATGTGTTGAGTCACTTGCATGAATGTCATCTCAGTCGAGTGAGTAAAAATTGCAGAACCTTCTGTCGGTTGCAAAAGCCTATTCTTTGCATGAAACTTGCTTGAGATTCGACTAAGATTTGCCTTGTTAAGAAGTGTGTGTACCTGCTTTAATTAGAGTTAGTGCAAAGTTTCTGAATGGTCGAAGGTTATATGTATGAAGTTTGCGGCTGGAAATTGTAACTTTTGTTGCAGAGAGTTTCCATCAGAAATGCTTTGTTACCGAATGTTTCTCACGCCACTTTGCATGAATTTGCATGAACATGTGTCCAAAAATTGCACTTTGACCCTTTGGCTTCTAACTCATGCTGCTATGACCCAATCAATTGAATAATCTCCTCAATTTGGACCTTGGTAGTTTTAATTTTACAACTTCATTGCTTGTTTGCTTCAATTAATTACTATGCTTTGTTTCAATTGCACTTAAGTCATGACTTTAGGGGCTTTATGATCGAGTGACCTTTGTTTTCCACATTTCTTTTAATTTTTCTTAATTAAAGTGGTACCTTGACCTTTTTATTGTTTTGAAGCCATTTTTCCTTCATTTGATTACCATTGCGAGGGAGGTACACTCTATCCTCTATTTTTGACTTTATTTGACCCTACGTGTGTATATGTGTCTTATGTGTGCAATTGCATGACCTTAAATGTTTATTTCATTTTCACCTTATTCATTTCTTTAGTTGCTTAGTTTTTGCTTTAATTTTAGTTTAATTTTATCATTTGGGAGGCACTCGAATGCCAAAATTGTAATAGTTAGGGATTTAATTGTTTTATTCCTTCTTATTCCCCCTTTTAGATTGTAGTAGGCCTTCTCCCCTAAAAATGTAATAGTTAGGGCCTTAATTGCCTTGTGTGTTTTGCATGCTTAGGTGCTATGTGTTTAATCGCTTTCTTAGGTTTTGGCATCTAGATGCGCATGATTATGTGTTATGTGAATTACGTGCTCACATGTCTACTTGCTTTAATTATGCACATTACTTATATATGTGTGTATGATGGATGCAAATGCATGTAACCGTGGCTAGTCCAATGCTAGTCATGGTTGTCCCCTCGAGCTCTTGCAAGTCCAATGCTTGTGAGAGAGCGTAGATGTGGGCTAGTCCAACGCTAGCCCTTAGGAGCCCTTCGCGCGTTAGATCATGATTGTGTGATCACTTCATCTCATGCATATCTTTACTTTTAGGGCCTTTTTCACCATGTTGCATGACTTTTTCCTTATATATGTATACCCCGTCCCCCATATTTTCCCTTATATGTATATTACTCGCCCCCTTTGTATGATACATAACATTAGACTTGCATTTCATTTTAGATTTAGGATTAGGGTAGTGCATTTGCTTGATTAGATTAGAGAACCCTTTGGATATGGGATATGGACGAGTTTGGCTTTTCTAGCCTTAGCACGCTCGTATTCCCTCTATTAAAAGGGAAAATTGAGTCACGAACATTAGTCCCCCATACCCGACATGATGCATTCCTCTAAGACATGTATATTTCTATAATTATTTTATCCTTTTCCCTTTTTTAGAGCCTCATATTTTTGCATTATTCGTGACCTCTCCAAAGAGTCATTATTGGGCATCACAATTAATGTGATTGGCACCACTCAAGCTTTGAAGAGAAATTTTGCCCCCCGATGTCCCCCTAGATCTAGGTTTTGCATTCATATAGTGCATCCAAATGTGATAAATGCTTTGGTTAAAAATAAGAAAATCTTTGACTAAATCACGCAACTAGCCTTGGCTAGGTCGAAGGGGTGCCTTGGATTTTTATCCTTGCCTTCCCCTTCGTCAAACGTGACTCCCGAACCTTTTTCATTGGTTTACGTAGACTAGGAGTCGTTTAAAAGGGGTTTCTTTTCTATCGTTTGCCTTTAAAAAATTCATTTTTAGGTGACTTGGTACACCTTAACTCTATACCAAGTGGCGACTCCGATTTTTATTTCAAAACCCTTTTTAAACTGTATTTTGGGTCAAATCGTCGCGTTTTCAAGTCCCATTTAGACCCATATTTTTCTTCATTCTTTTTTTAATCAACAATTCATTTTCCATTCAAAAATTCACTCTTCAAACCATTTATTACTTTATTTTTCTTGTTAAAAAATGGGGCGCGACACTTGCGAGTCATTTATTGTCTTTGAGTTGCTTTATGTGACACCCCGAATATTGGGAGGTTGTTTGTAAAGAAGATACTGAAGTGTATTTCTTTGGATTTGATTTAAAACCTTATTTTGTTTTAAAAGACTAGAAACCCTAATTTTAATCACTGAAATTGTAAAACCCTCATGTTTTTCTTAAAAATTTCCTTTTATTTGGAAATTCATTATTTATTAAAGCCCTACTACCCAATCGTTTCACAATAAGTGCAAATAAACCTAAAAAGTAGGGTTTCACTTTTGGTTTCAAGATTGGAGCAAAATTAGGGTTTTCGCGATTTTTCGCCGGATGAATTTTCGGTACTGAGCAAGGATCAAATTTGGTGATTAAAAGTGACTTTTAAGTGAGAAATAATATGTGATTAGGAGCAATGATATAGAGTTGGTGAATAGGAAGTAAAAACCCTAGTACATGTGTTTTTAAGAAAAACGGTGCGAACCGATGGGTACCGTGCACTACCGATTGAACGCACCACTTGACCATCATTTTTTTATATACTTAATCTCTTTAATATTAGAGTCAAACATCAGCTATAAAGCTGAGCAAGCTGGCCGAATTTTGTGACCAAAAACAACAAGGAAAAGGAAAAAAATTAAGAACCAATCTTGAAGCAACAAGTGGTAGTCTTTCCTTGGTTGGTTGACTAATGAATTTACATCATATTTATCCCTAAAATCAACTCCAAAACTCTTCATTTCTGCACCATCACAGCCGAGAGAGAGAGAGAGAAAAGGGAGAGCAAGAAAAACAAGAAAAACAACCATTTCATCTTGAGTTTGATCAACCAAGTGAGAAAGAAAGGAAACTAGACCGATTACAGTGTTAGTTGGTGAGTGGGGAAGCTAGAGGAACTAAGAAATTTCAAAGGAAGTGGAGTATCACTCTTCCAAGCCTTGTCTTTGAGGTATAAAAATCTGATCATGATCCTTGTTCCTTTAAATTTTGGTTTAAGATGTTATTTAGATCATGTTTTAGCTTGATTACAAGATAAGCAAGTTGTTGTGATGATTCTTGGATGAGATATGCAAGCTAGGGTTTGATTAATTTCTGCATAACCTTGTTTTATATTTAGTATATGTTGTATATAAGAGTAGATAAGGGGCTTTGGTAGAATTGGAAGCAAGAAAATGGAAGGATTGACTTGAGAATTCAAAAATTCCAGATTTCTGGAATTTCAGGATTACATTCTGTCCGATTTTAATACTCATAGTTAGAGGCAAAATTAGGCTTGACCTAAAACATGAAAGTTGTATAGAATGGTATTTTATAGGTACCTACAAAATTTCAGCTCAATCGGAGCAACGTATCTCGTGAAAAGACCAAAATACCCTCACTGTTTTAAGGTTTTTCCCAGTAGTTCGTTTGGTCAGTTTATCCAGTTTATCACGTTTATTCACTAGGATCCGAACTGATTTAGCTTTTTTCCAAAAGATGAAAGTTTTAGTATTCTAACTTAGCTTTTAAACGCCTCCAAGAACACCTTAATCGGACCTTGGTAACCTGAGATATGACCATTCCAGTACAGAGCGGTTAAATAGCCGACTAGTTAGATTTTGGTTCTGTAAATTGAGGATTTGACTAGGTTTCATTGGAAACTGGACTAAGTGATCTTCATGAACATTGTAGCCCTGTGTCTTAGCTTTGAAATGGTATAATTTTCGCCTCAATCCGATAAGCGTAGCCTCAGATGTGTTATTTCCGTAACCACACGTCAAATCTGTCTTTTGCTAGATTGTATTTCCGCACTTGTTATTACTTTGATTCTTATTCTTATGATGTTATAAGCCTATGGAACGGCTATTGACTTGAATTTATGATATATATGACTTTGGGATTGGCTGAGGAAAAATAATGAAGCCTAAATGGCTGGAAAATTAGGTAAACACAAAGGGCATGCTGCCCAAATTTACGCTCGAGGACTATAAAAATACACTTGCGACTTGGGTCGAGTTGATATGAATAGTACTTGAACCATCTAGGGTACTTGAGTCTTCTTGTTTCGAGGTATATAAGTAAGGACTTGGCCGAACTTGTACCCTTGAGAAATGCAATCATGATTGCTCGAAGTATGTTTTCCTTGTACTTTCAACTCGCATGACAATTTCAAGTATAAATATTACAAAGTTTTACTGTTTAAAAAGGCGAGCAAGTGTTTCACGACTACTCTCCAAGTGAATTCCAATTTCTTGATTTTTATTGAATGAAACGTCTAAGTTTCGAATCTTAGTCATGTTTCAAAGTTCTCAAACTGAGTTTTATCGCAGATTTGGACTCCGAACCCGGAGTATAACCTGAAAGTGACCAGTAAAGGCACTATATCTTGTGGTGAGTGCTTTCAAATATCGAATTGCACTAGATACTTGAACTTGATACGTGACCAATATGAGTACATGTTATATACGTGAATTGATAGGGCAAGAGTGTACTTTATCGCACTTGCCCTTACGTGATATACTTGTTTATTGATTGCAATTGACTTGATATACTTGTTTATGAGGTGCGCACTTCCTGGAATTCCAGAAACCCTGTGGCGAGTTACTCTAGTCGAGCCGGCAAGGGCTTGGTCGATTGGGTAACGAACCCTGGGTCTCTTGTTTTGTCGAGCGGAGTGATATCTCCTCGACTAATCGGTATACTCGAGTATTACCACCCGTGTTTATTGAGGATTTTGGGCCCAGTAGGGGGTGTGAATGGTGGACGGAGAGTAGTGTAAGTGGTGCTCTACTGGATTGGTTCCTTTACTTGAAAGTTGACGGAGTGTCAACTATTACGTGATCAAGCTCCTGATGATGAAATAGGAAGTTGGCTCCTGAGAGCCATCCGTATCCTTATGCTTTGGAATGAATATTGTTTATTGGATTATTGTTTCTTCTGAAAACTTTTACACTCGCTCATTTTGAGATTGCTAATTGAAGTGGTATTGCTCACTTTTATGAACTCTTCATGCTCGTTACTTTGCTATATCGAAAACTTGTACTTATAAATAATGGTCAATTTGCTATTTCGAACCTCACTGGGCTTTTAGCTCATACCACGCTGTTTGTTTTCTTTACAGGGGGTACGAGCGAGGCGTGAGAGGTGTAAAGACTAGCGTAGTCTAGTTGTTTTTGACTTTTGACTTTTGACTTGTACTCGCGCTATTCCTTGAATAGAATGTTTTATATATTGAGGCTTTGTACCTTGATTTTCATCAATGTAAATTCTAAGCTTGAATTGCGATGTTATTTATGGTCCATGAATGAATGCACGTGATACGAGTGAGTGAGTCCTGGCGAGAGTTGGGCAGGCGGTCCGCCAAACCCTTTGGTACGCCTCAGGGGGAGGTGGGGTCGTCACACTTTACCATTGTGTTAGTGGTTGTGATACATGTTTGTTTAGTAGTTCTAGTAAGTTTTGGGGTTGTAATAAAGACATGCAAATGCAGCATGGAGTTCATTCATTTCCTACTTGTTATCAATTAGGTAAATGTAGTACTTATAAATCTTTCACTCATACTTATACCTCGTTCTTTGTCTTTGATCCAGGCATTGATTCGAGGCCAAATCATGTTCATAGGGGAGGGAATAATAGAGATATCAAAGCTATTCTTTAGCGAAGGGAGCATGTGCAATGGTTCGTATTCATGATCAAGTTGATTTGACAACATGCTTCTTGGATTGCATTTATCAAGACATTCCCCGAGTTACTCCTTTGTAAACAAGCACTCGATTTAAGGACAAATCATCTTTCAAGAGGAGGGGAATGATGAGAACATGAAGATCCGGATACCCTTCAAGCCCAAGGATATTCGTTTTACATGTCTTCACATTCTTATGATGGTTGATGGTGCAATCGGGCTCAAGAATTATTGAAGATCCGAACTCGTGTCATGTTTATTTCTTGTTTTTGTTTCTAGCAATAATTGTTAGTTAATTAGAGTTAGTCTTAAGTTATTTTTGAGTCATTAATAAGGGAATAAAGGCTAAGGTCATGTTGACCATATTTAAGTCAATTTGAGTTAATTTTCTATTCTAGTCGAGTTAGAGTTTTAGGAAAGTAGTTAACTGCTTCCAAATTTATTTAGGAAGTTGTGTCAAGTTTAGAAGCCGAGTCAAATAAAGAAACTTGTATTGTTTCCAACTTAGATTAGGTTTTTGAGTCTTGTAAGGCTATAAATAGCTAACCTTATGCAATGTTTTGGAGGTTAGACAATCATGAGATGAATAAAAATTAAGAGTTTTTCTCTTTCTTGTTCCTTTGAGAGCGTCCCTTGATACAAAGTGAGTTGTGTCTTCTTTGTTCAAGTTTGGCTTATCAATTCAAGACCACGTTGAATTGTGGCGTCACCAAACACATCTTTGTTCGCTATCTTGTTGAGTTGTGGGTCGCGATTAGATTCAAGGCTCACAATTTCATGGGTTAGAGGGGTCGAGATTGTTCCATCTTTGTATCCACAACCTGGTCGAGATAGATCTTTCCGAGGCCGATGCAATTCATTTCTTTGAGAGTGGGAGTTTGGAGAATTAAGTTCGCATCAACTTCTATAGCTGATTTACCGAATCGGGTTTTCATTATCTATCGCCTTTTTGGAGTTTTTGGAGTTCTTACTGGTATCCTTTTATTGGGTAGAATTGGCCACTTATTTTCCCAAAATTTCAAATGTAGTGGGTCATTTAACAGATGCTTGGTTTGGTTCTCCATCATCAATAAAAATTAAGTCTTAATCATTCAGCTACAAGGAAAATGTTATGAGACAATTCATGAACATGAAATTATAAGTAAACTTCAAATGTCAAATTAAAAAAGGCAAAAAAAGGTTTTTACAATATTGGCACGGCTTATACCAGACATAGATATGTCTGGAATATTTTTAAAGAATTCTTTAGGATCTAAAGCAATATCATCGAAAGGAGCAATCATTACGTTGGATTTCTTGCACTTCTAGTATTGGTTCGTGCTAGTAGACTGCTCATCTTCCTCATCAAAAGCGTCATTTCTCTTTTTTTTCATTCGAATTGCAAGACTCATGGTTAGTGGCCTTTACAATTATTGAAGGAAGATGAAATGAAGTACCCTTCAGAGATTCTTCATTACAAATTAGGATTTTAGCAGTATCAACCTTGTTGCTTGAGTTTTTTAAAACTTTCTCCTGACGTCTCACAGCCTTGGTGATTTTCTGGTTTGTTTTAAGATTATTGTCAACCTTGGAAGGATTATTCAGGTTTGCAAGTTCCTTTCCCTTGGATTTCTTCTACTCCAAATTTGATTGAACACTCTTAATCAAAGTGTCACGTCCTTTGAAGAGATAGCCATCATGCACTGTGGACCACCATGTTTGAAAATCTAGAGATGTATGCTTGTTAGCATTCAATGGACAGTTAGGAAAAAAGAACCTTTGACTCTGTCTTATTGCCAATAGCACAACACCAAAATATTCGACTTAAGTCATAATTTGTAGAATGGACATCTGCTCCAAGTTCTTGTGGGGTGTTTTGATAAAACCCGAATTATCGTGCAAACCTATATGGACTACATGGCTCAACAAGGAAATCCCCTTCAGCATGCAAGCCTAAGTAATTTGAGCAGGCGCTTACCAAATAACTCAATTCTGGGTTCGCTAACTTGTCGTCATCAACAAAAAATTCATTTTGATTCTTCACAAGAGAAGTTGATCCCCAAGTTAATCTGTCTCCTTGATGAATGAGGTTGCGAGCATTGTTTTCATCGAAATATCGTGCACCACCCTCTCTAGAATAATTGGTCATTGTTGATCCAAACATGGTATATAGAGTTGAATAATGGGTAGAGAAATAGCCCGCTAGCTAAGCACACACGCAGTGCACTGAAAAAGATGCACGAGCATATCTTGGGAAAGATAAATTTGAGATTTTATTGAGTCCACGGTAGCTACTCAACAAGACAAGGACCACAAGGCAAGTCTTACGTCTAGCGGCCATCATGCTAACCATTTTGAAAGTAGATGGCCTAATATAATGTAGGTCCTCATCTAGTAAACAAAGACACAGAGCCAATAAGATATAAATACTACAAGATAAGTCTCTTCTCGCAAGTGAGATTTGACTCCGATGGTATCAAATACGCCATTGTCTTAACTTGAAAATTTGCGTGGTTGTCCAATCTCTTCATCCGGGTTTTGGGTCGCTTGAGCACGAGATGCTCTCTTTATCCTTCTCTGCTTTATTTTTGAATACCTTGTTTTGCCTTTAAATTAGAAGTTAATCCTCTAGGCAGCTAAAATTCCATATTTGTTGGTTTCTCCATGTTAAAGATGGTGGATGACCGTGAACAAATACTCACAGTTTTGTGAAATATGCCTTAATTTCTTATCATTAACTCCAGTTGGCTCTTCTGGACATGGGATCACCTCTTCATAAATGCCTATAATAATTGGGAGTCCTCCTAATTTGCACAGATCCCAAAGTGAAAGAGACAATTCTCTAACGGACATATGCAAGGTATTAGTGTTTGTGTGGCAACCCCACTTCTCCTTAGGGCGAACCTTAGGGTCTCAGCGGGGCACCTGCCTAGCTCTCGCCAGGGCTCGATACAAGTCTAATTTGAATTTAAAGGTAAACAACCAGTAATAAAAGTCAATATAAAGAAAAGTCGCATTCTCATATAATCAACCAATTTCGTACATCACAAAGTTTCCAAAAGGTACATCAAATTTCCCCAAAATACAACCATCCAAAGTTGAATAAACCATTTACATCCAAATTCTAATCAAAAGGTAATCAAGTCAACTTCTCCAAAGTTGAATAAACCATTTACATCCAAATTCTAATCAAAAGGTAATCAAGTCAACTTCTCCAAAATCTTTCCATTTCGAGCTCCTGTTAAGGAAAACAAACTACGGGGCTGAGCTAACGCTCAGTAAGGCCAAGAAAAGCATGCAAACAAATAAGTTCAAGTAACAATAACACTTGTACAAGAAATATAGCTAGAAAGTTCATGTAATTCACAAATAACAGTAAAGCACAATTAATAAGGATACGGGAGCTCTCAGGAGCTAAATTCTCATCGCTTTGCCAAGGCTTGTTCCAATACCTCCACGTGGTAACACTCCGTCAACCGAGTAGGTAGCAAGTCCGTAGAAACCCTGCTTACTTCCTCCATCCCTCATTTCACCCTCTCAGATCCGTAACCAAACACTCACTGAAAGGACAATACTACTTGAGTATGCCAAGCAAGACCTAAAAAGATCAATTTTATAATTTTCTCATGGTTCACCAGGCTTCTCGACCAAGCCCATGCCGGCTCGAGTTGTGACGCCCCCACTTCTTCTTAAGGTGAACCAAAGGGTATCCGCGGGACGCCTGCCCAGTTATCGCCAGAACTCAGTACAATTCCAGTTTAAGCTTATTACCAATAATAACTAATAAGACAAGATGAAGTAAGAAAGAGAAGTCGCTTCCATACATAAATATTCAATCTTACATCACAAGTTCAAAATACATCCACTTTCCAAAATATACAACTTCCTAAAAGATGTCTAGACAAAACATTTCAAAATTCTAGCCGAAAGAGCCATCAAGTAGGCTTTTCCATAATCCCCTTCCAGTTCAGCTCCTGTTAAGGAAAATAAATCTAACGGGGTGACCGGATGCTCGTGAGGCCAAGAAAATATGTAAAACACATAGTTCAAGTAGCAACGCCATTTAAACAAGAATTAAAGCTATAACATACAAGCAATTCACAAATTTTCAATTAAACACATTCAATGAGGATACAGGATCTCTCAGGAGCTAAGTTCCACTTGCTTCGCCAAGCCACAATTGAATACCTTCCCGCGATGACACTCCGTCAACCGGGTCGGCATTTAAGTCCATAGAATTCCACTTAACATCAATTCCGTCCACCATACACCGCACCGGGCCCGAACATCAATAATAGGCACTACTATGCGAGTAGGCCAAGCAAGATCTCTCAATAGATCAAGCTTACAGTTGTCTCATGGTTCACCAAGCTCCTCGACCAAGCTCTTGCTGGCTCGAGTCGCACGGTCGGCCAATTGAGATTTGGGCGTTCCCACAGTTCAGTTATAAGTCGAGGAGATTCACTCCAACGACATGCAAGCAATTCAGTTACAAGCAGTTCAATTCAGTTGTTCAATCAGTTAAAAGAGAACGAGTGCGATAAAGCACACACTCGACTCAACAGTCATAAACCATTCAGTCCATAAGAAGCAATTCACATAATTGCAACAAATCATGCACTTGACACTCACCAATCAAAATAGGGAATAAGTGCTCAAACAACTTTTAGGTGTCCGCTTCGAGTACCTCTTGAATGTCCCCTTGAGCGCCTAAACAAATAATAATTGACTATTGTGAGGACTTGTAAAATTCCTTATATTTTTCTTAAAAATTTCCTTTTATTTGGAAATTATTACTTTATAATGGCCCTACTACCCAATCACCCCACAATAAGTGCAAATGAACATAGAATTAAGGGTTTTCCCTTTCCGTTTTCAAGTTAGCGCGAATTAGGGTTTTTACGCCTATCCGTAGTGTGACTATCCGGTACGGAGGGTGGATCAAATTTGGTGATTAAGAGTGAGTTTTAAATGATATTAAGTGTGTGATTAGAAGTTATAATAATAAGGTAGTGAATTATAAGTTAAAACCCTAGTATACGCGATTTAAGGAAAATCGGCTCGAACCGACGGGTATCGTTCACTACCAATTGAACATACCATTGGACTACCATTTTATCAAGTTAATCTCATTGTTATTAGAGCCTAAATATCAGCCCTAAATATGATCAAGGTGGCCAAAATTTTTGACTTCAAGAACCAAGAGAAAAGAAAAAAATTGAGATGGAAATTGGTGGTGACAAGTGGCATCAATCCATGCATCTTTGACCCAAATTAGGACCAAGCCTTATAACCTTCTTGGACTTCATTTTCCGTTCATTTTTCATTCCTCTTGGCTGAACCTAGGAGAGAAAAAAAGGGAGAAGAGAACTTCAATCCATCTTGGGGTTTTGCTTGATTGAGTGAGAAAACAAGAAAACTAAACCAAATAACTTGCAAATTGAGATCTTGGGAAGCTTAGGGAGCTAAATTTCACAAGGAAAGGTGAAGGATAACTCTTGCAAGCCCTTTTATTGAGGTATTATGACTGACCATCCTTTCCTTTTCCCTTACTCTTGTTTGAGTTATGTAGTAACATGAATTCATGCTTGGTAATACCTAATCTAAGTGATTTTGATGATTGTAGTGATGAATTGTGAGTTAGGGTTTTGAATGGTCACTCGTAATTCTTGTTGTTTAGATGGTATATGGTATATGTAGGATTGTATAGGAGGTAGTAGTAGTGATTTTAATCTAGAAATGTGAAGTTACACCTTGAATACCTTAAATTCCAGAATTGAAATTCTTCATTGCTCTGTTCTGGCCGGTTCTGTTTGACCCTGATGGAGGCTGAATTAGGCTTGGCACAAAACATGAAAGTTATAGAGAATGATGTTCTATAGCTTTCTGTAAAATGTCAACTCAATATGAGCACTGTATCATATAAAAAGGCAAAAATACCCCTGACTGCCATAGGTAGAGCTCTGTGGACAGTGTTGACATTTTACCAATCTGACCGCATCTGGTCACCCTGATCCGTACTGAATTAGCCTTTGGACAAAACACATAAGTTGTAGTGGTATGTCTTAGCTGTCTAACGGCTCTGAAACCGCCTCAATCGGACTTCGGTAGCCTGAGTTATTGTCATTTACGCATAGTGCGGTTAACTAGCCTGATTGTGAGATTCTGGTTCTGTAATTTGAAATTTTGACCTGGATACATTACGAACTGGACTGAGTGGTTTTCATCAAAGTTGTAGCCCGTTATCTTAGCTTCGAAATGGTATAAATTATACACCAATTCGATAAGCGTAGCTTCGTTTGTGTCCGATATGCTAAGCGACATCAAATCTGTCTTTTGTTTTATGACTTAAACTTCGTTTCCGGACATTTTCCTAGCTTGATTTTGTACTTGTACGACATTGAGCCTATGGAACGGCTATTGAAATGAGATTATTTTGTGTGTGATTTTGGGACTGATTGAGGAAAAGAATGAATCCATAGATGGCTGGATAATAGGTAAATACAAAGGGCGTGCTGCCCAAATTTACACTCGAGAGCTATGTAGATATACTTGCGACTCGACTAAGGCTTGAGAGTGAATACCACGTGAACCATGTAGGATATTTGCATCTTCTTTTTTCGAGGTATGTAAGTTAGAACTTGGCCGAACTTGTACCCTTGGAAAATGAAATAACAACTACTAAAAATACGTCTTCCTCGTTCTTTTGACTTAAATGGTATTGCCAAATATAATTGCTACAAAATTTCCCAGTTTGAAAAGCGAGCAAGTGTTTCACGAATATGCTCCAAACAAATTTCAATTACTTGATTCTTATTGAACGAAACGTGTAAGTTTCGACCCTTAGTCGTTTTTCCAAGTTCTTAAACAAAGTTTTATCGCAGATTTGGACTCCAAACCCGGAGTACAACCCAGACGTGATCACTAGAGGCACTACATTTTGGTGAGTGTTTCCAAATATCTGATTGAACTTGACATTTGTGTTTAATACTTGACCAATGTAATTACATGATATATAAGTGAATTGATAGGGCAAGAGTGTACTTTATCGCACTTGCCCTAATGTGATTTGTTCTTGTTCATCGATTGCAATTGACTTGCTATGTATGCATATGACTTGTATCTTGCCTGGAATTCCAGAAACCCTGTGGCTAGTTAGTCGAGTTGAACCGGCAAGGGCCTGGTCGATTAGATAACAAACCCTGGGTAGTTAGTGATGTCGAGTGGAGTGTTATCTCCTCGACTAATCGGTATACTCGAGTATTACCACCAGTGTTTATTGTGGAGTTCGGGCCCGGTAAGGGGTTTGGTCGGTAGACGGAGATTGGAGTTAAGTGGTGTTCTACTGGACTAGTTTCTTACTTGAAAGTTGACGGAGTGTCAACTACCAATCGATCAAGCTATGGTGGAGCCGATATATGAGCAACTGCACCCTTATATGTGAAATGCGGAAAATTTATTGTTTGGCCATATGAAGTGTTGTTACTCACTTCTTGACTTGTTTTGCTCGCTATTTCACTATTATGCTACTTTTACTTTATTTGATGGACAATTTGATATTTGAAACATCACTGAGTTTTAGCTCACTCCATTAGTTTTGTTTTCCTTACAGGGGTACGAGCGAGGCGTGAGACGTGTACAAACTAGCGTAGTCTAGTTATTTTGCATTTTGAAATTGTACTCACACTAGCAACCGTCTAGGGTTGTGTGTACTTGAATTGTAAATCCGTTAATGTATTTCGGCATGTATGAACCTTGTAATTGGATCTGAGTGCTGTTGTATATATATTAAGCTGAAGGGATTGTGTTCTTTATTTTTCTACGTTTGAAAGTTATTTTCGCGAGTTTTACATGAGTGAGTCCTAGCGAGAGTTGGGCAGGCGACTTGCTAAACCCTAAGGAACGCCCTAGGGGGAGGTGGGGTCGTCACAGGTGGTATCAGAGCCTAGGTTTAAATTGATCTGGGTAGATTGCATGATTTATACTAGTTATTCCTTGGTTATATGTGAGAACCCGAAAAAAATTTCTTAATTTCTACGCATTATTTTTCTTTCGTTGTACACGTTTTCTATATTTTCATTATTATATTTATTTTGGTGATATTTTTATAAGTAAAAATAGTTTTTAAAACATTTTTCTAGTATAAGTAAGCTCATGAGATATTTGAAGTGTATGGTGGACGTGGGACCCGCTAGTGCGTTAAGTGCGGTTAATTCGGCCAATTAGGTTAAGTTTTGCATAAAGGGATTTATTTACTAGGTGTTGAGAGATAATTAGAGGTTACTAGATGGATTAGTATTGGAGAGACAAAAGGATAGAGTTGCATTAAAAAGGGTGACAAGTGTCACCTTCCTATTCAACCATGACTTTGACTACTATTCATTAACTTTACTAAATATCTAATTTGGACCCAAAATCATCTTCATTCATCATCATCTTGGCCGAGCACCTTGGAGAGAAAAAGAAAGAAAACTTCCAACTTATTTATTCATTTCTTTCTTTAATCTTACTAACCAACCGTTAAAACTTTGATTTTCTCCATAAAAGTCACTTACTTAGGAAGATTGAAGGTAGTGGTGGAATGATTAGAGAAGGGAAAGGACTAAGCCATCAGCTTTCTTGAGATTTCAAGGTATCATGTCTAGCAATCCTTTCTTTGTCCTTAATAATGCTTAAGTAGTGACTTGTGTTAGTCATAGAGTTGGTTTTGTGCATGATTTTGTGACTTTTGGTGGAGATTGGTGAATTTTTATAATTATTCATGATTTTTCTGTTTTCATATATTTAATATTTTTTGGCCATGGATGATGGCTCAGAATGGACTGGAATGAAGCTTTGATGCGTCAATTGTAGCCAGTTGCGAAAAATTTCCGCTTTGTACCGAAATTTCCAGATTAGGGTTCCAATTTCCCTGTTCTGTTCGGTTTTATTTGAGCATGCTAGAGGCTGAATCAGGCTTAGGTTAAAACATTAAAGTTGTATAGAATGATGTTTTATAGTTGTCTACAAAATTTCAACTCAATCGGAGTAACGTATCCTGTGAAAAGACTGAAATACCCCTGCTGCCCTGTTTCTGTCCGAAACTGATAATCAGCTTCTGTAATTGATTAGTTTGACCAGGAATACTACTGAATTGGTTGTTGATATCTTCTTAAGAATTAAATATTTGTATCTTAGCTTTCAAATGGCTTTGGAATTACCTGAATTGGAGTTGTGTGTGCTGAGATATGATTGAATGAATCAGGACTGCTAGTTGGATTTCACAGTGAGCTTCGAAGTGGAAAATCTGGGGTTGTTTTGGTAACTTTGACCTAGTTAGGGTGAGAACTTGACTAAGTAGTCTTCATCAAAGTTATAACCCTCTATCTTAGCTTCGAAACAGTATAACTTGTACTTCAATCCAATAAGCGTAGCTTCGGTTATGTCCGATACGCTAAGTAGCGGTGAATCTACCTTTTTGGTTTCTTAGCTTAAAGTTCATTTCCGATCATTTTCCTAGCTCAATCTTGTACTCGAATGACTTTGAGCCTATTGAACGGCTGTTGTGATGAATTTATATTGTGTATGACTTTGGGATTGGTTGAAGAAAATAATAAAGCCATAAATGGTTGGAAAATAGGTAAATACAGAGGGCATGCTGCCCAAAATTTTAGGGCTACGAGATTCTTTCAAGTTGAGTTGATCTTGGTAAAAATGATGGGTTTTAGGAATTGTTTGTAACCTTAGGACCAACTGTTATCCTTTTGCTCAAAAGTCATATTTTATTCTTTTGTACTAGTACTTAACCTGGAAAGGTGTACGATATGTAGTCGAGTCTCATTTATGCATTCCATTTACTGGATTTGTGATTGTGGGAACCATAATTGTTTACCTTGGTTATTCTAGGATTTCTTGGTGATTAGAGCCCTACCTTGGTTGAAACTTTTGACGTATCCTTGCTTTAACTGGTGAGTGCACCACTCCCCTGAATTATTGCTAAACTGGTTTTTTGTACTTGCAAATGGCTAGTTGAATGTCTTTCCTGACTGTTTATCTTGTATGAGACGAGAGTGTACTTTATCACACTCGTTCTCTTACCTGTATTGAACGAACTGAAATCTATTTCTTGTACTTGTTATGTACTTGCACTTGTTATGAGATCGTTTGGAAGTGTGTCCAACGATTTTCCTATTAAACTTGAGCTCAACCTCATGGGGAGTTAATTAAATCGAGCTAGCAAGGGCTTGGTTGAAATAATTGACAATCCATGGGTACCTGTTCCTGGGGAATCTTTGGGTATTGAGACTCTTGATTCCGGTATACTCGAGTATTACCATTCCTGTTCCTGTTTGGCGTTCGGGCCCGGTAAGGGGTATGTTTGGTGAACGGGGTTTTGGCGTTAAAGTGGGGTTCTACTGGACTGGTTCCTTTATTTGAATGTTGACGGAGGGTCAACGGGGCTGGATCAAGTATAGCAACGGGGATTTGGCTCCTGAGAGTCACCTGTATCCTTTACATTGTGATGTTCATTCATTTCTCGTATTTGATGTGAATATGTGCCTCCAAAGTGCTTTCTCATGAATTCTACTGATTCTACTGTTTATACTGTTGGTACCTCATTGAGCTTTTAGCTCACCCCGTTCCGTTATCCTTGTTTTCCTTACAGGGAACCATCTTTTGGAACTGCAATGTTTTGAGAAATGAGTTGAGCTAGTTAGAAATTCTTTTGTTCTTTTGGTATAGCTCCTCGACAACTTGGAAACCCTAAATGTATCTTAATACAATATTTCCTTTCGGATTTGTAAACTTACTAATATGTATATTTAAAATGTTTCCTCGTGTTTATGTAACATATGTATTCAGGAATGTACATTCTTTCATGGCAAACAAAGTGTACTTGTACTTGGTTGGATCCTGTATGGCGGTGGCCCTTCCATTTCGTTTTGATTCTTATAGTTTTATTTCGGTTTTGATGGAAGTATGACTGAATCCCGGCGAGAGTTGGGCAAGCGGTCCGCCGAACCCTTTGGTTCGCCTTAGGGTAAGGTGGGGCTATCACATTATAGGATGGATATAATAGGTTAGGGTTTCATACTTGAGAATAGGCCTTTAGCCTCGATTTATATGTCTAACTTGCCTCTTCTTGTAATGTTACTTGTAATGTAGGCGATGGCGGGTACAGATGCTACTGGGGGTGCTGGGCCATCTCAGCCTGTACCTACTGATGAGATACACCTTGAGGGACCTGCATGTCGTGTACTGACCTACCAGGAGAGTCCCGATGGGCCCGTGTGTCGGTGGTCTCCGGAACGCAAGATCCAGCATTGCGACTGCTGGAAGACCTACTCCTATCCCGATAGGGTAGTGTTGGCCGTGGACGATGAGCGGAGATGATTGGGTAGCGCCAATCGTAGGTGCCAGACGGAGATCGAGCGTCTCCAGGTAGCCCTACGAGTACACAGTGCTAGGATTCGAGAGCTGGAGGCTTCGGTTCTGGAGGAGCAGTAGCAGACTGATGCCTTTAGAGAGCAGGCTCAAGCGACTACTGGTCACCTTGTACGGGTAGTCGGAGATGTCCGATACTGAACCGACCGTATTCTGACGAAGTGCGGGGCTCTAGTGGTTGGATGTGGCTCAAGACTTGGCCGAGGAGGGTCAAGTGCCTGCGATTCCTGGTGATCCCGAGGGGGATCCTGGGGAGGATCCCGAGGGGGATCCAGATGAGGAGTCTGCCGCACCTACGGAGTCGGTTGGGTTGGCATCTAACTAGACCCCTAGTTCAGGGTTTGAGAGATTTTTGTGAGGTAGTTAGGGACATAGTGGGATGACACGTCCCCTTTTGTTTTTTAATGTGACGTGTTAAGGTGAATGTAATTAGAGTTGTTTTGTTCTACGTCCCTTGGCTAGTATGAGCCTTTGACTTGACTAGTTGGCATGTATAGTACTTTTAACTTGCTATGTGACTTATTTTACTATGTATATAAAGGCCATGTTTAGTTTGAATGTGTTTTATGATCCCTGCTTTATGATTTGAAAATGTTTTATCTGAGCCATACCTTATTTTGTCTATTTATATTATTGGTTAGTCAAGGATCATGGAAGGTAGAAGGAATCAGGATCAGGGAGCTACCCGAGGGCGTGGCTCTAATCGTGGGCGAGGGAGTAGACAGGCCCAAGAACCAGTGCAAGAACCGAGAGGGGAAAGAAGTGGAACAGCTGAGCCGCAACCTGGACCCCGAGTGGAAGGGGGGGATCAGGTGACGACGGCAATTCAGCAAATGACTAATATCCTTGCTCGTTTAGTAGAGCAACCGGGTCAAGCCCCTGTGAACCAACCTAGGGATCCCGATATGGGGCAAGATAGGGCCCTAGAGAGATTTCAGAAGTTCTCTCCTCTTAAGTTACTGGGAGGACCGGACCCTGAGGGAGCGAAGAGATGGTTAGAGACTATGATCAATATATTCACCGCTCCAAATTATGCGGAGGATGGGCAAGTGCAATTTGCTGCTTTTCAGTTCGAAGGTCCGGCTAGAGTTTGGTGGAATGTGGTTAGAGCCAAGTGGGAGAGAGAGGGAACCGCATGGACCTGGTTGAACTTCGTGCGGGAGTTTAACGAAAAATACCTCCCACCTATCGTCCAGGAGAAGAGAGAGGACGATTTTATTAAACTCTGGCAGGGAACTTTGAGTGTATTTGAGTATGAGACCCAATTTACGAAATTATCCAAATTTGCTCCTGAATTGATAGCTACAGAGCAAAGGAAGGTAAGGACGTTTGTTCAAGGGCTCAATGTGGAAATACAGAAGGCCTTAGCAGCAGCCCAGATTAATACTTTTACTGAGGTTTTGGAAAAGGCCCAGAGGATAGACATTGCCAGGGCACAAGTGAGGAACTTTCACGCGAAATGAAAAGGGGCGCCCGGTAGAAGTCAAAGGCCGACACAGAGTGATCGAAGCACACCACCCCCTAAAGTCGGTCGTGGAGCTGGGGGTAAGAGGTTTACCGGTACTTCGAGGGGAGGTACGCCGAGGGGAAGTCAAGGTGGAAGAGGGCAGGGGAGAGGCAATCCACAGGAGGGCCAGACCTCCATTCTTAGAGTAACATGTGGATATTGTGGAAAATCAAACCATACTGAGGATAATTGCTGGAGAAAGGCCCGGAAGTGCCTAAGGTGTGGAAGCACGGAGCACCAGATCGCTAATTGCTCGCTAATCAGCGATGCTCAGTGGGCTGGCAAATCAAACCCGAAACCGACCAATGTAGGAGGGACCAGGTCAAGGGTACCAGTGAGGGTATATTCGTTGGACCAATAATCGGTACCTAAGCCAACGGAGGTAGTGGAAGGTACGATTCCTGTTTTCCATCGGTTAGCCAAAATTTTGATAGACCCTAGTGCCACTCATTCTTTTGTTAGCCCTACATTTATGCTTGGAATTGACATGAAAGTTGAAAGGCTACCTTATGACTTAGAAGTAAGAACACCTACGGGTAATCAAACTTTACTTATGAATGAGGTGTATAGAAATTGCGATATTTGGATTGGTGAGCAGAAATTAGTAGTCGACCTCATAAATCTAGCCATTAAGGGGTACGATGTTATTCTAACCATGGATTGGCTAGCTCATTATCATGCCCGGGTAGATTGTAGGTTAAAGGTGGTTGAGTTTTGCATACTAGGTGAGGCAACTTTAAAACTAGATGTGAGGGGTATGTTAGCCTCATCTGCGCTCATTTCGAGAATAAGTGCTAGGAAATTACTTAGTCATGGGGCACGTGGTTATTTAGCTTTTCTAGTTAACACCCCAGGAGAAAAGGTTAAGCTAAAGGACATGCCCGTGATTAGTAAGTATCCGGATGTATTTCCGGAGGAGTTGGGGTCATTGCCACCCGAAAGAGAAGTTGAGTTTATATTTTAAAGTAAAGGAAAGTTTGTTGCTAAAGTTACCCTGTAACCTTAAGAAAGATGAAAATTTAGAGCCTCTTCCTCCAAAATCACACCACCAACACCTAGAAATCCACCTTAGTTATCATTTCTATAGAGTAGTTTGCAAATTAGTTGGTTGAAACTCAAGATTCAAGTACAAATTTGAAAGAGAGTTGAAGGTCTCTCTTTGGGTTTTCTTCTCCATTTGTTCGGCTAAGCAAGATGAAAGATGAAAACAATTTGGTCAACTTTTTTATTTTGTCAAGGTGAAGAATGTGACACAAACTTTAATCTTGATAAAAGAAGAGTTAAAACTTGGCTACTATTCTTGCTAGCTCTCAAACCCATACACTATACGGTAAGTTTATTCCTTTGGAACGACAAACGAAAATCTTCACCTAACTTAAAGACTAAGTTATAGCAATAGACTCATGGGCAAGGATCCAATACTGCCCAACCACTCACTAATGGCTAACTGGACAAGGGATGTCATGAGATGCTATTCGACTAGGCAAATGCACTAATTTAAACTTATTGCGTACCCCTTCTGGAATCCCTTCATATTTCTTTTTCAAGTCTATGCTCTGGTGCAATAGTTCAATTTCTCCAAGTATTCTTGTGCCCATCATCATCCCCAGTGCTCAGTTAATCTCTTTTAGAACAATACTTCCCTTCGAATAATCTCTATTTTCTTGTGCAGATCAGTCAAATTTGTCATCTCGTTGATCCACTTAACTTGATGATAACTTGCCAGGCAAATCAAAGGAGTAGAATAAGTAACTAATTATAATTGGACATTCTAACCATATAACTTTTAAATTCATTCATTTCCAATCCAACCACGAGAGCTAAACGTAGCTATTCTCAGATGAGATAGACAAGAAAGTAGGGTACATTTAGAGCAATATCTCGAAACACTATGCCACTTATTCTTATCCGGAGATTTTAACACAAGGAGTATCCTTACCACTTATGAACATAATGAAATCCTAAAGCGTACTTTGTACGTTGAAAGTTCCACATCCTATCTCAAGCACTTGCATACAGGTATAGAACCCAAATTCTTTTCTCAAATCCCCATGTATAATTCCAAAACTCACGATTTCGCCACGATAGTGATCGAGTCAAGTCCATACTTTGACATTAGTGGATAGGTGCCAAGGAAGTATAGGAAAGAATATCACAAGAGGGGTACAAATATCCATATAGTTACAATCAAACCGCCTCACATTCGAAATAAACACTTATCAAGTCTTCACAGTCGCAGGAGAAGGAAATAGGTCTTCAGTGCAAATTTCTCAACGTACACTACAGTCTAGCCACCGTCTATAGAAACGCTAACAGACTATTTCTAGATTAGTCCATGATAACTTCCGAGATATATCCCCTCAATCAGTCCAACAACTAGGTCAAGTGTCAGAATCTTCCGCGCCTTGACTTTTGCCATTAAAACTTATCTCAAGTACCATCAAGATACAGACTCTTATTCTAGTGCTCTCCTCTTTTTAGTACTCAAGTACAAAAATCCACAATAAGATAATTCACAATTCGAGCCGGCCGGTCCCAAGAGTAAATCACCCATATTAGAGATTCTTACCCGACGTACATATCTATTTCTCCCAAGTATCCTGATAAAGGGTTTATGCTTATAACAGTCATGATTCATAGCTTACGCCCCAGAAGGGCACCTAGTCCTTACCACTAACCCACATAATCGGACAATAACACCACTTGACCCCAAGTTCACTCCGCGCAGGGGCCACTCGAAGTAGCAAAATATCTTCCATTCTTTCAAACCAGTTCTCGGCAACTTTGGGATCTGGCCCTTTAAGAAATTTTGGGGAAGCGAACTTTGGAACCGTTTCAGACCCTATCTTCACTTACTTCAAGGTTCCTTTACTAGTTACCCGGGACTTGACCTCGATGGTCAATCAAACGGGCCGGTAAACAGTAGATCGGTCATACAATTGATAGCTGTAGCCACCTAGTCTCCTTCTCCACATTCAGGTTCTTGGTTCTAATTGGCTACAGACCTTTATTCTTCCTCTTAGTCCTGGACTTACCTAGATCCACACCCATGGCCCCAGCCATATTGTCGTCTAGTCTCCATTATTACTCATTAGTTTAGGGCCCAAGTATTATAGCTATCAAGGTAAACAAATAGGGGTATAACAATATGTGCTTACTCATATTTAAAAGTCACATAAGAAATGGAATCGGAGTCACAATAAGCGAGTGAATTTAGAAAGCAGTTAAAGGCCAATGGCGAAATAAAGTCAACAGTCAACAGTTAATAGTCAAAAGTCAAAGCCAAAAGTCAACGGTCAAAAGTCAAAAATCCAAGTCAACAGTCAAAACATCGTACATAAGGGCTCTTAACAGTCATTTATAAGATAACAGGACCAAAGGTAACAAGTACAGGCCTCAAAAGTACAGATATAGAAGTACAGTCATATCAAACAAAACCTAGCACAAGTGTCAAAAGAAAACTGTACAACCACCGAGCCACAACCTCTCCTATCCTTTCTATGTGCAATAGTCAAAATCATCCAAAGTAGTAGCCTAGGAGTAGAGGCTTAATCCGTCGTAGGACTAGTTGACCCCCCCAGACTGGGCGGGTTCGTCTCTAATCTCGCCTCCTATGTAAGAAGTCTCATCACTCTCCTCTCCAAGGAATTCATCACAAATGTTCAAGATCGATTCAGCTCTAACCCTCGCTTTCCTGGCCCTCTTCACCATGCGCTCTTGCGCTTCTCCAAGTTGTGCACATAGGTCATCAACTCTTTCTTGGCCTTCAACCACATCGTACTCATGCTCCTTAATTCGATCGGCTTGCCTCTTATTAACTTCCTTTAGTTGGTTCACTTCGGCCTCAAGCCTAACATTATCCTTTGCAAGCTCCTTTCGCTCTTTTACCACAGCCAATACCACTTCATTAGGGTAGGCATAAGTATGGCGGCACTCGCAACGCCTATAGCGATTTGACAGGCTCCAATAAACTCTAGCACCTCCAGGCCGGATTTGATACTTAATCATGGGAAGTACTTCATGGGGCTGCTCATCAACTGGACTATCACTATGGCCACTATGTCGTCCATCCTACCCAAAAGTGTAGACAAACTTTAGTATTCTTAAGGGGAAAAATCAAATATAATCCTCAAGTCGGGAATTTCTAACTCGCCCAGGCCAGTTCAAACCTAGGCTCTGATACCAACTGTGACAGCCCCACCTCTCCCTAGGGTGAACCCTAGGGTATCAGCGGACTGCCTGCCCAACTCTCGCCAGGACTCAGTCATTCAAAGAACTAATATCATCAATAACACGGATAGAACATCTTCCAAAACAGGGAATTAAAACCCTAATTAAAACATAATCACTATTTCGACGTTCCAGCTTAGTATATGCATCATCACCTGTCAGCTTACTACTCCACGCTCAAAATTACATAACATAAGTCATACTTGAAAATTTAAGCTTACAAGTCTGCTTAAACAAAAGTTACAACCTTAAAACGCAAGTACGAGCAAAAGAAAGCTAGAAAGCTCTTGATCAAGTCTCTTCCCGATCTGCTAAGGAAAACAAAGGGAGTGGGGTGAGGTAATGCCCAGAGAGGTTCCAAATAAACAAGTAAACACATAGCCATACAAGGAAACAAAATAACCAAATAAACACCACACAGTAAAATAATAGTTTAATCACAGTTCAATTCAAGGATACAGGTGGCTTCCAAAAGCCAAATCCACTTGAGCTTGATCATTACCGGTTCCGTTGACACTCCGTCAACGTTTGCAATCACAGGATATAAAGTCCGTAGAACACCGCTTTCACCAGTCTCCGTCCACCAGTCAACCCCCCACCGGGCCCGCACTCCATAAACAGTAGTTTGGTAATACTCGAGTACACCGATTTCCAGTGTACAGTAAACAGTTCTCAAGGTTTATCAGCCTTCTCGACCAAGTGTGACAGCCCCACCTTCCCTTAAGGCGAACCAAAGGGGTTAGCGGACTGCCTGCCCAGCTCTCGCCAGGACTAACGTGACAACTTAACATGGTTTAAACGTTCCAGAACATACAAGCGCGCTTAGACAAGTCAAAATTTCAAACATAAAAAAAAAATGAAAACGGAGTCGGCCATGAATAGTTACCGACACATCAAAATCCAACCAAGCATCAATCAAACATATACATCGTGAAATTTAGCATTTACATACCAAAAGGGCATACCCAAGTTGTCCAACAAGTTTATACAAGTACGGTTTGCAAATTACAACTCAACGTTTTTGGTTGGATCCAAAATGCACTTAGAGTTTTCTCAAAAGGAGCTATTCAAAATTTCATTCACATAAGCTCAACTCGGCAACCAACATTCATGGACTTTCCAAAAGTATTCAAATTCCTGTAAGGAAAACAAAAGGAATAGAGTGAGCTTACGTCCAGTGAGATACTATCACTCAAGCAACCAAGTTCATATAAGCATAAGACTTTTCACCCCAATTCATTCAATAAAGAAGTAAACCAAGATCACACATTAATAAAATTGGTAAAAGGATACGGACGGCTCTCAAGAGCCCCTTTCCTCACTTGTATACTTGATCGGACTTCATTGACCCTCCGCCAATGTTTACAAGTAACCGACCGTAGACTCCACTTTACTTCCATTCCTTCCACCCAACATCCCCCTACCGGGCCCGAACTCCAAACAGTAGAAATTTGGTAATACTCGAGTATACCGGAATCAAGAGTCTCACTTCTACAAGATTCCATATAACAGTCCCCATGGCTCGTCAACTTTCACGACCAAGCCCTCGCTGGCTCGATTCAATCGACTACCAATGGGGTTGAGCTCAGTAGTAACAGTAAAAGCCGTTGGATCCTCGTCCAAACGACACCAAATCCAGTTTTCCATGTACATTTCAAGTACCACAGTGAAACAGTAGACAGTCGTGTATAATACAAAAGGGGGTGAGGGCGATCAAGTACACCCTCACTTTAATCAGTTTCAACAGTGCAAATAAGCATTCAAGGCATCCAGTTCAAATAAACAAAGCCACACAGTAACAAGCAAGTGAGTAGTACACTCACCAAGCAAGCAAGTGGAATTTCGTAAACTTCCGCCCAAAGAGCGTCTTTACTCACTGTCACGCCCTAAAATATTCAAATAAGCACAATAAGACTCGATTACAAGTCATAAACCAATTCCACATACTACCAAACTAGGGCTCCATAAGAATGTATAAGCACTAGAGTAAACCAGGGAAATCCGGAAATGGAATTAAGCTCTAAACCATAAAAACAGTTTTGACATCATTTTGCGGTTTTGGCACCATTGGCACTACGATTATCGGATGGAGGTGCAAGATACACCATTTCGAAGCTAACAGCTAGGGCTACAAGGTTGTAGAAGGTCCTCAGTCCAGTTTATAGTGAAACTAGGTCAAAAATTCAGTATACTAAACTAGAACCGCAAAAACAGGTGAACAAACCGCATTCTGGTTAACGAACCGTAATTCAGGCTACCTAAGTCCAAATCAAGTGATTCCAAAGCCATCCGAAAGCTAAGACACCAGGCTACATTTCTTAAGAAGACGTCAACAACCAAATCGGAAAAATGGAGCTTAAGTTCAGGTTCTAGGTTACCCTGTTTGGGGTTTTGAACGGTTCCGCGCAACGCAAACGCATGGTTCATTTCTATGGTTCTTATGCAAGGTTTCCAACCAAATTCATACCAACTAAACACACATATACTAACTTCTAAATGACCTACAAATGGTCCGAAGTTTTCCCTCTAAGCCACTACAAAATTGCCAAAACTAACCATGATCCTTAGACTAACTCCATTTGCATCACCAAACTTAATCCAACCACCTACTAACCAAACCCTAACTAACCAAACCTTAGCCAAGCTAAACCAACCTAAGGAAGCCTAGGGTTTCTTAACCCATAATCAGTTTTTACCACTCACTCACCATACCAATGAAACCAATCATCAAACACAACCACTACAAGTTCAATAACACAAGATTAGAGCTAACTAAAATGTTTAACAAGAAACCCTAATTCTTTCATCTCTTGACCGAAATTCCAGCAGCAATAACTCACTAAAATTAACCGTTAAACTACTCAATAAACACCACATAAACCATACAAATTCATAATTACAACAAAAACTTCACTTTCATGACTTCAAGATTAAAACCCCCAAAATTTAACTTTCAAAAGAGATAACTTACCTTCAAGTTGCAAGTTTCTTAGGTTAATCTTCCAAAACCAAGCTCCAAGTTGTTCCTCCAATATCCAAACTCAAGATTAATGAAAACAAATGCAAGAAACAAAAGCTTTTCTCTTCCTTTTTCTTTCTCTCAAATCCGGCCCTCTCTCTCTCTATTTCTTTCTTATTTTTGTTGTTTAATAGCTTAGTTTCTCTTGGATCTTCTAGATATAAGCTTAGTCATAAGCCTAGTCAAGACATGAGAAGATATTTTCTACTACACCAATCACATAAAAGCTTCCAATTTGCTCTCAAGCCCTTACACCTTCAACTTAGCTTTTGTTCCACTCTTGCCCTTAAACATTGGATAATCTTTCAATTAACTCCATAGGTTATAACTTAATCTAATCTAAAACACTTAATTACTTCACTAATCCCCCTCCTATATTAATCACCTATCCTTAAACATATTTTATCTCACATAAAAGCAATCAAATAACAACCTTTTTGTCAAGGGCAAAATTAGGGATTTAAACTTAGAAACTTTTCTAGTTTAGGATTTCCTAACTTTTAAACTCACTTAACCTATCTAAAATGGATCAAATCTTATACGTACCTGTACTAAAACACACACACTAGCATAACTATCTTTAATCACCACTCAAACTTATAAGAAATACAAAAACTAGGGTTTCAATCCTAACCCCAACTTAGGGTTTTCGAATTAGTCCCAAAACCTAATGTTACTGCACAAATAATGAATATAACCTAATATCAAACTTAAGAACGGACTGGGGCCTCACAGTTCCTCTCACACCAATTCACTTGGTAACCTCTAATTATCTCTTAACACCCGGTAAATTAAACCCAGTATCCAAAACTTAACCTAACTGGCCGAATTTGACCGAACTTTCCGCACTAGCGGGTCCCACGTCCGATATACGTTCTTAATTTCTCAAAATCTAACCGATACTAGAAAAATCTTCTAAAAACTATATTTACTCATAAAAATTATTTAGAAAATTTTCTAATAAAGAAAATGCATAAAAGGCGTGCAAATAATTAAAATAAGGCCTAGAAATAAGGAAATTTACGGGTTCTCACACCAAGCCCTTGCTAACTCGATACGACCGACTCACCTATGAGGTTGGGTACCCAGACAGTAACAGTAGTTGATGGAATGTCATCCAAGCAACTTAAGCACAGTCATGTATAGCAATATCTCATTTCATGTTAACGTATTCAGTAAGTGGAGCCTCAGTGGAAAACAAGGAAGGT
Source organism: Coffea arabica (assembly GCF_036785885.1). NCBI lineage: Eukaryota > Viridiplantae > Streptophyta > Magnoliopsida > Gentianales > Rubiaceae > Coffea > Coffea arabica. Next base: position 39,048,215 of record NC_092321.1, read on the forward strand.
CGAGTGCGATAAAGTACACACTCGCCTCGATTTTAAATAAAACAGTGTTTGGCTCAAACAATAGCAAATCAACGATTCCAAGTATGCAAGTATTCCACATAACAGGTAGCAGGTAGTGGAACACTCACCTGTCAAGCAAAAGTAGCAATCAGCATCAAACGTCTCAGTTACGATCACCTTCGTTGCCCAAACCTAGGTCAACGAGCGAAACCATTAACAATTGGATTCGTTCCTTACTAAAGTATAGGTTCATTAAGAGACCAAGTGAGTAGCCTAAGCTACTTAATCTATCATGCAAATGAGGTCCAAACCATGGAAAAGTTGATAAGAAAACAAGTTTGGTATGTACATGAAAGTTCGGCAAAAGAAGAGTTTCACCGAAGCTCAAAGGTTTCATTACGGTTAAACTGTCTTGCCCGACCAGCCTCGGGAAAACGGTCATTGCTCATTGGGGAAAAATCGGAATTAGGTTCTGTCAGTGGCATTGGAAACTAGGTTCACAAGGCTATATTTGTCTAGAAGAAACCATTTCCAAAATTCCAACGTAAGTGGTTCAAAATTAAGAAACCAAATGAAATTTCTGGACTATCTCGGGTGAACAGTACTGCACGGACAGCCAACTTTCAAGACTCGCCACGAATCTGATAGCATCATAGTACGTGACCACGTCTACAATGGCTCGAGTGATCAAGGGGGTGAGGATCGCATGCAAGCTCCAAGTGGATCCATTACTAGAGCTTGAGCAAAGAGACTTCGTGAGCAACTCAGTGTACTTATTCAGGCCATACACAAGTCCTTTGAAGGATTCGTACACTCAAGTGAAGGTGATCGCGGTCCGGTATTGAGCATTGAAGCTACACCTGAGTATTAGGGTCTTATCAAACCCTAGTTAGTGAGATTCGCAGTATAGTCATTTAATTCCACATTAGTTGATTAGATTGAATAATTGGCTAAGTGCATGTTGCACATAGAAATGCCAAGGGAAGATTACTTTTTATTCATCATTATTTGTTAAGGTGAGCTGCCTTGGAGGGAAAGCCCACATGAGGCCCGATCCATCGAGGGCCCATATTAGCACACCTTTAGTTCCTTTTCCTTACTAGTTTAGGGTTTACTTGTAGCCTATATAAGGCACCCCATTACTCCCACAAAGGTACACACTTTTATGATAAAAATATTGAGAGAGTTTTCTCCATAGCTTTCGAGCAAACCTTGAACAACTTAGAGTTATACTCTAGTGTTCTTGTTCGGCTTATCAATTCAAGAATCACACTTGAATTGTGGCGCCTTCTACACTTGCCTGAGGTTCACTAATTCGTTTGACTACGGGTTGAGATAGTATCAACAAGTTCGTAGTCACGGGGATTAGAGGGGTCGTAGGGTTTCCGCTGCCACCGTTTCTTGCATCCGACGTCAAATCCAACAAGTGATCTTGGGTCGCGAATCTCCTCACCAACGAGATTCGTATCAGCTGGCATCAGAGCTAGCTTGTTGGTAACATCGTTTTCCCTCTTTTCGTGCCTTAATTCGTATCTGTCTCGGTAGCTCAAAAAAAAAAAAAAATTTTTGCACGTTGCATTCTGGCCGTAAGTTTCCTTTGTTTTCGAGTCTGGTCATCATTGTTTGTTTTTGTCTTGTTGTCGTCTTCAATTTCTGGAATTTCTGGAAGTCAAGTGTGTTGTGTTTGGTTTGGTGGTGTGGATTCCAGCAGTCGCTAAAATCAAAAAAAAAAAAAAGAAACAAACCCACACCGCTAGTGTTCTTATTGTCTCTTCCGTATTGCTGTGTCCGTTGAACCTTGTGCAATCTGTGCCTTGTTATTGCCAATTACTGCTGAGTCTCGGGTGGATAAATCTGGTCATGTCTTGCTGATTGTTTTCTCCACCGCTTGGGACCAGCAAATTGAAGAATCAAGCGGTGCTAGTAACATCGAGTCATAGGAGTTCGGTCCGTGCCGCACTTGCTTTGGCAAGTCTGTCCGAATTGTCCCCTGATTGTTGTGCTTGTCCATTGCTTAGTTTTTTGTCTATTGCTTTTGTGATTAAGTCCCAAACCTAAGTCAAAAAAAAAAAAAAAACAAAGGGGGGGAAAGAAAAATTCTGGTCGGTGTTCCTTCCAAGTCCCAAACCTTGTCGAATTGTGGTTGGTTCTAAAGCTGTTCTTGGTCCGTGTCTTAGTTATTTATTTTCTAGGAGAATATTGGTACCTTGTTCTTGAATTTCGTAAGCAAAACTTCACGGTTTCTTGGAGCTCTTGAAGAGGTTCTTGATCCTTTGAAATCTGGAAATTTGCAGCAATATTCTTGAAGCTATTTGCTGGAAATTTTTGTGTTTGGTTTACAACTCTTGATTGTTAAAGGTTGGTCTATACCTGGTGCTGAACCTTGACCCGTTTGGGAACCAAAACCTAGCCTATCTGATTACCAAAAAAAAAAAAAAAAACACAGAAACCATCAAACGGGCCGCACTTAAACTCAGCCAGACCTGGGAAAATTCTGGGTAGCCTAGACCAGTGTTCATTCGAAGCTGCTGCTGTACAAAAAAAAAAAAAAACACAGCAAGCACATTCGAAACAAGAGTGCCTTGCATGCTTTTATTGAATTGGGAAACCGATTCGGCTGAACAACTAGAAAAAAAAAATAAAGAAACAGCCGCTACAAGGGTTCTACACCAACCAGCTTCTAAAACCGAAGGGACTACCAACGTCATCCTATATCCTAATTTATAGCCACCGCTTGCCCATACTTATCCCCAGTCTTGGTACCCTTTCCAAGCACTTGGGAAAGGATCCAGTCGGCTGAACTTCAAAAAAAAAAAAAAAAACCAAAAGGGACCGACAAGACCAAGTGGCCCTCCAACTCACTTGTCTTCTATTTGGTAGCCGGTCCTTCCCTGGAGTTACTCCTAAGGTGTGTCCACACCTCTGCAACAAAAAAGAAACCAGCACCTTGAGTCAGCTAGAACAAGAGTAAACATTCCACGAAAATCCAGCAAAGCAAAAGGACCAATTTCCTTGTCGGTTAGAGCATTGAGCATCGTTCGTAATTTTTTGTAGCTTTTGTGTCCATTCTTTTTCTCATTTTTACTCTTGAATATATTCTACCACTCCATTCCTAGTGTCCTAATTTTGTTTTCCAAGAAAATCTCTACTCTTACGAATCTCAAATTCTAGCGTGAACTTGATTTTTAAGCTAAATTTGAGCACTTGAGGAGTTCTACTTTCTTCAAGGTTTTGCAAGGGGCTGTGAGAAAATATTTTGGTAAGCTTATTAGAGTGATCTGAGTGACCATACACGAGTGTGAGTGTATACACTTAGGGAGTGAAGTGAAAAAAAAAACAAAAAACAAAAAAAAAATTACTTTTTCCCCTATTTCCTTTTCATTGCTATTAACCCTAGCAGGTACACTTGAGACTCCATGTCTAGTGGAAACGAAGGAGTATCCCGTCCCATGAACTTTGAACAGATGATGGAGCAAATGGAGAGGCGTTTCCAACGCATGCTAGAACCCATTCAAGATGAGTTGCTGCAACTCCGAGTGTCTGGAACACCAAAAACCTCTAAGTCCATGCGAAGGCGAAGGGACGTGGAGGAGTCGTCCGATGGTTCCAATAATGATGATGATGATGAGGAACCTCGAATTCGACCAAGGCAAAGGAACCAGACTGGACCTACCGATGTATTCAAGGGAATCAAGACGCAAATCCCTGAGTTCAAAGGACGGTCCGATCCCGAGGCCTTTCTCGAATGGTTATCCAAGATCGAAATGGTCTTTTCTTGCCAAAACTACACCGAGGTGCAGAAGGTGCAATTGGCCACCATGGAATTCACTGAGTACGCTGTGGTTTGGTGGGACCAAATCAAGAAGTCTAGAAGGAGGAATGGGCTACCTGAGCTCATTCCATGGCCCGAGCTTCGAGCCATGATGCGCACTCGCTTTGTACCTGGACATTACACTAGGGATTTGTACCACCGGTTACAAACCTTAGTCCAGGGCAACCGGAGTGTGGATGAGTACCACAAGGAGATGGAGATCCTGATGCTTAGAGCGGATGTACAGGAGGATCCTGAAGCCACCATGGCGAGATTCTTGAGCGGGTTACGACCCGATATTGCTGAACGAGTGGAACTTCAACATTATATGGAGTTGCATGAGCTTGTAGACAAGGCTATTAAGGTCGATCAAAGGCTCAAGAGGAGGGGTACCACTCGATCGAATTTCGGCAATACCACCTACTCTACCAACCGCCCATTCCAACCAAGGAATGATTCTCGGCCTTCACCAAATGCTCCTACACCAAAGCCGAGATTCGAGGGAGGTAAGGTGGGCAACCCTAGTATTAGTAAGCCGCCCTCTTCTACTCCAAAATTTGAGGAGCCTAGGGTACAAACTAGAGCTCGTGATACTCGATGCTTCAAATGCCAAGGTAGAGGCCATATTGCTAGTCAATGTCCCAATCAAAGGACTATGATTATGATGCAAAATGGTGAGATCGTAAGTGAGGACGAAGCCGAGTACGACGGCATACCACCTCTTGACGGAGGTAGTGATGGGGAATCGCCAAATGAAGAGGAGTTTAGTGCACCCGAGGGTCATTTTGGGACTACATTGGTTGCAAGGAGAGCATTAACTGCACGTGTTAAGGAGGACGAGCTTCAACGGGAGAACATTTTCTACACCAGGTGCTTCGTCAACCAAGCCCTTTGTAGTGTGATTATTGATAGTGGGAGCTGCACAAATGTTGCTAGTTCACTCATGGTGGACAACTTGAAGTTGCCTACAAGGGATCACCCGCGACCCTACAAACTCCAATGGCTCAACAACTCTGGGGAGGTTCGAGTAACTAAGCACGTTCTTATATCCTTCCAAATCCATAAATATTCTGATGAAGTATTATGTGATGTAGTTCCTATGCAGGCTAGTCATATTATACTAGGTAGGCCTTGGCAGTTTGACAGACAGGTGACTTTTGATGGTGTGACTAATAAGTATAGCTTCTTGTACAACAGTAAGAAAGTCACACTAGCTCCCCTTTCCCCAAAACAAGTGCATGAGGACCAATTGAAATTGCAACAAGAGTTTGAGAAATATAGTACAAAAAGGAAAGAAAATGAGAGAGCCGAGGCAAAAAAGGAGAGGAAAAAGGCTATAGATAGCTCGGCAAGCGAGGTAAAAATCGAGGGAAAACAAATGCTCCTGATAAAAGCCAAGAAAGTGAGGAAGTTAATGAGAGATGAGCAGCCACTTCTTATGCTTGTTAGCAAGGAAGTAGCTCTGAATGTGCATGAACTTGATACTGATATACCTCTCGAGGTTAAGTCTCTTTTACAGGAGTACGCTGATGTCTTCCCCGAGGACGTCCCAAGTGGATTGCCACCACTTAGGGGCATTGAACATCAAATTGACTTCATCCCTGGAGCTTCATTGCCAAATCGCCCAGCTTACAAGAGCAACCCGGAGGAGACTAAGGAGTTGCAAAGGCAAGTGGACGAGTTGCTAGACAAAGGATGGGCACGTGAGAGTTTAAGCCCGTGTGCTGTTCCAGTCATTCTGGTGCCCAAGCAAGATGGTACGTGGAGAATATGCACCGATTGTAGAGCCGTAAATGCCATCACGGTAAAGTATCGCCACCCTATACCTCGCTTAGATGACATGCTTGATGAGTTACATGGGGCTGTGTTCTTTACCAAAATTGATCTCAAAAGTGGGTACCATCAAATTAGGATTAAGGAGGGGGATGAATGGAAAACTGCCTTCAAGACTAAGTATGGATTGTATGAGTGGTTAGTAATGCCTTTTGTGACAGCCCCACCTTCCCTTAAGGCGAACCAAAGGGGTTAGCGGACTGCCTGCCCAGCTCTCGCCAGGACTAACGGTTCGGTATAGAGCGAGCTACGATCCGGAACTTACAAACGCGCGTAAACAAGTCAAAATGTCAAAATAAAAAAAATAAAACCGGAGTCGGCCATGAATAGTAACCGACCCGTCGAAACCTCAACCAAACATCAAGCAAATATTTACATGTTGAAATTTAGCAGATACAATCCAAAGCGGCATACCAAAGTGATTCAAAAGTGGATACAAGTACGGTTTGCCAAATCAAAAGAGAAACGGTCCCAAAAGTACATTTAGGGTTTCAATAAATGAGCTATACAAAAGGTATGTCCAACTAGCTCAATTCGGCAACCAATTATCAATTGCAGTCCAAAAGTATTTATTTTCCTGTAAGGAAAACAAAAGGAATAGGGTGAGCTAATTGCCCAGTGAGATAATACTACTCAAGCAACCAAGTTCATAGATACATCAAGCTTTTCAGTCCAATTCATCAAAGGTAAATAAAGACAAACATCAATAATGATGATAAAAGGATACGGGCGGCTCTCAAGAGCCCTTTTCCTCGTTTGCATTCTTGATCGGATCTCATTGACTCTCCGTCAATGTTTAAAAGTAACCAACCGTAGACTCCACTTTACTTCCATTCCTTCCACCCAACATACCCCTACCGGGCCCGAACTCCAAACACTTGCACTATGGTATTACTCGAGTATACCGGAATCGAGAGTCTCGCATACTACAAGATTCCATATAACTTTCCCCAAGGCTCATTAATTGTCACGACCAAGGCCTCGCCAGCTCGATTCAATCAACTACCAATGGGGTTGAGCTCAATGATAACAATCATGGTCGTTGGATACTCGTCCAAACGACACCAAGTCATGTACTTTTATTTCATGTAACATTCCAATAACATGAGAAATAAGTGAGAGTGATAAAGTACACCCTCACTTCAATCAATATCAATGGTACAATAAACATTTAACTCATCAAGTTCAAGTATCAAAGCCATATAGTAACACACAAGTGAGTAGTACACTCACCAAGCTCGAAAGTGATATTTCACGCACTTCCGTCAAAGGAACGTCGTGAACCACCGTCACGCCCTAAAACACGCAAACAAGAACAATGAGACTCGATAACGAGTCATAAACCAATGCCAAATATTCCCAAAATAGGGTTCCATAAGCACACACAAGCAATAGAGGAAACCAGAAAAATCCGGAAATGGAACTAGCTTTAACCCTGAAAAAAACAGTTTTTGACGTCATTTTGCGGTAATGGCACCAAAGGCACTACGATTATCGGATGAAGGTCTAAGACCCACCATTTCGAAGCTAAGAGATAGGGATACAATATTACAGAAGGTCACTCAACCCATTTTCGAGTGTAACCAGGTCAAAAATGCAATCTACTACACCAGAACCGAAAAAACAGATTCACAGAACGCATTCTAGTGCAAACATCATAAATCAGCCTACCTAAGTCCAAATCCAGAAATTCCAAAGCTATATGAAAGCTAAGAAACAGGGATACATTTAATCAGAAGACCTCAACAACCAATTCGGAAGCATTCCCAACCAAAATAACCCATTACAGAAGCAATTCTCAATTTCGGGTAAAACCAGGGCAGCAAGGGTAATTCCATCTTTCCTCAAGCTACGCTACTCCGATTGACCTGAAATTTTGTAGGAACCTCTAAAATATCATTCCCTACAACTTTCATGTTTTAACCCAAGGCCAATTCGGCCTCTAGCTATGAGATACAAAACCAGGCAGAAGGTAATTCAAAGAACCCTAACTTTCCAATTTTTCTTCCAAAACAGAAATTGCTTGCAATTTACCACTTTTTCCACCTTCTAGCTTCCTTAAATACCATTTCCAATCATCATACATAACCACATAATCATATTCATATGAAAACAGAAAAATCCCCAAAAATTATAAAACTTCATCACTTCAATCGAAATCAAGATATAATCCATAAAAGTGCATCTTATACTACCACCAATCATGATTTAAGCATCATTAGAGGGAGGAGAGGGGTCCTTCTCAACTTACCTTAGCAACACAAGAGAGAGAGCAACTTGTCACCTTAGCTTTCCAAACAACTCCACCAAACACCTCACAATCACTCACTTAAAGGTTTCTATGGAACAAAAGCAAGATTAAGTGGTTGATTAGTTGAATTTGAGCAAGATGGAGGCAAGGATTTGAAGAGTTTTCTTTCTTTCTTTCTTGGAGGAGAGGGCCGGCTATGAAGAGGAAATTTTGAGTGAATTTTTGGTCAATTTTGAGTTATTTTAACCAAATGGTAAAAGTGTGAATAGTAGTCAAAAAGTGCCACCAATGTCCAAGTGACGCTTGTCACTCTATTAATGCATCTCTATCCCTTTGTTCCCTCTCACATCAATCCACATAGCAACCTCTAATTATCTCACAACACCCGGTAATTTAAACCCAGTATCCATAACTTAACCTAGTTGGCCGAATTTTTCCGAACTTTTCGTCCTAGTGGGTCCCACGTCCGGTATACGCTCTTAATTTCTCAAAACCTATTCGATACTATAAAAATCACCTAAAACCTCTATTTACTCATACAAATTATCTAGAAATTTTCCTAATCAAGAAAATGCAGAAAACATGCCATTAATGATAATAAAACCTAGAAAATGGAAAAGTTACGGGTTCTCACACCTTTTGGGCTAACTAATGCACCTAGTACCTTCATGAGGTTAATGAATCATGTTCTGCGTCCATTCTTAGGAAAATTTGTGGTAGTTTACTTTGATGATATCTTAATTTATAGCAAGTCTTATGATGAGCATCTAGAGCATATTAGGGCTGTTATGGATGTACTTCAAAGAGAGAAGCTCTATGCCAATCTCAAGAAGTGCAATTTTTGCACTAACGAGCTTGTGTTCCTGGGGTTTGTTATAAGTGCGCAGGGAATGAAGGTGGATGATCAAAAGGTGCAAGCTATTCAAGAGTGGCCGACACCACGGTCCGTGGGTGATATTCGAAGCTTCCATGAACTTGCGGGTTTCTATAGGAGATTCGTGAGGGACTTTAGCACTATTGCTGCACCCTTGACCGAGTTGATCAAGAAGAATGAGAACTTCCATTGGGGAGATTCTCAAGAACAAGCCTTTCGCGCTTTAAAGCACAAACTCACACATGCACCTGTACTTGCTTTACCTGACTTTTCTAAGACATTTGAAATTGATTGTGATGCTTCAGGTATTGGAGTTGGAGCTGTGTTGAACCAAGGAGGAAGACCTATTGCCTACTTTAGTGAGAAACTCAATGGGGCTGCACTAAACTACTCAACTTATGATAAAGAGTTGTACGCCCTCATTCGAGCCACTACAAGAAAACGGGCTTTTTACAACGCTTTTGCTGTGGCACAAGGAGAAAGTGCGGTAAATAAGCGGCAAATTTCAATTTGTGCTGCAAATTTCACAACGGTTCCTAATTTTTACATAAAAATGACATAGTTTTAATAAAACCCATAAAAGATAGTTTCCTAGCACAATCCACATATCGATCCCTTGTAAAAAGGTATCGATAAGCCCCCAAAAGCAGGAAGGGGTTTATCTTTTACAAATCCGAAAAGGAAAAAACAAAACTACCTAGACCCGAATTCTTCCTCTCATCCAAAACCACTGCAGTATGCAACTCGGATAAGAGTTTGTCAATTTTTTCACCATCTCTGCTTCAAATATAGCAGAAATCAAAAGCTCTTACGCCATCACTATTACAGAGAAAAAGGTAAAAATTCTTCCATATGATTTTCGATTTCTATGTTTTTTTCCCTCGTATGTCTTTGTGACCTGCACTCTTCTCTGTTGCATATATATTAATAACCCTAGGATCTTAACTGAATTTCGGTTAATAAGATTTGGCACAAAGCCCTAATTTGATTGGGCAAAGTAATTGGTCTTCCGTTGATTCTGAATTTTGTCAACCACAGTTGTCGAAATTCCTACAGCTGAAAGCTCGAACAAATTGACCCAACCATTTGAGTCATTGACTTCAAAAATTAGGTCTCGCGGCAACTAGAAGAGGCTGCCCCACTACAGCCCCTGTTCGTTGATATTGGTGTGTTCATGTAAGTGTTTCTTGTAATTTAATGTAATGCGGATTATCATGAGATCGCTGCTTTTATTATTACCTGTGTTCTGTTTTGTGTGACAGTCAACAGATGCTACTGTATCTTTTCTTGTCTGCTCTGACTATGTAATGTCATAACGAATGTTTCTTCTATGGAATTTATCTGCAGTTAACCTAGATTGGATGAGAAAGACAAGGATATTACTCATCTGGAAATCACTTAACAATCAACCATAGATTTTACTCTTGGTTTCTGTACTAGTAAAATGCGTGCCATGGACTAGATTTGCACGCTTGACATGATTTTCCAAATAGGTTGGCACAGATGCTAGTGCATCTTTATCTGGTTTGCTCTGGAAGTAGAGCTTGCATGTAGCGTTTATGTAACGTCATAACAAAATTTCCTTCTATGGCATTTATCTGAAGTCAATCAAGGTTGGATGTGAAAGACAGAGGATGTTACTCTTCTGAAAATCACTGAACAATCAGCAGTAGTTTGTAATAGGCACTAACAGAGGAATGACTGTTATACTCTCAGGTTAGTGGGCTAGTAAAATGAGTGCCTTGGACTAGACTTGCATGCTTCATGACTGTGATTTTCCAAATGGTTGGGCACAGTTTATTGGTAAATTTTTATTGCAGCAGCAAACTATGTTTATCGGATGCACTTGAAGAACAAGATTGTGAGAAGAGGCCTAACCTCCTGAAGTGCATTCTCAAAGTCCTATAGAAAACCAAAACCACAAAAAGATATTATTCCTTTCATCCTTCAGGTTATTAAAGTTCCATTTTTAAACTGTACAAGGAGGCAGTGCAGCGAGATTTATGTATTCCTAGATAGGTTCTGTTCTTTAATTTTCTCTATGTGCTGTAAATTACCTTCACTGTTACGGGCCTCATATCCTCCTTTTTCAGCTTTGTGATTTCAAATCCCTGAGTAAGTGCCTCTCTCAGAGGGCCCATTGAAGCAGCCTTCACTAAGTTCTTCATGTAAGTGTTTCTTGCAATTAGCAATTTGTAAGACAATCTAGCTCCCCTGATTTATCTATGTTTCTTTTTCTTGCAAACAGAACACTGGTTTGCATATTGACATAAATTCACCACATTCTTTTGGCATTGAGAAGTTGGGTTAACTGTTAACATCGCATTCCACTATGAGCATAGCAAACTGGGATGCACATGCTGCACTTTATTTTTTATTTTTTTTGCATGTTAATAAATTTGCTATTTTTCAATTCTGTTTATAAGGTCTCTTTTCTTGCCTTCTCAATCTTGTTTCTTGTAGAATGGATGATAGGTCTTGGATCTTTATTGAAGACCGAGTCAATAATCCGTACTTTGAAAAGTGTCTGAGTGACTTCCTTAAATTTGCCTACAAAAAGAAGGAGGTTGGGAGTAGAATATATTGCCCATGTAGGCGATGTAAAAACTCAGAACGAAGAAAGGAAGAAACTGTGCGTGCACATGTAACAATGAAGGGGTTTTTGACCACTTATACAAATTGGATTTATCATGGTGAAGATCCACGGGACTTCAATCAAGAAAATATGAACAATGGAGTGTTTAGGCGCATTGAAAATGATGACATGAATGAATTGATACATGAAACACTTGGAAGAACACTTGAAGAGAATTCTAACATAAATTTAGAAGAACTTAGAGGAGCCTGTGATGAAGAGACTAATAAGTTTTTTAAGTTGCTGAAGCATGTCGAAACAGAGTTATACCTTGGATGTAAAAATTTTACTCTTCTATCATTTGTCATCAAGTTGTTGCATGTCAAGTCTCTTTGTCGATGGAGCAACAACTCAATGACAATATTACTGGAGCTTCTCAAGGAAGTTTTTCCTGAGAATGAATTATTTCCAAGCTCTTATCGTGATGCTTGGAAGATTGTTAAAGACTTGGGTCTTAGCTACCATAAAATTCATGCATGCCCCAATGATTGCTTGATTTATTGGAAGGAGACAGAACATGAAACCTTTTGCAGAAAGTGTGGAACTCCTAGGTATAAGCAAATTGTAACACAATCCGATGATTCAAGTGAACAAGCTAACAAAGTTCCAGCAAAGCTTGTTCGCTATTTTCCTTTGAAACCACGTCTCCAAAGGCTGTTCATGTCATCAAAGACTGCTTCATTAATGAGATGGCATGAAGAGGAGCGCATCAAGGATGGAAAATTGAGGCATCCGACAGACTCTTTAGCTTGGAAGCATTTTAATAACCGGCACCCAAGCTTTGCTAGTGATCCTCGCAATGTTCGTGTTGGATTTGCAGCGGATGGATTTAACCCATTCAAAGCAATGAACAATAAATACAGCACCTGGCCAGTGATTTTAGTGCCATATAATTTACCCTCATGGATGTGCATGAAGCAAACATCATTTATGTTGTGTTTGCTAATTGATGGGCCTAAAGCTCCAGGTAATGATATTCACATATATCTTCAACCAGTAATTGATGAATTGAATGAGTTTTGGGATCCAGGGGTGCCTACTTATGATGCAGCTAGTAAGCAAATGTTTTACTTACGTGCTGCACTACTTTGGACTATCAATGATTTTCCAGCTTATGGAAATCTATATGGTTGGAGTACCAAAGGGAAGTATGCATGCCCTTGTTGTAATAAAGATGTTCGAAGTCAATGGTTGATGCATAGCAAAAAACATTGCTATTTGGGTCATCGTCGATTTCTAGCTATTGATCATCCTTATCGTTTAAATCGAGCACAGTTTGATGGGACAATTGAAAAACATTCTAGACCTGTTCGATGGTTTGAGATTTTAGAACAACTAAGAGATTTTAGAAATGAATTTGGAAAGGATCAACCAGTTTCCTCAGCTAGGAAAAGGAAAAGGAGGACTAAAGATAATAATGACTCTGAACAAAGTCCCATATGTAGGTATAATTGGAAAAGATTGAATATATTCTTTCAGTTACCGTATTGGGTGGATAATTTGCTTCCACATAATCTGGATATAATGCATATTGAGAAGAATTTCTTGGAGAATCTCTTGTGGACACTGTTGGGGATGGGCAAGACAAATGATGACATTAATGCTCGATATGATCTAAAAGAAATGGGGATAAGAAAGGCACTTCACCCACAATCTAAGGGTGACAAAGTGTTTCTTCCACCTGCATGCTTCACAATGAGCAAAGATGAAAAAGAAATTTTTTGTAATGTGCTAAAAACTGTCAAGGTCCCTGATGGTTATGCATCAAACATTTCGAGGTGTGTGAATATTAAAGAACGACAAATCTCTGGGTTAAAGAGTCATGATTGTCACATATTAATGCAACAATTGTTATCCATTGCTGTGAGAAGAATATTGCCTAAGCATGTTTGCAGAATTATCATTGAGTTACGAGATATATTTAGGCAATTATACTCGAAAGTGCTTACTGTAGCAGATTGTGAAACTTTGGATTGCTTAAGTGCATTCTTCTCTGATGAGGATAATCTTGGGATTGACAATACGATTGATGATACAAGTGATGATGATGATTTTTTTGATAAAGCCCAACAAGGAGACAAGGCTGATGATTGACTCTAATTTTGGAATATAATCCTACCATTTTGTTATATGAAGTTTAGATATGCCAATATTAGATGAAGTTACTGATTAGTATGAAAAATATTAATTGTGGGATCATTTTCACTGCCTTGGATGTCAATTTATAATTCCTTATGTTCATATTAGTCTCCTTGATAACCTGCATTCTACTTCTTTTTTTAGCAGGTTGGTAATGCTGGATTTACCTTATGTTCAATTTATGATTCCTTATGTTCATATTAGCAAGTTGGTAATGTTGGTTTCATTGGGTTATAGTTCCTTAATATGTATATGTTCTTTGTGTTTGCAGATTTTAGAAACTTAAACTCCAAAAGTAAGATGATACAACACTCTCTTGCTGAATTGTGTGATTGGTTTCTGAAAAAAGCCAGTAAAATTAATCATCTTACTTAACTTTGCCTTCAAAAATCAGAAGCTGCTTTTATAGGTTTTCCATGGCACCAAGTAAGAAGGGGCCCCGCAAAGTTGTTGGGCCAATGTCCGGAGCGCATATTGAGTCCACTAATAGTTTGAACCCTGTTTCACAGTCAAGCTCTCAATCTTATCAGACTTGCCCCAATCATTATTCAAAGCCTCCAGCACATAAATTCATTGGGGCAATGCCTGGAATACACATAGACCCTACATCTAGCTCAAACTCTGTTTCTCGACCTAATTGTCAAGTGAAATCACATGACTCCAATTCAAATTCAAACTCAGCTTCTAGCTTTATTTCTTCTTCTCAGTTCAACTCTAAAGCCAATTCACATCAGTTGAACTCCAAGGCTGATTCTCAACTAAATTCCCATCCTAATTCACATATCGGTCAAGGCTTTCATTCTCAACCACTAGTAGACCATCGTGAGCAACCAAATTCCTTTGATAACAATGATTCTGAAGCTGGATCAGGTTCTTCATATGATTCAGAAGACATAGAGGATGTCTTTGATGGTACTTTTGATGATGATGATTCTAGTGAAGAAGGTCGGTTGGAAAAGAAAAGATTACCACAAATAGTTTTGAGTCTAGCATTCCTTATTATAAGCTTTGTATAATATTCATAAAAAAAATTATATGAATCACAATTTCTTCTTTTGTATGTGTATGTGTTTTTTGTACACAGGAGACAATAGTGGTAGAGGACTAGCCAGACGAAGTGCTGGTTGGGGTGGTGGAAAGAAATTGGAGTTAGTTTGGAATGCACGGGGCCAAGTAATTGGTCCTAATGCTACACAGTATATAAGTCAAGTAGGAATCTTAGTAAAGGATGGTAATAAATTACCACTCACGTACACAGATTGGAGGGCCATGCCTGAAGGATCTAAGGAGAGATTTTGGGAAGATATTAAGGTATTTTGACTCACTATCAAAGTTAGCAACATTTTTTTTCTTTTTATTTCATACAATCTTGTAGCTTGTGAATGTTTAAACTTTTGTTTTGTAATTTTTGATAGAGAAATACAAATATTGATGATACATGCAAGAAAGTACAAATGATAAGGGTCAGCAAATTGTGGAGAAATTGGAAATCAAAAGTCAAGAGCATGTATTTCACTCCTTATAGGAGGCACAGGTCATGGCTATTAGCACACTGTCCTGCAAGAGTTGAGGAGGATCAATGGCCTATTTTGGTTGATTATTGGAGCTCAGAAGATGTCAAGGCATGTATTTATTGTCACATCTCTTTTGCTTTTGAATTAAATTCTAGTGCTATTATGATTTTGATGTGTTGTTAACTACCTTTTTCTGTTTTGTACATAATTAGAAGCAAAGCAAGATTAATAGCAAGAATCGAAAAAAACAAAAGATGCCACATCGAACAGGGCGAAAAGATCATGTGAACCTCAGGGAAGAGGTATATTAAATTCTAATGCTTATGTTTCTAGCAATTTTTTCTGGAACATAGTCTTATTTAGAAATATTAACACTTTAGTTTGTACATTGAATATGTGGCAGCTTCGGATTAAAACTGGAAAAGAGCCTTCGAAACTAGACGTTTTTATTCATTCAAGACAAGGAAAACAAATGGATGAGTTGACTTCACAAACAATTGTAAGAATAGCTTTTAGTCACTTTTTATTGGTTTTACTTCATAAATAATTCTTTCTTCTGTCTGTTTTTCAATTTAGGCAACTATGAATGAGGAAATACAAAAACTGCCAGAGACATCCAGGGATGATAATTTTGTGAAAGATATACTCTATGAAAATATTCTTGGACCTGAAAAACCAGGTCGTCTTCGAACTTATGGGGTAGGTGCGACTCCAAAAGACGTGTATAGGATGTCAGATAACATGAATGCTGGACAAAAGAAAGCATTTGAGGATGCAGTGAATGAGAAAGTGGAAATCATACGTGGTGAACTACGAGAAGAAATGAATTCGAAATTGGCAGATTTTAAGGAGGAGTTGATTGCTCAATTTGAAGCAAGAATGGTTTGGGATAACTATTTGGTTAAATATTATAGTTTTTCTAATTTTTTTATTGCTTTAGTTACTATTGATCTTTGTTCCTCCAGAGGGCATCCACATGTAACTTGGCATCACTCCAAAGAAGAGAAATGAATGCAGCAAAACAATCTCAAATTTCGGACTCATTAGAGGTTGTATATTAATTCATACAATTCGATTTTGTGTTCAAACTCTCTGAAATATCAGCAGCTATGGCCTGATTTTCTTTTCTTCACACTTTGTTGATAATGTAACAGGTTGGTGATAGAATGAACAGGGAAGTTGGAACAAATGATGCTGAAATAAACAAGTGTGAAATGAATAAAAAAGTTTCTTCAATTGCTGATATTCTTGAGGTATAGTATGCGTACTTTGAGTTGGTCCTTCTATAGAAGACCAATTTTGCTGAGTTCCTTGTTGATATTGAATTGTGCATGACTTCCTTGTTGATGACTATTTGTGCGTGAGCTCCTTGTTGATATTTAATTGACTAGTCTTTTGTTATACCAGAACCATCATACAAAGAAGAAAAGGAGCAGGACTACTTGCAAACGACTTGCTTGAGGTACTGGAAAAGTTTCTGGAAATAACTCTATTCTGTCAAGTTTTCCATTGAGTATTTGTATGATTGGGAAGACGAGCTGTTTTTGTTAAGATTTAGCCAGCTATTTATGGGACATAATGTAGTAGATGTGGTTTTAATTTTCAGTATCTGTGAAAAGGTTGAATTACAAATTCCGTTTCAGTAACTATTGTTATATTAACGTTTTCTTCATGCTTAATGGGCTGGGGTTATATGAGCAGGGGACTAATAGAATACACTTTGCAGCCCTGGACTTGATGGTACATTGGAAGCATGCGGATTGGGAGATATGAAGATGTTTTTGAGAGATGTATGATGAAGTGCTGTACTTTTGAAGACAAGCACATTTTGGAATATATGAAACATCTTGTAATTGGAGCGAACAATATTAAATGATAAAGTTTGTAGAATTTGACTAAAACAATGTATGGTACTTTATTCTAGTGTATTGTGGAACTATATTTTGTTATAATATTCGATTTTAGGATATTTGAGCATGATAATTATTGTACCATGAAAAAATTGATTTCTGGTCTTTATATTGGTGACTTTTTTGCGACGCAAGTTTTTGTCGCATGACATTGTGGACATTTTGTAGCGCATTTTTTGTGCCGCAAGTAGAGTGGTGACACTCAAATTGGCGTCGCAAAGAGTGATGCAAATGCATGCGACATGTTGAAAAATTGTGTCGTTTTCTTTTGTAACGGCTACTTTTGTGACACAATTTAATTCCGTCGCATTTGTGCCGCAAAAAGGTTTTCGCGGCAGTTTTTGGACTTTTTGCAGCATATTTCTGGCGTCGTGAAAAGTCAATTTTCTTGTAGTGAGCACTACAAGTGTGGCAACACTACTTAAGGCCTAAGGAGTTCGTGATACACACCGATCATGAGTCCCTTAAGTACCTTAAGGCCCAGCACACCTTGAGCAAGAAGCATGCAAGATGGATTGCATTCGTGGAGTCCTTTCCGTACGTGATTAAATACAAGGCTGGTAAGTCTAATGTGGTTGCGGATGCACTCTCCCGAAGGTACTCTCTACTCACCTCCTTAGATGCTAAGTTGTTAGGGTTTGAGCTGATTAAAGAGCTCTATACCCAAGATAGTGACTTTGGTGAGCTTTACACTTCTTGCAAACACACTGGGCAAGGTAAGTTCTTCATTTCCGATGGATACTTGTTTTGTACCAATTGGCTTTGTGTCACGACCCCACCTCCCCCTAAGGCGAACCAGAGGGTTCGGCGGGCCGCCTGCCCAGCTCTCGTCGGGACTCAGTCGTTCACTAAAGTCCTCAATTGAATTTCAAGATATATATATCAAATATACATCAAAGGTTCCCAAACTTTACATATCAAAAGCGAAGCGTCCACGCTTCCACTGCGCCACTCTGATCCTTGATCACAATTATTATACAGGAGGAAGTCCAAAACTAGACTATTACACATCCAATCAATTCTAAACGTTCAATACAATCCCAATATGAATGATTACACAAAAGGAAATCCAAGTTCAATCCATACATGAGATAATCCATGAATAAACACTACAAGCCCTTCCTTCGCCTTGAGCCCTGTGGAGGGGAATAAAACATTTTGGGGTGAGCTAGAAGCTCAGCGAGTAACCAGTAAAATCAGTTATCAAATCAGTTTCACAATCGTTCATTTCAATAATGTCATTTCAATATGGAGTATCAATAATTTAAGAAACATTTACAATGGAAAGCGATAGTAACATTCATGAAAAGGATACGTTCGTTCTCCTGTCATTTCATTGCATTTTGGTTTCATTCGTGCATTCATTCACCCCGTCCTTGGCTTTTGGCCAGGCTCCACCAACCTACAAGGTAATACTCGAGTATACCGAAACGTTCACCCAAGTTCCTAGTCGCCCGACCGAGTCCGCTTCTGGCTCGAGACGACCGGTAACAATGGGCAATGGCCAGTTCAGCCCAAAAGGCTTACATTCATGCGCAAGTAGCATTTAATCATTAATCATTGAAAATTTCATATTTATTTAGGTCGAGTGCGATAAAGTACACACTCGCCTAGAAAACTCGTTTTAACAATCATTGAAAGCAAAATCAATAATAACAAGACACTGATATGCAAGCACGCATGATATGTAAGAAACAGTTCCAAAATTAACTTTGAAAACAGTTCAAAAGTAAATAATGCGGGAAAGCGGTTCAAAAGTAAATTGGGAAACAGTTCAAAAGTAAATAATGCAAGAAACGGTTCATAAATAATTTTAGAAATAGTTTGAGGTCACTCACCTCCACGGCTCTGAAACCATCCATCATATAGCATTGCCTTGCTCAAATCCAAGTCTTAGATCACAAACCCAATGCAACAAGTCCTTTCAAAGTTCGGACAACACTTCCCCTAAATTTGCTAACTTTTCCAGCCATCACGGCTTCATTATATTTCTCATTCAACCCAAAGGTACACACACAACAACAAGGTCATCCAATAGCCACCCAGCAAGCTCCAAGTAGTACTAGTACAAGTCAAGCTAGGGAAAAGTCCGGAAATGAAAGTTAAACGCAAAACCAGAAAAACAGTTTTGACGTCATTTTGCGGTAATGGCACAAAATGCTCTACGCTTATCGGATGAGGGTGTAAGACCCACCATCTCGAAGCTAAAATACAGGGCTACAACAATGTAGAAGGACACTCAGTCCAAATCCTAGCACAACTAGGTCAAACATGCAGAATACCAAACCAAAACCGAGATTGCAGGTTTACAAATCACACAATGCTGTAATTAGTCCAACTCAGTCTATACAGGTCCAAATGCATTGATTCCAAAGGCATATGATAGCTAGGACATCAAGATACATTTCATCAGAAGACCTCAACACCCAAATCCAAAACAATTCCAGTCAAAACAGACGATTACAAGCGCAGTTCGCACATTCTGATCAACCCAGAACAGCAACAGTAAAATCGACATATCTCATTCTACACTACTCCAATTACCCTGAAATTTTACAGGCACCCTTAAAACATCAATACCTACAACTTTCATGTTTTAAGAAAAGGCCAATTCGGCCTCTAACCATATGATCCAAAACCGGACAGAATTGGGGTTATGAAACCCTAACTTCCCCAAATTCCTTCCAAACCCAAAATTGGTTGCAATTACCAATCATTTACATCCACTAGAGTCATAACCCCTCATTACCAACCATCATAAATAACCACAACACCATGATCACATTAAACCAGAAAATTCCTCAAAAAACTAAAAACTTCACCAATTCATTCCAAACCAAGAAATAAACCACAATTCTCAACACTATAGCCACCATTAGGCACAAATTAAACATCATTAGGTGTAAGAGGAAGTGTAATCATCACTTACCTAGTAAACAAGAGAGAGGGAGTTGTAGAACACCTTAGCTTCCTTAAAAAACTTCACCAAACAACTTACTAGCACCTAATGGAAGACTTTTATGGAGTAGAAACTAGTTGATGCAATTGGTTTGGAAGATTGAGCTAAATGGAAGCTTGAAAATTGGAGAAATCTTCTTCCTTCTTGAGCTTATGAGAGTTGGCCACCAAGGAGTGAAAAATGGTGATTTTTAGTCAATTTTTGAGATATTTAACTTAAGGGTAAAAAGTCAAAAAGTCCAACCAATGAGAAAGTGCCACTTGGCACTCTGTTAAATGCATTTCTATCCTTTAAGTCTCTCTCACATCAATCAAATCTCCTCCTCTTCTTCTCTCTTAACACCCGATAAATTTCACTCAGTATCCGGAACTTAATCTTATTGGCCGAATTTTTCCGAACTTTCGCACTAGTGGGTCCCACGTCCGATATATATATTCTTAATTTCTCAAAAACTAACTGATACTAGAAAATCATTTTAAAACTATTTTTGCTCATAAACTTTATCTGGGGAATTTTTCTAATAAAGAAAATGTAGAAAATGCGGGCGTTTAAAAAAAATAAACCCTAGAAAATTAGAAAATTTCCGGGTTCTCAAACTCATTTTTTTTCGGGGCGTCACACTTTGCATCCCACATGGATCACTCCGAGAACTCTTGGTAAGGGAATCCCACTCAGGTGGACTTATGGGACACTTTGGGGTTGATAAGACTCTTGTCATGCTGCAGGAACACTTCTATTGGCCGCACATGAGGAGAGATGTTGCACGGGTGGTGGAACGGTGCTTAGCTTGTAAGAAAGCTAAATCCAAGGTACACCCATACGGCCTTTACACCCCATTACCTATTTCTAGTGCACCATGGGTAGATATTTCTATGGATTTTATACTTGGTTTGCCTAGATCCAAGTATGGCCATGACTCCATTTATGTGGTAGTGGATAGGTTCTCTAAAATGGCACACTTCATTGCTTGTCATAAAACGGATGATGCATCTCATATTGCTAACTTATTCTTTAAAGAGGTTGTGAGATTGCATGGCATTCCTAGGACCATTGTATCTGATAGAGATGTTAAATTTCTGAGCTACTTTTGGAAGACACTCTGGTCTAAGTTAGGCACCAAATTGCTATTCTCTACTGCTAGTCACCCCCAAACTGATGGCCAAACTGAGGTGGTGAACCGTACATTAGGTACTTTGTTGCGTGCCATCATCAAAAAGAACTTGAAATCATGGGAAAAGTGTTTACCTCATGCTGAGTTCGCTTATAATAGGGCTATCCATTCCACTACTGGTTTCTCTCCATTTGAATGTGTTTATGGCTTTAATCCGCTAACACCACTTGATCTAGTGCCATTACCTAGTAATGAGCGCGCACATTTGGATGGTAAGAAACGTGCAGAGTTTGTTAAGCACCTGCATGAGAAAGTCAGGGCTAACATTGAGAGGAGAACTGCTCAATATGTCAAGCAAGCTAACAAGGGTCGCCAAAAGTTGATCCTTGAACCTGGAGATTGGGTGTGGTTACACATGTGCAAGGAACGTTTTCCTGAACAAAGGAGAAACAAATTACAACCACGGGGTGATGGACCCTTTCAAGTGTTGGAGCGCATCAATGACAACGCCTACAAACTTGATCTTCCTGGTGAGTATGGCGTTAGTGCTACATTTAATGTTTCTGACTTAGCCCCTTTTGATGCAGATGATGCTTTTGATTTGAGGGCAAATCCTTCTCAAGAGGAGGGGAATGATAGCATCATAGTACGTGACCACGTCTACAATGGCTCGAGTGATCAAGGGGGTGAGGATCGCATGCAAGCTCCAAGTGGATCCATTACTAGAGCTCGAGCAAAGAGACTTCGTGAGCAACTCAGTGTACTTATTCAGGCCATACACAAGTCCTTTGAAGGATTTGTACACTCAAGTGAAGGTGATCGCGGTCCGGTATTGAGCATTGAAGCTACACCTGAGTATTAGGGTCTTATCAAACCCTAGTTAGTGAGATTCGCATTATAGTCATTTAATTCCACATTAGTTGATTAGATTGAATAATTGGCTAAGTGCATGTTGCACATAGAAATGCCAAGGGAAGATTACTTTTTAGTCATCATTATTTGTTAAGGTGAGCTGCCTTGGAGGGAAAGCCCACATGAGGCCCGATCCATCGAGGGCCCATATTAGCACACCTTTAGTTCCTTTTCCTTACTAGTTTAGGGTTTACTTGTAGCCTATATAAGGCACCCCATTACTCCCACAAAGGTACACACTTTTATGATAAAAATATTGAGAGAGTTTTCTCCATAGCTTTCGAGCAAACCTTGAACAACTTAGAGTTATACTCTAGTGTTCTTGTTCGGCTTATCAATTCAAGAATCACACTTGAATTGTGGCGCCTTCTACACTTGCCTGAGGTTCACTAATTCGTTTGACTACGGGTTGAGATAGTATCAACAAGTTCGTAGTCACGGGGATTAGAGGGGTCGTAGGGTTTCCGCTGCCACCGTTTCTTGCATCCGATGTCAAATCCAACAAGTGATCTTGGGTCGCGAATCTCCTCACCAACGAGATTCGTATCAGAATCGCTCGGGTCAAACCAGAAAATGAGCTTGGTACCATTTTAAAGCTCTAAGAATCTATTTTCAAATGCTACAAACGGTACTCAAATCCGATCACCGAGTAAAACGTTATGACCTTCACAAGACTGCTGGTCAGCAACTTTCTGGACCTAGTCCAGTTTTGCTCCTTGGCTTATAACTCAAAACTTATGCAATCAAATTGGCTAATTTTTTGTAGACAACCTCCACACACATAACCCAACATATCTCAGTCACATTTGTAGCCAAAGTATGCATGAAAATATCAAGAAAAAATAGGGAAGTAGTTATGGGAAATTTCGGCCTGCCCTCTTCAAAAATTTCTAACTTTCATCCTTCTTGATATTTTCACTCCTTGCACATAACAAGTGTTAGATCTAACCAAATAGGGGTTTAGATCATATTAATACCTCACAAACACACATGAACAAGGGTTAGACATTTCATCAAACACTTGGTATGCACACTAATAAACTTATCCACTACTTGTCAAATTCAAGGGATTAACCCCCTAATCTCAACCAAACAACTTGTATTTCATCATTTAAGCTTAAAGTAGATGATATAACATCATAAACCTTAATTCTAAAGATTACATACCTTACTTACAAGTTGATTGGGTCACCAAACAAACCACCACAATGGAAGCTTTAAACTTGAGATAACCTCAAAGATTGAAGGAAATTTCTCACAAACTCTAGCTCTTTCTCCTTTGGATTTTTGTTCTTGGTTTGCTAGGGTTCAAAGCAAGTATAAGGAGCTTACTCTAGCATCCCTTTTTATGTTAAGAAAGTCGGCCAAGCTTAGGAAATAAAAGAACCAAATTGGTTTTTAAAATGTCTTCTAATCTTTAGTCAAACAAGCCCATGGCTAGGGTTTTGCCACATGGCTCTTTTCTTAACCAAACCTTGCTTAATCTTTGACTAATGGTCTTCTTACCTTTCCAAATGCACCAATAATTATCTAACATCTCTAATCACTCACATAAAGTCTCTACCACTAAAACAAGAACACTTGGACAATTACAAGTGGTGAATTATTTACAACCTAGCTCAAGGCAATATTCTACTTCAAGTAAAATGAATTGAAATGAAATGCATGGAAATTATTATAACAACTAGAAAATAATTTGTAAGGGCAGATATTAAATAGGCTAAATCTTATATTAAGGCATGTAAATAAGAAAATTGTGTTTTAAAGTGAGGGTCAATATAAGGGATTTGTTGTAACACATTGTAAAATATAATGCTAGGGCATATAAAAGGTGGTTTAAATCTTGGTGCAAGGCATGTAGTTTTGGAAAATTGTATAAAAAAAATGAGGGTTCTCACATTAACACCAAGAATTTTGAAACAACAAGTCCCAATCAAGATTTAGACATTTACTAGCCAAAAGAGGGTTTCAAATCATTGAGTCAGTTTTGGATTTCGGCCACAACTCACTCAATTCAATTTGGAATTGAGCGTGGTCAGTGGCGTTGAAAACTAGATTCATAAAGCTACAATTTCTTAGAAGAAATCGTTTCCAAAATCTGTCCACAGCTAGCTCATATTTGAGCATCAATTTGCTACTCAAAACAGAGCTCCCAGTGTAGAAGCGAAACAGGACAGTCATGTTCAAATGATTGGTATGGACTACTCAGGTGGAACCAGAATGTGCATTTTATACCGTTGGAAAGCTGGGAATGTCTAGTTTCCAGTTCCACAAACGGAACTTGATTTCAACATCGGACCAAAAAGTTATAGCTGTTTGAAAAACACTGCCAGAGCAGTTACGGGAAAAATTCCAGTTTTGCTAGACTTCCGAAATCACAACATTTGGCCAACCAAATCACGAATTTTTTTGATGAAACTTCGTACACAACCTATGTTACACATATACATCAGAGACAAGTCATTAGAACCACCAAAAAATGCACTAAAGGTCACGGGAATGACAGGGGCAGAAATGGAAAAAATTCTCTCTTCACATCCTTTGAGTTTCCACCAACAACACAACATTATTCCACTAGATTAAGCACTAAACCAATATTAATAACATCATAACTCATCAAATCAGTCCATCCAACCATAGTGGGAGTTCATAGAGCCCACACATCAACTTTCCAACATAAATAAAGCTACCCACATGCATGCATGAGCTTATATGTGCAATAGAACTTCCATAAATCAAGATTTTCAAGGTTGATCATCACTTACTTTTGTTGGTGACTTCAAGCAAAAATTTTGGTCCAAAGATGCTCAAGAAAAGCCATGGAAATGAAGCTCTTTTGGTAACTTAAGATGATCACCAAATACTTAGCAAAGTGTGGTTAAATTTTGGTGTGATTTGGTGGAGATTTGATGAAGAAATGAAGAAGAAATTGGAAGAGCTTTGGGGTTTTTTTTCTTCTCCTTTGGCCGGCTGGAATGGAGTGAAGAGAGAGAGAGTTTTGATCAAAATGAAGCTTCCAAGAGAAGCTTTAATGTGTGCTCCAAAATTGAGCAAAAGTCAACTCTCCCTCGCGCGCGCACGCACGCGTTTTGTGCTCGATTCCTCTCGAGTTTGTTTCACTTGTGCACTAAACCTCTAATGCACTTGTATTCATACTATTATTATTCACTCTTAATGGTCTAGAAATAATGGTCTTAAGTCCCTCAATTAAATCGCGCGTGTGAAAACGCGTACCTCCGATTTGTGCGCGGTAAAGTGAAATCTCCAAGAAATTCTATAACGATAGTATCACTATGTGACGCCCCGAAAAGTATAAGTGTGAGAACCCGTACTTTTCCCATTTTCTAGGGTTTTATTTATTTAATGGCTTGTTTTCTGCGTTTTCTTTAGTAGGGAAATTTTCTAGATATTTTTAAGGAGCAGATATAGTTTTTGGATGATTTTTCTAGTATCAAATAGGTTTTGAGAAATTAAGAGTGTATACCGGATGTGGGACCCACTAGGGCGAAAAGTTCGGAAAAATTCGACCAATTAGGATAAGTTCCGGATACTGGGTGAAATTTATCAGGTGTTAAGAGATAATTAGAGGAGGTGAAGTGATTGATGTGAGAGGGAAAAAGAAGGATAGGAATGCATTAATGAAGTGACAAGTGTCACCTTAAGAGTGGTGGTCACTTATTTGACTTTTTGACCTTTCTTACCAATTGATTAAATATCTCAAAATTACCACAAAAATCACTTTTTTCTTCACCATTGTGGCCGGCCCTCTCTAGCTAAGAAGAAAGAAAAACTCTCCAAGATTATTGCTTCCATCTTGCTTGAGTGTAATCATCCAACCATTTGATCTTGTTTCTACTCCATAAAATCTCTCCATTTGGTACTAGAAAGTGATTTGGTGAAGTGTTTAAGGAAGCTAAGGTGTCCAACAACTCTCCCTCTCTTGTTTACTAGGTGAGTGGTGATTGAACTTCCTCCTACACTTAATGAAGCTTAAGTTGTGCTTAATGGTAGCTAAAGTGATGAATTTGTGGTTTATTTCTTGGTTTGAGAGGAATTGGTGAAGTTTTCAATTTATTGATGAATTTTCTAGTTTAATATGAATGTGATGTTGTGGCTATCTTTGATGATGGGAATTGATGTTTAAGGACTCTAGTAGGTGTCTATGATAGATAATTGTAATTAATTTTGGGTTTGGAAGGAATTTGAGAAAGTTAGGGTTTCACAACCCCCTTTTTGTCCGGTTTTGTATCATATGGTTAAAGGCCGAATTGGCCTTGGCTCAAAACATGAAAGTTGTAGGTATTGATGTTTTAAGGATACCTGTAAAATTTCAGGTCAATTGGAGTAGTGTAGAATGAGATAAGCCAAAATTACTATTGCTGTTCTGGGTTCATCAGGATGTTAGAACTGTGTCTGAAATGGGTTGTTTTGACTGGAATTTTTTGGATTTGGGTGTTGAGGTCTTCTGATGAAATGTAGCTTGATGTCCTAGATACCATATTCCTTTGGAATTTCTGCATTTGGACCTGTTTAGACTGAGTTGTACTGATTACAGCATAGTGTAATTTGTAAACCTGCATGTACGATTCTGGTTTGTTATTTGGCATATTTGACTTAGTTGTACTGGGATTTGGACTGAGTGACCTTCACATTGTTGTAGCCCTGGTTCTTAGCTTCGAAACGGTGGGTCTTGGACCTCCATCCGATACTCGTAGTACCTTTGGTGCCATTACCGTAAAAGGACGTCAAAACTGTTTTTCTGGTTTTGAGCTTAACTTTCATTTCCGGACTTTTCCCTAGCTTGACTTGTACTAGTACTACTTGGACCTTGCTGAATGGTTATTGGATGAACTTGTTGTTGTGTGTGTACCTTTGGGTTGGAATGAGGAAATAATGAAGCCGTGATGGCCGGAAAAGTTAGCAAATTCAGGGGAAGTGCTGTCCGAACTTTTAAAGGACTTGTTTGCATTGAGTTTGTGATCTAAGACTCGGATTTGAGCAAGGCAATAATATATAATGGATGGTTTCTGAGCCATGGAGGTGAGTGACCCTAAACTATTTCCAAAGTACTTGTGAAACGTTTCTTGCATTATTTACTTTTGAACTGTTTCCAAAGTTACTTCTGAACTGTTTCCAAAGTTACTTTTGAACTGTTTTCTTGCATATCATGCGTGCTTATATGAGAGCGTTCCTTGTTTGATATATTTCCTTGACTAATTGGCTTGTTATTATGGATTGATAATGTATTAAGTGCTTTCAATGATTGTTAAAACGAGTTTTCTGGGCGAGTTTGTACTTTATCGCACTCAACCTAAATAAATGTGAAATTTTCATGATTAATGATTAAATGCTACTTGCGCATGAACGTAAGCCTTTTGGGCTGAACTGTCCATTGCCCCTTGTTACCGGTCGTCTCGAGCCAGAAACGGACTCGGTCGGGCGATTAGGGACTTGGGTGAACGTTTGGTATACTCGAGTATTACCTTTGTAGGTTGGTGGAGGTTGGTGGAAAATGATGCAATTTCAAATGAGAAAAAAGAAAAGGAAATGACAGGAGAACGAACGTATCTTTTCATGAATGTTACTATCGCTTTCCATTGTACATGTTTCTTGAATTATTGATACTCCATATTTAATGTTTTGTAAATGTTGTAATTGTTTCTGGACTTATCATTTGATTTATGACATCATTGAAAAGAAATATTGTTAAACCGATTTGATTACTGATTTTCTGGTTACTCGCTGAGCTTCTAGCTCACCCCAAAAATATTTTATTCCCCTCCACAGGGCTCAAAGCGAAGGAAGGCTTGTAGTACTTGTGCGCGTGATTGGATGGCCTTTATGTTGTACAGTTTGGATTTGGAATCATTTTATGTATAGTTGGGAATTGTTTCCGCTTCACTTTTGACATGTAATTATTGGAGAATGTGATGTAATATTTGAGATTTATCTTGTAATCTGTTTGAGGAATGTAGTGAACGACTGAGTCCCGGCGAGAGCTGGGCAGGCGGCCCGCCGAACCCTCTGGTTCACCTTAGGGGGAGGTGGGGCTGTCACACACTAACTAATACTTGAATACTTAAGTATAAAAATACCTATTTTAAGACTAATGTACAAGTCTCCAATTTTTCCAAGGTTATTGTATTCTCGAATCGATTATTGACTCCAATCGCGTATTCATTATTTTCACTTAATGAGTGTAGACACCAAAATTTTATTTTTTTTATTATTATTTTATCTTATTAAGTTGATTTGGTTTTAATTTTTTGCTCATCTTATTTCTATTAAGAAAATTGTTTTCTTATTATTAATTAATTAAAAAAATGGAAAAAAAAGGAAAAAAACGCGCAAGTCTGTACAGAAGCAAATTTGCAGCTGGCCATTTTTCTTCCATTTTACTCTTTTCTGTTGCATTTTTCCTTTTTCCTCCAAGTACTCTCGGTACAAGTCCAGCTCATCACTCAAAGATTTCATTGATAAAAATCTAAGGGCTCCAAAATCTTGGAAGAAACCCATCTCTCATCAACACCATTGATATGAGGGTTTAGGGAGTTGAGTTTTGATATAAAAGGAAAAATGCAGCCAAGGTAGCTGGGGGATCTAGTGACGGCTGATGGAAAAAATGAGGTGACGGCTGAGAGAGGGTTTTGAGAGGAGAGCAGGTGGCGGCTAGGTTTTTTGGGTAGGAAAAGAGGGTTGAAGAGGGCAATGGGAGATTGAGAAGCTACGGGTTTTAAAGAGGAAAAAACCAGAAAACAAAAGAAGGAGCTGGCGGCGGAGAAAAGAAAAAAAGGAAACCAGAAACAAGAAAAGGTGGGATGGCGGCTGAGTAGAGGAAATTAGCTACGGAAAGGAACGGGAAAAGCAAGGAAAAAGACTAGGTCTTTGGGGGCTGAGGAAAACCAGAAAAAGAAGAAAGCTTCGGGCCAGGAGGGAATGAAACAAGAAGAGAGAACTGAAGGAGAAAGGGAGGAGCTTTGGGAGGAGGAAGATCTGGAAAGCGAAAAGGAAAAAAAAGAAAGAAGGAAAGGGAAGCCGAGAGGAAGTTACGGGCCAAAACAAGGAAAAGAGTGAGAGGTTGCGAGAGAGTGAAAGGTTGAGAGAGGGTGGCTGAGCAAGCAAGGGTTTCGGGCAGAGGAGAAAATAGCAGAAAGAGTGGCGGCCGAACAAGAAAGAAAAAGGAGAGTTTGAGGGAAGAAAAGACAGGCGGCTAAAAGGAGGGAAAGGAGAGAAAACGAGCAAAAGAAGGAGGAGAATTCTGCAGAATTTTTTGTCAAATCTGGCTGACGAATCAGCTTTCTTCCTGACTGATTTCTGACCTCTTTAGTCCATATTTCTGAGAGGTTTCTTTTCCTACACCTTCTTGGGATGTCTGGGAGCAATTTTTGTTCAGCAATTGCCGACTGAAAACATCCCCAACGCCGCTATATTGAAGCTCGAAGTTGCCGGTTCTCCACTGCTGAAAGTTCTGCGACGGAAGTCCTCGACTGCGATTCTTGAATCAACGTGACCTGATTTCCACGATCATTTTACTCCACCAGGATTCTGAGGTAACCATAGTTTCTTCCCTTGTCTCTTTGGCAAAGTTTTTCATGAGAATCCAAATCTATGGAACGTGAATCTTGGGCCATCTTTGCTGCTGATTTGGCTTCATGATTTTTATCATGTTTGGCTTCTTGATGTTTCCCTGGTTACTATTTTGTTTGTGTTTTTCCTTTTTTTTGCAATGTTGATGATGGGTTTTAGCAGTGAAAGGCATGGGTAGCCTGATTTTTGTTATTTTGGAAATGGGTTGCATGATCTGTGGTTTGGATAATGAAACCCACAAAGATTGCAGCAGTCTTACCGAATGTGTTTGTTTGGCCACAAGAAATCTTCCTTTTGCTTGAACTCTCGGCTTGACGGCCATTAGAATGTTTGATAATCCTCTTGCTTGGGTTTAGATTTCCTTGGGCTGAGCTTCGTGAATAAAATCTACTGCAATGAGCTTGAAAGCTATCGGCTTGTTGCAGCAGCTTTTCTTTTCTTTTTGACACTGAAGTTAGTTGCGTGATGAATGAGGTTTTGGTTTTGTTTGATTTTCTGGCTTGTTTGGCTGTTTGAGCATATATAACTCGTAGCAAGTGTGAAGTCGTAACAGGCTGCAACATGGCAAGCCCGTTCGTTGCAGCCATAGCATCCCTTGAATTTTTTTTGAAGCACCTTTGCTGCTTTTTTCTTAACTAGCTTCCCTCTTTACTATCTTGGAAATGTGTAAATGTATTTTGGTTAATGGTAGTAATGGATTGAGGTTGTTACCCCTGAGTTTTGGTTGGAGTCACTTTGCACGGATATGCTTCGGTTAAATGAAAAGTTGCATTGAAAAGAAACTAGCATTGAAGATGGAACTTCCGAACCATTTTTGCATGAAAGTTTCCAAGAATTTGCATCATTTCTTTCTATGTTTTTACTTGTTTGAATGTCAAAATTATGTGTTGCTTAATTCAAAGCTTGGACCTTGGTTTGAGAAAGTTTGATCAAAGTTGTGTTAGATTCTGAAATTTATGATCGAAGAAGAATTTGCAGCAGAACATTGTCGAAAGCATTATAGGTTGCTGAAACTCTGTTGCAGAATGTTTTCCCACGTTGCTTTGCATGAAGTTTGCATGATAATTTCTGAAAATGGCACTGTGCTCCCCTTAGCTTCTATCTATGTTACAAAGGCCCAATTATATTCTAATTTCTTGCAATTAGGTCCTAGAGTAAGTGCAATTTGAACCATTACTTGAGCTTTTCATTACTTATGGACCTCTGAGATTCCCAAAGTGTTCTAATTGGACTTGGAATGATTGGTTAATGCTTCCAATTGGGTCCTTATTTAGTGAATATGGACTGTTTTAGTCGTTTAAATGTTTTTAATGGTTCAATTTCATAGTTAATTGTGATGCCTTGACCTTTTCTTTTATTTTGGAGGGTGAATAAGTAATCTCACTTCATTAGGGCCTCAACTCATGGGAGGTACACCCTATCCCTTATTTCTTACTTTATTTGATCCTATGTGCCCTACGTGACTTTATGTGATTAATTGCATGCTTTTGAATATTTTTTATTTTACTTATTTTATTTAGTCATCTTATTTTTTTTAATTTAGTTTATTTATTTAAATTTAATTTGTAATTATTTGTGAAGGCAATGAAATGCCACAATTGTAATAGTTAGGTATTTATTTTAATTATTCATTTTCATTTCCCCCTTTAGATTGTAGTAGGCCCCCCTAATGTAATAGTTAGGCCTTATTTGCTTTGTTTTGTTTTGTGTGGTTTGCATGCTTACGTGCTATGTGTTACAGCTTTCCTAGGATCTAGCATCTAGATAAGCATGCTTATGTGCTACGTGCTATGTGAAAATATGTGCCTTGCATGTCTATTTACTTTTATTATTATATCTGATTATGAAGATGGAATGCACGTTACCGTGGCTAGTCCAATGCTAGTCATGGTCTTCCCCTCGAGCTCTCACAAGTCCAATGCTTGTGAGAGAGCGTTAGTAAAGGACTAGTCCAATGCTAGACCTAATAGGGCCGTCCCTCGCTAGTACATACTCGCATGCCTTCACTATATTTTCATGCATTTTTCTTAGTATTTTTTACGTTTTTGCATGATCCTTTACCCTTTTCCCACATTCAAACTATGATCTTTAGGATTTTGCATTTCACTCTAGTCATTAGGGTCATTTGCCTGATTAGGTTAGGGAGTTACACTTTTGGTAAGGGGGATGGACGAGTTTGACTACACATAGCCTTAGCACGCTCATTCTTTTTCTAACCAAAAGGAAAAGCAAAAGTCACGATTTAGGGTCTCCCCATACCCGTCTTACTTGCATTCCTCTAGGGTTCATGCATTTCATTTACTCACTATCACTTTGCACTCTCATTTCATATACTATTACTTTTTCCACATGTTCACTTCACATGACTCTTATCTTACACATTTTCACTCTACCACTAGCACTTTACATACTACCACTGAGCACACATGCACTTCACACTATCACTTTACATACCTCACCTTGCACCCCCATTTGCACACTCCCATTTACATACTATTATTATTTTTATTATTACTTTTTTCACTTCACACAAGCTCATGTTTTCACATTGCATATATTCATTCCATTCATTTTTTCGTCATTAGCATTACTCGTGACCTCTTGGAGGGCTTATCCTTGGCTATCACAACTCATGTGATTTAGTCCATTCGAGCCTCTAAGAGATATTTGTCCCTTTCGATTCCTCATTAGGTTTAGGATTGCATTCATATTAGTTACATCCAAATGTGATACATCTTTTGGTTAGAAATTAGGAAAATCATGACTAAATCATGCAACTAGCTTAGGCTAGGTTGAGAGGGTGCCTTAGACATTGTCTTTGCCTTCCCTCTCTTCAACTGTGACCCCCGAACCATTTTTTCTCTGATTTATCTTAGATTTTGGAGTCAATCTAAAAAGGTTTTCTTTTTACATTTTTAAATCCACATTTTTTTGGTGACTTGGTACACCCTAACTCGATACCAAGTGGCGACTCCTACATTTTATCAAAACCTTTTTAGATTACTATTTTGGGTCCAAACCGTCGCATTACAAGTCCCATTTAGGGCCATTTTCTTTTTAAATGAAAATTTTATTTTTCAAATAAAAAAGTTCACTTTTTAAACCATTTATTTTTCTTTTAAAAATTGGGGCGCGACAGCTTGGCGACTTCACTGGGGACTTCTTAAGTGGGTCCGAGCACTTGATTTAGTTATTCTTTTCCTTTTTTACCCTTTCCATGTGTCGCATTTGGATGTTTAGGGTTGCATTTTTTCTTTTTTAGAATTTTTTGCATTTCGCGTGTATCAACTCACTCCCTCACCCATTTGCGTACGATTGATTTGATGGATGGATGGTTTATTTATGTTATCCCGCGCTTTGCATTGCATTTGGATGGGGGGATATTACCCTAGAGCCTCGCGTTGGTTCTCGATCCCTCCCCTCCAAACGGAGCACTAGCATACGTGCATACGCTTTATTTTTTATCCCTCACTTATTTTTCTTTTAGTGGCTTGTCACGCCACTCTTCCCTATTAGGATTAGGCGACCCACTTAGACGTGTGATCGCGACACGACGTGTGCGTAGCATGGTCCGAGGGGTCACTCAATCTTCCATTTTAAGCTTTGGGTTGATAGCCTTCAGCTTTTAGTCGAAGATTGAGAATTTTTGATAGATTCACTCAGACATGTGGCCGTGACACAACGTGTGCGTAGCAGTGTCTGGGGAATCGCTCGAGCCACCGACAAAGAACCTTGGGATTGATGACCTTTGGTTTCCAAGTCTGAAGGCTCGGGGACCTGAAACCTATTGAGTTTAGATGCATTAGTGAGCCAATACCTCATGCATCCATGATAGTTTACCTAGGGTAGAATCTGCCTTACCTTATTAGGGACACTATTCACGAGGGGGGAGATCCCACCCCTCTTTTCCTTTTATTGCTTTATCTCTTTGTATTGCTTTGCTACAATGTGTTATGTGTATTTATCTGATTGAACTAACTTTTCTTGGTTTTGTCTTCATTACACTCATAAGCCCTAGAAAGTAAGAGTCCTGGTATGGTACTCTCTAGGAGCCTACCTTATTTGATGTGACACGTTTAAATTCAATGCTTCGCATTTGCAGCATGAATACATTTCATTTTAGGCTCATCCCGGCGTACAAAAAGGGGTTCCTTTAGGACACGTTTCATTTGTGTACTGTATATTTACTCGCTTTGATAAAATGGCATCATGCATAAACCCTAGAGAGGGAATGCCGCGTAGGGAATCCCATTGTAGGAATAAAGCCACCTCGTGTCTCGGATATTTAATCCAAGGAGATTTGCACGTCTATATTTCTTGTACCATCCAAAGGGGGTAGAGCACGAGGTAAAGTAGGATCAGATCTTTTCGAAGACGGCAAAACAATTTTTGCATATTAGAATATGAGTATCTAACAATCATCTTTTGGCCATTTTAACAAACTGGTAAAAATCCCTTGCGTAAAGGACATTAATTTGAAGAAATTTACAAATGGTCCCTCATTGTTGAGACGATAAACATATTGAGGCCAAATCTTGATTTTAGAAGACTCATAACTAATGCATCGCAATAATTTTTGAGTAAATCATCAATTTCATTCAATCCATTGGACCGTTTTATTCATCAATTTCATCCAATACATTTTTTCAATTTATTCACTTTTAGGACTATCTAAGTCAATTTTGAATAAATCATCATTTTCGTTTGACCAATTTACCCTTTTAGGGTGATACAACCAATTTTTGAATAAATCATCAATTTCATTCGACCAATTTACCCTTTTTAGGGTTATCTGATCAATTTTGAATAAATCATCATTTCCATTCAATTAATTGGACCAGTTATCTATTTTTAGGGTGATCTGATCAATTTTGAATAAATTATCAATTTCATCCTATTCATTTGACCCGCTTATTCCCTTTAGGGTTTAAGTGTAAGCTTCACTGAATAAATTAGTCGAGATATTGCAATCCTTTCAAGAGTAGACTCTTTTATACATCATTTTATGTGTTGATCAAAGCAAGCAATCCATTCGAACTTTGTCCTCATTTTTAGGACAAATGTCTCTTCTCACTCCAATTGGTCAAATTTTAAATCAGTTGATCGGATTCATCAGGTATTGTATAGTGCCTATACCAGAGGATTGCATTTTCATGCTAGGCCTACCCTTGGCATAAAAAGGGCTCCCCCATAGGACATGCATACCGATTTTACAATTTTGCTTACTAACTCTGGGTATTTTTTCTTTTTATTTTTCTCCTCCCCTGCATTTATAAAAGATGTCTCAATAAGGTGGAAATGTTTTTCTATATCTGATAACGACTTTTATCGAATAAATCTTAAAAATTACAATTATCACTTGATTCTTGGGCAGATCCTACAATTTGAAGAATCCATCTGGAAGCGCTAGGCTAAAGCATCTAAGAGACTTCATAATTGTTTGTCAAAGAGAAAATTTTGTTTATTTGATTTGTTCCAAAAGAAAAGGAGACAAAAAGTGTGTATATGTGGAGTTTTTTAGAGATTTTTCTTTTCTCATTTGTATTATAATTGAACAAGAAATTTTGTTTCAAACTTTTCCAGCAATAAAGTTTTTATTTAGACAATTATTTGTTTTGTATATATTCATGTACATTTCATTCTTTATTCTGCTCATTGGAGATTTCATGATGAATTTTAAGAAATAAGACTAAATTGAGATTTTTTCAACCTCTAACCTGAAAATTCACAAGTGTATGCTTTCTAAAATCCTTACGTACACTAGATTGGTGATCCGAGCTATACAATAAGAGTGCTCAGAATTAAAAGAGGTCACTCAAAAGACCCAATGCGATACCTTTTTCTCCTTCACTGTACAATTCATATTTTTGCCCACTTCTATTTACCCAAAAAAAAAATCAGTCACATTGATTGATAAATTACAAATTGGGGCAATCTTTGCTTGAAAAATGCCCACTGTGTCTAATCAGATTCAATGCACATCTAAGTGAAAGCAAAAATTTACATTATTCTTGTTTGTTCTGAAAATTTGGAATGATACTTCGAGTATTCGTTTCTCTATCTATACAGATTTTATCATTTGCTCTCCCATTTGAGCTTTTAAAAGAATAATTTTATTTCAAATAAGAGCCTTAATGATCACTACCCTACATTTGAAAAATTTTCAAATATCAAAAGGGAATGGATTCTTAATGAGCTATTCTTTACCTTGGTTGTCATGAGGCGTAAGAATGATACTTTGGCCATCGTATCTACAACCTAAACACTGTTTACCCCTTGCGTCCTCATTTGAGCTAAAATGGGTGGTTCTTTTCAAAGGCACTTATGATCGCACCCCACACTGGGGAAGGAGATTGGAGAATTTGAAAAAAGAGGAAAAATGCTAAAATTCAAGAAGAAGAGAGGGAATTGCAAATTAGGGAAATCCAATTCTATCTGGGATTCAATTTTAAAAAAAGAAAGAGAAAAGAAAAATGAAGAGTATTGTCCGGTGGATCACTTATGTTTCACAGATATTGATGAACAGGAGTCTTCCTCAATCAATTAATTCAGATACATGCAAGAAATTTCGCATTAATGAAAGTTTCCTTTCAGAGTTATTGTAAGGAACAGAATAAAAAGTCAGGCCCTCTTCTTTTCCAATCAAACATTCTATCCCTAGTTATCCCTTTTGAGCCTTCAGAACAAAATACTTCATTTGGCAACCACTGAGGATCGCAAACCCCACACTGGGGCAAGTTTGAGTTGTAAAGGAAAGAAAAGTTTCAAGAGATGAAAAGTGATAAAGTAACAAAAGAAAAAGAAAAATGAAAGAAAAGAGAACCTCGGTTAAGTATAAACTGGGGTAAACTTTGATAAGTTCAAAAGAATGGCAGAAGGCCAAAAAAAAAAGAGAGAGAAGAAAATGAAAGAAAAATAGCCTCAATTGAGAATAAACTGGGGCAAGTTTTGATTTAACCTTAAAAATAGGGTTGATGCAACAATGCGATCTCAGATCACTTAAACCACTTTTGAAATCCGCTTTGAAGCCTTAACTTTTCTAAACACCCCACCAGACCCCATTACAAAAGCCGAAAGTCCTGACTTCTGTTCTTTGCAATGGCTCTGTCAAGAAAATTTCTGATGATAAAAATTTTAGCTGTATTTTTTGAATTCATTAGGTATGAGGTTGACACTACTCACCATGTGAAAACCCGCAAGGTCGAAAAAAAGAAGCAAAAAGCAAAGCAAGAAAAGTAAATGGAAAGAAAATGCAAAAAAAAAAAAAATTGATGCTGAAGTCCCTGTTGAGTGATGATAAAAAGTCAAACAAAGTCCAAGATCTTGGAGTCCAAAATGAGGGCAATTTTGAGAAAAATGCGATCTTCGGTGCAATGTCCTTGAAAATTATTTCTTTAACTATCGTCTTGAAGCCACATTACAAGCTCGTAAAGTCCATCGCTGACTTATCCCTCATGACAACTCGAGGTAAGGATTATGCTCCTAAGAAATCTACATGTCACTCATGATCATATGGCCATAACCAGTTTCCCTACATTTAGCTATTGTTTCTACCCACATGTTACAAGCATATAAAGCTTATGTGTTGACTAAATTTTCTTAAGAAACAAGGGTGACAAGCTGTTTGCTTTCACTAAGATGTGATATTGAATTAGTTAGATGCAATTTGGACACAAAAATAAGACAAATCTTGACCTCCCATTTCCTGTAACTACTTCAAATTCAGAAATAATACCCACTTGATTGAAGAAGATCGTACCATAGTATCGTACCCCTACTATTAAAGAAGATCGTACCATAGTACAATCTTAGAAAGTCTCGTGAAACGAGCCTAACTTATCCTAAATCGAGGCTCTCAAGTGGGGTTTCAAAGTACAGGAGAAATTTAGTTTTCAACTTGGAAATTAAGTATAAATCGTTCAAGTAATATCGAAGGAATAAGGAGTACTTGAAAACTCCATTTCCTTGGAATTCGAAAAATTTCAGTTTTGATACGATACATTAGAAAAATTGTATCTCACGTTTTACAAGTCAAAAATTGGAAAACTTGGTACCGTTGGAAACCTCTTCCAAGGTACTAAAAGTTCCTAGAATACACTTTTCTAAGATTCCAAATGGAAAACATTTAAAAATAAGCTCAAAGTCGCTGTTTTGGTTCATAAAGCAGATTTAGGTTGGTTTTTGGCCAACTTTGAAAATTCGGCAAAATTCACTTGATTGAAACTAGTGTTAGGCCCGAAGACAACCACTTTTCTAGGCAACCACACAATGGAGCAATTGATGAGAAAGCACAAGTGCTTGTAAGTAGAAGAGATAAACAATGTACAGATCACAAATGTAACAATAAGTAAATAAAAAGGAAAGAATTGCAAACCAATTAACTACCCAACTCCTCTTGAGCTTGTAGATTAATTCAAACAAGCTACTTCAAGTTGATGAATTACAATCACTTTTGTGTACAAAGGAAGGTTCACCTCCTCCTTGCCCCGAACTCCACTCGGTCAAGCCAGGACGTTTTACTATCCCTCAGGACAACCCTCACAGAGCTACACTCATGAAGTATTCACTCACAAATGAAAAGCTTACAATGAACCTCACACCACTAAGACTACAAATCTTCTTTGAAGAGTATTTTCTCACTAAATCACTCTAGATCTTTGTCCCTTTCAGCAACCTTTGTCCCTTTCAATTGCACTTGCTCTTTGAATCTGATTTGCTTCACAACTGAAAATATTTCTTGAAGAGATATTAGTATTATCCATTGTTTTGTAAATATCAAAAGTTAAGGACCAAGGTCAACATTCTTCCCTTTTTGATGATGACAAAACAATGGATGGAAGAAGGAAAAAGATTGAGCATATGAGCAAAAACTCCCCCTCACTCATTGCATCCAAACTTATAATCTCAGAATAACTCCCCCTTATACAAAGCATCCATTTCTCCCTCTTTTTGTCATCATAAGATAAGAGTAAAAACCAACTACCAAAATCCAGCAACAATAACAGAGAATCCAATATTCCAAATAAAAATAGAGAAATGACAGCAATCACCGACATATCACAGCAAATCATCATGAGATTAGCATTATTCTTTTTTCTCTCTTTTTGACATCATACAAATTCAGTAAAAAATCAAGAAAAACTAAGTTCAAAGCATCAGAAACATCAAAAGAGAATTACAAAAAAGTATTATAAACAAGAATCTCATCAATCTTACCAATATCTCCTACTTGTTAGAGTTAGTATCATGTCTAACTATCCACATGCATTTCATGCCTCTTCTCATGTTTTTTCTCACATAACAATCACTTTTCATGTGACCTTTTTGACAACAAAAATTACACATAACCAAAAAAAAATTTATGTAAACAGGTTTAATAAATCTTACTTGTCTTCTCTTATAAATAGCAAATTCGTTGGAATTAGAATTCAACCTATTCTTTTGAAAATAGACTTGTTTCTTGTGTTTAAGTAACTCATTTAGACCATCCATTCTTCTTTTCAAATCACCTTGTTCCTTTTTGAACAATTTACAAAGCTTTATTTTTCTATCAAGCTCCAAGTGTAAAGCAGTCTCACTCTTTTTGAAGTAATCATTTTCAGCATTCAACTTTTTGTTTTGTTGAAAAAGATTTGCATTGTCTTGAAGAAGAAAACTAATTTTATGTTTTAATTCCTTGTTTCTAGCATAAGATTCCTTCAAACTATCATGCAATTTTATAATAAAAGATTCAAGATCATTATCAGTTTCATCATCACTTTCAAATTGAGAGTTAGAAGATGTTACCTCATCATCTCCAATGGCCATGAAAGCCAATTGAGCAGATTCTTCTTCCTCTTCAATTTCACCATCGGAGTTGCATTCATTCCATGTGAACTGGAAGTTGTTGAATCTTGGTTTTCTTTCACCTTTCCTCTTCTTCATTGGATACTCACTTGCATAGTGTCCAGGTTGGCCGCATTCAAAGCACTTATCAGTTTGCTTTTTGTTGAACTCTGACTTTCCTTTGTTTCTTAAGTTGTTGAACTGATTTGGAAAGGAGTTGCTAGGTCCATCTTTACTGAATCTTCTCTTGTTGAGTATTCTTTTGAAGCCTCGTGTGATGAGTGCAATATCACTGTCATCATCTTCCATGTCATCTCCATCCAGGGAGTCTGCATCATCTTCATCTTGTGAGGCCTTCAGAGCAATACTCTTTCTCATCTTTGTGTCTTCTTCTTCCTGTAC
The DNA here is from genome assembly GCF_036785885.1 of Coffea arabica. Classification (NCBI taxonomy): domain Eukaryota; kingdom Viridiplantae; phylum Streptophyta; class Magnoliopsida; order Gentianales; family Rubiaceae; genus Coffea; species Coffea arabica. The sequence continues at coordinate 39,087,978 of NC_092321.1, forward strand.
CTTGGACTTGAGTTTTAACTCATAAGAAGTCAGTGAATTAATAAGAGATTCGATAGATAATGTATTTAGATCTTTGGCTTCCTCAATGGCAGTCACTTTACTCTCCCAATCCTTCGATAAGATATTCAAAATTTTTCTGTTTTTCTCACCTAGAGAGTATTCCTTTTTCAGCACCTCTAAATCCTTAATGAGGTCGTTGAATCTACAGTACATCTCATCAATGTTTTCATGAGGTTCCATCTTGAACGATTCATACTTGGTAACCAGAATAGACTTCTTTTGTTCTCTAACATTCTCACTACCTTCATGAAATTCTCTCAATTTATCCCAAATTTCCTTGGCTGACTTGCAGCCTTTGACTCTAGCAGATTCATTTGAATCTAAGGCACAATATAACACATTCATGGCTTTTGCATTTAAGGTGAGATGAGCTCTATCCACAGCAGTCAGTTCACTTCTTATTTTTGGTCTAGATCTCTGAGTATTTTCATCTATAAGAGAGGCATAATATGGACCTTCACTAATAATAAACCACAATTCAATATCAATAGATTGCAAAAAGATAATCATTCTTTCTTTCCAACTCACATAATTTGACCCATTAAACATAGGTGGTCTAATGATACAATGTCCTTCAAAAAATACGGCATTATTGGTTGTCATCTTTACTCCAAAGCCGATTGAGCTTAATCTCTAGGAGACCAAGGTCTGATACCAATTGTTAGGCCCGAAGACAACCACTTTTCTAGGCAACCACACAATGGAGCAATTGATGAGAAAGCACAAGTGCTTGTAAGTAGAAGAGATAAACAATGTACAGATCACAAATGTAACAATAAGTAAATAAAAAGAAAAGAATTGCAAACCAATTAACTACCCAACTCCTCTTGAGCTTGTAGATTAATTCAAACAAGCTACTTCAAGTTGATGAATTACAATCACTCTTGTGTACAAAAGAAGGTTCACCTCCTCCTTGCCCCGAACTCCACTCGGTCAAGCCAGGACGTTTTACTATCCCTCAGGACAACCCTCACAGAGCTACACTCATGAAGTATTCACTCACAAATGAAAATCTTACAATGAACCTCACACCACTAAGACTACAAATCTTCTTTGAAGAGTATTTTCTCACTAAATCACTCTAGATCTTTTGTATCTTCAGTGTGCAAAAGTTATTTGAAGTATCTGACCAACTACTGTTTATATAGGATCAAGAAAGTGTCTCATTAATGCTTCCAACGGATAGAAAGTAGCTGAAGAGTCAACTAGCCGTTGGAGTGTCGGACGTCCGGTACTCCTGTTTTTTGCGTCCGACAGCATGCAGTGAGTTTAAGAAATTTTCTTCAATTCTATCAGACGTCCGGTGCAAGCTCTTTGTGCGTCCGACAGCAAACAAAGAGATTTGAGAAATCATCTTGTTTCTATCGGACGTCCAGTGGAAACATATTCGGCGTCCGATGGTTTCGTCAACTTTGAAGGATCCTATCGGACGTCCGAAGCATGCGTCCGAAGTTGTGCAATGATTATCGGACGTCCGGTACTGTCATCACAAGCGTCCGACAGCTTTCAGCAACCTTTGTCCCTTTCAATTGCACTTGCTCTTTGAATCTGATTTGCTTCACAACTGAAAATATTTCTTGAAGAGATATTAGTATTATCCATTATTTTGTAAATATCAAAAGTTAAGGACCAAGGTCAACATTCTTCCCTTTTTGATGATGACAAAACAATGGATGGAAGAAGGAAAAAGATTGAGCATATGAGCAAAAACTCCCCCTCACTCATTGCATCCAAACTTATAATCTCAGAATAACTCCCCCTTATACAAAGCATCCATTTCTCCCTCTTTTTGTCATCATAAGATAAGAGTAAAAACCAACTACCAAAATCCAGCAACAATAACAGAGAATCCAATATTCCAAATAAAAATAGAGAAATGACAGCAATCACCGACATATCACAGCAAATCATCATGAGATTAGCATTATTCTTTTTTCTCTCTTTTTGACATCATACAAATTCAGTAAAAAATCAAGAAAAACTAAGTTCAAAGCATCAGAAACATCAAAAGAGAATTACAAAAAAGTATTATAAACAAGAATCTCATCAATCTTACCAATATCTCCTACTTGTTAGAGTTAGTATCATGTCTAACTATCCACATGCATTTCATGCCTCTTCTCATGTTTTTTCTCACATAACAATCACTTTTCATGTGACCTTTTTGACAACAAAAATTACACATAACCAAAAAAAAATTTATGTAAACAGGTTTAATAAATCTTACTTGTCTTCTCTTATAAATAGCAAATTCGTTGGAATTAGAATTCAACCTATTCTTTTGAAAATAGACTTGTTTCTTGTGTTTAAGTAACTCATTTAGACCATCCATTCTTCTTTTCAAATCACCTTGTTCCTTTTTGAACAATTTACAAAGCTTTATTTTTCTATCAAGCTCCAAGTGTAAAGCAGTCTCACTCTTTTTGAAGTAATCATTTTCAGCATTCAACTTTTTGTTTTGTTGAAAAAGATTTGCATTGTCTTGAAGAAGAAAACTAATTTTATGTTTTAATTCCTTGTTTCTAGCATAAGATTCCTTCAAACTATCATGCAATTTTATAATAAAAGATTCAAGATCATTATCAGTTTCATCATCACTTTCAAATTGAGAGTTAGAAGATGTTACCTCATCATCTCCAATGGCCATGAAAGCCAATTGAGCAGATTCTTCTTCCTCTTCAATTTCACCATCGGAGTTGCATTCATTCCATGTGAACTGGAAGTTGTTGAATCTTGGTTTTCTTTCACCTTTCCTCTTCTTCATTGGATACTCACTTGCATAGTGTCCAGGTTGGCCGCATTCAAAGCACTTATCAGTTTGCTTTTTGTTGAACTCTGACTTTCCTTTGTTTCTTAAGTTGTTGAACTGATTTGGAAAGGAGTTGCTAGGTCCATCTTTTCTGAATCTTCTCTTGTTGAGTATTCTTTTGAAGCCTCGTGTGATGAGTGCAATATCACTGTCATCATCTTCCATGTCATCTCCATCCAGGGAGTCTGCATCATCTTCATCTTGTGAGGCCTTCAGAGCAATACTCTTTCTCATCTTTGTGTCTTCTTCTTCCTGTACCTTGGACTTGAGTTTTAACTCATAAGAAGTCAGTGAATTAATAAGAGATTCGATAGATAATGTATTTAGATCTTTGGCTTCCTCAATGGCAGTCACTTTACTCTCCCAATCCTTCGATAAGATATTCAGAATTTTTCTGTTTTTCTCACCTAGAGAGTATTCCTTTTTCAGCACCTCTAAATCCTTAATGAGGTCGTTGAATCTACAGTACATCTCATCAATGTTTTCATGAGGTTCCATCTTGAACGATTCATACTTGGTAACCAGAATAGACTTCTTTTGTTCTCTAACATTCTCACTACCTTCATGAAATTCTCTCAATTTATCCCAAATTTCCTTGGCTGACTTGCAGCCTTTGACTCTAGCAGATTCATTTGAATCTAAGGCACAATATAACACATTCATGGCTTTTGCATTTAAGGTGAGATGAGCTCTATCCACAGCAGTCAGTTCACTTCTTATTTTTGGTCTAGATCTCTGAGTATTTTCATCTATAAGAGAGGCATAATATGGACCTTCACTAATAATAAACCACAATTCAATATCAATAGATTGCAAAAAGATAATCATTCTTTCTTTCCAACTCACATAATTTGACCCATTAAACATAGGTGGTCTAATGATACAATGTCCTTCAAAAAATACGGCATTATTGGTTGTCATCTTTACTCCAAAGCCGATTGAGCTTAATCTCTAGGAGACCAAGGTCTGATACCAATTGTTAGGCCCGAAGACAACCACTTTTCTAGGCAACCACACAATGGAGCAATTGATGAGAAAGCACAAGTGCTTGTAAGTAGAAGAGATAAACAATGTACAGATCACAAATGTAACAATAAGTAAATAAAAAGAAAAGAATTGCAAACCAATTAACTACCCAACTCCTCTTGAGCTTGTAGATTAATTCAAACAAGCTACTTCAAGTTGATGAATTACAATCACTCTTGTGTACAAAAGAAGGTTCACCTCCTCCTTGCCCCGAACTCCACTCGGTCAAGCCAGGACGTTTTACTATCCCTCAGGACAACCCTCACAGAGCTACACTCATGAAGTATTCACTCACAAATGAAAATCTTACAATGAACCTCACACCACTAAGACTACAAATCTTCTTTGAAGAGTATTTTCTCACTAAATCACTCTAGATCTTTTGTATCTTCAGTGTGCAAAAGTTATTTGAAGTATCTGACCAACTACTGTTTATATAGGATCAAGAAAGTGTCTCATTAATGCTTCCAACGGATAGAAAGTAGCTGAAGAGTCAACTAGCCGTTGGAGTGTCGGACGTCCGGTACTCCTGTTTTTTGCGTCCGACAGCATGCAGTGAGTTTAAGAAATTTTCTTCAATTCTATCAGACGTCCGGTGCAAGCTCTTTGTGCGTCCGACAGCAAACAAAGAGATTTGAGAAATCATCTTGTTTCTATCGGACGTCCAGTGGAAACATATTCGGCGTCCGATGGTTTCGTCAACTTTGAAGGATCCTATCGGACGTCCGAAGCATGCGTCCGAAGTTGTGCAATGATTATCGGACGTCCGGTACTGTCATCACAAGCGTCCGACAGCTTTCAGCAACCTTTGTCCCTTTCAATTGCACTTGCTCTTTGAATCTGATTTGCTTCACAACTGAAAATATTTCTTGAAGAGATATTAGTATTATCCATTATTTTGTAAATATCAAAAGTTAAGGACCAAGGTCAACATTCTTCCCTTTTTGATGATGACAAAACAATGGATGGAAGAAGGAAAAAGATTGAGCATATGAGCAAAAACTCCCCCTCACTCATTGCATCCAAACTTATAATCTCAGAATAACTCCCCCTTATACAAAGCATCCATTTCTCCCTCTTTTTGTCATCATAAGATAAGAGTAAAAACCAACTACCAAAATCCAGCAACAATAACAGAGAATCCAATATTCCAAATAAAAATAGAGAAATGACAGCAATCACCGACATATCACAGCAAATCATCATGAGATTAGCATTATTCTTTTTTCTCTCTTTTTGACATCATACAAATTCAGTAAAAAATCAAGAAAAACTAAGTTCAAAGCATCAGAAACATCAAAAGAGAATTACAAAAAAGTATTATAAACAAGAATCTCATCAATCTTACCAATATCTCCTACTTGTTAGAGTTAGTATCATGTCTAACTATCCACATGCATTTCATGCCTCTTCTCATGTTTTTTCTCACATAACAATCACTTTTCATGTGACCTTTTTGACAACAAAAATTACACATAACCAAAAAAAAATTTATGTAAACAGGTTTAATAAATCTTACTTGTCTTCTCTTATAAATAGCAAATTCGTTGGAATTAGAATTCAACCTATTCTTTTGAAAATAGACTTGTTTCTTGTGTTTAAGTAACTCATTTAGACCATCCATTCTTCTTTTCAAATCACCTTGTTCCTTTTTGAACAATTTACAAAGCTTTATTTTTCTATCAAGCTCCAAGTGTAAAGCAGTCTCACTCTTTTTGAAGTAATCATTTTCAGCATTCAACTTTTTGTTTTGTTGAAAAAGATTTGCATTGTCTTGAAGAAGAAAACTAATTTTATGTTTTAATTCCTTGTTTCTAGCATAAGATTCCTTCAAACTATCATGCAATTTTATAATAAAAGATTCAAGATCATTATCAGTTTCATCATCACTTTCAAATTGAGAGTTAGAAGATGTTACCTCATCATCTCCAATGGCCATGAAAGCCAATTGAGCAGATTCTTCTTCCTCTTCAATTTCACCATCGGAGTTGCATTCATTCCATGTGAACTGGAAGTTGTTGAATCTTGGTTTTCTTTCACCTTTCCTCTTCTTCATTGGATACTCACTTGCATAGTGTCCAGGTTGGCCGCATTCAAAGCACTTATCAGTTTGCTTTTTGTTGAACTCTGACTTTCCTTTGTTTCTTAAGTTGTTGAACTGATTTGGAAAGGAGTTGCTAGGTCCATCTTTTCTGAATCTTCTCTTGTTGAGTATTCTTTTGAAGCCTCGTGTGATGAGTGCAATATCACTGTCATCATCTTCCATGTCATCTCCATCCAGGGAGTCTGCATCATCTTCATCTTGTGAGGCCTTCAGAGCAATACTCTTTCTCATCTTTGTGTCTTCTTCTTCCTGTACCTTGGACTTGAGTTTTAACTCATAAGAAGTCAGTGAATTAATAAGAGATTCGATAGATAATGTATTTAGATCTTTGGCTTCCTCAATGGCAGTCACTTTACTCTCCCAATCCTTCGATAAGATATTCAGAATTTTTCTGTTTTTCTCACCTAGAGAGTATTCCTTTTTCAGCACCTCTAAATCCTTAATGAGGTCGTTGAATCTACAGTACATCTCATCAATGTTTTCATGAGGTTCCATCTTGAACGATTCATACTTGGTAACCAGAATAGACTTCTTTTGTTCTCTAACATTCTCACTACCTTCATGAAATTCTCTCAATTTATCCCAAATTTCCTTGGCTGACTTGCAGCCTTTGACTCTAGCAGATTCATTTGAATCTAAGGCACAATATAACACATTCATGGCTTTTGCATTTAAGGTGAGATGAGCTCTATCCACAGCAGTCAGTTCACTTCTTATTTTTGGTCTAGATCTCTGAGTATTTTCATCTATAAGAGAGGCATAATATGGACCTTCACTAATAATAAACCACAATTCAATATCAATAGATTGCAAAAAGATAATCATTCTTTCTTTCCAACTCACATAATTTGACCCATTAAACATAGGTGGTCTAATGATACAATGTCCTTCAAAAAATACGGCATTATTGGTTGTCATCTTTACTCCAAAGCCGATTGAGCTTAATCTCTAGGAGACCAAGGTCTGATACCAATTGTTAGGCCCGAAGACAACCACTTTTCTAGGCAACCACACAATGGAGCAATTGATGAGAAAGCACAAGTGCTTGTAAGTAGAAGAGATAAACAATGTACAGATCACAAATGTAACAATAAGTAAATAAAAAGAAAAGAATTGCAAACCAATTAACTACCCAACTCCTCTTGAGCTTGTAGATTAATTCAAACAAGCTACTTCAAGTTGATGAATTACAATCACTCTTGTGTACAAAAGAAGGTTCACCTCCTCCTTGCCCCGAACTCCACTCGGTCAAGCCAGGACGTTTTACTATCCCTCAGGACAACCCTCACAGAGCTACACTCATGAAGTATTCACTCACAAATGAAAATCTTACAATGAACCTCACACCACTAAGACTACAAATCTTCTTTGAAGAGTATTTTCTCACTAAATCACTCTAGATCTTTTGTATCTTCAGTGTGCAAAAGTTATTTGAAGTATCTGACCAACTACTGTTTATATAGGATCAAGAAAGTGTCTCATTAATGCTTCCAACGGATAGAAAGTAGCTGAAGAGTCAACTAGCCGTTGGAGTGTCGGACGTCCGGTACTCCTGTTTTTTGCGTCCGACAGCATGCAGTGAGTTTAAGAAATTTTCTTCAATTCTATCAGACGTCCGGTGCAAGCTCTTTGTGCGTCCGACAGCAAACAAAGAGATTTGAGAAATCATCTTGTTTCTATCGGACGTCCAGTGGAAACATATTCGGCGTCCGATGGTTTCGTCAACTTTGAAGGATCCTATCGGACGTCCGAAGCATGCGTCCGAAGTTGTGCAATGATTATCGGACGTCCGGTACTGTCATCACAAGCGTCCGACAGCTTTCAGCAACCTTTGTCCCTTTCAATTGCACTTGCTCTTTGAATCTGATTTGCTTCACAACTGAAAATATTTCTTGAAGAGATATTAGTATTATCCATTATTTTGTAAATATCAAAAGTTAAGGACCAAGGTCAACATTCTTCCCTTTTTGATGATGACAAAACAATGGATGGAAGAAGGAAAAAGATTGAGCATATGAGCAAAAACTCCCCCTCACTCATTGCATCCAAACTTATAATCTCAGAATAACTCCCCCTTATACAAAGCATCCATTTCTCCCTCTTTTTGTCATCATAAGATAAGAGTAAAAACCAACTACCAAAATCCAGCAACAATAACAGAGAATCCAATATTCCAAATAAAAACAGAGAAATGACAGCAATCACCGACATATCACAGCAAATCATCATGAGATTAGCATTATTCTTTTTTCTCTCTTTTTGACATCATACAAATTCAGTAAAAAATCAAGAAAAACTAAGTTCAAAGCATCAGAAACATCAAAAGAGAATTACAAAAAAGTATTATAAACAAGAATCTCATCAATCTTACCAATATCTCCAACTTGTTAGAGTTAGTATCATGTCTAACTATCCACATGCATTTCATGCCTCTTCTCATGTTTTTTCTCACATAACAATCACTTTTCATGTGACCTTTTTGACAACAAAAATTACACATAACCAAAAAAAAATTTATGTAAACAGGTTTAATAAATCTTACTTGTCTTCTCTTATAAATAGCAAATTCGTTGGAATTAGAATTCAACCTATTCTTTTGAAAATAGACTTGTTTCTTGTGTTTAAGTAACTCATTTAGACCATCCATTCTTCTTTTCAAATCACCTTGTTCCTTTTTGAACAATTTACAAAGCTTTATTTTTCTATCAAGCTCCAAGTGTAAAGCAGTCTCACTCTTTTTGAAGTAATCATTTTCAGCATTCAACTTTTTGTTTTGTTGAAAAAGATTTGCATTGTCTTGAAGAAGAAAACTAATTTTATGTTTTAATTCCTTGTTTCTAGCATAAGATTCCTTCAAACTATCATGCAATTTTATAATAAAAGATTCAAGATCATTATCAGTTTCATCATCACTTTCAAATTGAGAGTTAGAAGATGTTACCTCATCATCTCCAATGGCCATGAAAGCCAATTGAGCAGATTCTTCTTCCTCTTCAATTTCACCATCGGAGTTGCATTCATTCCATGTGAACTGGAAGTTGTTGAATCTTGGTTTTCTTTCACCTTTCCTCTTCTTCATTGGATACTCACTTGCATAGTGTCCAGGTTGGCCGCATTCAAAGCACTTATCAGTTTGCTTTTTGTTGAACTCTGACTTTCCTTTGTTTCTTAAGTTGTTGAACTGATTTGGAAAGGAGTTGCTAGGTCCATCTTTTCTGAATCTTCTCTTGTTGAGTATTCTTTTGAAGCCTCGTGTGATGAGTGCAATATCACTGTCATCATCTTCCATGTCATCTCCATCCAGGGAGTCTGCATCATCTTCATCTTGTGAGGCCTTCAGAGCAATACTCTTTCTCATCTTTGTGTCTTCTTCTTCCTGTACCTTGGACTTGAGTTTTAACTCATAAGAAGTCAGTGAATTAATAAGAGATTCGATAGATAATGTATTTAGATCTTTGGCTTCCTCAATGGCAGTCACTTTACTCTCCCAATCCTTCGATAAGATATTCAGAATTTTTCTGTTTTTCTCACCTAGAGAGTATTCCTTTTTCAGCACCTCTAAATCCTTAATGAGGTCGTTGAATCTACAGTACATCTCATCAATGTTTTCATGAGGTTCCATCTTGAACGATTCATACTTGGTAACCAGAATAGACTTCTTTTGTTCTCTAACATTCTCACTACCTTCATGAAATTCTCTCAATTTATCCCAAATTTCCTTGGCTGACTTGCAGCCTTTGACTCTAGCAGATTCATTTGAATCTAAGGCACAATATAACACATTCATGGCTTTTGCATTTAAGGTGAGATGAGCTCTATCCACAGCAGTCAGTTCACTTCTTATTTTTGGTCTAGATCTCTGAGTATTTTCATCTATAAGAGAGGCATAATATGGACCTTCACTAATAATAAACCACAATTCAATATCAATAGATTGCAAAAAGATAATCATTCTTTCTTTCCAACTCACATAATTTGACCCATTAAACATAGGTGGTCTAATGATACAATGTCCTTCAAAAAATACGGCATTATTGGTTGTCATCTTTACTCCAAAGCCGATTGAGCTTAATCTCTAGGAGACCAAGGTCTGATACCAATTGTTAGGCCCGAAGACAACCACTTTTCTAGGCAACCACACAATGGAGCAATTGATGAGAAAGCACAAGTGCTTGTAAGTAGAAGAGATAAACAATGTACAGATCACAAATGTAACAATAAGTAAATAAAAAGAAAAGAATTGCAAACCAATTAACTACCCAACTCCTCTTGAGCTTGTAGATTAATTCAAACAAGCTACTTCAAGTTGATGAATTACAATCACTCTTGTGTACAAAAGAAGGTTCACCTCCTCCTTGCCCCGAACTCCACTCGGTCAAGCCAGGACGTTTTACTATCCCTCAGGACAACCCTCACAGAGCTACACTCATGAAGTATTCACTCACAAATGAAAATCTTACAATGAACCTCACACCACTAAGACTACAAATCTTCTTTGAAGAGTATTTTCTCACTAAATCACTCTAGATCTTTTGTATCTTCAGTGTGCAAAAGTTATTTGAAGTATCTGACCAACTACTGTTTATATAGGATCAAGAAAGTGTCTCATTAATGCTTCCAACGGATAGAAAGTAGCTGAAGAGTCAACTAGCCGTTGGAGTGTCGGACGTCCGGTACTCCTGTTTTTTGCGTCCGACAGCATGCAGTGAGTTTAAGAAATTTTCTTCAATTCTATCAGACGTCCGGTGCAAGCTCTTTGTGCGTCCGACAGCAAACAAAGAGATTTGAGAAATCATCTTGTTTCTATCGGACGTCCAGTGGAAACATATTCGGCGTCCGATGGTTTCGTCAACTTTGAAGGATCCTATCGGACGTCCGAAGCATGCGTCCGAAGTTGTGCAATGATTATCGGACGTCCGGTACTGTCATCACAAGCGTCCGACAGCTTTCAGCAACCTTTGTCCCTTTCAATTGCACTTGCTCTTTGAATCTGATTTGCTTCACAACTGAAAATATTTCTTGAAGAGATATTAGTATTATCCATTATTTTGTAAATATCAAAAGTTAAGGACCAAGGTCAACATTCTTCCCTTTTTGATGATGACAAAACAATGGATGGAAGAAGGAAAAAGATTGAGCATATGAGCAAAAACTCCCCCTCACTCATTGCATCCAAACTTATAATCTCAGAATAACTCCCCCTTATACAAAGCATCCATTTCTCCCTCTTTTTGTCATCATAAGATAAGAGTAAAAACCAACTACCAAAATCCAGCAACAATAACAGAGAATCCAATATTCCAAATAAAAACAGAGAAATGACAGCAATCACCGACATATCACAGCAAATCATCATGAGATTAGCATTATTCTTTTTTCTCTCTTTTTGACATCATACAAATTCAGTAAAAAATCAAGAAAAACTAAGTTCAAAGCATCAGAAACATCAAAAGAGAATTACAAAAAAGTATTATAAACAAGAATCTCATCAATCTTACCAATATCTCCAACTTGTTAGAGTTAGTATCATGTCTAACTATCCACATGCATTTCATGCCTCTTCTCATGTTTTTTCTCACATAACAATCACTTTTCATGTGACCTTTTTGACAACAAAAATTACACATAACCAAAAAAAAATTTATGTAAACAGGTTTAATAAATCTTACTTGTCTTCTCTTATAAATAGCAAATTCGTTGGAATTAGAATTCAACCTATTCTTTTGAAAATAGACTTGTTTCTTGTGTTTAAGTAACTCATTTAGACCATCCATTCTTCTTTTCAAATCACCTTGATCCTTTTTGAACAATTTACAAAGCTTTATTTTTCTATCAAGCTCCAAGTGTAAAGCAGTCTCACTCTTTTTGAAGTAATCATTTTCAGCATTCAACTTTTTGTTTTGTTGAAAAAGATTTGCATTGTCTTGAAGAAGAAAACTAATTTTATGTTTTAATTCCTTGTTTCTAGCATAAGATTCCTTCAAACTATCATGCAATTTTATAATAAAAGATTCAAGATCATTATCAGTTTCATCATCACTTTCAAATTGAGAGTTAGAAGATGTTACCTCATCATCTCCAATGGCCATGAAAGCCAATTGAGCAGATTCTTCTTCCTCTTCAATTTCACCATCGGAGTTGCATTCATTCCATGTGAACTGGAAGTTGTTGAATCTTGGTTTTCTTTCACCTTTCCTCTTCTTCATTGGATACTCACTTGCATAGTGTCCAGGTTGGCCGCATTCAAAGCACTTATCAGTTTGCTTTTTGTTGAACTCTGACTTTCCTTTGTTTCTTAAGTTGTTGAACTGATTTGGAAAGGAGTTGCTAGGTCCATCTTTTCTGAATCTTCTCTTGTTGAGTATTCTTTTGAAGCCTCGTGTGATGAGTGCAATATCACTGTCATCATCTTCCATGTCATCTCCATCCAGGGAGTCTGCATCATCTTCATCTTGTGAGGCCTTCAGAGCAATACTCTTTCTCATCTTTGTGTCTTCTTCTTCCTGTACCTTGGACTTGAGTTTTAACTCATAAGAAGTCAGTGAATTAATAAGAGATTCGATAGATAATGTATTTAGATCTTTGGCTTCCTCAATGGCAGTCACTTTACTCTCCCAATCCTTCGATAAGATATTCAGAATTTTTCTGTTTTTCTCACCTAGAGAGTATTCCTTTTTCAGCACCTCTAAATCCTTAATGAGGTCGTTGAATCTACAGTACATCTCATCAATGTTTTCATGAGGTTCCATCTTGAACGATTCATACTTGGTAACCAGAATAGACTTCTTTTGTTCTCTAACATTCTCACTACCTTCATGAAATTCTCTCAATTTATCCCAAATTTCCTTGGCTGACTTGCAGCCTTTGACTCTAGCAGATTCATTTGAATCTAAGGCACAATATAACACATTCATGGCTTTTGCATTTAAGGTGAGATGAGCTCTATCCACAGCAGTCAGTTCACTTCTTATTTTTGGTCTAGATCTCTGAGTATTTTCATCTATAAGAGAGGCATAATATGGACCTTCACTAATAATAAACCACAATTCAATATCAATAGATTGCAAAAAGATAATCATTCTTTCTTTCCAACTCACATAATTTGACCCATTAAACATAGGTGGTCTAATGATACAATGTCCTTCAAAAAATACGGCATTATTGGTTGTCATCTTTACTCCAAAGCCGATTGAGCTTAATCTCTAGGAGACCAAGGTCTGATACCAATTGTTAGGCCCGAAGACAACCACTTTTCTAGGCAACCACACAATGGAGCAATTGATGAGAAAGCACAAGTGCTTGTAAGTAGAAGAGATAAACAATGTACAGATCACAAATGTAACAATAAGTAAATAAAAAGGAAAGAATTGCAAACCAATTAACTACCCAACTCCTCTTGAGCTTGTAGATTAATTCAAACAAGCTACTTCAAGTTGATGAATTACAATCACTCTTGTGTACAAAAGGAGGTTCACCTCCTCCTTGCCCCGAACTCCACTCGGTCAAGCCAGGACGTTTTACTATCCCTCAGGACAACCCTCACAGAGCTACACTCATGAAGTATTCACTCACAAATGAAAATCTTACAATGAACCTCACACCACTAAGACTACAAATCTTCTTTGAAGAGTATTTTCTCACTAAATCACTCTAGATCTTTTGTATCTTCAGTGTGCAAAAGTTATTTGAAGTATCTGACCAACTACTGTTTATATAGGATCAAGAAAGTGTCTCATTAATGCTTCCAACGGATAGAAAGTAGCTGAAGAGTCAACTAGCCGTTGGAGTGTCGGACGTCCGGTACTCCTGTTTTTTGCGTCCGACAGCATGCAGTGAGTTTAAGAAATTTTCTTCAATTCTATCAGACGTCCGGTGCAAGCTCTTTGTGCGTCCGACAGCAAACAAAGAGATTTGAGAAATCATCTTGTTTCTATCGGACGTCCAGTGGAAACATATTCGGCGTCCGATGGTTTCGTCAACTTTGAAGGATCCTATCGGACGTCCGAAGCATGCGTCCGAAGTTGTGCAATGATTATCGGACGTCCGGTACTGTCATCACAAGCGTCCGACAGCTTTCAGCAACCTTTGTCCCTTTCAATTGCACTTGCTCTTTGAATCTGATTTGCTTCACAACTGAAAATATTTCTTGAAGAGATATTAGTATTATCCATTGTTTTGTAAATATCAAAAGTTAAGGACCAAGGTCAACATTCTTCCCTTTTTGATGATGACAAAACAATGGATGGAAGAAGGAAAAAGATTGAGCATATGAGCAAAAACTCCCCCTCACTCATTGCATCCAAACTTATAATCTCAGAATAACTCCCCCTTATACAAAGCATCCATTTCTCCCTCTTTTTGTCATCATAAGATAAGAGTAAAAACCAACTACCAAAATCCAGCAACAATAACAGAGAATCCAATATTCCAAATAAAAACAGAGAAATGACAGCAATCACCGACATATCACAGCAAATCATCATGAGATTAGCATTATTCTTTTTTCTCTCTTTTTGACATCATACAAATTCAGTAAAAAATCAAGAAAAACTAAGTTCAAAGCATCAGAAACATCAAAAGAGAATTACAAAAAAGTATTATAAACAAGAATCTCATCAATCTTACCAATATCTCCAACTTGTTAGAGTTAGTATCATGTCTAACTATCCACATGCATTTCATGCCTCTTCTCATGTTTTTTCTCACATAACAATCACTTTTCATGTGACCTTTTTGACAACAAAAATTACACATAACCAAAAAAAAATTTATGTAAACAGGTTTAATAAATCTTACTTGTCTTCTCTTATAAATAGCAAATTCGTTGGAATTAGAATTCAACCTATTCTTTTGAAAATAGACTTGTTTCTTGTGTTTAAGTAACTCATTTAGACCATCCATTCTTCTTTTCAAATCACCTTGTTCCTTTTTGAACAATTTACAAAGCTTTATTTTTCTATCAAGCTCCAAGTGTAAAGCAGTCTCACTCTTTTTGAAGTAATCATTTTCAGCATTCAACTTTTTGTTTTGTTGAAAAAGATTTGCATTGTCTTGAAGAAGAAAACTAATTTTATGTTTTAATTCCTTGTTTCTAGCATAAGATTCCTTCAAACTATCATGCAATTTTATAATAAAAGATTCAAGATCATTATCAGTTTCATCATCACTTTCAAATTGAGAGTTAGAAGATGTTACCTCATCATCTCCAATGGCCATGAAAGCCAATTGAGCAGATTCTTCTTCCTCTTCAATTTCACCATCGGAGTTGCATTCATTCCATGTGAACTGGAAGTTGTTGAATCTTGGTTTTCTTTCACCTTTCCTCTTCTTCATTGGATACTCACTTGCATAGTGTCCAGGTTGGCCGCATTCAAAGCACTTATCAGTTTGCTTTTTGTTGAACTCTGACTTTCCTTTGTTTCTTAAGTTGTTGAACTGATTTGGAAAGGAGTTGCTAGGTCCATCTTTTCTGAATCTTCTCTTGTTGAGTATTCTTTTGAAGCCTCGTGTGATGAGTGCAATATCACTGTCATCATCTTCCATGTCATCTCCATCCAGGGAGTCTGCATCATCTTCATCTTGTGAGGCCTTCAGAGCAATACTCTTTCTCATCTTTGTGTCTTCTTCTTCCTGTACCTTGGACTTGAGTTTTAACTCATAAGAAGTCAGTGAATTAATAAGAGATTCGATAGATAATGTATTTAGATCTTTGGCTTCCTCAATGGCAGTCACTTTACTCTCCCAATCCTTCGATAAGATATTCAGAATTTTTCTGTTTTTCTCACCTAGAGAGTATTCCTTTTTCAGCACCTCTAAATCCTTAATGAGGTCGTTGAATCTACAGTACATCTCATCAATGTTTTCATGAGGTTCCATCTTGAACGATTCATACTTGGTAACCAGAATAGACTTCTTTTGTTCTCTAACATTCTCACTACCTTCATGAAATTCTCTCAATTTATCCCAAATTTCCTTGGCTGACTTGCAGCCTTTGACTCTAGCAGATTCATTTGAATCTAAGGCACAATATAACACATTCATGGCTTTTGCATTTAAGGTGAGATGAGCTCTATCCACAGCAGTCAGTTCACTTCTTATTTTTGGTCTAGATCTCTGAGTATTTTCATCTATAAGAGAGGCATAATATGGACCTTCACTAATAATAAACCACAATTCAATATCAATAGATTGCAAAAAGATAATCATTCTTTCTTTCCAACTCACATAATTTGACCCATTAAACATAGGTGGTCTAATGATACAATGTCCTTCAAAAAATACGGCATTATTGGTTGTCATCTTTACTCCAAAGCCGATTGAGCTTAATCTCTAGGAGACCAAGGTCTGATACCAATTGTTAGGCCCGAAGACAACCACTTTTCTAGGCAACCACACAATGGAGCAATTGATGAGAAAGCACAAGTGCTTGTAAGTAGAAGAGATAAACAATGTACAGATCACAAATGTAACAATAAGTAAATAAAAAGTAAAGAATTGCAAACCAATTAACTACCCAACTCCTCTTGAGCTTGTAGATTAATTCAAACAAGCTACTTCAAGTTGATGAATTACAATCACTCTTGTGTACAAAAGGAGGTTCACCTCCTCCTTGCCCCGAACTCCACTCGGTCAAGCCAGGACGTTTTACTATCCCTCAGGACAACCCTCACAGAGCTACACTCATGAAGTATTCACTCACAAATGAAAATCTTACAATGAACCTCACACCACTAAGACTACAAATCTTCTTTGAAGAGTATTTTCTCACTAAATCACTCTAGATCTTTTGTATCTTCAGTGTGCAAAAGTTATTTGAAGTATCTGACCAACTACTGTTTATATAGGATCAAGAAAGTGTCTCATTAATGCTTCCAACGGATAGAAAGTAGCTGAAGAGTCAACTAGCCGTTGGAGTGTCGGACGTCCGGTACTCCTGTTTTTTGCGTCCGACAGCATGCAGTGAGTTTAAGAAATTTTCTTCAATTCTATCAGACGTCCGGTGCAAGTTCTTTGTGCGTCCGACAGCAAACAAAGAGATTTGAGAAATCATCTTGTTTCTATCGGACGTCCAGTGGAAACATATTCGGCGTCCGATGGTTTCGTCAACTTTGAAGGATCCTATCGGACGTCCGAAGCATGCGTCCGAAGTTGTGCAATGATTATCGGACGTCCGGTACTGTCATCACAAGCGTCCGACAGCTTTCAGCAACCTTTGTCCCTTTCAATTGCACTTGCTCTTTGAATCTGATTTGCTTCACAACTGAAAATATTTCTTGAAGAGATATTAGTATTATCCATTGTTCTGTAAATATCAAAAGTTAAGGACCAAGGTCAACATTCTTCCCTTTTTGATGATGACAAAACAATGGACGGAAGAAGGAAAAAGATTGAGCATATGAGCAAAAACTCCCCCTCACTCATTGCATCCAAACTTATAATCTCAGAATAACTCCCCCTTATACAAAGCATCCATTTCTCCCTCTTTTTGTCATCATAAGATAAGAGTAAAAACCAACTACCAAAATCCAGCAACAATAACAGAGAATCCAATATTCCAAATAAAAACAGAGAAATGACAGCAATCACCGACATATCACAGCAAATCATCATGAGATTAGCATTATTCTTTTTTCTCTCTTTTTGACATCATACAAATTCAGTAAAAAATCAAGAAAAACCAAGTTCAAAGCATCAGAAACATCAAAAGAGAATTACAAAAAAGTATTATAAACAAGAATCTCATCAATCTTACCAATATCTCCTACTTGTTAGAGTTAGTATCATGTCTAACTATCCACATGCATTTCATGCCTCTTCTCATGTTTTTTCTCACATAACAATCACTTTTCATGTGACCTTTTTAACAACAAAAATTACACATAACCAAAAAAATATTTATATAAACAGGTTTAATAAATCTTACTTGTCTTCTCTTATAAATAGCAAATTCGTTGGAATTAGAATTCAACCTATTCTTTTGAAAATAGACTTGTTTCTTGTGTTTAAGTAACTCATTTAGACCATCCATTCTTCTTTTCAAATCACCTTGTTCCTTTTTGAACAATTCACAAAGCTTTATTTTTCTATCAAGCTCCAAGTGTAAAGCAGTCTCACTCTTTTTGAAGTAATCATTTTCAGCATTCAACTTTTTGTTTTGTTGAAAAAGATTTGCATTGTCTTGAAGAAGAAAACTAATTTTATGTTTTAATTCCTTGTTTCTAGCATAAGGTTCCTTCAAACTATCACGCAATTTTATAATAAAAGATTCAAGATCATTATCTGTTTCATCATCACTTTCAAATTGAGAGTTAGAAGATGTTACCTCATCATCTCCAATGGCCATGAAAGCCAATTGAGCAGATTCTTCTTCCTCTTCAATTTCACCATCGGAGTTGCATTCATTCCATGTGAACTGGAAGTTGTTGAATCTTGGTTTTCTTTCTCCTTTCCTCTTCTTAATTGGATACTCACTTGCATAGTGTCCAGGTTGGCCGCATTCAAAGCACTTATCAGTTTGCTTTTTGTTGAACTCTGACTTTCCTTTGTTTCTTAAGTTGTTGAACTGATTTGGAAAGGAGTTGCTAGGTCCATCTTTTCTGAATCTTCTCTTGTTGAGTATTCTTTTGAAGCCTCGTGTGATGAGTGCAATATCACTGTCATCATCTTCCATGTCATCTCCATCCAGGGAGTCTGCATCATCTTCATCTTGTGAGGCCTTCAGAGCAATACTCTTTCTCATCTTTGTGTCTTCTTCTTCCTGTACCTTGGACTTGAGTTTTAACTCATAAGAAGTCAGTGAATTAATAAGAGATTCGATAGATAATGTATTTAGATCTTTGGCTTCCTCAATGGCAGTCACTTTACTCTCCCAATCCTTCGATAAGATATTCAGAATTTTTCTGTTTTTCTCACCTAGAGAGTATTCCTTTTTCAGCACCTCTAAATCCTTAATGAGGTCGTTGAATCTACAGTACATCTCATCAATGTTTTCATGAGGTTCCATCTTGAACGATTCATACTTGGTAACCAGAATAGACTTCTTTTGTTCTCTAACATTCTCACTACCTTCATGAAATTCTCTCAATTTATCCCAAATTTCCTTGGCTGACTTGCAGCCTTTGACTCTAGCAGATTCATTTGAATCTAAGGCACAATATAACACATTCATGGCTTTTGCATTTAAGGTGAGATGAGCTCTATCCACAGCAGTCAGTTCACTTCTTATTTTTGGTCTAGATCTCTGAGTATTTTCATCTATAAGAGAGGCATAATATGGACCTTCACTAATAATAAACCACAATTCAATATCAATAGATTGCAAAAAGATAATCATTCTTTCTTTCCAACTCACATAATTTGACCCATTAAACATAAGTGGTCTAATGATAGAATGTCCTTCAAAAAATATGGCATTATTGGTTGTCATCTTTACTCCAAAGCCGATTGAGCTTAATCTCTAGGAGACCAAGGTCTGATACCAATTGTTAGGCCCGAAGACAACCACTTTTCTAGGCAACCACACAATGGAGCAATTGATGAGAAAGCACAAGTGCTTGTAAGTAGAAGAGATAAACAATGTACAGATCACAAATGTAACAATAAGTAAATAAAAAGGAAAGAATTGCAAACCAATTAACTACCCAACTCCTCTTGAGCTTGTAGATTAATTCAAACAAGCTACTTCAAGTTGATGAATTACAATCACTCTTGTGTACAAAAGAAGGTTCACCTCCTCCTTGCCCCGAACTCCACTCGGTCAAGCCAGGACGTTTTACTATCCCTCAGGACAACCCTCACAGAGCTACACTCATGAAGTATTCACTCACAAATGAAAATCTTACAATGAACCTCACACCACTAAGACTACAAATCTTCTTTGAAGAGTATTTTCTCACTAAATCACTCTAGATCTTTTGTATCTTCAGTGTGCAAAAGTTATTTGAAGTATCTGACCAACTACTGTTTATATAGGATCAAGAAAGTGTCTCATTAATGCTTCCAACGGATAGAAAGTAGCTGAAGAGTCAACTAGCCGTTGGAGTGTCGGACGTCCGGTACTCCTGTTTTTTGTGTCCGACAGCATGCAGTGAGTTTGAGAAATTAAACGGGACTGACCCGAACAGAAATTTAAACGGGACTGACCCGAACAGAATTTAAACGGGGCTGACCCGAACAGGAATTTAAACGGGACTGACCAGAACAGAATTTAAAATCAGATGAATTGAAGTGAGATGGAGTGTTGGTGGGATTGACCCATGTTTATTGGTGATGCAAATGAAAGAAGTGAAATGAAGTGTTAATTGGACTGACCCACGGCTAGTGACGATACCAAATGAAGTGCTCACTAGTGGGACTGACCCACGGCTAGCGGCAGAAGAAATGCTCACTAGTGGGACTGACCCACGACTAGTGGCCAACGAAAATAAAATGCTTACTGGCGGGACAAATCCAGCTCCAATAGCAAATGAAAATGAAATGCTTACTGGCGGGACAAACCCAGCTCCAATAGCAAATGAAATGGAAATGCTTACTGGCGGGACAAACCCAGCTCCAATAGCAATGAAAAAGAAATGCTTACTGGCGGGACAAACCCAGCTCCAATAGCAATGAAAATAAAATGCTTTGACAATCGGACAGTGGGATCAAACCCGAGCCTGCCGTGATGAACTTGATTTGATTTTTGACTTTGATTTTTTTTTTTGATTTTTTTGATTTTTTGATTTTTTGATTTTTTGATTTTTTGATTTTTTATTTTTGACTGAGAGAGACTTGTCGAAATAATTTGCCCCAGTGTCGGATGAATTGGTCAATGGGATTAAACCCCAAGCCTACCCAACGGGATGTTGTGAAGTTGGCGGCACAAAATCCAGGCCCAACGGGATGTTGTGAAGTTGGCGGCACAAAATCCAGGCCCAACTTGATCTTTGGAATGTTGGCGGCACGAAACTCAGGCCCAACTTGATTTTTGGAATGTTGGCGGCACAAAGTCCAGGCCCAACGTGATTTTTGGAATGTTGGCGGCACGAAACTCAGACCCAACTTGATTTTTGGAATGTTGGCGGCACAAAATCCAGGCCCAACGGGATCTTGTGAAGTTGGCGGTACGAAATCCAGGCCCAACGTGATCTTTGGAATGTTGGCGGCACGAAATCCAGGCCCAACTTGATTTTGAAATGTTGGCGGCACAAAGTCCAGGCCCAACGTGATTTTTGAAATGTTGGCGGCACGAAATCCAGGCCCAACGGGATCTTGTGAACAAGAAATTGAATTTGATTTGCCAAGAAACAAGAAATTAAACTTTGATTTTTTTGATTTTTGACTTTTGAATTTTTCTGATTTTTGAGAGAATCTCTTTTCTCTTTTTTTTTTTTTTTTTAATAATAATTTGCCCCAGTGTAGGGCCATTCTGCCTTCTTTCTTCAGCATTGGCCTTCCACATCACCAAGTGCTCTTTCGTCGATTTCAACTATGAATACCTGCACAGGGGGGCTTATATGCACTCAAAATTTTTTTTTTTTTTTTTTTTGTAAAAAGAAACAGTGTGATTGATTTGAAAAATGCATTATTTTGATTCTTGGACGAAATCCTCAATTGGATTACAAAAATATTTGCCCCTGTGTGGGCTTGTTTTCACGAAATCTTATAAACAAAATTTTGCCCCAGTATGGGCCATTTAATTGCAAAACTTGTTTGGATGATTTTCCATTTATTTGAAAACTGTAAGAAACTATGTTTCCTAAAAGAAAATTTCATGATGAATTTCTTGAAATAAAACCAAGTTACAGAAAATTTCTTCCTCACTTTTAGCATCTGTGTTTTGGGTAATGGGTCACCACTTCTGGTTGGCCCATCTTCCAAAACCAATCAAGTGACTTTATTTTTGAAATGGCTAAGGAAATGGGAGGTCAGAATTTGTCTTTTTTTTTTTTTTTTTTTTTTTGTCCCAGTTGTATGTAATCCATTCAATGTCACATCTTAGTGAAAACAAAGAGTTTGTCACCCTTATTTTTCAAGAAAACTTAGTCAACATACCAGCTTTCTAGGCTTGTAACGTATGGACAGAAGTGATAGCTAAACATGTGGAAACGGGTTATACCCTTATGATCATAAATGATTTGATGAATTTCTTATGAGCATGATCCTCACTTTGGATTGTCATGAAGGAATAAGTCAACGATGGACTTTATTAGCTTGTAATTTGGCTTGAAAACGATAGCTAAAGAATAAAACTTTCAAGGACATTGCACCGAAGATCACATTTTTCCAAAATTGCCCCTATTTTGAACTCAAAAGATCTCAGACTTTGTTTGCATTTTTCTCATCATTCACCAGGGACTTCAGCGTCGAATTTTTCTGCATTTTCTTTTCTTGCTTTTCTTTCGCTTCTTTTCTTTTCCCTCGAGCTGATGGGTTTTCACATGGTGAGTAGCGTTAACCTCATACTCAAGCAATTCAGAAATACAGCTAAAATTTTCCGGCATTAGAAATTTTCTTGTTAGGGCCATTGCAAAGAACAGAAGTCAGGACTTTCGGCTTTTGTAATGGGGTCTGGTGGGGTGCTTAAAAAAGTTAAGGCTTGAAGGCAGATTTTAAAAATGGTTTGAAGAATCTGAGATCGCATTGTTGTGCCAACCCTATTTTAGGGTTAAATCAGAATTTGCCCCAATTTATGCTCAATTGAGGCTTTTTCTCTTTCATTTTCTTTCTTCTTTTGATTTTTCGGCTTTCTACCATTTTTGAACTTTCACAAAATTTGCCCCAGTTTATTTTTGAACTGAGGTTCTCTTTTCTCTTTTCCTTTTGATTTTGCTGCCTTGTCACTTTTCACTTCTTGAAACTTTTTTCCTTTTCAATTCAAACTTGCCCCTAGTGTGGGGTTTGCGATTCTCAGGGGTTGCCAAACGAAATAATTTATTCTGATGGCTCAAAAGGGATAACTAGGGATAGAATGTTTGATTGGAAAAGAAGAGGGCCTGACCTTTGTTCCGTCCCTTACAATAACTCTGAAAGGAAACTTTCGTTAATGCAAATTTTTTTTGCATGTATCTGAATTAATTGACTGAGGAAGACCCTTGTTCATCCATATTTGTGAAACATAGGTGGTCCGTACGGACAAATCTCTTCCTTTTCTTTTTTTTTTTCAAAATTGGAACCCAAGTGGAATCAAATTTTCCCAATCTGCGGTTCCCTTTCCCCTTTTTCTTTTTTTCTTTTTCAAAATTCCCCAATCTCCCTCCCCAATGTGGGGTGCGATCATATGTGCACTTGAAAAGAACCTACCAATTTTTTGGCTCAAATGAGGATGCAAGGGATAAATGGTGTTTAGGTTGTAGAAACGATGGCCAAAGTATCATTCTTACACCTCATGACAACCAAAGTAGCGAAATGGTCATTGAAAATCCATTCCTCTTTTGAAAATCTTCCCAATGTAGGGTAGTGATCATTAAGGCTCTTATTTGAAGCGAAATTATTCTTTCAAAGGCTCAAATGGGAGAGCAAATGATAAAATGTGTATAGGTAGAGAAAAGAATGCTCAAAGTATCATTCCAAATTTTCAAAACAAACAAGAATAATGCACATTTTTGCTTTCACTTAGATGTGAATTGAATCGGTTAAACACAATGGATATTTGCAAGCAAAAAGTTGCTCCAATTTGCGATTTATCAATCAATGTGACTGATTTTATTTTGGGGTTAAGTAAAGGAGAAAAGATATCTCATGGGGCCTTTTGAGTGACCTCTTTTCAATTTTTGAGCACTTTTATTGTATAACTCGGATCACCAATCTAGTGTAAGGATTTTAGGAAGCATACACTTGTGAATTTTCAAGCTGGAGGTTGAAAAAATCTCAATTTGGTTTTATTTCTCAAAATTCATCATGAAATCTCCAATGAGTAAGAATAAAGAATGAAATGTACATAAATATACACAAAACAATAATTGTCCAAAAATTTCATTGCTGAAAAAAGTTTGAAACAAAATTTCTCATTCAATTAAGATACAAATGAGAAGAGAGAAACTTGTAAAGAGCTCCACATATACACTTTTGTCTCCTTTTCTTTTGGAACAAAATGTATTAACAAATCAAATAAACAGAATTTTCCTTTGGAAACAATTACAAAATCTCTCAGAGGCTTTAGCGTAGAGCTTCCAGATAGATCATTTATGCTTTTATTGTAGGATCTGCCCAAGAATCAAATAATACTTGCAATTTTGACACTTTATTAGATTCAAGTTATCATCAGATATAGAAAAATATTTTCACCTTATTGAAGCATTTTTTTTTTTTTGAATGCAGGGGAGGGGGAAAACAAAAGAAAAACACCCCGAGTTAGTAGGTAAAACTGCAAAATCGATATGCATGTCCTATGGGGGAACCCTTTTTGTGCCAAGGGTAGGCCTAGCATGAAAATACAATCCTCTAGGGTAGGCACTATACCATACCTGATGAATCCGATCAACTCATTGAATGAAAAATAATTTTGAAAATTTTGGTCAATTGGAGAGACGAAAGACATTTGTCAAAATGAGGTCAACGTCCGAATGAATTGATCACAAACGCACGGGTTTGACCTTGACGAACTTCCTATCGAAGAGATTGGAATTCATTGACAAATTTTCTCAGTGAAGCATGGGTCAAAACTCCAACTGATCAAACGGCTAGATGCAATGGACAGTTTTCTCAAAATCGACTAGGTTTCTCAATTTGAAATTCGATCTTAAAACCCTAATTGGTCAAATGGGTTGAATGAAATTGACCATTTATTTAAAATGGACTGGATTACCCTAAAAAGGAAACGGGTCAAATGAATTGAGTGAAATTTAAAAACTTACTCAAAATTGACCGAATCATCCTAAAAAAGGAACTTGATCGAATGAAATTGAGAATTTTATTCAAAATTGACCGGATCGCCCTAAAAAGGGTAAACTGGTCAAACAAATTGAATGGAAATTTGACAATTTTCTCAAAATTGACCGGATCATCCTAAAAAAGAAATTGGTCAAATGAGTTGAATGAAATCGAGAATTTATTCAAAATTGACCGAATCGCCCTAAAATAGGGTAAACTGGTCAAATGAATTTAATGAAATTGATGATTTATTCAAAAATCAACCAAATCACCAAAAAAAAGTAAAGTAGTCAAATGAATTAATTGAAATTGATGATTTATCGAAAAACGACAAAATTGCCCTAACTAATCAAATGAATTGAATGAAATTGGTGGGTTATTAAAAAATCGACTAGATTGCCCTAAAAATGGGTGAATTGGCCAAATGAAATGAAGATTTATTCAAAAATCGACCGGATGACCCTAAAAGGGGTAAATTGGTCAAATGAATTGATGATTTATTGAATGAATTGGCAAAATGGATTGGTTGAATTGTCCGGCTATTGATAGTTTCAAAATTTTATTGCGATGCATTAGCCTATGAGCCTTCTAAAATCAGATTTTTGGCCCCAATTTTTTATCGTCTCAATAGGAGGAGTCATTTGTGAATTTTCTTCAAATTAATGTCCTTTGCGCAAGGGATTTTTACCAATTTTTGACAAAATGGCCAAAAAGTGATTTTAGACTCTCATATTCCAAAAATCGCTCTTATGAAGACGATCGGATCCTACCTTACCTTGTGCCCTACCCCTTTGGATGGCACAGAATGTAAACGTGCAAGTCTCTTTGGATTAAGTATCCGAGACACAAGGTGGTTTATTCCTGATACGGGATCCCCTAAATGGCATTCCCTTTCTAGGGTTATGCATGATGCCATTTATTAAAGCAGTAAAATATGCAATTTGAAATGAAACATGACCTAAGGGACCCTTTATTTGCCAGGGTAAGCCTAAAATGATATGACATTATTAATTTATGAATGAAATATACCACAACTTCTTAAACGTGCAATATCCTATCTACACGGGTAGGCTTCTAAAAGAAGGTCATGCCAGACCTCTTATTTGCTAGGAGTTTGTGAATGCAATGGGGACACAAAACCAAGAAAAGTTAGTTCAGGCAGATAAATACACATAACACATTGTAGCAGCAAAATCAATACAAAGAAATAAAGCAATAAAAGGGAAAGAGGGGTTGGATCCCTCCCCTCGTGAATCGTGTCCCTAATAGGGTATGGTCGACTCTACCCTAGGCAATTCTAATATGGATGCATGAGGCTGGGGTTCGCTAATGCATCTAGACTCGATAAGCTCAGGTCCCCGAGCCTTCAGACTTGGAAACGAAAGGTCATCACTCCCAAGGTTCCTTGTCGGTGGCTCGAGCGATTCCCCAGACATTGCTACGCACACGTCGTGTCACGGCCACATGTCTGAGTGAATCTATCAAAAATCCTCAATTTTCGACTAAAAGCTAAAGGCTATTAACCCAAAGCTTAAAGCGGAAGATTAAGTGACCCCTCGGATCGTGCTACGCACACGTCGTGTCACGATCACACGTCCAAGTGGGTCGCCTAAAATCCTAATAGGGTGGAGTGGCGTGACAAGCCACTAAAAGGAAAAAAATGAGGGGTACAAATTAAAGCGTATGCACGTATGCTTGTGCTCGTTTGGAGGGGAGGGATCGAGAACCAACGCGAGGCTCTAAGGTGATGTCCCCCAAATGCAATGCAAGCGCGAGATAAGCAAGTAAACATACATCCAATCAACCAATCATACATTCGCGAGCGAGGGAGTAGTTGGATACGCGTGAAATGCAAAATCCTAAAAAAGGAAAAAAATGCAACCCTAAAACACCCAAATGTAATATATGAAAAGGTTAAAAGAAAAAAAAGGTTGATTAAATCAAATTTGCTCGGACTCTCGAATGTCCCCAGTGGAGTCGCCAACTGTCGCGCCCCATTTTTTGATAAATAAATAAATGGTTTTAAAAAAAATGTATTTTTGTGATTGAAAAATGAATTGTGATTTAAAAGAAAAGTGGGTCTAAATGGGGGTTTGAGAATGCGACGATTTGACCCAAAATTATAGTTTAAAAAGGGTTTTCGAAAATAAAAAATTGGAGTCGCCACTTGATAATGGGTTAAGGTGTACCAAGTCACCTAAAAAATGTATTTTTAAAGAAAAATAGGAAAAAGTAGTGAGAAAACCCTTTTTAAACGACTCCTAGTCTACGTAAACCAAAGAAAAAGGTTCGGGAGTCACATTTGACAAAGGGGAAGGCAAGGATAAAATCCAAGGCACCCCTTTGACCTAGCCAAGGCTAGTTGCATGATTTAATCAAAGATTTTCTTGTTTTAACCAAAGAATTTATTACATTTGGATGGACTACATGAATGCAAACCCTAGACCTAGGGGTATTGGGGGAAATTTCTCTTCAAAGGTTGAGTGGTGCCAATCACATTAATTGTGAAGCCCAATAACGATCCTTTGAAGAAGTCACGAATAGTGCGAGTGGGATGCAAATGAATGGAATGCATGTATGCAATGTGAGGACATGAGTTTGAAAAAGTAATAAAAAAACAATAAATATGTAAATGAAAATGTGCACGTGAGTGGGCAAGGTACGGTATGTGAAATGATAATATGAAGTGCATGTGTGCAAGTGATGATAAAAGTGTTCGTGTGCAAGTGAAGAAACATAAAGGTGCACGTGTGCAAAATGGGAGGAAAAATGAAAGTGTGATGAGGGTAGAAAATGGTAGAGTGGATTTAAAAATGCATGGGCCTAGGGAATTCATGCATATTGGGTACGGGGAGACCTAAATCGTGACTCAATTTGCCCTTTTATAGAGGGAATACAAGCGTGCTAAGGCTTAGAAAAAGCCACACTCGTCTATATCCCATATTTAAGGGGACTCTCAAGCAAATGAACCCTATAACTAGCATGAAATGCAAAAATCCTTAAATGGGGGGAAAAGGGGTTCGGGGGGCATGCAAAAATGATAAAACTAAAAAGAATGCATGACATGTAATGAACATGCAAACATGTACTAACGAGGGGAAATCCCTAAGGGTCTAGCGTTGGACTAGCCCATTCTATGAATTCCGACTAGCGTTGGACTAGCGGAAACGCACATTCATCCATCACATTCATTCAGGCTATGGAAAGCGAGTAGACATGCCAAACACTTATAAACACATAGCACATAACATTTAGCATGCTCGACTAGATGCAAGAGCCTAATAAAGCAAATTAACACGTAGTAACTAAGCATGCAAGACACATAAAGCAATTAAAGCCCTAACTACTACATTTGCTAGCTAGACACATGTCTTCAACAGGTCTTCATCGAATGCTCCTCCAAGCCATATCTATTACAAGCCAAGAGGTGTACACATACCCCATAAAGAACAACTTAATGAAAACAAAAGTAAATGACATAAATAAAAGGAATTAAGGAAAAGCTAGGAAAGCAAATTAGACATGCAAATCTCACTTAGCACATTGGATCACATAGGAGACACAAAAGGGATAAAAGAAATTATACCGCCCCCTTTGAATGGTGTCCAAATGAAAGAAAAATGGCTTCAAAACAATAAAAAGGTCACGGTACCTCAAATAGTAAAGTATAACAAAGTCACCAAAACTCTCCTAATTGCAATTTAAATGAAATCAAATAATACATAGTTTCCAATAAAGGGATCCACCAAAGACCCAATTGCAAGCATTAATCAACCATTCAAAGCCAATTGAAACATTTTAGAAACTTTGAAAGTCAAAGAGCAAGAAAAAGGCCAAAGCCTATTTATTTCAGAAAATTCAAGAAAATAGGCGAACACAAGCTCATTCGAACACAAAGTTCTTAAATTCTTGCATTAAGCACCACCTAAACAAATGAAAGCAAATGAGCAATCGAGTTGCAAAGTTGAGGCTACCAAGGACTCAATTGTGAACACTAACCAAGCACTCAAGCCTAATCAAACACTTTTAGGAACTTCAAAGGTCCAAGGGCAAAGGAAAAGGCAAGTAACAATTCAAATTGCAATTATTCTAAAACCCATTTGCAAGAAATTAGAACATGCTTGGGCTTTTGTGGAACATGGAGAAACTTGAGGGATCGAATTGATTAAGTGTTCCAATTACTTGGGCCATAGTGAGTCAAGAGGGGACTTGGGGGGTTAAAGAGCAATTTTTAGCAATTATCCATGCATGCAACGAATGCAAACTCACGTGAGATAACATTCTGCAACAAACCCAACAAACAAAACTGCTGCACTTTGTTCCACTTTCCAACACTAATTTTGATCAAAAATCTTTCAACCAAACATTCAAAGCTAATCTAAACATCATAACACACAAATTCAGAATTCAAACAAACCCAAATATAGAAGAAAACTGATGCAAAGACACAAGGAAGCTCATGCATTCAGCAGATTCCAGCCACGGCATTTCTTTTCATTTTTATCATGCAAACCAGATTTTTGATTCAAACTCACAGCTTTGATTAGATATTCCTCATTTCAATATCACAACTTTACTGAGTAACAAACTACATGATGATCACAATCAAATGACCAGAAACTTGGAAAGATATAATACGCAAATTCTGGAAAAAGAATGCAGAAAAAGAGAAACAAAAACTCTCTTATCATCTCATCAACATAGGCTGAATACCAGAATTTTGGCTTGGGCATGCATATGGTGTATGAACTGAGCAACAAACCACATCATTACCATCATCCAAGCAGGCAGAAAACTTAGAAAAATCCCATGCAAAATTCTGGGCAAGTATGCAAACATTTGATGAACAAAACTGATGCAATTTTTTTTACCCACTCAGCCGAGAAAGCATTCATGAAAACGACTCAACGCATTTCCCATCATTCAAACCCAACATACAAAGACTTCAAACAAATGTAGGGGAAATATCTAACCAGCTTTCGAACAAAAAAAATGGAATGACATGATTTGAAAACATATTGACTTTGAAGAAAAACAAGAATTTCTGCAGCTTTTTCTTTGCAAATTCAGCATGTTTACAAACATTTACATGACCCAAGGAAACCTGGAAATGCCTTACTCAATGACCCAGCACTTCAACCCAATCTACTTTAGATTAAACGGCGAAATCATAAGTTCCATCCCTGCCTTCCTCCCCCCAGAAAATCCAGAAGCAAAAGATGCAAACTTTAGCTATCTTTTCTGCAGTAAACTTCGGACTGTGCATTTCCAGATTGAAACGTAAGCATAATCATTGAACAACAACCAAGAACATGCAGCCTGCTAACCAGAATCTACAACATTTAAGTAAGCAACAAAAAAAACCATGACACAAACAAACAGCAGCAAAAGGCGACAGCTTTGGACAATGAAAAGGACCGCACAAAAATAGCATCTGTCTAGCAACCAAATCCACAACTCATGAGTCCAGAATCTCTGGTTTACTAAGCTTGAAGCTTCAGGGAAATGACACAAGACTAACTAAAGGAAAGGATGGATTTACCTGAGGATGCTAGCGTAATCAACGAAGGTGAGGTATTTCAGGGAAATCACGAAAGCTGCCAGGACGAACCCAGAAATTATGCTGCAGCGATTTCCAGTAATGCAGAACCCGTTACTTCAAGCTTCAATCTATTGGCCTGGGAGATAATTTCAGTCGCCTATTGTTGACCAAAGCTTGTTCCTTTTCTGGTTTTCTTTTCACTCTCGAAGCTTTCCCTCACTCTTTCTAGTTTCTGGTTCCTCTTTTTCTTTGTTTCTCTCTCGCTCCAAGACTCCAACCCCCCAGATTTTCAACCGTCAATCACCCCCAGTCTTCTCTCTCAATTGTCGGCCCTTCTTTTCTCTCAAACTCCTCTGTTTCCCTCTTACGGAAACCTCTCTCTCGCTTTGCTCACCCTCCAAACCTTCTCCTCGGTTCTGTCTTTCTTTTCCCAAACTCCGCCGTTTTTCCACTCTCCTCCCTTTTCAGATTTTCATCCGTCAATCTTCAATCCTCCCTCCTCCTTTGCGGCTGTCCATCCTTTTGCTATTTATATGGGAACTTCCAACCCTAAAACAACTCAGTCCTCTTTCCATATTGCAGCTAAGGGCTCCCCGAGTCCTTCCTTGCAAAGCTGCAAAAAATGCAGCTTGCATGCCACGACTGTTGTTTTTTTTTTTTTTCAACTTAATAATTTAACAAAAATAATAGTAAAACTAAATAATAATAAAACAACAATTTTAATCAAAATAAACAAACTAAAAAATAACAAAGTTACCATTTTCAATCTTTTTCTTTCATTTTTCATTTTTCATCATTTTTCACTTTTTTTCTTTTTTTCACTTTCAAGAAAGCATTGAATTTAAATTACAAACGACTAAATCATATTTTTTGAACGCTTTTTCTTTTTTCCGAGAAATTCTATGCTAAAGCTTAAAAATAGAATAATAAAATAAAATAAAAACTAAAAAAACTAAAAACACTGAAAAAATTGGTGTCTACAAAGAAGTCAGTGAATTAATAAGAGATTCGATAGATAATGTATTTAGATCTTTGGCTTCCTCAATGGCAGTCACTTTACTCTCCCAATCCTTCGATAAGATATTCAGAATTTTTCTGTTTTTCTCACCTAGAGAGTATTCCTTTTTCAGCACCTCTAAATCCTTAATGAGGTCGTTGAATCTACAGTACATCTCATCAATGTTTTCATGAGGTTCCATCTTGAACGATTCATACTTGGTAACCAGAATAGACTTCTTTTGTTCTCTAACATTCTCACTACCTTCATGAAATTCTCTCAATTTATCCCAAATTTCCTTGGCTGACTTGCAGCCTTTGACTCTAGCAGATTCATTTGAATCTAAGGCACAATATAACACATTCATGGCTTTTGCATTTAAGGTGAGATGAGCTCTATCCACAGCAGTCAGTTCACTTCTTATTTTTGGTCTAGATCTCTGAGTATTTTCATCTATAAGAGAGGCATAATATGGACCTTCACTAATAATAAACCACAATTCAATATCAATAGATTGCAAAAAGATAATCATTCTTTCTTTTCAACTCACATAATTTGACCCATTAAACATAGGTGGTCTAATGATAGAATGTCCTTCAAAAAATATGGCATTATTGGTTGTCATCTTTACTCCAAAGCCGATTGAGCTTAATCTCTAGGAGACCAAGGTCTGATACCAATTGTTAGGCCCGAAGACAACCACTTTTCTAGGCAACCACACAATGGAGCAATTGATGAGAAAGCACAAGTGCTTGTAAGTAGAAGAGATAAACAATGTACAGATCACAAATGTAACAATAAGTAAATAAAAAGGAAAGAATTGCAAACCAATTAACTACCCAACTCCTCTTGAGCTTGTAGATTAATTCAAACAAGCTACTTCAAGTTGATGAATTACAATCACTCTTGTGTACAAAAGAAGGTTCACCTCCTCCTTGCCCCGAACTCCACTCGGTCAAGCCAGAACGTTTTACTATCCCTCAGGACAACCCTCACAGAGCTACACTCATGAAGTATTCACTCACAAATGAAAATCTTACAATGAACCTCACACCACTAAGACTACAAATCTTCTTTGAAGAGTATTTTCTCACTAAATCACTCTAGATCTTTTGTATTTTCAGTGTGTAAAAGTTATTTGAAGTATCTGACCAACTACTGTTTATATAGGATCAAGAAAGTGTCTCATTAATGCTTCCAACGGATAGAAAGTAGCTGAAGAGTCAACTAGCCGTTGGAGTGTCGGACGTCCGGTACTCCTGTTTTTTGCGTCCGACAGCATGCAGTGAGTTTAAGAAATTTTCTTCAATTCTATCAGACGTCCGGTGCAAGCTCTTTGTGCGTCCGACAGCAAACAAAGAGATTTGAGAAATCATCTTGTTTCTATCGGACGTCCAGTGGAAACATATTCGGCGTCCGATGGTTTCGTCAACTTTGAAGGATCCTATCGGACGTCCGAAGCATGCGTCCGAAGTTGTGCAATGATTATCGGACGTCCGGTACTGTCATCACAAGCGTCCGACAGCTTTCAGCAACCTTTGTCCCTTTCAATTGCACTTGCTCTTTGAATCTGATTTGCTTCACAACTGAAAATATTTCTTGAAGAGATATTAGTATTATCCATTGTTTTGTAAATATCAAAAGTTAAGGACCAAGGTCAACATTCTTCCCTTTTTGATGATGACAAAACAATGGACGGAAGAAGGAAAAAGATTGAGCATATGAGCAAAAACTCCCCCTCACTCATTGCATCCAAACTTATAATCTCAGAATAACTCCCCCTTATACAAAGCATCCATTTCTCCCTCTTTTTGTCATCATAAGATAAGAGTAAAAACCAACTACCAAAATCCAGCAACAATAACAGAGAATCCAATATTCCAAATAAAAACAGAGAAATGACAGCAATCACCGACATATCACAGCAAATCATCATGAGATTAGCATTATTCTTTTTTCTCTCTTTTTGACATCATACAAATTCAGTAAAAAATCAAGAAAAACCAAGTTCAAAGCATCAGAAACATCAAAAGAGAATTACAAAAAAGTATTATAAACAAGAATCTCATCAATCTTACCAATATCTCCTACTTGTTAGAGTTAGTATCATGTCTAACTATCCACATGCATTTCATGCCTCTTCTCATGTTTTTTCTCACATAACAATCACTTTTCATGTGACCTTTTTGACAACAAAAATTACACATAACCAAAAAAATATTTATATAAACAGGTTTAATAAATCTTACTTGTCTTCTCTTATAAATAGCAAATTCGTTGGAATTAGAATTCAACCTATTCTTTTGAAAATAGACGTGTTTCTTGTGTTTAAGTAACTCATTTAGACCATCCATTCTTCTTTTCAAATCACCTTGTTCCTTTTTGAACAATTCACAAAGCTTTATTTTTCTATCAAGCTCCAAGTGTAAAGCAGTCTCACTCTTTTTGAAGTAATCATTTTCAGCATTCAACTTTTTGTTTTGTTGAAAAAGATTTGCATTGTCTTGAAGAAGAAAACTAATTTTATGTTTTAATTCCTTGTTTCTAGCATAAGGTTCCTTCAAACTATCACGCAATTTTATAATAAAAGATTCAAGATCATTATCAGTTTCATCATCACTTTCAAATTGAGAGTTAGAAGATATTACCTCATCATCTCCAATGGCCATGAAAGCCAATTGAGCAGATTCTTCTTTCTCTTCAATTTCACCATCGGAGTTGCATTCATTCCATGTGTACTGGAAGTTGTTGAATCTTGGTTTTCTTTCACCTTTCCTCTTCTTCATTGGATACTCACTTGCATAGTGTCCAGGTTGGCCGCATTCGAAGCACTTATCAGTTTGCTTTTTGTTGAACTCTGACTTTCCTTTGTTTCTTAAGTTGTTGAACTGATTTGGAAAGGAGTTGCTAGGTCCATCTTTTCTGAATCTTCTCTTGTTGAGTATTCTTTTGAAGCCTCGTGTGATGAGTGCAATATCACTGTCATCATCTTCCATGTCATCTCCATCCAGGGAGTCTGCATCATCTTCATCTTGTGAGGCCTTCAGAGCAATACTCTTTCTCATCTTTGTGTCTTCTTCTTCCTGTACCTTGGACTTGAGTTTTAACTCATAAGAAGTCAGTGAATTAATAAGAGATTCGATAGATAATGTATTTAGATCTTTGGCTTCCTCAATGGCAGTCACTTTACTCTCCCAATCCTTCGATAAGATATTCAGAATTTTTCTGTTTTTCTCACCTAGAGAGTATTCCTTTTTCAGCACCTCTAAATCCTTAATGAGGTCGTTGAATCTACAGTACATCTCATCAATGTTTTCATGAGGTTCCATCTTGAACGATTCATACTTGGTAACCAGAATAGACTTCTTTTGTTCTCTAACATTCTCACTACCTTCATGAAATTCTCTCAATTTATCCCAAATTTCCTTGGCTGACTTGCAGCCTTTGACTCTAGCAGATTCATTTGAATCTAAGGCACAATATAACACATTCATGGCTTTTGCATTTAAGGTGAGATGAGCTCTATCCACAGCAGTCAGTTCACTTCTTATTTTTGGTCTAGATCTCTGAGTATTTTCATCTATAAGAGAGGCATAATATGGACCTTCACTAATAATAAACCACAATTCAATATCAATAGATTGTAAAAAGATAATCATTCTTTCTTTCCAACTCACATAATTTGACCCATTAAACATAGGTGGTCTAATGATAGAATGTCCTTCAAAAAATATGGCATTATTGGTTGTCATCTTTACTCCAAAGCCGATTGAGCTTAATCTCTAGGAGACCAAGGTCTGATACCTATTGTTAGGCCCGAAGACAACCACTTTTCTAGGCAACCACACAATGGAGCAATTGATGAGAAAGCACAAGTGCTTGTAAGTAGAAGAGATAAACAATGTACAGATTACAAATGTAACAATAAGTAAATAAAAAGGAAAGAATTGCAAACCAATTAACTACCCAACTCCTCTTGAGCTTGTAGATTAATTCAAACAAGCTACTTCAAGTTGATGAATTACAATCACTCTTGTGTACAAAAGAAGGTTCACCTCCTCCTTGCCCCGAACTCCACTCGATCAAGCCAGGACGTTTTACTATCCCTCAGGACAACCCTCACAGAGCTACACTCATGAAGTATTCACTCACAAATGAAAATCTTACAATGAACCTCACACCACTAAGACTACAAATCTTCTTTGAAGAGTATTTTCTCACTAAATCACTCTAGATCTTTTGTATCTTCAGTGTGCAAAAGTTATTTGAAGTATCTGACCAACTACTGTTTATATAGGATCAAGAAAGTGTCTCATTAATGCTTCCAACGGATAGAAAGTAGCTGAAGAGTCAACTAGCCGTTGGAGTGTCGGACGTCCGGTACTCCTGTTTTTTGCGTCCGACAGCATGCAGTGAGTTTGAGAAATTTTCTTCAATTCTATCGGACGTCCGGTGCAAGCTCTTTGTGCGTCCGACAGCAAACAAAGAGATTTGAGAAATCATCTTGTTTCTATCAGACGTCCAGTGGAGACATATTCAGCGTCCGATGGTTTCGTCAACTTTGAAGGATCCTATCGGACGTCCGAAGTATGCGTCCGAAGTTGTGCAATGATTATCGGACGTCCGGTACTGTAATCACAATTGTCCGACAGCTTTCAGCAACCTTTGTCCCTTTCAATTGCACTTGCTCTTTGAATCTGATTTGCTTCACAACTGAAAATATTTCTTGAAGAGATATTAGTATTATCCATTATTTTGTAAATATCAAAAGTTAGGGACCAAGGTCAACAACTAGCTTTTGAAATTTGGAACTGTTTTAGAGTCACAATCCAAGTTTACGACAGAACAAGCGGAATGAGAAACGGAGTTTTGAGTACTAAGATATGGCAACTCAAAGTTACCAAAATTTCCTTGTGAAACATGGATTTTCCAAACTCGAGTCATGAACTTTGGTAATTTATTTGAGCCATGAAACGGTTTCGGAATAACATCATAATTAGCAGTATAATACTACCATATAAGGGTTGTCCCTCTACCAAATTTCATGGAGAAATAACTTCGGAAAGGTAGTCAACCAAACAACCCAAGTTTCAAAGAATCCTAAGGCAAAACTGTCTTGAGCTTTTTGTTTTCCATTCCAAACATTTGGCCAAGGAAAATCCTTCAAACATGGTTCATTGGTGTAGGAAAAGCCTAAGGAACATTCATGGTACATTTGGTGATTGTTTTAACTCCAAGAAACTCAATTGGCAAGTCCACACCAAGTCTAGCATCAATTCTGCCCAAAATTTAGGGTTTTCAAGAACAGGGCAGGTTTCGTATTTTGATCACAAATCACTCAATTCAACTCAAAATTGAGCATGGTTGGTGGAGTTGGAAAATAAATTCATAAATCTTTAATTTCACAGAAGAAATCGTTTTGAAATTCAGCACACAACTAGCTCAAATTCGAGCCTCAAGTTGTAGCTTCTAAACTTCATTCCAGGAAAACAGAGAAACAGGACAATCATATTTAAATGGTTGGTACAGGGTACTCGGGTAAAATTAGGGATTGAATTTTATACAAAATTAAATCTGGGAATGTCTAGTTTCTAGTGCCGCAAACGGCACTCGATTCCGACATCAGAGCAATGAATTATAGCCGAAACAAGATGGCTGTCTGGTAGTGACGGGAATCATTTCCCAGTTTTGACAGATTTTCTAAATCTCAACATACACCCACCCAAATCACGTAAAATTTTGAGGAAACTTTAAGCACAACCTATATTTCACATTTGCATCAGAAACAAGTCAATTGGACTTCAAAAAAGTACACTAAAATGCACGAAAATAGCAGGGCAGAATCAGCACCTTCACATGCAACTCCTCATTTGACTTCCTTTTCATTTTTGCCACTTAACTCTACTAAATTAGCACTTAATCAACACAATTAGCATTCAATCCTATCAAATCAGATCATCAAAGTCATTGTGGGATTTCATAGAGCCCACTCACCAATTTTCCAACAATTTAAAGCTGCCAATGAGAATCCAAGAGCTCATGGGTGTATTCTATCTTCCATAAAGCAAGAATTAAGTGATTGATCATTACTTACTTTCTTAGAGAGCCAAGACAGAAATTTTCGGTCACTTTGAGCTAGAGAAAAATTGTGAGAGGCAGCTCCTTTCCTAGCTTATCTTGATCACCAAGTGATTTGAGGGTTGCATGTAAAATTTGGAAGTGATTGAGCAAGGAATTGAGGAGAGAGACTGGAGGAATTTTCTGGTCTTGCTCTTCCTTTGTTGCTCGGCTGTTTGTGAGTATGAGAGGAAGCAAATGCTGATGGTATCAGCTTCTAAGGTAAGCTTAAAACGTGTGGCTCAATTGTACTCAAAGCTGTCCACTAAAATAATGCACGTACGCGTGCGTTTCGTGCTCGATTCCTCGCGGTTTTATTGCACTAGTGCACTAAACCTCTAATGCACTTACATTCATATTTTTATTATTCACTCTTAATAGTCCCAAAATAATGGCTTAAGGTTCCTCAATTACTCGCATGCGTAAAAACACGTATTTCCAATTTAAGCGCGAGATAGTGAAATTTCTAAGAAGTTCCTATGACGGTAATATAACTAATTAACCTTTGAACACTTAAATATAAAAATACCTATTTTGAGACTAATGCACAAGTCTCCAATTTTCCAAGCTTATTGTATTCTCGAATCGATTATCTACTCCAGTAGCGTATTTACTATTTTCACTTAACGAGCCTTCAGAAATTAAATTTCGAAACGAGTCACTTTAAAATTATAACTAAGCTATGGATACATTTAATTAGGCCTAAAAAGGTTAGAAAATAATAATCGGAGCATTTGGCCAAATAAATAATTAATTGAGTTAGAATTTGGAGTTTAAATTAAATAATTTTCTTTTTGTGAGTCTTTACATCCTCTCCCCCTTAAGAAAATTTTGTCCTCGAAATTTACCTTGATCTGCGAACAAGTCTGGATACTTTCCTCGGATTGCCTCTTCAACTTTCCAGGTCGCTTCCTCTAACTCGTGGTTCCTCCAGAGAACTTTTACTAAAGGTATCTGCTTATTTCTCAATTCTTTCACCTTTCTATCCAGAAGTTTCACCTGTTTCTCCTCATAGGTCAATGTCTCATTAATCTCAATATTTTCCGGTTGCAATATGTGAGAAGGGTCAGGATGGTACTTCTTAAGC
Source organism: Coffea arabica (assembly GCF_036785885.1). NCBI lineage: Eukaryota > Viridiplantae > Streptophyta > Magnoliopsida > Gentianales > Rubiaceae > Coffea > Coffea arabica. Next base: position 39,126,569 of record NC_092321.1, read on the forward strand.
ATGAATACATGGAAAATATTATGGATCCGAGATAAACTCGGTGGCAATTCCAACTTATAGGCTACACTCCCCACACGTTGGATAATCTTATAAGGCCCTACGAACCTTGGTTGTAGTTTCTTCCCCTTTCCAGACATCAAACTCGCTTTCAAAGGTGTGATCTTGAGAAACACTAGATCTCCAACCGCAAATTCCAAATCCTTCCTCCGGTTATCTGTGTAACTCTTTTGACGACTTTGTGCGGTTTGAATTCTCTGACATATTAACTTTACTTTCTCATTAGTTTCCTCAATCCATGGCACTGTAGTCGGGTCCAAGATCTTTCGTTCACCTACTTCGTCCAAACAAATCGGAAACCTATACTTTCGACCTTAAAGTGCTTCATACGAGGCCATTTGAATAGAAGAGTGGTAACTATTATTATAAGCAAATTCTACCAAAGTTAAATACTTGTTCCAACTCTCCCCAAAATCTAACACACGAGTCCTCAACATATCCTCAAGGGTTTGAATCGTCCGCTCGGACTGTCCATCGGTCTGGGGATGGTAAGGAGTACTGAAACTCAATTTAGTCCCCAACACCTCTTGCATCTTTTGTCAGAACCTCGAAACAAATCTTGGATCTCTATCCGACACGATACTGACAGGGATTCCATGTAATCTAATGATCTCATCCAAATACAACTTGGCCAACTTCTCCAATGGGTACCTCATGTTAATCGGCAGAAAATGAGCCGATTTGGTCAATCTATCCACTATCACCCAAATCGCATCATGGCCTCTTTGTGTCCTCGGTAATCCTGATACAAAGTCCATAGTGATGTTCTCCCATTTCCACTCCGGTATTTTCAAAGGTTGCAAAAGTCCTGATGGTTTCTGATGTTCGGCTTTAACCTGTTGACAAATTAAACAGGTTTGGACAAATTGGGAAATTTCCTTTTTCATGCTCTCCCACCAGTACAATCTCTTCAAATCTTGGTACATTTTATTCCCTCCAGGGTGTACCGTAAACTTCGATCGGTGTGCCTCTTCTAAAATTTCCTTCTTAAGCCCTTCATCTTTTGGCACCACTATCCGATTCTGAAACTTCAAAATACCACTTGATGCCAAATCAAAATCTGACTTTTCTCCCTTTTTGACTCTTTCCACCCACTTTTGCAACTTCAGGGTCCTTTTCCTGAGACTCTTTAATACGTCCCATCAAGGTGGAATTCACTACAATGTTCCCGAGGATTATTTTCCTCGGTTCCAATCGAGGATTTCAATAACTAATTTCTTCTAACAAGTGAAGCTCCTTAATCATCAATCTGGCCACTTGTACTTGACGACTTAGAGCATCAGCTACTACATTGGCTTTTCCTGGATGATACTTTATCGTGCAATCATAGTCTTCTAGAAATTCCATCCATCTACGTTGCCTTAAATTCAGCTCCTTCCGAGAAAATAAGTACTTAAGGCTTTTGTGATCAGTGAAAACCTCGAATGTCACCCTGTATAGGTAATGCCTCCATTTCTTTAAAGCAAATACCACGGCCACTAACTCTAGGTCATGGGTCGGGTAATTTCCTTCATGTGGTTTCAATTTTCTAGAGGCGTAGGCTATCACTTTGTCTTTTTGCATTAAAACACAGCCTAATCCTTCCTTGGAAGCATCTGTGTAGACCACAAAGCTATCTTTTCCGTTCGATAGGGCTAACACTGGTGCCCTAGTCAAACATCTTTTCAATTCCTGGAAGCTCTCTTCGCATTTAGGACTCCAAATAAACTTCCCACTTTTCTTGGTCAGCTCAGTCATGGGTCCAGCGATCCTAGAAAAATCCTGGATAAATCTCTGGTAATACCCTGCCAATCCTATAAAACTTCGAATCTCAGTAGGGTTTTCCGGTCATTTCCACTTCGAAACAGTTTCAACTTTAGCTGGATCCACTTTAATCCCATCCTTAGAAATTATGTGTCCCAAGAAAGTCACTTCTTTTAACCAAAACTCACACTTGCTAAACTTAGCATACAATTGGTGCTCCTTTAGAGTTTGCAAAACAATCCTCAAGTGTTTCTCATGATCCTCCATATTTTTAGAATACACCAAAATATCGTCAATAAAGACCACGACAAATTGGTCCAAATAAAGTTTAAAAATCCTATGCATCAAATCCATGAAAGCAGCAGGTGCATTCGTTAACCCAAACGGCATTACGGCAAAGTCAAAGTGCCCATATCTCGAGTTAAAAGCAGTCTTGGGTATATCCTTCTCCAAAATCCTCAATTGATAGTAACCCTGTCTCAAATCCAACTTCGAGAATACTATCGCCCCTTGCAACTGGTCAAACAGCTCATCAATGTGGGGCAGTGGGTACTTATTCTTAACTGTAACATTATTTAAGTCTCGGTAATCTATACACAATCTCAAACTCCCATCCTTCTTCTTAACAAATAAAACCGGGGCTCCCCACGGTGAATCACTTTCCCTTATAAAACCCCATTCCAACAAATCCTGTAGTTGTAATTTTAATTCTTTCAATTCGGCTGGAGCCATTCGATATGGCGTCTTAGAAATAGGTGTTACTCCCGGGGTCAAATCAATCTTAAAAGCTATATCCCGTTCCGGGAGCAAAGACTATAACTCATCAGGAAAAACATCTAGAAAGTCTTTCACTACAGACATGTCCTCCAAATTCACCTTATCACTAGGGGTGTTAATAAGGAAGGCCAAATATCCTTGAGCTCCTCTACTTAATAATCTTCTAGCCCGAATTCCTGAAATAAGTGCAGATGAAGCCAACTTACCCCTCACATCTAGCTTCAGGGTTGCTTCCCCTGGAATACCCAATTCTACAATCTTTGTCCTATAATTCAACTGGGCATTATAACGGGCTAGCCAATCCATCCCTAAAATCACATCATACCCCTCAATTGCCAAGCCTATCAAATCGGCCAACAATTTTCGTTCCCCAACGCAGATTTCACAATCCTTATATACCAGGTTAGCAATTAAACTTTTGTCTCCAGTAGGCGTTTTAACTTTCAAATCATAAAGTAACTTAATTGGCTTCAAGTCTATTCGATTCATGAAATTAGGGTTTACAAAAGAATGAGTCGCACCCGGATCAATCAAAATCTTAGCTAAATGGTGGAAGACAGGAACCGTACCTTCAACCACCTCAGTTGCATCTGGTATCTGCTGATGATCCAGCGCATAAACCCTAGCCGGTACCTTAGGTCGACTTCCTCCAGCACTGGTCTGTTTAGAGGTTGACTTTTCTGACCTCTGAGTGTTACCTCCAATCTTCGTTTTATTTGGACAGTTCACAAGTTGGTGCTCCGTGCTACCACAAGCCAAACACTTCCCAAACTTTCTCCAACGTTCATTCTCAGAGTGGTTGGATTTTCCACAGTATCCGCAAGTGACTTGAGGGGTCACAGCTGAACCACTAGAAGGCGCTCCCCTAGTATGAACCAGTCCACTACGACCTCCTCTGGATAAAGCTCCCCTAGAAGGTCCAGTAGTCCTTATTCCTCCCATTCCTCTTCCAACTTTAGAAGGCTGTGAACTCTTACTAGTCTATCCAGAAGTACGACTAGAAAAGTTCTTCTTCCTATTGTGAAAGTCTTTAACTTGCATTCTTGCAGTTTCCACTCGCTGCACTTTCTCTAAAGTCTCAGTAAAGGTGGAGATTTGGGCTGCAGCCAAGCCCTCCTGAATCTCTACATTAAGTCCCTGCACAAACTGCCTTATCCTCTTCCTTTCATTGGTTACCAATTCAGGGGCATACTTAGAAAACTTAGTAAATTTCCCTTCGTACTCAGTTACACTAAGGGTCCCTTGTTTCAACTTGATAAATTCATGCTCCCTTTTTTCTTGAATCAGGGGTGGAAGAAATTTTTCATTAAACTCCCTCGTGAAATTCTTCCAAGTCCAAGGGGTTTGAACTCTCCCCCATTTTCCTTTTATCATGTCCCACCAAGCACGAGCCACTCCCTCAAATTGGAAAGCGGCAAAATTCACTTGCCTACCCTCAGTATAGTCTAAGGCGGCGAATATATTGGTCATTCTTTCCAACCAATTCTCCGCTACCTCAGGATCAGGTTCACCAATGAACTTAGGCGGATTAAACTTCAAAAATCTTTCTAAGGCTCGGTCGTCTCCTCTTTCCCGTTCCCCAGGTTGGTTAAGTGGTCCAGGACCTTGCCTATCAGCTAAGCGTTCTAGGATGTTAGTCATTCAATTGATGGCAGTAGCCACTTGATTTTCCTCAATATTTTCCTGGCCTTGGGTCGGTCCAGTTGCCGATCCCTGGTCATCCCCCTGAGGTTGGGCCTGTTTAGTCCCTCGCCCACGGTCTCGACCACTTCTTAGTCCTTCCATAACCTAGGTGTGCCTAGTGCAAGAAATAAATCAATTTCGCGAGAAAATGCTTAAAACAAGAACCAATCACGAGAGCATTGAAAATAACAGTAATTTACATTCATTATCATTTCAAGTTCATACAATTAGCAAGTCATAGGGAAATTACAAAAATATAGCACGCAAGGGCTACAAAAGTACTTTTAGTCACAGAAAACTATAGTAAAAGCAAGTGCCACAAAAATTGGCCACACAGTCATGCAAAATACAATGGCCTCCGCACTTAGCATCACCCCTGCTAATCCTATCTACACCAGTCAAAAGGGTCAAAAGAGTCGATCACTAGGGATCTAGTCCACAGCAGGACTACCAGGCAGAATCTCCTCCTCAGGATCCTCCTCTGGGTCCTCCTCCTGGATCGGGCTTTGAACTATATCTGCCACTCCCTCTATCATCTCAGTGGCATCAGCCATGATCCCGGAAGCTCGATCACGGACCTCCTCTCCTAATCTAGTGAGTTGAGCCCTAGTACTCTAGAGCTCCTCACGAACAACTGCAACTGTAGTCACCTCACCCTGTACTACCTCCTCAAGCTCAGCAATCCTCTCGCCCTGAGCACTAACCATCTGTCTAAGCTCGTCCACCTCTGCCTGTAAGTCTAAGTTGGCAGTCACCAACTGACGACGCTCGTCATCCAATGCTAGCACAATGTGGTTCGGGTAGGCAAAGGTCACCCTACATGGGCAACGAGGATATCTATCATAAGGCGTATATCGCACACGAGCTCCTCCCCTAATAGCTCGGTAGTAAATGGGCCTAGAAAGCTCTACATGACCATTAGCATGGCCATTCCCGTTAGTTGTCGGGGCTCCGTTTCCATTTTCCATCCTTGCAAAATAATTACACTTTTTGGTTAGAACCTTAATCGCTAACTCGCACGGATGTCACTTAGGGTATGTCCAACTCAGTCACTAGTTCGCCCAAATATCACTTAAGGTATGACTAAGTCGTGCGGTCTCAGATCTTAAGGGTAGAGTATCTAGTATGTCTCCCATATAGATCTCTAACCTAGTGCTCTGATACCAACTGTGACATCCCCACTTCTCCTTAAGGCGAACCAGAGGGTATCCGCGGAACGTCTGTCCAGCTCTCGCCAGGACTCAAGCAGTTTCCATTCAAGCTTAACGCAAAATCATTCAACAACACTCGATAAGTAAGAAAGTGCGGAAAACTCCCAAACTTAACAATATACATAACGTGTGACGCCCCGAAAAAAAATGAGTTTGAGAACCCGGAAATTTTCTAATTTTCTAGGGTTTCTTTTATTTAATCGCCCGCTTTTTCTTCATTTTCTTTATTAGAAAAATTCCCCAGATAAAGTTTATGAGCAAAGATAGTTTGAAAATGATTTTTCTAGTATTTGTTAGTTTTTGAGAAATAGCGTATTTTGGACGTGGGACCCGCTAGTGCGGTAAATGCATTATATTTTTGACAACTTGTTGGAATTTTGTATTAAGTGATATTATTTTACAAGGTGTTAAGATATTTGTATTGGAGAGACAAAAAGATAAGTTTTAAACCTAAAGGTGACAAGTGTCACCATAAGAGTTAGTCTTGCCATTTGACCACTATTCATGCCTTTACCAAATTAATATCAAAATTGACCAAAAATCTTCCATTTTTCCTTCAAGCTTGGCTGAACCTCTTCTTACAAGAAAAGAAAGAAAAGCTTCCAAGTTTCTTGCTCCAATCTTGTCCAATCTCACAAATTAACCGTTTAATCTTGAATTCCTTCCATAAAACCTCTTCAAGTAGTGATTGTGAGTTGGTGTGTGAAGTTGTTTGGAAAGTTAAGGTGACCCATAGCTCTCTCTCTCTCTTGTTTTAAAGGTAAGTTGTGAAGAACCACCCTCCTCCTTTAATTGATGCTTAAAGCATGCTTAGTGGTTGTATAAGATGCAAGTTTATGGATTGATTCTTGATTTGTGGTTGAAATAATGAAGTTTTATTATTTTTGGGGAATTTTCTATTTTAATATAAGCATGATTATGTGGCTATCTATGATGATTGAAAATGATGTTTAAGGACTCTATGAGGTGGAAAAAGTGGAAGATTGCAATTAATTTCTGTTTTGGAAGAAATCTGGAAAATTAGGGTTCTTGGTTCTTCATTCTGTCCGAATTTTTAGGTCCTAGATAGAGGCCGAATTGGCCTTATCTTAAAACATGAAAGTTGTAGGGAATAACATTTTAAATGTGCCTACAAAATTTCAGGTCAATCGGAGTAGCGTAGAGTGAGAAAATTCGAAATTACTATTGCTGTTCTGGGTTCATCAGGATGTTAGAACTGCGTCTGAAATGGGTTGTTTTGACTGGAATTGTTTTGGATTTGGGTGTTGAGGTCTTCTGATGAAATGTATCTTGATGTCCTAGCTACCATATGCCTTTGGAATTTCTGCATTTGGACCTGTTTAGACTGAGTTGTACTGATTACAGCATAGTGTAATTTGTAAACCTGCAATTACGGTTCTGGTTTGGTATTTGGCATATATGACTTAGTTGTGCTGGGATTTGGACTGAGTTACCTTCTACAATGTTGTAGCCCTGTCTTTTAGCTTCGAAATGGTGTATCTTTCACCTTCATCCGACAATCGTAGCGCCTTTGGTACCATTACCGCAAAATGACGTCAAAACTATTTTTCTGGTTTTGAGCTTAACTTTCATTTCCGAACTTTTCCCTAGCTTGACTTGTACTAGTACTACTTGGAGCTTGCTGAATGGCTATTGGATGAACTTGTTATTGTGTGTGTACCTTTGGGACTGGCTGAGGATATAATGAAGCCATGATGGCTGGAAAAGTAAGCAAATTCAGGGGAAGTGCTGTCCGAACTTTGAAAGGACTTGATTGCATTGAGTGTATGATGGATGATTGCTGAGCCATTGAGGTGAGTGACCTCAAACTATTTCTAAAATTATTTATGAACCGTTTCTTGCATTATTTACTTTTGAACTGTTTCCGAATTTACTTTTGAACCGTTTCTTGCATTATTTACTTTTGAACTGTTTCCGAATTTACTTTTGAACCGCTTTCCCGCATTATTCACTTTTGAACTGTTTTCAAAGTTAATTTTGGAACTGTTTTCTTACATATCATGCGTGCTTGCATATCAGTGTCTTGTTATTATCGATTTTGCTTTCAATGATTGTTAAAACGAGTTTTCTAGGCGAGTGTGTACTTTATCGCACTCGACCTAAATAAATATGAAATTTTCAATGATTAATGATTAAATGCTACTTGCGCATGAATGTAAGCCTTTTGGGCTGAACTGGCCATTGCCCCTTGTTACCGGTCGTCTCGAGCCAGAAGCGGACTCGGTCGGGCGACTAGGAACTTGGATGAACGTTTCGGTATACTCGAGTATTACCTTGTAGGTTGGTGGAGCCTGGCCAAAAGCCAGGGACGGGGTGAATGAATGCACGAATGAAACCAAAATGCAATGAAATGACAGGAGAACGAACGTATCCTTTTCATGAATGTTACTATCGCTTTCCATTGTAAATGTTTCTTGAATTATTGATACTCCATATTGAAATGACATTATTGAAATGAACGATTGTGAAACTGATTGGATAACTGATTTTACTGGTTACTCGCTGAGCTTCTAGCTCACCCCAAAATGTTTTATTCCCCTCCACAGGGCTCAAGGCGAAGGAAGGGCTTGTAGTGTTTATTCATGGATTATCTCATGTATGGATTGAACTTAGAATTCCTTTTGTGTAATCGTTCATATTGGGATTGTATTGAACGTTTAGAATTGATTGGATGTGTAATAGTCTAGTTTTGGACTTCCTCCTGTATAATAGTTGGTATCAAGGATCAGAGTGGCGCAGCGGAAGCGTGGACGCTTCGCTTTTGATATGTAAAGTTTTGGGATATTTGATTTTTATTTGAGATCGTATCTTGTATTTAATTGAGGTTTGTAGTGAACGACTGAGTCCCGGCGAGAGCCGGGCAGGCGGACCGCCGAACCCTCTGGTTCGCCTCAGGGGGAGGTGGGGTCGTGACATAACGCTTATCCAATCATTACATTAAATTCCCAAAAGGTACATCATTACCCAAAATATACTGCATCCGGGTACATCAAATATCCAAACCATATATTAGGTTTCCGAAGTACAACCAGTAAGAGGTCTAGCCCAAAATATATAAAAACCCTAAGCCAGAAGTGTATCCAAAGAGTTCCTCCAAGTATCATTCCATGCCCAATCCTGTTAAGGAAAACAAATCTACAGGGTGAGCGAAATGCTCGTGAGGTCAAGGACACATATGCAAGCAAATAGTTCAAGTAACAAGCCCAATTAACAGGTCAAATAATAAAGTACAAGCAATTGCCAATTCCAATGAAATGTAAACAGAAACAATTCAAGGATATGGTAGCTCTCAGGAGCTAAGTTCCACTTGCATTGCCAGGGTCATTCGTATACCTTCCCGCGATGACTCTCCTTCAACCGGTGGGTATTTCCAATCCGTAGATCACCACTTACTTCCCGCCATCCATCATTTCACCCTCTCAGATCCGTAACCAACAAACATGTAGAGGCGATACTATACAAGTATGCCAAGCAAGATCTCAAAAGATCAAGCTTCAGGTCCCAAGATTTACCAAGTTCTCCCGACCAAGACCTCACGATTGGCTGTGAGATTACGAGGTATAACCATTGGGTTTTGGAATTCTCCACAGGTCAGGTTTTCAGAAACAAATCAAGTTTTAGCCGATGAGATTTCTCTGCATTCGTCTTTAGATCATGTACATGTAAAATCCAGCAATTTCATGTATTGATCCAAGTAAAGGAGATAAAGTGCGGTAAAGTGCACACTTTCCCCAACAAGTACAGTTCAAGTAACAACAGGTTCAAGTAGAGTTCATGTAGGCAACAGATCTGAAGCGAAGTGCAAGTAAACATGCACTTGACACTCACCAATATAAGTAATGAGGAAGAAATGTCCCTCGGAGCTTTAGGCGTTCACTGTAGGATCCTCTTGAAGGTCCTCGTGTGCGCCTGAGCAAATAATAATAAACTATCATTCACAAACCCCTACTATTAAAGAAGATCGTACCATAGTACAATCTTAGAAAGTCTCGTGAAACGAGCCTGACTTATCCTAAATCGAGGCTCTCAAGTGGGGTTTCAAAGTATAGGAGAAATTTAGTTTTTATCTTGGAAATTAAGTATAAATTGTTCAAGTAATATCGAAGGAATAAGGAGTATTTGAAAACTCCATTTCCTTGGAATTCGAAAATTTTCAGTTTTGATACGATACATTAGAAAAATCGTATCTCACGTTTTACAAGTCAAAAATTGGAAAACTTGATACCGTTGGAAAGCTCTTCCAAGTTACTAAAAGTTCCTAGAATACACTTTTCTAAGATTCCAAATGGAAAACATTTAAAAATAAGCTCAAAGTCGCTGTTTTGGTTCATAAGGCAGATTTAGGTTGGTTTTTGGCCTACTTTGAAAATTCGGCAAAATTCACTTGATGGAAACTAGCTTTTGAAATTTGGAACTCCTTTAGAGTCGCAATCCAAGTTTACGACAGAACAAGCGGAATGAGAAACGGAGTTTTGAGTACTAAGATATGGCAACTCAAAGTTACCAAAATTTCCTTGTGAAACATGGGTTTTCCAAACTCGAGTCATGAACTTTGGTAATTTATTTGAGCCATGAAACGGTCTCAGAATAACATCATAATTAGCAGTATAATACTACCATATAAGGGTTGTCCCTCTACCAAATTTCATGGACAAATAACTTCGGAAAGGTAGTCAACCAAACAACCCAAGTTTCAAAGAATCCTAAGGCAAAACTGTCTTGAGCTTTTTGATTTCCATTCCAAACATTTGGCCAAGGAAAATCCTTCAAACATGGTTCATTGGTGTAGGAAAAGCCTAAGGAACATTCATGGTACATTTGGTGATTGTTTTAACTCCAAGAAACTCAATTGGCAAGTCCACACCAAGTCTAGCATCAATTCTGCCCAAAATTTAGGGTTTCCAAGAACAGGGCAGGTTTCGTATTTTGATCACAAATCACTCAATTCAACTCAGAATTGAGCATGGTTGGTGGAATTGGAAAATAAATTCATAAATCTATAATTTCACAGAAGAAATTGTTCTGAAATTTAGCACACAACTAGCTCAAATTCGAGCCTCAAGTTGTAGCTTCTAAACTTCATTCCAGGAAAACAGAGAAACAGGACAGTCATATTTAAATGGTTGGTACGGGGTACTCGGGTGAAATTAGGGATTGAATTTTATACCAAATTAAATCTGGGAATGTCTAGTTTCCAGTGCCACAAACGGCACTCGATTCCGACATCAGAGCAATGAATTATAGCCGAAACAAGATGGCTGTCTGGTAGTGACGGGAATCATTTCCCAGTTTTGACAGATTTTCTAAATCTCAACATGCACCCACCCAAATCACGTAAAATTTTGAGGAAACTTTAAGCACAACCTATATTTCACATTTGCATCAAAAACAAGTCAATTGGACTTCAAGAAAGTACACTAAAATGCACGAAAATAGCAGGGCAGAATCGGCACCTTCACATGCAACTCCTCATTTGACTTCCTTTTCATTTTTGCCACTTAACTCTACTAAATTAGCACTTAATCAACATAATTAGCATTCAATCCTATCAAATCAGATCATCAAAGTCATTGTGGGATTTCATAGAGCCCACTCACCAATTTTCCAACAATTTAAAGCTGCCAATGAGAATCCAAGAGCTCATGGGTGTATTCTATCTTCCATAAAGCAAGAATTAAGTGATTGATCATTACTTACTTTCTTAGAGAGCCAAGACAGAAATTTTCGGTCACTTTGAGCTGGAGAAAAACCGTGAGAGGCAGCTCCTTTCCTAGCTTATCTTGATCACCAAGTGATTTGAGGGTTGCATGTAAAATTTGGAAGTGATTGAGCAAGGAATTGAGGAGAGAGAGTGGAGGAATTTTCTGGTCTTGCTATTCGTTTGTTGCTCGGCTGTTTGTGAGTATGAGAGGAAGCAAATGCTGATGGTATGAGCTTCTAAGGTAAGCTTAAAATGTGTGGCTCAATTGTACTCAAAGCTGTCCACTAAAATAATGCACGTACGCGTGCGTTTCGTGCTCGATTCCTCGCGGTTTTATTGCTGATGCGGATACGGGTGTGCAATAATTAACTTCAACCTTGGGTCATCGGACCGCCAATGTGGACCAAAGGATCCTTGACATTGCACACCCGTATCCGCATCAATTGCACTAGTGCACTAAACCTCTAATGCACTTATATTCATATTATTATTATTCACTCTTAATAGTCCCAAAATAATGGCCTAAGGTTCCTCAATTACTCGCGTGCGTAAAAATGCGTATTTCTAATTTAAGCGCGAGATAGTGAAATTTCTAAGAAGTTCCTATGACGGTAATATAACTAATTAACCTTTGAACACTTAAATGTAAAAATACCTATTTTGAGACTAATGCACAAATCTCCAATTTTCCAAACTTATTGTATTCTCGAATCGATTATCTACTCCAGTCACGTATTTACTATTTTCACTTAACGGGGCCTTCAGAAATTAAATTTCGAAACGAGTCACTTTAAAATTATAACTAAGTTATGGATACATTTAATTAGGCCTAAAAAGGTTAAAAAATAATAATCGGAGCATTTGGCCAAATAAATAATTAAATGAGTTAGAATTTGGAGTTTAAATTAAATAATTTTTTTTGTGAGTCTTTACACAAGGGCAATGAAGGGGTCCTGGCGTGGGTTTAGGCAACCCCGCACTCCTGAGAAAGAATGTTGGATAGTCTTATATTCCTGACAAACTCGAGAGGAATCAAGCACGAATCGCGCGCGTACGCATACTATTCCTAATTCACTTTTGGAGCACTTTTGGCCACACACTTTAAGCTTCTCAAGGAAGCTTCATTATCAGCAAAACACTCCCTCTTTTTCTCTCATAACAGTCGTGCATCACCATAGGAGGAAGAGACCAAAGTTCTTCATCATCTTGCACAATCTCTTGCCCAAATCACCTCAAATTCACACCACACTTTGCAAATAACTTGGAGATCATCTTGAGCTAGGAAGGGAGCTTCATCTCACGGTTTTCTTGAGTTTCAAAGGATCGAAAATTTCTTGTTTGATCATCTAAGGAGGTAAATGACGATCAACCCCTTGAATCTTAGTTTATGTAATCTATATTGCACTTGGAAGCTTGTAGCTTCATGTGGGTACCTCTAGATTGTTGTAAATCTTGTGAGTGGGCTCTATGAAATCCCACAATGGACTTGATGAACTGATGTGATGAGTTTGGGTGTTGTTTATGTTGAATTAGTGCTTAAACTAGTGCTTATAAGTTGAAAAGTGGAAAGAAACTCAAAGGAAACAAAAGGAAGAAAAAGTGCCGGTTCTGTCCCTGTTTTGCCGCACCTGTTGGTGCACTTTTTTGTGGTCCAATTGACTTGATTTTGATGTAGACATGTTGTATAGGTTGTGTGGAAAGTTTTCACCAAAAATCACTTGATTTAGTTGGCCAAAAGTTGAGATTTCGAAATTTCTTCCTAACTGAAAACGTGTCCAGATGTTGCTCTGGCAGCGATTTTGTATCGACCATAACTCTTTGGTCCGATGTCGAAATCGAGTGCCATTTGTGGCATTAGAAACTAGACACTTCCCATTTTCCAACAGTATAAAATGAATCCCCTGATTCCACTAACCGGTACTAGAAAAATAGTTTAAAAACTATATTTACTCATAAAAATTATCTAGAAAATTTTTCGAATAAAGAAAATGCAGAAAAGCATGCACTTAAATAGAATAAAACCTAGAAAATGAGAAAATTTACAGGTTCTCACACCCTCTCCCCCTTAGAAGAATTTCGCCCTCGAAATTTCTCACCTTGACTCACGAAAAGTTCAGGGTATTTGATGCGGATACGGGTGTGCAATAATTAACTTCAACCTTGGGTCAAGGATCCTTTGGTCCACATTGGCGGTCCGATGACAAGATCAAGATCCAAGAGGGTGAAGGAAGCTTTACGAGCCTTGATCATTCACCATACAAGCAAGGAACAAGCTAAGTTTGAAGATTTGATGGACCATGAAGTTACTTTGTTCACTTGTACGTTTGAAGTAAAGGAGTGATCTCATACTTGTTAGCTTAGTTGGTAGTTGTTTTAAGACTGTCCCGTTTAGTAGTTGTTAGGCGTTGAGTATTTTATTACTTATCGGGCCTTATCGGAAAGCCTTAAAGAGCTAGCTCTTTAAGCTCTTTTATGCGGACCGAATCTCTTCCAGGTTTATGTGGGCAGGATTTTGCCCTAGTTTTAGCCTATAAAAAGGCACCTCTTGTAAGAGTAAAAGACAGATTATTACAACCAGAAATCGTGAGGAATTTTCCTTCAAGTTCTTAATCGAACTTACTCTTGAATTCTTGAGTTCATGGCTTAGGATTCAAATCAGACTTTATCGATTAGCTTGTTCCCTAATCGTGGTGTCGCTTCATCCATCCTTATTTGCTTAAGGTTGCTGATTACCTTTGTGTGTCAGAGGTCTTGAGTTCATGAGAACAATCGAGTTCAATTTCTGTTGGGAGAAAAGATCCAACTCTGATAATTACAAGGTTGGGAGGTTCTAGGAGGGTCTTTCCCTAGGGTTGCCTATATCAGTTGGTAATCAGAGTATCAGGTTAATTCTCTTTTAATTGAAGTTGTTCATATCTTGTTAGTTTGTGTCTTTTGTCAAAAAAAAAAAAAAAAAACTGTAGCGATTACTGTTCATCGTACTGTTCCGAAATACTGTTCATCGTACTGTAGCGTACTGTTCACATTACTGTTCATCCGAGTAAAAAAAAAACTGTTTGGGTGTTGTCTTTTTTTTCTTTTTTCTGTCCAAGTTCTTGGGTCTATTATACTTGTGTTTGGGTTGTTAGGGTTTAAAGACAAAAAAAGAAAAAAAAAAGAGTCACGTACCTTATCTTGTTTTAGTGTTCAAGTTGCTAGAGTATTGCTGGAATTTTCTTTTGAGTATTGCTGAAATTCTGTTTTGCCTATTTCTTGGGAATTGGTTGTTGTTTCTGCAAACCCTAGACACCGCAACATAATTTGGAAAAATTCTTGTGTTTCTTGAACAAATTCTTGAAGTTCTTGGACCACCAAGTCTTGTTTTGAAAATTCTTGAACAATAAACCAAGAACTAGGGTTTTCTTGGAATTGGCATAACCTTTCATCCGTTTCTTGAAGTTGTTGGTGTGATCTGAATTTGTGTTCCTTGAAGAGCCGAAAAAAAAAGAGAAAAAAAAACGAAAGAAAAAAAAAAGGAAGAAGGGAAGGAATTGGCTCTCATACAAAGGAAATCAAGTTTCCAAAAAAAAAAAAAAAAAATCGCGAGTTTCCAATTCTTGGTGGGTTCCCAAATCTTGGTTAATCTCCAAATCTTGGTTGATTTCCCAAAACTTGAGTTTCCTAATCTTGATTGGTTTCCAACTCTTGAGTTCCAATCTTGATTGAATTCCAAAGACCCTAAACGACCTCACCAGCCCCAAACACACCAGATTCTGTTTTCAAAACCAAACCAAACACCTTAGCCCCAAACCGCCTTGGGAGTTCTTGAGTTTCTAAAATCGGTTGAGCTAGTTTTGCAATCCGATTTGACTGAAATTTGAGGACTGGTTCTTGCATTATTTGAACATCCCAAAAGCACCACTTACCCTCCAAAATACTGACCAGAAACTCAGCAAAACAGCAGCTCAAAAAAAAAAAAGTTCCAGCTTCGGGTAGAGTTTTTCTAGGATTTACAAAATTCTGCTTTGTGTCTTATTACTTGCTTATAGGGTAATTAATTCTGGAATTTTTGAGAGTTTGAGTTGTTTTAAGAACTTCGAGAAGGAAAATTGAGAGTGAGTGTGTTTCTTGAGTGATATACGAGTGCTTTGCAAGGTAGACTAGGATACATTTGTTTTGCAGGTTTGACAATATGTCTCAAGAGGGGAACATGGCCGAGCCGTCTGAGACCAACGTGTCACTCAAACTGGTGCTCCAAACTCTTCAAAAACAAGCGGAGAGACATGAATTTGCGATGGCACAAATATCCGACAGGTTGGCTGCCATTGAGATGCGAGATACCGGAGATACACACCATAGGGCTTCGAGTGTTCAGAGTGCTGATCATGATGCGGATGATGAGGGGTATCATTCTCACACCTCATTTCGATCAAGGAGAAGCCCAGAGGGAGCGAGGGAAGGTCGAGGCCGACCTAGGAGAACCGATGACAATCTTGGGTCCATCAAGACCAAGATGCCTACCTTTCATGGGAAAAATGATCCTGAAGCTTACTTGGATTGGGTTAGGCGAGTTGAGCAAGTGTTTGAAGTCCACAATTACTCCGAAGATAAAAAGGTGAAACTTGCAGCTATTGAATTTCAAGATTATGCATCTATTTGGTGGGAGCAAGTATGTGCCACAAGAAGGAGAAATAGGGAACAACTGATTGCCACTTGGACTGAAATGAAGCAAGTGATGAGGAAATGATTTGTACCCTTCCATTATACCACGGACTTGTACAATCGAGAGAACGAACATAAACTCAAGCAAGAGAATGAATCTCTCAAGAGGAGGGGTTCCATGCAATGTACCTCTTTAAAGCCGGTTTATGCAAGAGGTGATAAGAAGGTTCATTCAGCATTTTCTAAGACTAAACTTAGAGTTGAACCACCTCATGCGGAGTCATTTTGGGAGACATATCAACGTCTTCTACACCAAAAACAAATGGAGTCAAATGGATGCTATCAAAGTGAGTTTTCTAAGAAGGAGATAGCTGACCCTATTCCCAACAAAGGAGTATCTCATCCTATTGAACCATTTGTTGAGGAGGTTGATGATGAGAAAACAATCGAGGGCGTTAAACTAGATAAAGAGATGGAAAAATCTGATGAGATGAGTGGTAAAAAGGAAGAAAAGAGAGAAAGTGAGACGATTGTGAGCAAAAATGTGAGGGCTTATTGTTTTTCTAACGAACTTACCTTTGCTTTATTTAGTGTTTCTTCATTTGTGCAGATTAAGCAAAGTCAAGTGAAGTTAGTCATGCCATGCTCCATTCCAAAGTCACTTGTACAATTCACTAGTTTCCATGGAGTTTGTCTTTTAGGAATTGAATCTATTTGGAATCATCTCATGGAACAATTTCAATTCAAATCTGTCCATACCAAAGGGGAATCACGTCAAATCCACCATGAAGGGAGAATTCCGAAATTTGACTCTCATTTGCTACCTATGGGTCATTCATCATCTTTACCTTCTTTTGAGTATAATTTCCATCCTAACACTTGTATTTCTTATCCAGATTTTGAAGAAAAGTGTAAAAGGCTAGCAATGCCTTCTCAAATTGAATCAATTGGTGAAAGGAATGATGAAGTGTCAAAGGGAGTTTTCACACTTAAAACTTGTTCTATACCTTCTTACCATTTAGTTGATAATGTACCATTACTTCTTTACCCGATTTCAAATTTGTTTCAAGTTGAAGTTTATTTTGTTTTTGTAGGTTGTAAAGCTGTCCACAATTTTCCAGTTTTGATTCAAGACTTACAACCTGATTTTGTGCTTATTCCAACTAAATGTGGTGATCTTTCATGCTTATTCACTCCGCCAAAAGCTGGTGGCCAAGTGCTCAATTTGTCAACTTCAACTTGTGCTAGTTCGAGTAACTCTCATGAAGTGGAATTCAATTGTTTGCTACCTTATATGTTGGAAGATGAGAAATTGTGTGTCACGCAAGATCCCAAAGCTGTCCTTCACAAGTTGTTTAGTGCCTCATCCATGCAACAAGTTACTCCCATTTTATCCAAGCAAGATGATTCAAATCAATGTCAACTAGTGCTGGATTTTACACCTTTGCACAATCAAGGTGTCAATGTGAAGATCCATGACCAAAGACTAATTAGAGAGTTTTGGATTGCCACTTGGGATTTTCACACGCCTTACACAAGCTCTTTCCTACCTTGGCGTATGTCCTTGTTTGAGCGCTTCCCGAAGCTGACCAAACGACATGCAACATGGCTCGTAGTCATTCGTCTACTTCCAACACTGCTATCCTTTAAGCGCACCATCGATTTGTGGACAACTCACTTTCAAGAGGAGACTTTGAAGATTCGAGGACGAATCTTTTCGAGGAAAGAGGGAATGATGCGGATACAGGTGTGCAATAATTAACTTCAACCTTGGGTCAAGGATCCTTTGGTCCACATTGGCGGTCCGATGACAAGATCAAGATCCAAGAGGGTGAAGGAAGCTTTACGAGCCTTGATCATTCACCATACAAGCAAGGAACAAGCTAAGTTTGAAGATTTGATGGACCATGAAGTTACTTTGTTCACTTGTACGTTTGAAGTAAAGGAGTGATCTCATACTTGTTAGCTTAGTTGGTAGTTGTTTTAAGACTGTCCCGTTTAGTAGTTGTTAGGTGTTAAGTATTTTATTACTTATCGGGCCTTATCGGAAAGCCTTAAAGAGCTAGCTCTTTAAGCTCTTTTATGCGGACCGAATCTCTTCCAGGTTTATGTGGGCCGGATTTTGCCCTAGTTTTAGCCTATAAAAAGGCACCTCTTGTAAGAGTAAAAGACAGATTATTACAACCAGAAATCGTGAGGAATTTTCCTTCAAGTTCTTAATCAAACTTACTCTTGAATTCTTGAGTTCATGGCTTAGGATTCAAATCAGACTTTATCGATTAGCTTGTTCCCTAATCGTGGTGTCGCTTCATCCATCCTTATTTGCTTAAGGTTGCTGATTACCTTTGTGTGTCAGAGGTCTTGAGTTCATGAGAACAATCGAGTTCAATTTCTGTTGGGAGAAAAGATCCAACTCTGATAATTACAAGGTTGGGAGGTTCTAGGAGGGTCTTCCCCTAGGGTTGCCTGTATCAGTATTTCTTTTGCATTTCTTCTTCCACCTCCCAGGTAGCTTCCTCTACTCCATGATTTTTCCATAATATCTTTACCAAAGGAATCTGCTTGTTTCTCAGCTCCTTCACTTTTCGATCTAACAACTGTACAGGTTTCTCTTCATAAGTGAGCGATTCATCTATTTCGATTTCCTCTGGCTGTAAAATATGAGAGGGGTCGGGATAGTACTTCTTAAGCATCGAGACGTGGAAGACGTCGTGAATTCTGGATAGACTGAACGGTAGTTCCAGGTGATACGCTACCTTGCCAACCCTTTGGAGAATCTTGAAAGGTCTAACGAACCTTGGTTGGAGCTTCTTTCCTCTACCTCCTGTGATGCTCCGTAATAGTGTGACCTTGAGGAAAACACGGTCCCCGACTTCGAACTCCAAGTCTTTTCTTCGATTGTCTGCATAGCTCTTTTGTCGGCTTTGAGCTGTTTGGAGCCTTTGTCGTATCAACTTGAGTTTTTCTCGTGCCTCCTCCATCCATGGGATAGTCGTTGGATCTAGGGCTTTCCTCTCGTCGACTTCATCCTAGTAGATCGGTGACCGACATTTCCTCCCATAAAGTGCTTCGTATGGAGCCATTTGAATTGACGAATGGTAGCTGTTATTGTACGTAAACTCCACTAAGGTCATGTGTTGACCCCAGTTACCCCCAAAATCCAGAATACAGGTCCTTAGCATGTCCTCAAGAGTTTGGATTGTTCGCTCCGATTGTCCATCCCTCTGAGGGTGATAGGTGGTGCTTAAGTTGAGTTTAGTCCCCAGAGTCTCTTGGAATTTCTGCCAAAATCGAGATACGAAGCAGGGATCTCGGTCTAAAACGATGCTCACAGGAACGCCATGTAGCCTTACGATCTCGTCCATGTACACCTGAGCCAATTTCTCCATGGAGTATTTCATGTTTACCGACAAGAAATGGGCCGATTTGGTTAATCGATCGACGATTATCCAAACGGCATCGTGTCCTCGTTGCGTTTGCGGCAAACCTGAAACGAAGTCCACTGTGATGTTTTCCCACTTCCACTCGGGTATCTCAAGGGGTTGTAACAAACCCGATGGTTTTTTATGCTCCGCCTTAACCTGTTGGCAAACGAGACATTTTTGCATGTACAGAGCGATTTCCTTCTTCATGTTATCCCACCAATATGTTCCTTTTAGGTCTTGATACATCTTGCTACTACCCGGATGGATTGTGTATCTGGACCGATGAGCTTCCTCTAAGATCTCCGTTCTCACCGCTTCATCTTTAGGCACCACCACTCGGTTTCGGTATTTTAGAATACCCTCGGGACTGAAGTTGAAGTCGGTTGATTCCCCTTTTTCCACCTACTCTCCCTACTTTCGCACCATCGAATCCTCCTTTTGCGCTTCTTTAATTCGCTCCAGTAGGGTGGATGTTACCTTAATATTACCAAAAACCACCTTATGACTCCCAAAGCAGGGTTTTCACTCGCAAACGGATTCTAACAAATCCCACTCTTTGATCATTAACCCTGCTACTTGAGCCTTGCGACTTAAGCCATCAGCCACCACGTTTGCCTTCCCCGGATGGTAGTTGATAGTGCAGTCGTAATCCTCCAGAAATTCCATCCACCGTCGCTGCCTCATATTGAATTCCTTTTGTGAAAAGAGGTACCTATGGCTCTTGTGGTCTGAGTAAACCTCGAAGGTCACCCCGTAAAGGTAGTGTCTCCACTTCTTCAGAGCGAAAACAACCGCAGCTAACTCAAGATCGTGGGTTGGGTAGTTTTGCTCGTGGGGTTTCAATTTCCTAGAGGCAAAAGATATCACATTCCGGTTCTGCATCAGCACACACCCCAGACCTTCCTGCGACGCGTCGGTATAGACGGTAAACCCGTCTACTCTGTTGGGCAAGACTAGAACTAGTGCCATAGTTAATCTTTTCTTTAGCTCCTGAAAACTCATTTCGCATTTGGCATCCCACACAAACCGACCATACTTCTTTGTCAAGTCGGTTAAAGGACCGGCTAGTTTGAAAAAAATTTTAATGAAATGTCGGTAATACCCAGCCAACCCTAGAAAGCTACGAATCTCCGTGGGGTTTTCTGGCCTCTTCCAATTGCTCACAGCCTCTACTTTCACCGGGTCAACCGAGATGCCCTCATGAGAAATTACATGCCCTAAGAAAGAAATTTTCTCCAACCAAAACTCGCACTTACTGAACTTGGTGTATAACCAATGCTCTCTTAGGGTTTGCAGAACAATTCTTAGGTACTGTTCATGCTCCTCGCGAGTCTTGGAGTAGACCAAGATGTCATCAATGAAAACAACGACAAATCGGTCCAAGTAGGGTTTAAAAACCCGATGCATTAGATCCATGAAGGCGGCAGGGGCTTGGTTAATCCAAAGGGCATAACTGCGAATTCGTAATGCCCATATCTTGAGTTGATAGCAGTTTTCGGAATATCCTCTTTCCTAATCAACAATTGGTAATACCCCTGTCGAAGATCTAATTTCGAGAATACCACTGCTCCTTGCAACTGGTCGAACAACTCATCAATATGGGGCAGTGGATACTTATTTTTAATCGTCACATTGTTTAGCCCCAGAAAGTCTATACACATCCGCAGACTCCCGTCCTTCTTCTTCACAAACAGTACAGGGGCTCCCTAAGGAGACCCACTCTCTTGGATGAACCCTCGCTCTAAAAGGGCTTGTAACTGTAATTTCAGCTCCTTAAGTTCCGCAGGGGCCATCCGATATGGGGTTTTCGAGATGGGCGACGTTCCCGGTAACAGGTCGATTTTGAATTCTATCTCTCTTTCCGGAGGTAGGGTCACTAATTCATCCGGAAATACGTCCGGATATTCCTTCACCACATGCACATCCTCTACCTTTAGTTTATTGGTGGGGGTATTGATTAGAAAGGCTAGAAACCCTTGCGCCTCTCTATTTAATAATTTTCTAACCCGAATACCCGAGATCAAGGCGGATGAGGCTAACCTACCCCTTATATCTAATCTTATGGTAGTCTCCCCAGGAATGCGGAATTCTACTACCTTTCTCTTACAATCCAGTTGAGCATTATACCTAGCCAACCAGTCCATGCCCAAGATTATATCATACCCCTTAATTGACAGGCTGATCAAATCTCCCAGAAATTTTCTCTCTCCTACCCAAACCTCGCAATCCTTATAAACCATGCTAGTGATCAAACAATGGTCCCCGGTGGGGGTACTAACTTCTAGGTCATAAGGTAAACTAGCAAGCTTGATATCAATACCACACATGAAATTAGGGTTAACAAAGGAATGGGTGGCATCGGGATCTACTAAGACCTTCGCAAATCGGTGAAATACAGGGATCGTACCTTCTACGATCTCGGAAAAGTCAGGAACCTGCTGTGGCTCTAGCGAGTACACTCGAGCCGGCACCTTGGGTTTCGTCCCGTCTCCCTTAGCTGGTCCAGCGTTGGTCTTTGGCGGTGGTTGACTTCCCTTTCCATCTTGTTTTAGGATTGGGCAGGTGGCAAACTGATGGTCTGCGCTTCCGCAATGCAGACACTTTCCTTCCTTCTTCCAGCAGTTGTCCTCAGTGTGGTTTGGCTTCCCGCAATACCCACAGGGTCCACGGGACGCCGATCCCGAACCTCGCTGGAAACTTCCTCCCTGGCTTCTTCCAGCTGGGCCACCCCTAGACGGAGCCCCTCTACCTGCGCCCGACTGCCTTCCACCTCCGGCTCCCCATCCGTACTTCGGAGGGGCACTCTTATCCCCCTGCCCGGAACTGCTCCCAGGAAAGTCTCGCTTCTTTGCCTGGAAGTTTCTTACTTGAAGCTTAGCGCTTTCCACCCGTTGGGCTTTCTCCACGGCCTCGCTAAAAGCATTAATCTGGGCCACCGCGAGGTCCTTCTGAATTTCTACGTTCAAGCCCTGGATAAAACGCCTTATTCGCCGCTGCTCAGTCATATTCAGCTCGGGGGCAAATTTGGATAGGCGGGTGAACTGACTCTCGTATTCTGCTACAGACTGGGCCCCTTGGCGAAATCGGATAAACTCATATTCCTTCCGTTCCTGGACTAGAGGAGGGAAGAATTTAGCGTTGAACTCTCGTATGAAGTTCACCCAGGTCCGGGGCGTTTGCTCCCGTTCCCACTTCTACCGTATGACGTTCCACCAGGAACGGGCCGCCCCTTCTAGTTGAAAGACGGCAAAGGTCACCTGTCTTTCTTCGGTGTAGTGCAAGGCAACAAAAATATCCACCATTTTCTCTAGCCACCTTTCGGCTATATCTGGGTCGGGCCCCCCAATAAACTTTGGTGGAGCAAACTTTTGGAATCTTTCGAGAGCTCTGTCTTCGCTCTCCACGTGGTTGCCAGGGTTTTCAGGGTTAGAATTAGAGTTTTGACCCTGTTGCTGCACTACTTGGGCCAATAAATTAGTCATTTGCTGCATGGAAGCAATTATTTGAACGTTAGGGTCAACCCTAGGTTCAGGGTTGGGTCCAGACGAAGTGTCCCCAACGCCCCTGTCCGACGTGGGTTGCCTACTCCCGCGCCCACGTCCCCGACCACTACGGGTGCCATCCATAGAATCTATTCAATCTAGACAAATGTAACTAGAACAATAAAATAACAATACATGTACGTAAGAAACCAAAAGCTTTTACAATAAAGCATATACACATTCCAAAGCAAAGTCACCAAAACAAAGTCAAACAAGGCACATATTAATAGTCAGTCAACTACAACAAAGACAATCCACAAGAGAACGGCATCATCAACAGTAGTATATACATCGCTAGTCCAAACGTACAAAAATGGCTAGCTAAAGTTTTTTCCCAGGTCTACCATTCCCTATCCATCCTATACACAATAGTCAAAACCATTCAAAACCCTAAGACTAACGGCTCAGTCCGTCGTCGGGCCAGTGGACCCACAAACGGGGTGGATTCATCTCCATCCTCGCCCCCTGCACACGAAGCCTCGTCACTCTCCTCCTCGAGCAAATCGTCGCAAAGGTTCAAGATCGACTCGGCTCGAACCCTAACTTTCCTAGCTCTCTTAGTCATACGCTCACGTGCCTCTCCAAGTTGGGCGCAAAGGTTATCCACCCTATCTTGACCTTCGATCACGTCATACTCTAGCTCCTTGATTCGCTCGGTTTGTTTCTCGTTAGCTGCCCTTAGTTGGTTCACTTCGGCCTCAAGTCTAGCGTTATCCTTCGCCAACTCCTTTCGTTTCTCTACCACAGCCAACACTACGGTGTTAGGGTAGGCGTAAGTGTGACGGCACTCACAACGTCGGAGGCGGTTAGCCGGACTCCAACGTACGACGGCCCCTCTTGGCCGAATCTGGTACTTAATCGTTGGGAGCACTCCACGGGGTTGCTCACCAGTAGGGCTACCACTAGGCCCACTATGCCCGTCCATCCTACACCAAAAGAGTAAATAATCATAAATAATCTTAAGGGACACAATCAAAGTAATCCTCAAGTCGAGCATTTCTAACACATCCAGGCCAATTCAAACCTAGGCTCTGATACCACCTGTGACAGCCCCACCTTCCCCTAAGGCGATCCAAAGAGGTTAGCGTACTGCCTGTCCAACTTTCGCCAGGACTAACGGTGTAGTTAAACACGATCTAAAACGTTCCAGGAAAATAAAAGCGCGCTCAAACAAGTCAAAATCACAAAATAAAAGAAACGAAAATCGAAACCGACATGAACAGTGCCGGACACGTTAGAATAGCATACAAAAGTTATCCAACCAGTTTATACAAGTCCGGTTTGCAAATTTCAACTCAAACGAAAAGGTTGGATCAAATTGCACTTAAGGTTTTGCCCAATAAGGAGCTATTCAAAATGTATTTACTCAAGCTCAACTCGGCAACCAAAGGTCCTAGTCTCTCAAAACTTTCAAACCCCTGTAAGGAAAACAAAAGTAATAGGGTGAGCTTACGCCCAGTGAGATACTTTCACTCAAGCAAGGAAGTTCAATTATGCATGGAGTCAATCAATCCCAAAGCATTCAATAAGGAAGCTAAATAAAGTCACATATCAATAACAATGGTAAAAGGATACGGACGGCTCTCAAGAGCCCCTTTCCTCGCTCGCCATACTTGATCGTATCTCATTGATCCTCCGTCAATGTACAAAGCGCAACCAAACGTAGACTCCACTTTACTTCCATTCCTTCCACCCAACATACCCCTACCGGGCCCGAACTCCAAACAGTGGAGAATTGGTAATACTCGAGTATACCGGAATCGAGAGTCTCATACTACAAGATTCCATATAACAGTCCCCATGGCTCGTCAATTTTCACGACCAAACCCTTGCCGGCTCGATTCAATTGACCACCAATAGGGTTGAGCTCAGTGATAACAGTAATGGCCGTTGGATACTCATCCAAACAACACCAATTCCAATATATTCATATACCATTCAAGTAACACAGTAAACAGTCATATGTAAGACATAAAGGGTGAGAGTGATCAAGTACACCCTCGCTTGAACCAATTTCAACGGTGCAAATAAGCATTCAAGGCATCAATTTCAAGTGTAACAAAGCCACATAGTAACAAGCAAGTGAGTGGTACACTCACCAAGCAAGCAAATGAAATTTCATACACTTCCGCCCAAAGAGCGTCTTGAATCACCGTCACGCCCTAAAACATTCAAACAAGCACAATGAGACTTGAATACGAGTCATAAACCGAATCTACATACTACTATAGTAAGACCATATAGAACGTATAAGTGCAAAAATCAAACTAGGGCATGTGCGGAAATGAAGTTTAGGTTGGAAAATAAAAGGCAGATTTACTGTTGCTTAGCGGAATTAACACAACTGAAGCTACCCTTGTCGGATTGAGGTGCAATATACACCATTTTGAAGCTAAGAGAAAGGGATACAATGTTGAAGAAGGCCATTCAGTCCAGATTGTAGTGTAACTAGGTCAAAATTTCAATGTACCAAACCAGAATCGCACAAACAGGTTAGCTAACCGCATTTTGGTTAAATGACCATAATTCAGGCTACCGAAGTCCAATTGGGGCGTTTCCAAGGGAATTGGAAAGCTAAGACACAGAAATACAACTTTTATGTTTTGACCAAAGGTTAAATCAGTACGCATCAAGCTAAACAGACAGCCAGATCGGGTGAAATGTCAACCCTGTTCACCGAACTCTACCTATGGCAGTCCGGGTATTTCTGCCTTTTCTCAGGATACAGAGCTCAGATTGGGCTGAAATTATACAGGAAACTATAAAAGATTATTTCCTACAACTTTCATGTTTTAACCCAAGGCTAATTCGGCCTTCTTCCTATCCAAACAGTACCGGGCAGAATGGGGTTAATTGAAACCCTAATCTGGAATTTTCCGCACAAAGTGGAAATTTTTCGCAATTAGCTACAATTTGCGCACTATGGCTTCATTCTAGACTATCCCAAGCCATCATCCATGGCCACACAATACTAAACATATAAAAATAGAAAAAATCAAGAATAAATATAAAATTCACCAATCTCAACCACAAGTCATGAAATAACACTTAAAACCATCTCTTTTACTCACACAAGCCACTAATTTAACATTACTAAGAACAAAAGAGAGGTTCCTTAATTACTCACCTTGCAACTCAAGAAAGGAACCAACTTAACACCTCTTGCTTCCAAACCACTTCACAATCAACCCCACTACTACTCAACTAAAGGTTTTTATGGAGAAATTGGAAGTTTAAACGGTTGATTTGCTAGGTTGAGCAAGATTGAGGCAAGAAAGTTGAGAGCTTTTCCCTTTCTTTTCTTCTTGAGAGGCCGGCCAAAGGAGTGAAGAAAATGAAGCTTTCTTGGTCAATTTTTGTTTAATTGGTAAAGTGGTGAATAGTGGTCAAAATCAAGATCAACTCACCAAGTGACACTTGTCACTCTCATTAAATGCAAAGCTATCCTTTTGTCTCTCCCACACTAATCCATTTGGGAACCTCTAATTATCTCTTAACACCTGGTAAAATAAACCCGGTATACAAAACTTAACCTAACTGGCCGAATTTTACCGATCTTTCCGCACTAGCGGGTCCCACATCCAGTATACGCTCTTAATTTCTCAAAGACTAACCGATACTAGAAAAATAATTTAAAAACTATATTTACTCATAAAAATTATCTAGAAAATTTTCCTAATAAAGAAAATGCAGAAAAGCATGCACTTAAATAGAATAAAACCTAGAAAATGAGAAAATTTACGGGTTCTCACATGCGTGCTTTAATACCCATGCATTGAGTCGCATGATTAATCTTCTTAGATGTATTTGAGGAATTTGAAATATGTATTAATGACGGTGGCAAAAACATTACCCGAAGTTTCTTACTAAGAAAACTTGGTTTCGAACCATGAAGAAAGGTTTGTATCTTTTAGCTCTAATTTTGAAATTTGGAATCGCATTTTGCCACATGCATATCCAAAACACATTAAAACCCTCGATTTTTTTTTCTCGCATATTATGATTGACTTGATTTGAACAAGAATTTGATTGGTCATTTGGGACAACAGAAACCAGGTTATTTCAAAAATTGTTAACTTTGGAGATCGAATGCCAGTAAATGGTTTTGGACAAATTGAGTCCGAAGATTTTGGAAAATTTAGCTTTTTATTGAAAATATATCTTCCTATTCGAGTTTCGAACTACCAGATTGAATCATTTAACTAGACTTTTAATTGACTCTGGAGTCGATTATTCTTGTGAAAACCCTAGTTTCATGAGTGGTACAAGTAAAATGTGATTGTTGCCCTATAACTTGGAGGTTAGGACTCCTATGGGGAAATCAGTGTTTAATTGTTAATGCAAAGTATAGAAGCTGTGAATTTTGGCAGATCTAGTGGACCTGACAAATAAGGGATATGATATTATCCTAAGTGTGAATTTCGTGGACGAAATTCTTTTAAGGAGGGGAGGATGTGAGGACCCGAAAATTTTCTTATTATTATCGAATATTATTGGCTTATTTAAATATTTATCCACCTGTTTCCTCCGAATAATTTATTTCAACCCTTTTGAACCATTTACATGGAACTATGACTTGCAAATATTTTTAAAATGTTCAGTTAATAAATTTAATTTTCGGAAGCTCGTTTAGTGAGATTTAGTGAATACGTGTTTGGAGGCAATAACCGATTTGAGAGTACAGTGACCTTGGAGATTGAAGACTCATACATTAGTCTTAAAATAGTTATTTTTATGTTTAAGTACTCAAGTATTAGTTAGTGATACTATCGTTATAAGAATTTCTTCGAAATTCCACTCTATCGCGCATAAATCGGAAGTACGCGTTTTCGCGTGCGCAATAAATTGAGGGGCTTTAGACTCTTATTATTGGATTATTAAGGGTGAATAATAATAGTATGAATGGAAGTGCATTAGAGGTTTAGTGCACAAGTGAAACAAACTCGAGAGGAATCAAGCACGAAGCGCGCGCGTACGCATACTATTCCTAATTGACTTTTGAGCACTTTTGGCCACACACTTTAAGCTTCTCAAGGAAACTTCATTATCAGCAAAACACTCCCTCTTTTTCTCTCATAATAGCCGTGCATCACCATAGGAGGAAGAGACCAAAGTTCTTCATCATCTTGCACCATCTCTTGCCCAAATCACCTCAAATTCACACCACACTTTGCAAATAACTTGGAGATCACCTCGAGCTAGGAAGGGAGCTTCATCTCACGGTTTTCTTAAGTTTCAAAGGACCGAAAATTTCTTGTTTGATCATCGAAGGAGGTAAATGGCGATCAACCCCTTGAATCTTAGTTTATGTAAGCTATAT
This sequence comes from Coffea arabica, assembly GCF_036785885.1. NCBI lineage: Eukaryota > Viridiplantae > Streptophyta > Magnoliopsida > Gentianales > Rubiaceae > Coffea > Coffea arabica. The sequence continues at coordinate 39,154,690 of NC_092321.1, forward strand.
TGCACTTGGAAGCTTGTAGCTTCATGTGGGTACCTCTAGATTGTTGTAAATCTTGTGAGTGGGCTCTATGAAATCCCACAATGGACTTGATGAACTGATGTGATGAGTTTGGGTGTTGTTTATGTTGAATTAGTGCTTAAACTAGTGATTATAAGTTGAAAAGTGGAAAGAAACTCAAAGGAAACAAAAGGAAGAAAAAGTGCCGGTTCTGTCCCTGTTTTGCCGCACCTGTTGGTGCACTTTTTTGTGGTCCAATTGACTTGATTTTGATGTAGACATGTTGTATAGGTTGTGTGGAAAGTTTCCACCAAAAATCACTTGATTTAGTTGGCCAAAAGTTGAGATTTCGAAATTTCTTCCTAACTGAAAACGTGTCCAGATGTTGCTCTGGCAGCAATTTTGTATCGACCATAACTCTTTGCTCCGATGTCAAAATCGAGTGCCATTTGTGGCATTAGAAACTAGACACTTCCCATTTTCCAACAGTATAAAATGAATCCCCTGATTCCACTTGAGTGAACCGTACCAGCCTTTCAAAGTTACCTGTCCTGTTTCTCCTCTGTGTTGGAAAATCTGTTATGAGCTGCGACTTGATGCTCGAATATGAGCAAGTTGTCGATAGAATTTTAAAACGATTTCTTCTGAGAAATTGTAGTCTTATGAATTTAGTTTCCAACACCACAAACTACACTCATTTTCAAGTTGAATTGAGTGAGTTATGGCCAAATTACAAAACTGTCTTTGTGAAAGAAAACCCTAATTCTGGGCTGAATTATGGCTAATCTTGATTTGGGACTTGTTATTTCGAAATTCTTGGTGTTAATCACCTATCAAATATATCTTGGATGTTTATTGGATCTTTTCTTCATCAATGAACCATGTTTGAGTTTTCATTGGCCAAATGTTTGAGAAAAGGAAAATGGAGGTACAAGGCAGCTTTGCCTTGGAAATTTGGAAACTTTAATGGTTTTGTTAACTGATTTCCCGTATGAATTTTTGTATGAAATTTGACAGAGGAATAGCCATTATATGGTAATATATTCATGCCAAATTTGGTGCCATTCCTAGTCCATTTTGATGCCCAACTAAAGTCCCAAAGTTTACGTTCCAAATCTGGAAATTCCTTATTCAGTGAGAAAATTTCAGCAACTTTGAGCTGTTATATCTTGGTGCTCAAAACTCCGATTCTTGTTCTGATTGTTGTGTTTTAAACCTTGATTGTAACTCTAATTGAGTTCCGAATTTCAGAGGCTAGTTCACATTCTGTGAATTTTGCCGAATTTCAAAATTTGGCCAAAAACCAACCCCGAAACTGTCTTAGTAGTCCAAAACAGCAACTTTGAGCCGAATTTTGAATGTCATCCATTTGGAATCATGGAAAACTGTCTTCTAAGAACTTGTAGTACTTTGGAAGTAGTTTCCAACGGTATCAAGTTTTCCAATTTTGGACTTACAGTGAGGGAGATACAATTTTCCAAAGATTGCTGGTCAAATCTGAATTTTTCCAAACTTAAAGGAAATTGAGGTTTTCGAACTCTCCATTTTCCTTCGATATCGTTTGACCATTTTACACTTGATTTCAAAGATGAAAATTAGATTTCCTTGTATTATTTAAAACCCCACTTTTGAGTCTCGATTCACGAGTAATTAAGGCTCATTTTCATGACATCTTCTTAGATTGTACATGAGTGCAATCTTCCTCAATAATTAGGGGTTTAAATGATAGTGTGTAATAGTTCATTATTAATTGCTCAGGCACTCAAGAGGACCTTCAAGAGGGTCTCACGAAAAAAGCCTAAACAATCGTTTGTGCTTGCTTCTTGGATTACTTGGTGAGTGTCAAGTGTATGTAAACTTGATATGTGCTTAATTGTTATTAGTGATTGGAGATTTTGAAAATACTGAGTCGAGTGTGTACCTTACCACACTCGGTCTCATTTGAATGAATTATGAATGACTTGATTGAATTGAAATGACTGAATCATGAATGACTTGATTGAAATGAAATGAATGAATCGTGAATGACTTGATTGAAATGAAATGAATGATTGAATGTATTGAATGATTGAATGAAATGATTAATTATGCTATGGCTGCATAAGTCGATTGAAGCGATGTCTCATCGACCACTAAACGATTGTAAGTACCACACCAATTTAGTGGTAGGTACCTCTCGAGTCGTCTCAGTACCCTAAACCTGTGAGAACCCTGAAAATGTATATATAAATATCAGTGCATATTTCATTTTGCATTTGTAATTCCTTAATAAATTTTAGCATTAAATCTAATTGTTTTTAAATAAGTGCGTAGAAATAAATTTTGTGTGCAAAATAAAATAATTGTGCTAAACCATTCAAAATCTTAGTTTTGTTATGCTAAAATTAATACTTCGAAGGTAAAATTATTTCATTGACTTGACAATTAATTTCTTTAAATCCCGATAGCTAAACTTAAATCGTTAATAACGATTAAATGTTAATAGAAACTTTCACGTTAAGACAAAGTCGATAAATTTTAGATAAAAATAATACAAGTATACTAAATACGCGTGGGACGTAGATATTACGATAATTGAAGCCTTGCAAGATTAGTGTATTATTAGAAGCTTAATTTATATTCGGGATAAATTTTGGAGTTAAGATAGAATTAAGGAACTCAAGTGGATATTAGGAAGAGGTGTGAAAAGACTAAAATGCCCTCCATACAATCTCAAAATTTCCATGCAATACAAACACATTTTCGGACCGCATGATTAATCACCACCCCATTCGGCCAATCACCAAAGAGCCAACACTTCCATTTCTGCCGAACACCATTCTTTGTTCCACTCCAACACTCAACCTCCTCCTCAAAACAGCGGCACCATCTCTCTTCCTCTTCATTACTATATTACAAACCACCACTGCACTCCTACTCTGCCTTGTTACCATCGACGAAGGGAGGGAGTGAGAGAGAGCCGCACTCTACAAACCGAGAGAGGGGAATCCGCGAGCTGCAAAACAAATTTTCTGGTTCTGACCGTGAGTTGAAGGAAGAAAGGGAGAGGTCGTGCGTGAGTCTCCTCCGTTTTCTTTTCAACCTCCACCAGCTGCAACCATCTTCATCGCAACACCATTCCAGCTGTAAACCAAAAACCAGGACCAAATAGTGTGCGCGAGCTGTGAGAGAAAAACTTCATAGCTTTCTTGTGCATGAGCTGAGTTCCTAGCTGAGGTAAATTCGAGTCTTAAAATAGCTATTTGCTGGTAGATGAAGCTGTATCTGAGCTTGCATGTGTTGTTTGTGCAGTCAGATGATGAAATCAAAGTTGTGGAAAAATCTGTTTTGGAAGTAAAAGTTTCTGCCGAGAATCTGACTGGTTTAATGTCGCTTCATTTGGTTTAATTTTTCTGTTTTGAGCCTCTAACCATGATTAACTAGTAAATTTCAAGATGATTAAGCTCTGCATGTAGCTAATTAACGGGTTTAACTCAGAAAAATAAAGATGAACAAGAAAACCTGCTGCATGCAAGATCATTCGAGAATAGTTGTAGGAATTTCTGGATTTGTGGGTGTTTATAGCTGCTGACCGAACCTGTTTTGAACTGGATATGATAAGTAAACTCTTTAGGTGGCTTTGCATGTTGATTTGTGCATATTGGATGATTAAATTAGAAGCATAAGAAACCTTGATTTGGAAAGAAATGGACTGCCGAGTAGCTGAAATGAAAAGGCAGCACTAATCTGTTTATTTGGTAACAATTTGAACTGGTGAATGTGATTACCTCACTAATAATAAGGTAATTAAGTCTTGCATGAGGCTAAGTAGCTCGGCTAACCAAGAAAATAAAATGAAAACAGAAAATTTCTTCATGCATGCTCATCCGTGACTAGCTGGACAAATTTCTGGATTTTTGGGATGTTTGTAGTTGTTACTCGAATTCGATTTTGAACCAGAAATTTAATTAGCTAGCCAAAGGTTCACATGACGAATTTGAGAATCTAAAACCATGTTTTAGCCAAGGAAAAGTTGGATTTATAAAACCCTAAGTGCTGGAAAAGTATTGATAGCCGAGAGGTATGAACCAGAATTTTTAGTTTGTCTTTGGAAATTTTAATTGGTTTCTGGAATTTTATTTTATTTTTCCCTTGGAACATAATGGTTTAGAAATACATAAGAGATGTAAATTTTAAGTTGTGTAAGTTGTTTAGCGATGAAATATTTGATATATTGAAAGATTGAACCAAAAATGTTGATATATATAAATGCTGGAATTTCTTTTGTGATAACCGGAGGTTGAGTTGGAATCTCAGCTTGGTTTTGAAATTTTTCTTTGAAGCATAATGGTTGGAAATGCCTGGAATATGTTGTTTTAAAGTTCTATAAGATATGTTGATGTGAAACATTTGAATTGTGGTTTGAATTGATCAAAAATGTTGAAGTGTAGACCTAGAAAATTTTCAAGCGAGTTGATAGAGATAGTAAAGGAATTTTCCAGATTTCTTGTGGCGAATTTTAGTTCTAAAAATGCTGTTTTGAGCTGTAAAATATTTCATGTTCATTGATTTCACTTGAAGCTATATTAAGAGAGTCTTACTTGTATAGTTTGGAGTGACAACTTGATTTTACTATGACTGTAATATTGTGATAAAGTGATCGGTATTGGAATGGAAAATTTTGGAAAATAACTTTGGTGAAATGTTTAATCTGCATTCGATTATGTGCAATGAGATTTTGTTGAGGTCTTGGATGAAAATATTGTCACCAATCCTGCCTTACGTCCATATACCGGTTAGTGATTTTAAACGCTTGAAAGGCTAGCTTTAATTGCTGTGAGAAATAATTGTTGGATGCTAAGAGCTAATGATTGACGAAGCCCTTGGCCATTTGAATGATTTTATACAAGTGATAAAGCGTGATGAAATCAATTGCTAGAATTACTTGAAGTCTTTATATTTATTTTGCTTCAATTGTGAGGTGATATGAAATTGCCAAAACCAAGAGCTAATGATTGACGAATCCTTGGTCATTTATTCCATCTTGATCAGAAGTGAATCTATTGAAAGCCCAGGGCTAATGATTGACGAAGCCCTAGGGATTTTCTATTAAAATGTGATTTTGATTTGCTGGCAAAAATTTGAACCACAATGAGATTTCGAGATGAGATTGAATTTGTGAATTCGTTTCAACCCTGCGAATTCGTGAAGGCTTAAGCAATCTATTTAAAAACTTTTGTGCTTAGCATTAATCGATAAAACTTAGTATTGTACGTTTAAGTTAGAAATTCTGGTGTGAGGATTTTCTAAACCTTGCCGACTCGACGTTTTCTACTTAAGCTTAAATTAGCCTTACTACTTTTAGGAAATGATTTCACCTGGTTCAAAAACTCAAGTCTCGCATTAATTCCTTTTCTTTCGTTAAAAATTTGTCCTTGACTAGTTTTCTAGAGGAAATTTCTAAAATATGAGATTTTAGTGACTTTAGCTAAAAGTGTAGAAAACTTGTTCGGCAAGAAACATTATTTCACGTAAAAACTAGTTTTAGTAACACTTTTACAAGAAAAGGGATATTACAGAAACTTTACAAAGTATTTTACTAGTTTTACTACTACATGGTTTGTGACTTATTACAAACAAATAAACTAGTTATACTGCAAATAATTTTCCTACATAATCCTAGAACTAGTATAGCCAACTTATAGTTTTAAAATTTGGTATTTTAGGGTTTAGCGAGGACGCAGACTTTGATTCCCAGCTTGATCAGTAACTTCACTCTTGGTGAGTGTCCCTGCTTGTTCTATTCCTACGTGATTTAAAGTGCTTTCTTGACTTGGAAATGTGGTACTTGCAAAAGTGGTTTCTGATCCATCGAAGTGAGCAGTGTGTACTTTATCGCACTAGCCTTTCGAGTGGTGACTTGCGTGAATCATTTTTTTTTTATGAATCTAAACGTAGTTATGTCGTTGGGTGAATCCCTCGACGCATGAATCTAACTGCAATAACGTCGTTGGGTGAATCCCTCGACGCATGAATCTAACTGCAGTAACGTCGTTGGGTGAATCCCTCGACGCATGAATCTAACTGCAATAACGTCGTTGGGTGAATCCCTCGACCAATTTTCTAAGGGTATGTCTCGAGCATACTGCTTCCTTAGTCGGTGTTCGGGCCCGGGACAGGGGTACGTACGGTGATGGGTTAGGATTAAAATGAGTGGATCTACACGGACTATAAGTAGTGAGAGTTGACGGAGGGTCAACTACGATGAATGGTGATCAAGCGAGGAAAATGGCTCCTGAGAGCCCCTGTATCCTACCTTGTGCTGTTATACGCTTTCCTAAATGTCCAATTTGGTTAAGCTATTACTCGCTGTTTGATTTACGTGACTGCATGTTTTGGGGCACCACTGAGCTTTAGCTCACCCCACGTTTATTTGTTTTCCTTACAGGTTCTGGAAATTGAAAGCTTTGAAACTTACTCATGTTTCTCTTTTGGGGTGTACTTGAATACTATGACTACTTTTGTGGGCTGTAATGCGTTAACTTGGATAATGTACTTTTTATTTTGGATTGCCACTTGAAGCTGGAAAAGTGTAAACCCGGATTATGACATTTGGCTTGTATGTGTATATATTCGGTCTGTATGAATTTATATGTTTTGGAAACTGTTAGACTTTTTCTCTTGAATGTAACGCGTGAGGTGTTTAGGAGCCGCCGATTGGCTAACTTCGGATGCTGTTATCTTTGAAGTTAATGTGGTGTTAGCAGTTGATTTATTTTGGAAAATCGCTATTGTAATAGCTTGGGTTAATCTTTGAAAGATTTTGGGTTAGTGTGCTTGCGTGAGTCCTGGCGAGAGCTGGGCAGACGGCCCGCCAACCCTCTGGTTCGCCTTAGGGGGAAGTGGGGTCGCCACAAAACCATGCTAAGTCGATTGGAGCGATGCTTCATTGACCACTAAACGATTGTAAGTACCATACTGATTCGGGTGGGAGGTACCTCTCGAGTCGTCTCAGTACCCTAAACCTCTGAACGATAGCAAGTACCACACCGATTCGGGTGGGAGGTACCTCTCGAATCGTCTCAGAACCATTAAGCATTCTAAGTCGATTGGAGCGGTGTCTCATCGACCTCTGAACGATAGCAAGTACCACACCGATTTGGTGGGAGGTACCTCTTGAATCGTCTCAGACCTATAAATTGAGCGATAGTAAGTACCACATCGATTTGGGTGGGAGGTGCCTCTCGAGTCGTCTCAGAAACATAAATGGAATACGTAAAGTGCTATGAATTTAATTATCTACCCGGGTGACGGGGTGTCGTCACGATAAGGTATTGAATTGAACTTGGGCAAAGTAAGCAAAGATTTAGCTCCTGTGAGCTCCTACATCCTACTCAAGGGGGTTTATTATAAATTATGAATTTCTTGAATGCTATAGTTTTCACTATTGTGTAAGTGCTATTGCTATTGAATTACTTGTCTTGCATGCTTTTTTGGCCTCACGAGCATCCGCTCACCCCGTTAGATTTGTTTTCCTTAATAGGAGCTGAAATGGGGGGAATTCTGGAGAAGCTTACTTGATGCTTCATTTGATTAGAATTGTGAATGTATTTGTTTAGAATTTGATTTTGGAAGCTGTATATTTTGGGAATGTAAAGTAATTGGGTAGATTATGATGTAAGACTTGAACGGTTATTAAGCAATTGACCTTCCTTTATCTCTTCGATTTTTAGTATCGATTGGTTATTATTGAGTTTAAATTAAATTAGTACCGAGTCCTGGCGAGAGTTGGGCAGCCGTTTCGCTGATACCCTTGGGTTCGCCCTTGGGAGAAGTGGGGGCGTCACAGCTGTGATTAGTTTTTTCTGTGGGGCTAAATTGCCACGCTTTATTACATCGACCTCTATAGTTTTAATTCCCAAAAGTCAGAATCCTTATGATTTCTCGCAGTTTCGGCCTATTAGTTTGTGCAAATTTTTTAACAAGGTACTGTCTAGAATCCTGACAAATAGGGTGGCTAGACTATTGTCAAAAATCATATCTCCACAGCAGACAGGGTTTGTTAAAGGCAATAATATAACAGAAAATTATCTATTAGCCCAAGAAATTGTGAGGGGTATAGGCAAAAAGGTCAGAGGTGGGAATGTTGCGTTAAAACTAGCTATGGCCAAGGCCTATGATCGTGTATCATGGTTTTTCATTGTCAGTGTCTTGAGGAGATTTGGCTGTGGGGAGAGGTTCATAAACATGGTATGGAGGCTGATGTCGAATGTGTGGCTCTTGGTCATCATTAATGGGGCAGCTTATGGTTGTTTTAAATCGAATTGAGGCCTTCGCCAGGGTGACCCGTTATCACCGACATTATTTATTATTGGGGCAGAGGTTCTTTCGAGAGGTCTAAATGAGCTGGCGTCGCGCCCTAGTTTCCTGGGTTTCAAAGTCCCGAATGGATGTGCGACTATAACTCATCTGGTTTTTACAGATGATGTGATTATATTTGCGAATGGCTCTTCTAACTCACTAAGGAGCATTATGCACGTGTTGGAGTTATATCAAAAAGTATCTAGATAGCTGGTGAATGCGCAGAAGAGTGAGTATTTGGTTCACCTATCTATGTCTGTGGCTCGAAGACGAGTGATTGAAAGGATTACTAAGTTCCCAAGGTGTGACGGCCCCACCTCCCCCTAAGGCGAACCAGAGGGTTCGGCGGGCCGCCTGCCCAGCTCTCGCCGGGACTCAGTCGTTCACTACATTCCTCAAACAGATTACAAGATAAAACTCAAATATTACATCAAATTCTCCAAAATTTACATGTCAAAAGCAAAGCGGAAATAATTCTCAACTGTACATAAAATGATTTCCAAATCCAAATTGTACAAAACATAGGCCATCCAATCACGTGCACAAATACTACAAGTCCTTCCTTCGCCTTGAGCCCTGTGGAGGGGAATAAAATATTTTTGGGGTGAGCTAGAAGCTCAGCGAGTAACCAGTAAAATCATTAAACAAATATATTTCACAATGTTGCATTTCGATCATTTCGATGATGTCATGATTCAGAGATCAAATGTTCGTTTAGTGCTCTCGTGAGCCAGGGAAATCATAGCACTTGAACACCCAACGCTCAAATAGATCATTTAACATTAACATTAACATTAAGAGGGAGCCCCTTTTTGAGCTCCAGATGAACATGAACATAAACAAACGGAGGAGACGTTGGTGTTCAGCACAAGACTCCCCAAGTACTCATTTCAAGCCAAAACATGTCATGAATTCACATGCAAGCACGCATGATATGCAATCGAGTACATAATGCAAGAAACATTTCACAAGTACTTTGGAAATAGTTTAGGGTCACTCACCTCCATGACTCAGAAATCATCCATCAAATATCATTGCCTTGCTCAAATCCAAGTCTTAGATCACAAACTCAATGCAAACAAATCCCTTCAAAGTTCGGACAGCACTTCCCCTGAATTTGCTAACTTTTCCAGCCATCATGGCTTCATTATTTCCTCATCCAGTCCCAAAGGTACACACACAACAACAAGTTCATCCAATAGGCATTCAGCAAGCTCCAAGTAGTACTAGTACAAGTCAAGCTAGGGAAAAGTCCGGAAATGAAAGTTAAGCTCAAAACCAGAAAAACAGTTTTGACGTCATTTTACGGTAATGGCACCAAAGGTACTACGATGGTCGGATGAAGGTACAAGACCCACCGTTTCGAAGCTAAGAGATAGGGGTACAATATTACAGAAGGTCACTCAACCCAGTTTCGAGTGTAACCAGGTCAAAAATGCAAGAAACTATACCAGAATCACAAAAATAGATTCACAGAACGCATTCCAGCGGAAACATCATAACTCAGGCTCTCCAAGTCCAAATCCAGAAATTCCGAAACCAGCTGAAATCTAAGAAACAGGGCTAAATTTCATCAGAAGACCTCAACAACCAATTTCGGAAGCATTCTCAACCAAAATAACCCATTACAGAAGCACTTCTCAATTTCGGGTAAAACCAGAACAGCAATAGTAATTTCAACTTTTCTCATTCCACACTACTCTGATTGACCTGAAATTTTGTATGCACCTCTAAAATGTCATTCCCTACAACTTTAATGTTTTAAGCAAAGGCCAATTCGGCCTCTATATAGGACCTAAAAATTCGGACAGAATGAAGAACATTGAAACCTAGTTTTCCACTTTTCCTTCCAAAACAGAAATTGATTGTAATTAATCACTTTTTCCACCTCCTAGAGTCATTATATACCATTTCCAATCATCATAGATAACCACACAATCATATCCATATGAAAACAGAAAAATCCCCAATAATTATAAAACTTCACCAATTCAACCAAAACCAAGATATAATCCATCAAACCATCTATTTAGCCATCACAAGTCACTAATATAGCATAATCAAGAACAAAGAAAGGATTGCTAGACATGAACCTTGAAATATCAAGAAAGTTGATGGCTTAGTCCTTTGCCTTCTCTAATCACTCCACCACTACCTTCAATCTTCCTAAACAAGTGACTTTTGTGGAGGAATTTGAAAGTTTAACGGTTGATTCACAAGATTGAGCAAGAAATGGAGTTGGAGTTGAAGGCTTTCTTCTTGTATTTGTGCTCCAAGAGGTTCGGCCAAGCTTGCAGAAATTTAGGTGCTTTTTGGGTCAAAATTGAGTATTAGTAAAGGTAAGAAATAATGGTCAAAGTCAAGGTTGAATAGGAAGGTGACACTTGTCACCCTTTAGGTTTAAAACTTATCTTTTTGTCTCTCTAATACAAATATCTTAACACTTTGTAAAATAATATCACTTAATACAAAATTCCAACAAGTTGTCAAAAATATAATGCATTTACCGCACTTGCGGGTCCCACGTTCAAAATACGCTCTTAATTTCTCAAAAACTAACCGATACTAGAAAAATCATTTTAAAACTATCTTTGCTCATAAACTTTATCTGGGGAATTTTTCTAATCAAGAAAATGTAGAAAAGGCAGGGCGATAAAAAAATAAACCCTAGAAAATTAGAAAATTTCCGGGTTCTCACTCTTATTCTTTCGGGGCGTCACACAAGGCAACAGTTTCCTGTTTGGTATCTAGGGTTTCCTTTGTATATTGGTAGGAGTAAAGCGGTTTTTTATGAGCAGGTAGGGCAGGCCGTGCTTGGGAAAATTTTATCTTGGAAGTCGAAGTTCCTGTCACCTAGAGGGAGGGTGGTGTTGATTAAGTATGTTCTTTCTTCTATTCCTCTTCATTTATTATCTGCTACAGTTATGCCGTCTTCGATGTTTAGAGCTATAGAAAAAGTATGCTCAAATATTTTATGGGGAATCTCAGATGATGTTGCCAAGTACCACTGGATACATTGGTCCCATTTGTGTTACCCAATTGAAGAGGGGGCGAGTAGGATTTCGGAAGTTGAGAGATGTGTACACATCATTCTCTTGTAAGTTATGGAGGACATTTTGAAAGGGATCATCCCTTTGGTCGGCTTTTATGTGAGCAAAATACTGCATGGGCATACATCTGTGCCATGTGAATATTTCTCCCTTCAGCTTAGCGACTTGGAAGTGCATGGTAAATGTTAGTCAGTAAGTCAAACTTTTCATGAAGTGGTTGGTGCATGAGGGGTCGTGTAATTTTTGGTACGATAATTGGGTTGGGAATGGAGTATTATTTCTCAAGCTGGCCAATGTCCCAGCTTTGTCGTTCAAGGATTTTTTAGCTAATGGAAGGTGGGATTTACAGATGTTGACTAGGGCGTTGCCACCGAAGCTCGTTCCAGTTATTCTACAACAGCCAGCTCCAGATGGTAGGGCTACAGACGAGGTCGTTGGGATGCCTGCCAAGTCTAGGAGGTTTTCGTTATCATTAGCATTCAACGAGGTCAGACAGGCTCGTAACACTTCTTTTGTTTATTTCAATATTTGGAACCCCGATATCCCATTGAAGGTATCATTTTTTATGCTGAGATTGTTGATGGGGAGGTTGCTTTTTGATGATGTATTGGGAAAGTTTGGAATTTACCTGCCTTCCAAATGTTTTTGATGTTCTACATCAGCGGGAGAGACTATAGAACATGTGTTCTCCGAGGGTCAAGTGGCAACGGAGGTATGGACCTATTTTGCTAGTAGATGTAGAATAATGTTTTCAGCCTCCACTATACGGGTTCAATTAGGTGATTGGTGGTTTTCTGCATATAGAATGGAAAGAAGTAGATTTGAAGAAGCCGAGGAATAAAGCAATATTTGAGGGGAATACACTCCGTAGCGAAATTATTTGCAAAACTATCTTCCAGGATGTTAAAACAACTGTGGAGATTCACTTCAAAATGGTTACAGAAGGGCAAAACTTCACTCAATTTCTCAATCTTCTAGAGTGTTTGACTACAAAATGGTTTCTTGGAAAGTAAGTTTAGAAGTTCTATTGGCACTTAATACAGATGGGTGCTCCAAGGGGAATCTGGGAGTGTGTGGTGGTAGGCGAGTGTTATGTGACTACAGTGGAAGGATGTTTTATATGTTCTTAGCATATCTAGGCGAGACTTCTAGTCTAAGGGCAGAGGTTTTGGCTATTTTGCTTGGTCTTCAGTTGTGTTCGCAGCAAGGTTTTAGCCAAGTTTGTGTCCAATCTGATTCGTTAGTTCTAGTGGGAATATTGCAGCAGCGTTTGGATTGTCCTTGGCATATTCGGAGAGAAGTCTGACAGATATGGGTTCAGGAGCTTTTACTATCTCCCATTGTTTTAGGGAAGCGAACAAAGTTGCTGATGCATTATCAAATGAGGGAGTCTCTCATCCTCAGGATTATATTTGAATCTACGACACCCTATCTTCGGTGCCCCAATTGGCTCGGAGGGCAGTTAGGCTGGATCAATTAGGAATGCCTTCGTTTAGAAGGGTCAGAACTCTCTGAAACCTTATGTATGTGCATGAGCGATGTTTGATTTTGTTACATGAATAAAATTTACGGTGACGTCCGTCCCCGTCTACGAGTTAGCCAAAAAAAAATGTAAAGATTTTTTATAGCAACTAAACATTGATCTTCTCAACTAAATTCCTTAAAACTATGATCATTTGACTAAGTGAATAATCAAATCTCTAAAGACTAGGACAAAAGAAACAAAATATCCCTTCCTTAAACTAAAACGTAATTTAGTTTACTCTTTGCAAATGCTTTAAACTAGATCCTTCAAAGTGCAAACACTGATCAATCTTCTCATATTATGACAAGGATGAAATTCTATGTGCTTGGTGAACATATCTGCCAATTGTAATCCACTTTTACAATACTTCACATCAGTAATCCCTTCATTATTGAGATCCCTCAAAAAATAATATTTGACATCAATATGCTTGCTCCTTCCGTGTAGCATGGAATTTCTGAAGAGGTTGATGGTTAAATTGTTGCAAAAAAATTTTAGCAGGCCCAATTTGTTTGAATTGTAACTTCAAAAATTTTCACAACTAGACAGCTTAACAAGCAAAACCTATTCAAGTAATAAATTCAACTTCTGTAGTAGATAATATGACGAATTGTTACTTTTTGGATGACCCAGAAACAGCTTTTATGCCATCATGAAAATATAACATGTAGTACTCTTTCTATCATCTTGATCTCCTGCATAATCATCGTTAGTAAATCCAAACAAATCTAACTTTATATTTTTCTTGAAAAATAGACCATAATCTTTAGTTTCTTGCAAGTAACGAAAGATTCTCTTGGTAGTTAAAAGATGCACTCGGTAGGTTTCTCTATATATGTACTTATTAGACTCATAGCATCAAGACGGGTCTTGTTGCAATTAAGTACATCAAACTGCTTACAATTTGCTCGTAAAGTGTGCTATTGACCTTTTTTCTTTTAGGGTCTTTATTTAATTTCAAACGAAATTCAATTAGAATGCTTTTAGGATTGCAATCCTTCACTAGAACTTATCCAAATTTCTCAAACATTTTTCTTTTTACAAACAGAAATTCCATCAGTGAACTTAATTACTTCTATGTCAAGCAAATAATGTATTGAAACGAGATCAAACATTTTAAATTCAATCATTGTAGACTTCTTGAACTCATCAAATATGACACTATTATTTCCAACAAATATAAAATCATCCACATACAAGTAGACATTGAGCATTTTTTTCATCTCTAATTTTAAAAAAAATGTGTATGCTCATATAGACATTTATGAAAGTCTTCTTTCAAAAAATAATTTTGAATGTGACTATACCAAGTTGGTGGGATTTTTTCAATTTATAAAGAGCTTTTTTAGTTTATACACTTTATACTCATTTTCAACTTTAATATAACTAAGAGGTTGATCAATAAATACCTGTTCTTTTAAATTTCCATGCAAGAATGCTGATGTGACATCTATTTGGAAATTGATCATATCTTGCAATCAGAGTAAAAAAATTTTTGTACTCGATTCAATATTATTGCTTGTATTTTGTAGCCACCAATCACATCTTGTACTTGTCAATTTTACCATTCTCCTTTACTGTTGTTTTGAAAATCCATTTTATACCAATAATTTTATGTCCTTTGGAAGATATACTAACTTCTAAGCATTATTTCCAATGCATTTTGCCATTTAGACTCTTTAACAGCAGTTTCAAATGTTATAGGATTACAATGTAAAAACGATTTGATCTATTCCTATTACCACATATTCCATCATTTGTGTTGGGATCTTCTGAACATGATAAATATCGACTATTTCATCAAAAGTTTCTACTCCCGTTGTGAAGTTTAAACAATTGTTAAGACTCTATATGATGAATTTTCAAGAATAGAGGTCACTGAAATTTGTTGATATATAGATTCTTGCTCTCTTTTTTTCCAACTTCATAGTCAAAATGACCAATGTAGAGTGCTATCATTTTAATTCCAAGTTATCTTCTCATCAAAAACAATGATTCTACTAGTCACAATTTTCTTAATTAGTGGATTAAATAATTTATATCTTTTGGATCCCTTACTTAACCTAAGGAAGACACATTTTTTGCACTTACCATCAAGTTTCTTCCTTTTTTCATCTATAACATGTACATTAGTGATACAACCAAAAATGTTGACGTAATATACATCTAGTCTGCACCAACTTAAAGATTCTTCAAGTGTCATGTTTTGAACAGTAAAAGTAAGACTTCTATTCAAAACATAGATACTCTAATTCACTTCTTCTAGCCAAAAACTCATAGGAATTTTTTCTTTTACTAGCAATCTTCTGGCTATTTGTAAGATAGTTCTATTTTTTCTCTATTACACAATTTTGTTGTGGTGTGTAGGTAATTGTGAGTTCTCTATAATAAACACGAAGAGTTTTAATGATTATTCCTACTTCATTTTCAACTTGTGACTTAAAACTCTCAAGTACACAAAGATTTTAGATTTTTCTTGCAAAAAATAGACCCATGTTTTCTGAGGATAGTCGTCGATAAAGGTGATAAAGTATTTTTTTACCTCTATTAGAATATAGTTTTATTGGTTTGCAAATGTCAGAATGAACTGACTACAAAAATTTCTTTACTCTCCAAGACTTTACTTGAACAAATTGAACACAACGTTGTTGTCAACAACACATGCATTACAAATTTGGGAGAAATGCCAATTAGAGGAAGACCCCTCATCATGTTTTTCTATTGAAGACTTTTTAATCACTACAGTTCATGTAACCACAATAAAAATGTCAAATTTTTTACTTTAACTATCAAGCAAGGTTGAGATACATATTGGAAACAACCTGTTAAAACCAATTTGAATAACTGCAATAACTCTCTAGAAGGATTATATATTTTATGAGTAACCTTCTAAGTAGTTATTACATAATACTTTTCTAACAATTGACCAGCACTTAACAAGTTGCTTTTTAAGTTAGAAACATAAAAAACATTGAAAATAGTTTCCATAAAATCATTCTCAATTTTAATATTAATATTACCTTTTTCCATTACATCCATAATTGAACAATCACCAAACCTTACTATGGAATGAAAGTCTTCATTTAAGTAAGACAAAGAAGATGACTTTTGCACATGTGATTGCTACAACCTATATCAATATACTATACATTCGACTGAAATTCCTGATCAACATGAATTACCATCAATAAAGTTTCCACTTTCCTTTTCTCTACAAAATTTGATTTTTCTCTCTTTATTTTTTACTAGATAATTAAGTATAACATTCAAATTAAAAATGACTAAATTTATGACATTTAAAACATTTTACATTAGATTTGTCAAGTTGCTAACCCCAACCTTTACCTTTATCTTGCATTTGATCATCATCAATTTTGAGATACTGGTTGGTATCCCTATACCTTCGATCTCCCTTTCCTATTCTTCTATCTCTACCTTTGCCTTTTTCTCTTTCTCTTCCTTTGGAACATGAGGAATAATTAAACATGGAAGCATTTAAAACATGCTCCTCTATAGATGAAATTTATCTTCTCTTCTATTTATAGACCAATAAAGAACTTTGAAATTTGTCAAGGAAGAGTGCATCTATGCTTTTGGATTCTTGAATCTAGCAGAACAACATAATCAAACTTCGGTGTCAAGAAGTGCAATATTTTTTCACTAATAGCAATATTTTCGATTTTCTCACCATTGAATCACATGTTGTTGACTATTCCCATGGTCCATGGACAATAATGGTAATTGATTCATCATACTTCATTAGAAAAGTTTCAAAATCTCTTCTCAAGACTTGAAGTTGTGCATTTTCACTTTAGAAACCTTGATATTTATTTTTTATTGAATTCAAAGTGTTTTTGAAAGTTTCTTTACTAAGAATTGTTACCAAGATAGACTGTTTAATGTCCTTAAATAAGTAATTCTTTACATTCAAATCTTTTAATTTCAATGCTTTCAACTCTTATTATTGTACACATATAGATGCCACTCTATTAGGAGATAATACGACACCAAATTCAACAACATGTTAATACTTTTTAGATCTCAAACTCTCCATCATTATGTTCTAATGATTATAGTGACCATCGAAACGTGGAATGGCTGGTTGAACAAAATCTTTAGAAGTAATTGGTGAACTACTATTATTTTTCTCTCTATTTCTAGGACTTTCACTAAGAAGAAAAAAAAATTCTTTTAGTCTTTTTTAATTAGGTATTGGTATCACTATAAGAATAAGTAGAAGAAAACAGGGAGAAATCTCTTTTCATTCATCAACACTAAATCCTTTATACAGGATATAACAAAATTAGCATCAAAGTAGAAATAATTTGTAGAGATTTTTGTGGCAACTAAATCTTGATGTTCTCAACTAAATTCCTTAGGGTCCGTTCAATTCATGGACTATGATAGCATGGGATCACTTATTTTGTGTCATCCTGTATTTGATTGTCTTTTATAAGTGAGATGACACATTCCTTATAACCGAATTAATAGCATCTAGAGGGGATAAAATCATCCAATAGTGGGTTTGATATTACTTATTAGGGGATGATTAAGAGATGTGATAAAAAAATTTTAGAATTTCTTACCTTAACAAAACAAAACCCTTGACTACGACACATCTCTCTATCAACCTTCAAAATTAATCTAGTTTTTCTATCAACTCTTGTCTATCTATTCTTTAGTTTACAATCTCCCTCTCTCTACTACCATTCCTTTTTCATGGCAACTCATCTATCAAGGCATCTCATTTGTAACAGTATCTAGCCTTTGAATGTACCATATCTATTATGAAAATATCTTATCTATTGAAGTTCAGGGCTTTTTCTTAGTTTATTTTCTTGGGTGATTTTCTATCAAATTTTTGATCATTTTTGTTTATTAAACCCAATCTGTCATGATTATCTTGACTTTTTTCATGAAATATTCAAAAAGTCATTATTAAATTCAAAGAGAATATTCCATGAGAAAACTCAAGATAAATTTTTTTCACTTTCAAAGGGTCAAAGAAGCTTGTAACTAAGACTGTTGTCCACAATTTGATATTCATTCTTGTTTTATTTTCATGAAAGCTATTTGATATTCTTGATACTTTCCTATGTAGTGCTATTAACCAATATAATACACTTGAAAAAGAAGTCGTTTACTTTTAATCTTCATTAAATTTAAACATTAATCAACATAAGCAAGATAAGTGTGAAAGGAATTCAACCACTAGTTTTCATTGTCGCAGAAGCACGTGATATGTACATGATTTCTTTTTCCTGATTCTTTTGTGGTGCATTATGCAAATCAACAATTAGGGTCAAAATAATAAACATTTCTTTCAAAGAGCCATCACTTCTATCATTTCTCTCTCCCCTCTTCCTCTAATATAAAGCACAACCACAACCTACGTAAATTTTTATTGCTACTTCTCTCCTTTTTCTCTTCTTCTCGAAAATTTTCACCACAATCTTCTTTCGAACCTTTGGCTTCCCTCTTATATCCTCTTAGTTTCATAGTACACAAGTAGAAAAGAAGAACTTAAGTGGTTAGAAGTAGTATTTTTCATTTTTTTCCTCCACCACAGGCGGTGGACTTGACCAAGAAAATTCTTTGATAATGTGCTCTTTACTTTCTCTTGCTTCTTCGTTCCTTTTTACTTCCTGCTCTCTCTCCATTCTTCTTGAATCTCTGTTATTCATTTCTTTGCTAAATCTTTCAAATTTTAATGTTGATTTCTTCAAAACCACCCTAAGTTGGAGATTATTTTTAAAAGATAATGACTTTTCTTTGATTTTTGTTTATAATCTAACCTTCTTACATTGTGATTTTCTCTTACTCGTTCTTTCTCATTCTCTCTCTCATTTTTACAGCAAAAATAAGACATTAGTGACAGAAGTTGAAAAAAAAAATTATTCCTTCTTTCAAATACTACTTGAGTACCTTACCTGGATATATTTATGAATAACTATAATTCATTTTTTATTGTTGGGCCTGATACATAGATGAAGAATGGTGGGACTAATTTAGACAATAAACTGGTAGTTGGAATATGAATTATGCACTAGGTATAGTAGCAGCAATAATCCTAAGTTTTAGTAATAAGAATGGTTTATTTCATGAAAACTGTGGTCCATCAATCTTTTGTTTTGATAATCAACAAGTCAAAATGATGATTTGAACTACTATATTTTCAATAAGAATCTTGTTAGAATAGGTGTTCAATCATTCGAAAAAAAAGAAAAGAAAATCAAAAAGGAACAAAAGTTGTCATTGTTTGTTGGACGCAATTTTAGATGCACTCAACAATATCAAATATCCAAAACATTTTTAAAAAAGTAACATCCAATCTTCAAACACAATTTACAGGAATAGAGATTGGCCATCCAAATATAGAAAAAAAAAATATCAACTTTGATCGAATGGATCTCTCCAATGCAAATTATCTCTGTCAACCATCCAAAAAATTCGAAACTCAACTTGAAACTTCTTAGACTCGTGTGGACACACCTTCAGATGAAGAAGGGTTTCCATCAGCCATTTGAATATTTAAATAGGAACTACCCTCAGTATTGATCGAATAATTGTATCAGACACTGCCTCAATGATCAGACATCTAATTGCTCCAACTATTAACTTTTCTACATTAAATGCTTAACTATTGAAGGGCATTTTGGACCAAATTTGGAGTCCTATAACTACCTTAAAGTCTGAGTTTAAAATGAACTTTTGCCTGCACTAATTATAAGCTTTTAAGAGTAATTTTGGTAGAAGATACTCTCCTTTATACACTTGTATTCTTTGTCAAGTCGTAAAGCTTAGTGTAGTTCTTAATTGGTTGGGGACATTCAATTGTAGCATAGTGAGGGTTAACTTGAATGAAGTTGTAAAACTCTTTGGTTCAACTAAAAGGTAATTAGAGTGACCAAATAGTGAATTTTTATATGTATAAGGTCGTTTGCTTCACCAATAATTGAAAAATCTACTAGTGGATTCAACTTCAAGTTTGGAAAAAGTTTGAAAGTTTGTTTGGTTTGCAATTTCCTTTACCTTTATTGTTTTCTCTTTCACTACTTGATTGTCGGACATCCAATCCTTGCATCTAATTGGTAGATTTCCTTTTTAATACTTCTTGATTTGTTATCCTCCTTTTTCCAATTTGCAAGATACATGTTTCTAATTATTTCTCATATAATAATATCAGTTCAAATCATCATTTTATTTCATTATCATCAAAACTAAGGATTGATTAACTTAAGTCTTCAATCTCCCCCTTTTTAATGCTGATTTCTTTGATAAATTCAAATAAACTTCCCCTAAATACAAACCCATTTTACAAAGAAATATCATTCAATCTTCTCTCCCTTTTGACATCATCAAAAAATATAAGTATAAAGAGATATAATACAAAAAGAAAAAATTGCAAGAAACTCCCCCTAAAATTAAGGCTATATTAATTTTCATCAACATGAACCAAGGAGCATGCAATAGTATCATCAAAATAATACTTGATCAACAATTAAGCATAGATGATGCAACTACCTCAATCATTATGAGGTTAAAAACATTCATTCAAATGCTAAGTAGACAAATAATATCACAAATTTGCAACACTCAAGATTTGAGATAAGTATCATAATTCAACCTTTGAAAACACACCTCATCATAGACATAATTTTGTATCCATTTGGAAAGATTGTTACCTCTATAGTCTTCCATATTTACCTTACATTCTTACACTCTTTTTCAAATTTTCAAATTCCTTGTTCTTTTGACTCCAAGTGACATATTGTAACATTTTTCAAACTCCATTTGGATCAAATTTCTTCTTGGATACCTACACAAGAGAATTCACTTTTGGTACCCATTTATTCTTAGATTCATAGGGGTTAGTTTTATCTTTCAATACCCAAATGACTTTTATTTCCAAATTCACATTTCTTTTCACATAATACTCTCTTTTTATATGGCTATGTTGGTAATGATAATTACATAAAATATGAGTATTTCTCACATGAAAAGATCTAACAAAGCATAATCCATCTTTTCTATAGGTAGTAAAATTTGTATTAACCAAAATGTTCCCAATATTTTTCTTTTTCTTTTTCAAAACACCTTGTTTCTCTTTTCTAAAAAATCACTAAAATCATTTATTTTTTTCCTCAACAATATTTGTTCTTCTTTAATCTTTTTATAAAATTTTGTTTTCTCATCCAATTTTTTTTTCAAAATACTTTGATTACAAACAATATCAACTTTAAATTTTCTTAAATCATCATTTTTCTTCTTTAACTTTTTATGTTCTTGAAAAAGATTTGAATTTTTCTTTAACAAAGTATTTATCTTGATTTTTAAGTCTTTAATTTTTGCATAAAATTTCTTCAAACTATCATGCAATTTAAAAACAAATGATTCAATATCATCATCATTAGAGGAATAGTTAGAACATACCTCATCATCTCTAATGGTCATAAGTGCCATTTGACCTTTTTCATAGTCTTTTTCAATCTCACCATCCGAATTGCAATCATTCCATGTGATTTGAAAGTTGTTGAAGTTTAGTCTTCTATTTGCTCTTGTTTTGGTAGAATTTGAGAATTGGTTGTTGTTTGGTCCATCTCTTCTAAATCTTCTCTTGTTGAAGATACTTTTGAAACTTTTGGTGAAGAGTACAAAATCATTGTCATCAAATTCAATGTCTTCACCATCTATGGAGAATGAATCATCCTTCTCTTGAGAAGTTTTGAGAGTTATGCTTCTCTTACCCCTTCCATTTTCCTCATCTTGCACTTTAAATTCAAGTTTCAACTCATAGGATGTTAAAGAGTTTATAAAAGACTCAATAGACATAGAATTTAAATCTTTAGCCTCTCCAATGGTCGTAACTTTACTCTTCCAATCTTTGGATAAGATATTCAAAATTTTTTTTTATTTTTCTCGTCCAAAATATATTCTTTACCAAGAAATTCAAAATCTTTTATAATGTTACAAAATCTACAATACATCTTATCAATATTCTCATGAGGTCCCATTGTAAAAGTTCATATTTAGCAACAAGTAGAGATTTCTTTTGTTCTCTAAGATCTTGGTTACCTTCATGTATTTCACACAATTTATCTTAAATTTCTTTAGCAAATTTACAATCTTTAATTCTAGTAGATTCATTGGCATCTAAAGTATTATACAAAATATTAATGATTTTTGCATTTACAGTAAGATTAATCTTGTCTTGAGCACTCAATTCATTCTTAGTTTTAGATCTATTTTTACCCGTATTTGCATCCACAATAGTAACTTCATAAGGATCTAGATTAACAATAAACCAAATCTCAATATCAATAGATTGTAAGAAAACTTTCATTCTTTGTTTTCAACTACTAAAATATAAGCCACTAAACATAGGTGGTCTAACAATGGATTGCCCCTCTAAACCAATACCAATTGTATCTCTAAGGGACCAAACTCTTATACCAATTGTAAGATTCAAAGACAACCTAAGAGGGGGGTTGAATTAGGTTATCCATACAAACCAAGCAAATAAAACAAGTTTTCACCAAATAACTGCACTATAACTAATTGCACAAATTCACAAATATAAAACAAGTGAAGAGTAATAAAGATTGCACAATTAAGTAACAAAAAACGAAAAGAAAGAAATAGAAATCCAAGCCAAAATTTTCAAGTTTCTTCCAAATTTAAAATTAACTCCAATCCAATAACCTCTTCAATTGATGATGTTGCAAACCACCTTGTATATAGAAAGGATCACTCTTTATTCACCCCAAACACTCTTTAGTTGAGTCAAAGAGTTTAACAACACTCCTAATTAAGCCTCACTATGCTACAATTGATTACCAACTGACCAACCAACCAACCAAGAGTTATTATACAAGTGAGACTCACCTTCACAAGATTTTACTTCTCTTCAATGAGAAACCTCACAAACCCAATAACTTTCCCCACACCTATATAATATTCAAAGTATTTTTCTACTCAAAAATCACTCTTGAAAACTTGTATCTTATGTAGGCAAAAGTTTTATCTTCTTCTCATACTTGGAGGTATTTATAAACAGTGAAACTATACCTTAAAAGTTCCTCCAACGGTCAAAAAATTAGTCGTCAGAAAACTAGCCGTTAGACATATCAAACGTCCAAACTAGTCGTGTCAGGCGTCCAATCCTCTGTAGGACATCCGATCCAATTGTTCTATGTCCGATAGAGAACAAAATGTTCAAATTTGAACCCTTTTTATGCCGGATGGCCGATAGAAGGAGTGAGTGTCCGATCGAAATGTCCGATGAATACTCGCTGATTGTCAGACGTCTGATACTTTGCTAAGCGTCCGATCCTTGCGTCTGATAGGTAGATTTCCTTTTTAATCATTCTTGATTTGTTATCCTCTTTTTTTTCAATTTGCAAGATACCTATCTCTAATCATTTCTCATATAAAAACATCAGTTCAAATCATCATTTTATTTCATTATCATCAAAACCAAGGATTGATCAACCTAAATTTTCAATTAGTGCTTTAGAGAACCAACCCAAATTCTCATAGGAAGTGGCCCCACTTCCCCACTTATAGAAGTGAGTCTATCAAGGATATTCTTATAATCCCACCCATAAGGGTTATAGAGCTCATTAAGGGATTAAAAATCTCAACCTCACTTTTCGTCATAGGATCACAAATGCACTCACATCATAGGGATAGACAATATAATCAAAGTAATGCATATTAATCAATTAAATCACTCCATGATTTATTTGTTTCCTACCTAGTTCTTGGGATCTCCAGTCCTTAGGTGATTGTATCCTCATAGGTGATTTTTAACATATATTGGGTTTTGTCTTATCTCCCTCGATGTATATCATATCTTTGATACAAGTTTGAGATTTATCTTTTACACAATAAAATAGCAAAGATATGAAGTTCTGAAATTGTTTTTTCAAATAACCTTTCTTAGTGGTCCAAATGTGGTGAGACAATATCTCATTTATTTATAATTGACAAATAGAATAGGCATATATTTGCTCACATCAAGTAAAGCCACATTAATTTTCATTATTTCTATTATTTTTTCAATGGCTAGTAATTTAGTAACTTACTAGGAGCCACTCTCACAATTCTAAATGAAATTTCTTTTGCAAGAATACTTCATAAGTAATTCAACTCTATTCAAATTATGCCTCACTTTTTAATTTGCACAACTCAAAGTAGAGATTAAGAAAATTCAAAAAAAATATAATAGTCAATGCAATATCATGCTTTAATTTCAAAGTTCAACTTGCAAGTAATGCAAGTCCAATAATGAAAAATCTCAAGTGTTTCAAAATTCATAACTACTAGTTTAGTTAACATCCACTATCCGCCTTTCCATCCAAGCATAGTCTCACTATAGTCATACTCGGCAAAGAAATAAAGAAATTGTTTATCTCAATCCGTAACTTTTGATGATTACAAAAAATGGATGTTACTAATATTCTCTGATTAGATCTTTTCAAAATTGGAGCAGAACAGATTCAAAGGCTAACATGTGCTGAAATAGCTGTCGGATGCACATAAAGACTGCATCGGCCGTCCGACAATCATTAAGTAACTTCGGACGCATGAAGAACCCACTCTCGGACGTCCGAAGATGATAAGCCAAGCTAATTGACCTCGATCGGACGTACAACACCTGAGTACCGGACGTCCGATAAACGTTGCGACACTTCGGAAGCAAAACACTGGAGGCACTGGACGACCGAACGAATTAAAAGAGAATTTCCAGTTTTACATCATACCTTCGGACGTATATTCTGGAGGTACAGGACGTCCTAAACATTTCAAAAAAACTTTTTGAACTCACTGCTTGTGTTTGGATGCAGAAAACTAGCCTACCGGACGTCCGACACCACCAACGGCTAGTTGACTCTTCACCTACCTTCTATCCGTTGGCAGCATTAATTGAAGAATTTTTTGGTCTCTTATAAAAAGAAAAAGTCAACCACTTCAAATAACTTTCGCACATTGAAACTACATCAGATCTTGAATGATTCAAGTGTGAGAATACTCTTTAAAGAAGATTTGTACTCTTAGTTGTGGAACTTTCAATAAACTTTTCAAGTGTGTTTCTTTTTCTTCAATAGTGTAGATTTGTGAGGGTTATCCGAGTGATAGTAAACTTCCTTGCTTGACCAAGTGTGGCTTGGGGTGAGAAGGAAGTGATCCTTCCTTTGTACACAAGAGATTGGTTGTAAATTGATCAACTTGAAAAAACTTGCTATATAAAGTGGTATTCAAACTCAAGTGGAGTTTGAAACTTGGTTTGCTATTCTATCCTTTTATTTACTGTCTTGTAATATAAATTGTCTATCTCTTCTACTCCCAAGCACTTGTGCTTCCTCATCAATTTCTCTATTGTGTGGTCCTTTAGAAAAAGAGGGCAAGTTCTCAAAAAATGACTCATATCTTGGCCAGTTTTTAAACTACCTAATTCACCCCCTCTTAGATTGTCTTCGATCCTTACAATTGGTATCAGAACTTAGTCTCCTAGAGATTAAGCTCAATCGGTTTTGGAGTAAAAATGACAACCAACAATGCCATATTTTTTAAGGACAATCCGTCACTAGACCCCTAATATTCAATGGATCAAATTATGTGAGTTGGAAGGAGAGGATGATTATTTTCTTACAATCTATTGATATTGAGTTGTGGTTTATTGCCAATGAAAGTCCTTATGATGCCTCTATTATTGATGAAGTTGCTCATAGGTCGAGACCAAAAACAAGGAGTGAGTTGACTGGTGATGACAGAACTCATCTTACCTTAAATGCCAAGGCTATGAATGTATTATACAGTGCTTTAGATTCAAATGAGTGTATTAGAGTCAAAGGCTGTAGATCTGCTAAAAAATTTTGGGATAAACTCAGAGAAATCCATGAAAGAAGTGAGAATGTAAGAGAACAAAAGAAGTCCATTCTGGTCACTAAATATGAATCTTTTAAGATGGAATCTTATGAAAATATTGACAAGATGTATTGCAAATTCAATGATCTTATTAAGGATTTAGAAGTACTTGAAAAGGATTACTCTCTAGGTGAGAAAAATAGAAAAATTCTGAATGCTTTATCCAAGGATTGGGAGAGTAAAGTGACTGCCATTGAGGAAGCTAAGGATCTAAATACCTTGCCCATTGAATCTCTTATTAATTCTCTAACTTCTTATGAGTTGAAACTCAAGTCCAAGGTACAGGAGGAAGAAGATACGAAGGTGAGAAAGAGTATTGCTCTAAAAGCCTCACAAGATGAAGATGATTCAGCCTCCTTAGATGAAGATGACATAGAAGGTGATGACAGTGATATTACACTCATCACGAAAAGTTTCAAAAGAACACTCAACAAGAGGAGATTCAGAAAAGGTAGATCCAGCAATTCATTCCCAAATCAGTTCAACAACTTGAGAAACAAAGGGAAGCTAGAGTTCAACAAAAAGTAAACTAATAAGTGCTTTGAATGCGGCCAACTTGGACACTATGCAAATGAATGTCCAATAAAGAAAAGGAAGGAAAGCAAGGTTGAACGAAAACCAAAATTTAACAATTTTCAGATCACCTGGAATGACTGCAATTCCGAAGGTGAAGTTGAAGAAGAAAAGGAGTCTGCCCAAATGGTTTTATGGCCATTGGTGATGAAGAGGTAACTACTTGTAACTCTCAAACTGATAGTGATAACGAATCTGATGATGATGTTAACTCTTTTATGGAAAGAATGCATAACAGTTTGAAAGAATCCTATGTTAGAAACAAGGAACTAAAACAGAAAATTAAATTTCTGATTCAAGACAATGCAAGTCTCTTTCGACAAAACAAATGTCTGAGAAATGAAAATGAGAATTTGAAAAGGATTGAAAATGATTTGCATGCTGAACTTGATAGAAAAATAAACTTCTATGACATGCTCAAAAATGAACAAAGTAGCTTGAAAAGAAGAATGGATGATCTTAGTCAGATGCTTCAACATAAGAAACAAAACTGTTTTCAAAGGAATGACGCAAAACCTCATTTTGGTACTCATCAGAAAAGGCTGAATCATAGTGCAAATGAGCTTGCTATCCATAGGAAAAGCCAAATCAGATTTATTAAACCTGTTCATTTGAATAATTCTTTGACTATGTGTAGCTTTTGTTGTCAATTTGGCCACATAAAAAGCAATTGTTATGTTAAGAAAAACATGAGATATGGTATGAAATGCATGTGGATGGTTAGACATAATGCTAACTCTCAAAGATCCAAAAAGTAAAGGGTACCAAATATTTTCTTGTGGATCTTTGTGTAGGTGAACCTGGTGAACATTGTTAAGGAATCAAAGTGGTTCATAGACAATGGATGCTCAAGACATATGACTGGTGATCCATCACAGTTCATCAAACTCAAGCCAAAAGCAAGCGAAAAGGTAACATTTGGAGATGATAACAAAGCCAAAACTGTTGGAATTGGTGATATTGGTAAGAATGGTCAAACCTTTGTTCACAATGTTCTTTTAGTTGACAATTTGAGCTATAACTTGTTAAGTGTTAGTCTGTCGCGCCCCATTTTTTTTAAAATAAATAAAAGACATTTTTAGAGAAATGGTTTTTGATTCAATTTTCGATTGAAAATGAATTTTTGATTTAAAAAAGAAAATGACAAACATGGGTCTAAATGGGGTTTGAAAGTGTGACGATTGGACCCAAAATATAGTTTAAAAAGGGTTTTTGAACAAAAATCGGAGTCGCCACTTGGTATAGAGTTAAGGTATACCAAGTCACCTAAAATGAGTTTTCAAAGGAAAAAAGTAGAAAAAACCCCTTTTAAACAATTCCTAGTTTACGTAAGCCACAGAAAAAGGTTCGGGAGTCACATTTGAAGAAAGGGAAGGCAAGGATAAAAATTCGAGGCACCCTTTCGACCTAGCCAAGGCTAGTTGCGTGATTTAGTCGAAGATTTTCTTATTTTAACCTAAAGATTTATCACATTTGGACGTACTATATGAATGCAAACCCTAGACCTAGAGGGGCATCGGGGAGCAAAATTTCTCTTCAAAACTTGAATGGTGCCAATCACATTAATTGTGACGCCCAATAATGACTCTTTGGAGATGTCACGAATAATGCAAAAATATGAGACTCCAAGAAAAGAAAAGGAATAAAATAATTATAGAAATATACATGTCTTAAAGGAGTGCATTATGTCGGGTACGGGGGACTAATGTTCGTGACTCAATTTTTCCTTTAATAGAGGGAATACGAGAGTGCTAAGGTTAGAAAGCCAAATTCGTCCATATCCCATATTCAAGGGGTTATTCCCTAATCTAATCAAGCAAATGCACTACCCTAATCCTAATTCTAAAATGAAATGCAAGTCTAATGTTATATATCATACATAGGGGTATATATATAGGAAAATTAGGGATAAGGGATATACGTATAAGGGGAATATCATACAAAATGATAAAAGGCCCTAGAAAGTGAAAAATATGCATGAGATGGAGTGATTTTATCATACAATCATGATCTAACGTGCGAAGGGGTCCTAAGGATCTAGCGTTGGACTAGTCCATATTTCTATTTTCTCACTAGCATTGGACTAGTGAGAAATCGAACAAGGAAACCACAACTAGCATTGGACTAGTGTGGCATCGAAAAATGGACCACAACTAGCGTTGGACTAGTGTGACAACGTCGCACATTAATTATAATCTCATAAAAAACATAATAAAGCGAGTAAACACATAATACCACATAAACACATAACATATAGTCATGATATCTAGATGCAAGGCCCTAAGAAAGCGGTAACACATAGCACGTAAGCATGCAAAACACTCAAGCGAAAAGAAAGCGAATAAAACCCTAGCTATTACATTTGAGGGGAGCCTACTACAATCTAACGGAGGGAAATGAAAATAAAATAAACCTAACTATTACAACTTGGCATTTGAATGCCTTTTAAATAATCAAAATGAACTAACATAAATATACGAAATTAAGACGACTAAAGCGAATAAATAAAAAAATAAAATG
The DNA here is from genome assembly GCF_036785885.1 of Coffea arabica. Lineage (NCBI taxonomy): Eukaryota > Viridiplantae > Streptophyta > Magnoliopsida > Gentianales > Rubiaceae > Coffea > Coffea arabica. The sequence goes on from NC_092321.1 coordinate 39,183,625, forward strand.
AAAACATTCAAAAGGCATGCAATTAAACACATAGAGTCACATAGGGCACATAGAGTCAAATAAAGTAAGAGACTAAGGGATAGGGTGTACCTCCCTTGAGTTGGGGCCCTAATGAAGTGGAATTACATATTTACCCTCCAAAATAACAAAAAGGGTCAAAGCATCACTTTAATTAACAAAATCTCAAGGAATAAAATAAATATAAAATTGAATAACTAAACAAAGCATTCAAAAATGAGTTAAACAACCCCTATTCATCCAATTAAAACAAACAAGGATCCGTTTAAAGGATTAAAGAAGATTCAAAGGATCAATTTATTATTACCATAAAAATTAAGAGCCTAACAGGGAATAAAACAAAATTAAGGACCTAGAGTGAGACCCCCCAATCAAATGATAAAAATCACATAAAACAAATGAAAATCAATTTGCTAGGATTAAACACCAAAGATCCCAAAATCTTACTAAAAAATATGAAATTAAAGTCATAAATCTCTTAAAAGCTATGAAACCTCAAAAATTCATCCCAAAAGCTCATGCATGTTTTGTTCAATAATCACATGAAAGCAAACCAAGGGAAAACAGCATGTTAAAGGGGGAAAAATCGATTAACTTTCCAAAGTTTCTGGGCCATAAGGGAACAAAGGGAACTTGAAGGGTTAGAATGTAACTTTTCTGAAATTTCCATGCATGCAACCCAACGAAGTCTTCTGCAATTGGAAGAACTGTCTACAACTTCTAATGCTTTGAGAACTCCGCAATTTCATGTGGCAAGTTTCCGACAACAATCTCAAACCAAAAACAATCCCAAGTTCTACATAAGCTTATCATCAAAACTTATTAAACATGCAAGAGAAAAACGAATACAGAGTGAGAACGGTTTGCCAAACCCAAGTTCATTTAGAAGCTTTCCACCAATTCTGGGTTTTCTCATGAAAGTTCAATTGACCAATTAACATTCGTACGTGTTTTGCAACATGAAAAGGGAAACATCCGTTAAAATCTTTCTTTATGAAACAAACTACACCAAAATCTCTCCACAACAAAACCCTGAGAAATGTCGACGCAGCTCCACGGAGAGACATGAGAGCAGCTTTTGAGCAAGTAAAAACAGGAAGAAAGAGAAAGGAACAACGACAGACAGCAAGCATGCATAACTACGAGGACCGAACATTTTCTCATGCAAGCATCGAAAGACAAGATTCGGCAACTCAACTCAAAGGCATGAACTTGGGACAAGGGAGAAAGGAAGACAAAATGCAGCAACAGAGTGCTATGGTCATTTGCTGAAATTTCGAACCAGGCTTCCAAGAAAAAAAACCAAAACAAGATAATGAACACTGATGGCCTTTACCACTAAGCTCTCAAGCATGCCCATGACATCTCAGCGAAACAGTAAACAAATTAAGTATTTTAAGCAAACCACAACCTCAGCAATCCAAAGAAAGAGAAAGGATCTGTCCACGCTGCTGCAACAAGCCGAGAGTTTCGAGATTGTTGCAGCAGATTTTATGCATCAAATCTCAGCCACACGCACTCTAAAATCCGACGACAGAATCATCAAACATTTTGTATTCTTTTCAACATGAAACCCTAGATTTGAACCCAGAAAATCCGAAGAAAAAGTATGCAAACTTTGGCTATTTTCTGAAGCTTTTCTGACACTTAGACGCTTTAACAATCTCACCGATATCTAGTGCAAACCATTCAAGACACAGCAAACCATTATGACTTGGCTTTCTAACGAAGAAGCAGATTAACAAAAAAAACAAAACATTAACCTTGCTCGACTAAAGGAAAATCAACACAAATACAACCTTAACCATCATAAAAACGCATATTTGGTTTTAACAAAAACTAGCAGACAAGAAAATCACCAGCTTTCAGTTTGGGATTGAGACGAATAAGCAGAAAAAGGTTGAAGACTACCTATTTTACCCCCTTTGGATCCGAGCCCTCAGCTTGGGTTTGATGCAGAAATCAACCGGAAAACTTCGATGAAGAGACTTGAATCTGGGGTTTCAACCTTAGATCTTCCTTCTTCTCTTTCCTTCGTTCTTTCTTGGATCTCTCGGTTTCCTCCCCTTTTTCCCTCACGTAACCCCAGCCGTCACTCCTTATCCCTCTCTTCCTCTCTGTCCAGTTCTCTCGCCTTTCCTCAGCTTTTCCGCGTAGCTCTCTGATTCCTCTCCTGCCGCCACTCTCAACTGCTCTCTTTCCTTCCCAAGCTCTTATCTTGTTCCGCCCGTAACCTCTCTTGCTCTCCCACCTCTCCTTGGTTTTTCTTTTACTCCCTCTAAGCTGCCTTTTCGCTCTCCAAACCCAGCCGACCCGATTTTCCCATCTCTGGTTTCTTTTCTAATTTCTTCACTCAACCAGCGGTCACCAAGCCTCCCTTTTCCTTCTGTCCGCTGCTTTTTTCCTCTAAGCTCAGCCACCCACAGATTCTTTCTACCTCTCTAGCCGCCGCCCACTTACTCTCAGATTGTATAGCCGTCCATGGTTTCTAGGTTTTCATCACCTTTTTCTCTCAGGCGCCCATAGCTTTCCTTTACCCCTGAAAATTTTTAGCCGTCCATCCCCCATTTTTTTTTCTCAGCCGCAACTCCAGTATTTTGTTGGTTTTCTAAACCTAGCCACCATCCAGATTCTATGCTCTCTAAAAAAACCTCGGCTCCTCCCCCATCTTTTTGTTATTTCTTTTCCTTTAAATCTTGGCCTTCAAGTGTCTAACACCTAATCCCTTAGGTGTTTAGTTGTCCAAAATATAAAAGGGACACTTGTCCTAATGCATGCCTCCCCACTTGTCATGTTTATTTTTCCCTTTTCCTTTTTTTCTGAAATTTAATATGAAGACAAAAATAAACTAGAACAAAATAAAATAATAAAATAAATAAAATAATAAAATAAAATAAAAAATGAAAACCCTAAAATGCTAAAATTAAATTAATTAAACAAATAAAGTTAAAAATCAAAAATTTGGTGTCTACATAGTCAATTGTGTGATAGGAATCTATTTGTGTTATTTAAAAAGTATGAATGCCTTGTTCTTGATTCAAAGTTCAACATTATTTTCAAAAGAAAAAGAGTAAATGGCATTTATGTAGTTATCCTTGAAAAAGTTGATTCCTCTAGCCTCAGTTGTCTCAATGTAGCAAATGAGGACCCCTGGCTATGGCATAGAAGGCTCTGTCATTTCAATATGGATTTGCTAAAAGAAATTTTCAAAAAGGATCTTGTTAGAGGGCTGCCAAAAATCAAATTTGAAAAGGTCAGAATTTGTGATGCTTGCCAATTTGGAAAACAAGTCAAAGTGTCTTTTAAACCCAAGAAATGTGTTTCTACTACAAAGCCTCTAGAACTTTTACATCTTAATTTATTTGGTTTTACACAAACTACCAGATTGGTGGCAAAAGATTTTACTTTGTTGTATTATTCTAGATACACTTGGGTGATGTTTCTTGCACACAAAGATGATGCTTTGAAAAACTTTGTTTCACTATTTACAAAAGTTCAGAATCTGATTGGATTGAAAATCATCAAAATCAGAAGTGACAATGGCTCAGAATTTCATTTTTGTGGCTTTCTAGAATTTTGTAACAACAATGGTATTACTCATGAATTTTTAATTGCAAAAGTTCCCCAACAAAATGGGGTTGTTGAAAGAAAGAATAGAACTCTTCAACAGGCTGCTAGAACCATGCTTAGTGAGTGTAATTTACCAAAATACTTTTGGACTGAAACTATAAATACAGCTTGCTATACCATGAATAAAGTTCTTTTAAGACCAATCTTGAACAAAACCTCCTATGAGCTGATGTTTGATAAAAAGCCTGTAGTTGGATACTTTAAAATTTTTGGTTGCAAATGCTTTATTTTAAATATCAAGAAATATCTCGAAAAGTTTGATAAAAAATCTGATGAGGAAATTTTCTTGGGATATTGTGAGAATAAGAGAGGTTTTAGAGTCTACAATCGAAGGACTTTGGTTATAGAGGAAGCGATACATATCACTTTTGATGAATCTAATGGTGACATTTCCATAAGTAGTGGTGAAGATGATGATGTAGGTATTCAAGAAGAACTAAAGAAACTCACAATCACTGACCAAGGCATTGCTTCACAAGAAAATGATTTAAAGGTAGATGAAACTCAAGACAGTCCAGTAAGGGAAGACAGTGACAGAGACACTAGTACACCTAACGATCTTCCAAGAGCTTGAAAATTTGCTCCAAACCACCCTAAGGTGCTCATCATTGGTGATCCATTCGAGAAGATCAGAACTCGTTCCTCCTCTAAATAACTAATGGATAATTTTGCATTAGTTTCACACTTTGAACCCAAAAATGTTGTTGATGCTTTGAAAGATGAGAACTGGATTTCAGCTATGGAAGAGGAGTTAAATCAATTTGAAAGGAACAAGGTATGGACATTAGTTGTTAGACCAAAAGATCATTCTATCATTGGCACAAAGTGGATTTTTAGAAACAAAATGAATGACAAAGGTGAGGTAGTAAGAATAAGGCCAGACTTGTAACCAAGGGATATACTCAAGAAGAAGGAATTGATTTTGATGAATCATTTGCACCCGTAGCTAGGCTGGAATCAATTAGAATATTTTTGGCCTTTGCATGTTTCAAGAACTTTAAATTATTTCAAATAGATGTTAAAAGTGCTTTCTTAAATGAATTTATTAATCAAGAAGTATATGTTGATCAACCTCCTGGTTTTGAAAATGAAATTTATGTAAATCATGTATTTAAACTCTCAAAAGTTTTGTATGGACTAAAATAAGATCCAAGAGCATGGTATGAACATTTGAGTGATTTTCTGATTGAAAATGATTTTAAAAGAGGTATTGTGGATACTACTCTTTTCACTAAACAAAGTTCACGTGATTTTTTAATTGTGCAAATATATGTGGATGATATTATATTCGGTGCTACTAATGAGAGCTTGTGCAAGGATTTTTTCAATATCATGCAAAAAGAGTTTGAAATGAGTATGATGGGAGAATTAAATTTCTTCCTTGGATTCCAAGTGGTTCAAACCCAAGATGGAACATTCATTAACCAAACAAAATACACCAAGGAGCTGCTCAAAAGATTTGGAATGGAGGATTCAAAGCAGGTCGGAACACCTATGGCACATCTACCAACCTTGACAAGGATGAAGAAGGTACAAAAGTTGATGAAAAGAAGTATAGAGGTATGATTGGTAGTTTGCTTTACTTAACTGCTAGTAGACCAGATATCATGTTTGTTGTGTGCTTATGTGATCGTTTTCAGTATTGTCCAAAGGAATCTCATTTAAATGCAGTAAAAAGAATTCTTAGATATCTAAAAGGAATCTTGAATTTTGGTCTATGGTATCCTAAGTGTCATGAACTTCCTTTGTGTATGATCTAATATTGATAATTTATCTTGTAATGTTAAAGCATTATCCCACCAATTCTTTAATTGTCCAGTAAATCCTGAAACTAATAATGTTGCAATATTTCTTTCTTGAATATTTTTAATCTTATAGGCTAATCTCGCCATTCCCATTTCTTGCAAATTATTTAATACTTCATATTCAGCTTTGCCATCTATATTCCATTCATATATTGAATCTCCATCATATTTAGTTGTTCTAAATTTTGATCTTTCTTCATATTGAATGTCAGGAGGACTTGGTCTTGGATAATAATTCTTTGAACTTACCATTTTCCAATTTTTATTATTACTATAGTTCTTTCTTTTTATCCTATTTATTTGATTATCTTTTTCTTCAAATTGAGTTTCTATTGGTAAAAGTATATTTTCTTCTATATCTGAATTTATTGATTCTTCTGTTAAATCTTCTAATTCTTCAGTAGAATTTTCTTCTATTATTTGATCTAAAGTGTTTATTTTGGGTGTTGATGGTTTTGAATCTGTAGTTAGATTTTGTAAGGCATTAGATATTTTATTTAATAAATTAGCTGTATTACTTATCTTTTGATTACTAATACTTTGTACTAAATCTTGTTCTTTTTCTCTTGTCAGACTTCTAGGTTGAAAATGAGGTGCTGATATATCATTTGGGAATTTTAGATCTGGTTTCTTTAATGTATCAATTTTTGTATTTAATACTTCCATATGTTGAGATATTGTATGAAGAATTTGATTTGTATAATTATTTTGTTGATAAACTTTTTTAAGATCTTCCAGATTTATTGAATTATTACTTGATTCAGCTTCTCTTCCCTTTTTAAAAGGTGAGGCTATTACTTCTCCTTTTCCTATATTAATTTTTACTTCTTGTAATGGAGGGTGTATTGAGGTTAATATTTGATCGTCTTTTAATTTCCATTTTTTATATAAATTAGTTTGAACATTTATTTGTGAAGTATTATAAACATCATTTATTCCTATTTTTGAAATATAAAATGATAACCAGGTAAAGAAAGGGAAATCAAACTTTTGTTTTTCTAATTCATTTTTCCATTCTAAAATTAATTTTTCTTTATATATTAATTCTAGTTGAAAAAACCAAATTCTTTTTTCTGTGTTTTCTTCATCATCAAAATCTTCTTGTAAATATTTATGATTTATGTTATATGGTCTATTTATAACATTTATTTCACCTTGCATTTGAGAATGTGTTGGGGAATTCTGATTTACAACTTCTGGAATAGGAGTTTTATATTTAAAATTTGATGTACTTTCCATAGGGAAATTAATTTCAGTTGACTCATAATTTGAACGTCTAGCTGGTAACCATGAATAAGATGATTCTGGTCTTTCTCTTAGTGATGAAAATCTTATTAAAGTACTTCCATCTTCTTTTTCTATAATATCTTCTGCAGTAGTCTGTTCTATATTTCTTGCTACTTGTGGATTTTTAATTTCAAATTCACTTGGTATTGTTATTTCATTCCATTTTAGTCTTTTTGGAATATATGTTGTAGGTCTATCTGCATCTACTTGTAATAAAGTTGTTTCATCTTTAAGAGTTGGAGTCATTATAAATTTTGGATTTAAATGTGAAGACAAAGGTCTGTAATATATTCTGTATATTATTGCAAAATTTTTTGTATGTTTTTCAAATTCATTTCCTTGTAGATGAATATCTAAAATAACTGAATTTAGTATATGTGGATCTGTTAAATCTATTGAAAAATTTGGAGCACAGTTAAAATATATTGGTCCATTACATACATTTGTTTGAATCATGGAAAGTAAAGAAGTTTTATATCTTTTGAGTCTAGTGTCTCTTAAAGCTAAGTATATTGGAGCATCTACTCCTAGATGGAATAAGGGCTTTACAGCAATTTGTATTAATCCAATATGAATATGTGTTGTTCAGTTCATTCTTACCCTTTCTGTCTCGAACGCAACTCTTCATATTCTCTCAATTTCAAAATTCAAATTCATCTCTTCTCGGAACAAGTACCAAGAAATCACTCTGACCGACACATTCACATACCTATTGCGAGTTTATTGAGCATCATAACTTCCCCCTAACCGCCAACTACACTATAAATTCCAATTTTTACCCGAAACCCTAACCACAAAAATTTCTCCCTCTGTGGACAGTTCGTGCATCCACTGTAGTTCATACTGAACTCCTCATCGTTTGATACTTATTTGCATCACATTACACAACAAAACAACACTGCATTGCAATCATGGTGAGGATTAGAGGAGGATCCGTGAGTGCCGAACGCACCTTCAAGCTTTGTGATGAGGAGGATGAAGATGTCCAAATAATCGAACCTTCCATCAAAACACCCAAAAAGAAAACTGGAAATCGTTGTGGAAAAACGAAACAATCTGCAAGGAAAAAACAGAATGCGTAACCCAGAGAGCCATCTGTTGAACGATTCGATGAGCAGATGGAGGAGCATCAATCTGAAGGGCATCCAGTAAGTGGCAATGAAGAGAAACTGGAGCAGCCTACCAATGTTGATGTAACCACCATGAAATCACCCAGGAAAGGAAAAAGAACTGCCAAAAGGAAGAGCATTGCTCAACCCAAGGGAAGGCAAACTGCTGATCCCACTGGAAAACAGCAGGATGCAGAGAAAAATGCTGAGGAACAGCAGACTGATGAACCATCTACTAGGAAGTCACCAAGGATAAGGTCTGATGTCCAGGGTACTGTACCAACTATTCAGTGCAGTGAAAAAAGAAAGCATCCAAAAAATGAACAACCAGAGATACAAACTGCTGTTGAACCAACTCCCCTGCCCAAGTTCATCGATGATGAAGCCAGGGAGAGGTTTGAATGGATCTCACAGAAAGGTTTCATCACTCAAAGGACCATCATTCCCTACAAATTCCATAAGCTTGATCTTGAATCTGTTCTCAACCTTTTTGAATTCCAAAAATGGACCCATCTTTTGACCATTCCAAACACCTATTATCCTGACATGCTTCATCAATTTTTTGCAAATCTTAGAAAGGGTAAATCACATACTGATCTCATTTCACGTATCAATTCTGTTAACATAGAACTGAATCCTGAAATTGTCAACGTTGTTTTGGAAACCAAGATTGAAGATGATTTTAAAGGCAAAATTGCAAATTTCTTCTCTTACGAAGAATTTTTCTCTGCATACCATCACTTTCATGTTACAAAATTGATGACCTATTTTCAGTCTCACTTTAATACTCCTGCTGAGGGAAGATTGGAAGATTTTAGTCCTCAAAATCTGATCATTTTTACCATAATTTCAAATCTGTTGGTGCCCACTGATGGTCACAGAACTGATGCAAACAAAATGGAACTTTATCTGTTCTACTATTTTCTTGAAAAAATTCGAATTGATTTTGGTTTTGTCATGTGTAAATTTCTGCTCAAAATCAGCACTGACAGCTGTAGGAAACTGTCCTATGAAAAATTTCTAACTCCTATTTTTGCTCATTTTGAAATTCCCTTTACTAGCAAATCTCCAAAAGAGAGTGCATCAACTGTGTTTTCAAAGGCTTATTTTGAAAGGAAAAATCTGAAATTTTTTTAGGATCATTGGTGCTACAAAGAAACTGTCTCTAAGTCTAGGAGAAAAAATCTTCATGAAACTCCTGTAACCCCTAGGACTCCTCGAGACCAGTCTATGTATGTGATACCCTTCACCATTCATCCTAGAAGGTCAGCATCTATGCATACTTCATCCAACCTTGAGGTCATCTCTCTGTTTGATGACCTCAAACAACATATCCTACTTCTTAAAGATGGCCTGATGATGACAATGACTTTTGATCAACAAGCCATCTTCGTTGTCAAAAGGAATCTGCTTGTACCTCCCATTCCTCCAGAAAATGAAAATGCATACCAAAAAGAGCCTAGAACTGAGTCAACCACTGAGACTACCCCGGAGTACTGTGCCTCCAGTTTTCAACCACAAGACAAGGGAAAAGCTCCGGCAATTGAAGAAGAGACTGAAGAGGATGATGATGATGAGGATGAGAACATTGAGTAAGAAAACCCTGCCCAGTTTCGCCTGGCTAGAAAAGGTCTGGATCCTCTAAGATCACCATATAGGCACTACTAGGCTACTGCACTTCATGATTAGGATAATAGTTCATAGTAGGTTTTTGCATTTTTGTACTTAAAAATATTTGGTGTGCTCTGTCTTAAGGATTTTACTCCTCTACTGGTCTGTAAAACTATTTAGTTATCCTTTATGTTGAATGTTACTTATTTCAGTTTATCTGCAAATATTAGTTTCTGGTTGATAATGTTTTGGTTTTGGTTCTGGATGGATAGTGTTGCTGTGCTCTGCCAATATTAGTAATATGGATAATTCAGCTTGGATGTGTGTTGCTGATAATACCTGGTGATAATATTGGTGAGGCAATGAACGACCACATTGTTGGTAATATGGATAATTTTACTGACTGATTCAATGATGACAAAAAGGAGGAGATATGGATATATAATCTATATGTGAGGGGGAGTTGTGTATAATCCTGAGTGGACATTATTCTGAAGGAAAGTTGTGAATACTCCTTGAATGCATTAAGTTAGGGGGAGCTGTACCTAAAACCTTTTTACTCCATCCATTGTTTTGTCATCATCAAAAAGGGGGAGATTGTTTATCTCAATCCGTAACTTTTGATGATTACAAAAAATGGATGTTACTAATATTCTCTGATTAGATCTTTTCAGAATTGGAGCAGAACAGGATCAAAGGCTAACATGTGCTGAAATAGCTGTCAGACGCACATAAAGACTGCATCAGCCGTCCGACAATCATTGAGTACGTTCGGACGCATGAAGAACCCACTCTCGGACGTCCGAAGATGATAAGCCAAGCTAATTGACCTCGATCGGACGTACAGCACCTGAGTACTGGACGTCCGATAAACGTTGCGACACTGGAGGCACCGGACGACCAAACGAATTAAATAAGAATTCCCAGTTTTACATCATACCTTCGGACGTATATTCTGGAGGTACCGGACGTCCTAAACATTTCAAGAAAACTTCTTGAACTCACTGCCTGTGTTCGGATGCAGAAAACTAGCCTACCGGACGTCTGACACCACCAACGGCTAGTTGACTCTTTAACTGCCTTCTATCCGTTGGCAGTATTAATTGAAGAATTTTTTGATTTCTTATAAAAAGAAAAAAATCAACCACTTCAAATAACTTTCGCACATTGAGACTACATCAGATCTTGAGTGATTCAAGTGTGAAAATATTCTTTAAAGAAGATTTGTACTCTTAGTTGTGGAACTTTCAATAAGTTTTTCAAGTGTGTTTCTATTTCTTCAATAGTGTAGATTTGTGAGGGTTATCCGAGTGATAGTAAAACTTCATTGCTTGACCAAGTGCGGCTTGGGGTGAGGAGGAAGTGATCTTTCCTTTGTACACAAGAGATTGGTTGTAAGTTGATCAACTTAAAGAAACTTGCTATATAAAGTGGTATTCAAATTCAAGTGGAGTTTGAAACTTGGTTTGCTATTCTATCCTTTTATTTACTGTCTTGCAATATAAATTGTCTATCTCTTCTACTCCCAAGCACTTGTGCTTCCTCATCAATTGCTCCATTGTGTGGTTCTTTAGAAAAAGAGGGCAAGTTCTCAAAAAGTGACTCATATCTTGGCCAGTTTTTAAACCACCTAATTCACTCCCCTCTTAGGTTGTTTTCGATCCTTACAGAAATATTCTAGTTTGCATTGCATACAAAGGCAACCGCATAGCAAACATTGTAAAATAATTTAATTACAAATAAGACCCATCAACATCAAACAAACAAAACTTATTTTGTGATGAATGTAATGATCAAAGTCAACTTGCATTAGAATATGCGATGTGACTCCTTAAGAATGTATTGAGCAAATTCACTGATGGGTTCTTTTTTTTTTTTTTTCTCATCTATTGATTAGGCATTTTAATAGTTGCAAAACATCGGTATGCTTCATCTAAAACTATGAATAAATGTAGGACAAGATTAGCTTCATTTGAAGTTAATGCATCTTTACCTACAAATAATCACTAACCCCGACCATTTATCATGCTTATATCTATTTTTGCCTACTACCAAATTTGGGAATTCAAATAAATTAGATTAGCATATGTCTTACGTGATGTCATACTAATAGTGATTATAAATCTAACAATAGTAGAATTTAGAAATGAATGCATCAAAATGTTGAAACGTTCCACTAGAGATAAATCAACCGCAATGCAATTTAATACCATATGAACTAATCATATGATACAAGTGCCATTTCTATTAAGATTATGAATCTACCGATAATAGAGATTTTTATCACTAAATTATAAAAATTGAACATACAATATTATTCGCTACCAATTAACTAAAGGAAGTGTGAATCAATTCATTATGTTGAAAGAAAGCTGCTGTCCACTTTTGTCACAAGTTCATACAAATAAACTAAGATAAGCCACATCATACAAATCAATGAATTTTGTTCCAAACTTTTCCTTTTCCATCGGCACATGCCTACAATGAATAATAATTTAAGGAAGACATTAATGCATGTAGAAAAATAATTTGAGATAGTCACTTAACAAAACTATTGCTTATAGTATTTAAGAACAAATTTCATACTAGTCATAAAGATTTACTTCTAACATGTTGTCAGAAGATAATGGACATAAAAGTCTCATGCCAGCTTTGTATGCTTTTTGTATGAACTCAAAACTCTCAAGCATGAAGTTTCAGTATTCTATATATTAAAAGGTCTATGCACTTTTTCTTTAACCTCTTTATAAGTTAAGTATGTCATATAGTATTAACAGTGTTTCTCACTGTCATCCTTTTGGTTTATGGGTAATTCTATGAAAGGCAATGGTCTATGTATAAACCAATAAACACTAATGTATTAAGGAGTGGACAAATTGCACATGCTAGCACAAGTAAGAAAATTTCATACTAAAAATCAACCATCCAATTAGTTTAACTATAGTTAGAATTGATATAAACTAGTCTCACACTTTGGTAAATTCCATATCTTCATATTCTTACAATATGGTAGATGGCGATATATTTTCTTTTTCTTAACAAGAGGCTGATCGTCTTAAAATTGTTGGTTCTTGACCAAAATAAATCATATAAGTAACAATAATTTCTGTAATAAAATTTAACAAAGAAATTAACAACAATTTCATACCTCAATATTGCATTAAAAAATACAAAGAATTTGTACCATAAAAAGTTAATTTGGTGTGGGTTGAGGCACGGAATAGGTCACTCTCTTTAAGATGATTCGCGCCTCTACGGAGTATCCTCTGATATAGTAGGTATCAGTACGTCATCTCCAGGGTACAACAACTCAACCTATCTCACTGTAGTCTATTCCAATCTACACTATTAGAGTAAGATAGAAACCTCACACAACACTGTTCTTTGTCCCATAAAATCCAATTATAGTAAGAGAATGAAAAATAGAAGATAGTCTAGAGATGACTAAGTATATATTAGGTTTTGTTGATAGATGCCTCTATTTATAATTTAAAAAATTTGGAATATTAAAATACCAACATTAAGAGGAATAAACACCTCATATTTCAGCTACAAAATGAAAAGTTTAGATTCATTGTATAATGATTAAAAATTCACTAAATGAATTCATAAACCTAATCATTACATGGGTTACACAATTCAAGACATAAATCTCATTTTAAAGACATAAGTTACACTTTTGAATGGTTTTATTTGTAACTAAAAATTTATTGAACAATTTGTAATTTATTGTGTTTGAATTCAAAATAAACATGTGATATTTTTTTTATTAAAATATCCAACACTATTACTAGTCAAATTAGCTCCTACAACTAAAAATCCCAACTTTTTATTATTCAACTTTGGAGCTTCCAATTTGCTAGGCGCTTTTTACTAGGTAAAAAAAATAAAAAAAGAGTCGATTTTTTTCCAACAATACAGAGGCTATGACAATTGTCAATTCTCTCCCACAAACCTAAACTCACAAAAACATGTGAAACCATCCTAAATACAAGGTCATGTGATTTGGTTTCTTTTTTCAAATTCTTAATTAGCGAGCAGCAGGCAAAGGCAATAATACCATGGTTAATGTCATCTGTTCTTGACTTCATTGAGGATAGCTTAAGGAGAATTGGGGGAAAGCTGGAGTGACTAAAGGTGCATTGGATAAAACTGAAATTTAAAAATTGAAGTTTGAAGTTTGAAATTTGAATTTTGAATCCATTAAGTTAGTGAATTGTTAAGTATTAAATCTTATCAGTGATAAGTGAATAACTTATCAATTAATTTTGGGACCAAGTTTTACTTAGAAAATTTAGTGTTATTTAATCAATTCAGATGTTCAATTTTTGATAATTAAATGGTCTGAATATGTTAACATTTGAATCCATTAAATTTAAGCGTTGAATTGAATTATCAAACAGGGCTTACGAGTGATTTGAAATGATAGGTTGTTTGGAATGATTTGAAATTCACCCACTCACGCAGTTCAAACACATCCTAATTGTTTTTCGATTTTAAATCCAAACTAGAATTTTGCCCGTACCTTACCACGGTCTTTTTATTTTTTTATTGTGAATTTATACAAATATGAATAATTTAATTACGAAAATTAAAAACAATCCTACATGTTCATTCATATTAATTTAAAAAATTAATGCACTCTAAATGTTCAATTATTTACTAATTTTAAAAATTTGTTTACATACTTTCACTATAATATGATAGTATACATCAAATAATGTATCACATATAAAAAACTTGGTAGATACTTTTTTTTATAAATATTCTTTTAGATAATTTAAATTTTTATAATGACCATAAACCTAGAAATATATATTGACATTTAATTAAGTAGAAAAGATCCAGCAATCCACTTTTTTCATCAATAAATATTTAGTTTCCAACAATATTGATAATTCTATTAGTGTAACAATTAATTCTCTTTCTTATACTAAGTTAATTCAAAATTAAGGAATGAGATGATGAACAATTGGAATATTAATCAACGATATGGTGATGAAAAGAGATAGTTTATGGAATATGTAAGATTTTAATAATTGTAATTGGAAAAATATTTTACTATAGTTCTATGTAAAAATTTGATAGAAAATAGGTATCATTAAGATAAGATTATTTATTTTTAAAGTTATTTTAAAATTAGGGATAATTTTTAAACATATAAATAATATTCAATATGGGTAAAATTCAAATGATACATAACCTGTTAATTTTCTTTAATTAGGCATGTCACATAACAGTGAAAAACATTCTAATCAAAATAATTACTTATATATATATATATATATATATATATATATAGATTCTTCCCAAGGTATCCAAATGATTTGCGAGATTTGGGTAAGGATTTGAAATCGAAATCCACCCAAATCCCTGAATCCAAGCTCACACTAATGCAATTGTATAATTTTCTGTATTATTTTTCCCTTGTACTTCTCCACCCACTGAAAAAAAAAAAAAAAAAAAAATCTCTGCGGCCAATGATTCTACAAAGACTTGGGAGAATATCTCAATTAATTGAAATGTAAAGGGTTATAAGCATAATTTCCCTTCAATCATTAGTTCCACAACAAGGCCACAATTTTGAATTGAAATCCATAAGGAAGAGAAAGGAGAGAGAAAGCGAAAGAGAGGGTATGGATAGCTGTTTTCATTTTTCTTGGGATATTCTACCCACGTAAATCTAAAACCCTAAATTATTCGCTCTCTCTTCCTCTCGGATCAAATATGTTCCTGTAAACAGTTACTTCTTTGAAGCTGGAACCATCTACTTGAGGGAGAAAATGAGCAGCAGAAAGGAAGAAGAGCGAAATGAGAAGATAATAAGAGGCCTCATGAAGCTCCCACCCAATCGCCGATGTATTAACTGCAACAGCTTGGTATTTTTTTTGTTTATTTGATTTAGTTTTTTACTTTATTGCTAAATTGATCCTTCCATTTTCGTTTTATCACTGCAGGATTTGCTGCTTGAAAAAGAATTTCATTTCTACACTATGAAAACGATAAATTCTGTAATTTTTTTGGCTTTATCTAAACAGAGAATTGTTTTTTTTTTTTTGTTTTTTTTCCAATCGTTGGTTAAAATTTTAAATGTATTGATGTTAGCAAAAGGTTTTGCTCATGGTAGTAGTTTCCGTTGAGAAATTAAATCAGGAATGGCAAAGAAAAATGGTTATTCCTTTGAAAGCCAGTACTACGAATATTTCCTTTGAAAAATGGGTGCGTTTGATAGTTTAGAGTTATGGCTTTGATATTTGGTATTTGTTTTCTAATGTGTGTGCACATGCTCATTTTGCAGGGTCCTCAATATGTCTGTACAAATTTCTGGACATTTGTCTGCATGACTTGCAGTGGAATACAGTGAGTTTTTTATCTTCATTTTTATTGGAGATTTTGTTGGTTGCATAACGGATTTTTTTTTATGAATGTTATTTTTCGTAGGTAAACTTATTTATTGTTACTTTCGTTGTGGAAATGGTGCTCTGAGTTCAGTTTTAGTTATTTAATTCAGAATTTAACTACTTACATAATGGCAATATGGAAGAAATGACTGTGTTTCTTCAGATCCTTATGGATAGATAAACACAAGAAAGTGGTGATCTCATTTTTTCGTTTTGGTTTGTTTACTTTAGAATTAGTTGATGTGACAGATTTAGGAAGTATTTGAATGTCTCGATGGGTTTTGGGCTCTTTATGGGTCCACAAGGTGCCCTTAACCACTGCTGTTTTATCCTCAACGCATGAGTAGGCTACTGTCACCCTTAGTTTGAGGATAGAAAAAATTCTGCTTCATTTCTCTTCTTCAATTTCTCAAAAGGTGCTGTTAACCACTATGCTTTATGTTCAAAGCGTGGGGTAGGCTGCTGTCATCCTTAGTTTGAGAGCAGAAAAAAATTCTCTGTCTTTTCTGTTCTTCAAATTCTCAAATGGGCTGAGAACGTGTTTGTAAACATACATTTACATTTCAGTGGTCTGCTTGAAGGAAAGGGGGGGGGGGAGGCTGAAATCAAACCAGTGCCTACATGTATGTGTATGTGTAAATGAATTACTGAAGGTATAAATGTCTATTTATTATGTACGTGAAGGAATGCATCAGATGTCCTTGCTCACTAGTGGTGTTTGTAATTTGGCTGAACTTTGGAGTTGATTTCTGATTTGGACTGGGAGTTAGAAATGGTGAAGCCTTGATTTAAATTCTAACAAAAAATCAATTTGCAAACTGTGATGTATTTGATTCTGTAGCTGGAATGTTGGACCATTAATCACTGTCTATTAGGTTTGGGAGGAAGCTACTGCTTGAGCATCTCATGAATTGAATAGACTGACCAACTTTGACCTTGATTTAATCATGCTGACAACTATGAGAAGTAAGGACCTAGGTTTGGACAAATTTTTGTATCTTCACTTTTGAGAGTTCTCATGTTGTGGCTCTGATATGTAATCTTAATTAAAGTAGGTTTCTACGCATCTGAAATGAAATATCAAATTTTGTGCAAGTATTTGCTGCAAATACATATGTGTGGTCTTTGCATTATGCTTTGGATTTAATTTACTTGGTTATTCAAAATTTTTTTTTTCTCTTAATTCTGTATGGTTGTTTCTCTCTCTCTCTCTCTCTCTCTTGCCTCCAAACTTTTTGAAGCTGTGATATTTTGACATTTCAAGAGAAATTGTGTTAAACTCAGTTTGGGGAGTGATTTTTGTGGCTTTACCAATCGATTTCGATAGTAACTTCTTTTTTGTACTTGATTCTTTTTATCATTCAGATTTTAGATTACACATTGCGGCTTATAGTTCTTTACAGATGACTAAATCTCATAATCTTTTTATTCTTTCATTTTAGTCTAACATTTCCAAGCCTTCTCTAGATGTACAGGGGATGTTGCTACCACATTTCCTAATTAACTTTTTTTATGAATAGCTCCAAAGGATAAATTCTAAGTAGGATAATATTTGGTGCAGCCGTGAGTTTACTCACCGTGTGAAGTCTGTATCGATGGCTAAGTTCACTTTCCAAGAAGTGGAAGCTCTTCAAAATGGTGGTAATCAGGTAAATATTGTTTGTTATTCGTTTATTAACTGCTTGTTCTCATACTTTGTAGTGAGATAATACTCTTTCAGCGTGCTAGAGAGGTTTATTTGAAACATTGGGATTCACAAAGGCAGAGACTTCCTGACAATAGGTTTGAGATCTGGACCGCTTACATCATTCTTTTCCTTCTTCTTTCAAATTAACATATGCCTATTACTTATAAATAGAGTAAAAAGAACTGAAGGTTAGCAGAAATTTAATGAAAACTCTGTTTTGATCTTGCAGTAATGCGGAAAAAGTTCGCGAGTTCATAAGGAACGTATATGTGATGAAAAAGTATGTTGGGGGAGGGTCATTTGACAGGCCTCCTAGAGACTCACAGGTAATCATCCAGCTTATATATGCTTCACAGACTTCAAGGTAAAAGAGAGGTGAAGCAACCAGAAGCATTATCTTCTAATGAGCCTGAGTGCAGTCTAACATGATGGTCATCCTTCCATATGCCACTTGTCAGATTGCTCGAAGCCATGAAGATGAAACAAGGCGAGCAAGTTCTTATCATTCGTATTCCCAGAGTCCACCATATGATTTTCAGTACGAAGAAAGACAATATGGGAGGCATGCACCAGTTCTTACTAGAAAGCCTGGTTCAGATCGAGGTCTTTATGAAGGAAAAGTCTCAAGTTTCCTGAGTCCTAGTCGACTGAGTGATCGTAGTCCTAGCCGTTTAAGTGATCATATATACGAGGATAGGTTTGGATTTGGACGGTCTAACTCCAGAGTTTCAGACTATTCATCTAGTGCACAATCGCCTAATTTCCAGAAGGACATCGGAAGCCCGTCTAGTGAAACATCAAGAGAATTTTGTGGCGAAGATATTGCGCATAATGCAGCCAACCGATATCCAGATTCATATGCCAATAGAGGTTCTGGACAAATGTTATATCCACAGGTTATTCTTCTTGATTATCTATGCTGCCGGCCAAAATATAAGTTGCCTGGTTTGTCTAGGTTCTAAGTGCTACAACGTTGTTGTGTCAGGTTTTCTGCGAGCAGTACCATTAGATTCAATGCTTTATGCTACATGTCAAAAGAACTGAAGTTTAGCGTTCAGTGATCTTGCATGCTGATAATACACATTTGGAAGTAAGAGGCCTATTGCTCTCCCAAATTTATAAAAATGATGGTCTGTCATCATATAAAGAATTTGATGCCTGCAACTGGCCTAATGTTTTTATGGTCATAAAACTAGTATTTATGCTCATAAATAGTTTTGTCAAATTATCTCAATTGCATTTTCTTTACTTTTCTTTCACTTTTTCCCTATTTCCCTGGAATTACTTTTAGTTAGTGTACTTGTTTGGGCTTGTTGTTAACAGAGCGGCATCCGAGCTTAGGTTTGCTGTGGGTTCTTTTTTTTTCTTATCAGTTCAAATAGATGATTGAATCCACTTTGCAAGCCATTTTATGTTTGCTTAAACATTTCTTTTTTAGTTATAAAATGAATTGGGGGTGGGGGTGGGGGAGGAGGAAACATGGGACTCAAATTTTTGTTTACTAGTTATATAGTCCCACACATCACTTGTCCTTAGTCTAAGCATTTATTGTTTTACTGTGGAGGTGGCTTTTCAGTATTGAGTAAATTAAATTTAGTGTTTTTCTGTTGTTGATTTCTTTAGACAGAGTATGGAACAATCAAAGTGAGAAACTATAATCCAAGAACAGCCATGGCCTTAATTCTTAGATAGAGATTTGATACTTGGTGAATTACCTTCTGAGTTTTATTGCAAATAGCCAAATAGGGACAAAGATGATAGTGTCCAGGGTTGAAAAGGTCTAAAGATGGTGGGATGCATTGCTCAAGGGAGAATAGAAAGTACTAGCATTTGTAAGAGATTTTTCATGACAAACTGTTTGCAAGTGCCTATCTGGGTGTTCTTTCTATGCCTTGTATTCTTTAAATATTAGACCTCAGTGCCTAATGCTAAACCGCTAACCGTGAAATATGCATTTTAGCAACTCTGAAGAGGTTTTGTTGCTAGCATTTTGTAACAAATTTTCAAATATTTACATTGAACATCCATTTTTTTGTGTTAAAGATGTCGAGGAGAGCATGACACCCTGCCATTCTGAATTAGTATGGGCCTCATGTAGGTTCTAAAATAACAATTCTGCCAACAAGAAATTGTTAGAGTTTGCCTTTGAGACCAACACATCTGACACATACTCACAAGTGGATGCAAACACATGCTTTGTTGCTTCCAGTACTATGAGTTTGATCCTAATGTCTTTAAGCTGATCGACTATATAATGCTGTTACATTCAGAGAACTGCTTCTTCTGAAAGTATTGGGTCACTGGATAGCAATTCCTTGTCTTTTAAGACTTCTGTTGGAGTAGCTGATGTTGGCTCTGAAGCTGAACAATCTGTTGAGGCTCGTAGCAAGAAAATACCAACTTTAACCTCTTTACCCCAAACATCAGCTCAGGGGAACCATGATAGCTTGGACCTTTTCACTGCACCATTTGCACTACAAAATGTTACTTCTATAGCTTTAGCTGTTAGTACATCTAATTTGCCAGGATTGTCGTCCACCCAAAGTATTGATCCATTTGGGACTTCTTGTTTGTCAACTGCTTCAAATATTGATATGCAGCAATTACCGAAACCTAATCAATCCTCATCTATGGACTTGTTCTCCGAGATACCTCAGCAGCCGCCAGCTGCCAGTCTTGATGATAAATCTCTAAAAGTTATCCCTCAAAATGAAGGATGGGCAACATTTGACACACCTCAGCATTCAGCACCAGTGGGCAATGTGAATTCTGCGGTTTTAGAAGTGCCTTCTGATAAAAATCCTGGGCAGAGCTTTAACCCGCTTCTATCCTTAAACCAGTGGCCTTCTTTTGAAAATAATTCTTCCAATGGGCCTTCTTCATCAATGCCTCCATGGGGTGCAGCTTGGCAAATTGTTGAAGCCAAGCCAAGAATTGAGGTAAGCAACTGCCGATTAGTACAATGTAGGGCCATTAGGTATTTATTGGGCAATTTTTTTCTCTATTGATTTAATTACTTGAGACTGTATGTTGAAGAAGTCTGTGTTTGGTTACTATTTTGTTCTGCAGCCATGGAATGCTTTTGAAGAATCTTATGGGCAATTAGTAAAGAGAAGTAGTGAACAAGTAGTAAATCAATCTTCATTTGCAGAACAGTATTTGTATAGAGAATCGGAGGTTGGTCCATCTTGTGCCTTTGTATGATTGTTTCCATCTTATGCCTTTGCATCATGGTTTCTGATGCTTTTCTTCCATTCATTCAATTGTCTAACTCGGCAGGGCTTCAACAATGGTGAAATTCCGACTGTTGGAAGGGATACTTTACCTCCAATAGCTACTGTATCATCAGAAATGAGTCTGTCACAACATCAACATGATGCACCAATCCCTCCTGTAATGGTTTGTCCTTTTGCTATTTTATTCTGGTTTTGCAATGTTGGCACTGCATTTGCTTCTGAACTGAACAGTTTCTTTTCTCATAGTAAGTTTTCCTATATTACACAGGGAGGACATTCACATGCACTTGGCCCAAAGTCTACCAATCCATTTGATCTTCCTTATGATGCTAAAATAGAAAGCGAAAACATGGTATGATGCCTCTCTAAGTTTACACCATGGATAATTGCAGTTTTTGCTATTTTGCATTTCTGGGTCAATGACTTTCCTTTGCCCTTACAATCTAATGGGACAATAGATGAGGTATCTGAAAGATTGGTGGAATGGCTGCCTTTTGTTAGCATCTAAGACCAATTGCTGTCTTCTTCGTGTGCAAAAGATGATTTGACAGTTTCATTATGTTTGCTACTAGGATCTCAGTTGTATCACTCCAGAATCTCAAATATGTTGAAGTGATTGAACTGTGGTAGTTACTACTGATGTCACCTTGTTTTACCGCTATGCATTGCATCATGTGCCGAAAGCATCATGCCTTCATCAAATTAAGCCATTTTATCAATATGCTATCTCTTTCTGCTTATTTAAGAAATGACAGAAGGCAAAAGTGTGTTGAAGCCATATGTTGGTGTATGAAGCAGTTGCATGTGTGAATTCTGTTCAGGTGACCTTCAAGAAATAAGTAGACTTGAAGAAGAGAACTTTCCGACTTCCGTCTAAAAGAATTGCTACGTTACTTTTGAAGATACTACTTACAGGATATGGGTTTAGCTTTTTCCATTGGCTGTAGTTAAATGTGTTTTTTGTTGTAGGGGTTAAATCGGACATAAAATGATAAGTTTTCATACTCATCTTAGTTTTGCAGATTGCTGTGTTTGTTGTTTGTTTGTTTGCTTGTTTTCTTGTATGCTTGTCTATTATCTACTTGTTATTTGGCAAGTCTTGGAATGTTCCTGGATGCACTGATTAAACAGAACTATTGAGATACTCAGATATGGAGTGAATTGCTGGTGTCCAGAAGAGATTTTGTTCTTTTGTGGAAGTAAATGATTAAGTTTTCTTGCCTTTAAGAATTGATAAGTAGATAAACTCATTGAAGGGAAACTATGCAGTGCTTCCTGAATCATATTCATCTTTTGACTTACGCATTCAATAATCTTATACTCATGTTGCACTCTGAATCCTTTAATATGTTCGGGCATATTGATTTGTGGTTAACTTCTATGTTCTACAACGCTTGGCATTGCACAAGAATTCTAACTAGGGCTATTATGTTATATTTGTTTTGTCTGTGGGGATCAAATATTAAAAGCTGGCTGTTCTGAAAATATTTGGATAGGTTAGATGGGCCAATGGCCCATTAAGTACAAACTAGGCACTGGCATTGCAGTACCAGCTGCATCTCGACATAAAGAGGCCTTTTAATGTCAATGGTGGTTTGCTATAGACTATCCCTCCTGGGCCTCATTTTAGTGCCAATTTATCCAGATTTACCAGATTATCTGCACAGGAATTGCTTCTCCAAGCGTGTTGTAGGATACAACCCTACTGTTACCCCGCTTTGCTTTTTACTTTCTGAATAAAATTGGAGAGCTGTTTTCATTGGCTTCGCTTGCTAGGGGATCACCACTTAAATGAAGTCTAATTCCCAGATGATATTTCCCTCTCCCATATATCAAGCTAATTTTAGGCCATAAAGCATCGGCTGCCCACTGTTCTGCAGCTAAACTGCTGAATTTTCTGTGTTCGCACTAAACCAGTCTGCCAGCATACTGATCATTCTATTAAGAGGTCTGCTGCGCTAGCTGGTCCTGGATTCCCAGCCTAGGCTCCATCCACATTAATTTTTGTCTGCTCGTTTTGAACTGATGCATTTCATTTCTTTGGTCCTCTGTCCACTTTTGTTAACCATCAGATTCTATCCTGCACTATTTGTGCAATAAGGTTGTCCAACCCTCCTTGCATCTTCCCTTCATGCCCTGAGTTGACAAAACTGGCCTGTCATTTCAACACTTGTCCACACGAGAATCATTTGCACTACAACAGCTTGCTCTGTTAGATTTAGAAATGCAGCAACTATTAGAATATTGTCGATTGTTAGAAATGCAGCCTTGTTCTGGCGGATTATTTCAGTCGAATTTATATTCTGATTTTGAAAGATCTGTTTACTTATTGTTCATGTTTGGATTTGTCCCTAGATTTTTTTATTTTTCAATAGGCAAAGAAGCTAAAATCTGGAATCTACCCAAGAGTAGCTTTTACTGGTTCTTATTAATTAGCTTTTTGCAAAATCTACAGCAATCGAGAACATCCCCAAAGTCTGCTTCTCATAATTAGCTTTTTTTTCAGCTAATCATGAGCTAAAATCAGAAGCCAAAATCAAATGCGAACACCTTAAAGTAGCTTGTGGCTTATAAAAACCTATAATCATCTGATTTTAGGGAAAGGAGAAAGAGCTGTTAGTAGGTGTAGAATAAAAGCTGAAATTTAATTAAACATGCATAGGCAAATCGAGGCAGTGGAAGGGCACACTGAAACGTGAAAGAAATGGACACGTGCTATGGAATATAAAGTAGGCTTATGCTTGTCTGTGGCATAAGCATCTTCAATCACAGTCGTGTCAAGGTTGATTCCTCAAAAGCATATACACTCTAATCCGCCCTGTTTCTTGTAGCTTTTATCCGTCTGCTTTCTCCCAATTTGAAGTAACTAACATAGAAGGCTGCTCCTCTTCAAAGATAGGGAAGAAAATTCCTTACAAGCCCTTTAAAATTTTTGGACTTGAAATCCTTAAGCCACAGATGTCTTTGCACTTCTTTCAATTCACTACACCGGGTAGGAGAGTGTTTGAAGTACCCATGATATTCAGAATTAAGTCTTATTCATTTACAGGTTTTAGTAACTTTTGTAATCCTTAAGTGATGCATGGTCTTCATGAATCATTATTGGTCACTCACCTAACTCTGTGGTTCACTGCTGGAGGTCAGTTGCCTTAGCAGGGGAGAATGAGACAGCTTATTTTCAATGGAATCTACTCATGGTACCCTTGGGATTTATTTAACAACTTAAAATGCTTTATATTTTATAGGAGCAGGGAACTGTTCCCAGCAAATTTTGAGTTGGTACTCAATTATGAGTTTGAGAATAATGCACAAAATGGTTCGACAATTAATCAAACTTTTCTTTAGAGTGCTGCTGTGTTGTTTCCTTTATTCTCTATCACTTACTTTTTCCTTTTTGCTTTCCATGGCCCTTTATATTTCACAACTTGTAAAATCAAATTATATACTGGATGTTGTCCTACTAATGCTGATAATGTCGACAGATTTAGTGGGAATTTATTGTTTTGTTTTGGTTGGGGAGCTATGATTGCTAAAGGACATTTTCAATTTCATGTATAGTTGCATATTACAACTCTGTGATAGTGTTGTCTGGGCTTTCTAACTTGAAGATCCTATGTGCTCAGTCCAACTTCTGGGATGTTAGCTCTTTGCAAGCTGCACTGCCAAATGGCCAGATGTCAACTCCCTTCACTGCTGGTGCAAATGAGCACTGGTTTGCTCAAGAACCAATGGTTTCCTATGTTCCTGCTGGTTCAGATGGTGAGTAAAATTTCATCTTTCTCATAATTATAATTGGAAAGTGGACTTTGCTCCATCTGACTCTCCTGGGATTTCCAGGTGCCTTAGGGTTCTTGGTAGGGCAAGCACCAAGCACACAAATGTCGTAAGTATTTTTCTTTTTTATTGTCTTCCGGACATCAACATTCATGATTCACAAATGCATTTTGGGAATGTTCATATTTGAAATCCTGAAAAAAACTGCCTAGTGCGTGATGTTGCAGTTCTATTTACACTATGAAAGCATCAGAAAATTTGTCAAGGGTCCATTTCCGTTACTTTATATCTTGATGTTTTGAGAAGTGAAATTTTGTTTTGCCATGGGAATGAAGAGATAGCTTTCATGGTTTTGGTACCTATTCTTATCTGATTTTCCTCGAGAAAGGTTTTCTTTCTCTTTCTTGAGGGAAGAAAGGTTAATGTTGTTAATGAACTTTATTAGCATTAATTGGAAATTTACAATTTGCTTTCTCATCACATTGCGTACTAAAATAAATAATTAAATAAATAAAAATGCGGGAAAATCGTCCAAAACGTCCCTCACATGTTGTAAAATGACTTTTTTCGTCCCTCACTTTTAAAAGTGTAATTTTATGTCCCTTACATATTCACATAAGTCAAATTTAGTCCCTAACTAGGTTTCCGATCATTTTTTGGCCGGAATCCATCACGTGCAAGGCACGTGATCATTTTTGAAGGGTAAATTTATCAAATTATATTTTACATAATCTAATCTATAGTCCTCCACATTTTATAAAACAAATTTTTTCGTCCCTCACATTTTATAAAATGATTTTTTCATCCCTCACATTTCACAAAATGAATTTCTCCATCCCTCACATTTCAAAAAATGAATATTTCCATTTCTCACTAATTATGTGTGTGAGGGAAACCCTAAAAAAAAAAATATATGTGTGTGAATACATTTTGTTTAAATACATGTATATGTCTATTTGATTTTGCTTAATAATACGAATAGCATAAATATATGTATGTGTCTATTTGATTTCACTTAACAATACGAATACCATATATTATACGTGATCATTTGATTTCATCTGATATTAGCTAGTAAAAAATCTTGCATTTATTGTCAAGTTGGCCAATAAAGCTATTTTCGGTCAAAATACAATAAGTATGCAAATTAAGGTTCTATTGGTAAATATTAGTCATAATCATACAAAAAGAGAAGATAGCCCACAAGTTGGGCCCAATTACATACATGTGTTTATGCTATTATTATTAAGCAAAATCAAATAGACATATACATGTGTTTAAAAAAAATGTATTCACACACATAATTAGTGAGAAATGAAAAATTCATTTTTTGAAATGTGAGAGATGGAGAAATTCATTTTGTGAAATGTGAGGGATGAAAAAAATCATTTTATAAAATGTGAGGGACGAAAAAATTTATTTTATAAAATGTGGAGGACTATAGATCAGATTATGTAAAATATAATTTAACAAATTTACCCTTCAAAAATGATCACGTGCCTTGCACATGATGGATTCCGGCCAAAAAATGATCGGAAACCTAGTTAGGGACTAAATTTGATCGATGTGAATATGTAAGGGACATAAAATTACACTTTTAAAAGTGAGGGACGAAAAAAGTTATTTTACAAAATGTGAGGGACGTTTTGGACGATTTTCCCTAAAAATGCTTCAAGGTCTGCATTTACTTGTCCTTTGTGAATCAATAGCTTGAGTATGCTGATTATTAATAGGGAAAGTTTAGCTTGTAGTTCTTAGATTACTTATATTAAGCAAAACAGGAAGTGTTTTGGGGGAGGAGAAGAAGGATTTGGATTCAAGGTGTGTGGTACCCTAATGCATGTGCTGCTATAACCATTTGGTGTAATTTGTTTTTGGTCCTGACAATGTTGTCTTGAAAAGTTTGGCTTCAGAATATTCAAAATCCTGATAATTAAATAAATAAAAATGCTTCAAGGTCTGCATTTACTTGTCCTTTGTGAATCAATAGCTTGAGTATGCTGATTATGAATAGGGAAAGTTTAGCTTGTAGTTCTTAGATTACTTATATTAAGCAAAACAGGAAGTGTTTTGGGGGAGGAGAAGGATTTTGATTCAAGGTGTGTGGTATCCTAATGCATGTGCTGCTATAACCATTTGGTGTAATTTGTTTTTGGTCCTGACAATGCTGTCTTGAAAAGGTTGGCTTCAGAATATTCAAAATCCTGATGCTCCTGTCATTTATTCCAAAATTGAGATGTATTGCCTTCACTCTCGCAACGGAGGCCAGCTAAAATCAGCCTTTTCTTTGGCAGGAATGTCCCATCTCATGGTCCTGTTGCGTCTGTTGGAGGCAATCCTTTTGCCTAGTAGACTCTGGCATAGCCATTCAATTTGATCAAGGTTTAGTGGTTGCTCGTGTTTTCTATTCTTGGCAGGAGTTATGGGTTAAAGGCTGTATTCTTAGGCTATATACTGTACGGATTTTCATGTTTGTAGTCACTGCCAAATAAGAAGTGCAGTAGACAATTTATAGCAGACCGGGTAAAGACTTCCTGTGCATCATAGCCCAAAGTATATATTCAGAAAATTGGAGGTTGTGGGCTGCTTGGCTGTATTCAGCTGTGTCAGTATGACGTTGCAGGTTCTACAGTGTAAAGCTCGTGCTTTTTTACCTTCTCTGTTTTTCTAACGTTTAAGTAGCTGCTTGTTATTCGTTCTGTGCTTGTTCCTGAAATAGAATGGCATGACAACCGGTGTTGCCTCTCTCCTGCACCAACTATGAAACTCACAACATTGGTATTAGAGAATTTATATCAGCATGTGATTGCTATCTGTCCTCAATTTATCATTGCATGAGTTCATTAGGGAAGTTTGAACTTGTTCTCAAGAATTTTGTTGGAGAGAATACGATTCTTGTTCTGTTTCATCACGCATGACTTGTTTTGTCGTTTAACTCGGACTTGTATACTTTCCCACAGAATCGGGTTTAGTATTGTATCGATCAGTCTTGTGCGAGTTGGAATCAATGTTTTTAAGGTTGATGTAGTTTTTTTGGTTGATCTAATTAGTTTCGAGTTTGGTCCATAAACAGTGGTGGAGCCAAGATTTTGATGTAGGGGGCGAAACTAATTATGAGTGTGAACTTTAATTTAAACGTGGAATGGATCAAGATTTAATGTTTTTTCTTAGTTGATTTTCGGGAGCAGATTACATTTGGGTAATGTTGTCTATTTGAAGTAGCTTTAGATTTCTGGACATTCTTGGATGTGGAAACTTCAAAGTTTTCCGACTCGGACTTGTTTTAATTTCTCTTCTTGAAGAATGAATGGGAGAATTGTAATTTTGGTTTCTAATCTATCACCCCATACGTGATGCGTGGATCTAGTCTCTAATTTATTTTGCAAAGTAAATGTAGTTCATAATATATTCAATTTTGAACAAAAAGGGGCAATTGACAGATTCCTTCTAATCTCTAATGGAATGATGGCATGTGCAGCACGTGCCAACATTTAAAAGCATTTTTTTTAACTCAGAAAATTCAGCACTTGAAACAGACTAATATCAGCTAAAAAGTAAAAATATGGGACTTGTGCTGCAATGTCTGAAATGTAGTCTTCATCTCCAATATTTGATGGGAGAGCAACTAAAACAAAAGATTTGTACCTTATAGCTTGTCGCCGCAGCTTAGGAAACTTAGCTTCTGAAATTCCATACAGAGAAATCGCCGCACGTAGTGTATGTTTGTTTGGACTGAAAATATTTTCCCGAAAAGGTTTTCCAGAATTTCTGGTGTTTGGAAGCAAAAGAGGTTGGAAAATTATTTCAGCTGGAAAATGTTTTCACGCCACCGGGTGGAAAATGACTTCCACAACAATTTTCCTGAAGTTAATTTCCGACGGCTTCAGGACTCATGAAAAAGGAGCTGGTGAGAGTTGTAGATGTTTTTTAACTTCTCTGTCTTTGAATGCTTTGTCAAGTGTCCTCCGTAAGACTATCAAATCTCGCTTCCACTTCCAGATTCGTACTTTGCCACAGCCAAGTTATCTCTTCTATTTGAATAAATCAACTTACAAGATTCCGCTGAACAATACAGCACCAGTGGACTTTTTTCATTTTCTCCATTTTAAACAAGAAGGCCAGCCATGAAGATGATGAAGGCCGTGAAGAAGCTCAAGTTCTGGTCAAGAAAGCAGAAGAAGAAGAAGAAGAAGGCATTGTTCATTGATAACCCACCACCACCACCATGCCATTGTCAGTACCAATATTACTGTCCGCCGTATGAGCCCTCTGCCCCACCATTACCAACATCATCATCTTCATCATCATGGGTTGAGTACGATCACGAGGCTCAAGACACCGTCTATGCAAACTCTAAGTTTATCTCATTTACCTCATCAAACCCAGCTCAAGTTCAAGATCCCACATTTGGTCCACAAGACTTCGGTTCGGTTCCACAACCCAGACCGCAAGATCCTACAATGCCAGCTGCTGCCAGCATTACTTCCTATCAGCAGTACATGGTGCCAAATCCTGCTTACGGTGTTCCACTTCTACCTCAAGTTCGAAGAGAAAGGAGGGGTGGAGCTTTTGAATGCATGTTTGCCTTCGGGGCTCATTTGTTTCGTTGCTTCTTTCCATGCTTCCACATTCGGGAAGCCAAAAGGTGATCAGTTTGCTCCTCTGCATCAATGCCATTATCAGCAAGAAGCATCATGTAACGACAAAGGATTTTCCTTTGGCACAAGTCTACTGATATTTCTGGAGTATGAATCGTATAATGCCTTGCATGAATGGTGAACCGCCAGGAATTTAAGTAATAATGGTTGGCAACCTTCCCCTCTTTTTTATCTTTTGCTATCTTATTTCTTTTCTCTACACTCTCACACAAAAACATCTATGAAGATACAGAAAAATCTAGATATACAGTGAGTCTTGCCTTTTAGAAGTTTTTTTGGAGAAAAATTGATTCTTTTGCTATTTTTGGGACCGTTTTCCATTTGGAGATGGATTTTCGTTTTTGTTGAGTAATATTTTATATTTTGGCATATATTTGCTTCTGTATGCATTGAATTGTTCTAGCTTATTACCAATTCGAGTTGGAAAATTTAAGAATTCATGGTGTAATATGAATAAATATTTTATAAAAATGATAATATGATTATAATGGATAGAAACTAAAATTAACTTGTAATGAAATGAATGTTTTGAGAGTAGAAAAATATTTGCAATATATCAACAAACATATCAGAAAATATTTTCATTGACAAACCAAACACCGGAAAATATTTTCACTTAATAACCAAACACTGGAAAATTATGGGGAAGGAAGTGATTTTCCAGGAAAATGACTTCGATGGAAAATATTTTCCCTAGAAAAATATTTTCAGTCCAACCAAACGGACCCGTAAAGTCATTTAGCAAAGCTCCAATAACTCCACTGCCTATGAACTCAAAAGTTGACACGCCATCCCCTTTGCTGGGTTCCCCCAAAATCTCCAGTACGACTCCAACTAAACCATCTCTCTGCTGGCTGAAACACCAGCAAGATAAGAACCAGAAGATTTTGATTTTCCCTTGGCTTTCACATTTTGTTCGTCAATGCCAGCATTTAGTTTAACACAAAGATTCTTCAAATGCAAAAGGTCATCTATAATCCCACCTTCAATGGCCTCTGGATTTGATGGGAAATATTTGTACTTGAAAGCTTTTGTACGAGCACCAATTGTCACACAAAGCCTATAATTTAAAAAATATATATACTAGTAAGAGTGGGCTGTGCCATGCACAGCCAGTGCCCATTGGAATGGATTCATTGGTAGTAATTGATGAAACAATAGCTTTTGTAGTAGTTCTAGTTATATTTTTCATAGGAAATAATAAGTTGCTTTGTTGAATTTATTAATAATTGCATTGTATTGAAGTAAATTCACATTTGTTTCTTTTTGTCTAACTTGTAAATACAAATGTGTATTGTTGGAAAAATATATTAATTTCTATAAACTTTAGAATGTTTTTGGTTTTAATTATGTTGTATTGGTGATAAGTTGTTGAAGGAGAAGCTGCACACCTTTTAATCTCTGTTTTACGAAAATTACTAGGAAGGAAGCTATGAGAACAAATAAAATGAATAAAAGCTTATGAATTTTAATCTACTTTGTCAAATGTAGCCTCCTGATTTATTGTTGTCAAAATTTTCATCTAAAAATGTAGTCAATGATTAGTAAACCACTCCATTGATTCATGATCTAATCTAATGGTGAATGTATGATGAAAGTGCAAAGAACAATTAATCAATTGGTTGAAATTTATACAAAAAAACAACCCAACTCTTAGGTAAATGGTAAATATCTAATCATAACAAGTCATTGAAGGAAGTAAAACAGTGGCCTATGATTTATAAATATTGTTTGTACAAGAAGAAAATGGAAACCAGGAATGAGATGTATAAAAGAACGGCCAACAGTTTTGAATTTTACCAAAATAGATGAGTAAGTTGTCTGACCATTGAATGATCTAATGATTACAAAAGAAAATCAACCAACTACTGTAAATCTAATGGTCCAAAGTTAAGCAAGATATCAAAATTCTTTCAAAAAGGAGAAAAACCTCAAATAAATAAAAACCTTAAATTTTGCTTTGTGATTAAATATGGCTTGGCTAAAATAATTCTTAGACTAATTGTTTTATTTTAATTATGGAAAATAGACTGTATACATCTTCCCTAGCGCAATGCTTTATAGTCTTATTGCAAAAAAAATCGTTTTTTCCACATTCCTTTTTAAATATTTATTAGATATATGATTTATACATCTTAATATTTTTACCACACCGTAAAAATATATGTTTTATCATATTTTTTCCAATAAATTCCAGACAAATAAAAACCTAAAAAATTGCTTTCTAAACGAATAAAGCTCATAACTGGCATATTTGTTTTTATTTTTATGCCATCCGTTAAATTATCTCTTACCCAATTTCTTTGTAATATGAAAAATTTATCAATTTTTGTATCTTTTCTTGCCACTAATCCCAAAGAATAAGGAGAGTGTTTATAAAATTAAATAACATTATAAATTGAAGCAGGTGATGCACTTAAATATTGATACGAATCCGCCCGAAGGTAAGAACTCGTACTCAACCAATCCCTGGATCTAGACGAAGAACGCAAGTTGAAATGCGGAACCTTGACCGTTCTAAAACCACAAGTCACGAACCAAGACAAAGCTCGACCCACAACTTTAGTATTTTTAGCGAACCAAAGATATTGGTAGACGAACGCCACAACCAAGGTGTTTACTTGATTGATAAGTTCGGATTGAATAACTTAAGAAAACTCTCAAGTATTCAAAGGAAGCTCTCTTGGACAAGAGAAAGTGAATAAACTCACAAATTTTATTGTAAAAACTTATTAACTAAAATTATTGGAAAAGACTAGGCTATTTATAGCCTTACAATGACTCAAACCTAAAGTTATTTGGACTTAACGAAACCCTAAAACTAATGACTAGAGTTCGGCTAAAATAAGGACAATGTTGGCCGAATTATTAAGCTTAAAATTAACAACTAAAACAGCGAGATAAATGACAAATAAACCCTTGCTTAACAAGACTACCTAGATGACTAACTAGCTAATCAACTTGCATCCGAATTAATCTTCACCCGACCCTTCAACTTGGAGCAAAGTGTAAAGTGTTGAATCTTCATTGTCCAAGCCTTCTATGATCCTCAAATCATCCCCAACTCGATCTTGAATGGTCCACACAAGAGCTTGAAGTGATTCTCTCAGTTTTCTTGCACGAGCTCTTGTAATTGGACCGCTTGGAACTTATATAATTTGATCACTCGTAACTTGATCATTCTAGATTACTTGTGTCCCTTCATCATTCCCCTCCTCTTGGAGGCAATTTGTCCCCAAATCAAGTTCATCACCTGCATGAAAAGGACTCAAGTCAGTAACATTAAATGTAGCATGTATTCTATACTCACCTGGGAGATCAAGTTTGTAAGCATTGTCATTAATTCGCTCCACCACTTGAAAGGGACCATCGCCCCTTGGAAGGAGTTTATTGCGCTTTGGACTGGAAAACGCTCGTGTATCCAAACCCGGTCACCTGGTTCGAATACCAACTTGCGACGTCCTTTGTTTACACTTTGAACATATTGGAGAGTTCGCTTTTCAATGTTAGCTCAAACTTTAGCATGCAAATCTCGCACAAAATCAGCCTTTTTCTTACTATCCAAGTTAAGTCTCTCATGAACAGGTAAAGGAGATAAGTCCAATGGTGTGAGAGGGTTAAAGCCATAAACAATTTCAAAAGGTGAATATTGTGTAGCAGTGTGCATAGTGCAATTATAAGCAAACTCAACATGAGGCAAGCAATCTTCCCAAGTTTTGATGTTCTTTTTAATTATTGCTCGCAACAAAGTAGACAAAGTTCTATTAACTACTTCTATTTGTCCATCAGTTTGTGGGTGACTAGAGGTAGAGAAGAGCTATTTAGTGCCTAGTTTACACCACAAAGTTTTTCAAAAGTAGCTAAGGAACTTTACATCTCTATCAGAAACAATAGTGCGAGGTACTCCATGCAAACGAATTATTTCTTTAAAGAACAAGTCGGCCACATGTTTAGCATCTTCAGTTTTATGACAGGGGATAAAATGTGCCATCTTAGAGAAACAATCAACTACAACATAAATTGAATCATGACCCTTTCTAGTCCTAGGCAAACCAAGCACAAAATCCATAGACAAGTCAACCCAAGGTTCATGTGGAATGGGTAAGGAAGTGTAAAGACAATAAGGGTTTACCTTGGATTTTGCATGATGACAAGTGATGCACCTTTCTATATGTTGTTCTACATCCCTTTTCATTTGTGGCCAAAAGAAATGCTCTTGGAGAACTGATAATGTCTTAGCAATGCCAAAATGACTCATATGTCCTCCTCCATGTGCCTCATGAACCAATAGTGTACGCATTGAGCTCGTTGGAATGCACAGCTTATCCTTGTAATACAAGAACCCCTGTGCTATGAAATAAGCTCACGAGTGTGTTGTGGCAAAGAAATGAAAATCTCACCAAAAATGGGGTCAGTTGTATAAAGATCCTTAATGAATTCAAAGCCTAGCAACTTAACATTTAATGTAGTGATAAGTGTGTATCTCCTAGAAAGAGTATCAGCTATTACATTAGTCTTACCTGTTTTGTACTTGATCACGAATGCAAAGCTATCAATGAAGGCTACCCACCTCGCATGTCGCTTACTCAACTTAGTTTGGGATTTGATGTGTTCGAGCGACTCATGATCAGTATGCAAAATGAACTCTTGAGGTCGCAGGTAGTGTTGCCATGTTTGCAGAGCTCGAATTAAAGCCATCAACTCTTTGTCATAGATTGAATAGTTCAATGAAGCTCCATTCAGCTTTTCACTAAAATAAGCAACTGGACGACCTTCTTGGAGTAGAACAGCCCCAATGCCTATACCAAAAGCATCACACTGAACTTCAAAAGCTTTATCAAAGTTAGATGAACTTAGCACAGGTGCATGTGTGAGTTTGTGTTTAAGTAATTAGAAAGACTTAGCTTGTTCATCTCTCTAGTGAAATGGCACATTTTTCTTGACTATTGATGTAGGTGGTGCAGCAATTGTGACGGCCCCACCTTCCCCTGGGCGTACCTTAGGATTTAGCGGACCGCCTGCCCAACTCTCGCCAGGACTCTGTGAGAACCCGTAATTTTTCCCATTTTCTAGGTTTTATTATCTTTCATGGCTTGTTTTCTGCATTTTCGTGATTAGGAAAAATTCTAGATCTTTTTAAGGAGTAGATATAGTTTTTAGATGATTTTTCTAGTATCGAATAGGTTTTGAGAAATTAAGAGTGTATACCGGACGTGGGACCCACTAGTACGAAAAGTTCGAAAAAATTCGGCCAACTAGGTTAAGTTTTGGATACTGGAATTAATTTACCGGGTGTTAAGAGATAAGTAGAGGTTGCAATTTGGATTGGTGTGAGAGGAAACAAAGTGATAGACTTGCATTAATGGAGGTGACAAGTGTCACCATTGGATTGGTCCTTAAGTAAGACTACTATTCCTTTTCTTACCATTGACCAAATAAATCAAAAAAATAACCAAAAATTCACCATTTTCTCTTCATCTTGGCCGAGCTCCTTGAGCAACAAAAGAAAGAAAACTCTTCAAGATTTTGGCTTCAATCTTGCTTCAATCAACTTACTCAACCATCCAACCTTGATTTTGCTCCATAAAACCACTTAAGGGAGTGATAGTGAAGTGTTGTGTGGAGTTATTTGGAAAGCTAAGAGGACTTGTTGCTCTCTCTCTCTCTTGTTTCTAAGGTGAGTTGTGAAGAACCACTCTCCTCCCTTTATTGATGCTTAAGTCATGCTTAGTGGTAGTATGAGATGCAATATTATGGATTATTTCTTGATTTGTGGTTGAATTGATGAAGTTTTATAATTTTTGGGGATTTTTCTGTTTTAATATGAACATGATTGTGTGGCTATATATGATGATTGGAAATGATGTTTAAGGACTCTATGAGGTGGAAAAAGTGGTTAATTGCAAACTATTTCTGTTTTGGAAGAAATCTTGGAAAATTAGGGTTTATGATGATAACATTCTGCCCGGTTTTTTAGCTCCTAGTTAGAGGCCGAATTGGCCTTGACTTAAAACATAAAAGTTGTAGGGAATGATATTTTAGAGGTACCTACAAAATTTCAGGTCAATCGGAGTAGTGTAGCTTGAGAAAAGTCGAAATTACCCTTGCTGTTCTGGTTTTACCCGAATTGGAGAATTGCTTCTGTAATTGGTTATTTTGGTTAGGAATGCTTCCGAATTGGTTGTTGAGGCCTTCTGATGAAATGTAGCCCTGTTTCTTAGATTTCAGTTGGTTTTGGAATTTCTGGATTTGGACTTGGATAGCCTGATTTATGATGTTTCCGCTAGAATGCGTTCTGTGAATCTGTTTTTGTGATTCTGGTATAGTAGATTGCATTTTTGACCTGGTTACACTCGAAACTGGGTTGAGTGACCTTCTGTAATATTGTAGCCCTATCTCTTAGCTTCGAAACAGTGGGTCTTGGACCTTCATCCGATAATTGTAGTGTCTTTGGTGCCATTACCGCAAAATGAGGTCAAAAACTATTTTTTTCAGGGTTAAAGCTAGTTTCATTTCCGGATTTTCTGGTTTCCCCTAATGCTTGTATATGCTTATGGAACCCTATTGGGGTCGTATTTGGCATTGGTTTATGACTCGTTATCGAGTCTCATTGTACTTGTTTGCATGTTTTAGGGCGTGACGGTGGTTCACGACGTTCTTTTGACGGTAGTGCATGAAACACCATTTGCAAGCTTGGTGAGTGTACTACTCACTTATGTGTTACTATATAGCTTTGATACTTGAACTTGATGAGTTGAATGTTAATTGATTGAAGTGAGAGCGTACTTTATCACTCTCACTTATTGTTTCTCTTGTTATTGGAATGTTACATGAAATGAAAGTACTTGATTTGGTGTCGATTGGACGAGTATCCAACGACTACAATTGTTATCTTTGAGCTCAACCCCATTGGTAGTTGATTGAATCGAGCCGGTGAGGGCTTGGTCGTGCCAATTAATGATCCTTGGGGAAAGTGTTATATGGAATCTTGTAGTATGAGAGACTCTCGATTCCGGTATACTCGAGTAATACCACAGTGCAAGTGTTTGGAGTTCGGGCCCGGTAGGGGGATGTTAGGTGGATGGAATGGAAGTAAAGTGGAGTCTACGGTTGGTTACTTTTGAATATTGACGGAGAGTCAATGAGATCCGATCAAGAATGCAAACGAGGAAAAGGGCTCTTGAGAGCCACCCGTATCCTTTTATCCTCAATCTTGACGTGTTCCTTGGCTTACTTTTGATGAATTGAAATGAAAAGCTTTATGCCTATGTGAACTTTGTTGCTTGGGTAGTATTCTCACTGGGCAATTAGCTCACTCTATTCCTTTTGTTTTCCTTACAGGAAAATAACTACTTTTGGACTGCAATTGATAATTGGTTGCCGAAATGAGCTAGTTGGACATATCTTTTGTATAGCTCATTTATTGAAACCCTAAATGTACTTTTGGGTCTGTTTCTCTTTTGATTGGGCAAACCATACATGAATCCACTTTTGTATGCAACTTTGGATTGTAAATACTAAAGTTCAAGATGTGAACGTTTGTTTGGTTTTTGGTTGGGTTCTGACGGGTCGGTTACTATTCATGGCCGACTCCGGATTTCATTTTTTTTATTTTTATTTTGGGTTATTTTGCCATTTTGACTTGTTTACGCGCGTTTGTAAGTTCCGGAATGCAATAGATCGCTCTAACTGCACCGTTAGTCCTGGCGAGAGTTGGGCAGGCAGTCCGCTAACCCCTTTGGTTCGCCTTAGGGGAATGTGGGGCTGTCACAGACTCACTCACTCACATCAAATAAACTAAGATGCAATCTCAATAATACACGAAATAATATTTCCCAAGTTTGGAACATACGAATACATTCATTTCTATCTCAGCCATCCATAAAGTCCCAAATACACCAAAAGATTTACATTCAACCTTAATCGAGCGACTAGTGTGAGTACAATTACAAAAGTCAAAACAACTAGACTACGCTAGTTTGTTCACGTCTCACGCCTCGCTTGTACCCCCTGTAAGGAAAACAAATGACGTGGAATGAGCTAAAAGCCCAGTGAGGTTTCAGATAGCAAGTTGACCATTATTTAAATGTGCAAGTATCACGTAGTAGAGTGATGAGCATGAAAAGTTCATAAAAGTGAGCAATAACACTTCAAGTAGAAAATCTCAAAATGAGCGAGTGTAAAGTTTTTCTTTTAAAACGAAACAATAACACGATAAGTACTAATCATTCCAAAGTATAAGGATACGGATGGCTCTCAGGAGCCAAAATTTCCATTTGCATCACCAGAGCTTGATCAAGTAATAGTTGACACTCCGTCAACTTTCAAGTAAGTAACCAATCCAGTAGAGCACCACTTAAACTACTCTCCGTCCACCATCCAAACCCCCTACTGAACCCAAAATCCTCAATAAACACTGGTGGTAATACTCGAGTATACCAATTAGTCGAGGAGATATCACTCCACTCGACAAAACAAAAGACCCAGGGTTCGTTACCCAATCGACCAAGCCCTTGCCGGCTCGACTCGAGTAACTCGCCACAGGGTTTCTGGAATTCCAGGAAGTGCGCACCATATACACAAATATATCAAATCCATTGCAACAATAAACACGTATATCTCATATTAGGGCAAGTACGATAAAGTACACTCTTGCCCGATCAAACAAATGACATATCATTAAATCACATTGGTCAAGTATTGAAAACAAGTGTCCAGTTCAATCAGGTATTTGGAAGCACTCACCAAAGGTCTAGTGCATCTCAAAAGTCACGTTCAGGTCCAACTCCTTGGTTGGAGTCCAAATCTGCGATAAAATATCATTTGCTAATGTAAAACGCTCTAGAATTCGAAACATAGGAGTTTCGCTTGAAGAAAATCAAGGAAATACAATTTTCTTAAGTAATATTCACGATACTTATCAAATTCCGAAAAATTCATGCTCACTCTTAAACCTTTGAAACTTTGAAACAGTTACACTTGAAATACCATTTGAGTCGAAGAAATGGAGAAAACGTATTTCTATGAGTCGTATGCATCTCAAAAGTCACGTTCAGGTCCAACTCCTTGGTTGGAGTCCAAATCTGCGATAAAATATCATTTGCGAATGTAAAACGCTCTAGAATTCGAAACATAGGAGTTTCGCTTCAAGAAAATCAAGGAAATACAATTCGCTTAAGTAATATTCATGATGCTTATCAAATTCCAAAAAATTCATGCTCGCTCTTAAACCTTTGAAACTTTGAAACAATTACACTTGAAATACCATTTGAGTCAAAGAAATGGAGAAAACGTATTTCTATGAGTCGTAAATTTCATTTTCCCAAGGGTACAAGGTCGGCCAAGTTCTAACTTATATATCTCGATAAAAGAAGACGCAAATATTCTAGATAGTTCAAGTGGTATTCGCTCTTAAGCCTTACTCGTGTCGCAAGTATATCTACCTAGCCCTCAAGCGTAAATTTGGGCAGCACGCCCTTTGTATTTACCTATTTTTCAGCCATTTATGGCTTCATTCTTTTCCTCAATCAACCCCACAGTTACATACAAAATAATCTCATTTCAATAGCCGTTCAATAGGCTCAAAGTCATACAAGTACAAAATCAAGCTAAGGACATGTGCGGAAATGAAGTTTAGCACAAGACAGATTTGACGTTGTTTTGCGTAACGGACACAACCGCAGCTACGCTTATTGGATTGAGGTGAAATTTATACCGTTTCGAAGCTAAGGCAGAGAGCTACAACTTTGATGAAGACCACCTAGTCCAGTTCGTAGTGTATCTAGGTCAAAATTTGAAATTACTGAACCAGAATCGCACAAACAGGTCAGTTAACAACACTATGTTTAAATAACAATAACTCAGACTACCGAAGTCCAATTGAGGTGATTCCAGGGGCGCTGGAAATCTAAGACATAGCACTACAACTTTCATGTTTTGGCTAAATGCTAATTCGGTACGCATCAGGGTGAACAGGCACGGTCAAATTGGTGAAATGTCAAAACTGTCCCTAAAGTTCTCCCTATGGCAGTCAGGGGTATTTTTATCTTTTCACATACTACAGTACT
Organism: Coffea arabica; assembly: GCF_036785885.1. Classification (NCBI taxonomy): domain Eukaryota; kingdom Viridiplantae; phylum Streptophyta; class Magnoliopsida; order Gentianales; family Rubiaceae; genus Coffea; species Coffea arabica. The sequence goes on from NC_092321.1 coordinate 39,222,908, forward strand.
ACGATTGAGCTGAAATTTTGTAGGAAACTATAAAATATCATTCTATACAACTTTCATGTTTTATGCTAAGCCTAATTCGGCCTCTATCATAGGCAAACAGAAACAGGCAGAACTGAAAACAAGATTTCTTGAAATCTGGACTTTGGGGTTTAAAAGGGAAATCTCTTCATTTCTTGCTTAAATCACTACCACAACCTCTTATACAAGCTTACATACATCATAAAACATCCATACAACAAGTATGAGAAGGAAATCATTCAAACCCTAACTCAAGTGCATCACCCCAATCATCCAAATTCTCTTGATTTAAGCATCACAATCACAAATACAAGTTACTAAACAACTCCAACATGATTAAGGGAAAAAAGAAAAGAGTGGTCAGACCATTTTACCTCAAAACTAGAGCTTGCTAGTGTTCTCCTTCACTTCCCCTTGAAATTTTTAATTCCCTAAGCTTCCCAAGCTTCCAATTTACAAGTTAATCGGTTTAGAATCTTGTTTTTTTTTTTCACTCAAATGGTGCAAATCAAGATGAAATGAAGTTGTTTTTCTCTTGCTCACTCTCTCTCTCTTGTTCACGGCTAGGAGGAGGAAAATGAGGGCAATTTGTGTGTTTTTTGATGATAAATATGGAGGAAAATTGGTTGGTCAATACTTAAGGGATGGTTGCCACTTGTCGCAACCAAAATCCATCTCAAAATTTTTTCTTTTCCTTGCATTTTTTGGTCAAATATTTCGGCTAAGAGGGTTGAGGATGAGGGAGATATTTTGCACCAATATCAATGATATTTTATGGTGAGGAAGGTGTTGGTCAAGTGATGTGTCCAATCGGTAGTGAACGATACCCGTCGGTTCGAGCCGATTTTTCTTAAATCGCGTATACTAGGGTTTTAACTTATAATTCACTAACTTATTATTATTACTTCTAATCACACATTATTTTCTCATCTAAAAGTCACTCTTACTCACCAAATTTAGTACACACTCTGCACCGATTACTCACATTATGGAAAGACGTAAAAACCCTAATTTATTGTAACGATGAAGGTAAAAAGGGAACCCTTGTTTTTATGATTATTTGTAACTATTGGGGTAGTGAATATATATTAAAGTCATTGTAAAGTAATAAATTTGAATAAATTCCAAATTAAAAGGAATTTTAAGAAAAATATAAAGAATTTTACGGGTCCTCACAGCAATTGTGCTAAAATGCTTGACGAAGCATTGGTAGAAGCTTGCCAAGCCATGAAAACTTCTTACCTCACTTACATTAGTAGGTGTTGGCCATTCACTTATAGCCTTCACTTTTGCTTGATCAACTTGTATACCCTGTTCACTCACAACATAGCCTAAAAATACAAGTTGATTAGTGCAAAAAGTGCACTTCTTAAGGTTAGCGTAGAGGCTTTCCTTTCGAAGTACATCCAAAACTGTTTGCAAGTGTATCACTTGCTCATCTAAACTCTTGCTATATATTAAGATATCATCAAGGTAAACTACCACAAATTTACCAATGAAGGGATGCAAAACATGGTTAATTAGTCTCATAAAAGTACTAGGTGTATTAGTTACGCCGAAAGGCATGACCAACCACTCATATAGCCCTTGTTTAGTTTTAAAAGCAATTTTCCATTCATCCCCTTCTTTCATGCAAATTTGGTGGTAACCACTTTTCAAATCAATCTAGTGAAAATGATAGCACCATGTAATTCATCAAGCATGTCATCCAATCGAGGTATGGGATGGCGATACTTTACCGTTATGGCGTTAATTGCTCTACAATCAGTGCACATCCTCCATCCTCCATCTTTCTTAGGCATTAGTTGGACAGGTACTGCACAAGGACTTAGACTCTCATGAATCCATCCTTTGCCAAGTAGCTCCTCTACTTGCTTTTGTTGCTCCTTGGTTTCCTCAGGATTAGTCCTATATGACGCCTTATTTGGCAATGAAGCTCTAGGAATGAAATCAATTTGATGTTCAATTCTCTTAAAGGGGCCAAACCATTAGGTATATCTTCAGGAAACACATTTTGATATTCCTGCAAAAGGTTAGTGACAATACTAGGCAAGGAAGCATCAAGTTCATTAGTGAGCAAAGCTTCTTTACAAATTAAGATAAGCAAAATCTGGTTAGAATGTAAAGCTTGTCTCACATCTTTAACCCTAGCAAGCATGCTGGTTTTCCTTTCTTTCTTTAACTCAATGGACAAACTAGTGTCCCTATTTTCCCTTGGGTTTGTCTCGGCCACTGCCCCATCTTTCCTCTTTGAGTTTTTCCTTTTATTAGCAGCATGCATGTCATACTCTTTTTGTAAGCTAACTTGATCCTCATGCACTTGTTGAGGTGTAAGAGGTGCAAGTGTGATCTTTTTACCACTATGTAAGAAAGAGTGTTTATTTAAAAGCCCATCAAAAGTGATTCTTTTATCAAATTGCCAAGGACGACCCAAAATAATATGTGCAGCTTGCATTGGTACCACATCACACATAATATCATCCTCATATCGACCAATGCGAAAAGTAACTAAAATTGCTTATGAACACATATCTCACCGCTGTTATTCAACCATTGAAGTTTGTAGGGTCGAGGGTGCTCACTAGTTGGTAAGTTTAGTCTCTCCACCATTAATGCACTAGCAATATTAGTGAAACTCCCAGGATCAATCACCAAGCTACAAACTTTGTTGTTCACATGGCACCTTGAGTAAAAGATGTTCTCACGTTGAAGTTAGCTTGAGTAGCTAGTGCTCGCCTTGTAAAGACTCACAAAAAAAAAAAAAATTAACTTAAACTCCAAATTCTAGCTCATGTAATTATTTATTTGGCCAAATGCTCCGATTATTATTTTCTAACCTTTTTAGACCTAATTAAACGTATCCATAGCTTAGTTATATTTTTAAAAGTGACTCGTTTCGAAATTTAATTCCTGAAGGCTCGTTAAGTGAAAATAGTAAATACGCGTTTTTACGCACGCGAGTAATTGAGGAACCTTAGGCCATTATTTTGGGGCTATTAAGAGTGAATAATAATAATATGAATGCAAGTGCATTAGAGGTTTAGTGCACTAGTGCAATAAACTCGCGAGGAATCGAGCCCGAAATGCACGCGGACGTGCACTACTTTAGTGGACAGCTTTGAGTACAATTGAGCCACACGTATAAGCTTACCATTAGAAGCTCATATCATCAGCATTTGCTTCCTCTCCTACGCACAAACAGCCGAGCAGCCAAGGGAGAGCTAGACCAGAAAATTCCTCCACCCTTTCTCCTCAATTCCTTGCTCAATTCCCTCCAAATTTTACATGCAACCCTCAAATCACTTGGTGATCAAGATAAGCTAGGAAAGGAGCTGCCTCTCACGGTTTTTCTCCAGCTCAAAGTGACCGAAAATTTCTGTCTTGGCTCTCTAAGGAAGTAAGTAATGATCAACCACTTAATTCTTGTTTTATGGAAGATAGATTTCACTCATGAGCTCTTGGGTTCTCATGGGCAGCTTTAAATTGTTGGAAAATTGGTGAGTGGGCTCTATGAAATCCCACAATGACTTGGATTATCTGATTAGCTAGGATTGGATGCTGATTGTGTTGATTAAGTGCTAATTTAGTAGAGTTAAGTGGCAAAAATGAAAAGGAAGTCAAATGAGGAGTTGCATGTGAAGATGCCGTTTCTGCCCTACTATTTTCGTGCATTTTAGTGTATTTTCTTGAAGTCCAATTGACTTGTTTCTGATGAAAATGTGACATATAGGTTGTGTTTAAAGTTTCCTCAAAATTTTACGTGATTTGGGTGAGTGCATGTTGAATTTTAGAATCTGCCAAAACTGGGAAATGATTCCCGTCACTATTGGACAGCCATCTTGTTCCGGCTATAATTCATTGCTCCGATGTCGGAATCGAGTACCATTTGTGGCACTGGAAACTAGACATTCCCAGCTTTCATTTGGTATAAAATGTAACTCCTAATTCCACCCGAGTACCCTGTACCAACCGTTTAAAGATGACTGTCCTGTTTCTCTGTTTTCCTGGAACGAAGTTCAGAAGCTACAACGTGAGGCTCGAATTTGAGCTAGTTGTGTGCTGAATTTCAGAATGATTTCTTCTGTGAAATTATAGCCTTATGAATTTATTTTCCAACGCCACCAACCATGCTCAATTCCGAGTTGAATTGAGTGATTTTTTATTAAAATACGAAACCTGCCCTGTCCTTGAAAACCCTAAATTTTGAGCAGAATTCATGTTAGACTTGGTATGGACTTGCTAATTGAGTTTCTTGGGGTTAAAACACTTTCCAAATGTACCATAAATATTTTTTAGGCCTTTATTACACAAATGAACCATGTTTGAAGGATTTTCCTTGGCCAAATGTTTGGAATGGAAAACAAAAAGCTCAAGACAGCTTTGCCTTAGGATTTCTCGAAATTTTGGTTGTTTGGTTGACTACCTTTCCGGAGCTATTTCTCCATGAAATTTGGTAGAGGGACCACCCTTATATGGTAGTATTATACTGCTAATTATGGTGTTATTCCGAGATCGTTTCATGGATCAAATAAATTACCAAAGTTCATGACTTGAGTTTGAAAAAAAAATCCATGTTTCACAAGGAAATTTTGGTAACTTTGAGTTGCCATATCTTAATACTCAAAACTCCATTTCTCGTTCCGCTTGTTTTGTTGTAAACTTGGATTGCAACTCTAAAAGATTTCCAAATTTCAAAAGCTAGTTCCAATCAAGTGAATTTTGCCGAATTTTCAAAGTTGGCCAAAAACCAACCAAAATCTGCCTTAGGAACCAAAACAGAGACTTTGAGCTTATTTTTGAATGTTTTTCATTTGGAATCTTAGAAAAGTATATTCTAGGAACTTTTAGTACCTTGGAAGAGGTTTCCAACGGTACCAAGTTTTCCAATTTTTGACTTGTAAAACGTGAGATATGATTTTTCAAATGTATCGTATCAAAACAGAAATTTTCCGAATTCCAAGGAAATGGAGTTTTCAAGTACTCCTTAACCCTTCAATATTACTTGAACGATTTATACTTGATTTCCAAGATGAAAACTAAATTTCTCTTGTACTTTGAAACCCCACTTGAGAGCCTCGATTTAGGATAATTTAGGCTCGTTTCACTAGAATTTCTAAGATTATACTTTGGTACGATCTTCTTTAATAGTAGGGGTTTGTGAATGATAGTCTATTAATTATTTGCTCAGGCGCACACGAGGACCTTCAAGAGGATCCCACAGTGAACGCCTAAAGCTCCGAGGGACATTTCTTCCTCATTACTTATATTGGTGAGTGTCAAGTGCATGTTTACTTGCACTTCGCTTGAGATTTGTTGCCTACATGAACTCTACTTGAACCTGTTGTTATTTGAACTGTACTTGTTGGGGAAAGTGTGTATTTTACCGCACTTTATCTTCTTTACTTGGACCAATACATGACTTGCTACATGAATTACATGAAACTGCTGGATTTTACATGTACATGACTTAAAGTCGAATGCAGAGAAAATCTCATCGACTAAAACTTGATTTGTTTCTGAAAACCTGACTTGTGGGGACGCCCAAAACCCAATGGTTATACCTCGTAATCTCGCAGCCAATCGTGAGGTTTTGGTCGGGAGAACTTGGTAAATCTTGGGACCTGAAGCTTGATCTTTTGAGATCTTGCTTGGCATACTGGTATAGTATCGCCTTTATATGCCTGTTGGCTACGGATCCGAGGGGGTGAAATGATGGATGGAGGGAAGTAAGTGGAGAACTACGGATTGGAAATACCAACCCGGTTGACGGAGAGTCATCGCGGGAAGGTATACGAATGACCCTGGCAATGCAAGTGGAACTTAGCTCTTGAGAGCTACCATATCCTTGAATTATTTTTGTTTGGGCTTGTTATTTGACCGATTAATTGGGCTTGTTATTTGACCGATTAATTGGGCTTGTTATTTGGACTATGTGATTGCATGTGTGTCCTTGGCCTCACGAGCGTTTTGCTCACCCTGTAGAATTGTTTTCCTTAACAGGATTTGGCATGGAATGGTACTTGGAGGAACTCTTGTGATACACTTCTGGCTTAGGGTTTTAATATATTTTGGGCTAGACCTCTTACTGGTTGTACTTCGGAAACATAATACGTGGTTTGGATATTTGATGTACCCGGATGTAGTATATTTTGGGTATTGATGTACCTTTTGAAAATTTAATATAATGATTGGATAAGCGTTATGTATATTGTTAAGTTTGGAAGTTTTCCGCACTTTCTTACTTATCTAGTGTTGTTGAATGATTTTTCTTTAAGCTTGAATGGAAACTACTTAAGTCCTGGCGAGAGCTGGGCAGACGTCCCGTGAATACCCTCTGGTTCGCCTTAGGGAGAAGTGGGGGCGTCACACGCCTTGCTACTAAACCTACTTTATCACTGGTTGGGATCTCCTCAATCTCATTATCATCCTCAACCAATGAAGGCATGTCATTGTACTCTTCCTCCTCATCGTCAATGATGATGTCTCCATTTGGCAATACGAGCATAGCTCTTTGATTTGGACATTGATTTGTAATGTGTCCAACTCTTTGACATCGCCAACACTTAGTGTCACGATTTCTAGGTTTTGAAACTTCCATTGCTGATTTCGAAGCTCCCCTAGATTCGGTCTTAGGAGCACTTGGCCGAGAGGTTGAGAAAACCTCTTGTTTTGGCTTCAAATTGGCCGTGGAGCTTGCGATCTTATCTTCCCTCCTTGGCTGGAAATTTCATTGATTTGGACTGAAATAGGAGATGTAATTTCTGGTTGTACCCCTCCTCTTGAGCCTTCGCTCAATCTTGATTGCTTTCTCCACCATGTCTTCCAACTCAACATAATATTGCAATTCAAGTTGGTTAGCAATTGCCAGCCTCAAACCATTGAGAAAGCGGGTAGCTTCCCTATCCTCTCAAATGTCAGCTCTGAACATAGAGATTTCCATGTCTTTGTAATAGTCCTTGACTGAGCGATTGCCTTGTGATAAGGTTTGAAGCTTTTGGTACAAGTCTCTATGGTAGTGACTTGGTACATATCACTTCTTCATGAGGCGTTTGAGCTCAGTCCCAGTGGTTATAGATGATTCACCACATCTCCTTCTACTTGTAACCACTTGATCCCACCAAACTATAGCATAGTCGGAGAATTCTACCACAGCTAGCCTCAACTTTTGCTCATCCGTGTAGTTGTTGCAATTAAAAACAAGTTCCACCCATCTCTCCCATTCAAGATACGCGTCCGGATCTGATTTCCCTTGAAATAGTGGAATTTACATTTAATTCCATTGATTGCATCACCAATAGGCTTGGTGTTCCTCCTTGGCTTCCTTGGTTAAAGTCCCTCAAGCTCCGTGTCCGTATTTGAATCACTAGATTCATTTATGGATTGTTTATTCCTTGATTTCTTAGCGGAATCCAAGTGATCAATCCTCTCATGGATGGACTCAAACCTTTGGTTGAACCTCCTTTGTATGTTGGTCCACCTAGCATCCATTTTAAGGGCTAATTGAGTAATGGTAAGATCATTTTCATTAGTCATGGTTTAAACCTGCAAAACTCAACAAACGTTAGTAAAAAATGCCTCACTCACTCCCTTCGTGTTTCTCTCACCCTCGTGTATCACTCAAGTGTTTAAAACACTCTAATTTTTTCACCAATCACTTCTCAAGTCACTTTTTTTTATCAATATATTTTTTTCTTTTATTAAAAAGGAAGAGCAAACACTTCTCAAGTCACTTGATTGCTTCTCTTGAAGAAATCAGAATTTTCTCAAAGAAATTCAATCAAACTCTCACCAAGTTTACACAAGATGGTGGCGATTGAGGCTGAGATGTTTTGAAGTTAAATGGACTGATAAGGACTCAAAAATACGTGAATTATAAGCTGGAAAATTGCAGGTCGCTGCCCTTAAGGATTACTCCAAGATTAGGAAGGTATTGACTTGACTCTTGACCCAAATTTGGAAACTAATGACTAAGTGTAAACCAAGACTGATTTGGACTTGTTTGTGGAACCTTTAGACTTGAAATAAAGCTGGAAAACTAAAAAAAAAAACACAAATTGCAGCGAGGCAGATTGCACAACTTCGACTCAAACAAGGGTAAAAATGGCAGAAATTTCGAAACCCTAGAGGGAGCTCTATCCGAATTGCACTTGGCTGGATTTTTAGAAGTTTTAAACGAAGTTTCTTGGGTTGTTTTTGGGTAGTTTAGCTGCTGATTTTCTGGTTTCTCATGTGTGCAAAGGCTAGCAATCTGAATTTGGGCAATTTGAGTGCAACTAGGATTTGTTTTGCAAACCCAAGTCAACTTGGTTTCTCAATTCAAGTTTGTTTCCTTTTTCTTGTGATTCCGATTATGGTTTTCTTTCTTTTCTTGCGTTCTCTTTTCTCCCTTTTTTTTTAATGCAACCAGATTTCTTTTCTTTCTTTCAATTTGGATCACACTCAAGAAACAAGGCTTTGGTTTAGGGTTTTACTCAAGATCAGCCCCAACCTTCAAGAAACAAGAACTAGGGTTTGGTCAAATTCAAGATATGGTCAACTTGACTTCAAGAATTCAAGAACCCTAGTTTACCAACCCAATACTTCAAGATTCACGCAAGAATTTCTAGAAATTCAAGATATTATCAAGAACTTCCAAGAAACAAAGGTAAACAGCCTCGATTTTAGTGCAAGACACACCCCTAATCCTTTTGTCAAGAAAGACCCTAGTCTAACCTGCGGATCTTCAAGACACAATACGACCAGATTTTGTTTTTTGTTTTTTGTCTATAGATAATTTCAAGGATCAAGAAAGAAGAACGAGGAGACACAAACAAGATCAAACACGATGCAACAAGAGTGAGAATTCGACAGCCACTAACACATGCGAACAACAAGTAAGGATGCGGATGGAATTAGCTAACCCTAGCGACCTTATGATCAATAACAACGACTAGATTTGAATAACTACTTAGGACAAGATGCGACAAGGTTAAAACACAAGAAACAAGACACGATTTGGGTAATTAAGACTCAAACAAGAAGCGGACAGTAACCACAGATTAAGGAACAAGAACGACAAAGACAATCTAGTGAAAAAACTATCAAAAACGAACAACCAGATTTGAAAACACAAGAAAAACTTACAAGACATGACAAGATATACTTGAATTCGTCAACTAGCTCTGATTACCAACTGATACGAATCGCCCGAAGGTAAGAACTCGTATTCAACCAATCCCCGGATCTAGATGAAGAACACAAGTTGGAATGCGGAACCTTGACCCTTCTAAAACCACAAGTCACGAACCAAGACAAAGCTCGAGCCACAACTTTAGTATTTTTAGCAAACCAAAGGTATTGGTAGAAGAACGCCATAACCAAGGTGTTTATGTGACAACCCCACCTCCCCCTAAGGCGAACCAGAGGGTTCGGCGAGCCGCCTGCCCAACTCTCGCCGGGACTCAGTCGTTCACTACAATCCTCAAATGAATTACAAGATAAAACTCAAATATTACATCAAATTCTCCAATAATTACATGTCAAAAGCAAAGCGGAAATAATTCCCAACTATACATAAAATGATTCCAAATCCAAACTGTACAAGATATAGGCCATCCAGACATCTGAATAAGCACAACAAGACCTTCCTTCGCTTTGAGCCCTGTGGAGGGGAATAAAATATTTTTGGGGTGAGCTAGAAGCTCAGCGAGTAACCAGTAAAATCCTTAAACAAATATATTTCACAATGTTGCATTTCGATCATTTCGATGATGTCATGATTCAGAGATCAAATGTTCGTTTAGTGCTCTCGTGAGCCAGGGAAATCATAGCACTTGAACACCCAACGCTCAAATAGATCATTTAACATTAACATTAACATTAAGAGGGAGCCCCTTCTTGAGCTCCAGATAAACATGAACATGAACCATAAACAGAGTGGAGACGTTGGTGTCCAGCACAAGACTTTCCCAGAACTCATTGAAGCCAAATCATGTCATGAACTCACATGCAAGCACGCATGATATGCAATCGAGTACATAATGCAAGAAACATTTCACAAGTACTTTGGAAATAGTTTAGGGTCACTCACCTCCATGGCTCAGGAACCATCCATCATATATCATTGCCTTGCTCAAATCCAAGTCTTAGATCACAAACTCAATGCAATCAAGTCCCTTCAAAGTTCGGACAGCACTTCCCCTGAATTTGCTAACTTTTCCAGCCATCATGGCTTCATTATTTTTCTCATTCAAACCCAAAGGTACACCCACAACAAAAAGTTCATCCAATAGCCATTCAGCAAGCTCCAAGTAGTACTAGTACAGGTCAAGCTAGGGAAAAGTCCGGAAATGAAAGTTAAGCTCAAAACCAGAAAAATAGTTTTGACGTCATTTTGCGGTAATGGTACCAAAGGCGCTACGATTGTCGGATGAAGGTGAAAGACCCACCGTTTCGAAGATAAGAGACAGGGCTACAATATTTCAGAAGGTCACTCAACCCAGTTTCGAGTGTAACCGGGTCAAAAATGCAAGATACTATACCAGAATCACAAAAACAGATTCACAGAACGCATTCTAGCGGAAACATAATAACTCAGGCTCTCCAAGTCCAAATCCAGAAATTCCAAAACCAGCTGAAATCTAAGAAACAGGGATAAATTTCATCAGAAGACCTCAACAACCAATTCGGAAGAAATTCCAGCCAAAACAACCAATTACAGGCGCAATTCTTACATTTGGGTAAAACCAGAACAGCAATAGTAATTTCTACTTTTCTCACTCTACGCTACTCTGATTGACCTGAAATTTTTAGGAACCTCTAAAATGTCATTCCCTACGATTTTCATGTTTTAATCCAAGGCCAATTCGGCCTCTAACTAGGAGCTAAAAATTCGGGCAGAATGTTCCTTCACAAAACCTAATTTTCTGAAATTTCTTCCAAAACAGAAATTGATTGCAATTGTCCACTTTTTCCACCTTCTAGAATCATTATATACCATTTCCAATCATCATATATAGCCACACAATCATGCTTATATTAAAACAGAAAAATCCCCAAAAATAATAAAACTTCATCACTTCAACCACAAATCAAGAAATAATCCATAAAACCATCTCTTTAGCCATCACAAGTCACTAATTTAGCATAATCAAGAACAAAGAAAGGATTGCTAGACATGAACCTTGAAATATCAAGAAAGTTGATGGCTTAGTCCTTTGCCTTCTCTAATCACTCCACCACTACCTTCAATCTTCCTAAACAAGTGACTTTTGTGGAGGAATTTGAAAGTTTAACGGTTGATTCACAAGATTGAGCAAGAAATGGAGTTGGAGTTGAAGGCTTTCTTCTTGTATTTTTGCTCCAAGAGGTTCGGCCAAGACAAGCTTAAAATGGAGAGAAATTGGTCAATTTTTGAGGTTTAGTAAAGGTGATGCAAATTAGTCAAAGTCCAACTTTGAATAAGAAGGTGACACATGTCACCTTTTGGTTTAAAACTTATCTTTTTGTCTCTCCAATACAAATATCTTAACACTTTGTAAAATAATATCACTTAATACAAAATTCCAACAAGTTGTCAAAAATATAATGCTTTTACCGCACTAGCGGGTCCCACGTCCAAAATACGCTTTTAATTTCTCAAAAACTAACCGATACTAGAAAAATCATTTTAAAACTATCTTTGCTCATAAAATTTATCTGGGGAATTTTTCTAATAAAGAAAATGTAGAAAAGGCGGACGATTAAATAAAATAAACCCTAGAAAATTAGAAAATTTCCGGGTTCTCACACTCATTCTTTTCAGGCCGTCCCAAGAACACGTTGTATGGGGATTGTTGTTTGACCACCACGAAGTTGACGGGGATGGTCCGGCATTTGGGCGCCTGCCCTACCGTGACCATTAGGGTGATCGTCCCCTCCGGATTAATGGGCGGTCCGGTGAATCCCACCAGGGGTGTCCGAACCGGGGTTAGCTGTCCGTCCTCCAAGCCGAACTCCTTGAACACCCGGTAAAACAGGATGTCCACTACACTCCCCTGGTCGACGTACACTTTCTTTACCCGATAGTTATTGGTCACGACGTCTATAACGATGGCCTCGTGGTTTCCAGACGCCAGGGGAACCGTATCCTTTAGTCCGAAGGTGATCTCCTCATTCATGCGCAAGCGCTTCAGGGAATCATCCCCCTCGGGGGGAGGCCGCCTGTTCTTCCGAGCTGCATGGCTGTCCCCCCCCGTGGGGCCTCCAGCGACGGTGTTTATCACCCATGCTAAGTTCTGGGTGTCCTGGTCGGGGGAGTTGCCCCGAGAAACGTCACGCGGCTCAGGGCGGTCGCGACGCTGGCCCTCGCCCCTGTCTCCGCGGTAGGTGCGTCCTGACTCCTGGCCTGGTCGACCTTGCCGTACGAATCACCCCAGGAAGCCGCGCTGGATCAGATCTTCGATCTCCTTTCGCAGGGCCCAGCACCCCTCCGTATCATGCCCAACATCATGGTGGAAGGCACAGTATCGGTCCTGGTTTCTCTTGTTCCGGGGTGTCCCCATCTTAGGCGGCCTTTCCCTCAGGCCCTCCGCCTCCATGACGGCTAGGATTTGGACTTTGGGCCGAGTCAGGGGGGTGTACCCTTTTTCCGGAAGCGGTGGCTGAGCAGGAGTTTTCTCCTTTGAGAGTCGGTAAAAAACGTTCTTCTTGGCCGGGCCATCCTTGTTTTCGGGGGCTCCACGTCCTCTCCGATCGCCGAACTCTCGATCCGACTCCCTCTTCAGGCGTGCCGCCTGCTCTGCATTAGCGGCCGCATGCGCCCTGGTCAAGAGCTCTTCCAGGTCTCCAGGAGGCTTCTCGGTGAGCTTGTAGAAGAGCTCCTCCGCCCTGAGCCCGTTCATGAAGGCGGCTATAACCACCTGTTAATCCTTGTCCCTGATCAGCAAGCTCTCCGTGTTGAAGCGGGTCATGAAATTCCTCAGAGACTCGTCCGGCTTCTGCCTGATTGCCATCAGGTGAGCCGCATTTTTCGAGTAAGTCTTCGAGGAGACGAACTGGGCGACGAACTGTCTGGCCAGCTCGGAGAAACTCCGGATGGACCCCGGTGCCAGACCCTGGAACCAGAGCCGGGCCTTCCCCTTCAGAAACATGGGGAAGGTTTTGCAGCGGACTTCATCCGCAGCGGTTTGCAGGCGCATGTTCGTCAGGAAGACCGAGAGGTGGTCTTCCGGGTCGGTTGAAGCGTCGTACAGTTCGATGTTCGGGATCTTGAATATCCGAGGTAACGGGTAGTCCTCTATCTCTCGAGTAAAGGGCGAGGCGGTGTAGTTGTCCTCGTACAATTGCGGCCGCAAGATCTGCTCGAGCTCGTCCCGGACAGGCTTCCACTGGGGAGGGTCCCACGGCCGGCTCTTGATAGATCGGGCGGGGGAACGTTCAGCCTCGTTTCACGCAAGCTTCCATGAGGAGGGATTCCTTGGTCGGCCCCCAGCGGACTGGTCGCGAGAGTACCTCCCGCTATCCCCGACCACCGAGGCCCGCGGCCGAGGGATAGTCCGTGGCCGTTTCCTCTGGGGGAGCCGGTCCCGTGACTCATCCTTTGAGGGAACGGGAGGTGATTCCCTCTTCTTCCCCTTCGCCTTGGAGGTCTGTGCGCCTCCGGCTTCACCCCCCTCCTTCGCTTGTCGAATTATGTCCTCCAGCATGGGGAGGTTCTCCGTCACGAACTGAAAGATCTGCTGTCTCCGTTCCCTTGAAAGGGTTGAGCCCCCAGCGTCCCGAGCCGCCTCGGTCTCCCTTCACCGGGACCCCTCGCAGGCTCCGGGATCGGTGTTCTCCATGGTGCGTTTGAAACGCGTTCTCGCCATCAACACAACTACACGTACCTTTCGTTCCCACAGACGGCGCCAACTGAAAAAGCGCTGAGCTTCCCCGAACCGAGCTGACCTGATGAGCTCGGCGTGCTGATGAGAAAAGCGTGTCCAAGCCCTGCAAAATAAACGAGAAGAGATCTGTAGGATGACTAGCAGTGGAGCCCCGAGGTTGTCCCCGGGGGCACTCCGACGGTCAAGTTAGTCTTCCGGTGAGTGGAATTCACAAGGAGTAAAACAGTCGGGGGTAATTTGCCAGTAGTGAGCGTACCTTGTGCAGTGGATGTGCGTTACCATTTATACCTGCTTGTGAGTCCGACCTCCGTACGTTTCGGGACCTTTCCCGGGATAGTCTCAATCCCGTGCTGAGGGGGATTCTCTCCGCCCTCCGCGGGATTGTTCTTCCGAACTCCCAGGGAGCCCTAGCAGCGGCGTGTCCCAAGACGGTCCCCATGGGCCTGGGGTCCGAGCCCATCTCTGGCCTCCCTGGGCTACCATGTGTCTGGGCCCAGGACGGGGCCTCTGCTACCTGCAACGAGCCTCCAAATTCGGTCAAAAGATGCCAAGCGATTTTTCAAAAAAAGCCCAAACCCAGTTTGCCATCTCACTCTCTCCAAACAGGTGGTGAATCGATTCTTCATCCGTCGATAAACAACAGACACACTCAGAAGGGCCCACAACCCTAAATCTTCGAAGACACGTATCTACTGGGAGCTTGTGTCGCAGCATACACCACATAAAAATGAAATTTTCAGCGGCAACCCAGGTCTCCAAATAGCCGCGTAAATCCAATATTTTTGGGGGAAAACAATCAATCACTGGGATTACCGAACGAATCTCAAAATCACCTGATGCCGACAAGCTCCACATCGGGGAGTTCGGCTACTCCCCCGCAACTAAATAAGTGTCTCTTGCGGACTCACAGATTTCATGCTGACCCAACTGCCTGATACGGAGTAAATCCCATCGTGTGACAGCCCCACCTCCCCCTAAGGCGAACCAGAGGGTTCGGCGGGCCGCCTGCCCGGCTCTCGACGGAACTCAGTCGTTCACTAAAGTCCTCAAACAGATTACAAGATAAAACTCAAATATTACATCAAATTCTCCAATAATTACATGTCACAAATGCAGCGGAAACAATTCCCAACTATACATAAAATGATTTCAAATCCAAATTGTGCAAAATATAACAATTCCTACTAAGCCATCCAATCACGCGCACAAGTACTACAAGCCTTCCTTCGCTTTGAGCCCTGTGGAGGGGAATAAAATATTTTTGGGGTGAGCTAGAAGCTCAGCGAGTAACCAGAAAATCAGTAATCAAATCGGTTTAACAATATTTCTTTTCAATGATGTCATAAATCAAATGATAAGTCTAGAAACAATTACAACATTTACAAAACATTAAATATGGAGTATCAATAATTCAAGAAACATGTACAATGGAAAGCGATAGTAACATTCATGAAAAGATACGTTCGTTCTCCTGTCATTTCCTTTTTTTTTTCATTTGAAATTGCATCATTTTCCACCAACCTCCACCAACCTACAAAGGTAATACTCGAGTATACCAAACGTTCACCTAGGTCTCTAATCGCCCGACCGAGTCCGTTTCTAGCTCGAGACGACCGGTAACAAGGGGCAATGGCCAGTTCAGCCCAAAAGGCTTACATTCATGCGCAAGTAGCATTTAATCATTTATCATGAAAATTTCACATTGATTTAGGTCGAGTGCGATAAAATACACACTCGCCTAGAAAGCTCGTTTTGGAAATCATTCAAAGCACGTATCACGTTATCAATCAATAATACAAGTCATGAAGTCAAGGAAATATATCAAACAAGGAACACTTTCATATAAGCACGCATGATATGCAAGAAAACAGTTCAAAAATAGCTTTGGAAACAGTTCAAAAGTAAATAATGTAAGAAACATTTCACAAGTACTTTGGAAATAGTTTAGGGTCACTCACCTCCATGGCTCAGAAACCATCCATCATATATCATTGCCTTGCTCAAATCCGAGTCTTAGATCACAAACTCAATGCAAACAAATCCCTTCAAAGTTCGGACAGCACTTCCCCTAAATTTCTTTACTTTTCCAGCCATCAAGGCTTCATTATTTCCTCAGCCAGTCCCAAAGGTACACACACAACAACAAGTTCATCTAATAGTCATTCAGCAAGTTCCAAGTAGTACTAGTACAAGTCAAACTAGGGAAAAGTCCGGAAATGAAAGTTAAGCTCAAAACCAGAAAAACAGTTTTGACGTCCTTTTGCAGTAATGGCACCAAAGGTACTACGAGTATCGGATGGAGGTCCAAGACCCACCGTTTCGAAGATAAGAACCAGGGCTACAACAATGTAGAAGGTCACTCAGTCCAAATCCCAGCACAACTAAGTCAAATATGCCAAATAACAAACCAGAATCGTAATTGCAGGTTTACAAATTACACTATGCTGTAATCAGTACAACTCAGTCTAAACAGGTCCAAATGCAGAAATTCCAAAGGCATATGGTAGATAGGACATCAAGCTACATTTCATCAGAAGACCTCAACACCCAAATCCAAAACAATTCCAGTCAAAACAACCCATTACAGGCGCAGTTCTTACATCCTGATGAACCCAGAACAGCAACAGTAAATTCGGCTTATCTCATTCTACACTACTCCAATTGCCCTGAAATTTTACAGGCACCTCTAAAACATAAATACCTAAAACTTTCATGTTTTAATTCAAGTCCAATTCGGCCTCTAACCATAAGATACAAAACCGGACAGAATTGGGGATATAAAACCCTAACTTTCTCAAATTCCTTCCAAACCCAAAATTGATTACAATTATCTATCATATACACCTACTAGAGTCATTAAACATCAATTCCCATCATCAAGGATAGCCACAACATCACATTCATATTAAACCAGAAAATTCATCAATAAATTGAAAACTTCACCAATTCATCTCAAACCAAGAAATAAACTACAAATTTCAGCACTTTAGCCACCACTAAGCACAACTTAAGCTTCATTAAGTGTAGGAGGAAGTTCAATCACCACTCACCTAGTAAACAAGAGAGGGAGAGTTGTTGGACACCTTAGCTTCCCAAAACACTTCACCAAACCACTTACTAGCACCAAATGGAAAGGTTTTATGGAGTAGAAACAAGATCAAATGGTTGGATGGTTACACTCAAGAAAAATGGAAGCAAGAATCTTGGAGAGTTTTCTTTCTTCTTGGCTAGAGAGGGCCGGCCACAAAGGTGAAAGAAAGAGTGAATTTTTTGTAAATTTTGAGATATTTAATCAATTGGTAAGAAAGGTCAAAAAGTCAAATAAGTTACAACCACTCTTAAGGTGACACATGTCACTTCATTAATGCATTCCTATCCTTCTTTTTTCCTCTCACATCAATCACATCACAACCTCTACTTATCTCTTAATACCCGATAAATTTCAACCAGTATCCGAAACTTAACCTTATTGGCCGAATTTTTCTGAACTTTTCGCCCTAGTGGGTCCCACATCCGGTATACACTCTTAATTTCTCAAAACCTATTTGATACTAGAAAAATCATCCAAAAACTATATCTGCTCCTTAAAAATATCTAGAAAATTTCCCTACTAAAGAAAACGCAGAAAACAAGCCATTAAATAAATAAAACCCTAGAAAATGGGAAAAGTACGGGTTCTCACACTTATACTTTTCGGGGCGTCACACATCGACCCATTACCCAGAAATCCCGAACCATCGCCAAAGTAGCTACCTCGGGGAACTTCTATGCCGAAGGACCTGCACCCGACCAGTTATCCCACTAGTATGCGTAACTACCATTGGAGATATCCCACACTAGATACTCCTCAATTCTGCCGCGAACCGCTAACATTCGTTTCCACGAATATGAGGCAGATGGAGCCAATTACACTTGATTCGGTTGCAAGACACTGCAGTATCGTGCATGGAGCAAACTTGCCCAAAGCGTCTCCTTCCTCCGAAACCTGCACCAGAATTTACATGCAAAAGCATCCGCTAAAGATGAGAGTGATCGAAACCCCAGGCCTCCCGCCTCTGTGGGAAGACACAACTTTGCCCATGCAACCCAATGATACCTACGACCCTCACAGGTCTCCCCCCACAAGAAATCAGCAAAATTTTTTTCAAGTTGTCGAATGACCCCCCTGGGAGGTGCTAACATAGATAGCAGATACACCGGCAACGCAGACAGCACCGATTTAATCAAAACCACTCGACCACCGATAGATAGCCACGACCTGTTCCACTGCTGAATCCGGGACCCCACCGCCTCTATCAAGTGAGTGAAGAGCGAATTCTTCTTGCGGCCTACGAAGATCGGACACCCTAAATACCTAATAGGGAACTCCTTAAAGGAAAAACTCGTCACCTTATGCACGCGATTCTTATGAGCCGCTGGGGCCTTAGGGGACATCAAAAAGCAACTCTTGAAGTTATTCAATAATTGCCCCGAGGAAGCTTGATAATCCTCCAGTACTTGCATGACACAACGCAACGACCGTTGATCCCCCTTTGTGAAAATTATCACGTCATCGGCATATGCTAGATGTGTGATTTGCGGGCAGCGCCGAGCCACAAACTATGGAGAAAAGGACGTATTTTGCTGTAGTGCATTTAGCCCCTATGACAAGACTTCCGCTGAGATGATGAATAGTGCCGGAGACAATGGACCCCCCTGCCTAAGCCCCCTTGGATGATGGGAAGAAGCCGCATGACTTGCCATTGACCAAAATGGAAAATCGACACGTTGATATAATTCACCAAATCATGTCTATCCAGACTTCGGAGAAACCAAAAGCTCGAAGTACCCGTAATAGAAATATTCATTGTGACGCCCCGAAAGAATGAGTGTGAGAACTCGAAAATTTTTATATATTTTCGAGACATTATTTTGTTTCCTTGTCTATAATTTTATGCCTTTCTTCAATATATTAATTTCCTATACATTTTTATAAGTAAATATAGTTTTCAAATCATTTCCTTGTTACAAGTTAGTCAACGTTAATTTTGCAGTGTATTCTGGACGTGGGACCCGCTAGTGCGGTAAATGCAATATATTTTTGACAACTTGTTGGAGTTTTGTATTAAGTATTATTATTTTACAAGGTGCTAAGAGGTAATTAGATGTTGCCTATATGGATTAGTATTGGAGAGACAAAAAGATAAGTTTTAAACCAAAAGGTGACAAGTGTCACCATCCAATTTACCCTTGGACTTTTGACCAAGATATTTATACCTTCTTAAAGCTAATTTTGATCAAAGTATCTCTTCATTTTAGCTCCTCTTGGCCGACTCTCTCTCTACAAGAAAAGAAAAGAAAGCTCTCAACTTGTTTCTTCAATTTCTTGCTTCGATCTAGCAAATCAAACCGATAAAACTTCAAATCACTCCACAAAATCCCTTTGCTAAGTGGTCTTGAGGTAGTTGGTGAAGTGGTTTGAGAAACAAAGATGCTTAGTTGGCTCTTTTCTTGAGGTTCCAAGGTGAGTAGCTAATGGATTCCTTCTTTGGTCTTGCTAATGTCAAATTAATGGTTTGTGTTGGATTAAAGATGTGATTTTATGGATTAAAGTGAAGTTAGCTCAATTTTTGATTTTATTGGAGATTTTTCTGATTTTATATGATGATCATGGTTTAATCATGGTATGATGGCTGGTAATGGTGTAAAATGAATCTTGTATATGTTAGTTACGATTGTTTGCGGAAAATTTCGGTTTTATTCGGAAATTCCAGGTTAGGGTTTTGAATCTTCCCTGTTCTGTCTGGTTTTATTCGAGCATGTTAAAGGCCGAATAAGGCTTAGGTTAAAACATGAAAGTTGTAGAAAATGGTGTTAACTAGTTTCTTACAAAATTTCATCTCAATCCGAGCACTGTAGCCTATGAAATGATCGAAATACCCTTGACTGTCCATGAACCTTGTTTCGCGCCCAGATTTCTGTTTTCGTGGAGTTTTCCATTTTTGACCATGAAATTTCATGATTTAGCTTTGGAGGTCTTCATAAGAAATGTAGGTTTATGTTTTGTTTTCGAAACGCCATAACATTCGTTTCAATCCGATAAGTGTAGCTTCAGTTATGGATATTGTACCGAAAGGTGTATTTGATAGTCTATGATGTGTATGTGATTGATTTGAGATGAAATGGTGTTACTTGTAGGATGGAAAAGTAAGGAAATGTAGGGGAAATGCTGTCCGATCTTTGAAAGCATTTGATGGCTTTGAGTTTGAGTTGAAGGCCTTGGACTTGATCGAGGAAATTGTCTATGATGGATGAGGTTCATGAGCCGTGGTTGGTGAGTGATCTCCAAAACTATTGCAAAGTTACTTTTGAATGTTTTCTTGCATTGTTACTCAATTGCATATCATGTGTGCGCGCATGTGAGTCCATAACATGATTTGACTCAAATGAGTTCTTGGGAATTCGTGTGCTTAGATCCAACGTCTCCACTATCTGTTTACTAGTTATTTGGAGCACGATGGCTCCTCATTCCTGTTTATCTGTTACCTGATCTATTTGAGCGTTGGATGTTTAAGTACAATGATTTCACTGGCTCACCAGAGCAAAAATACGTACATTTGATCTTGGAATCATGACATCATCGAAATGCATTATTGTGAAATATATTTGATTACTGATTTTATTGGTTACTCACTGAGCTTTTAGCTCACCCCAAAAAAAATATTTTATTCCCCTCCACAGGGCTCGTGGCGAAGGAAGGCTTGTAGTACTTATTCACGTGACTGGATGGCTTATATCTTGTACCGTTTGGATTTGTAATCATTTTATGTATAGTTTGGGGAATTGTTTCTGCTTCGCTTATGACATGTAATTATTGGGGAATTTGATGTAATATTAGAGATTTATATTGTAATTTATTTGAGGACTGTAGTGACTGACTGAGTCCCGGCGAGAGCTGGGCAGGCGGTCCGTCGAACCCTTTGGTTCGCCTTAGGGGGAGGTGGGGCTGTCACATTGATGACACCCTATCATAGGCTTTAGTCATATCTAATTTTAGGGCCATATTACTGCCACGTACTTTTTTGGAGATTGCAGAAAACATCTCCGAAGCCATCAAAACATTATTTGAGATCAACCGACCCTTGACGAATGCACTCTGCTGTGGGGAAATAATTTTCCCCAGAACACGTGGTAGTCTCGTAGCCAACAACTTGGAAATAATTTTTGCACTGAAATTACATTGACTGATTGGATGAAAATCAGTAAACGTGGTAGGATTCAACACCTTAGGGATTAGCGCAATCAAAGTTGACGAGAACCCTACCAGCAGGTAAGCCCTTACAAAGAATCCTTGCACCGCGACCACGAAATGGTGCCCAATTACCTCCCATGCTGTCGTGAAAAAGGTACCAGAGAACCCATCCAGTCCCGAAGCACCCTCACCATCCATGGAAAACACCGTGGCCTTCACCTCCTCTACCAAAGGGACCTGAACTAAGGATTTATTCCCTTCTTGAGTGATTTACCTGTGGGATCAGCTGCAACAAAGTGTCAGCACTCCTTTGCTCCGAGTCCGCAGAGAGAGCCCTGGTGAAGAATCGAACCGCCTCCTTTTGGATGTCCGACTCCTCCTTCAACCACCCCCCGATCTCAGGTTTAATCCGATGTATGAACATCCACAGTCTTCGCTTTCGTACAATTGCATGAAAAAACTTGGAGTTCTCATCCCCCTCATTCAACCACCTTAGCCGAGACTTATGTCGCCAGACGGCCTCCTCCCTGTGCAACGTGCTCCTAAGAGATTCCTGTCTGTTATATAACTCAATCAAATTTGCTTCTGTCGGCTCGTTTTCAACACAACATTCCTGGCGTCGGACGGACTCCTCGGCCTCTCTCACCATATCAAAAACATTCCCAAAAACCTCCTTATTCCATTGCCTCAGCCTAATCTTTACCCGATTCAGTTTTATCAGCAAGACCCTCCTGGGCCGTCCTAAATCGTCCCCCTCCCATGCCTCTCGAACCACTCTCAAGAAATCCAAGTGTGCCGCCCAGCAATTGAGAAATGTGAACCTTTGAGGCCCCTCCTCCAGTCGAGACTTAAACCTCAGCAACAATGGACGGTGATCCGAACCCAGGCCGTTCAAGTGCACCACCGAGGGGGACAGATGGAGCTCCGCCCACCGATGCCAAAACTGCAATCTATCAAGACGTTTCCAAATACGTGCCCCCACCAAATCTCTTATTACACCACGTGAATTTTGGCCTCGAGAAACCAGTATCAAGAAGACCCATCTCCTCCATAAACCCCTAGAAATCCCTAGCCTCATGCATCGTAAACGGACGCCCACCCTTCTTTTCCTCTGATGACAAAATGGTATTGAAATCACCACACACCAACATAGGAAGCCCATGTTGTAGTCGACAAAGGTCTGCCATAGCTCCTGGCGTAATACTTGTTCACATGAGGTGTGACAGCCCCACCTCACCCTAAGGCGAACCAAAGGGTTCAGCGGACCACCTGCCCAGCTCTCGCCAGGACTACGGAGTCGAATCACACAAATTCGATATTACACGAGAGAACCCAAAAGAAATGAGCGATTGAAGACCGCCAAGCTTAAACATGGAGAAAACGCTTTCATATATACATGTCACTAGGTTTACAATTCAAATGGAACCAGTGAAACGAAATACATTTAGGGTTTGCTCATTCTCGAGGAGCTATACAAAAGAACAAAAGATTTTCTAACTAGCTCAACTCGCTTCTCAAAATCATGATTTCCAAAAGAGGTTCCTGTAAGGAAAACAAAGATAACGAGGAGGGGGTGAGCTTACGCCCAATGAGGTACCAAACATGTAGCAGAAAAATCAGGTAGTTCACGTTTTACAAACCAGATACACATGCTCGCTATAAAGTAAGACAGGTAAACACAAGAACTCAAATAGGAAGGATACAGGTGGCTCTCAGGAGCCAGCTTTCCAGCGCAGTACTTAATCCAAGCCGGTTGACTCTCCGTCAACGTATATAGAACCAACACGTCCGTAGACCCCACTTTACACCAAATTCCGTCCACCAAACACCCCTTTACCAGGCCCGCTCACCTTAACAGAAACAGAAATGGTAATACTCGAGTATACCGGAATCAAGGGTCTCAATACCCAAAGATCCCAAAACAGACTACCGTGGTTCGTTATCTAATCGTCCAGGCCTTTGCCGGCCCGACTCGAATAACTTAGCCACAGGATTTGAGCTCATAGGTCACAGATACAGATACAGATATAGATATCAGATACAGATACAGATTCAGATTGACACCAAAATTGGCATATGAACAGACAAGAGAACGAGTGCGATAAAGTACACCCTCGTCTCAAATAAATTAAATAGATTGCAGAGCAGAAATCAAGTTAAACAGCAATGGAGGGGAGTGGTACACTCACCGGTTCAAGTACAGATACCTCAAAAGTTTTCACTTCGGATTGGCTTTGATCGCCAAGAAACCCTAAAATAATCAAAGTAAACCAATTGAAGGTTTCACATCCAGATTCGAGTAAACAAAATACACATGTGAGGCTCGACTACTAGTCGTATGCCTCGCCAAATAATTACTAATACAAGGGTACAAAACATGATTTTTGGGAATAAAAAGGTGACATGAAGACCTAGGTTCAACAACCCAAAAGCCCTTCATTTCTATCACAAGCCAATTCAAACTTAAAGGAACCAATTGGCCTAGAAAAATTGGACAGCACTTCCCCTAAATTTCTTACTTTTCCAGCCATCACGGCTTCATTATTTTCCTCAATCAACTCCCAAAGTCATACTCAATATACATTCATCACCACAGCCGTTCAATAGGCTCAAGGTTATCCAAGTACAAAAGTTAGCTAGGAAAATGACCGGAAATAAAAGTCAAGCCCTAGAATATTCCAATAAGCACAAGAAGACTCGATTACAAGTCATAAACCGATGCCAACACGATCACAATAGGGTTCCATAAGCATATATAAGCATTAGAGGAAACCAGAAATTTCGGAAATGTAACTAGCTTTGGCCCTGAAAAAACAGTTTTTGTCCTCATTTTGCGGTAATGGCACCAATTTCACTACGCTTATCGGATGAGGGTGAAAGACCCACCATCTCGAAGCTAAAATACAGGGCTACAACATCACAGAAGGTCACTCAACCCAGTTTTGAGTGCAAACAGATCAAAAATGCAAGATACTACATCAACAACGTAAAACAGATTCACCAAAACGCATTCTAGCGGAAACATCATAACTCAGGCTCTACAAGTCCAAATCCAGAAATTCCAAAACCATCTGAAAGCTAAGAAACAGGAATAAATTTCATCAGAAGGCCTCAACAACCAATTCGGAAGCAATTCCAGGCAAAACAACCAATTACCGGCGCAGTTCTCAATTTCGGGTAAAACCAGAACAGCAATAGTAATTTCGACTTTTCTCATTCTACACTACTACGATTGACCTGAAATTTTGTAGTCATCTCTAAAATGTCATTCCCTACAACTTTCATGTTTTGAGCTAAGGCCAATTCGGCCTCTATCTAGGACCTAAAAATTCGGACAGAATGCTTCCTTAAGAACCCTAGGTTTTTCAATTTTCTTCCAAAACAGAAATTGGTTGCAATTAATCACTTTTCCCACCTCTTTAAGTCATTATAGACCATTTACAATCATCATAGATAGCCACACAATCATGCTTATATTAAAACAGAAAAATCCCCAAAAAATATAAAAGTTCATCAATTCAACCACAACTCAAAATATAATCCATAAAATAGCATCTCATACTACCACTAAGCATGATTTAAGCATCAATCAAGGAAGGAAAGTGGTTCTTCACAACTTACCTTAGAAACAAGAGAGAGAGAGTTATTGGTCCTCTTAGCTTTCCAAATAACTCCACAAAACAACTCACTATCACTCCCTTAAGTGTTTCTATGGAACAAAAACAAGTTTAGATGGTTGAATTCTTGGATTTGAGCAAGAGAGAATCAAGAAGTTGAAGAGGTTTTCTTTCTTTCTTTCCTAGAGAGAAATTCGGCCAAGCTTGAAGAAAAATGGAAGATATTTGGTCAATTTTTGGTTTTATTTAGTAATTGGTAAAAGGTTGAATAGTAAGTCAAAACAAGATTTAATCATATGGTGACACATGTCCCTCTCATTAATTCATGCCTAACTTGTTTTTGTCTTTCTCACACCTATGCACTTGGTACCTCTAAATATCTCATAACACCCGATAAATTAAACCCAGTATCCAAAACTTAACCTAACTGGCCGAATTTTTCCGAACTTTTCGCATTAGCGGGTCCCACGTCCGTTATACGTTCTAAATTTTTCAGAAACTATCCGATACTAGAAAAATCACCTAAAAACTCTATTTACTCATAAAAATTATTTTCACAATTTTTCAAATCAATAAAATGTGGAAAAACGTGCAATTAAAAGAAAAATAAAACTTAGTACTTTAAAAACAAAAATTACGGGCTCTCACATGAGGCATGCACAAAAATAGCTACAAAAGGGGTATCCAGCTGAGGGGCTACAATTTTGACCGCCAGAAATTGACTCGACTGAGCCATGGGTACCACCTCAAATGTATCATCAAAGAATACCCAAATTCGGCCCTCTGTATTCACAAATACCTTATGAAACCTGAGTTTACACCTACACGATTCCAGGTTTGACACATCAATTAAAGATTCACCTAATGCTAAATAGAAAAAATCATGCATTCACCGTAGTTTGCGCCACCGTGTCAGTGCGGTTGATTTTCTCAACCCACATACATTCCAAAAGAGGACCTTAATCATTTATCTGACTGAGGAAGATCAGCTTGAGAAGGCGAGCTTACCTTTTTTCGGGACCGTCTACCCTGAACCAGTTGCCATTCTTCAGGCTTCTTTAACCCATCCAGCCTTCTTCGAAGCTCCTCCATAGGTTCCTGGTAATTCTTCTGAGGAGACAAGATCATATTATGAGCCACCTGTCGCTCCCTCTGCTGATCAAGGCTCTCCACTTCCCTCACTTCCTCCGCCATTACCCGATTAGCCATGTCATGCATAATGCAGTCAGCGACTTTTTCAATTGCTTCCTCCACCATTGCCACCATTTCTAAAATATTGACATCTGCCAACTCCTGGGCACGTAACGGATTGTCAACAATTGCCTTTGGATGAGTCCCATAGCACTCCAAAACCAGCAGCTCCTCGTTGCCCACAGCGATCCCATCGTCGTTGGTGCTCTGCAACCTCGACTCACCTTCATGTTGTGCTACCCCCTTGGACTGCTGCGGTGGCTGTGTGTTCTCCTCTGTCACGACGTCCCCATGACCCATCTGCTCCATAGCTGTACCCAAGCCCTCCAAAGGCACCACAACCTTGTTGTTTATCTCCATGACAGCTCGCGACACCTCTGGTTGTGCCTTCGGGCGGAACTCCAGGACTGACTTAGGTATCAGCCCCCGCGCGTTAGCTTTTGCATCCCTTTCCACTGTCGCCACTTCACGGCGCTCCAGGTGTTTAACCCGGCACTCCAATTCATCATGTCCTTGCCGAAAACAATACAAGTAGTACTGTGGCAGCTTTTTCGGTTCCAGAGACTTTCAAAACCCATCTTCCTCCCCAGACCCAAATCCCACCCATACCCTCCTAGGCAGCGGCTTCACCAAATCAACCTCCACGCAGACCCTCGCTACTCTCGGTCGAGATAGCGAACTCGTTGCCGCATCCATAAAAAGTAGCTGCCCCAAGGGCGAGACAATGTGGAAGAGACACTCCTTGTGGATGAGATGTAGCGGGAGTTTTAGTAGGGAAAACTAAACAGGAATGATCGATGGCTCTTTATCTACATGGAACGACGTTGTCTACTTGAACACCTACCTTGGATAGCCCAGCACGTATCGAATATGACGACCCCAGATTCTGTGAAAATCATGTTCATTATTCAGGCGAATGATCACATGACGATGATCCAAGAGACCCACCGAGAACGCGGCCTTCAAGTCCAAAGTATTGAAGAACTTCCGGATCTCTTCTATAGCCGGCTGCCCTTTGGAGAACTTTCCTACTAAAGCCAAGTGGAATGGCGCTGCAGCCCTGGCCAAATCTGTCGGTGAAAAAACAATTGCAGGCTCCCCCCTTCTCGTCGTCTTGTCAACTTGCACGTTAAAAGTGGGCGGCTCCTTAGATGAAAAGAGAGAAGAGAATGATTTTGACTGGAAAGAAGGAATCGAGGCTGATAGGTGCCCTTCAGCTGGTGGCTGAAGGGCAGCCATGGCCCCCATAGCGGCCCAAGTATGGCGTGAACGAAGAAGAAACCCTAGCTAAGAGGAAACCCCTCGTCGCTCGTTGTTTTCTCTTGTTTGTTGGGTTGAGATTTTTTTTAAATTTTTTTTTAAAGCAAAGTCACATTTAATTGTGGCAAATTGGTGGGAGGCAAGGTTTGAACCCTTGTCTCCCATCCTATCAAGCCTTAATACATTCATGGTAGCCACCAGCCCAAAGGCCATGGCTCCAGATTATAGCAGCACGACTCAATATCATATCCAGCCTACTTTGTGTAAAATTAGTGAGTAGTTTGATTGTGCCTTCTTCTATTTATGTGTATTTTATTGCAGCTTGTACTCTAAATGTTTTACCCCTTTTCCTTTGTTCTTTGCGGAAGAGGTTGCCTCAGACTTTGTCACTTTTTGCTTTCCTATTATTACAAGTTTTTTTGCTTTCTTTTTTATCATAATTTCAATTGTTATTCCTTAAATTATTCATTTGTGGTGACTAAAGTTAGAGTTTCAGTGAGGAGAGTACCATTTGTTTTCCTAAATTTATGGAATTCGAAAAAGTTAAAAATTACGTACTGTATTTAGAGTATATAGTCATAGAGACAAATCGTATTTGCTCATTAGTGATATTGGTATCTTCTTGATTTTGAATATGAGTGAATATAGTGTAGTTTGATGATTTCTTAACAATGAATACTGAATTTTTCTTCTCCTATTCAGTTGCCCGAGCTCCTATTTTGTTCCTTTTACGTTTCAGTTAGTTCTGAAATGATTAACCCCTTTAGTTCTTGATCTGGCTTTCACTTGTTAAGCTATTGTGTGATCCATTTTTCTTTCAACCTTTTTGATCATTCTTCCCTAATGATGGCTACTAAAGCACTTACGAGTGAGGAAATTTTTCACACAGGAAAGAAAACGGATATGACTTTAAGTTGTGCATGTTAACAATTCTACCCCGCATTGTCATGTAGATGTTTGATCAAACGTATATAAAGGGATCCGCATGTTATTAACCTTCATAACTGATATGTAAAAGTTAGTACTAGGAATTTGGAATTTATACTCCTTTATTTCCTTACTAAACAATTAATCATAGTAAGTTTTCTAGCATGTATCATATAACTTATGATTGGTGGGTTTTCTTGCTGAGTTTTATTGCACTGACTATTTAATTCTAAATATGTTATTATGTTAGACAAAAAGTGTAGAATGGAACTTAATTGGCCAATGGAATAAGATGAATCTTAACATGGGAAAGAACATGCATATCAGACATGTTGATGATTGCAAATTGATAGAGCAACTTACCTTCAACCAAATGTCACCAAAGGTACCTTTAATTTGGTAATATAACACTGTATTTCCTAGCATTTGTCTGGTTTGTAAGACTTATTTTGGCTTTGTTGGTTCTCATTGTAGGATCCAAGTAATTAACTCTACTACAATTCTTTGGAAGTTGATGCTAAGGTATAATTTGTTTATTATCTTTCATTTACCGATCACCAATTAGCTTGAGACATTGGACCTTTCCAATCAGTCAATGTAAACATGGCTGGTCTTGGGGTCTTCAGAGTTATTCACTTTTTCTTGTTTTAATTGGCTTTATTCCATATTGGTGTAAAATTTTTCTGGTAGTGAAATATTTTGAAATTGTAAGGTTGCTTGCACAAAAGACAAAATGTTTTGGGAATGAATATTGATTTATTTCAAGAAAGGCAGCTTGTCAAAATTTTATGCCTCTATTCATCTTCAAAGAAATGGTTGGCCTTGCTTTAACTGAAAAAGAGATTGCCTGTGATAATTTTGTTGCAAGATCACAATCGAAAATATTCTTCAAAAAAGATGTTTTTACGGTGAAAGTTAAGAAGGTTGTTTTGAAGATGATGTTAATATTATTTGGGATATTTAAGAGGATTGGTCATCCTTTGAGAGAAATTTTATTGCTATATTATGGTCTTTAGCAACATTTTTCACTTTGTAGTATGAAAACACTACCATCTCTCATTCACTTATATTTTCATGGAAGATTTATGTTGTTCTAGACCTTTTGAGGACAGAAAAGGATGGAAGATGTCTAATCATCTGTCTTTCTATATAAGAAAGATATATTCTTCTAATTTTCATGTTTCTTTTAATTATTATTTTATGGTGATTGTATTTTTTCCAAATGAAATCCACTTTCTCGCCCATTGTGTACTTGACTCGGCGAAAAAAAAAAAGAAATCAAAATCTGATTTAATTTGCACTATATGCCATGCAAAGCTTCTCTGCTTGCTATCCTTACAGGCAGAGACAAAATTGCATGAGACAAATGATCTGTTTCTGTTCCCAAGGAGGTTGCTATGTCTGCTTTGCATTTCATTTTTCATTTTTCTGCTATGAACTAATAAGTTATGTATTTCAAACTGATTGTGGCTTTTCATACTTGATTTATGTTTTCCGAAAGTTGGTAGTAATGAGCATATTCATGTTATATGCAACACAATTATGGGTACAATTATCGTTAATTTTCAACTAATTATCTTATGAATGCTTATATACACTTATTCATACAGCACCCCAACGGAAAAGGGGAAGAAAAAAAGGCTTTGAGCAAGATATTTTAATTTCGCTATCTCATGGGTCTTGTTTATCAATTTTTGAAAAAGTGCCTTCTCTAAAGTCATCTTAAAAACTGTCACAATGGTTCTTATTCTTGGAACCTTGAACCCTGATTCTAAAAGGGTTGTTGACGAGGATTGATCATATATATAACTAGATGATTTTTTTTTATTTTAACAAACTTTTGTGATGATGAAGCAAAACAAAAAACACAGGCATTCTGTTTATCCCTAGCCATCAATGTACATGCATGAACCATATTGTAGCTTTAATTGAAACTCTAAGTTCTATGATAAACACAATAGCTATGGCTAAAGAATTCTATTTTAACCATAATGGTTCAGCATTGGAGAAGCTTCTGGTTTACATCTATTACTTATTTCTTGAATAATATTTTTAAGTGGTGAATGATTAGTAAGGTTTTCTTGTTAATTGTGCAGGCATGTGCGGACTTCATGGCAAAAGTAGTTGGAGTAACTTCGGGACCAAAAGGAAGAATTTTTGTGTTGCAGCTTAAATTGCATCCCAAGATTGTTAATGATATTGAATGTGTTTTAAAGAGTGTGTCAAAGCAATTTAAAATGTTCCATTTTCACTTTTCATTGGGTTTTTTTAAGGATGAAACCTATTTAGCTCTCGTATGGGATTTCAGCATCAGAGAGGTAATTTTCCATCTTTGTACTATCGCAAGAAGAAAAATCATTTTAAGTTTTAAATTTTTTATGATTGTAGGTTTGTCGGTCATGAGTTTGCAAATGTTGCTATTGTTAGTGTAGGAAATGATTTTGCAATAGGAAACAGGACTTCAAACTCTTCTCAAAAGTAGGAAGAGAATTAATAAGAAGTGAGAAATGGAGCTATGGTGAAAATAGCCTGCGCATTGTAGAGGGGATGGAATTCGATCGTGGATATTTTTCTCCTTAACATGATTGGAGTTTTGGATTTCATATTTGTATCTGTTGGTGTATGGCATTTAAAATGGGAAACTTATGTATTCGCAATTGCTTTTGGTTGCCTAACCATAATAGGAAGTCTCCAATTGTGATAGTTGCATACAACATTGAAGAGGAAGTTCAGGCTCCGTCATTAATTGGTAGTTGCTATTAGAGGTCTTGCCTTCACTGAGTGCTACTATCTCTTGATAGGAAATATTGAGAGAAGAATGCTTGAATATGGAATTTACCATATTCTTTCATTCCGATGACATTTTTTATTGCAATTTCAATTAGTTAAATCTACTGGATAGCAGATTATGGAAAAAAGAAAAGATAGATTACAGCTTTGAATTCACATTCTAGCACCAATTCTTCTTGGATTTTGAATTGTATTTCCAGTTTAAGAATTTGCCTTCTTCAATCTTAGTTATCTAATTCCCAAATGTTGTAAATTATATCACTAATAAAATTTTTCCTAATATATAAGCAATCAAGACAAATGTAATAAGCTATATAACATTGTTAGTAATATGTATATGCAACTTTAATATTTAATATTATTCAGTTTTCTCTTGGTGTTTTCCTTTTTTTATTTTGTACCAGAATAATCTCAATCCGGGGAGGGGGGGGGCTTGCCAATATCTTATAATATCACTGCGCATCGCGCGGTGTTCACCCTTCTAGTTTGAGTAAAAGGAAAAAAGGATTTAAAGTGCAAGCATATGATTGCATGTGCCATGATTCCTTTAAAAATTGGAAGGAGTAGTCAATTGCTTACTTTTGCACAAAATTGGATAGATTGTGGACTATATTTACCATACAAAATAGATTGGGGACTAGTTTAGTGCATGAATACTCTCTTGGACTCTTGGTCACCAAGACATCTTTAAAGTGAACAACCATTTTTGGATATTGCACGATTACAGGTGATGCCTGATCTTGATTTCTTCGATTTGCAAAGCAAACTTTTTTGGCCACTACAATGCACGATTACATGAAATTCCCGAAGTTGGGTCAGGGATCCGGACATAGATATGGGAACAAGTACAAAGTGTCTTCTGTGAGGACCCGAAAAATTATTTTATATTTTATTTTATTTCTCTGAATGCATTCTCTTTACATTAAATTATCACCTTAATTTTCTCGATATTTTTATGAGTGAGTTAAGTTTTAAAATCATTTTCTTAGTATAAGTTAGTTCATGTTAAGTATGAATTGCATTATGGACGTGGGACCCGCTAATGCGGTGCGTGTGATAAATTTTTGAAGATTAGAAGGAGTTTTGTGCAAATGGATATTATTTGATAAGGTGTTAAGGGATAATTAGAGGTTGGCAAGGCAATTTAGTGATTGGAAGACAATAGGATGAGGATTAACCCTTGGATGCCATTTGTCCTTGAAGCATTGGACCTTGACTTTGACTTGGACTTTTCTTAACTTTTACTAAACCAAATTTAGACCAAAATTCTTCCATTTTCTCCTAGCCATGGCCAAACCCCCTTGAGAGAGAAGAGAGAAAGAAAACTCAAATTCCAACTTCAATCCTTGCTTGAATCTTCAAGATTTCACCCTAAGTTTGCAATCCAAACCATAAAAAGTGATATTCAAGAAGATCAAAGGCTTTAGTGGAGAGATTCTTGGGAGAGAAGCTCTTGGTTTCCATTTCTTCTAAGGGTTCAAGGTAACTACATCAAGAAGCCCTCGTTTCTTTTATTACTTGCATATGAGTAGATTTAGAGCTTGATTTTGGTAGTTTACTTGGAAAATTTCATGGTTTAAGTGGTGGTTGGCAAATTTCAGCTTTTGGTGAAAAATTTCAGCCTTGGTATGATGGATTGAGTTTGTCTACAATTTGGTAGCTTTGCCATGTGAATTTTCTAGCTTTAATAAGTTATTTTGGCTTACTTGTAGAACATTCCAGCTTGTGATTATGAATTTCAGCTTAGGGTTTAATTTTCTAGCTTAAGTAGGTGAGCGTTATATGCTATAGATATGCTTGACTTAGTGAGTTGTTGGCCTGGTATGCATATGCTTGGTTTGAGGCTGTTTTGTGATGAGAATGAAGCCTTGAATTGCCTGGAAAAATTGGTAAACACAAAGGAGGTGCTGCTGAAAATTTTCTGCAGGAAACCTTGAGCAGTCGTGGAAAATCTGTTATATCTTGGTGTAGAAAAGTCAAAATTGAGTTTTGTTTGTTGCGTTTGGAACTAGATTCAGATTAATTTGTACCGTGAAAATTTTAGAATTTTTGTCAATTTCTATGAATATCTGTGATTTTTCAAAGTTGACTGAATTTTCATTCCTGTTCTGTCTTTCTACTGGATAAAGCAGCCGCTTGAGGTTGGAATTTGACTGACTTGTGGACAGAATCTAACAAATGTGTCTTCTGGGAAATTATAACCCTTTGAGTCTATTTTCCGACGGTATAAATATTATAAATTTTGGACTTAAGAAGCTTGAGATATGATTTTTCAAATAGTATCACGCAAAACTGGAAAAATTCTGTTTTCCTAGAACTGTTTTACTTTCATTTCCAACTTTAAGATTGGAGTTGCTAAACTATTTTGAGGTTAGTTTATGAGTGGAGCTGAGGTTTAAATGAAAGGAAACGAAGTTTTGGAAACCTTAATTTCTTCATGTATTTTGGTTTTGTATTGTTAGTCTTTTAATACAGTATGTGACCACAGGACTCGAGAGAGTTCAAGAGGACCAACCAGGGCTAAAGTGAAGGGTTGCAATTGATTGGTGAGTGCTGCAACTACGTATTATACGCTCATTGTTGCTAGAAGTTTCTAGGTACTTGATTTATCATCTCATAGGCAAGTGTGTACTTTATTGCACTTGACCTAGCTCGATTAAACTTTGATATTTTGTTCAAGCATGTATGACCAATTAATTATAATCGAAATTTGGCCAGAATCAGGCCAGAAAGTGGCCAGATTTCCGGCCGAATTTGAACCAGTGAGCATAAAAAATTTTTAAGTCTTTCCTGTCAATCCGGCCTTGAATCCGACCAATATTTGGCAGAATATGTGCCCGGATTTGGTGAGAAAATTTTTGATTTCTGCAGTTTTCCTTCAATCTTCTTGTTTGATCAGGTTTTCATAACCACCCGATTTTCAACTGTTTGGACTTGAAATACTTGAAATGCTTGAAACATGATATGTTGAACTTATTTGTGACTTGAACCTGTTTAGGCGAGTGTGCTCTTATGCACACTCAATTGACCTGACTTGACTAAACACTTGATATCTTCTTCATGTATGAACAAGTAACTTGATTGTATGTGACCTGTATATTGACTTGAAATACTTGGAATGCTTGATAATGTGAATTGCTGGACATTACTTGTGACTTGATTCTGGCTAGGCGAGTGTGTCCTTATTCGCACTTGACCTCCATGAACTTGAGTTAATTGATTTTGCATGTGGACTTGCATATTTATGTGCATGATAATAGACCGGTTATATTTCTCTTGTAGCGGTTGAATTGTAGACCAGCTACATTTCTTTGTAATGGTTGAACTGTAGACCGACTGCATTTCTCTTGTGGCGGTTGAATAGTAGACCGGCTACATTTGTCTTGTAGCGGTTGAATTGTAGACCAGTTATATCCTTCTTGTAGCGGTTGAATTGTAGACCAGCTACATCCTTCTTGTAGCAGTTGAATTGTAGACCAGTTACATTTCTCTTGTAGTGGTTGAACTGGGCCTTGGACCTTATCCGAGACATCGGGTTAGTGAAATCTGGAGTTACTTATGCGTATGCGTGAATGTAAGTCAGTAACGGCTGAACTGAACCCTCGATGGACCTCTTGCTTTAGACCAACCTCAGAGCGGTCGGGTAAGTTGGAAAATCTTGGGTAAAGGACAAAGTTCCTAACCTATTTACTCCTAACTGGAATTCATCACTTGAACACTGATATTACTGAATACGGAACGTTAAGTGACAACTAATATCTCCAATCATTTACTGCGTGAGCGTTGGATAACAGCCAACGACTCCATTACTGAATATCTGAATACTTGGGGCTATAAGCCAGATCCTGAATTACTGAATATTTGGGACTATAAGTCCAACCTAGGGCTAGTTGATCGAATCGAGCCAGTAAGGGCTTGGTCGAGAAGATAGACGAACCTTGGACACTTCTTTGGTGTTCGGGCCTGGTAAGGGGTATGTTTGGTGGATGAAAATTGATGTAAAGTGGTGATCTAGGGACATTATAATTTCGTGGTTGACGGAGAGTCAACAGACCTTGATCAAGCTGCAGTGGAACTTGCTCCTGAGAGCAATCCATATCCTTTGCCATGAATGTGTTCTTTACTGTACACTTTTGCATGATCTATCTGGATACTTGCTTAACTATATACTGGGTCATGATCTATTTGAGTTTGACTTGTGTCTTGATATTTGGGTATGGTATCTTGTGCGACTACCTCACCTTCCCCCTACGGGCATACCCAAGGGTTTGACAGACCACCTGCCCAACTCTTGCCAGGACTCACTCACTCACCCAATCAACTCCCAAGATTAATCATTCAAGCTTCCAAAATAACAATTAAGTTCTACAATTCAACCAAAATGTAACCCAAAAGTGTGAGAACCCGTAAATTTGTTACTTTCTAGGCTTTATTTTATTTATTTGCACGCCTTTTATGCATTTTCTTTAGTAGGAAATTTTCTAAATAATTTTTATGAGTAAATAGGGTTTTTTAAATTATTTTTCTAGTATAAGTTGATTCAAGAGGTTTTAAGAGTATATACCGGACGTGGGACCCACTAGTGCGGTAAGTTCGATAAAATTCGGCCAATTAGGTTAAGTTTTGTATACAGGGTTTAATTTACTAGGTGTTAAGAGATAAGTAGAGGTTACCAAATGGATGAGAGATAGAGAGACAAAAGGATAATTATGCATTAATAAGGGTGACAAGTGTCGCCTTGTGATGGAATCCTAAGTTTGACCACTATTCATAACTTTACCATTTAATCAAAATTGGCCAAAAAATCATCTTCATTTCTTTCCCTCTTGGACGAACTACTCTAGGGAGAAAAGAAAAAAAATCTTCAACTTTCTTCATCTCAAATCTTGCTCAAGCTTGCAATCCAACCGATTAAACTTGAAAGTTCTCTATAAAAATCCTTCTATTAGTAGTAGTAAGGTTGTTGGTGAAGTGGTTTGGAAGAAAGTGGTGTGTAGTTGCTTCCTTTCTTGCATTTCAAGGTGAGTAGCTAGAGAATTCTTTCTTTGGTCTTGATAATGTCAAATTAATGACTTGTGGTGGTTATAAGTGTGATTTTGTGAAATATTTCATGACTTTTAGTTGAGATTGGTGATTTTTTTCTATTTAGTCATGATTTTTCTGTTTTTCTATGTTTATTATTATGTGGCCATGGATGATGGTTGGGAATGATCTAGAATGAAGCCATAGTGCGTAAATTGTGGCTATTTGCGGAAAATTTCCGCTTTGAAAGGAAATTTCGGACTTAGGGTTTCAATTAACCCCTTTCTGTCCGGTACTGTTTCCCTTAGTTAGAGGCCGAATTAGCCTTGGATTAAAACATGAAAGTTGTAGAGAATGATGTTTTATAGTTGCCTGAAAAATTTCAGACCAATCGGAGCAACGTAGTGTGAGGACCCGTAATTTTCTGAATTTCTAAGTTTTATTTTCTTTTAATTGCACGTTTTTCCACATTTTCTTTATTCGGAAAAATTTTAAAAATAATTTTTATGAGTAAATATAGTTTTTAAATGATTTTTATAGTATCGATTAGTTTTTGAGAAATTAAGAGCGTATACCGGACGTGGGACCCGCTAGTGCGAAAAGTTCGGAAAAATTCGGCCCGTTAGGTTAGGTTTTGGATACTGGATTTAATTTACTGGGTGTTATGAGATAATTAGAGGTTTTTGTATGGATAAGAGTGGAGAGACAAAAGGATAACCTAGCATTAAAGAGAGGGACAAATGTCACTTTGCTATTGGACTTGGAATTTGACCATAAGACCATCTTACCACCTTTACCAAATAAATACCAAAAATTGGCCAAAAATCCTCTTATTTTTCCCTCTCTTGGCCGAATTTCTTGGAGAACAAAAGAAAGAAAAGCTATCAAATTTCTTCTACTCAATCTTGCTCAATCTCACAACTTAACCGATAAAACTTC
The DNA here is from genome assembly GCF_036785885.1 of Coffea arabica. Taxonomy (NCBI): domain Eukaryota; kingdom Viridiplantae; phylum Streptophyta; class Magnoliopsida; order Gentianales; family Rubiaceae; genus Coffea; species Coffea arabica. The sequence goes on from NC_092321.1 coordinate 39,259,747, forward strand.
AAATCACTCCATAAAAACCCTTAGCTAGGTGGTAGTGAAGTAATAGGTGAAGTGGTTTGAAAGATAGTGGTGTAAGTTGCTTCCTTTCTTGAGATTTCAAGGTGAGTAGTCAAGAAATTCCATCTTTGGCTTTGATAATGATAAATTCATGACTTGTGAAGGTTAGTTAGGTGATTTTTTGGAGGTTTTCATGACTTTTGGTGGTGTTTGATGAATTTTTGATTTTATGCAAAAATTTTCTGTTTTTATATGTTTAATGTTGTTTGGACATGTATGATGGTCTAGTATGGGTTAGAATGAAGCTTTGGTATGATAATTGTAATGATTAGTGGAAAATTTCTGGTTTGAAGCAAAAAAATTCCAGATTAGGGTTTCTATGAAGCCTGTTCTTCCCGGTACTATTTGACTAGGTTAGAGGCTGAATTAGCCTTGGGTTAAAACATAAAAGTTGTATAGGATGGTATTTTATAGTTACCTGCAAAATTTCAGCTCAATCGGAGCAACGTAGCCTATGAAAAGACTGAAATACCTCTGCTGCCCTGTTTCTGTCCGAAAATGAAAATCAGCCTCTGTAAGTGGTTAGTTTGACCAGGAATACTACTGATTTGGTTGATGATGTCCTCTTAAGAATTATAGCCTTGTATCTTAGCTTTAAAATGGCTTTGGAATTACCTGAATTGGAGTTGTGTGTGCTGAGATATGAGTGAATGAATCAGGACTGCTAGTTGAATTTCACAGTGAGTTTCGAACTGGAAAATCTGGACATGTTTTGGTAAATTTGACCTAGTTAGGGTGAGAACTGGACTGAGTGATCTTCATGAAAGTTGTAGGTCCTTGTCTTAGCTTCGAAATGGTATAAATTTTATTCCAATCCGATAAGGGTACCTTCACTTATGGATATTGTGCCAAAAGGTGTTAAACAGAACTTTTATACGTTAACTGTGATCGTTGCGGAAAAGTTACGCTTGAGGGAATAAATTCCGGTTTCTAGGGTTTAATTGGGGGTTTTTCTAATGGTGGCTCTTAAGCTTCTAACTAGCTTTTATTGAGGGATATTGTGGCCTAATTGGATATATTTTATTGCTTATTAACCGTATGTGTGATTGGTAATATATTGTAGGTTGGAAATGAAGCATTTATGGGGAAATGCTGTCCGAACTTTGAGAATGTATGATTTCTTTGAGTTTGTGATTTAGGGCTTGGACTCGGGCAAGGTAATGATATATGATGGATGGTTTCTGAGCCGTGGAGGTGAGTGGCCCTAAACTGTTTCCAAAGTTACTTTTGAAAGTTTTCTTGCATTATTTACTCGATTTCATATCATGAGTGTTTGCATGTGGTCCATGACATGTTTTGGCTCAAATGAGTGCTTGGAATTCGTGTGCTGGACACCAACGTCTCCACCACTTCAATGAGTTCATGACATTATCTGGAGCACCAACGTTGCTCCCTCTTACTGTTAAACATTAAAGGATCTATTTGAGCGTTGGGTGTTTAAGTGCAATGATTTCATTGGCTCACGAGAGCAATAGACGGATATTTGATTACTGAATCATGACATCATCGAAATGCATTATTGGGAAATATATTTGAGTACTGATTTTTCTGGTTGCTCATTGAGCTTCTAGCTCACCCCGTTCCGTTATCCTTGTTTTCCTTACAGGAAATCACCTTTTGAAGACTATGATGTTTTGAAGCATGAGTTGAGCTAGTTTAGTATTCTTTTGTATAGCTCCTCGATGGTTGGAAAACCTTAAATGTATTTTAACCAAACAATTCCCTTTTGAATTGTAAATTTGCAACCATGCGTATATAAAAGTGTTTAACCATGTTCCTAAGTTGATTGGGTTTGGAAATGTTCTTTTTTAGGGTTATCTAAAGTTGTTGTGCTTGGTTGGGTTTCGGACAGTGAATGTTATCTTCTCGAAGTTCTTTTGAGTGGTTGGTAGGGTTTACGCTCGTTCCGGATCCGTAGTCCCGGCGAGAGCTAGGCAGGCGGTCCGCCGAACCCTTTGGTTCGTCTTAGGGGGAGGTGGGGCTGTCACACGTTGCCTGTGAAAAGACCGAAATACCCCTGCTGCCCTGTTTCTGTCCAAAACTGATAATCAGCTTCTGTAATTGGTTAGTTTGACCGGGAATGCTACTGATTTGGTTGTCGATGTCTTCTTAAGAAATATAGCCTGGTATCTTAGCTTTCGGATGGCTTTGGAATCACTTGAATTGGAATTTGGTAGTCTGAATTATGGTTATTTAACCAGAATGCGGTTCGCTAACCTGTTTATGCGGTTCTGGTTTGGTACATTGAAATTTTGACCTAGTTTCACTACAAACTGGACTGAGTGGCCTTCTTCAACATTGTAACCCTTTCTGTTAGCTTCGAAATGGTGTATATTGTACCTCCATCCGATAATCGTAGTGCCGGTTGTGTCCAATACGCTAAACGACGTCAAAACTATTTTTGGGTTTTAGGACTTAACTTTCATTTCCGGACTTTCCCTAGCTTACTTTGGTACTTATACGTTCTAATGGAGCCTTATTTTTGGTAGTATGTGGATTTGGTTTATGACTTGTAATGGCATTGGTGATTGTGTTTGGAAATTATGGGGAAATATTTGCAGGTTGGAAACTTGGAATTTTAAGGGGAAATGCTGTCCAAATTGAGGGTTCTTATGTTTAATGGACTTGGGGTGCTTTAGAGGGTAAATGGTAACCCTAGGGTTTGTCTCAACCTTTAGCACTAAAGTGTTTTTACATTACTTGCGAGTTTTACGCTTTTACATTGAGAATGTGTATCTTGGATGTGTGACTCGTAATCGAGTCTCATTGTGCTTATTTAGATGTTTTAGGGCGTGACGGTGGTTCAAGACGCTCTTTGGGCGGAAGTATATGAAATTTCACTTGCTTTCTTGGTGAGTGTACTACTCACTTGCTTGTTACTATGTGGCTTTGTTACACTTGAACTTGATGCCTTGAATGCTTATTTGCACCGTTGAAACTGATTAAAGTGAGGGTGTACTTGATCACTCTCACCCTTTTGTCTTATATATGACTGTTTACTGTGGTACTTGAATGGTACATGAAATACTGGATTTGGTGTCGTTTGGACGAGTATCCAACGGCCATTACTGTTACTACTGAGCTCAACCCCATTGGTAGTCGATTGAATCGAGCCGGCGAGGGCTTGGTCGTGAAAATTGATGAGCCATGGGGACTGTTATATGGAATTTTGTAGTATGAGACTCTCGATTCCGGTATACTCGAGTATTACCAAATTTAAACTATTTGGAGTTCGGGCCCGGTAGGGGTATGTTGGGTGGAAGGAATGGAAGTAAAGTGGAGTCTACGTTTGGTTACACTTTGTACATTGACGGAGGGTCAATGAGATACGATCAAGTATGGCGAGCGAGGAAAGGGGCTCTTGAGAGCCGTCCGTATCCTTTTACCATTGTTATTGATATGTGACTTTATTTAGCTTTCTTCTTGAATGATTTGGGATTGATCGACTCCATGTATAATTGAACTTCCTTGCTTGAGTGAAAGTATCTCACTGGGCGTAAGCTCACTCCATTAAATTTTGTTTTCCTTACAGGGAACCACTTTTGGGGAATATGATGTTTTGAAGCACGAGTTGAGCTCGTTTTCATATATTTTTGCAAAGCTCCTCGATAGTTGGAAAACCCTAAATGTATTTGGATCTAATTAGCTTCCTTTTGTTCTGTAAATTATAAACGTATGTGTATAACACCGTTTGACCCTGTTCATGTATCATATTTGGTTTGGAAATGTTTTTCCGAGTTATGTGACATGGCACCCGTTATTCATTGGCAGTTTTGATTTTTGTGTTGTTATTTTGCCATTTTGTATAGTTTGAGCGCGCGTTTATGTTCCCGGAACATTTTAGATCATGTTTAATTGCACCGTTAGTCCTGGCGAGAGCTGGGCAGGCAGTCCGCTAACCTCTTTGGTTCGCCTTAGGGGAAGGAGGGGCTGTCACAAAAAGCCAAACGTATGATACAACATCAAATGTCAAAATATACCCTCTCAACCAAAAGTATAAATATAAGAGGGTTGTACATTCTAGTTCACACTTAATTGTTTCGGACCTCCATTCCTGTAAGGAAAACAAAAACTAAAGGAATGAGCTAAAAACCAAGTGAGGTTCCCAAACAAGCAATCAGGTAGAGAAACCATGGAAGTATGGCATTTAACAGTTTGAACACTTTGCACAATAATAAACAGTCATTCAAGAAATAAACATTCATTCATTGGAAGGATACGTGCTTACTTGGAGCCATTCATTCAGTCATTCAGTCGCCGACCATTTCCCTTATTCCTCCGTCATTAGAAAATATTTAACAGTGAAAACTCCTTCAGTATTCATTGTCACTCATTCATTGATTTCATTGTATTGAATTCACTGGCCAGTTCTCCACCAGACTTTGTGGTAATACTCGAGTATACCAAAACACTGTCCCAGGGTCACCAGCCGCCTGACAGAGTCCGCTTCTAGCTCGAGTCGACTGGCAACGAAGGGCAAGGGCCCAGTTCAGCCAAAAGGTTTACATTCATGCACAAGTAGCATTCAATCATTGAAAATTCACTTTGGCTTGGGTCGAGTGCGATAAAGTACATACTCGCCCATCGAAAATCCATTTAGCAATCATTGGAAAGCATTTAACATTCAAACAATCACTCACAGATATTCACATAGTCACTTATTGTACAAACATGCAAGGAACACTCACCACGGTACAAGTTCAAGTGTTCGCCTTATGTGCACTTCCGACATCATCTCCACGTCCTAAAATCACATTTATAAAGTGCCATGAGATCTACTATGCCAAGTCACATTGTTTCAAAAGAAAAATCAAGCTCAAAATGGTTCAACAACTCCAACTTGAAGTTGGAAGTGAAAGTAAGGATAGTTTTAAGAAAATAGAATTTTTCCCAGTTTTGCGCAATGCTTTTTGAAAAATCATATATCAAGTTTCTAAAGTCTAAAATTTATAAACTTTACACAGTTGGAAAATAGATTCAATGTACTAAAACCCTTTAGAAGACACTTTTTCCAGATTCAAAATAGTCTCGATTTTTAGTGAAATTTGAAAATTTAGCAAAGTTCATAGGAACTGAATTAGCCTCTGAAATTTATAACACTTAAAGCACTTCAAGTCTATTTGAAAAAATCATATATCAAGTTTCTTAAGTCTAAAATTATAAACTTTACACCGTTGGAAAATAGATTCAATCTACTAAAACTCTTTAGAAGACACTTTTTCCAGATTCAAATCAGAAATCATTCAAATCTCAGCTCCAACTTGCTGCTTCATTAAAATAGGGCAAAACAGTCTCGATTTTCAGTGAAATTTGAAAATTTAGCAAAGTTCATAGGAGCCGAATTAGCCACTGAAATTTATACCACTTAAAGCACTTCAAGTCTAGTTTCAAACGCAACAAGTGGAACGAAATTTGGATTTCCCTACACCAAGTTACAACAGTTTTATGAAAACTGGTTTTTAAAACCTGATCCACGGATTTCCAGCCTTGGATCATCAACATAGTTTTGAAATTAGGGAATAACTAGGGCTACACAAGTTCAAATTTAGTGTGGTTTTTGGCGTTGAAAACTACATTCAAAGTACTAAAAATCATTAGAAGAAACCATTTTCAAATTCATTTCACAGGAGGAGTGAAAATAAGCTACAAGATGTAGCTGTGCAGGTTTCTTTGGTAAAACAGTAAGAGCAAATCAGTCAAATTTTCCGGTTCGCCATGGCTCACAGAAAATGAATTAGCAGGGGTTCTTTAAACCGTTAGAAAGCCTTTGGAGTCTAGTTTCAAATGCCGCAAAAGGCACTTGATTTCGACTCTTGGACAAAAATTTATAGGCTGTTGAGTGCGAATAGGAAGACTGCCCTGATCAATTTTCCAGATTTGATTTTTCTCTCTTTAGCCTAACTTTCAACCACTCAAATGAAATGATTTTTGAGAGATAATTTTTACACACACAATCCAACATATAACAACCATTTTTGCAGCAATTTAACAACAGAATTCAAAATTAAATCAAGAGAAATAAATCAGCAAAATTTCGGACAGCACCTCTTCTCGGCCACCTAGCAAAATTTCCAACTATTTCTTGCAAATATTCTCACTTAAGTTATCAACTCTGTTTTAGTTTCTCAGATAGCACAAGAGTGTAAACATATAGCTTGTGTTCTTAAATGAAAATTGTTCCATAATCTCAAATAATAAGCTACATATCAGTCCCTTTCTCTCGGATGATGCTATAAGAATTCCAGCAGGTTTCTTTCTTTGTTTACAACTCAAAGTTCCAACTTTCACAAGTTCCTATAGCTAAATTTCACTTTATGCCAGAAAGAAACATTTTCATGCATTTTCTACAACATTCTTCCATTTTTCCATTGACAACAGGCTGTAACTGAATCAATCATCTCTCGGTTCCAACAGGTTCAGTCTAGCTTCAATTTTAATCTTAAACCAGAAGTTTTCTTCAGTCGAAAATCATTTTGCCCTGCTAAAACTCAACTTGCAGCTTATATATATTCATTTATACTCAGTAAATAAGGATTGATCACCGAAAATTTACCTTTTTCTTTCAAGATTTAAAAGTTGCAGACCAGGTAGATTTCTTAGCTTCGGTTCCTCAAGGTCTGCACCGGCTCTCTTTCTTTCTTCTATCTACTTCACTCTCATTCAGTTGAGGCTGGTAGGTGAAGTATACCACCAAGATTTCGCTCCCTCTCTCTCATTTTTGGCTCACGGTTTTGAGGTTGCAAGCTAGAGAGATGAAGCTAGCAAATGTCTAACTCTCTCTCCCTCACTCTCTCTCGGTTGCAAGCTGAAACAGAAAGGAACCAGAAATATTTTCCTCTTATACTCACTTATCTCTCTGTTTAGAAGGCTTAAGAATTAGAAGAAGGAAATGCTATTCGGTGGTCAACTTTTCCAATCGGTACTACACAATACTAGGCTGTTCCACTCAAGCGAACTGTCCAAATATATTTGGCAGCTGATTTCTCTTTGGTTTTCCTCAATCACTGCCCAAGTTTTGGTTAGCATTTAATTGCCCTACTTCCACTCGGTTCCAGATTCTCCAAATGTGTTACTTCCCTCGGTTCCTATTGTAAAATTACTGATAACTTATTTTGCTTGGCTGTGTGACAGCCCCACCTCACCCTAAGGCGAACCAAAGGGTTTGGCGGATCGCCTGCCCAGCTTTCGCCGGGACTCAGTCGTTCAGTTTAGAGCGATCTAATACGTTCCGGAACATACAAACGCGCGTAAACAAGTCAAAATCACAAAATAAACAAAAAAAAAATGAAAATGGAGTCGGTTATGAATAGTAACTGACACGTCAAAATCCAACCAAACGTCAAGCAAATATTTACAGCTCGAAATTTAGCATATACAACCCAAAGGGGCATACCAAAGTGACTCAAAAGTGGATACATGTACGGTTTGCCAAATCCAAAAGAGAAACGGACCCAAAAGTACATTTAGGGTTTCAATCATTGAGCTATACAAAAGATATGTCTAACTAGCTCAATTCGGCAACCAATTGTCAAATCCAGTCCAAAAGTATTTATTTTCCTGTAAGGAAAACAAAAAGGAATAGAAAGGGGTGAGCTTGCGCTCAATGAGGTACCAGACATATAGCAGTAAAATCATGGCATTTCACATTTAACAAATCAGGTACACATGCCAGATGTAAAGGAAAGGAACCAATGATTCACATAGGAAGGATACAGGTGGCTCTCAGGAGCCAAATTCCCATTTGCGTCACCGAAGCTTGATCGAAATAATAGTTGACACTCCGTCAACGCTAAAGGAGTAACCAATACCGTAGACTCCACTTTCTCCGATTCCTTCCACCTCACATACCCCTACCGGGCCCAAAATCCAATCAGATCAGAAATGGTAATACTCGAGTATACCGGAATCAAGGGGTCTCAATACCCAAAGATCCCAAAACAGACTACCGTGGTTCGTTATCTAATTGACCAGGCCCTTGCCGGCCCGACTCGAGTAACTGGCCACAGGTGTTGAGCTCAGAGGTCACAGAAAAGGTCGTTGGATACAAGCTTCCAAACGACGTCAGAACAGATACATATCCAAATACAGATAACAGATACAGATACAGATAGCAGATTCAGATACGCACTTAAAATTGGCATATGATCAGACAAGAGAACGAGTGTGATAAAGTACACCCTCGCCTCCCTTTTATCAAAACAGTATTTGGCTCCAACAGTCATAAATCAAGTATTTCAGATATTCAGATATTTCACATAACAGGTAGCAGGTAGTGGAACACTCACCGGGGTTAGTACAGATACCTCCCAAAAGAGAGCTTTAATCACCAAGAAACCCTAAAATAATCCAAGGAAAACAATTGAAGGTTCTACTTTAAAAAATCGAGTATACAGAATGCACATGTGAGGCTCGACTACCAGTCGTATGCCTCGCCAAATAATTACTAATGCAAGGGTGCAAAACATGATTTTTTGGAAACGAAAAGGTAACATGAAGACCTAGGCTCAAACAACCCAAAAGCCCTTCATTTCGACCAAAAGGCAATTCAAACTTAAAGGAACCAAACGGCCTAGAAAATTGGACAGCATTTCCCCTAAATTTGCTTACTTTTCCAGCCGTCATGGCTTCATTATTTTCCTTAGCCAGTCCCAAAGTCACACACAACATAAGTTCATTCACTAGCCGTTTAGTAAGCTCCAAGTAGTACAAGTACCATTCAAGCTAGGGAAAAGTCCAGAAATGAAAGTCAAGCCCTAAAATATTCAAATAAGCACAATAAGACTCAATGACAAGTCATAAACCAATTCCAAATACCACCAAAATAGGGCTCCATAAGCATACATAAACATTAGAGGAAACCAGAAAAATCCGGAAATGGAGTTAAGCGTTAACCCGAAAAAATAGTTTTTGACGTCATTTTGCGGTTTCGGTACCAATGGCACTACGATTATCGGATGAAGGTCCAAGACCCACCATTTCGAAGCTAAGAGATAGGGATATAATATTTCAGAAGGTCATTCAGCCCAGTTTCAAGTGTAACCAGGTCAAAAATGCAAGATACTACACCAGAACCGCAAAAACAGATTCACAGAACGCATTCTAGTGCAAACATCATAAATCAAGCTACCTAAGTCCAAATCCAGAAATTCCAAAGCCATATGAAAGTTAAGAAACATGGATAAATTTCATCAGAATACCTCAACAACCAATTCGGAAGCATTCCTAACCAAAATAACCAATTACAGAAGCAATTCCCAGATTCGGGTAAAACCAGGGCAGCAAGGATAATTCCGTCTTTTCTCAAGCTACGCTACTCCGATTGACCTGAAATTTTGTAGGCACCTCTAAAATATCATTCCATACAACTTTTATATTTTAATCCAAGGCCAATTCTGCCTATAACTATGGGCTACAAAACCGGGCAGAATGTAGGAACATGAACCCTAACTTTCCAATTTTTCTTCCAAAACAGAAATTGCTTGCAATTTACCACCTTTTCCACCTTCTAGCTTCTTTAAATATCATTTCCAATCATCATACATGACCACATAATCATATTCATATGAAAACAGAAAAATCCCCAATAATTACAAAACTTCATCAATTCAACCAAAATCAAGATATAATCCATAAAAGTGCATCTTATACTACCACCAAGCATGAATTAAGCATCATTAGAGGGAGGAGAGGGGTCCTTCTCAACTTACCTTAGCAAGACAAGAAAGAGAGCAACTAGTCCTCTTAGCTTTCCAAGTAACTCCACAAAACAACTCACAAACACTCCCTTAAGGTTTTCTATGGAACAAAAACAAGAGTCGATGGTTGAGTGATTGGATTGAAGCAAGAGGGAATCAATAAATTGAAGAGGTTTTCTTTCTTTCCTTCCTTGAGAGAGCCGGCCACTTGAGCTAGGAAATGGAGCAATTTGTGGTAAATTTTTAGTTTATTAAGTCAAATGGTAAGACATGGAATAGTAGTCAAAAGTTTCTACCAACCCTATGGTGACACTTGTCACCATCATTAATGCATCTCTATCTTTTTGTTTCCTCTCACACCAATCCAAATAGCACCCTCTAATTATCTCTTAACACCCGGTAAATTAATTCCAGTATCCAAAACTTAACCTAGTTGGCCGAATTTTCCCGAACTTTTCACCCTAGTGGGTCCCACGTCCGGTACACGCTCTTAATTTCTCAAAAACTAATCGATACTAGAAAAATCATTTGAAACCTATATTTACGCATAAATTTATTTTTTAAAATTTTTTAATAAAGAAAATGTGGAAAAACGTGCAATTAAAAGAAATTAAAACCTAGAAATTAAGAAAAGTATGGGTCCTCACAGGCTGCATGGTTATTTATTTAGGTTCCAAGGGTAACTTCATCTTTTAACTTTAATTTATTTGCTTACTAAGGCTGTAGTTTTATTATTTCATACATCAACTCCTGACTTTATTTGTGTTTTCTTGGAAAATTTCTTACATTGATCTAGGGTATGTCCATATAGTCAATTCATAATAAATCAATTAGACATATAATTTAATCAATTATATAGTATATGCAACACTTTTGATAATATATGAAGATAAAATAAAATAAATATATATGTAATTTTTCGAGCTCTCACATCTTGCCTATTATTTTACCTGCTTGGTTACTTGGAACCTCACTGGACTTCTAACTCATTCCATGAATTTTGTTTTCCTTACAGGAGTAAGAATGTGAGAATAGAAGTGGAGAAGACATAGACTTTGTCTGGGTTTTGTTAGCTGCTCGCGTGAGCACTTCATAGATGTCTAGCCGGCTTATTTGGTTTGATTTTTGGCAAATTAGACTCTTTGGCTGTATTATAGATTGTACGGACATTGGAGGTCCATGAGTGTATCTATATTGATGGTTGTAATTAATATCGCTTTTATTATTGAGGTTTTATTAGAAATTTCATAATGCGTGTCTGAGTCCTGGCGAGAGTTGGGCAGGCGGTCCGCCAAACCCTTGGATATGCCCTGGGGGAGGTGGGGCTGTCACATCTTCCATTGACATTGGAGTGGATAAACAACCATTGGCCTCCCACCAACCACAGTTATTGTTGCTGGAAAAAAAAGACTAATTTAGTGCATGAGTGATAGATTAAGGATCAAAATTATTGTGACGACCCCACCTCCTCCTAAGGCGTACCAAAGGGTTCGGCGGACCGCCTGCCCAGCTCTCGCCAGGACTCACTCACTCGTATCACATGCATACATCCATAGACCATAAATAACATCGCAATTCAATCTTATAATTTACACTGATGCACAATCAAGATACAAAACATTCTATTCGAGTAATAGCGCGAGTACAAGTCAAAAGTCAAAAACAACTAGTCTACGCTAGTCTTCACATATCTCACGCCTCGCTCGCACCCCTGAAAGGAAAACAAATGGAGTGGAATGAGCTAAAAGCCCAGTGAGGTTCCAAATAGCAAATTGACCATTATTTATAAGTACAAGTTTTCGATATAGCAAAGTAACGAGCATGAAGAGTTCATAAAAGTGAGCAATAACACGTCAAGTAGCAATCTCAAAATGAGCGAGTGTAAAAGTTTTCAGAAGAAACAATAATCCAATAAACAATAATCATTCCAAAGCATAAGGATACGGATGGATCTCAGGAGCCAACTTCCCATTTCATCATCAGGAGTTTGATCACGTAATAGTTGACACTCCGTCAACTTCCAAGTAAAGGAACCAATCCAGTAGAGCACCACTTACACTACTCTCCGTCCACCATTCACACCCCCTACTGGGCCCAAAATCCTCAGTAAACACGGGTGGTAATACTCGAGTATACCGATTAGTCGAGGAGATATCACTCCACTCGACAATCAAGAGACCCAGGGTTCGTTACCCAATCGACCAAGCCCTTGCCGGCTCGACCCAAGTAACTTGCCGCAGGGTTTCTGGAATTCCAGGAAGTGTGCACAACATAAACAAGTATATCAATTCAATTTCAAAAATAAACAAGTATATATCAAATAAGGGCAAGTGCGATAAAGTACACTCTTGCCCGATCAATCCAATCATATATCATTTAATCATATTGATCAAGTATTGGAAGCAAGTGTCCAGTTCAATCAGGTATTTGGAAGCACTCACCAAAATGAAGTGCCCCTAGTAATCACGTCTGGGTTATACTCCGGGTTCGGAGTCCAAATCTGCGATAAAACTCAATTTGAGAACTTTGAAACATGACTAAGATTCGAAACTTAGACGTTTCGTTCAATAAGAATCAAGAAATGGAAATTCACTTGGAGAATATTCGTGAAACACTCGCTCGCTTTTCAAACTATATAACTTTGTAACATTTATACTTGGAAATGCCATTTGAGTCGAAGGTAGAAGGAAAACGTATTCCTAGTAGTCATAGTTGTATTTCTCAAGGGTACAAGTTCGGCCAAATCCTTACTTATATACCTCGGTAAAAGAAGACGCAAATATCCTAGATGATTCAAGTAGTAGTCACTCTTAACCCTTACTCAAGTCGCAAGTATATTTCTCTAGTCCTCGAGCGTAAATTTGGGCAGCATGCCCTTTGTATTTTTCTATTTCCAGCCATTTATGGCTTGATTATTTTCCTCATTCAAACCCAAAGGTACACACACAACAATCTAATTTCAATAGCCGTTCAATAGGCTCAAGACAATACAAGAACAAAATCAAGCTAACAACAAGTGTGGAAATGAAGTTTAACAAGAGACAGATTTGATAGAGTTTTGCGTAACGGACACAACTAAAGCTACGCTTATTAGATTGGGGTGTAACTTATACCTTTTCGAAGCTAAGATGAAGGCCTACAACTTTCATGAAGATCACTTAGTCCAATTTCCAGTGTAACCCAGTCAAATTCCCAATTTACAGAACCAAATTCCAACTAATCGGCTGATTAACCGTACTACATTTAAATGGCCATATCTCAGGCTACCAAAGTCCGTTTAAGGTGTTCTTGGAGGCGTTGAAAATATAAGACAGATTACTAAAACTTTCATGTTTTGGAAAATGCCTAAATCAGCACAGATCATAGTGAATAGACACGGTCAACTAGATGAACTGTCTAAAACGGATCACTCGAAACATCCTAGGGCAGCGAGGGTATTTTGGTATTGTCACAGGCTACGTTACTCCGATTGAGCTGAAATTTTGTATGAATCTATAAAACATCATTCTATAAAACTTTCATGTTTTATGCCAAACCTAATTGGGCCTCTAACATAGTGCACTGAAACCGGACAAAACTGAAGTCAAATTTTCCAGAAATCTGGAATTTTTCATTTTCAAAGGAAAATTTCTTCATTTCTTGCCTCAATCATCACCACAACCTCTTATATAAGCTTAGATACAACATATATTATCCATACAACAAGTTTAGGCTGAAAATCATCAAACCCTAACTTACATTCATCACCTCAAATTCATCCCAACAACTTGGATAACTACTAATCTAACCAAAATATGAGTTATATAACAACTTAAGCAAAAATAAAAGGACCAAAGCCATGGTTAGACCTTATACCTCAACAAAAGAAGCTTCCAAGAGTAATACTTCACCTCCTCTTGAAATTTTTGGTTCCCCTAGCTTTCCCAAGTCACAACTCACAAATTAATTGGTTTAGAATTTTGTTTCCTCACTTGGATGATTCAATTTCAAGATGAAATGGTGAAGCTCTCCCTTGGGTTTTTCTCTCTCTCCCTCTCGGCCAAACAGCAGAAAAAATGAGGAAGAAAGGTAGCCCAAGGTGATAAGAAGGCAAGACAAGTTGTCTTGGTCAAGGCCCTTAGGTGGCCGACAAGTGTCCTCACCAATTCTGTGACAGCCCCACTTTCCCCTAAGACGAACCAAAGAGGTTAGCGGACTGCCTGCCCAGCTCTCGTCAGGACTAACGGTGCAGGCAAACACGATCTAAGACGTTTCGGGAAAATAATACGCGCTCACACAAGCCGAAGTCGCAAAATAGCCAAACGCAAACTAAACCGTCGGTGAATAGTGGGTGCCATGTCATATAACTCGAAAAAACATTCCCAACTAAATAGGACACATAAACGGGGTTAAAACAGTGTTATACACATACGTTTGTAAATTTACAAAACAAAAGGGAGATAATTGGATCAAAATACATTTAGGGTTTTGCCTAAAAGGAGCTATTCAAATTACATTCACATAAGCTCAACTCGGCAACCAACATGCATAGCCTTTCCAAAAGTATTCAAATTCCTGTAAGGAAAACAAAAGGAATAGAGTGAGCTTACACCCAGTGAGACACTACCACTCAAGCAACGAAGATCATATAAGCAGATAGCATTTCATTCCAATTCATCTAATAAAAGTAAGCCAAGAGTACACATCAATAAAGTTGGTAAAAGGATACAGACGGCTCTCAAGAGCCCCTTTCCTTGCTTGTATACTTGATCGGACTTCATTGACCCTCCGTCAATGTTTACGAGTAACCAACCATAGGCTCCACTTTACTTCAATTCCTTCCACCCAACATACCCCTACCGGGCCCGAACTCCATACAGTACAAATTTGGTAATACTCGAGTATACCGGAATCGAGAGTCTCATACTACAAGATTCCATATAACAGTCCCCATGGCTCGTCAATTTTCACGACCAAACCCTTGCCGGCTCGATTCAATTGACCACCAATAGGGTTGAGCTCAGTGATAACAGTAAGACCATTGGATACTCGTCCATATGACACCAATTCAAGTATTTGCATGTATCATTCAATTTCACGGTAAACAGTCATATATAATACAAAAGGAGTGAGAGCGGTCAAGTACACCCTCACTTTAATCAGTTTCAACAGTGCAAATAAGCATTCAAGGCATCCAGTTCAAATAAACAAAGCCACACAGTAACAAGCAAGTGAGTAGTACACTCACCAAGCAAGCAAGTGGAATTTCGTAAACTTCCGCCCAAAGAGCGTCTTTACTCACCGTCACGCCCGAAAATATTCAAATAAGCACAATAAGACTCGATTACAAGTCATAAACCAATTCCACATACTACCAAAATAGGGCTCCATAAGAATGTATAAGCACTAGACTAAACCAGGGAAATCCGGAAATGGAATTAAGCTCTAAACCATAAAAACAGTTTTTGACATCATTTTGCGGTTTTGGCACCATTGGCACTACGATTATCGGATGGAGGTGCAATACACACCGTTTCGAAGCTAAGAGGTAAGGCTACAATGTTGAAGAAGGCTACTTGTGACGGCCCGAAAGAATAAGTGTGAGAACCCGAAAATATTTATATATTTTCTAGACATTATTTTGTTTCCTTGTTTATAATTTTGTACCTTTCTTCAAGATATTAATTTCCTATACATTTTTATAAGGGAATATAGTTTTCAAATCATTTCCTTAATTCAAGTTAGTCCACGTTGAGTTTGAAATGTATTATAGACGTGGGACCCGCTAGTGCGATAAATGCAATATATTTTTGACAACTTGTTGGAGTTTTGTATTAAGTGATATTATTTTACAAGGTGCTAAGAGATAATTAGAAGTTACCTACATGGATTAGTATTAGAGAGACAAAGAGATAAGCTTTAAGCTAAAAGGTGACAAGTGTCACTTTGTGATTCAAGTTGGACTTTTGACCATCTTACCTCAACTTTACTAAAACCAAAATTTGACCAAAAAACAAGCCATTTTCTCCTTCTTATGGCAGAAACTTTGAGAGCAATAGAGAGAGAAAAATCTTTATCTTTCACTCCAATTTCTTACTCCAATCTTGAGTTCTAACCGATAGAATTGCAAATTACTCCATAAAAGTTGTTTACTAAGGAGATTCCAAGGTGTTTGTGGAGCTAATTTGGGAAGAAGAACTCTAAGCCATCACCTTTCTTGAGATTTCAAGGTATCATGTCTAGCAATCCATTCTTTGTTCTTAACAATGGTTTATTAGTGACTTGTGTTGGCTTAAGAGGTGATTTTATGGAAGATTTCTTGGATTAAAGTGAAGTTAGTTAAATTTCTATTTTTTTTTGGGATTTTTCTGTTTGCCTATGATGGATATGGTTAGCCTTGAATTGATGGTTCTAAATGGTGTTAAATAGCTCTCTTGTGCGTTAATTGCGGTTATTTGCGGAAAATTTCAGTTTTGTGCGGAAATTTCAGGTTTAGGGTTTACATTTGTCCTGTTCTGGCC
The DNA here is from genome assembly GCF_036785885.1 of Coffea arabica. Classification (NCBI taxonomy): domain Eukaryota; kingdom Viridiplantae; phylum Streptophyta; class Magnoliopsida; order Gentianales; family Rubiaceae; genus Coffea; species Coffea arabica. The sequence goes on from NC_092321.1 coordinate 39,275,999, forward strand.
GGATTTATTTGAGCATGTTAGAAGCCGAATACGGATTAGGTTAAAACATGAAAGTTGTAGAAAATGGTGTTAACTAGCTGTCTGAAAAATTTCAACTCAATCCGAGAACTGTATCGTGTGAAATGACCGATATACCCTTGACTGTCCATGAACCCTGTTTCGCGCCCAGATTTCTGTTTTCGTTGAGTTTCCCATTTTTGACCATGAAATTGCATGATTTGGCTTTGGAGGTCTTCATAAGAAATGTAGGTTTATGTCTTGGCTTCGAAACTCCATAAGATTTGTTTCAATCCGATAAGGGTAGCTTCAGTTATGGATATTGTACCAAAAGGTGTTAAACGGAACTTTTATACATTAATTGCGATCGTTGCGAAATTTACGCTTGAGGGAATGAATTCCGGTTTCTAGGGTTTAATTGGGGATTTTTCTAATGGTGGCTCTTAAGCTTCTAATTAGCTTTGATTGAGGGATATTGTGGCCTAATTGGATGCATTTTATTGCTTATTAACCGTATGTGTGATTGGTGATATATTGTAGGTTGGAAATAAAGCATTTATGGGGAAATGCTGTCCGAACTTTGAGAATGTATGATTGCTTTGAGTTTGTGATTTAGGGCTTGGATTCGGGCAAGGTAATGATATATGATGGATGGTTTCTGAGCCGTGAAGGTGAGTAACCCTCAACTATTTCCCAAGTACTTTTGAAATATTTCTTGTATTATTTACTCGACTGCATATCATGCGTGCTTGCATGTGAGTTCATGACATGATTTGGCTTTAATGAGTTCTTGGGGAGTCTTGTGCTGAACACCAACGTCTCCACCCTGTTTATTGTTCATGACATGATCTGGAGCACCAACGTTGCTCCCCCTTATTGTTTAACGCTAAGTGATCTATTTGAGCGTTGGGTGTTTAAGTGCAATGATTTCACTGGCTCACGAGAGCAACAATTGTGACATATATTTGATCTTGGAATCATGACATCATCGAAATGCATTATTGTGAAATATATTTGATTACTGATTTTATTGGCTACTCACTGAGCTTCTAGCTCACCCAAAAAATATTTTATTCCCCTCCACAGGGCTCGTGGCGAAGGAAGGCTTGTAGTACTTATTCATGTGGCTGGATGGATTATCTCCTGTATAGTTTGAGTTTTAGATTTCTCTTGTGTAATAGTTGGGTTTGTTTGAATGTTTGGCTTTGAATGGATGTACGTGTACATTCCACGCTTGGGAATTAGTTTCCGCTGCGTTTGTGATATGTAATTCTTGGAGAATTTGATGTAAATTTGAGATATATCTTGTAATTTAATTGAGGACTGTAGTGAATGACTGAGTCCCGGCGAGAGCTGGACAGGCGGCCCGCCGAACCCTTTGGTTCGCCTTAGGGTGAGGTGGGGCTGTCACACTACTCAGTCCAGTTCATAGTGCAACTAGGTAAAAAATTCAGTATACTAAACCAGAACTGCAAAAACAGGTTAACAAACCGCATTCTGGTTAACGAACCGTAATTCAGGCTTCCTAAGTCCAAATGAAGTGATTCCAAAGCCATCCGAAAGCTAAGACACCAGGCTACATTTCTTAAGAAGGCGTCAATAACCAAATCAGAAGTATTCCCAACCAAATTAACCAATTACAGAAGCAATTATCAAGTTCGGGTAGAAACAGGGCAGCAGGGGTATTTCAGTCTTTTCATAAGCTACGCTACTCCGATTGGCCTGAAATTTTGTAGGCATCTCTAAAATATCATTCCCAACAACTTTCATGTTTTAACCCAAGGCTAATTTGGCCTCTAACTATGATGAACAGTACCGGACAGAAAGGGGGTAATCGAAACCCTAACTTCCGAAATTTCCGTTCAATGCGGAAATTTTCCGCAAATAACTACAATTGACACACTAAGGTTTCATTCCAGATCATTTCCAACCATCATACATAACCACACAACATTAATCATATGAAAACAGAAAAATCATGAACAATTATAAAACTTCACCAAATTCAACCAAAAATCATGATATAATCCACCAAATCACCCCTTAGGCTACCACAAGTCATTAATTAGACATCATTAGATAGAGGAGAGGGGTTCCTTCACTACTCACCTTAGTAACCAAAGGAAAAGAGCAACTTGGCACCTTAATCCTCCAAACAACTCCACTAATCACCTCACAATCACTCTGTGACAGCCCCACCTTCCCCTAAGGCGAACCAAAGGGGTTAGCGGACTGCCTGCCCAACTCTCGCCAGGACTAACGGTGCAGTTTAGAGAGATCTATCGCGTTCCGGAACTTATAAACGCGCGTAAACAAGTCAAAATGGCAAAATAACCCAAAATAAAAAAAAATGAAATCCGGAGTCGGCCATGAATAGTAACTGACCCGTCAGAACCCAACCAATTAACAAGCAAACATTCACATCTTGAAATTTAGCATTTACAAGCCAAAGTGGCATACAAAAGTATTCAAAAGTGGATATATATCTGGTTTGTCAAATCAAAAGAGAAACGGTCCCAAAAGTACATTTAGGGTTTCAATAAATGAGCTATACAAAAGATATGTCCAACTAGCTCAATTCGGCAACCAACTATCAATTGCAGTCCAAAAGTATTTATTTTCCTGTAAGGAAAACAAAAGGAATAGGGTGAGCTTACGCCCAGTGAGATAATACCACTCAATCAGCAAAGTTCACATAAGCATAAAGCTTTTCATTTGAATTCATCAAAAGTAAGCAAAGACACACATTAATGGTGGAGATAAAAGGATACGGGCGGCTCTCAAGAGCCCTTTTCCTCGTTTGCATTCTTGATCGAACCTCATTGACTCTCCGTCAATGTTTAAAAGTAACCAACCGTAGACTCCACTTTACTTCCATTCCTTCCACCCAACATACCCCTACCGGGCCCGAACTCCAAACACTTGCACTGTGGTATTACTCGAGTATACCAGAATCGAGAGTCTCTCATACTACAAGATTCCACATAACAGTCCCCAAGGTTCATTAATTGGCACGACCAAGCCCTCGCCGGCTCGATTCAATCAATTACCAATGGGGTTGAGCTCAATGGTAACAATCATGGTCGTTGGATACTCGTCCAATCGACACCAAGTCAAGTACTTTTCATTTCATGTAACATTCCAATAACATGAGAAATAAGTGAGAGTGATAAAGTACACCCTCACTTCAATCAATATCGATGGTGCAATAACATTTAACTCATCAAGTTCAAGTATCAAAGCCATATAGTAACACACAAGGTAGTAGTACACTCACCAAGCTTGCAAATGGTGTTTCATGCACTTCCGTCAAAAGAACGTCGTGAACCACCGTCACGCCCTAAAACATGCAAACAAGTACAATGAGACTCGATAACGAGTCATAAACCAATGCCAAACACGACCCCAATAGGGTTCCATAAACATATACAAGCATTAGGGGAAACCAGAAAATCCGGAAATGGCATTAGCTTTAGCCCTGAAAAAAACAGTTTTTGACCTCATTTTGCGGTAATGGCACCAAAGGCACTACAATTATCGGATGAAGGTCCAAGACCCACTGTTTCGAAGCTAAGAGATAGGGTTACAATATTGCAGAAGGTCATTCAACCCAGTTTCGAGTGTAACCAGGTCAAAAATGCAATCTACTATACGAGAACCGCAAAAACAGATTCACAGAATGCATTCTAGTACAAACATCATAAAACAGCCTACATAAGTCCAAATCCAGAAATTCCAAAGCCATATGAAAACTAAGAAACAGGGCTACATTTCATCAGAAGGCCTCAACAACCAATTCGGAAGCATTCCTAACCAAAATAACCAATTACAGAAGCAATTCCCAAATTCGGATAAAACCAGGACAGCAAGGGTAATTTCGACTTTTCTCAAGCTACGCTACTCCGATTGACCTGAAATTTTGCAGGCACCTCTAAAATACCATTCCCTACAACTTCATGTTTTAAACCAAGGCCAATTCAGCCTCTAACTATGACCTACAAAACCGGGCAGAATGTAATTTCATAAACCCTAACTTTCCAAAATTTCTTCCAAAACAGAAATTGCTTGCAAGTATCCACTTTTTCCACCTCCTAGGTCCCTTACACACCATTTCCAATCATCATACATAGCCACACAATCATATTCATATTAAAACAGAAAAATCCCCAATAATTACAAAACTTCATCAATTCAACCAAAAATCACAATATAATCCATAAAGTTGCATCTTATACCACCACTAAGCGTAAATTATGCATCATTAGAGGGAGGAGAGTGGTTCTTCATAACTCACCTTAGAAACAAGAGAGAGAGAGCAACAAGTCCTCTTAGCTTTCCAAACAACTCCACCAAACCCCACACAAACACTTACTTAAGGTTTTCTATGGAACAAAAGTAAGATTAAGTGGTTGTTTTGATGATTTGGAGCAAGATGGAATCAAGAACTTGGAGAGTTTCCTTCTTTCTTCTTGAGAGAGAGGGCCGGCCAAGATGAAGAGACAAATGGTGAATTTTTGGTGATTTTTGTGATTTATTTGGTCAATTGGACAAAAGGTGAATAGTGGTCTTACTTAAGACCAAATCCCATGGTGACACTTGTCACCTTCATTAATGCTTGCCTAACTTTTGTCTCTCTTATACCAATCCACTTAGCATCCTCTACTTATCTCTTAACACCCGGTAAATTAAATCCAGTATCCAAAACTTAACCTAGTTGGTCGAATTTTTCCGAACTTTTCGCACTAGTGGGTCCCACGTCCAGTATACGCTCTGAATTTCTCAAAACCTATTCGATACTAGAAAAATCATCTAAAAACTATATTTACTCATAAAAATTATCTAGAAAATTTTCCGGATACAGAAAGTGCAGAAAACAAGCCATTGAATATAATAAAACCCTAAAATGGAAAAATTACGGGCTCTCACACACTCACTTAAGGGTTTTTATGGAACAAAAGCAAGATTAAATGGTTGAGTTGTTGGATTTGAGCAAGATTGAAGCAAGAACTTGGAGAGTTTTTCCTTTCTTTTGCTTGGAGAGAGCCGGCCACAATAAGCTTGGAAATGAAGTGATTTTGATCAATTTTTGGGTTTATTTAGTAAAATGGTAAAAAGGTGAATCGTAGTCAAAATGCAAGATTTAATCATATGGTGACACTTGTCACCCTATTTAATGCATGCATATCACTTTGTTTCCTCTCACACCAATCCACTTGGTAACCTCTAATTATCTCATAACACCCGATAAATTAAACCCAGTATCCCAAACTTAACTTAATTGGCCGAATTTGACCGAACTTTCCGCACAAGCGAGTCCCACGTCCGATATACGTTCTTAATTTCTCAAAATCTAACCGATACTAGAAAAATCTTCTAAAAACTATATATACTCATAAAAATTATTTAGAAAATTTTCTAATAAAGAAAATGCATAAAAGGCGTGCAAATAATTAAAATAAGGCCTAGAAATAAGAAAATTTACGAGTTCTCACACTCTCTCCCCCTTAAAAGAATTTCGCCCTCGAAATTTTATCACCTTAATTCACAAACAGTTCAGGATATTTCTTTCGCATCTCTTCTTCCACCTCCCAGGTAGTCTCTTCTATCCCATGATTTCTCCACTTTTCCCAAGCGAAAACAACTGCGACTAACTCCAGATCGTGGGTTGGATAGTTTTTATTCGTGGGGTTTCAATTTCTTAGAGGCAAAAACTTTCACATTCTGGTTTTGCGTCAACACACACCCCAAACCTTCTCTCCTACCCAAACGCGGCAATCCTTACAAACCATACCAGTGCTCAAACGATGTTTCCCCATAGGAATACTACTTTCAGGTCGTAGGGTAGACGAGCAGGTTTTGTATCTATTCCGTACATAAAATTTGGGTTGACAAATGAATGAGTAACACCGGGATCTACTAAGATTTTCACAAATCGGTGAAATACCGAAATCGTACCTTCCTCAATTTCAGAAAAATCGGGGACCTGTTGTGGCTCCAGTGAATACACTCGAGCCGCTACCTTAGGTTTGGTCCCCTCCACCTTGGCGGGTTCGGAATTAGTCCTCGTCGATTGCTGACTCCCCTTTCCATCTCGTGATAGGATTGGACAAGTAGCGAGCTGATACCACCTGTGACGGCCCCACTTTCCCCTAGGGCGTACCCCAGGGTTCGGCGGGTCGCCTGCCCAGCTCTCGCCGGGACTCACTCACTCACTACAGTCCTCCAATGAAGTATAAGATAAATCTCAAATATTACATTCAATTCTCCAAGAATTACATATCACAAGTACCAGAAAGTAAAACCTAGAAAAACTCATAACTACAATCACCACGCCAACTATGTACATCTTACTCGTCAACTTTTAACAAATACAAATTCAAGTATTCTATAGCTCAAAATCTAACCACCTTCCCGAGCGATCCCCGTGCCGTCCCCCTGCTAAGGAAAACAAATGGAACGGGGTAAGCTATATGCTTAGTAAGTAAACAGGGGAAAAAGCATAAATTTCACCTTTAGATAAGCAACTATTCCACAAAAGTGTCAAATCAAGTGCAAAAGTAACAATACAAAGGAAGGATACAGGTTGGCTCCAAAGCCAAGTCGTTTGCCATGTGTGACCTCCTGCCGACACTCCGTCGACCTCAAATAATGGTCCGTAGAACTTCACTTGTACACCCACTGTACACCTTATCACCCTCTCTGGCCAGGCACCTCACAAACTTGCTCGAGCGAACGAAATCACAAACTTGAGCTTGGTTCACAAGCTCGGGTCACAAACTTGGTCCACATTCTCGGTGAACCGGATTCACAAACTTGGTGACCTCAGACTAAGTTGGACTGGCTTCGACCAAGCCCTGACCGGCTCGAATAGTCCATCTAGGTCGGAAGATCAACCCCAAACTCACAAACTTCACAAAATTATTCAAAAGTCACCCCGAGCCACAAGCTCAAGGGTTTTAGTTTCAAAATTGCTCATATACACAAGCCATGTACAAATATGTGCGTAAGTTAGGGTTTAGGTCGAGTGCGATAAAGTATACCCTCGTCTAGGTACCCTCTTCATACATATCGAAACACATAAGCAACTAACACACAAGAACGGCCTGAATACTTACACAACGAACAAAAGAGCAAAATTCAAAATTTGTGCCGCGAAGAGTAGCTAGTAGGCCCCACCGGCTCCACGTAGCTCACCACCGTCTGAAATAGAAGATTACGTCACAAAATATCATAAACGGCTACTAATATGCCTAAAACAAGCAAAACGGCAAAATCGGCACATACGAGTGCGGAAACGACACACGGAAACAGGAATGGCGGCCTAGCCATTTTGCCGTCAAAACTGTTTTGAACCTAATCGAAGCTATGAGTGTCGGATCAAGGTAAATAAGGTACCTTTGCGAAGCTAAGAGGAAGGGCTACAATTTTCATGAAGACACCTAAATCCGGATCTGAACAGAAATAGGTCGAAAGTGCAGAAAACCGTTCCAGGAATTTGCACTCCAGATTAACGGACAGGGTATGTTTGCTGGACTATAACTCCCAGATCACAAATCCAAATCAGGAAATTCCAAAGGAATTAGAAATCTGAGACATAAGGCTAAAACTTTGATGTTTTGGCCAAGACCTGAATCCACTCAGAACAGAACGCAATTTGAGTGTCAAAGTACTCGTCAGAACTGTCCAGATTCAAGGCAGTTCTGACGATCGATTTTGTTTTGGTCATAACAGGAGCTACGGAACTCGGATTTCGATTCACTTTATACCGTTTCGAAACCAAAACTAAGATCTACATTTCTTATGAAGGAGTCAAAACCCAGATCGTACGGGATCAAAACCGAAAAAGTCACGGACAGAAGCTAAACTAAAAACGCACAGAACCTGATGTTCAAAACAGGCTTGAGTATTTCATCTATAACTCATGATACACTAATCCGTTTGACCCGAAATTTTATAGGAATATTCAGGACTTAAGAGGCTACAATGTTGAAGAAGGCCACTCAGTCAAATTTTGAGTGTAACTACGTCAAAAATGTAACATACTACACCAGAATCGCAAAACAGGTTCACAAACCGTAATCTAGTACAAACATCATAAAACAGCCTACATAAGTCCAAATCCAGAAATTACAAAACCAGATGAAAGCTAAGAAACAGGGCTAAATTCTATCAGAAGGCCTCAACAACCAATTCTGAAACAGTCCAAACCAAAATAACCAATTACAATCGCAGTTCTCCGGTTCGGGTAGAAACAGGACAGCAAGCGTAATTTCGACTTTTCTCATTCTACGCTACTCCGATTGTCCTGAAATTTTGCAGGAACCTCTAAAATGTCATTAGCTACAACTTTCATGTTTTAAGCTAAGGCCAATTCGGCTTCTAACATGGTACAACAAAAACGGACAGAAAGGGGAAAAATTTTCCAGAAATCTGGAATCTTTTGGTTTCAATGATAGTTTTCTTAATTTCTTTCTACACTTGCTACCAAAACCCCCTATATAACTTTGGATACAACATATATCAATCATACATCAAGTATAGGCAGAAATTAATCAAACCCTAACTTACCTATCTCATCCAAAATCATCACATCAACTTGCATAACTTGTAATCAAACCCAAAACATGAACTATTTAACATCTTAAACAAGAATAAAAGGATCAAAGCCATAGATCAGATTTTATACCTCAAAAAGAAGGCTTGCAAGAGTGATCCTCCACTATTTCTTGAAATTTTTGGTTCCCTTAGCTTCCCAAGCTTCCAAACTTACGATCAAACGGTTTAGAATTCGATTTTAGCACTTGGTTGGTGTAAATCAAGAAGAAAATGGTGCAACTCTTGCTCTCCCTTTCTCTCTCTCCTTACTCGGCCAAGATGCAGAAAATAATGAAGGAGATTAAGCTAAGTTTGTCTTATAAGAAGGTAGAAAGATAAGAATTAATTCTAACCACAAGTTTGGCCAACACTTGGCTTAACCGCAACCACAAAAATTTTCTCTTTCCTTCCTTGCATTTGAGCCACAAATTTCGGTCAAGCTTAGCTGTAAATTAGGAGATATTTTACTCAAATATTAGTAGACTTGTATGGGAAGAAAGTGGTGGTCAGGTGGTGCGTTCAATCGGTAGTGCGCGGGACCCTCCGGTTCGCGCCGTTTTTCTTAAAAACACACGTACTAGGGTTTTTTACTTCCTATTCACTAACCTTGTATCATTGCTTCTAATCACATATTATTTCTTACTTAAAAGTCATTTTTAATCACCAAATTTGATCCTTGCTCCATACTGAAATTTCATCCGGCGAAAAAATCGCGAAAACCCTAATTTGCTCCAATCTTGAAAACGAAGAGTGAAACCCTACTTTCTAGATTTATTTACACTTATTGTGGAGTACTTGAGCAGGAGGATCATATTAAATAAATAATTTCCAAATAAAAGGAATTTTAAGAAAAGTGTGATGAATTTTACAATTCCATAAAATAAAATTAGGGTTTTGAGTCAAATATGAGGGATTTAAACATAGTCACAAGTAAACTAGGGTTTTTTTGATTAAAATTTTAGGGTTTCTAGTCTTTTAAAACAAAATAAGATTTTAAATCAAACCCAAAGAAATAACTTTAGTATCTTCCCTGAAACAAAATAATGTTTTAAAATAAAATGAACTAAAGAAACCGTAAAACAATAGCATCTTAAAAGTTGGGGTGTCACAGTTTGCGCTTCCACAGCGCAAACATTTTCCCTCCTTCTTCCAGCAATTGTCCTCCGAGTGGTTTGACTTTCCGTAATACCCGCAAGGTCCGCGTGCTGCAGAAGCCGAGCCTCCTCTCTGGACTCTCCCTACTTGGCCGCCTCGTGACAGGCCCTCTTGTGACACTCCCGGCATCCTTTCTCCTCCCGTTCCCCGTCCAAACTTGGAAGGGGTACTCTCATCCCCCTGCCCCGAACTACTTCCAGGAAATCCTCGCTTTTTCGCCTGGAAGTTTCTCACTTGTAGCCTAGCATTCTCTACTCGTTGCGCCTTCTCCACTGCATCGCTGAAGGCGTTAATTTGGGCTACCGCGAGATCCTTCTGGATTTCTACGTTCAGGCCCTGGACAAATCGCCGTATTCTTCGTTGCTCGGTCATGATGAGTTCGGGCGCAAATTTGGATAGGCGGGTGAATTGGCTCTCGTACTCCGCTACAGATTGGGCCCCCTGACGAAGCCGAATAAATTCATCTTCCTTCCGCTCCTGAACTAGAGGAGGGAAGGATTTGGCATTGAATTCCCGCATAAAATTCACCCAGGTCCTGGGCGTTTGTTCCCGTTCCCATTTTTGCCGAATAACGTTCCACCAGGAACGGGCCGCCCCTTCCAGTTGAAAGACGGCGAAGGTCACCTGCCTCTCCTCCGTATAATGTAGGGCGGCAAAGATATCCACCATCTTCTCTAGCCACCTTTCGGCCACGTCCCGATCGGGCCCCCCGATAAACTTTGGTGGGGCAAACTTCTGGAACCTCTCGAGAGCCCTATCCTCGCTCTCCACGTGATTACCGGGGTTCCCAGGGTTGGGGTTAGGGTTTTGACCCTGTTGGTGCACCACTTGGGCTAGTAAATTAGTCATTTGCTGCATAGCAGCCGCTATTTGGATGTTAGGATCAACCCTAGGTTCAGGGTTAGGTCCAGATGAGGTTTTTCCAGTGCCCCTTTCAGCCGTGGGTTGCCTACCCCCGCGTCCACGGCCTCGACCACTACGAGTGCCTTCCATCAATCTAAGTCGATCTAGGTCACAAAATAAATATACTGTTAAAGGGCACCTAACCCTCTTTTTCGTAGCACTAAACAGGAACAATTAAACAAGGACAATTAACTAAAACAACTACCTCGTAGAGCATTTAAACACATAACACATATACATAGAACACATAACCGGATCAAGAAATTATACAGAACAGTCAGTCAAGTACATACAAAGTCATCCCATGAAACAAAAGGGGTCCTCCAAAAGTACTATAGACAGACTAGGTCACGAGTACAAAAGAATTCACGAAAAGCTTTCCCCCCCTAGGGCTCCGTCCATAATCTACGAGAACAACACCATTTATATCTTCATCAAGATTGATCACGCTGAACCATACCCGAACAAACCAAACGAAGTTCCATAGAATCGCATTTCTAGTTCGCCCAATCCTTTCTAACCTAGGCTAATCCCATCTAAGATGATTCACAACTCGAGCCGGCCGGTCCCAAGCGTAAATCATCCATATTAAAGATTCCTACCCGACATACATACCTAGCTTCCTCAAGTCCTATGATAATGATCCTTACACTTATGACATGCACAGTTCATAGCTTACGCTCAAAAAGCACTTATACCTTTTGACGCATTCATGAAAGCAGGACCATAACACCACTTGGCCCAAGCCCTCTCCGCGCAGAGACCACGCAAAGTGGCTCTGATACCACCTGTGACAGCCCCACTTTCCCCTAAGGTGAACCAAAGAGGTTAGCGGACTGCCTGCCCAGCTCTCGCCAGGACTAACGGTGCAAGCAAACACGATCTAAGACGTTTCGGGAAAATAATACGCGCTCACACAAGCCGAAGTCGCAAAATAGTCAAACGCAAACTAAACCGTCGGTGAATAGTGGGTGCCATGTCATATAACTCGGAAAAACATTCCCAACTAAATAGGACACATAAACGGGGTTAAAACAGTGTTATACACATACATTTGTAAATTTACAAAACAAAAGGGAGATAATTGGATCAAAATACATTTAGGGTTTTGCCCAAAAGGAGCTATTCAAATTACATTCACATAAGCTCAACTCGGCAACCAACATGCAGAGCCTTTCCAAAAGCATTCATATTCCTGTAAGGAAAACAAAAGGAATAGAGTGAGCTTACACCCAGTGTGACACTACCACTCAAGCAACGAAGATCATATAAGCAGATAGCATTTCATTCCAATTCATCTAATAAAAGTAAGCCAAGAGTACACATCAATAAAGTTGGTAAAAGGATACAGACGGCTCTCAAGAGCCCCTTTCCTTACTTGTATACTTGATCGGACTTCATTGACCCTCCGTCAATGTTTACGAGTAACCAACTATAGGCTCCACTTTACTTCCATTCCTTCCACCCAACATACCCCTACCGGGCCCGAACTCCATACAGTACAAATTTGGTAATACTCGAGTATACCGGAATCGAGAGTCTCATACTACAAGATTCCATATAACAGTCCCCATGGCTCGTCAATTTTCAAGACCAAACCCTTGCCGGCTCGATTCAATTGACCACCAATAGGATTGAGCTCAGTGATAACAGTAAGGCCGTTGGATACTCGTCCATACGACACTAATTCAAGTATTTGCATGTATCATTCAATTTCACGGTAAACAGTCATATATAATACAAAAGGGGTGAGAGCGGTCAAGTACACCCTCACTTTAATCAGTTTCAACAGTGCAAATAAGCATTCAAGGCATCCAGTTCAAATAGACAAAGCCACACAGTAACAAGCAAGTGAGTAGTACACTCACCAAGCAAGCAAGTGGAATTTCGTAAACTTCCGCCCAAAGAGCGTCTTTACTCACCGTCACGCCCTAAAATATTCAAATAAGCACAATAAGACTCGATTACAAGTCATAAACCAATTCCACATACAACCAAAATAGGGCTCCATAAGAATGTATAAGCACTAGAGTAAACCAGGGAAATCCGGAAATAGAATTAAACTCTAAACCATAAAAACGGTTTTTGACATCATTTTACGGTTTTGGTACCATTGGCACTACGATTATCGGATGGAGGTCCAATACACACCGTTTTGAAGCTAATAGGTAGGGCTACAATGTTGAAGAAGGCTACTCAGTCCAGTTCATAGTGCAACTAGGTCAAAAATTCAGTATACTAAACCAGAACCGCAAAAACAGGTTAACAAACCGCATTCTGGTTAACGAACCGTAATTCAGGGTACCTAAGTCCAAATCAAGTGATTCCAAAGCCATCTGAAATATAAGACACCAGGATACATTTCTTAAGAAGGCATCAATAACCAAATCAGAAGTATACCCAACCAAATTAACCAATTACAGAAGCAATTATCAAGTTCGGGTAGAAACAGGGCAGCAGGGGTATTTCAGTCTTTTTATAAGCTACGCTACTCCAATTGGCCTGAAATTTTGTAGGAATCTCTAAAATATCATTCCAAACAATTTTCATGTTTTAACCCAAGGCTAATTTGTCCTCTAACTATGATGAACAGTACCAGCCAGAAAGGGGGTAATCGAAACCCTAACTTCCGAAATTTCCGTTCAATGCGGAAATTTTCCGCAAATAACTACAATTGACACACTAAGGTTTCATTCCATATCATTTCCAACCATCATACATAACCACACAACATTAATCATATGAAAACAGAAAAATCATGAATAATTATAAAACTTCACCAAATTCAACCAAAAATCATGATATAATCCACCAAATCACCCCTTAGGCTACCACAAGTCATTAATTAGACATCATTAGATAGAGGAGAGGGGTTCCTTCACTACTCACCTTAGTAACCAAAGGAAAAGAGCAACTTGGCACCTTAATCCTCCAAACAACTCCACTAATCACCTCACAATCACTCACTTAAGGGTTTTTATGGAACAAAAGCAAGATTAAATGGTTGAGTTGTTGGATTTGAGCAAGATTGAAGCAAGAACTTGGAGAGCTTTTCCTTTCTTTTGCTTGGAGAGAGCCGGCCACAATAAGCTTGGAAATGAAGTGATTTTGATCAATTTTTGGGTTTATTTAGTAAAATGGTAAAAAGGTGAATAGTAGTCAAAATGCAAGATTTAATCATATGGTGACACTTGTCACCCTATTTAATGCATGCATATCACTTTGTTTCCTCTCACACCAATTCACTTGGTAACCTCTAATTATCTCATAACACCCGGTAAATTAAACCCAGTATCCCAAACTTAACTTAATTGGCCGAATTTGATCGAACTTTCCGCACTAGCGGGTCCCACGTCCGATATACGTTCTTAATTTTTCAAAATCTAACCGATACTAGAAAAATCTTCTAAAAACTATATTTACTCATAAAAATTATTTAGAAAATTTTCTAATAAAGAAAATGCATAAAAGGCGTGCAAATAATTAAAATAAAGCCTAGAAATAAGAAAATTTACGGGTTCTGACAAATTCCACTCATTTTTTTTTCTTTTCCTTGCAATTTTTAGCCCTAAATTTGGGTCAAAGCCAGCTGGAAATAAGGAGATATTTTTCTCAAATATTAATGAGATTGTATGGTAAGAAAGTGGTGATCAAGTAGTGTGTTCAATCGGTAGTGCATGGTACCCGTCGGTTCGCAACGTTTTTCCTTAAATCACACGTACTAGGGTTTTTACTTCCTATTCACTAACTTTTTATCATTGCTTCTAATCACATATTATTTCTCACTTAAAAGTCACTCTTAAGTACCAAATTTGATCCTTACTCCATACCGAAGAATCACCCTACGGAAAAACGTGAAAACCCTAACTTACTCCAACTTGAAAACGAAAAGTGAAAACCTTTACTTTCATGTTTATTTGCACTTATTGTGGGGTGATTGGGTGGTAGTGCTATTATAAAATCATAATTTCCAATTAAAAGGGCATTTTTAAGAAAACGTGAGGGATTTTACAATTCCATAAATTGAATTTAGGGTTTCGGTTGAAATATGAGAAATTTGAGAAAAGGGTTAGTCATAAGTAAAAACTAGGGTTTTGATTAGACTTTAGGGTTTCTAGTCTTTAAAACAAAACAATATCTTAAAATAAAAATAAACTAAAGGAAGCATAATATTTTTTTTCTTTTGAAACTAAACAACAATAGTATCCTAAAAGTTGGGGTATCACAATTATAATTCTCCCAAAATGAATCCATTTGTCTTTCTTTATGTATGGAGCGTATTGTCCAAATCCTCGGTCCAGGTTTTTTTTTTATTTACCATAGTCACAAAATTCTCAAATATCAACAAATTAGTAAATAACTTGAAAAATTACTAGCATAATTAATTGATGGTGTCATATTTGAGAAGTTATAAATCTTTTTCCTTTCATCTAAAACAAGTATAAATATTTAATCTTGATTTTCAAAATTTTAATCTATTGACGAGTTTGCTAGGTTTTCAATAATATTTGTAATCTAGTTTAAAGTCATTATTCTAATTCGTTATCAATAACACAACCAAAAATGTTGAAATTTATCTATTTGAATAATAGAAGATGTAAGGATCAAAGACAACCAAGTGAAAGAGATAAGCAGTGTAAAGATCACAAACGTAACAATAAATAAATAAAAAGGAAAGAATTGCAAACCAATTAACTACCCAACTCCTCTTGAGCTTATAGATTAATTCAAATAAGCTTCTTCAAGTTGATGAATTACAATCACTCTTGCGTACAAAGGAAGGTTCACCTCCTCCTTGCCCTGAACACCACTCGGTCAAGCTAAGAAGTTTTACTATGTGACAGCCCCACCTTCCCCTAAGGCGAACCAGAGGGGTTAGCGGACTGCCTGCCCAACTCTCGCCAGGACTAACAGTGCAGTTAGAGCGATCTATTGCGTTTCGGAACTTATAACGCGCGTAAACCAGTCAGAATGGCAAAATAACCCAAAATAAAAAAAATGAAATCCGGAGTCGGCTATGAATAGTAACCGACCCGTCAGAACCCAACCAAACATCAAAGATACATATACAACATCTAATTCAGCGTTTACAAGCCAAAATGGAATAGGAAAGTTACTCAAAAATTAATACATGTACGGTTGCCAAAATAAAAGTGAAAACGGCCCCAAAGGCACATTTAGGGTTTCAATTCATAAACTATACAATAGAGATATTCATTTAGTTCATTCGGCAACCAATTATCAAAAGTCATTCCAAAAGCAGTCAGATTCCTGTAAGGAAAACAAAAGGAACGGGGTGAGCTAATTGCCCAGTGAGATGGTACCACTCAAACAACCAAGTTCATATAAGCATCAAGCTTTTCATTCAAAATCATCAGAAGTAAACAAATGCACACATTAATGGTAGCGACAAAAGGATACGGGCGGCTCTCAAGAGCCCTTTTCCGCATTTGCATTCTTGATCGAAGTTCATTGACTCTCCGTCAATGTTTAAAAGTAACCAACCGTAGACCCCACTTTACTTCCATTCCTTCCACCCAACATACCCCTACCGGGCCCGAACTCCAAACACTTGCACATTTGGTATTACTCGAGTATACCGGAATCAAGAGTCTCTCATACTACAAGATTCCATATAACATTTCCCCAAGGATCATTAATTGGCACGACCAAGCCCTCGCCGGCTCGATTCAATCAACTACCAATAGGGTTGAGTTCAAAGATAACAATTGTAGTCGTTGGATACTCGTCCAAACGACACCAAGCCATGTACTTTCATTTCATCTAACATGTCGTATAACATTCCAATAACATGGTAAACATTAAGTAAGAGTGATAAAGTACGCTCTCACTTCAATCAATTCACATTCAATTCACTTCAAGCAATTCACATTCAAAGCCATATAGTAACACACAAGTGAGTAGTACACTCACCAAGCTTGCAAATGAGGTTTCATGCACTTCCGTCAAAAGAACGTCGTGCACCAACGTCAAGCCCTAAAACATGCAGACAAGTACAATGAGACTCGATAACGAGTCATAAACCAATGCCAAATACGACCCCAATAGGGTTCCATAAGCATATACAAGCATTAGAGAAAACCAGAAAATCCGAAAATGGATTTAGCTTTGCCCTGAAAAAAACAGTTTTTGACCTCTTTTTGAGGTAATGGCACCCAATGCACTACGATTACCGGATGAAGGTGCAAGACCCACCGTTTCGAAGCTAAAAGACACGGCTACAACATTACAGAAGGTCACTCAACCCAGTTTTGAGTGAAACCAGGTAAAAAATGCAAGATACTACACCAGAATCACAAAAACAGATTCACAGAACGCATTCTAGCGGAAACATCATAAATCAGGCTATCCAAGTCCAAATCCAGAAATTCCAAAACCAGCTGAAATTTAAGAAACAGGGATACATTTCATCAGAAGACCTCAACAACCAATTCTGAAGTAATTCCAGCCAAAACAACCAATTACAGGCGCAATTCTTACATTCGGATAAAACCAGAACAGCAAGGGTAATTTAGACTTTTCTCATTCTACGCTACTCCGATTGACCTGAAATTTTGTAGGTACCTCTAAAATGTCATTCCATAAAACTTTCATGTTTTAAGCCAAGGCTAATTCGGCCTCTAAATAGGAGCTATAAATTCGGGCAGAATGTTCCCTAACCAAACCCTAACTTTTCAAAATTTCTTCCAAAACAGAAATTGGTTGTAATTACCCACTTTTTCCACCTCCTAGAGTCATTATATACCATTTCCAATCATCATAGATAGCCACACAATCATGTTCATATTAAAACAGAAAAATCCCCAAAAATAATAAAACTTCATCACTTCAACCACAAATCAAGAAATAACCCATAATATTGCACCTTATACTACCACTAATCACAAATTAAGCATCATTAGAGGGAGGAGAATGGTTCTTCTCAACTTACCTTAGAAACAAGAGAGAGGGAGCAATAGGTCCTCTTAGCTTTCCAACTAACTCCACAAATCAACTCACTAACACTAATTGAAGAGGTTTTATGGAGAAATTGCAAGTTTCAATGGTTGGTTGGATGGATTTGAGCTAAATGGAAACGAAACTTGAAGAGTTTCTTTCTTCCTTTCTTGAGAGAGAGAGCCGGCTTCAAGGAGTGAATTTTGGAGTGATTTTTGGTCAAATTTAAGTTATTTTAACCAAATTGGTAAAAGGGTGAATAGTATTCAAAAAGGTCAAACCACTCCTATGGTGACACTTGTCACCCTTTAAATGCATCTCTATCTCTTGGTTCCCTCTCACACCAATCCATTTAGCATCCTCTACTTATCTCTTAACACCCGATAAATTAATTCCAGTATCCAAAACTTAACCTAATTGACCGAATTTTTCTGAACTTTTCGCACTAGTGGGTCCCACGTCCGGTATACGCTCTTAATTTCTAAAAATCTATTTGATACTAGAAAAATCATCTAAAACTTATATCTGCTCCTTAAAATTATCTAGAAATGTTTCTAATCACAAAAATGCAGAAAACAAGCCATGGAAAATCCTAAAACCTAGAAAATAACAAATTACGGGTTCTCACACTCTCTCCCCCTTAAAAGAACTTCATCCTCGAAATTTCTCACCTTAACTCACGAAAAGGTTAGGGTACTTCGTTCGCATCTCCTCTTCCACTTCCCAGGTAGCTTCCTCTACCCCATGGTTTCTCCACAGTATCTTCACTAACGGAATCTGCTTGTTTCTGAGCTCCTTGACTTTTCGGTCAAGTACTTGCACAGGTTTTTCTTCGTAAGCAAGCGATTCATCCACGTCGATCTCCTCGGGTTGTAAGATATGGGAGGGATCAGGATAGTACTTCTTTAGCATCGAGACGTGGAAAACGTCGTGAATTCGAGAGAGACTGGACGGCAGCTCTAATCGATACGCTACCGCTCCTATTCTTTGGAGAATCTTGTAGGGTCCAACGAACCGCGGTTGGAGCTTCTTTCCTTTGCCCGCTGTGACACTTCGTAAAGGTGTGACTTTAAGAAATACATGGTCTCCAACCTCGAACTCCAAGTCTTTTCTTCGATTGTCTGCGTAGCTCTTTTGTTGGCTTTGAGCTGTTTGGAGTCGTTGCCGTATCACCTTGACCTTTTCTCGAGCTTCCTCCATCCATGGAATAGTGGTTGGATCTAATGCATTCCTCTCGCCAACTTCATCACAGTAAATTGGTGATCGGCATTTTCGTCCATATAGTGCTTCATATGGAGCCATTTGAATCGACGAATGGTAGCTATTGTTGTACGCAAACTCTACTAAGGTCATGTGTTGACCCCAGTTGCCCCCAAAATCCAGAATGCAAGTTCGTAGCATGTCCTCGAGAGTTTGAATGGTTCGTTCCGATTGTCCATCCGTCTGAGGGTGATAGGTCGTGCTCAAGTTGAGTTTCGTCCCCAGGGTTTCTTGGAACTTCCGCCAAAACTGAGATACGAACCGTGGATCTCGATCGGAGACGATACTGACTGGAACGCCGTGTAACCTTACGATCTCGTCCATGTACAGTTGAGCCAACTTGTCCTGGAATACTTCATGTTCACCGGCAAGAAATGGGCCGACTTGGTTAATCGATCGACGATCACCCAAACGGCATCGTACCCTCGCTGCGTCCGCGGCAAACCTGAGACGAAATCCATGGTGATGTTTTCCCACTTCCATTCAGGTATCTCAAGGGGTTGTAACAAGCCCGATGGTTTTTGATGCTCTGCTTTAACTTGTTGGCAAATAAGACATTTTTGCACGTACCGAGCGATTTCCTTCTTCATATTGTCCCACCAATAGGTTCCTTTCAGGTCTTGATACATCTTACTACTACTCGGATGGATTGTATACTTGGATCGATAAGCTTCCTCTAGAATCTCCGTTTTCAATGATTCATCCTTCGGCACCACGATTCGGTTTCGGTATTTTAAAATACCCTCATGACCAAAATTGAAATCAGTGGTTTCTCCTTTTCCCACTTTCTCTCCCCACTTCTGCACTAGTGAATCTTCCTTTTGAGCTTCTTTAATCCTTTCCAAGAAGGTGGAAGTCACTTTAAGATTGCCAAAAATCACCTTATGGCTCCCAAGGCAGGGTTTCCACTCGCAAACCGACTCAAGCAAATTCCACTCTTCAATCATTAAACTTGCTACTTGTGCCTTGCGACTCAAAGCATCAGCCACTACATTCGCCTTTCCTGGATGGTAGTTGATGGTACAATCGTAATCCTCCAGAAATTCCATCCACCGCCGTTGCCTCATGTTCAAGTCCTTCTGTGAGAAAAGATACCTCAGACTTTTGTGATCGGAGTAAACTTCGAAAGTTACCCCATATAGGTAGTGTCTCCATTTTTTAAGAGCGAAAACAACGGCAGCTAGCTCCAGATCATGCGTCGGGTAATTTTGTTCGTGAGGTTTCAACTTCCTAGAGGGAAAAGAAATCACATTACGGTTCTGCATTAGTACACAACCCAAGCCTTCTCGTGACGCGTCCGTATACAAGGCAAATCCGTCACCTCCATTTGGCAAGACGAGAACTGGAGCCATGGTCAATCTCTTTTTAACTCATGAAAACTTGTCTCACTTCGGACGTTCCATAAGAACCGACCATGTTTCTTCGTCAGGTCAGTTAGAGGACCGGCTAGTTTGGAAAAGTCCTTGATGAAACGCCGGTAATATCCAGCCAGTCCTAGAAAGCTGCGGACCTCTGTGGGATTTTCTGGCCTCTTCCAATTAGTCACAGCTTCTACTTTCGCCGGGTCAACTGAAATACCTTCTTGAGAAATTACGTGCCCCAGAAAAGCAATTTTCTCCAGCCAAAATTTGCACTTGCTGAATTTGGCGTACAGTTGATGGTCTCTTAGGATTTGTAAGACAATCCTCAAGTGCTGCTCATGCTCTTCACGGGTCTTGGAATAAACCAGGATGTCATCGATGAAGACCACTACAAAGCGATCCAGGTAGGATTTAAAAACCCTATGCATTAGGTCCATGAAGGCGGCATGAGCATTGGTCAGTCCGAAGGGCATAACTGCGAACTCGTAATGCCCATATCTCGAGTTGAAGGCGGTCTTCGGAATATCCTCCTTTCTGATTAATAACTGGTAATACCCTTGGCGGAGGTCTAGTTTCGAGAAGACCACCGCTCCTTGCAACTGGTCAAACAACTCATCGATGTGGGGCAGTGGATACTTATTTTTAATTGTAATATTATTCAGGCCCCGATAATCAATACACATCCTCAACCCACCATCCTTTTTCTTCACAAAAAGTACAGGAGCTCCCCAAGGAGACCCACTCTCTTGAATGAATCCCCGCTCCAGAAGGTCCTGTAATTGTAACTTTAGCTCCTTGAGCTCCGCAGGAGCCATTCGATATGGTGTTTTTGAGATAGGTGAGGATCCCGGTAACAGGTCTATTTTGAACTCAATTTCTCTTTCCGGAGGCAAAGCTACCAACTCATCAGGAAACACATCCGGAAATTCCTTCACTATGGGCACATCCTCCACTTTCAACTTATCTGTGGGGGTGTTAATAAAAAAGGCCAAAAATCCTTGCGCCCCTCGACTTAGCAATTTCCTAGCCCGAATGCCCGAAATCAAAGCGGATGAGGCTAACCTACCCCTTATATCCAATCTTATGGTTGCCTCACCAGGGATGCGGAACTCTACCACTTTTGTTTTACAGTCCAGTTGGGCATTATACTTGGCTAGCCAATCCATACCCAAAATCACATCATACCCCTTAATGACCAGACTTATCAAATCCCCTAACAATCTTTTCTCTCCTACCCGCACTTCACAATCCCTATAAACCATACTAGTAACCAAACGTTGATTCCCCGTAGGTGTACTAACTTCTAGGTCGTATGGTAAACTAGCAGGTTTTATATCAATGCCACACATGAAATCAGGGTTAACAAAGGAATGAGTGGCACCAGGATCAATTAAAACTTTGGCAAAACGGTGGAAAATAGGGATCGTACCTTCTACGACCTCAGAGGAATCTGGGACCTGTTGAGGTTCTAATGAATATACTCGCGCTGGCACCTTAGGTTTCACCTCATTTCCCTTATTCAGCCCCGAATTAGTCTTTGGCGTGGTTTTAGTTCCCCTTCCGTCTTGCTTTAAGAGTGGGCAGGTAGCAAGCTGGTGGTCTGCGCTTCCGCAACACAGACATTTACCTCCCTTCTTCCAGCAATTGTCTTCAGAGTGATTCGGCTTTCCGCAGTACCCGCAAGGTCCACGGGACGCCGAACCTGAACCTTTTTGGAAGTTTCCACCTTGGCCTCTCCCGGCTGGGCCACCCCCAGACTGAGCCCCTCTTCCAGGAAAGCCCCGCTTTTTAGCCTGGAATTTCCGGACTTGCAATCGAGCACTCTCTACCCTTTGGGCCTTTTCTACGACCTCGCTGAAAGCATTGATTTGAGCCACTGCGAGGTCCTTTTGGATTTCGACGTTTAGGCCCTGAATGAAACGCCTAATCCGCCGTTGCTCGGTCATGATCAACTCAGGTGCAAATTTGGACAAACGGGTGAACTGGCTCTCGTATTCCGCCACTGATTGAGTTCCTTGGCGGAGTCGGATGTGTGACAGCCCCACCTTCCCCTAAGGCGAACCAAAGGGGTTAACGGACTGCCTGCCCAGCTCTCGCCAGGACTAATGGTGCAGTTTCGAACGATCTATTGCGTTCCGGAACTTATAACGCGCGTAAACACGACAAAAGGGCAAAATAACCCAAAATAAAAAAAAAATGAAATTCGGAGTCGGCCATGAATAGTAACCGACCCGTCAGAACGTAACCAAATATCGAACAAACATTCACATCTTGAACTTTAGCAAATACAATCCAAAGTGACATACAAAAGTTGTCAAAAGTGAATATATATACGGTTTGCCAAATTGAAAGTGAAAACGGCCCTAAAAATACATTTAGGGTTTCACTTCATATACAATACAAAAAAAATATACATCTAGTTCATTCGGCAACCATCTATCAAGATTCATTCCAAAAGAGTCATATTGCTGTAAGGAAAACAAAAGGAACGGTGTGAGCTAATTGCCCAGTGAGATACTATCACTTACGCAACCCAGTGCATATAAGCATCAAACTTTCATTCAATATAGTAAAATAAGCAAAGGTACATGTCAAATATGGTGATAAAAGGATACGGATGGCTCTCAAGAGCCCTTTCCTCGTTTGCATTTCTTGATCGGACGTCATTGACTCTCTGTCAATGTTCAAAAGTAACCAACCGTAGACTCCACTTTACTCCCACTCCTTCCACCTAATATACCCCTACCGGGCCCGAACTCCAAACACTTGCACTTTGGTATTACTCGAGTATACCGGAATCGAGAGTCTCGCATACTACAAGATTCCATATAACTTTACCCAAGGTTCATTAATTGGCACGACCAAGCCCTCGCCGGCTCGATTCAATCAACTACCAATGGGGTTGAGCTCAATGATAACATTTGTAGTCGTTGGATACTCGTCCAATCACTTCACTTTCATTTCATTTCATGTAACATTTCATGTAACATTCCAATAACATGACAACAATGATATATGGCATATAAGTGAGAGTGATAAAGTACACTTTCACTTCAATCAAGTCACATTCAATTCACTTCAAGCAATTTACATTCAAAGCCATATAGTAACATACAAGTGAGTAGTACTCACCAAGGTCAGTGCAGATACCTCCCAAAAGAGAGCTTTAATCACCAAGAAACCCTAAAATAATCCAAAGAAAACAATTGAAGGTTCCACTTTCAAAATCGAGTATACAGAATGCACATGTGAGGCTCGACTACCAGTCGTATGCCTCGCCAAATAATTACTTAAGCAAGGGTGCAAAACATGATTTTTGGTAACGAAAAGGTAACATGAAGACCTAGGCTCAAACAACCCAAAAGCCCTTCGCTCAAATCACAAGTAAATCCAACTAGACTTCAAGAAAAATTTCGGCAGCATATCCCTTGTTTTTACCTATTTTCTAGCCATCATGGCTTCATGATGTCCTCAAATCAGTCCCAACATCTCGTACAAAATAATCTTATTCCCAAAAGCCGTTCACTAGGCTTAATGGCATTCAAGTACCAAATTTAGCTAGGAAATGACCGGATATGGAAGTCAAGCCCTAACTAGTCAAATAAATACAAGAAGACTCGATTATAAGTCATAAACCAATTCTACATACTACCAAAACAGGGTTCCCTAAGCATATACAAACATTAGAGGAAACCAGAAATTTCGGAAATGCAATTAGCTTTGGCCCTGAAAAAAAATAGTTTTTGTCCTCATTTTGCGGTAATGGCACCAATTTCACTACGATTATCGGATGAGGGTGAAAGACCCACCATTTCGAAGCTAAAAGACAGGGGTACAACATCACAGAAGGTCACTCAACCCTGTTTTGAGTGCAAATAGGTCAAAAATGCAAGATACTACATCAAAAACGTAAAATAGATTCACCAAAACGCATTCTAGCGGAAACATCATAACTCAGCCTTCCTAAGTCCAAATCCAGAAATTCAAAAACCAACGGAAAGATAAGAAACAGGGTTAAATTTCATCAGAAGGCCTCAACCACCAATTCGGAAGCAATTCCAGCCAAAACAACCAATTACAGGCGCAGTTCTTACATTCGGGTAAAACCAGAACAGCAATAGTAATTTCGACTTTTCTCATTCTACACAACTCCGATTGACCTGAAATTTTGTAGACACCTCTAAAATGTCATTAAATACAACTTTCATGTTTTAAGACAAGGCCAATTCGGCCTCTAACTAGGACCTAAAAATTCGGGCAGAATGCTCCCACAAGAACCCTAATTTTCTGAAATTTCTTCCAAACCAAAAATTGGTTGCAATTAATCACTTTTTCCACCTCCTAGAGTCATTATACATCATTTCCAATCACCATACATGACCACATAATCATATCCATATGAAAACAGAAAAATCCCCAAAAATTATAAAACTTCATCATTTCAACCACAAATCAAGAAATAATCCATAAACTTGCATCTCATACTACCACTAAGCATGATTTAAGCATCAATTCAAGAAGGAGGGTGGTTCTTCACAACTCACCTTAAAAACAAGAGAGAGAGAGCAATTGGTCACCTTAACCTTCCAAAAAAACTTCACACAACAACCCACAAACACTACTTGAAGATGTTTTATGGAACAAAGACAAGTTTAAATGGTTGGTTTAGTGATTTGGAGCAAGATGGAATCAAGAAATTGAAGAGGTTTTCTTTCTTTCCTTGCTTAAGAGATTCGGCCAAGAGGAAGAGAAGAATGAGGGATTTTTGGTGAATTTTTAAGATATTTAAGTCAATTGGTAAGACATGCAATAGTAGTCAAATGGTCCAACCAATAGCCAAGTGACACTTGTCACTTATTTAATGCAAGTCTATCACTTTGTTCCCTCTCACATCAATCCAAATAGCTTCCTCTAATTATCTCTTAACACCCGGTAAATTAAATCCAGTATTCAAAACTTAACCTAGTTGGCCGAATTTTTCCGAACTTTTCGCACTAGTGGGTCCCACGTCCGGTATACGCTCTTAATTTCTCAAAATCCATTCGATACTAGAAAAATCATCTAAAACTTATATCTGCTCCTTAAAAGTATCTAGAAATTTTTCCTAATCACGAAAATGCAGAAAACAAGCCACGGAAAATAATAAAACCTAGAAAATGAGAAAAATACGGGTTCTCACAGGATGAACTCGTCTTCCTTTCTCTCCTGAACTAGAGGAGGGAAGAATTTCGCGTTAAATTCCCTGATAAAATTCACCCAAGTCCTGGGCGTTTGTTCCCGTTCCCATTTTTGTCGTATGACGTTCCACCAGGAACGGGCCGTCCCTTCTAACTGGAATACGGCAAAAGTCACCTGCCGTTCATCGGTGTAGTGCAAGGCCGCAAAAATATCGACCATCTTCTCGAGCCATCTCTCGGCAACATCCGGATCTGGCCCCCCAATGAATTTGGGTGGAGCAAACTTTTGAAAACGTTCGAAAGCTCTGTCTTCGCTCTCGATGTGGTTGCCAGGGTTTCCGGGGTTAAGGTTTGGGTTCTGGCCCTGTTGCTGCACCACTTGTACCAGCAAGTTAGTCATTTGCTGCATAGCAGCAGCGATTTGCACATTGGGGTCAGGGTTAGGTCCAGTAGAGGTTTCCCCAGTACCCCTATCCGGTGTGGGTTGTCTATATCCGCGCCCACGTCCCCGTCCACTACGTGTTCCTTCCATAAACTTTTACTTGATCTAGGCAATGGTACTAAACCAATATAAAACAATGTATGTAAGTAAACTCAAAACCTTTCCAAACAAATATATACATTCCAAGCAAGGCAAACAGCACACATATTAACAATCAGTCAAGTCGAGCACAAACATGGACAATCCCCAAGGGAATGGCCTCAACAAAAGAAATATACACGTAGCTAATCTAAATGTACAAAACGATTAGCTAAGGCCCTTCTCCCTATCCATCCTATATACAAAACCAAAACTATCCAAAACAAACCCTAGAAGTCCTGTCCTAAACCGACGACGAGCTATTAGACCCACCCGACGGAGTGGATCCAACCCTAGCCTCAGGACCCGCGCAAGAGTCCTCGTCACTCACGCTCTCAACCACGTCCGCGCAAAGATTCAGGATCGATGCAGCTCGAACGTTCACCTTGCGAGCTCGCTTACTCTCACGCTCTTGGACTTCCTTCAGCTGAGCGCTAAGGTCATCAACCCTATCCTCCGGCTCAAGTACATCGTCCTTCAAACCCTCAATGCGCTCGGCCTGTCTCTCATTGGCCGCCCTAAGTTGGGTCACCTCGGCCTCCAGTCTAGCATTCTCTCCGGCCAACTCCTTACGCTCCGCGTCCACTGCAAACACGAGAGCGTTAGGATAGGCATACTTATGTCGACACTCACACCGTCGGAGACGGTTAGACGGGCTCCAGCGCACGACGGCACCTCCTGGCCGTATCTGGTACGGTATCACTGGGAGCGCTCCACGAGGTCGCTCGCCTGCAGGGTCACCGCTCGGTCCACTAGATCCATCCATCCTACACCAAAAGCAATTAACCATAAATAATCTTAAAGGCCATAAACAATGAATCCTCCAATCGAGCATTTATATTACACCCAGGTTAATTCAAACCTAGGCTCTGATACCACCTGTGACACCCCCACCTTCCCCTAAGGCAAACAAGAGGGGTTAGCGGACTGCCTGCCCAGCTCTCGCCAGGACTAACAGTGCAGTTAGAGCGATCTATTGCGTTTCGGAACTTATAACGCGCGTAAACCAGTCACAATGGCAAAATAACCCAAAATAAAAAAAATGAAATGCGGAGTCGGCTATGAATAGTAACCGACCCGTCAGAACCCAACCAAACATCAAAGATACATATACAACATCTAATTCAGCGTTTACAAGCCAAAATGGAATAGGAAAGCTACTCAAAAATTAATACATGTACGGTTGCCAAAATAAAAGTGAAAACGGCCCCAAAGGCACATTTAGGGTTACAATTCATAAACTATGCAATAGAGATATTCATTTAGTTTATTCGGCAACCAATTATCAAAAGTCATTCCAAAAGCAGTCACATTCCTGTAAGGAAAACAAAAGGAACGGGGTAAGCTAATTGCCTAGTGAGATAGTACCACTCAAACAACCAAGTTCATATAAGCATCAAGCTTTTCATTCAAAATCATCAGAAGTAAACAAAGGCACACATTAATGGTAGTGACAAAAGGATACGGGCGGCTCTCAAGAGCCCTTTTCCGCATTTGCATTCTTGATCGAAGTTCATTGACTCTCCGTCAATGTTTAAAAGTAACCAACCGTAGACCCCACTTTACTTCCATTCCTTCAACCCAACATACCCCTACCGGGCCCGAACTCCAAACACTTGCACATTTGGTATTACTCGAGTATACCGGAATCAAGAGTCTCTCATACTACAAGATTCCATATAACATTTCCCCAACGATCATTAATTGGCACGACCAAGCCCTCGCCGGCTCGATTCAATCAACTACCAATGGGGTTGAGCTCAAAGATAACAATTGTAGTCGTTGGATACTCGTCCAAACGACACCAAGCCATGTACTTTCATTTCATCTAACATGTCGTATAACATTCCAATAACCTGGTAAACATTAAGTGAGAGTGATAAAGTACGCTCTCACTTCAATCAATTCACATTCAATTCACTTCATGCAATTCACATTCAAAGCCATATAGTAACACACAAGTGAGTAGTACACTCACCAAGCTTGCAAATGAGGTTTCATGCACTTCCGTCAAAAGAACGTCGTGCACCAACGTCAAGCCCTAAAACATGCAAACAAGTACAATGAGACTCGATAACGAGTCATAAACCAATGCCAAATACGACCCCAATAGGGTTCCATAAGCATATACAAGCATTAGAGAAAACCAGAAAATCCGAAAATGGATTTAGCTTTGCCCTGAAAAAAACAGTTTTTGACCTCTTTTTGCGGTAATGGTACCCAAGGCACTACGATTACCGGATGAAGGTGAAAGACCCACCGTTTCGAAACTAAAAGACACGGATACAACATTACAGAAGGTCACTCAACCCAGTTTTGAGTGCAACCAGGTAAAAAATGCAAGATACTACACCAGAATCACAAAAACAGATTCACAGAACGCATTCTAGCGGAAACATCATAAATCAGGCTATCCAAGTCCAAATCCAGAAATTCAAAAACCAGATGAAAGCCAAGAAACAGGGATACATTTCATCAGAAGACCTCAACAACCAATTCTTAAGCAATTCCAGCCAAAACAACCAATTACAGGCGCAATTCTTACATTCGGATAAAACCAGAACAGCAAGGGAAATTTCGACTTTTCTCATTCTACGCTACTCCGATTGACCTGAAATTTTGTAGGTACCTCTAAAATGTCATTCCCTAAAACTTTGATGTTTTAAGCCAAGGACAATTCGGCCTCTAAATAGGAGCTATAAATTCGGGCAGAATGTTCCCTAACCAAACCCTAACTTTTCAAAATTTCTTCCAAAACAGAAATTGGTTGTAATTACCCACTTTTTCCACCTCCTAGAGTCATTATATACCGTTTCCAATCTTCATAGATAGCCACACAATCATGTTCATATTAAAACAGAAAAATCCCCAAAAATAATAAAACTTCATCACTTCAACCACAAATCAAGAAATAACCCATAATATTGCACCTTATACTACCACTAATCACAAATTAAGCATCATTAGAGGGAGGAGAATGGTTCTTCTCAACTTACCTTAGAAACAAGAGAGAGGGAGCAATAGGTCCTCTTAGCTTTCCAACTAACTCCACAAATCAACTCACTAACACTAATTGAAGAGGTTTTATGGAGAAATTGCAAGTTTCAATGGTTGGTTGGATGGATTTGAGCTAAATGGAAGCAAAACTTGAAGAGTCTCTTTCTTCCTTTCTTGAGAGAGAGAGCCGGCTTCAAGGAGTGAATTTTGGAGTGATTTTTGGTCAAATTTAAGTTATTTTAACCAAATTGGTAAAAGGGTGAATAGTATTCAAAAAGGTCAAACCACTCCTATGGTGACACTTGTCACCCATTAAATGCATCTCTATCTCTTGGTTCCCTCTCACACCAATCCATTTAGCATCCTCTACTTATCTCTTAACACCCGATAAATTAATTCCAGTATCCAAAACGTAACCTAATTGACCGAATTTTTCCAAACTTTTCGCACTAGTGGGTCTCACGTCCGGTATACGCTCTTAATTTCTAAAAATCTATTTGATACTAGAAAAATCATCTAAAACTTATATCTGCTCCTTAAAATTATCTAGAAATGTTTCTAATCACGAAAATACAGAAAACAAGCCATGGAAAATCCTAAAACCTAGAAAATAACAAATTACGGGTTCTCACACTCTCTCCCCCTTAAAAGAATTTCATCCTCGAAATTTCTCACCTTAACTCACGAAAAGGTTAGGGTACTTCGTTCGCATCTCCTCTTCCACTTCCCAGGTAGCTTCCTCTACCCCATGGTTTCTCCACAGTATCTTCACTAACGGAATCTGCTTGTTTCTGAGCTCCTTGACTTTCCGGTCAAGTACTTGGACAGGTTTTTCTTCGTAAGCAAGCGATTCGTCCACGTCGATCTCCTCGGGTTGTAAGATATGGGAGGGGTCAGGATAGTACTTCTTTAGCATCGAGACGTGGAAAACGTCGTGAATTCGAGAGAGACTGGACGGCAGCTCTAATCGATACGCTACCGCTCCTATTCTTTGGAGAATCTTGTAGGGTCCAACGAACCGCGGTTGGAGCTTCTTTCCTTTGCCCGCTGTGACACTTCATAAAGGTGTGACTTTAAGAAATACATGGTCTCCAACCTCGAACTCCAA
The DNA here is from genome assembly GCF_036785885.1 of Coffea arabica. Classification (NCBI taxonomy): domain Eukaryota; kingdom Viridiplantae; phylum Streptophyta; class Magnoliopsida; order Gentianales; family Rubiaceae; genus Coffea; species Coffea arabica. Next base: position 39,306,089 of record NC_092321.1, read on the forward strand.
GTCTTTTCTTCGATTGTCTGCGTAGCTCTTTTGTCGGCTTTGAGCTGTTTGGAGTCGTTGCCGTATCACCTTGACCTTTTCTCGAGCTTCCTCCATCCATGGAATAGTGGTTGGATCTAATGCATTCCTCTCGCCAACTTCATCCCAGTAAATTGGTGATCGGCATTTTCGTCCATATAGTGCTTCATATGAAGCCATTTGAATCGACGAATGGTAGCTATTGTTGTACGCAAACTCTACTAAGGTCATGTGTTGACCCCAGTTGCCCCCAAAATCCAGAATGCAAGTTCGTAGCATGTCCTCGAGAGTTTGAATGGTTCGTTCCGATTGTCCATCCGTCTGAGGGTGATAGGTCGTGCTCAAGTTGAGTTTCGTCCCCAGGTTTTCTTGGAACTTCTGTCAAAACCGAGATACGAACCGTGGATCTCGATCGGAGACGATACTGACTGGATCGCCGTGTAACCTTACGATCTCGTCCATGTACAGTTGAGCCAACTTGTCCATGGAATACTTTATGTTCACCGGCAAGAAATGGGCCGACTTGGTTAATCGATCGACGATCACCCTAATGGCATCGTGCCCTCGCTGCGTCCGCGGCAAAACTGAGACGAAATCCATGGTGATGTTTTCCCACTTCCATTCAGGTATCTCATGGGGTTGTAACAAGCCCGATGGTTTTTGATGCTCTGCTTTAACTTGTTGGCAAATGAGACATTTTTGCACGTACCGAGCGATTTCCTTCTTCATATTGTCCCACCAATAGGTTCCTTTCAGGTCTTGATACATCTTACTACTACTCGGATGGATTGTATACTTGGATCGATAAGCTTCCTCTAGAATCTCCGTTTTCAATGATTCATCCTTCGGCACCACGATTCGGTTTCGGTATTTTAAAATACCCTCAGGACCAAAATTGAAATCAGTGGTTTCTCCTTTTCCCACTTTCTCTCCCCACTTCTGCACTAGTGAATCTTCTTTTTGAGCTTCTTTAATCCTTTCCAAGAAGGTGGAAGTCACTTTAAGATTGCCAAAAATCACCTTATGGCTCCCAAGGCAGGGTTTCCACTCGCAAACCGACTCAAGCAAATTCCACTCTTCAATCATTAAACTTGCTACTTGCGCCTTGCGACTCAAAGCATCGGCCACTACATTCGCCTTTCCTGGATGGTAGTTGATGGTACAATCGTAATCCTCCAAAAATTCCATCCACCGCCGTTGCCTCATGTTCAATTCCTTCTGTGAGAAAAGATACCTCAGACTTTTGTGATCGGAGTAAACTTCGAAAGTTACCCCATATAGGTAGTGTCTCCACTTTTTAAGAGCGAAAACAACGGCAGCTAGCTCCAGATCATGCGTCGGGTAATTTTGCTCGTGAGGTTTCAAATTCCTAGAGGAAAAAGAAATCACATTACGGTTCTGCATTAGTACACAACCCAAGCCTTCTCGTCACGCGTCCGTATACACGGCAAATCCGTCACCTCCATTTGGCAAGACGAGAACTGGAGCCATGGTCAATCTCTTTTTTAACTCATGAAAACTTGTCTCATTTCGGGCATTCCATAAGAACCGACCATGTTTCTTCGTCAGGTCAGTTAGAGGACCGGCTAGTTTGGAAAAGTCCTTGATGAAACGCCGGTAATATCCAGCCAGTCCTAGAAAGCTGCGGACCTCTGTGGGATTTTCTGGCCTCTTCCAATTAGTCACAGCTTCTACTTTCGCCGGGTCAACTGAAATACCTTCTTGAGAAATTACGTACCCCAGAAAAGTAATTTTCTCCAGCCAAAATTCGCACTTGCTGAATTTGGCGTACAGTTGATGGTTTCTTAGGATTTGTAAGACAATCCTCAAGTGCTGCTCATGCTCTTCACGGGTCTTGGAATAAACCAGGATGTCATCGATGAAGACCACTACAAAGCGATCCAGGTAGGATTTAAAAACCCTATGCATTTGGTCCATGAAGGCGGCAGGAGCATTTGTCAATCCGAAGGGCATAACTGCGAACTCGTAATGCCCATATCTCGAGTTGAAGGCGGTCTTCGGAATATCCTCCTTTCTGATTAATAACTGGTAATACCCTTGGCGGAGGTCTAGTTTCGAGAAGACCACCGCTCCTTGCAACTGGTCAAACAACTCATCGATGTGGGGCAGTGGATACTTATTTTTAATTGTAATATTATTCAGGCCCCGATAATCAATACACATCCTCAACCCACCATCATTTTTCGTCACAAAAAGTACATGAGCTCCCCAAAGAGACCCACTCTCTTGAATGAATCCCCGCTCCAGAAGGTCCTGTAATTGTAACTTTAGCTCCTTGAGCTCCGCAGGAGCCATTCGATATGGTGTTTTTGAGATAGGTGAGGATCCCGGTAACAGGTCTATTTTGAACTCAATTTCTCTTTCCGGAGGCAAAGCTACCAACTCATCAGGAAACACGTCCGGAAATTCCTTCACTATGGGCACATCCTCCACTTTCAACTTATCTGTGGGGGTGTTAATAAAAAAGGCCAAAAATCCTTGCACCCATCGACTTAGCAATTTCCTAGCCCGAATGCCCGAAATCAAAGCGGATGAGGCTAACCTACCCCTTATATCCAATCTTATGGTTGCCTCACCAAGGATGCGGAACTCTACCACTTTTGTTTTACAGTCCAGTTGGGCATTATACTTGGCTAGCCAATCCATACCCAAAATCACATCATACCCCTTAATGACCAGACTTATCAAGTCCCCTAACAATCTTTTCTCTCCTACCCACACTTCACAATCCCTATAAACCATACTAGTAACCAAACGTTGATTCCCCGTAGGTGTACTAACTTCTAGGTCGTATGGTAAACTAGCAGGTTTTATATCGATGCCACACATGAAATCAGGGTTAACAAAGGAATGAGTGGCACCAGGATCAATTAAAACTTTGGCAAAACGGTGAAAAATAGGGATCGTACCTTCTACGACCTCAGAGGAATCTGGGACCTGTTGAGGTTCTAATGAATATACTCGCGCTGCCACCTTAGGTTTCGCCTCATTTCCCTTATTCTGCCCCGAATTAGTCTTTGGCGTGGTTTGAGTTCCCCTTCCGTCTTGCTTTAAGAGTGGGCAGGTAGCAAGCTGGTGGTCTGCGCTTCCGCAACGCAGACATTTGCCTCCCTTCTTCCAGCAATTGTCTTCAGAGTGATTCGGCTTTCCGTAGTACCCGCAAGGTCCACGGGACGCCGAACCTGAACCTTTTTGGAAGTTTCCACCTTGGCCTCTCCCGGCTGGGCCACCCCTAGACTGAGCCCCTCTGCCGGAACCTGACTGTCGTCCACCTCCAGCTCCGCGTCCGAACTTGGAGGGAGTACCTTTATCCCCTTGTCCGGAACTGCTTCCAGGAAAGCCCCGCTTTTTAGCCTGGAAGTTCCGGACTTGCAATCGAGCACTCTCTACCCTTTGGGCCTTTTCTACGACCTCGCTAAAAGCATTGATTTGAGCCACTGCGAGGTCCTTTTGGATTTCGACGTTTAGGCCCTGAATGAAACGCCTAATCCGCCGTTGCTCGGTCATGATAAACTCAGGCGCAAATTTGGACAAACGGGTGAACTGGCTCTCGTATTCTGCCACCGATTGAGTTCCTTGGCGGAGTCGGATGAACTCGTCTTCCTTTCTCTCCTGAACTAGAGGAAGGAAGAATTTCGCGTTAAATTCCCTGATAAAATTCACCCAAGTCCTGGGCGTTTGTTCCCGTTCCCATTTTTGTCGTATGACGTTTCACCAGGAACGGGCCGCCCCTTCTAACTGGAATACGGCAAAAGTCACCTGCCGTTCATCGGTGTAGTGCAAGGCCGCAAAAATATCGACCATCTTCTCGAGCCATCTCTCGGTAACATCCGGATCTGGCCCCCCAATGAATTTGGGTGGAGCAAACTTTTGAAAACGTTCGAGAGCTCTGTCTTCGCTCTGGATGTGGTTGCCAGGGTTTCCGGGGTTAAGGTTTGGGTTCTGGCCCTGTTGCTGCACCACTTGTGCCAGCAAGTTAGTCATTTGCTGCATAGCAGCAGCGATTTGCACATTGGGGTCAGGGTTAGGTCCAGTAGAGGTTTCTCCAGTACCCCTATCCGGTGTGGGTTGTCTATATCCGCGCCCACGTCCCCGTCCACTACGTGTTCCTTCCATAAACTTTTACTTAATCTAGGCAATGGTACTAAACCAATATAAAACAATGTATGTAAGTAAACTCAAAACCTTTCCAAACAAATATATACATTCCAAGCAAGGCAAACAGCACACATATTAACAATCAGTCAAGTCGAGTACAAACATGGACAATCCCCAAGGGAATGGCCTCAACAAAAGAAATATACACGTAGCTAACCTAAACGTACAAAACGATTAGCTAAAGCCCTTCTCCCTATCCATCCTATATACAAAACCAAAACTATCCAAAACAAACCCTAGAAGTCCTGTCCTAAACCGACGACAAGCTATTAGACCCACCCAACGGAGTGGATCCAACCCCAGCCTCAGGACCCGCGCAAGAGTCCTCGTCACTCACGCCCTCAACCACGTCCGCACAAAGATTCAGGATCAATGCAGCTCGAACCTTCACCTTGCGAGCTCGTTTACTCTCGCGCTCTTGGACTTCCTTCAGCTGAGCGCAAAGGTCATCAACCCTATCTTCCGCCTCAAGTACATCGTCCTTCAAACCCTCAATGCGCTCGGCCTGTCTCTTATTGGCCGCCCTAAGTTGGGTCACCTCGACCTCCAGTCTAGCATTCTCTTCGGCCAACTCCTTACTCTCCGCGTCCACTGCAAACACGAGAGCGTTAGGATAGGCATACTTATGTCGACACTCACACCGTCGGGAGACGGTTAGACGGGCTCCAGCGCACGACGGCACCTCCTGGCCGTATCTGGTACGGTATCACTGGGAGCGCTCCACGAGGTCGCTCGCCTGCAGGGTCACCGCTCGGTCAACTAGATCCGTCCATCCTACACCAAAAGCAATTAACCATAAATAATCTTAAAGGCCATAAACAATGAACCCTCCAATCGAGCATTTATATTACACCCAGGCTAATTCAAACCTAGGCTCTGATACCACCTGTGACACCCCTACCTTCCCCTAAGGCGAACCAGAGGGGTTAGCGGACTGCCTGCCCAGCTCTCGCCAGGACTAACAGTGCAGTTAGAGCGATCTATTACGTTTCGGAACTTATAACGCGCGTAAACCAGTCGGTTATGAATAGTAACCGACCCGTCAGAACCCAACCAAACATCAAAGATACATATACAACATCTAATTCAGCGTTTACAAGCCAAAATGGAATAGGAAAGTTACTCAAAAATTAATACATGTACGGTTGCCAAAATAAAAGTGAAAACGGCCCCAAAGGCACATTTAGGGGTTCAATTCATAAACTATACAATAGAGATATTCATTTAGTTCATTCGGCAACCAATTATCAAAAGTCATTCCAAAAGCAGTCAGATTCCTGTAAGGAAAACAAAAGGAACGGGGTGATCTAATTGCCCAGTGAGATGGTACCACTCAAACAACCAAGTTCATATAAGCATCAAGCTTTTCATTCAAAATCATCAGAAGTAAAGAAAGGCACACATTAATGGTAGTGACAAAAGGATACGGGCGGCTCTCAAGAGCCCTTTTCCGCATTTGCATTCTTGATCGAAGTTCATTGACTCTCCGTCAATGTTTAAAAGTAACCAACCGTAGACCCCACTTTACTTCCATTCCTTCAACCCAACATACCCCTACCGGGCCCGAACTCCAAACACTTGCACATTTGGTATTACTCGAGTATACCGGAATCAAGAGTCTCTCATACTACAAGATTCCATATAACATTTCCCCAAGGATCATTAATTGGCACGACCAAGCCCTCGCCGGCTCGATTCAATCAACTACCAATGGGGTTGAGCTCAAAGATAACAATTGTAGTCATTGGATACTCGTCCAAACGACACCAAGCCATGTACTTTCATTTCATCTAACATGTCGTATAACATTCCAATAACATGGTAAACATTAAGTGAGAGTGATAAAGTACGCTCTCACTTCAATCAATTCACATTCAATTCACTTCAAGCAATTCACATTCAAAGCCATATAGTAACACACAAGTGAGTAGTACACTCACCAAGCTTGCAAATGAGGTTTCATGCACTTCAGTCAAAAGAACGTCGTGCACCAACGTCAAGCCCTAAAACATGCAAACAAGTACAATGAGACTCGATAACGAGTCAGAAACCAATGCCAAATACGACCCCAATAGGGTTCCATAAGCATATACAAGCATTAGAGAAAACCAGAAAATCCGAAAATGGATTTAGCTTTGCCCTGAAAAAAATAGTTTTTGACCTCTTTTTGCGGTAATGGTACCCAAGGCACTACGATTACCGGATGAAGGTGCAAGACCTACCGTTTCGAAGCTAAAAGACACGGCTACAACATTACAGAAGGTCACTCAACCCAGTTTTGAGTGAAACCAGGTAAAAAATGCAAGATACTACACCAGAATCACAAAAACAGATTCACAGAACGTATTCTACCGGAAACATCATAAATCAGGCTATCCAAGTCCAAATCCAGAAATTCAAAAACCAGATGAAAGCTAAGAAACAGGGATACATTTCATCAGAAGACCTCAACAACCAATTCTTAAGCAATTCCAGCCAAAACAACCAATTACAGGCGCAATTCTTACATTCGGATAAAACCAGAACAGCAAGGGAAATTTCGACTTTTCTCATTCTACGCTACTCCGATTGACCTGAAATTTTGTAGGTACCTCTAAAATGTCATTCCCTAAAACTTTGATGTTATTAAGCCAAGGCCAATTCGGCCTCTAAATAGGAGCTATAAATTCGGGCAGAATGTTCCCTATCCAAACCCTAACTTTTCAAAATTTCTTCCAAAACAGAAATTAGTTGTAATTACCCACTTTTTCCACCTCCTAGAGTCATTATATACCGTTTCCAATCTTCATAGATAGCCACACAATCATGTTCATATTAAAACAGAAAAATCCCCAAAAATAATAAAACTTCATCACTTCAACCACAAATCAAGAAATAACCCATAATATTGCACCTTATACTACCACTAATCACAAATTAAGCATCATTAGAGGGAGGAGAATGGTTCTTCTCAACTTACCTTAGAAACAAGAGAGAGGGAGCAATAGGTCCTCTTAGCTTTCCAACTAACTCCACAAATCAACTCACTAACACTAATTGAAGAGGTTTTATGGAGAAATTGCAAGTTTCAATGGTTGGTTGGATGGATTTGAGCTAAATGGAAGCAAAACTTGAAGAGTCTCTTTCTTCCTTTCTTGAGAGAGAGAGCCGGCTTCAAGGAGTGAATTTTGGAGTGATTTTTGGTCAAATTTAAGTTATTTTAACCAAATTGGTAAAAGGGTGAATAGTATTCAAAAAGGTCAAACCACTCCTATGGTGACACTTGTCACCCTTTAAATGCATCTCTATCTCTTGGTTCCCTCTCACACCAATCCATTTAGCATCCTCTACTTATCTCTTAACACCCGGTAAATTAATTCCAGTATCCAAAACGTAACCTAATTGACCGAATTTTTCCGAACTTTTCGCACTAGTGGGTCCCACGTCCGGTATACGCTCTTAATTTCTAAAAATCTATTTGATACTAGAAAAATCATCTAAAACTTATTTCTGCTCCTTAAAATTATCTAGAAATGTTTCTAATCACGAAAATGCAGAAAACAAGCCATGGAAAATCCTAAAACCTAGAAAATAACAAATTATGGGTTCTCACATACTATCCCTCAGGACAACCCTCACAGAGCTACACTCATGAAGTATTCACTCACAAATGGAAAGCTTACAATGAACCTCACACCACTAAGACTACAAATCTTCTTTGAAGAGTATTTTCTCACTAAAATCACTCTAGATCTTTTGTATCTTCAGTGTGCAAAAGTTGTTTGATGTATCTGACCAACCACTATTTATATAGGACCAAGAAAGTGCCTCATTAATGCTTCCAACATGATGTGTGCACGGATGGCAAGATGGATGGCGGCCTTGACTCAAGGCTTTCATAGAGACCTTGAAGGCTTGAAGGATGTTAATCAAGTTACCTACACATTGATCCAAGCCCACGAGGAGCCAAGTGATAGTTGTTAGTTGGGCTCTAGCCCGCTATGTGATACCCCAACTTTTAGGATACTATTGTTGTTTAGCCTCAAAGAGAATATTACGGTTTCTTTATTTTATTATTTGTTTTACAAACTAGAAACCCTAAATTCTAGAAATAAAGTCTAATCAAAACCCTAGTTTCATTTGTGACTGACCGTTTTCTCAAATTTCTCATATTTTAACCGAAACCCTAAATTCAATTTATGGAATTGAAAAAACCTCTCACATTTTCTTAAAAATGCCCTTTTAATTGGAAATTATGATTTTTATAATAGCCCTACCACCCAATCACCCCACAATAAGTGCAAATGAACATGAAAGTAAAGGTTTTCACTTTTCATTTTCAAGTTGGAGCAAGTTAGGGTTTTCACGTTTTTTCGTAGTGTAATTATCCGGTATGGAGTAAGGATCAAATTTGGTGTTTAAGAGTGACTTTTAGGTGAGAAATAATATGTGATTAGAAGCAATGATAAAAAGTTAGTGAATAGGAAGTAAAAACCCTAGTACGTGTGATTTAAGGAAAAACGGTGCGAACCGACGGGTATCGATCACTACCGATTGAACCCACCCCTTGATCACCACTTTCTTACCATACAAGATCATTATTATTTGAGCAAAATATCTCCTTATTTCCAGATGGCTTTGACCGAAATTTAGGGCTAAAAATGCAAGGAAAGAAAAAGAAATTTTGGTTGGCTTTGGTGGTGACAAGTGTCACTCACCTATAGCCACTTGACCAAGCCAAAAGTCCAACCTTCTTATCTTCCATTTTGCTCCATTCCCCTTCATTTTTCTGCTGGTTGGCCGAGACAAGAGAGGAGAAAGAGAGAGCAAGAAACAACCTTCCTTCATCTTGAGTTTGAGCCATCCAAGTGAGGAAACAAAATTCTAAACCGATTAATTTGTGAGTTGTGACCTTGGGAAGCTAGGGGAAACAAAAATTTCAAGAGGAGGTGAAGTATTACTCTTGCAAGCTTCTTTTGTTGAGGTATAAGGTTTAACCATGGCTTTGGTCCTTTTATTTTTGCTTAAGTTGTTATATAACTCATATTTTGGTTAGATTAGTAGTTATCCAAGCTGTTGGGATGAATTTGAGGTGATGAATGTAAGTTAGGGTTTGATGATTTTATGCCTAAACTTGTTGTATGGATAATATATGTTGTATCTAAGCTTATATAAGAGGTTGTGGTGATGATTGGAGCAAGAAATGAAGAAATTTTCCATTGAAAACGAAAAATTCCAGATTTCTGGAAAAATGTAGCCCTGTTCTGTCTGGTTCCAGTTCGTGATGTTAGAGGCTGAATTAGTCTTAGAATAAAACATGAAAGTTGTATAGAATGATGTTTTATAGTTTCCTACAAAATTTCAGCCCAATCGGAACAACGTAACCTATGAAACGACCAAAATACCCTCGCTGCCCTAGGATGTAGCCAGTGATCCGTTTTGGACAGTTCATCCAATTGAGCATGTCTATTCACTATTATCCGTACTGATTTAGCCATTTTCCAAAACATGAAAGTTTTAGTACTCTATCTTAGCTTTTCAACGCCTCCAAGAACACCTTAAAAGGACTTTGGTAGCCTGAGATATGGTCATTTAAATGTAGTACAGTTAACTAGCCGGTTAGTTGGAAGTTGGTTCTGTGAATTGGGAATTTGACTGGGTTACACTGGAAATTTGACTAAGTGATCTTCATGAAAGTTGTAGACCTTCATCTTAGCTTCGAAACGGTATAATTTTCACACCAACCCGATAAGCATAGCCTCGGATGTGTCCATTCCGTAAAACTCTATCAAATCTGTCTTTTACTAAAGCTCATTTCCGCACTTGTTATTAGTTTGATTTTTGTCCTTGTATTGTCTTGAGCCTATGGAATGGCTATTGAAATTAGATTGTTGTGTGTGTACCTTCGGGTTTGAATGAGGAAAATAATGAAGCCATAAATGGCTGGAAATAGGAAAATACAAAGGGCATGCTGCCCAAATTTACACTTGAGGACTAGAGAAATATACTTGGGACTTGAGTAAGGGTTAAGAGTGACTACTACTTGAATCATCTAGGATATTTGCATCTTCTTTACCGAGGTATATAAGTAAGGATTTGGCCGAACTTGTACCCTTGAGAAATACAACTATGACTACTAGGAATACGTTTTCCTTGTACTTTCGACTCAAATGGCATTTCCAAGTATAAATGTTACAAAGTTATATAGTTTGAAAAGTGAGCGAGTGTTTCACAAATATTCTCCAAGTGAATTTCCATGTCTTGATTCTTATTGAATGAAACATCTACGTTTCGAACCTTAGTTGAGTTTTAAAGTTCTGAAACAAAGTTTTATCGCAGATTTCGACTCCGAACCCGGAGTATAACCCAGACGTGATTACTAGGGGCACTTCATTTTGGTGAGTGCTTCCAAATACCTGATTGAACTGGACACTTGTTTCCAATACTTGATCAATATGATTAAATGTTATATGATTGGCTTGATCGGGCAAGAGTGTACTTTATCGCACTTGCCCTTATTTGATATATACTTGTTTATTGTTGAAATTGAATTGATATACTTGTTTATATTGTGCGCACTTCCTGGAATTCCAGAAACCCTGTGGCAAGTTACTCGAGTCGAGCCGGCAAGGGCTTGGTCGATTGGGTAACGAACCCTGGGTCTCTTGATTGTCGAGTGGAGTGATATCTCCTCGACTAATCGGTATACTCGAGTATTACCACCCGTGTTTATTGAGGATTTTGGGCCCAGTAGGGGGTGTGAATGGTGGACGGAGAGTAGTGTAAGTAGTGCTCTACTGGATTGGTTCCTTTACTTAAAAGTTGACGGAGTGTCAACTATTACGTGATCAAGCTCCTGATGATGAAATGGGAAGTTGGCTCCTGAGAGCCATCCGTATCCTTATGCTTTGGAATGATTATTGCTTATTGGATTATTGTTTATTTTGAAAAACTTTTACACTCGCTCATTTTGAGATTGCTACTTGACGTGTTATTGCTCACTTTTAGGAACTCTTCATGCTCGTTACTTTGCTATATCGAAAACTTGTACTTATAAATAATGGTCAATTTGCTATTTGGAACCTCACTGGGCTTTTAACTCATTCCACTCCATTTTTTTTCCTTTCAGGTGTACGAGCGAGGCGTGAGATATGTAAAGACTAGCGTAGACTAGTTGTTTTTGACTTTTGACTTGTACTCGCGCTATTACTCGAATAGAATATTTTGTATCTGGATTGTATACACTTTGAACCAGTTTGGGTATATTGAGGTTTTGTATCTTGATTGTGCATCAATGTAAATTATAAGCTTGAATTGCGATGTTATTTATGGTCTATGGATGTATGCATGTGATACGAGTGAGTGAGTCTTGGCGAGAGCTGGGCAGGCGGTCCGCCGAACCCTTTGGTACGCCTTAGGGGGAGGTGGGGTCGTCACAAATTTCGTGGGAATTGTCTATATGAATATGCTCCAATCGAGTGAAAAATTGAAAAAAAGCTTTCAGCTTTGTGTGATTTGTATCTAAGTTTTGTGTGAAAAGTATTGTTGTTCATGCTCTGTCTCCTTTAGGACTGGTAGCAAGTATAGCTTTGTTTCCAGATTGGGATACTTCTATGTTTTGATTTTTTTTGGGGATGTTTGAATCTAAAGTTTTATGCTAAAGGTTGAAAAACAACACTTGTCTGATGCCATGGCTTGGATTCAAACAGTGTTTTGCTGTAGTTTAAGAGTAAAATTTTTGCTACAATGAGTTTGAAAGTGTTCGGCTGGTTGTATGGATGTTTGTAGATTGATTTTTCTAGAATAGCTAAAATTCTGATTTGGTTGGGTTTCTTCCATTAGGTCTGTTTGTTGTCTAAGTCTTTGTTGTGCCGTATTCTCACTTGCCTTAGTTAGATTGTTAGAAACAGAGGATCTTATTTGAGGGGACGTTAATGACGATGGGTTGAAGTTTGACAGGTTGATTTGGTTGTTAATTTAGTAGAGTTGGTTTGAGCTCTTTGCGTGCAAATATCTCTAGCTGAACTAAAAAGAAGTAAAACGCTGTTGCATTCTCTTTGCTGTTTTCCTTTCCGCGACTGCTCACCAAGTCTTGACACCTAACTTGCTTGTTGATCTTATGTTGGAAAGAAGAAATTGGATAAGTGGTGTTTGAGTTTGCATGTTTGGAGTCTAAACCACTTGAATCAAGATCACATACCTGTTGGAAAATGAATTTCAGGTTGCCAAACCATTTTTACATGAATGTTTTTCCAGAATTTTGCATCAGTTCCTTCTATGTTTCTTGCTTGTTTGGATGTTGAAATTATGTGTCTTGTTGCTTAGTTTCAAATTATGATTTTGGTTGAAAAATTTTCGAGCAAAGCTGTGTGTTTGGGTTTGAAATCTGAGTTTGAAAATGAATCTACAAACAGGCTTCACTCTCGGTTGCAGAAGCTAGTTTCGTAGTTGTTACTTGCTTGAAATGCTTCCATGAATTGCATTTTTAAGAAGTGTTGGCCATGCTTAGTTGGGATTAGCTCAAAAGTGTTGTGTGAAATTTCTTGCCGAAAGTTTGTTTGATTGCAGAAAGCTTTCATTAGTAATGGTTTTTTTTGTTGCAGAGAGTGTTTTCGGTGGTTGCATGAAGTTTACATGGAAAAATGTTTCAAAAATCGCACTTTGACCCCTTGATTTGTGTTTAATGTCACTATGGCCCAAATAATTGAAAAATTAATTGAATTGATCCCTCAAACTTCTTTAATTCTTTCAATTGGGTCCTTGTTTGTGTCAATTTGATGAATATGGGTTGTTTGGTTTATTTGAATGCTTTGAATGATTCAATTTTATGTTTGTTTCCATTTTATGTGATTATTTGTTAACTAAAGTGATGCCTTGACCCTTTCTTTGTTTTTGGAGGGTAAATAAGTAATTTCGTTCCTTTATGGTACCAACTCAAGGCAGGTACACTCTATCCCTTATTTTGATTTTATTAACCCTATGTGCTCCTATGTGAACTTATGTGTGAAATTGCATGCTTTTTGAATATTCTCATTTTATTTATTCATTTAGTTACTTTATTTGTTTTAATTTTGTATATTTATTTTAATTTAATTTGTATTTATTTGGGAAGGCAATTAAATGCCACAATTGTAATAGTTAGGCATTAAGGTCAGAACTTTTATCAATAAAATTGTCTTATTTTCGTTCCTTCTTCTAAGAAGAGTGTTCGAGCCTTTTACTTGCTTTGGCAAGGGTTTTGAGCAATCTTGCGTCTCGTCCTAGATTGTTCTACCGACCTATCCCGTGGAGTAGTCACCTTCATTGGAGTCGTCGTACTACCGTCTTGAATCCAATCGTGTCGTCCGTTTGGTTCTAGATCCCACAATTCCAAGCGTTGGACATTCTCGCTAGATCCTTGGGCAAACGTGCTACGTGTCTCGAAACAAGTTGATCGAGGAACGTATCACAACGGATAAAAAGTAGCTGAAGAGTCAACTAGCCGTTGGAGTATCGGACGTCCGGTACTCCTGTTTTTTGCGTCCGACAGCAGGCAGTGAGTTTGAGAAATTTTCTTCAATTCTATTGGACGTCCGGTGCAAGCTCTTTGTGCGTCCGACAGCAAACAAACAGATTTGAGAAATCATCTTGTTTCTATCGAATATCCGATGGAGACATATTCAGCGTCCGATGGTTTAGTCGACTTCGAAGGATCCTATCGGACGTCCGAAGCATGCGTCCGAAGTTGTGCAATGATTATCGGACGTCCAGTACTGTCATCACAAGCGTCCGACAGCTTTCAGTAACCTTTGTCTTCTTTCAATTGCACTTGTTCATGGAATCAAATAACTTCATAACTGAAAGTATATCTTGAAGAAATATTAGTATTATCCATTGTTTTGTAAACATCAAAAGTTAGGGACCAAGGTCAACAGAATAGGTAATTATAAATTTTTCTTTTAGAATGACAATTTATATGCCCAATATATGGTGCCCCCACTTCTCCCAAGGGCGAACCCAAGGGTATCCACGGAACGCCTGCCCAGCTCTCGCCAGGACTCGATGCAAGTCAAATTTAAACTTGAAGGTACAATACCAGTTGAATTAAGGAAAAATCTCTCCCTTAAATAAACTTTCAAGTCTTACATCACAAGTTCTCAAAATTACATCAATCTTCAAACTTAAATACAACCCAAAAGAATATGTACTACAGTCATCTGCCATAATACAACTTAAAATCTCCAAGAGAAAACAACTTAGTATGATTCGTGAGCACTCTCGATCTTGAACCCTGTTAAGGAAAACAAAGGAGTGGAATGAGCTAAACAGCCCAGTGAGGTTCCAAAACACACAGCAGTTCTAATAAATCAAGTAAATTAAGCATAGCGCACATACAGTTCAAGGTTTCACATTGGCACACTAAAATGAGACATTTATCATTTTACTGAAATAAACACACATTAAAAGGATACGGTGTTCACGTGGAACCATTTCGGTCAGCTTCACCTTATAACTCCAATAATTTCTCCGGTTTGTCTGGCCATCGCCTTATTCCTCCAGTGGTAATACTCGAGTATACCGAAACAGTGGCCCTGGGTTCCAACCTACCCGACCGAGCCCAGTCATGGCTCGAGCAGGTTAGCAACCACGGGCAAGGCCCAGTTTAGCTAAGAGCTTACAACATGCACAAATAATCAAATAAACCAGTAAACAGTGGAAATTCACGATTTAACGGTAGAAATTTGTTATTTTAGTAGGTCGAGTGTGATAAAGTACGCATTCGCCTTAAAACGGTGGAAAATTACATATGAGCAATTATAGGGAACACTTAACATTTAAACACACAAGAGACATGTAGCAAAACTATTTAAGTCACACACATGCAGGGAACACTCACCAATTCAAAATAAGTGAGTAAATAAGTCCTTTAGTGTTCTGCTCTGAGGTTTCCTTCAATCCTCTTGAGCGCTTGAAGAAATAGTGATCGATTGTCACTCACATATACTCACAATCACTTAACATACAAGGAAGGAAATGTATTTGCTTAAACTTAGAACAATGTCTTAACAGAGCTTCACTCTATTGAAATTCAAGATTTAAAAGTGAGGATTTAAAGTCACAAGGGAAAATTCGTATCCTCCATGAAAATGAGTTTAAAACGGATGATCGATATCGAAAGACAATGAAAAGTTCTCAAAAACTCATTTCCCAAGAAATCAGAAAATTTCCGCTTTACACAACAAAACTTGGAAAATTAGATCTTGAGTTTGGTATGTCCAAAAGTGGAAAACTTTATTCCATTGGAAACTAGATTGAAAGTACTAAAACTTCCCAGAAGACACTTTCCCAAGATTTCAAACAGAAAGCATTTATTTTTCAGGTCAAAGTTGTTGATTCATGAAGACAAGATAGAACCAGTCTTGGTTTTCAGCGATGTTTGGAAATTCGGCAAAATTCACAGAAAGTGAATCAGCCTTTGAAATTTGTAACACAATAAGAGTTCCATACAAAGTTTCAAACACAACTAGTGGAACTAAATTCGGAGTTTTGAGCAACAAGATATAACAGTTTGAAGTCGGTTGATTTTTGTAATCCGATAAGTGAATTTCCAAATTTGAAGAGCAATCTTTGGGGGATTATTTGAGTATCGAAATGGTATTGAAATCACACCAAATTTGGTACACTTAAACTTCCATATAAGTACTACTTCTCTATAAAAATTCAGGTAAAAACACACACGAAAAGGTAGTTAACGAAACAACCAAAGTTTGGAAAAATTTCAAAGCTAATCTGCCAACCGTAGTTCTCTTCCTTTCTCAAACATTTTGTCCAACACAATCAGCCCCAATTCGTTCCAATTTTGAAACCAAAGTTCCAGAAATATTTTATAAGAAATTGATGGTTAAATGACACTAAAATTTTTGAAATATAACATCCCAAAACAGATTTAACCATTCGATCAACAAGGAAGGGAAAAGTTTCCAATTTCCAACTTTGTCGCATTTTTTAAACCAAACCATATCTAAGTCTATACATCTCCAAATTGAGAATGATTTATGGTGTTAGAAACTAGGTTCAAAATGCTACAATTCACTAGAAGACATCATTTTAAAAATTGTGAGGACTTGCAAATTCCTTATATTTTTCTTAAAAATTCCCTTTTATTTGGAAATTATTACTCTATAATGGCCCTACTACCCAATCACCCCACAATAAGTGCAAATGAACATAGAATTAAGGGTTTTTCCTTTTCGTTTTCAAGTTAGCGCGAATTAGGATTTTTACGCCTATCCGTAGTATGACTATCCGGTACGGAGTGTGTATCAAATTTGGTGATTAAGAGTGAGTTTAGATGATATTAAGTGTGTGATTAGAAGTGATAATAATAAGTTAGTGAATTATAAGATAAAACCCTAGTATACGCGATTTAAGGAAAATCGGCTCGAACTGACGGGTACCGTTCACTACCGATTGAACACACCATTTGACCAACATTTTATCAAGTTAATCTCATTGTTATTAGAGCCTAAATATCAGCTCTAAAGATGATCAAGGTGGCCAAAATTTTTTACCATTTAAAAGGAAAAGAAAAAAAATTGAGATGGAAATTGGTGGTGACAAGTGGCACTAATCCATGCACTTTTGACCCAAACTAAGACCAAACCTTATAACCTTTCTTGGACTTCATTCTTCTCCATTTTTCTAGTCTCCTAGCCGTGAGACTTGAGATAAAAACAAGAGAAAGAAAGCTCTAAATCCATCTTGGATTTAACTTGATTGAGTGAGAAAACAAGAAAATCAAACCGATTAACTACTAATTTGAGGGCTTAGGAAGCTTGGGGAGCTAAACTTTGCAAGGAGAGGTGAAGGATATCCCTTGTAAGCCTATTATTGAGGTATATTGGCTGTCCCTCATCTTTAGTTCCTTTATTCTTGCTTAAGTTGCTATACAACTCATATTTTTGGTTGATTGATAGCTATACAAGTAGTTGTGATGATTTTTGGAGAATTGGTAAGTTAGGGTTTTGTATTGTTCAGCCATATTTCTTCTTGTTTAGATGGAATATGCTGTGAATAAGTGTAGACAAGGAGGTGAAGTAGTGTTTCAAGCTAGAATTGTGAAGATTAGCACTTGTATTCATGAATTCCAGTTTTCGATTTTGTAATTCCCCTGTTCTGCCCAGTTCTGTTTGACCATGATGGGGGCCGAATTAGACTTAGCACAACATGAAAGTTGTATGGAATGATATTTTATAGCTGACTGTAAAATTTCAGCTCAATCCAAGCACTGTAGCACATGAAAAGATAAAAATACCCCTGACTGCCATAGGTAGAGCTCTGT
The DNA here is from genome assembly GCF_036785885.1 of Coffea arabica. NCBI lineage: Eukaryota > Viridiplantae > Streptophyta > Magnoliopsida > Gentianales > Rubiaceae > Coffea > Coffea arabica. The sequence continues at coordinate 39,323,586 of NC_092321.1, forward strand.
GGCCAGTTTTGACATTCACCAATCTGACCGCGTCTGTTCACCCTGATCCGTACTGAATTAGCATTTGGCCAAGACACAGAAGTTGTAGTGCTATGTCTTAGCTTTCCAACAGCCCTGAAAATGCCTTAATCGGACTTCGGTAACCTGAGTTATTGTCGTTTACGCATAGTGCGGTTAACTAGCCTGATTGTGAGATTTTGGTTCTGTAATTTGAAATTTTGACCTGGATACACTACGAACTGGACTGAGTGGTCTTCATCAAAGTTGTAGCCCTTTATCTTAGCTTCAAAATGGTATAAATTTCACACCAATTTGATAAGCGTAGCTTTGGTTGTGTCCGATACGCTAAGCAACGTCAAATCTGTCTTTTGTTTTATGACTTAAACTTCATTCCGGACATGTTCCTAGCTTGATTTTGTACTTGTACGACATTGAGCTTATTGAACGGCTATTGAATGAGATTATTTTGTGTGGGACTTTGGGACTGATTGAAGAAAAGAATGAATGTCACAGCCCCACCTTCCCCTAAGGCGAACCAAAGGGTTCGGCGGACCACCTGCCCAACTCTCGTCGGGACTACGGATCTGGAACGAACGGAAACCCTACCAAACGCTCAGAAGAACTTCGAGAAGATAACATTCAGAACCCAATTGAGCCGAACTATAAGATACAATCACTCTTTGGCACAACGTTTCGACGAAAACAAACGAAATGGGAGTGCCGCTGCCACATCATAGTCCAACCCAATACAAGTAAACTTTGTTTAGCATGAAAGAGTGTACATTCCCAAGTACATATGTCACATAAACATGAGGAAACACTTTAAAATATACATATTATTAAGTTTACAAATCAAAAGGAAGCATCGTATTAAGATACATTGAGGGTTTCCAAATTGTCGAGGAGCTATACCAAAAACAAAAGAGTTTCTGTGACAGTCCCACCTTCCCCTAAGGCGAACCAAAGAGGTTAGCGGACTGCCTGCCCAACTTTCTCCAGGACTAACAGTGCAGTTAAACACGATCTAAAACATTCAGGGAAAATAAAAGCGCGCTCAAACAAGTCAAAATCACGAAATAAAAGAAACAAAAATCGGAACTGACATGAACAGTGCCGGACACGTCAGAATAGCATACAAAAGTTATCCAACAAGTTTATACAAGTCCGGTTTGCAAATTACAACTCAAACGCAAAGGTTGGATCAAATTGCACTTAAGGTTTTGCCCAATAAGGAGCTATTCAAAATGTATTTACTCAAGCTCAACTCGGCAACCAAAGGTCCTAGTCTCATAAAAGTTTCAAACCCCTGTAAGGAAAACAAAAGTAATAGGGTGAGCTTACGCCCAGTGAGATATTTTCACTCAAGCAAGGAAGTTCAATTATGCATGGAGTCGATCAATCCCAAATCATTCAATAAGGAAGCTAAATAAAGTCACATATCAATAACAATGGTAAAAGGATACGGGCGGCTCTCAAGAGCCCTTATCCCTCGCTTGCCGTACTTGATCTCGCCTCGTTGACCCTCCGTCAACGCTTAAGGAGTAACCAATACCGTAGACTCCACTTTACTTCAATTCCTTCCACCCAACATACCCCTACCGGGCCCGAACTCCAAACAGTGGAAAATTGGTAATACTCGAGTATACCGGAATCGAGAGTCTCATACTACAAGATTCCATATAACAGTCCCCATGGCTCGTCAATTTTTACGACCAAGCCCTTGCCAGCTCGATTCAATTGACCACCAATGGGGTTGAGCTCAGTGATAACAGTAATGGTCGTTGGATACTTGTCCAAACGACACCAATTCCAATATATTCATATACCGTTCAAGTAACATAGTAAACAGTCATATGTAAGACATAAAGGGTGAGAGTGATCAAGTACACCCTCGCTTGAACCAATTTCAACGGTGCAAATAAGCATTCAAAGCATCAATTTCAAGTGTAACAAAGCCACATAGTAACAAGCAAGTGAGTGGTACACTCACCAAGAAAGCAAATGAAATTTCATACACTTTCGCCCAAAGAGCGTCTTGAATCACCGTCACGCCCTAAAACATTCAAACAAGCACAATGAGACTCAAATATGAGTCATAAACCGAATCCACATACTACTAGAGTAAAATCAAATGGAACATATAAGTGCATAATCAAACTAGGACATGTGCGGAAACGAAGTTTATATTGGAAAACAAAAGGCAGATTTGCTGTTGCTTAGCGGAATTAACACAACTGAAGCTACCCTTGTCGGATTGAGGTGCAATATACAGAAGGCCACTCAATGTTGAATGTTGAATATACCATTTCGAAGCTAATATAAAGGGCTTCAATGTTGAAGAAGGCCACTCAGTCCAGTTTGTAGTGCAACTAGGTCAAAATTTCAATGTACCAAACCAGAATCGCACAAACAGGTTAGCTAACCATATTATGGTTAAATGACCATAACTCAGGCTACCGAAGTCCAATTAAGGTGTTTCTAGGGCCGTTAGACAGCTAAGACACAGTACTACAACTCTCATGTTTTGGCCAAAATCAAACTCAGTACACATCAGGGTGAACGGTCGCGATCAGTTTGGGTGAACTGCCAACCCTAACCGCCGAACTTCTACCTAGGGCAGTCTGGGTATTTTCATCTTTTCTCAGGTTACCTAACTTAGATTGGGCTGAAATTTTACAGCCAACTATAAAACATTATTTCCTACAACTTTTATGTTTTAACCTAAGCCTAATTCGGCCTCTAACTAGGTCTAATAGTATCGGCCAGAACAGGGGAAATTTACTACCCTAAACTGTCATTTTCTGTGCTAACCAGAAATTTCCGTAACCAATCGTATCCAATATATATTAGCTCCAAATTACACTATAATAATCCCTCAATCCATGACCAAACCATGATTATCATACAAAATAGAAAATTAACAATAATAAATCAAAATCCATCATAACTTCACTTCCAACCATAAACAAACCATAATCACACCATATGTCATTATATTAAGCCACTACAGCCATCAATTGAACATTACCAAGGCTAAAGGGAAAATTTCTCAACAACTCACCTTGTAACCTCAAGCAAACAAGCAACTTAGCACCTCTTTCTTTCAAACCACTTCACCAACAACCTTAATCCTACCTAGAGAAGGGTTTTTATGGAGAAATTGAAAGTTTAAATGGTTGATTTGCTAGATTTGTGCAAGAAATGGAAGAAACAAGTTGAGAGCTTTGTTTTCTTTTCTTGTTGAGAGGGCCGGCTAAGGAGTGAAGAAAAATGAAGATTTCTTGGTCAATTTTTGGTAAATTGGTAAAATGATGAATAGTGGTCAAAAGCTAGATTGAATCACCAAGTGACACTTGTCACTCTCATTAATGCATGGCTATCCTTTTGTCTCTCCAACTCTCATCCATTGGGTAAACTCCAATTATCTCTTAACATCTACTAAAATAATCCTGGTATATAAAACTTAACCTAACTGGCCGAATTTTATCGAACTTTCCGTACTAGCAGGTCCCACGTCCGGTATACGCTCTTAATTTCTCAAAAACTAACCGATACTAGAAAAATCATTTAAAAACTATATTTATTCATAAAAATTATCTAGAAAATTTTCCTAATAAAGAAAATGCAGAAAAGCATGCACTTAAATAGAATAAAACCTAGAAAATGAGAAAATTTGCGGGTTCTCACAGTTTCTAACTAGCTCAACTCATTCCTTAAAACATCAAAGTTCCAAAAGATGGTTCCCTGTAAGGAAAACAAGGATAACGGGACGGGGTAAGCTAAAAACTCAATGAGGTACCAAAAGTATAAACATTAGAAATCATGAGAAAACACTTTTAGGGCACATATACACATCAAATACGAGAAATGAATGAACACCACAATTTAAAGGATACAGGTGACCTCAAGAGCCAAATCCCCGTTGCAATACTTGATCCAACCTAGTTGACCCTCCGTCAACATTCAACTAAAGGAACCAGTCCAGTAGAACACCACTTTAACGCCAAATCCCGTTGTCGCGCCCCATTTTTAGAAAATAATTAAATAAATTGAAAAGTGAATTTTTGATTTGAAAAATGATTTTTGATTTAAAAAAAAATTTGGGTCTAAATGGGACATGAAAATGCGACGATTTGACCCAAAATATAGTTTAAAAAGGGTTTATTGAAAAAAATGGAGTCACCATTTGGTATAGAGTTAAGGTGTACCAAGTCACCTAAAAATGAATTTTTAAAGAAAAAGGTATAAAGAAACCCCTTTTAAACGACTCCTAGTCTACGTAAACCAACGAAACAGGTTCGGGAGTCACATTTGACGAAAGGGAAGGCAAGGATAAAAATCCAAGGCACCCCTTCGACCTAGCCAAAACTAGTTGCGTGATTTAGTCAAGAATTTTCTTATTTTTAACCAAAAGATTTATCACATTTGGATGTACTATATGAATGCAAACCCTAGACCTAGGAGGGTATCGGGGGGCAAAATTTCTCTTCAAAGCTTGAGTGGTGCCAATCACCTTAATTGTGATGTCCAATGTGGATTCTTTGGAGAGGTCACGAATAATGTAAAAATATGAAACTCTAAAAAAAAGAAAAGGATAAAATAATTATAGAAGTATACATGTCTTAAAGGGATGCATCATGTCGGGTACGGGGACTAATGTTGGTGACTCAATTTTTCCTTTAACAGAGGGAATACGAGCGTGCTAAGGCTAAAAAGCCAAACTCGTCCATATCCCATATTCAAGGGGGTCCCTAATCTAATCAAGCAAATGCACTACCCTAATCCTATTTCTAGAATGAAATGCAATTCTAATGTCATGTATCATGCATAGGGGTATATATATGTATAGGGAAATTAGGGATAAGGGTTATACGTATAAGGGGAATATCATACAAAATGATAAAAGGCCCTAAAAAGTGAAAATATGCATGAGATGGAGTGATTTTATCATGCAATCATGATCTAACGCGCGAGGGGCTCCTATGGGTCTAGCATTGGACTAGCCCACATCTACGCTCTCTCGCAAGCATTGGACTTGCAAGAGCTCGAGTGGACAACCATGACTAGCATTGGACTAGCCACGGTTACGTGCATTTGCATCCATCATACACATATATAAGTAATGTGCATAATTAAAGCAAGTAGACATGTGAGCACGTAATTCACATAACACATAACACATAAGCATGCATATCTAGATGCCAAAACCTAAGAAAGCGATTAAACACATAGCACATAGACATGCAAAACACATAAGGCAATTAAGGCCCTAACTATTACATTTTTAGGGGGAAGGCCTACTACAATCTAAAAGGGGAAATAGAAGGAACAAAACAATTAAATCCCTAACTATTACAATTTTGGCATTCGAGTGCCTCCCAAATGATGAAATTGAACTAAAATTAAAGCAAAACTAAGCAACTAAAGAAATAAATAAGGTAAAAATGAAATAAACACTTAAAGTCATGCAATTTGCGCACATAAGACACATATATGCACGTAGAGTCAAATAAGTCAAAAAAACAAAGGATAGAATGTACCTCCCTCGCAATGGTAAGCAAATGAAGGAAAAATAGCTTCAAAACAATAAAAGGGTCACGGCACCACTTTAATTAAGAAAAATTAAAAGAAATGTGCAAAACAAAGCTCACTTGATCATAAAGCCCCTAAAGTCATGACTTAAGTGCAATTGAAACAAAGCATAGTAATTAATTGAAACAAACAAGCAATGAAGTTGTAAAATTAAAACTACCAAGGTCCAAATTGAGGAAATTATTCAATTGATTGGGTCCTAGTAGCGTAAACCAAAAACCGAGGGGTTGAAATACAATTTTCAAAAGGAATTTCATGCATGCAAGCTACGAAGAACTCATTTTCTTCAGCCGAAAAGCATTCTGCAATTTTTTCCAGCCGCGGCTTTTCTTTCCATTTCATCATGCAGACCAGATTTTGATTCAAATACACGGCTTTGATCAGATATTTTTCAACCCAACATCACAACCTTAAGCTAAACAACAGACTACATAATGATCACAATCCAAATGACCAGAAAACTTGGAAATATATCATACCAAAATTCTGAAAAATACATGCAGAAATGGTTCGGCAGCCTGATTGTTTATTTTTCAGCAAGGTGTTCGAACATGATTCAGGTGTTTTAGACCCTAAGCATGCAAACTCAAACACTACTTATCCAATTTCTTCCTTTTCAAAACAAGATTAACTAGCACATTAGGTGACAAAGCTCACTTGATGAGCTGTTGCGGAGAAGAAAACAGCAAAGACATAAGAACGAATGCAGCAGCTTTTTCTACTTCGGCCTAGATATGTTTGTGTGTGAGAACTCAAACAAACTCTACGCATTTGACAGCCCAAACCGAATGCAATTCGCACAAAACAATAAGTCACCACCTGATCTACTCACTTTACAATGCAAACAAGAGAAATCAATCAAACAAAAGGAGCCTGCGAAGCAAATTTTCTGCTGCAACATTCATCCAGAATTTTCCCGCAACTTTAATCTTTCAAATGCAGGTTTCATAGAAGACTTCAAACAAAAGCCAGCAAAGACCATCACTCAATCACCATTTAACAACTAAACACTTTGGTTAACATATCACAGCCGAACATGCAACAAAAGGAGCAAAAACGCCCCCAAAAGTTCATGCAACTCAGCCGAAGCTGTGCTGCGTTTTTTTTAAAATTTAAAAAAAAACTCACTTTCGGGTTTTCTGATGCAATCCAAACGCAAGGAACAACTTAGACAACGAAGGTTTGGACTGAAGGAACAAGATTACCAAACATTTCCCCTGCTGCTGTCTAACTCAAAAGCCATATCCAGTAAGCATTAATCACAACGCAGACAAGAAAAACAGCAAAGGGAAACGCGCGGGTGAACTTGCAACCTGCTAAGTTTGTTCAAAAACTCGCCGTGGAATTCAAACTCGTTGACCCATACAAATATGTTGCATCCGTCCCCAACCCAGTAAAAACATGCAACTCACATGCATTACTATGGACATACAAAATGATGAAAGTGACAACCAACGAACGAAGTGTCAGAAATTCAACTTGCTGGAATTGCGTGCTATTTTTCTGGTTTTGCTCTTATTCCTCACATGAACAGAAGCCATAAACTCAAACAATAATCCACGACACTACCCTAGACTTCTACCTCAAAACTCAGTCTAAACCAAGCCGCCAACTAAAGTTGAAAACTTTCTGCAATTTTCTTTCGGCCAAGACGCAAACATGCAAGATACCGACCCAGTAACCAAACTCCAGATTCATCAATACCCAAACAAGGATCATCAGCCATATTGAAGCAAAACCGAACCAGTAAACAGCAAAGAAATGCAAGCAAACGACTAAAGAAAAGAGCTTTCAACCTTAAAAGAAGAATACGATACCTTAATCGAGGAATGGAAAAAGGGCTCGGATGATTCGGCCAAACCTTCAAAGGAACGTCCACAGAAGGGCGGTGATGGCGATGCAATTACCTCTTTCCAATCCCAAATCCCTCTTCGTCTCCACAGCTGAAACCCTTCTGGCTTAGCTTTCCTTCAGCCGTCAACAACCCCCCCAGCAATCTTCCTTTCTTTTCCTCTCTCAAGCTCACGGCTTTCCTAGCCTTTCTTCCTTACGCGTAGGTTTCTGACTTTCTAATCCCTTGTTTCTGCCATTTATTTTCCTTTCTAGCCGACCCACCCTCAGTTGCCTACCTCTCTCTCGTTGTTCTTTCTCTTGGTCGAAAGTTTCTCCCTTTCTACGCTACTCTGTCCTCCCTCAATCCTTCACCAGATTTTTAGCCGTCCCCTCCTCTCAAACTCTCCCTCCGCCGTCATAAAAACTCCCAACTCTCTCTCTATCTCCAAAACCTAGCCGTCATTCCCAACCTTAGCTTTCCTTTTTATATCCCAAAGATCTTTTAGCCCTAACATCCGATGGTTCCCCTTCACTTGATGTCTTCCTCCTGCCTTATAAACCCTTAGATGGTTAGTTGTCCTATGATGCTCTTAGGATAGGGATTAAAGCCAAGTGGAATGATCAAACGGAGCATAAAAAATGAAACCCGTGGAACAGCAGCTGGAAATTTCTTGTTTCTGCATTTTTTGCAAATGAAAATGAAGAGCAAAGGCTTGGATCACGTGCTTCTCAGGGTCCGTGAGCTTGCCCCTTTTTTTGTTTTTTGCTTTTTTTCTTATTTCATATTTAAACAGACAAAAACTAGAATAATAAATAATAATCTAAAATACTATAAAAATGCTAAAAACAACGCCTGAAACAAAAATCATGATATTAGTAAATAAAAATAGATAATAATTATCACTAAAAATAAAATAAAAATGATTAAAAATTTGGTGTGTACAGTTTCCCCTCTTTGTCTGAGTGTTGGAAAAACTTGAGACAAAGAAGTAGACACCAAATACTCACATGTTATTCGACTGCGAACAACTCGAATGATTGACGCTTTCTGAAATGGGGACTGACCCCTTTAACAAAATTTTAAAAGAATGGGACTGACCCAGATGAGAAATTTAAACATGGGACTGACCCGAACAAGAAATTTAAAGTGGGACTGACCCGAATAAGAAATTTAAATCATGGGACTGACCCGAACAAAATTTAATCATGGGATTGACCCGAACAAAAATTGAAATCATGGGACTGACCCGAACTAGAAATTAATCATGGGATTGACCCGAATGAGAAATTAAAACATGGGACTGACCCGAACAGAATTTAATCATGGGACTGACCCGAACAAAATTTAAATCATGGGACTGGCCCGAACAAAATTTAAATCATGGGACTGACCCGAACAAAAACTTAAAATCATGGGACTGACCCGAACAAACTTAAAATCATGGGACTGACCCGAATAAACTTAAAATGGAATGCGCACTAGTGGGACTAACCCATGTTTAGTGGCAATGAAACATGAAATGCACGCTAGTGGGACTGACCCATGTTTAGCGGCAATGTAAATGAAGTGCACACTAGTGGGACTGACCCACGGCTAGTGGCGATGGAAATAAAATGCTCACTAGTGGGACTGACCCACGGCTAGTGGCGGTGTAAAATGAAATGCGCACTAGTGGGACTGACCCAACGGCTAGCGGCGATGTAAAATGAAATGCGCACTAGTGGGACTGACCCAACGGCTAGCGGCGATGTAAAATAAAATGCTGGTATGTATGAAGAAACTATATAAGATTTACTTGATGAATCATCCAAAAATTTGCCCCAGTGATGAATTGGTCAGTGGGATTAAACCCAAGCCTGCCTTGAGAATTGGTCAGTGGGATTACACCCAAGCCTGCATTTGACAAATTGGTTAGTGGGATTAGACCCGAGCCTGCCGTAGGAATCGGTCAGTGGGATTAAACCCGAGCCTGCCTTGAGAATCGGTCAGTGGGATTAAACCCGAGCCTGCCTTTGACAAATTGGTCAGTGGGATTAGACCCGACCCTGCCGTAGGAATCGGTCAGTGGGATTAAACCCGAGCCTGCCTTGAGAATCAAAATACACACGTTAGTGAGATAAACTCAATGCTAACGGTGGCGGAATAGAAACACACACGTTAGTGAGATAGACTCGATGCTAACGGTGGTAGAATGAAAACGCACACGTTAGTGAGATAGACTCGATGCTAACGGTGGTTGAATAAACGCACACGTTAGTGAGATAGACTCGATGCTAACGGTGGTAGAATAAACGCACACGTTAGTGAGATAGACTCGATGCTAACGGTGGTAGAATGAAAACGCACACGTTAGTGAGATAGACTCGATGCTAACGGTGGTAGAATGAAACACACACGTTAGTGAGATAGACTCGATGCTAACGGTGGTGGAATGAAACGCACACGTTAGTGAGATAGACTCGATGCTAACGGTGGTTGAAGTCAGTGAATTCAATGTGATTGTCAAGAATGGGGAATGGAAGGGTGCACGGCGGGCGCTGAGATCAAATTGAAATTTGTCAAGGAACAAGAAATTAAATTCAAGTTTGATTTTTTGAGAATCTTTTCAAAAAATAATTTGCCCCAGTTTCCACCAATTATTGTGCAACCGATGCATTACGGCATGGTTGCTCCTCCTTGAGGCCTTGATTCGTAAGATTCTGACTTACGCTCCTTCGTCGATTTCAGCCATGGATACCTGCACAGGGGGCTTGCCAAAGTACAACATGCACTTTATTTTAAAACACTGCAACTATTACTCATGGAAAGAGCAGTGTGATTGATTTGAAAGTCTTGCTTGACTCTTTGACGAAATCCTCAAGTGGACTATAAAAAATTTGCCCCAGTGTGGGCTTATTTTGAGAAATCTTGCAAATAAAAATTTTGCCCCAGTGTGGGCCCATTGGATTGCAAAAATTGATTTGGATGCCTCTCCATTTATTTGAACAAAGAGAAAGCACACTTTCTAAAACTTAGCAAGTAGTCATATATACAACGTGAAGAAATTTAAACGTTGAGTTTAAACTTATTCAGAAATTTCATGATGAATCTCTCAGAATAACACCAAATTACAGAAGGTTTCTTCCTCACTTTTAGCATCTGTGCTTAGAGTAGCGGGTCATCGCTTCTTGTTAACTCGTCTTTCAGGACCAATCAAATGGGCGTTATTTCTGATTTGGAAATGGCTAAAGGAAAATGGGAGGTCAAGATTTGTCTTATTTTGTGCTCATTCGATATCACGTCTTAGTGAAAGCAAATAGTTTGTCACCCTTATTTCTTAAGAAAACTTAGTCAACATATGAGCTTTAAAAGCTTGTAACAAATGGATAGAAACTACAGCTAAGCATGTGGAAATGGTTATGGCCATATGATCACGAATGATTGATGGACTCCTTAGAAGCATGACCTTTGTTTTGAGTTGTCATGAAGGAATAAGTCAACGATGGACTTTTATGGGCTTGTAATGTGGCTTGAAGACGATAGTCAAAGAAATAATTTTCAAGGATATTGCACCGAAGATCGCATTTTTCTCAAAATTGCCCTCATTTTGGACTCCAAGATCTTGGACTTTGTTTGACTTTTTATCATCACTCAACAGGGTCTTTCAGCATCAAATCTTTTTGCATTTTTCTTTTGCATTCATTTCGCTCGTTTTTTCTTTTTCCTTTTCCTTTTTTCAAAAGTGCCCTCGCGGGGTTTCACATGAAGAGTAGTGTCAACCTCACACCTAATCAATTCAGAAATACATTCAAAATAATTCTTTGGCATCAGTATATGAACATCACTTGCCAATTAGAAAATTCCTTGACGGAGATATTGCAAAGAACAGAAGTCAGGACTTTCGGCTTTTGTAATGGGGTCAGGTGGGGTGCTTAGAAAAGTTAAAGTTTGAAAGCGGATTTCAAAAACGGTTTGAAGAATCTGAGATCGCATTGTTGTATTAACCCCCTTTTAGGGTTAAATCAGAACTGGCCCCAGTTTATTCTCAATTGAGGCTTTTTCTCTTTCATTTTCTTTATTCTTTTGATTTTTCGGCCTTCTGCCATTCTTTTGAACTTTTCACAAAATTTGCCCCAGTTTATTTTTTGAACCGAGGTTCTCTTTTCTTCTTTTGTTTTTTGTTTTTTGTTGCTTTTCACTTTTCACCTTTTGGGACTTTTCTTTCTTTTTCAACTTAAACTTGCCCCAGTGTGGGGTTTGCGATTCTCAGGGGTTGCCAAATGAAGTATTTTATTCTGAAGGTTCAAAAGGGATAACTAGGGATAGAATGTTTGGTTGGAAAAGAAGAGGGCCTGACTTTTATTCCGTTCCTTACAATAACTCTGAAAGGAAACTTTCTTTAATGCGAAATTTCTTGCATGTATCTGAATTAATTGACTGAGGAAGACCCTTGTTCAATCAAACATAGGTGATCCGCCGGACAAAACTCTTTCCTTTTCTTCTTTTTCCCAAAATTGAAACCCAAGTGGAATCAAATTTCTCCAATTTGGGATTCCCTTTTTTCTTTTAATTTTACCATTTTTGCTTTTCTCCGTTTTGGAAAACTCTCCAATCTTCCTCCCCAATGTGAGGTGCGATCATAGATGCTTTGAAAAGAACCACCAATTTTAGCTCAAATGAGGATGCAAGGGATAAATGGTGTTTAGGTTGTAGAAAATAATGGCCAAAGTATCATTCTTACACCTCATGACAACCAAAGTAACGAAATGCTCATTGTAAATCCATTCCCTTTTTGATATTTGAAAATTTTCCAATGTATGGTAGTGATCATCAAGCCACTTATTTGAAACAAAATTATTCTTGTAAAGGCTCAAATGGGAGAGCAAATGATAAAATCTGTATAGGTAGAGAAACGAATGCTCAAAGTATCATTCCAAATTTTCAAAAAAAACAAGAATAATGCACATTTTTGCTTTCACTTAGACGTGATTGCATCTGGTTAGACCAGTGAGCATTTTCAAGCAAAGATTGCTTCAATTTGCAATTTATCAATCAATGTGACTGATTTTATTTTGGGGTTAATAGAAGTGGGCAAAATATCAATTGTACAGTGAAAGAGAAAGAGGTATTGCATTGAGTCTTTGGAGTGACCTCTTTTAATTTTGAGCACTCTTATTGTAAGGCTCGGACCACCAATCTAGTGTACGCAAGGATTTTAGAAAGCATACATTTGCGAATTTTCAGGCCGGAGGTTGAAAAAATCCCAATTTAGTCTTATTTCTTAAAATTCATCATGAAATCTCCAATGAGCAAAAATAAACAATGAAATATACATGAATATATATACAAAACAATAATTGTCCAAAGCTTTATTGCTGAAAAAGTTTAAAACAAAAAATTCTCGTTCAATTATAATACAAATGAGAAGAGAAAAACTTCTAAAAACCTCCACATATACACTTTTTGTCTCCATTTCTTTTGGAACAAAATGTATTAACAAATCAAATAAACAGAATTTTCCTTTGAAAAACCATTACAAAGTCTCTCAGAGACTTTAGCCTAGAGCTTTCAGATGCATCTTTCATGTTTTCATTGCAAGGTCAGCCCAAGAATCAAGTATTACCTTTCAAACTTTATCGGATCAAAATTGTTATCAGATATAGAGAAATATTTCCACCTTATTGAAACATTGTTATGAATGCAGGGGAAGGGGAAAAACAAAAGAAAAATACCCTGAGTTAGTAATCAAAACTATAAAATCGGTATGCATGTCCTATGGGGGAACCCTTTTATGCCAAGGGTAGGCCTAGCATGAAAATGCAATCCTCTAGGGTAGGCACCATACAATACCTGATGAATCCGATCAACTGATTTAAGCGAAAAATGATTTGAAAATTTTGGCCAATTTGGGGCGAGAAGGAACATTCGTCCTAAAAAATGAGGACAAAGTCCGAAAGGATTGCTTACTTCACATGATATGTGAAAGAGAGCTTACTCTTGAAATGATTGCAATGCCTCGACTAATTTATTTAGTGAATTTTAGACTTAAACCCTAAAAGGGAATAAGCAGATCAAGAGGATAGGATGAAATTGATAATTTATTCAAAATTGACTAGATTACCTAAAAAGGGTAAAAGGGTCAAATGTATTGCATGAAATTTGATTATTTATTCAAAATGGAATGGATAACCCTAAAAATGAATTAAACTAATCAAATGAAGTGAATGAAATCAATTGATTAAGTGAAATGATGATTTACTCAAAATCGACCGAATTGCCCTAAAAATAGGTAAACTGGTCAAATGGATCGGATGATTTATTCAAAATTGACTAGATCACCCTAAAGAGGGTAAACTGGTCAAATGAAATCAAAATGAACAAATTGATAAAATGGACTGGATGAAATTGATGAATAAAATGGTCCAATGAATTGAATGGAATTGACGGCTTATTGGTAGTTTCAAAAATTTATTGCGATGCATTAGTCTATGAGCCTTCTAATATCAAATTTTGGCCTCAATTTATTTATCGTCTCAACAGTGAGGAAATATTGGTGAATTTGTTCCAATTAATGTCCTTTACGCCAGGGATTTTTACCAATTTTGATAAAGTGGCCAAAAAGTGATTATTAAACGCTCATATTCCAAAGATCGCTCTATGAAAATGATCGGATCCTACCTTACCTTGTGCACTACCCCTTTGGATGGTACAAAATGTAAACGTGCAAGTCTCCTTGGATTAAGTATCCGAGACACAAGGTGGCTTATTCCTAACACGGGATCCCCTAAATGGCATTCCCCTTCTCGGGTTTATGCATGATGCCAGTTTATTAAAGCGCGTAAATACGCAATTGAAATGAAACATGACCTAAGGGACCCTTTATTTGCCAGGGTAGGCCTAAAATGGTATGGCATTATTAATTTATGAACAAAATATGCCAAAATTTCTTAAACGTGCAATAGGTCATTTTCAAGGGTAGGTTCTAAAAAAAGGTCATGCCAGACCTCCTATTCGCTAGGGCTTGTGAATGCAATGGGGACACAAAACCAAAAAAAGTTAGTTCAGCCAGATAAATACACATAACACATTGTAGCAACGAGATAAAGCAATAAAATCAATGCAAAGAAATAAAGCAATAAAAGGGAGAAAAAGGGGTTGGATCCCTCCCCTCGTGAATAGTGTCCCTAAGAAGGCAAGGCAGACTCTACCCTAGGCAAGCTATCATGGATGCATGAGGTATTGGCTCACTAATGCATCTAGACTCGATAGGTTTTAGGTCCCCGAGCCTTCAGACTTGGAAACCAAAGGTCATCAATCCCAAGGTTCTTTGTCGGTGGCTCGAGCGATTCCCCAGACATTGCTACGCACACGTCGTGTCACGGCTACATGTCTGAGTGAATCTATCAAAAATCCTCAACCTTCGACTAAAAGCTAAAGGCTATCAACCCAAAGCTTAAAGCGGAAGATTGAGTGACCCCTCGGATCGTGCTACGCACACGTCGTGTCGCGATCACACGTCCAAGTGAGTCGCCTAAAATCCTAATAGGGTGGAGTGGCGTGACAAGCCACTAAAGAAAAAATAAATGAGGGGTAAAAAGTTAAAGCGTATGCACGTATGCTAGTGCTCGTTTGGAGGGGAGGGATCAAGAACCAACGCGAGGCTCTAGGGTAATGTCCCCCTCATCCAAATGCAATGCAAAGCGCGGAATCACATGAATAAACCATCCATCCATCAAAACAATCGTAGGCGAATGTGTGAGGAAGTGAGTTGATACGCGCGAAATGCAAAAATCCTAAAAAAGGAAAAATGCAACCCTAACCATCCAAATGCGATATATGAGAAGGTTAAAAGAAGAAAAAGATTGACTAAATCGAATTTGCTCGGACTCTCTAAGTCCTCAGTGGAGTCGCCAGCTGTCGCGCCCCATTTTTAGAAAATAATTAAATAAATTGAAAAGTGAAATTTTGATTTGAAAAATGATTTTTGATTTACAAAGAAAGTGGGTCTAAATGGGACATGAAAATGCGACGATTTGACCCAAAATATAGTTTAAAAAGGGTTTATTGAAAAAAATGGAGTCGCCACTTGGTATAGAGTTAAGGTGTACCAAGTCACCTAAAAATGAATTTTTAAAGAAAAAGGTATAAAGAAACCCCTTTTAAACGACTCCTAGTCTACGTAAACCAACGAAACAGGTTCGGGAGTCACATTTGACGAAAGGGAAGGCAAGGATAAAAATCCAAGGCACCCCTTCGACCTAGCCAAAACTAGTTGCGTGATTTAGTCAAGAATTTTCTTATTTTTAACCAAAAGATTTATCACATTTGGATGTACTATATGAATGCAAACCCTAGATCTAGGAGGGTATCGGGGGGTAAAATTTCTCTTCAAAGCTTGAGTGGTGCCAATCACTTTAATTGTGATGTCCAATGCGGATTTTTTGGAGAGGTCACGAATAATGCAAAAATATGAGACTCTAAAAAAAAGAAAAGGATAAAATAATTATAGAAGTATACATGTCTTAAAGGGATGCATCATGTCGGGTACGGGGGACTAATGTTCGTGACTCAATTTTCCCTTTAACAGAGGGAATACGAGCGTGCTAAGGCTAAAAAGCCAAACTCGTCCATATCCCATATTCAAGGGGGTCCCTAATCTAATCAAGCAAATGCACTACCCTAATCCTATTTCTAGAATGAAATGCAATTCTAATGTCATGTATCATGCATAGGGGTATATATATGTATAGGGAAATTAGGGATAAGGGTTATACGTATAAGGGGAATATCATACAAAATGATAAAAGGCCCTAAAAAGTGAAAATATGCATGAGATGGAGTGATTTTATCATGCAATCATGATCTAACGCGCGAGGGGCTCCTATGGGTCTAGCATTGGACTAGCCCACATCTACGCTCTCTCGCAAGCTTTGGACTTGCAAGAGCTCGAGTGGACAACCATGACTAGCATTGGACTAGCCACGGTTACGTGCATTTGCATCCATCATACATATATATAAGTAATGTGCATAATTAAAGCAAGTAGACATGTGAGCACGTAATTCACATAACACATAACACATAAGCATGCATATCTAGATGCCAAAACCTAAGAAAGCGATTAAACACATAGCACATAGACATGCAAAACACATAAGACAATTAAGGCCCTAACTATTACATTTTTAGGGGGAAGGCCTACTACAATCTAAAAGGGGAAATAGAAGGAATAAAACAATTAAATCCCTAACTAATACAATTTTGGCATTCGAGTGCCTCCCAAATGATGAAATTGAACTAAAATTAAAGCAAAACTAAGCAACTAAAGAAATAAATAAGGTAAAAATGAAATAAACACTTAAAGTCATGCAATTTGCGCACATAAGACACATATATGCACGTAGAGTCAAATAAAGTCAAAAAAACAAAGGATAGAATGTACCTCCCTCGCAATGGTAAGCAAATGAAGGAAAAATAGCTTCAAAACAATAAAAAGGTCACGACACCACTTTAATTAAGAAAAATTAAAAGAAATGTGCAAAACAAAGCTCACTTGATCATAAAGACCCTAAAGTCATGACTTAAGTGCAATTGAAACAAAGCATAGTAATTAATTGAAACAAATAAGCAATGAAGTTGTAAAATTAAAACTACCAAGGTCCAAATTGAGGAAATTATTCAATTGATTGGGTCCTAGTAGCGTAAACCAAAAACCGAGGGGTTGAAATACAATTTTCAAAAGGAATTTCATGCATGCAAGCTACGAAGAACTCATTTTCTTCAGCCGAAAAGCATTCTGCAATTTTTTCCAGCCGCGGCTTTTCTTTCCATTTCATCATGCAGACCAGATTTTGATTCAAATACACGGCTTTGATCAGATATTTTTCAACCCAACATCACAACCTTAAGCTAAACAACAGACTACATAATGATCACAATCCAAATGACCAGAAAACTTGGAAATATATCATACCAAAATTCTGAAAAATACATGCAGAAATGGTTCGGCAGCCTGATTGTTTATTTTTCAGCAAGGTGTTCGAACATGATTCAGGTGTTTTAGACCCTAAGCATGCAAACTCAAACACTACTTATCCAATTTCTTCCTTTTCAAAACAAGATTAACTAGCACATTAGGTGACAAAGCTCACTTGATGAGCTGTTGCGGAGAAGAAAACAGCAAAGACATAAGAACGAATGCAGCAGCTTTTTCTACTTCGGCCTAGATATGTTTGTGTGTGAGAACTCAAACAAACTCTACGCATTTGACAGCCCAAACCGAATGCAATTCGCACAAAACAATAAGTCACCACCTGATCTACTCACTTTACAATGCAAACAAGAGAAATCAATCAAACAAAAGGAGCCTGCGAAGCAAATTTTCTGCTGCAACATTCATCCAAAATTTTCCCGCAACTTTAAGCTTTCAAATGCAGGTTTCATAGAAGACTTCAAACAAAAGCCAGCAAAGACCATCACTCAATCACCATTTAACAACTAAACATTTTGGTTAACATATCACAGCCGAACATACAACAAAAGGAGCAAAAATGCCCCCAAAAGTTCATGCAACTCAGCCGAAGCTGTGTTGCGTTTTTTTTAAAATATAAAAAAAACTCACTTTCGGGTTTTCTGATGCAATCCAAACGCAAGGAACAACTTAGACAACGAAGGTTTGGACTGAAGGAACAAGATTACCAAACATTTCCCCTGCTGCTGTCTAACTCAAAAGCCATATCCAGTAAGCATTAATCACAACGCAGACAAGAAAAACAGCAAAGGGAAACGCGCGGGTGAACTTGAAACCTGCTAAGTTTGTTCAAAAACTCGCCATGGATGTCAAACTCGTTGCCCCCATACAAATATGTTGCATCCGTCCCCAACCCAGCAAAAACATGCAACTCACATGCATTACTATGGACATACAAAATGATGAAAGTGACAACCAACGAACGAAGTGTCAGAAATTCAACTTGCTGGAATTGCGTGCTATTTTTCTGGTTTTGCTCTTATTCCTCACATGAACAGAAGCCATAAACTCAAACAATAATCCACGACACTACCCTAGACTTCTACCTCAAAACTCAGTCTAAACCAAGCCGCCAACTAAAGTTGAAAACTTTCTGCAATTTTCTTTCGGCCAAGACGCAAACATGCAAGATACCGACCCAGTACCCAAACTCCAGATTCATCAATACCCAAACAAGAATCATCAGCCATATTGAAGCAAAACCGAACCAGTAAACAGCAAAGAAATGCAAGCAAACGACTAAAGAAAAGAGCTTTCAACCTTAAAAGAAGAATACGATACCTTAATCGAGGAACGGAAAAAGGGCTCGGATGATTCGGCCAAACCTTCAAAGGAACGTCCACAGAAGGGCGGTGATGGCGATGCAATTACCTCTTTCCAATCCCAAATCCCTCTTCGTCTCCACGGCTGAAACCCTTCTGGCTTAGCTTTCCTTCAGCCGTCAACAATCCCCCCTAGCAATCTTCCTTTCTTTTCCTCTCTTAAGCTCACGGCTTTCCTAGCCTTTCTTCCTTACGCGTAGGTTTCTGACTTTCTAATCCCTTGTTTCTGCCATTTCTTTTCCTTTCTAGCCGACCCACCCTCAGTTGCCTACCTCTCTCTCGTTGTTTTTTCTTTGGTCGAAAGCTTCTCCCTTTCTACGCTACTCTGTCCTCCCTCAATCCTTCACCAGATTTTTAGCCGTCCCCTCCTCTCAAACTCTCCCTCCGCCGTCATAAAAACTCCCAACTCTCTCTCTATCTCCAAAACCTAGCCGTTATTCCCAACCTTAGCTTTCCTTTTTATATCCCAAAGATCTTTTAGCCCTAACATCCGATGGTTCCCCTTCACTTGATGTCTTCCTCCTGCCTTATAAACCCTTAGATGGTTAGTTGTCCTATGATGCTCTTAGGATAGGGATTAAAGCCAAGTGGAATGATCAAACGGAGCATAAAAAATGAAACCCGTGGAACAGCGGCTGGAAATTTCTTGTTTCAGCATTTTTGCAAAAGAAAATGAAGAGCAAAGGCTTGGATCACGTGCTTCTCAGGGTCCGTGAGCTTGCCCCCTTTTTTTTTTTGCTTTTTTTCTTATTTCATATTTAAACAGACAAAAACTAGAATAATAAATAATAATCTAAAATACTATAAAAATGCTAAAAACAACGCCTGAAACAAAAATCATGAGATTAGTAAATAAAAATAGATAATAATTATCACTAAAAATAAAATAAAAATGATTAAAAATTTGGTGTCTACACCCGTCCACCAAACATACCCCTTACTGGGCCCGAACGCCAAACAGGAACAGGAATGGTAATACTCGAGTATACCGAAAATCTAGTGTGATAGCCCCACCTCCCCCTAGGCGAACCAAAGGGGTCAGCGGACCGCCTGCCCAGCTCTCGCCGGGACTCAGTCGTTCACTTCAATCCTCAATCGAAACCAGAATAAACCAAGAATAAACATAACAATGATCCAAAACTTAAAGCACAACTTATATACATTGCTATCTCTAAAGGGAGTACAACCATCGAATATACAAAGGTTCTCAATTCACCATACATCCAGCCCGTGCCGAGCACTAGGGTGAGAACCATTACAAAATCAAAGAAACTAGTCTAGGCTAGTCTCTACCGAGCTCTCGTCCTTGCTCGCCTTCCCCTGTTAAGGAAAACAAAACTAAAGGGATGAGCTAAAAGCTCAGTGAGGTTCCGAACACATAATCAAATAATCAATCCAGTTCAAGAAATATTTACAAGGGAAAGCGATAACAACACATTCATTAAAAGGATACGGGCTCACAGGGAGCTATTCGTTCGTTCGTTCATTCTCCTGTCATTCCCCTTATTCCTCCAATCATTTGAAAATGCGTTTTTGTAAGTAAAACCCTCGTTTTCATTGACATTCGTTCATTCATTTCATTTCACCCCCTTCCGGACGTTGGCCGGACTCCACCCGACAACAAGGTAATACTCGAGTATACCAAACGTTCACCCAGGGTCACTAAATCGCCCGACCGAGTCCGCTTCTGGCTCGAGTCGATCAGTAACGAAGGGCAGGGTCCAGTTCAGCCAATGGCTTACATTCATGCATATATAATCATTCAATCATTGAAAATTTCACATTCATTTAGGTCGAGTGCGATAAAGTACACACTCGCCAAGGAAACTCATTTTTAGCAATCATTGAAAGCATTTAACATTCAATCAAATATCCATAACATGGAACAAGGCATATAGTCAAGAGTAACATAACAACAAGGAACACTCACCTATTTAAGCAAAATAACGTCCAAAGTTTCCTTTCGGATAATACTCTCAATCACCAAGGAACCCTAATAATCAAACGAACACATTATGCTTCAACCATCAAAGATGTAGGTGAGTCAAAGACAAGTCGAATACGTACTAGTACAAAGTATAAATATGGTTTTGGTAGTGAAAAGAGTACATTGAAACCAAAGGACATAAGTAAAATATTTGTAAAACTTAGACTCACTTGTAAAACTTTAAAATCGCTATTTGAGTCAAAGTGGCAAAGAAAACGTAAATACCCTAGATGGTTCACGTGGTATTCGCTCTCAAGCCTTACTCAAGTCGCAAGTATATCGACCTAGTTCTCGAGCGTAAATTTGGGCAGCACGCCCTTTGTATTTACCTATTTTCCAGCCATTTATGGCTTCATTCTTTTCGTCAATCAAACCCAAAGTCATATATAAAATCATCTCATTTTAATAGCCATTCCATAGGCTCCAAGTCATACAAGTACAAAATCAAGCTAGGAGCATGTGCGGAAATGAAGGTTGAGTCAAGAAACAAAAGACAGATTTGATGTTATTTTACGTAACGGACACAACCCAAGCTACGCTTATCAGATTGGGGTGAAATTTATACCGTTTCGAAGCTAAGACAAAATCATACAACTTTGATGAAGACCACTCAGTCCAGTTTGTAGTGTATCTAAGTCAAAATCTCAAATAACAGAACCAGAATCTCACATTCGGGCTTGTTAACCGCCTTATGCGTAAATGACAATAGCTCAGGCTACCGAAGTCCAAACGAGGTGATTCTAGGGGCGTTGAAAAGATAAGACATAGCACTAAAACTTTCATGTTTTGTCCAAAGGCTAATTCAGTACATATCATGGTGAACAAACACGGTTAGTGTTGTGAAATATCAAAATTGTCCACTGGACTAAACCTATGAGAGTCAGGGGTATTTTTATCTTTTCACAGGCTACGTTGCTCCGATTGAGCTGAAAATTTGGAGAAAACTATAAAAAATCATTATATACAACTTTTATGTTTTATGCTAAGCCTAATTCGGCCTCTAACATCACAAACTGGAACCGGGCAGTACTGAAGCTTGAATTTCCAGAAATCTGGACTTTTGTTATAGTCAAGCTATAATTCACATTTTTACCTTAAAATTACCACTACTTTCTCCTTTACAAGATTATATACCATATATATACACCATATAACACCTAACCCACAAGAAATATGAGTGAATAAATCAAAACCCTAACTCAATATTCCTCCCTCCAATCATCAAAACCATTTGAAACAAGCATCACAAGCACAACTCTAACATTAATACCCAACTTAATCATGATTAATGGAGAAAGAAAGAGTGATCAGCCATTATACCTCAAGACAAGACCTTGCAAGAGTGATCCTCCACTACTCCTTGAAATTTTTGGTTCCTTAAGCTTCCCAAGCTTCCAAACTAATGATTAATCGGTTTAGTTTTTCTTGTTCTCACTAAATCAAGCAAACCCAAGATGCAATTGAAGTTTTCTTTCCTCTTGGTTTTCCCCAAGGCTCACGGCCTTCTCTCTCTATTTTGTATGAGTTTTTGCTTTGTTTTCCTTCTCATTTACTAACATCCTAGATATTTAAGCTAAGGTCAAAGGTCACTTTTCCTCCACCAATCAAATTTAAGCTTAGGAAGACCTTAGAAGATTCAAGGTTACTAATATCTTACTTTGCTAAGTCTCACGCTATGGCCCCAATAACTTTTAATCTTTGCAATTAACTCCATAGTTCACCAACTAGTTGTAAAAAAAATATTGCGTGCATCGCACTAGCGGGCCCCATATCGATAATGCGTTTCAAATTTAACGTCCACTAACTCATACTAGAAAAATGAATTTAAAACTGTACTTGCTTGTAAAAATGCATAGAAATTTTAATATTTCCAAGGAAAGTATAAAATGTAGGCAAAGAAATAAAATAATCCTAGTTCAATTGCCGCGCTCAACCGTACTTCCAACACATACACGTATATACATATCGTTCACCCAAATACACGTAATATCAAAACCTTCCTTTGTTGAAAACAAATGGTTAACACATTTTCACTTAACAAGGGAACGTGAGAATAAACAAAAGGCTAAGAAAATGTGACAATTTTAGGGTTCTCACATCTAGAGTCTCCAATACCCAAAGATTTCCCAGGAACAGGCACCCATGGATTGCCAAATTTTCTCGACCAAGCCCTTGCTGGCTCGATCCAATTGACTCCCCATGAGGTTGAGCTCAGATTTAACAGGAAGATCGTTGGATGCACTTCCAAATGACATTATAACAGGCGCAGGTAACAGATTCAAGTATATACAGGAAACAAGTCACACAGGCTAGAGAACGAGTGTGATAAAGTGCACACTCGCCTCGTACAAAATAAACAGTCGATAAAGACATTCAAATAGTAATTTGCAAGTACATATAACCATTTTAGCAATAATTCAGGGGAGTGGTACACTCCGGTTCCAGTACAGATACTTCAAAAATTTTTACCCAATGTAGCTTTAATCGCCCAGAAACCCTAAAGTAACCAAGATAAAACAATTATAGTTCGCACATCCATGAACCCAGTAAATGAAATGCATCAATGAGGCTCGACTACAAGTCGTATGCCTTCCCAGGTTAAGTACTAGTACAAAAGAATAAAATATGACTTTTGAGCAAAAAGATAACAGTTGGTCCTGGGGTTACAAACAACTCCCAAAACCCCTTCATTTTTACCAAGATCAACTCAACTTGAAGGAATCGCGTAGCCCTAAAATTTTGGGCTGCATGCCCTCTGTATTTACCTATTTTCCAGCCATTTATGGCTTCATTGTTTTTCCTCAA
The DNA here is from genome assembly GCF_036785885.1 of Coffea arabica. Taxonomy (NCBI): domain Eukaryota; kingdom Viridiplantae; phylum Streptophyta; class Magnoliopsida; order Gentianales; family Rubiaceae; genus Coffea; species Coffea arabica. Next base: position 39,347,135 of record NC_092321.1, read on the forward strand.
CTCAGTCCAATTCAACACATAAGAAATCTCAATAAAATACCCCGTCAACTAGGCTCAAGTTCATCCAAATACAAAGCAAGTCTAGGAATGCAACTTGAAATCAAGTTTTAAGGACAAAAGCTAAATAGCAGGTTTGACGTCTCCTAGCGTATCGGTCACAACTAGAGATACGCTTATCGGATTGGGGTGAAATTTATACTGTTTCGAAGCTAAGATAAAGGCCTACAACTTTGATGAAGACCACTCAGTCCAGTTCATAGTGTATCCAAGTAAAAATTTCAAATTACAGAACCAGCATCTCACAATCAGACTAGTTAACCACACTATGATTAAACGACAATAACTCAGGCTACCGAAGTCCAATTGAGGTGTATCTTATGGATTTTCGAAGCCAAGACATATACCTACATTTCTTATGAAGGCCTCCAAAGCTAAATCATGCATTTTCAGAGTCAAAAATTGAAATCTCCACGAAGACAGAAAACTGTCCGTGAAACAGGGCTTATGGGCAGTCAAGGGTATTTCGGTCATTTCATGGGCTACAGTGCTCCGATTGAGCTGAACTTTTGTAGGTAGCTATTAACATCATTTTCTACAACTTTAATGTTTTAACCTAAGCCTGATTCGGCCTCTAACATGGTCAAATAGGACCGGGCAGAACAGGGTTAATTGAAACCCTAAACTGGAATTTCCGAACCAAACCAGAAATTTTCCGCAACCAATCATATCCAACATATACCAACTTCATTTTACACTACAACAAACCATCAACCCATGACTAAACAATAATTACTATATAAAAATAGAAAAATCAATAAGAAATAAAAAATCCATCAAAACTCCACTTCCAACCATCAAACCTACTACAAATCAACATATTTAGCCACAAAAGCCACTAATTTGACATTAACATGAACAAAGAGGAAGTTGTAAGCAAAGTACCTTGACACCTTAAGAAAGATGATAACTTAGGGTTTTCCTTTCACAAATCTCTCCACTAGAAGCTTTAATCCTCCTTAATAAGCAACTTTGATGGTGTAGTTTCCAAAACTATCGGTTAAAACTCAAGATTGAACCAAGAAATTGGAGTGCAAGATGAAGTAATTTCCTCTCTTTTCTCCCTCAAGAATTTCGGCCAAGAAAGGTGAAAATGAAGAAAAATTTGGTCAAAATTTGATTTTAGTAAAGGTAAAGAAAGTTAGGCAAGTCCAACTTCCAATCGGATTGCGACACTTGGCCCTTCTTAAGTTTATTTTTATCCCTTTGTCTACCAAGCTTAACCTAGATAACTATCCTCTAGTTATCTCCTAACACCTTGTAAAATAAAATCTCTTAATACAAAACTTCAATTAATCGTCAAAATTTTATCGCACGTAGCGCACTGCGGGCCCCACAGCCATGCTACGCTTCGAACTTACTATGAACCAACTCATACCAGGAAAATGATTTGAAAAATGATATTCACTTATAAAAATGTATATAAAGTTAATGTATTGAAGGAAAGTATAAAATTGTAGACAAGGAAATAAAATAATGTCTAGAAAATATAAAAATTTTCGGGTTCTCACAATGAAGCCATAAATGGCTGGAAAATAGGTAAATATAAAGGGTGTGCTGCCCAAATTTACGCTCAAGGGCTAGGTAGATATACTTGCAACTTGAGTAAGGCTTGAGAGCGAATACCACGTGAACCATCTAGGATATTCGCGTCTTCTTTTATCGAGGTATATAAGCTAGAATTTGGTCGAACTTGTACCCTTGGGAAATGAAATAACGACTACTAAAAATACGTCTTCCTCGTTCTCTTGACTCAAATGATATTTCCAAGTACAATTGCTACAAAATTTCCCAGTTTGAAAAGCGAGCAAGTGTTTCACGAATATTTTTCAAACAAATTTCAATTACTTGATTCTTATTGAATGAAACGTGTAAGTTTCGAACCTTAGTCGCTTTTCCAAGTTCTTAAACAAAGTTTTATCACAGATTTGGACTCCAAACTCGGAGTACAACCCAGACGTGATCACTAGAGGCACTACATTTTGGTGAGTGCTTCCAAATATCTAATTGAACTTGACATTTGTGTTTAATACTTGACCAATGTAATTACATGATATATAATAGGGCAGGACTGTACTTTATCGCACTTGCCCTAATGTGATTTGTTCTTGTTCATTGATTGCAATTGACTTGCTATACATGCATATGAATTGTATCTTGTCTGGAATTCCAGAAACCCTGTGGCTAGTTAGTCGAGTCGAGCCGGCAAGGGCCTGGTCGATTAGATAACGAACCCTGGGTAGTTAGTGATGTCAAGTGGTGTGTTATCTCCTCGACTAATCGGTATACTCGAGTATTACCATCAGTGTTTATTGTGGAGTTCGGGCCCGGTAAGGGGTTTGGTCGGTGGACGGAGATTGGAGTTAAGTGGTGTTCTACTGGACTAGTTTCTTACTTGAAAGTCAACGGAGTGTCAACTACCAATCGATCAAGCTATGGTGGAGCTGATATATGAGCAACTGTATCCTTATATGTGAAATGCGGGAAATTTATTGTTTGGCCACATGAAGTGTTGTTACTCATTTCTTGACTTGTTTTGCTCGCTATTTCACTATTATGCTGTTTTTACTTTATTTGATGGACAATTTGATATTTGGAACATCACTGAGCTTTAGCTCACTCCATTAGTTTTGTTTTCCTTACAGGGGTACGAGCAAGACGTGAGACGTGTACAGACTAGCGTAGTCTAGTTATTTTGCATTTTGAAATTGTACTTACGCTAGCAACCGTCTAGGGTTGTGTGTACTTGAATTGTAAACCCATTAATGTATTTGGGCATGTATGAACCTTGTAGTTGGATCTGAGTGTTGTTGTATATATATTAAGCTGAAGGATTGTGTTCTTTATTTTTCTACGTTTGTAAGTTATTTTCGCGAGCTTTACGTGAGTGAGTCCTGGCGAGAGCTGGGCAAGCGACTCACTAAACCCTAGGGTACGCCCTAGGGGGAAGTGGGGTCATCACGAAAATCATTTCACAAATGGGACAAAATTAAGCCACAAGATGCAGCTTCCCAGTTTCATTCGAATGGACAGTCAAAACAGAACAACCAATTTTGCTGACTCGCTACGGATCACTCAAAATGAACTAGTAGGGGATTTTTATACCGTTGGAAAACTATGAATGTCTAGTTTTGAATGCCACTAACGGCACTCAATTTTGACTTTTGTACAAAAAGTTATGTTCAGACAAAGGACCACTGTCCAGGTACCCCGCTATACGTTTTTCAGATTTGAAACTTTTCCAAAACTCAAGTTTTGAGCAACCATTTGATACAATTTTTGAAAGGCACTTTGTACACACAATATACAACATATATTCATCAATTTCACAGCCAACCAAGCATCAAAATTTTGAAATAAAAATAGAACAACATGGACAGAACTTTCCTTCGATTTCTCTCCACTTTCTAACCGAAATCATCTCATTCACCACATAACTAACCATAATCAAACATTAAAGCATCAAGTCAGCTACCTAAAGGCCTCATCAAGTCAGCTGGCCTATGATTTAAAGCGAAATAAATGGTTCCTCAAGTCCGCTAGCCTATAACGCGGTTAGCGTTTCAAACCCATGAAGATTAACCGCTAAACTTTGAAGAAATGAAAGGATTAAAGGGATGAAGTTGTTACCCTTGAAACCCTAGATGAATATCGGATTTTTCCACCGAAATTTCTCCGAGAAAATCCACTAGATTGCTCCCTGCTCCAAGATAGAGTGGTACTCCAAGTTGTATGCGATTTGGTGAATGATTTGTGAGTGAAATGAAGCCAAAACACTGGAGTTTCTTCCTTCCCTTTTTATTGTCTTGCTTTGGCCGAAAATGGAGAGAGAGAAATGAGAGTTGTGTGTTGTGGCTTGTCTTGGAAGCTTGGATTGAAAAGTAGTGGTTAAGTTTGGCAAAAGTCAACTTTGAATAGTTGTCGCGCGAGGTTTTCGTACCAAAATTTTCTCTCGGGTTTGATAGACTCATGCACTAATCCTCCAAGATACTTCCTTTAACACTATAATTACCCCCTCTTACTAGTCTAATATTAATTTCTCAAATCTCCACTTAGTTGTACTGACATGATTATCGAGAAACTATCGACGCGCGCGCGGTAAAAGCTTAATTGGAACTCAATCACCTCTAATCCCTCAATTAACTTTTCTTAGTCTACTATTAATCATTCATAATTCTCCAAGATTATTACACTCTCAAATCGAATATTGTCTCGAAAAAAATGTGTATTCACTATTTCTTGCTAAACGAGCCACATAAAAATTAAATAACACTAGGGCAAAATAATTATAAAATAAACTAAATTAAGAATGAAAATATGAGTCCTCACACAATAAAGCATGGATAATTAACTTTTAACCTATTAGAGGTAAGGGAATAATTCCTGGTATTTGAATAATAAGATCCAGATTCACCAAAAATAAAATTACATAATGCACAAAATTAAAGTTTCATCTTATAAAGAAAACATAGAAGCAAAATGTAGCCACTAAAATCTAATAGTCAATTTCTCTCATGTATTAAAAGAAAAATAAAAATAACAAATGAGTTACTTAATAACTAAGGGTTCTGCGCAGAGACCACGCGAAGTGGTTCTGATACCACCTGTGACAGCCCCACCTCACCCTGAGGCGAACCAAAGGGTTCGGCGGACCGCCTGCCCAGCTCTCGCCAGGACTATGGAGTTGATTCACACAAACCTGTGAGAACCCAGAAATTTTCTTATTTTCAAGCCTTTATTTTATTTAATTGCACGCATTTTCTATATTTTCTTTGTTAGAAAAATTTTCTAGATAATTTTTATGAGTAAATATGGTTTCAAAATCATTTTTCTAGTATAAGTTAGTTCATGAGACTTTAGAAGTGTATGCCGGGCGTGGGACCCGCTAGTGCGGAAAGTTCAGTAAAATTCGGCCAGTTAGGTTAAGTTTCGTATACCGGGATTAATTTAGCAGGTGTTAAGAGATAACTAGAGATTACTAGATGAATTGGTGTGAGAGGGACGAAAGGATAACCATGTATTAAATGAAAGTGACAAGTGTCACTTGGAGCTTAAGTCTTACTTTTTGACCACTATTCACTCTTTTACCATTTTACCAAATAAATCAAAAATTGACCAAAAATCTCTTCATTTCCAAGCTTCTTATGCCCGAACTCCTCCAACGAAAAAGAAAGGAAATCCTCTCCAAATTTCTAGCTCCAATCTTGTTCAATCTTCAATTCCAACCGTTTAATCTTGTATTTGCTCCATAAAAACTCTTAAGTGAGTGGTTGTGAGGTGATTAGTGAAGTGGTTTGGAGGATTAAGGTGCTAAGTTGCTCCTTTTCTTGGGTTGTGAAGGTGAGTAACTAAGGGACCTTTCTTTCTTCTCAATAATGTTTGATTATTGACTTATGTGAGATGAAGTGATGGATTAAGGTGTTGTTTCATGACTTTTGGTGGAATTTGGTGCATTTTTCTATTTAATCGTGATTTTTCTGTTTTCATATGATTATTATGGTGTGGCCTTGGATGATGGTTGGAAATGATCTAAAATGAAGCTAGAGGGTGTAAGTTGTGGCTATTTGCGAAAAATTTCCGCATTGAAAGGAAATTTCGGAAGTTAGGGTTTCATTTAACCCCATTCTGCCCGGTACTGTTTCTCCTAGTTAGAGGCCGAATTAGCCTTGGGTTAAAACATGAAAGTTGTAGAAGATGGTATTTTATAGTTTCCTACAAACTTTCAGCTCAATCGGAACAATGTAACCTGTGAAAAGACTGAAATACCCATGCTGTCCTGTTTCTGTCCGAAACTAAAATTCAGCTTTGGTAATTGGTTAATTTGATTGGGAATACGACTGATTTGGTTGTTGATGTCTTCTTAAGAAATATAGCTTGGTATCTTAGCTTTCGGATGGCTTTGTAATCACTTGAATTGGACTTAGGTAGCCTGAATTATGGTTATTTAACCAGAATGCGGTTTGTTAACCTGTTTATGCGGTTCTGGTTTGGTACATTGACATTTTGACCTAGTTGCACTACAAACTGGACTGAGTGGCCTTCTTCAACATTGTATCCGTTTTCCTTAGCTTCGAAATGGTGTAAATTACACCTCAATCTGACAAGGATAGCTTCAGTTACGTTAATTCCGCTAAGCAACAGCAAACCTGCCTTTTGTTTTCCAGCCCAAACTTCGTTTTCGCATATGTCCTAGTTTGATTTTGCACTTATACGTTCCATATGATTTTACTCTAGTGATATGTGGATTCGGTTTATGACTCGTATTCGAGCCTTATTGTAGCGCTAATTAAAGGTGTTTGATAGCTTGTGATTTGTGGGGGTGTTGAGGTTTGGTTGGAAAGTAAAGAAAGACAAGGGAAATGCTGTCAAAATTTTCGCGGAGCTTCTGCACAGTCTCGGGAAATTTGCTATATCTTGATGTAGGAATGTCGGAATTGAATTCCGTTTGTTGCATTTTAAAGTAGATTCATAGGGTTATAAACCGTGTAAGTTTCAGACCATGTTTATGTCTGTACCATTTATGGTGATTTTTCAAAATTGACTGAAATATTGTACCTGTTCTGTCTTTCACTGGATAAAGCAGCAACTTGAGGCTTGAATTTGACTGACTTGTGTTCTGAATCTTATGAGGGTGTTTTCTGGAAAGTTATAGCCCTTTGAATGTATTTTCCAACGGTATAACTTTTACTAATTTTGGACTTACAAAACTTGAGATATGATTTTCATATAGGGTTGCGCGAAACTGGAAAATCCTGTTTTCCTAGTATCGATCTTACTTTCATTTTCTACTTCAAATTTGAAGTTGGTCAGTCATTGTAGGTAGGCTTTTGAGGTTGTTCATGCCCTTAGGACTACTCGTTATCTTTTCACTCCAAAGTCACCTCTTCGCTTTACATTAATGGTTCATTTGGATAAGCACCTGACTTGTAATCGAGTTTTACTTGCGAATTCCACTTATTAGGTTTTAGAGTCCAGTCTTAAGTGTTTACATTGATTATTCTAGGAGGTGCCGGCGAGTAAAGCCACACTTGGGAAGGAAACTTTTGAAATTATCCTTGTTTGTTCAGGTGAGTGCACCACTCCCCTGAATTATTGCTGAACTGGTTTCCTGTACTTGCAAATTGCTAGTTGAATGTCTTTCCTGACTGTTTATCTTGTATGAGACAAGGGTGTACTTTATCACACTCGTTCTCTTGCTTGTACTGAATGAACTGGAATCTATTACTTGTACTTGTTATGTACTTGAACTTGTTACTTGCACTTGTTATGATGTCGTTTGGAAGAGTATCCAACGACCTTCCTGTTAAACCTGAGCTCAACCTCATGGGGAGTTAATTAAATCGAGCCAGTGAGGGCTTGGTCGAGATAATTGACAATCCATGGGTGCCTGTTCCTGGGGAAATCTTTGGGTATTGAGACTCTTGATTCCGGTATACTCGAGTATTACCATTCCTGTTCCTGTTTGGCGTTCGGGCCCGGTAAGGGGTATGTTTGGTGAACAGGGTTTTGGCGTTAAAGTGGTGTTCTACTGGACTGGTTCCTTTCTTTGAACGTTGACGGAGGGTCAACGAGGCTGGATCAAGTATCACAACGGGGATTTGGCTCTTGAGAGTCACCTGTATCCTTTACATTGTGATGTTCATTCATTTCTCGTATTTGATGTGAATATGTGCCTCCAAAGTGTTTTCTCATGAATTCTACTGTTTATATTGTTGGTACCTCATTGAGCTTTTAGCTTACCCCGTTCCGTTATCCTTGTTTTCCTTACAGGAAATCACCTTTTGAAGACTATGATGTTTGAAGCATGAGTTGAGCTAGTTTTAGTATTCTTTTGTATAGCTCCTCGATGGTTGGAAAACTTTAAATGTATTTTAAGTGTGAGTTGTGAGCTTGAGAAGCTAGGGGAACCAAGAATTCCAAGAGGAGGTGAAGTATTACTCTTGCAAGCTTCATTTGTTGAGGTATAAGGCTAAACCATGGCTTTGGTTCTTTTATTTTGGTTTAAGTTGTTGTATAATTCATGTTGTGGGTGGATTAGTAGTGATACAAGTTGTTATGATGATTTAAAGGTGATATATGTGAGTTAGGGTTTGAGGAATTTGCTGCCTATACTTGCTATATGGATGATATATGTTGTATCTAACCTTATATAAGTGGTTGTAGTGATGATTGGAGCAAGAAATCAAGAAAGGTTGCATTGAAAACGAAAAATTCCAGATTTCTGGAAAATTTTAGCCCATTCTGTCCGGTTTTATTGCATCATGTTAGAGGCCAAATTAGGCTTAGCATAAAACATGAAAGTTGTATATAATGATATTTTATAGGTGTCTAAAAAATTTCAGCTCAATCGGAGCAATGTAGCCTGTGAAAAGACCAAAATACCCTCACTGCCCTAGGATATTTCCAGTGATCCGTTTTGGACAGTTCATCCAATTGACTGTGTTTATTCACTATGATCCGTGCTGATTTATCCATTTGACAAAACATGAAAGTTTTAGTACTCTGTCGTAGCTTTTAAATGCCTCAAAGAACGCCTTAAACGGACATTGGTAACCTGAGATATGGCCATTTAAATGTAGTACGGTTAATTAGCCGATTAGTTGGAACCTGGTTCGGTGAATTGGGAATTTGATTAGGTTACACTGGAAATTTGACCAAGTGATCTTCATGAAAAGTTGTAGGACTTCATCTTAGATTCGAAATGGTATAAGTTGCACACCAATCCGATAAGCGTAGCCTCAGATGTGTTCTTTTCGCAAAAACCCATCAAATCTGTCTTTTGTAAACTTCATTTCCGCATTTGTTATTAGTTGATTTATGTCCTTGTATTGTCTTGAGCCTATGGAATGGCTATTGAAATGCATTTGTGTTGTGTATAAACTTGGGCTTGAATGAGAAAAATAATGAAGCCAAATGGCTGGAAAATTAGGTAAACACAAAGGGCATGCTGCCCAAATTTACGCTCGAGGACTAGAGAAATATACTTGCGACTTGAGTAAGGGTTAAGAGTGATTACCACTTGAACTATCTAGGATATTTGTGTCTTCTTTTACCGAGGTATATAAGTAAGGATTGGGCCGAACTTGTACCCTTGAGAAATACAACTATGACTACTAGGAATACGTTTTCCTTATACTTTCGACTCAAATGGCATTTCCAAGTATAAATGTTATAAAGTTATATAATTTGAAAAGCGAGCAAGTGTTTCACGAATATTTTCCAAGTGAATTTCCATGTCTTGATTCTTATTGAACGAAACGTCTAAGTTTCGAACGTTAGTCGATTTTTAAAGTTCTGAAACAAAGTTTTATCGCAGATTTGGACTCCGAACCCGGAGTATAACCCAGACGTGATTACTAGGGGCACTTCATTTTGGTGAGTGCTTTCAAATACCGAATTGAACTTGATACTTGTATGTGATACGTGACCAACGTGATTACATGTTGTATACGTGAATTGTTAGGGCAAGAGTGTACTTTATCGCACTTGCCCTTACGTGACATATACTTGTTTATTGTTGCAATTGACTTGACATACTTGTTATGAGGTGCGCACTACCTGGAATTCCAGAAACCCTACGGCAAGTTACTCGAGTCGAGCCGGCAAGGGTTTGGTCGATTGGGTAACAAACCCTGGGTCTCATGTTTGTCGAGTGGAGTGATATCTCCTCGACTAATCGGTATACTCGAGTATTACCACCCGTGTTTATTGAGGATTTTGGGCCCAGTAGGGGGTGTGAATGGTGGACGGAGAGTAGTGTAAGTAGTGCTCTACTGGATTGGTTCCTTTACTTAAAAGTTGACGAAGTGTCAACTATTATGTGCTCAAGCTCCTGATGATGAAATGGGAAGTTGGTTCCTGAGAGCCATCCGTATCCGTATGCTTTGGAATGATTATTGCTTATTGGATTATTGTTTATTTTGAAAAACTTTTACACTCGCTCATTTTGAGATTGCTACTTGACGTGTTATTGCTCACTTTTAGGAACTCTTCATGCTCGTTACTTTGCTATATCGAAAACTTGTACTTATAAATAATGGTCAATTTGCTATTTGGAACCTCACTGGGCTTTTAGCTCATTCCACTCCATTTGTTTTCCTTTCAGGGGTACGAGCGATGCGTGAGATATGTAAAGACTAGCGTAGACTAGTTGTTTTTGACTTTTGACTTGTACTCGCGCTATTACTCGAATAGAATGTTTTGTATCTGGATTGTATACACTTTGAACCAGTTTGGGTATATTGAGGTTTTGTATCTTGATTGTGCATCAATGTAAATTATAAGCTTGAATTGCGATGTTATTTATGGTCTATGGATGTATGCATGTAATACGAGTGAGTGAGTCCTGGCGAGAGCTGGACAGGCGGTCCGCCGAACCCTTTGGTACGCCTTAGGGGGAGGTGGGGTCGTCACAGATGGTATCAGAGCTCCTATTGAGCTCGTGCCGAGAGAAGGTTCTCGGACTGTGGGGATTGACTTGTTAAGTGTGGAACGATTGTCTATTGTTGGGGATCTTAGATATGTATGTTGGGTAAGAATCTCTAATACGGGTGATTTGCTCTTGAGCCTGGCCAGCTTGAGTGGTGAATTATCATATTTTCGGATTCTTGTCCCCGAGTACCAAAGAGTGATACCTTTACGATAAGTTGAGATCTCGCGTAATATTAGGATAAGTTTAGATGGCGAAACCAAAGGCACGGGGAATGCGAATAGTCTGGACTTGAAATATATTGAAGATATTCATGGGATTTGGGATCCTTATTATTCACGTGCTTCGAGTTTTGATTAAGTGTAGTGCCTGAGGAATACCTAGGGTTAATGTCCTATAGGTTATGTGACTTGTTTGCTATGTATATAAAGAACCTATTTATTATGCTTTTTATTGCCTCTGTTTATCCTTTTGAAATGTGCTACATGAGCCATACCTTACCTTGTTTACATGTTTATAGTTGGTTAAACCCAAAACATGGAGGGTAGAAGAAGTCAAGCCAGGGGAACTAACCGAGGACGCGGTCCTAGTCGTGGCCGTAGTGGTAGACAAGCACATGAACCGGTGCAAGAACCGAGAAAGGAGAGAGAGGCAACGATTGAGCCACAACCTAGACCCCAGGCTGTAGGGGGAGATCAAGTGGCAACTGCAATCCAACAAATGACTAATATTCTGACCCGTTTAGTGGAACAACAGGGTCAAGCCCCTGTAAATCAACCTAGGGACCCCGATATGGGGCAAGATAGGGCTCTTGAGAGATTCCAGAAGTTCTTTCCACCTAAGTTCTTGGGAGGACCAGACCCGGAGGGAGCCGAGAGATGGCTAGAGGCCATGATCAATATCTTTGCCGCTTTGAACTATGCGGAGGATAGACAAGTGCACTTTGCCATTTTTCAATTTGAAGGTCCGGCCAGGGCTTGGTGGAATGTGGTTCAAGCTAAGTGGGAGAGAGAGGGGACCGAATGGACGTGGGTGAATTTCGTGCGAGAGTTTAACGAAAAATACCTCCCACCTATTGTTCAGGAGAAAAGAGAAGATGATTTTATTAAGTTTCGACAGGGAACTTTGAGTATAGCTGAGTATGAAACCCAATTTACGAAGTTGTCTCAATTTGCTCCTGAACTGATAGCTACGGAGCAAAGAAGAGTCTGGAGGTTTGTGCAAGGGCTCAATGTGGAGATACAAGAGGCCTTAGCGGCAGCCCAGATTAATACATTTACATAGGTCTTGGAGAAGGCCCAACGAATAGAAATTGCTAGGGCACAAGTGAGAGCTTTTCATGCAAAAAGGAAAGGTGCGCCTGGTGAAAGTCAAAGGCAAGGACAAGGTTATTTAGACATGCCACCCTCTAAGATGTGTCGAGGAGATGGTGGTGAGAAAATTTCAGGGATATTTAAGGAAATTACTCCAGGAGGAGCCTCGCGTGGCCGGGAGCAAGTAAGAGGTGCCTCACAAGGAGGTCAAACTCGAGTAGCTTGTGGGTACTGTGGGAAGGCCAATCATACGGAGAATGATTGTTGGCGAAAGGCAGGAAAATGTTTATGGTGTGGTAGTGTCGAGCACCAGCTTGCAACTTGTCCCCGTAGGTCACACCTAAACCCTGAACAAACAAATATAGGAGGGACTAAGCCAAGAGTACCGGCTAGAGTGTATTCGCTGGACCAACAATCCGTGCCTGAACCAACGGAGGTAGTGGAAGGTACGATTCTTGTTTTTCACCGGTTAGCCAAAATTTTGATAGATCCCGGTGCTACTTATTCTTTTGTTAACCCTACATTTATGCTTGGAATTGACATGAAAGTTGAAAGTCTACCTTATGACTTAGAAGTAAGAACACCTACAGGTAATCAAATTTTACTTGCAAATGAGGTGTACAGAAATTGTGATATTTGGGTTGGCGAACGAAAATTAGTAGTCGACCTCATTAGTCTAGCCATTGAGGGGTACGATGTCATTCTAGGTATGGATTGGCTAGCTCATTACCATGCTCGAGTAGATTGTAGGATGAAAGTGGTAGAGTTTTGCATACCGGGTGAGGCAACTTTGAAGTTAGATGTGAGGGGTATGCTAGCCTCATCTGCGCTCATTTCGGGAATAAGGGCTAGAAAATTGCTTAGTCGTGGGGCACACGGTTATCTAGCTTTTCTAATTAACACTCCAGGAGAGAAGCTTAAGTTGGAGGACATGCCGGTAATCAGTGAATACCCGGACGTATTTTCGGAGGAGTTGGGGTCATTACCACCTGAAAGGGAGATTGAATTTAAGATTGATCTAGTACCCGGAACTACTCCCATCTCTAAAACCCCTTATCGAATGGCACCTGCTGAGCTTAAGGAGTTAAAGGTGCAATTGCAGGACTTGCTAGAACGGGGGTTCATACATGAGAGCGAGTCACCATGGGGAGTTCCGGTGCTATTTGTTAAAAAGAAGGACGGGAGTTTAAGGTTATGTATTGATTATCGAGGACTGAATGCAGTAACTGTTAAGAATAAATATCCTTTGCCCAACATCGATGAATTGTTTGATCAGTTACATGGGGCGGTGGTGTTTTCTAAATTGGATCTGCGACAAGGGTACTATCAGTTGAGAATCAGAAAGGAGGATGTGCCAAAAACGGCGTTTAACACTCGATATGGGCATTTTGAGTTTGCGGTAATGCCTTTTGGCTTAACCAATGCCCCAGCAACGTTCATGGATTTAATGCATCGAGTGTTTAAACCTTACTTGGATAGATTTGTAGTGGTGTTTATTGATGATATCCTAGTATATTCGAAGTCTAGGGAGGAGCATGAGCAACACTTGCGAATAGTACTGCAAACCCTAAGAGAGCACCAATTGTTCGCTAAGTTCAGCAAGTGTGAATTTTGGTTGGAAAAAGTGGCATTCTTAGGTCATATAATTTCAAAAGATGGGCTTGCTGTAGACCCGGCGAAAGTGGAAGGCGTAGCCAAATGGAAGCGACCAGAGAATCCCACAGAGGTGCGAAGTTTTCTAGGTTTAGCAGGGTACTACCGCCGATTTATAAAGAACTTCTCGAGAATTGTGGGACCCTTAACTAACTTGACAAAGAAACAAGGAAAGTACATCTGGGATGTTAAGTGTGAGAGTAGTTTCCAAGATCTTAAGAAGCAATTGACTATGGCTCCAGTTTTAGCTTTGCCCAAAGGGAACGATAGCTACACAGTTTATACCGATGCTTCAAAAGAGGGGCTAGGGTGCGTGTTGATGCAAAATAGGAATGTGATTGCTTATGCGTCTCGGAAGTTAAAACCTCATGAGCAGAACTATCCAATCCATGACTTGGAGCTTGCAGCTGTTGTGTTTGCCTTGAAAAAATGACGGCATTATCTCTACGGTGTGACTTTCGAGGTATATATACGGATCACAAGAGCCTTAAGTATCTGTTTTCTCAGAAGGAGCTAAATCTAAGACAACGTCGGTGGGTGGAGTTCTTAGAAGATTACGATTGCGCGATTAACTATCATCCCGGAAAGGCTAACGTTGTAGCAGATGCTTTAAGTCGAAAGGCTCAACTAGCAAGTTCCATGGTGAGAGAGTGGAGCTTGTTAGAAGATGTATGTGAGTGGAAACCTCGTCTGGAACCGAAGAAGGTGATTTTTGGAAATATTGAGGTGAAATCGACACTGTTGGATCGGATCAAAGAGGGCCAAGTGAAGGACCCAATGGTGCAAAAGTGGATGGAAAAGTTGAAGAAAGGGGAGTTGCCTAACTTTAACCTAGGTCCTGATGGAATCTTAAAGTTCTGAAATCGTGTCGTTGTACCGAGGAATGAGGAGTTAAAGAGGGAGATTTTGGAGGAATCTCACCGCTCTAGGTATACGGTGCACCCAGGGAATAATAAGATGTACCAAGATCTCAAAAGTCTGTATTGGTGGGAGAATATGAAGACGGAGATTGCTCAGTTTGTACAAAGGTGTCTTACGTGCCAACAAGTGAAAACTGAGCATCAAAAACCGTCAGGTCTGTTACAGCCTTTAGAGATCCCTGAATGGAAATGGGAGTACATAACGATGGATTTTGTATCAGGGTTACCACGAACATAAAAGGGGCATGATGCGATTTGGGTAATAGTGGATCGATTAACTAAGACCGCACATTGCCTGCCAGTAAATATGAAAAATTCTTTGGAGAAACTTGCCAAACTTTATATGGATGAAGTGGTAAGACTACACGGGGTACCAGTAAGCATTGTATCGGATAGAGACCCAAGGTTTGTATCCCGATTTTGGCAGAAATTGCAAGAGGCTCTAGGAACTAAGTTGAATTATAGTACAGCATATCACCCGCAAATTGATGGACAATCTGAGAGAACCATTCAAACTCTTGAGGATATGCTGAGAGCCTGTATTGTGGATTTTGGAGGAAGTTGGAGCCGATACTTAACCTTGGTTGAATTTGCATATAACAATAGTTATCATTCCTCTATTCAAATGGCCTCATATGAAGCCTTGTATGGACGAAAGTGTCGATCTGCAATCCATTGGAATGAAGTAGGAGAGAGAAAGATTATAGATTCGGCTACAATACCATGGGTTGAGGAAGCTTACGAGAAGGTAAAGGTGATTCGTCAGAGGCTTCAAATAGCCCAGAGCCGACAAAAGAGTTATGCCGATCATCGGAGGAAGGATTTGGAGTTTGAGATAGGGGATAAGGTGTTTCTTCGAATCACCCCATTGAAAGGAAAGATTAGAGCAGGAAAAGGGAAAAAGTTGCAACCACGGTACATAGGACCTTTCAATATACTTCAGCGAATAGGAAAGGTGGCTTATCGACTTGAATTACCAGCTACTTTGTCTCGGATCCATGACGTTTTCCATGTTTCCTTGCTTAAGAAATATCATCCGGATCCGACTCACATTTTGCCACCCGAAGATGTTGAACTAGACGAGTCCTTAACCTATGAAGAACGACCTATTCAAATATTGGATCGGAAGGTGAAGGACCTGAGAAACAAGCAGATTCCATTAGTAAAGGTTCTATGGAAGCATCATGAAGTGGAAGAAGCAACCTGGGAACTAGAAAAAGACATGCAAGAGAAATATCCCGACTTGTTCACGACGAAAGGTATGAATTTCGAGGTCGAAATTCTCTTAAGGGGGAGAGAGTGTGAGGACTTGCAAATTCCTTATATTTTTCTCAAAAATGCCTTTTTATTTGGAAATTATTCATTTATTATAGCCCTACTACCCAATCCTTCCACAATAAGTGCAAATGAACCTAGAAAGTAGGGTTTCACTTTTCATTTTCAAGTTGGAGCAAGTTAGGGTTTTCACGTGTATCCGTAGTGTAATTATCCGGTACGGAGCAAGGATCAAATTTGGTGCTTAAGAGTGACTTTTAGGTGAGAAATAATATGTGATTAGAAGCAATGATATAAAGTTAGTGAATAGGAAGAAAAAAACCTAGTACGTGTGATTTAAGGAAAAACGGTGCGAACCGACGTGTACCGTGCACTACCGATTGAACACACCACTTGATCACCACTTTCTTACCATACAAGCTCATTAATATTTGACCAAAATATCCTCTCATTTTCCAGCTAGCTTTGACCGAATTTTAGGACTAAAAATGCAAGAAAGAAAAAGAAAATTTTGGTTGGTATTAGTGGTGACAAGTGTCACTCAACCATGGCTACTTAAACAATCCAAAAGTCCAACCTTCTTATCCTTCATTTTACTCCATTTCCCTCCATTTTTCTGCTGCTTGGCCGGGACAAGAGAGGATAGAAAGAGAGCAAGAAACAAACTTCCTTCTTCTTGAGTTGAGCCATCCAAGTGAGGAATTAAAATTCTAAACCGATTAAAGTGTGAGTTGTGAGCTTGAGAAGCTAGGGGAACCAAGAATTCCAAGAGGAGGTGAAGTATTACTCTTGCAAGCTTCATTTGTTGAGGTATAAGGCTAAACCATGGCTTTGGTTCTTTTATTTTGGTTTAAGTTGTTGTATAATTCATGTTGTGGGTGGATTAGTAGTGATACAAGTTGTTATGATGATTTAAAGGTGATATATGTGATTTAGGGTTTGAGGAATTTGCTGCCTATACTTGCTATATGGATGATATATGTTGTATCTAAGCTTATATAAGTGGTTTTAGTGATGATTGGAGCAAGAAATCAAGAAAGGTTGCATTGAAAACGAAAAATTCCAGATTTCTGGAAAATGTTAGTCCATTCTGTCCGGTTTTATTGCATCATGTTAGAGGCCAAATTAGGCTTAATTTAAAACATGAAAGTTGTATAGAATGATATTTTATAGGTTCCTACAAAATTTCAGCTCAATCGGAGCAACGTATCCTGTGAAAAGATCAAAATACCCTCGCTGCCCTAGGATATTTCCAGTGATCCGTTTTGGACAGTTCATCCAATTGACTGTGTTTATTCACTATGATCCGTGCTGCTTTAGCCATTTTCCAAAACATGAAAGTTTTAGTACTCTGTCTTAGCTTTTAAACACCTCAAAGAACGCCTTAAACGGACTTTGGTAGCCTGAGATATGGCCATTTAAATGTAGTACGGTTAATTAGCCGATTAGTTGGAACCTGGTTCGGCGAACTCGGAATTTGATTAGGTTACACTGGAAATTTGACCAAGTGATCTTCATGAAAGTTGTAGGACTTCGTCTTAGATTCAAAATGGTATAAGTTGCACACCAATCCGATAAGCGTAGCCTCAGATGTGTTTTTTCCGCAAAAACCCGTCAAATCTGTCTTTTGTAAACTTCATTTCCGCATTTGTTATTAGTTGATTTATGTCCTTGTATTGTCTTGAGCCTATGGAACGGCTATTGAAATGCATTTGTGTTGTGTATAAACTTGGGCTTGAATGAGAAAAATAATAAAGCCAAATGGCTGGAAAATTAGGTAAACACAAAGGGCATGCTGCCCAAATTTACGCTCGAGGACTAGAGAAATATACTTGCGACTTGAGTAAGGGTTAAGAGTGATTACCACTTGAACTATCTAGGATATTTGTGTCTTCTTTTACCGAGGTATATAAGTAAGGATTGGGCCGAACTTGTACCCTTGAGAAATACAACTATGACTACTAGGAATACGTTTTCCTTATACTTACGACTCAAATGGCATTTCCAAGTATAAATGTTATAAAGTTATATAATTTGAAAAGCGAGCGAGTGTTTCACGAATATTCTCCAAGTGAATTTCCATGTCTTGATTCTTATTGAATGAAACGTCTAAGTTTCGAACCTTAGTCGATTTTTAAAGTTCTGAAACAAAGTTTTATCGCAGATTTGGAGTCCGAACCCGGAGTATAACCCAGACGTGATTACTAGGGGCACTTCATTTTGGTGAGTGCTTTCAAATACCGAATTGAACTTGATACTTGTATTTGATACGTGACCAATGTGATTACATGTTGTATACGTGAATTGTTAGGGCAAGAGTGTACTTTATCGCACTTTCCCTTACGTGACATATCCTTGTTTATTGTTGCAATTGATTTGACATACTTGTTATGAGGTGCGCACTTCCTGGAATTCCAGAAACCCTGCGGCATGTTATTCGAGTCGAGCCGGCAAGGGCTTGGTCGATTGGGTAACAAACCCTGGGTCTCATGTTTATCAAGTGGATTGATATTTTCTCGACTAATCGGTATACTCGAGTATTACCACCCATGTTTATTGAGGATTTTGGGCCCAGTAGGGGGTGTGAATGGTGGACGGAGAGTAGTGTAAGTGGTGCTCTACTGGATTGGTTCCTTTACCTGAAAGTTGACGGAGTGTCAACTATTACGTGATCAAGCTCCTGATGATGAAATGGGAAGTTGGCTCCTGAGAGCCATCCGTATCCTTATGCTTTGGAATGATTTGTTTATTGGATTATTGTTTCTTGTGAAAACTTTTACACTCGCTCATTTTGAGATTGCTACTTGACGTGTTATTGCTCACTTTTATGAACTCTTCATGCTCGTTACTTTGCTATATCGAAAACTTGTACTTAGAAATAATGGTCAATTTGCTATTTGGAACCTCACTGGGCTTTTAGCTCATTCCACTCCATTTGTTTTCCTTTCAGGGGTACGACCGAGGCGTGAGATATGTAAAGACTAGCGTAGACTAGTTGTTTTTGACTTTTGACTTGTACTCGCGCTATTACTCGAATAGAATGTTTTGTATCTGGATTGTATACACTTTGAACCAGTTTGGGTATATTGAGGTTTTGTATCTTGATTGTGCATCAATGTAAATTATAAGCTTGAATTGTGATGTTATTTATGGTCTATGGATGTATGCATGTAATACGAGTGAGTGAGTCCTGGCGAGAGTTGGGCAGACGGTCCGCCGAACCCTTTGGTACGCCTTAGTGGGAGGTGGGGTCGTCACAAATATACACTCCAAATTTCTCAAGAACTAACTTATACTAGAAACATGATTTAAAAACTATATTTACTTATAAAAATCTCAAAAAAAGCAATATAATAGGGTTTCATGAAGAAAATGCATGCAAGAAAAGAAAATAACATATTATGAGATAAAGAAAATTTGCGGGTCCTCACACTCTCTCCCCCTTAAAGAAATTTTGTCCTCAAAATTTTCTTATCAACGGAATCTATCAAAATCTAAGGTAACCAACGGATCGTACCTTCTACGTCCTCAGATGAGTCAGGGACCTGAGAGTGCTCTAAAGAATATACTCGAGCCAGTACCTTCACTCCAGCCCCTTCCTTTTCCGACTGTCCAAGGTTGGTCTTAGTTGGTTGCTGGGTCCCTTTTTCTTTTCGTAATTGAACTGGGCAGTCAGCAATCCGATGATCGGCACTTCCGCAGCGCAGACATTTTCCCTCTTTCTTCCAACAATTTGCCTCCGTATGATTTGGCCCTCTGCAATATCTACAAGGACCACGAGTAGCAGAGACCGGTCCCCCCTGAGAGACATCACGCGACATCCCGGTTGTCGTACTCCCCCGTTTCCCTTTCCAATCTTAGGGTGTGTACTTGTACCCGCTTGCTCGGAGCTACTCCTAGGAAAGCCTCTTTTCTTGGCTTGGAATTCTTTCACCTGTAGCCTCGCATTTTCAACCCGCTGGACTTTCTCCACAGTATCACTAAAGGCACTAAGTTGGGCTACAGCCAGGTCCTTCTGAATCTCAACGTTTAATCCCTGGACAAAACGTCTTATCCGTCTTTGTTCGGTTACAATTAATTCGGGCACAAACTTAGATAACCGAGTAAATTGACTCTCATACTCAGCCACGGTCTGAGTTCCTTGGCGAAGCCGAATGAATTCATCTTCCTTTTTTTCTTGGATTAGAAGAGGGAAAAACTTGGTGTTGAATTCCCTCATGAAATTCGCCCATGTCCTCGGGGTTTGTTTTCTTTTCCATTTCAGTCTAATGATATTCCACCAAGATCGGGCTGCTCCCTCCAGTTGGAAGACAGCGAAGGTCACTTGTCTCTCCTCAGTATAATGTAACGCAGCAAAAATATCGATCATCTTCTCCAGCCACCTCTCAGCCACGTCAGGGTCTGGTCCTCCAAGGAATTTTGGTGGAGAGAACTTCTGAAATCTTTCAAGGGCTCTATCCTCGACCTCTATATGGTTACTAGAATTTCTAGGTTGAGGATTAGGGTTTTGGCCCTGGTGTTCCAATACATGGGCTAGTAGATCAGTCATGCGCTGGATAGCAGCGGCTACTTGAGCATTTGGGTCAACCCTAGGTTCAGGATTTGGTTCAGACGTGGTGTCCCTAGTACCCCTGTCAGTCGTGGGTTGCCTAATTCCATGCCTATAGACACCAAATTTTTAGGGTTTTTTTTTTGTTTACTATTTTTTTATTTATTTACTTTTAGTCTTTATTTTTATTTTTTGTTTTAGAATTATCCAAAAGAAAAATCATTCAAAAAATATGCTTTATTTCTTGTAGATTTGAATTTACTGTTATTTACTCAAAAAAAAAAAAACGGAAGCCTCGCGCCCGTGCTTCCTCCTTCGTACGAAGGATGTAAACTAGAAAATGGTGCAGAAGAGGAAAAATGGCAGCGACATTTTGGTGCATTATTTCTCACTCATTTTTTTACATCTCTCCAAAAAAGAACATTGCCAGCTCACTCCATGATCCCTAGCTGGAATATTCCAGAACAAAAACCATCAACAGCTCCCAAATGCAAGGAAAAAATGCAGCTTCATCCCATCGTTGCTCCGAGGGTTTTAGGGACCTGGGGTCCCTATAAATAGTATAAGGAGCAGCGGACAGCAGGCAGGGGTGTGAAGGCTAAAAAGGGTTTTAGGCGAGTGACGGCTGGGGTTTAAGAAAATGACGGCTAGAAAGACTAGGGTTTGGCGGAGAAGGGAGCTAAGGGTAAGGTTGGCGGCTGAAAGGGGTGGAGAGCTGAGAGCGAAGTCTGATGAAGTTGACGGCTAGAAAATCCAGAGATAGAGCTGAGAGAGGGAGAGACCGAGGGAGTAGCAGATAGGAAAAGAAAATGATGAAGGAGAGTAGCGGAAAAAAAAAAAGAAAAGAGCTTTCGGGTCAGGAAAAACTGAAAAAAGCAAAAGAAAAGAACGAGAGGGATAGACCGAGAGCTTTGGAAGGAAGAAAGGGCAGCCCAACAAGCTAAGTAAGAGGGAGTTGCAATTGGACAAAAGCCTGGAGATTTCTGGCCAAACAGAAAAGAAGGAAAGGAGCTGCTACTCGAGTTTTTGCTGCTAAAAATCCATCAGTCTTGCTTCTGTCCTGGAGAATTGCTTCTGTAATGGGTTATTTTGGTTGGGAATGCTTCGGAATTAGTTGTTGAGGTCTTCTGATGAATTGTATCCCTATTTCTTAGCTTTCGGATGGCTTTAGAATTACTGGATTTGGGCTTAGGTAGCCTGATTTATGATGTTTACACCAGAATGCAATTTGTGAATCTGTTTTTGCAGTTCTGGTGTAGTAGATTGCATTTTTTACATGGTTACACTCGAAACTGGGCTGAGTGACCTTCTGTAATATTGTAGCCCTATCTCTTAGCTTCGAAACGGTGTATCTTTCAGCTCCATCCGATAATCGTAGTGCCATTGGTACCAAAATTGCAAAATGATGTCAAAAACTATTTTTTTTGGGTTAACACTTAACTCCATTTCCGGATTTTTCTGGTTTCCTCTAATGCTTATGTATGCTTATGGAGCCCTATTTTGGTAGTATGTGGAATTGGTTTATGACTTGTAATCGAGTCTTATTGTGCTTATTTGAATATTTTAGGGCTTGACTTTCATTTCCGGACTTTTCCCTAGCTTGAATTGTACTTGTACTACTTGGAGCTTACGGAACGGCTATTGAATGAACTTATTTTGTGTGTGACTTTGGAACTGGATGAGAAAAATAATGAAGCCATAAATGGCTGGAAATAGGAAAATACAAAGGGCGTGCTGCCCAAATTTTCGCTCGAGGGCTAAGTTTCTATTTCAACTTGTATATTTTCGTTTGGCAAATACTATGCCCGTTTTCCATCTTAAAACATGATACCTTTTCCATTTGAACCTTCAAATGTTTATTTACTACTTCGTACCAAAATATCGAGGTATGACCTAAGGTTTTCTCAGTCAAGACATGTAGGCCATAATACCTACTTGAATGTATATCGATTTTGAACCACACACACGATTCTGAAAAATAATATTTCTGAGCCTATCTAGTTGGATTCCGACTTGACTTTGATTCAAGTGTTTTCCATTGGAACTGTTATAACCCTTTGAGTTTGGTTTATGACACCCTAGTTATTTCCGTCCACAGATCCAAATGGTTGTTTTTCACTTTAAAGTCACCTTTATCCGTTGTACTCGTAACTAGTCGAGTTCCTTGATTCCACTTACTTGTTTTGCTAGATGAATTGTAATATTCTTTCTCGTTGAATCATAGGTTTTCTCGGTGACCGAGGGTAAGATCCGATAGGACATTTTGGACGTTATTTAGCATAATTCGGTGAGTGTTCCTTGTTTGTTGTATTTTCTTGACTTCATGGCTTGTATTAGTGTTTGATAACGTGTTAAGTGCTTTTGATGATTTCCAAAACGAGTTTTCTAGGCGAGTGTGTACTTTATCGCACTCAGCCTAAATGATTGTGAACTTTTCAATGATTGAAAGATTGAAATGTTACTTGTGCATGAATGTAAGCCTTTTGGCTGAACTGGCCACTGCCCCTTGTTACCGATCGACTCGAGCCAGAAGCGGACTCGGTCGGGCGATATGGTGACCTGGGTGAACGTTTGGTATACTCGAGTATTACCTTATAGGTTGGTGGAGGTTGGTGGAGCCTGGCCAATGTCCAGGAAAGGGTGAATGAAATGAACGAACGAACGAACGAACGAGAGTTTTATGTATGAACGAAAAATGCATTTTCAAATGAATGAAGGAAAGGGGAATGACAGGAGAACGAACGAACGAACGAACGAACGAACGAACGAACGTATCCTTTTCATGTATGGTTTATTGTAAATGTTGTAACTGTTTCTTGACTTATCGTTTGATTTATGACTTGATTCTATGTTCGGAACCTCACTGAGCTTTTAGCTCATCCCTTTAGTTTTGTTTTCCTTAACAGGGGAAGGCGAGCAAGGGCGAGAGCTCTGTACCGACTGGTTGGGTCTAGTTTTGGTTTTATTTTGGTTCTCGCCCTAGTGCTTGGCACGGGCTGGTTGTATGGTGACTTGAGAACTTTTGTATTCTCGACGGTTGTACTTTTTTCTGAGATAGCAATGTATATAAGCTTTGTTTTAAGTTTTGGATCCTCGTTTTGCCCTTTCTTGTGGTTCTATTTCTGATTTGTGTGAGTGAACGACTGAGTCCCGGCGAGAGCTGGGCAGGCCGCCCGCCGAACCCTTTGGTTCGCCTTAGGGGGAGGTGGGGCTATCACAGTTGGTATCAGAGCCTGCTTCGCGTGGTCTCTGCGCCGAGTGAGCCTGGACTAAGTGGTGCATGAGTATAAAGGACTTAGTGCTCATTTGAGCTTAAGCTATGAATTGTGAATGTTATAGGCCTTAAATCTCTCTCATGGTATTTGAGGACCATAGATAGGTATGTCGGGTAGGAATTTCGATTGTAGATGGTTTACTCTTGGGACTGGCCAGCTTGAGATGTGAATTGTCTTATTTCGAATTCTCGTGCCCGAGTACTTTAGCGTTGAGGCGATGCTCAGTATTTGAGATTCGCATTTTGGGAAATGAACAGGCTTGGTCTGGCTAGAATGATTTCAAGAGTCCAATGGACATCTAGTGGGATAGAAAGTGACGTGAGAGACCGGACGGGGTTAACATGGTGTGGGGCAGCGTATCCCTTTTCTTTTGATGCACCCATATATGGCTACTACATGACGTTAGCATGTGAATTCGTGTATATATTATCTGTCAAACTGGATATGTATGTGTGATATGTATTTGTGTATTTGATTATCTGCCTCCTTGATCTGGCGTGTTATGTGCGTATATGTTTACTTGTGTATTTGGTATGCTGGAATTGGTGCTTAGACAATTTACTGTGATTATTCACTAAAATTACCTTTTGGGGAAAAGAAAAGAAAAGAGAGAGGGAAAAACATATCTATGGACGGGAGACGTAGTCGTGGACGTGGTCGAGGCCGGGGAACTGAGCGGACCCCGGAATCAAGAGGAGAAAGGGAAACGTCAGCCGAGCAAGGGCAGGGATCAAGAGCTGCGACTGGAGAGCAAATGGCAACGGCAATGCAACAGATGACGGATATCTTGGCAAGACTGGTGGATCAACAAGGCCAAATACCCGTAAACCAAAATCGAAAACCTGAGATGGGCGAGGATAAGGCTCTTGAAAGGTTCCAAAAATTTGCTCCGCCAAAATTCCTTGGAGGGCCCGATCCGGACGTGGCTGAACAATGGATAGAAACCATGGTTAATATCTTCACAGCCCTAAACTACACTGAGCAAAGGCAAGTGAACTTTGCAGTATTTCAATTTGAGGGACCGGCCCGATCATGGTGGAACGTAATGAGAGCAAAGTGGGAAAGAGAACAGACCATCTGGTTATGGGCAAACTTCATAAGAGAATTTAACGAGAAGTACCTTCCACCTTTAGTCCAAGAAAGGAGGGAGGAGGAGTTTATTGGGTTACGCCAGGGAACGTTAAGTGTGGCCGAATATGAAGCAAAATTTACAAGATTATCCAAGTTTGCTTCTGAACTGGTAGCCACTGAACGGCGCAGAGTAAGACGGTTTATACAGGGACTGAATTTGGACATCCAAGAGGCGTTAGCCGCGGCGCAAGTGAATACCTTTACGGAAGCCCTTGAGAAGGCTCAACGAATCGAGAATGCAAAGGCACAAGTAAAAGCCTCCCAAACTCGGAAAAGAGGTGCAGTTGGTAGTGTGATTGAAGAACCTCCTAGTGAATCAATAGCACCTTCTAAAATGCAGAAAGTGAACTTTTTGTCCTACCCGCCATGGACAGTAGGGGCGGGAAATGAAAGGTCTACCAAAGGAAGCCAAACCGGACAGGGGGAGACTTCTCCAGAAAGCCAAAAGATGGCTTCCTACTTGACTTGTAGCTATTGCGGAAAGGCCAATCATACTGAGAACGATTGTTGGCGGAAAGGGCGGAAGTGCTTGATTTGTGGGAGTGGTGAGCACCAAGTTAGCAACTGTCCGAGGAGACAGTCACGCGGAGGTAGTATTCCGCAACAGGAAGGAGCTAAAGCAAAACAAGCAAATGAAAGAGGGAACCGAACTAGTGGGCCAGCAAAAGTGTACGCGTTAGGCAACCAAACAGTTCCGGACTCGTCTGAGGCAAATGAAGGTAAAATTTCGAGGGCGAAATTTTTTTAAAGGGGGAGAGGGTGTGAGGACCCGAAAATTTACCGAATTTCTAGGCTTTATTTTATTTAATTTCACACTTTGATACCTTTTCTTTATTAGAAAATTCCCCAGATAATTTTTATGAGCAAAATATAGTTTTTAAATCATTTTTCTAGTATAAGTTAGTTCATGTGAAATTAAGAGTGTATATCGAATGTGGGACCCGCTAGTGCGAAATGTTCGGAAAAAATTCGGCCAATTAGGTTAAGTTTTGGACACCGAATTTATTTTACCAAGTGCTAAGAGATAATTAAAGGTTGTTATATGGATGAGAGTGGAGAGACAAAAGGATAGCCAAGCATTAATGAGAGTGACAAGTGTCACTTTGTGATTTGGTTAGACTTTGACCTTTGGACCAACTTTACCAATAAATCAAAATTGACCAAAAACATCTTCATTCTTCTAGCATCTTGGCCGAATTCTTGAGGAGGAAAAACAAGAAGAAAGCCTTCAACTCCAACTCCATTTCTTGCTCAATCTTGTGAATCAACCGTTAAAATTTCAAATTCCTCCACAAAAGTCACTTGTTTAGGAAGATTGAAGGTAGTGGTGGAGTGATTGGAGAAGGGAAAGGACTAAGCCATCACCTTTCTTGAGATTTCAAGGTATCATGTCTAGCAATCCTTTCTTTGTTCTTAATAATGTTTAATTAGTGACTTGTGTTAGTCATAGAGTTGGATTTGTGCAAGGTTTTGTGACTTTTGGTGAAGATTGGTGAATTTTCATAATTATTCATGATTTTTCTGTTTTAATATGATTCATATGTTGTGGCCATGGATGATGACTGTATATGATCTAAAATGAAGCTAGAGGATGTAAATTGTGGTTAATTGCGGAAAATTTCCGCATTGAACGGAAATTTAAGAAGTTAGGGTTCCAATTTTCACCATTCTGCCCGGCACTGTTTCACCTAGTTAGAGGCCGAATTCGCCTTGGGTTAAAACATGAAAGTTGTATGGAATGATATTTTAGAGATGCCTGCAAAATTTCAGGTCAATCGGAGCAACGTAACTTGAGAAAAGATGGAATTACCCTTGCTGCCCTGGTTTTACCCGAATTTGAGAATTGCTTCTGTAATGGGTTATTTTGGTTGGGAATGCTTCGGAATTAGTTGTTGAGGTCTTCTGATGAATTGTATCCCTATTTCTTAGCTTTCGGATGGCTTTAGAATTACTGGATTTGGGCTTAGGTAGCCTGATTTATGATGTTTACACCAGAATGCAATTTGTGAATCTGTTTTTGCAGTTCTGGTGTAGTAGATTGCATTTTTTACATGGTTACACTCGAAACTGGGCTGAGTGACCTTCTGTAATATTGTAGCCCTATCTCTTAGCTTCGAAACGGTGTATCTTTCAGCTCCATCCGATAATCGTAGTGCCATTGGTACCAAAACTGCAAAATGATGTCAAAAACTATTTTTTTTGGGTTAACACTTAACTCCATTTCCGGATTTTTCTGGTTTCCTCTAATGCTTATGTATGCTTATGGAGCCCTATTTTGGTAGTATGTGGAATTGGTTTATGACTTGTAATCGAGTCTTATTGTGCTTATTTGAATATTTTAGGGCTTGACTTTCATTTCCGGACTTTTCCCTAGCTTGAATTGTACTTGTACTACTTGGAGCTTACGGAACGGCTATTGAATGAACTTATTTTGTGTGTGACTTTGGAACTGGATGAGAAAAATAATGAAGCCATAAATGGCTGGAAATAGGAAAATGCAAAGGGCGTGCTGCCCAAATTTTCGCTCGAGGGCTAAGTTTCTATTTCAACTTGTATATTTTCGTTTGGCAAATACTATGCCCGTTTTCCATCTTAAAACATGATACCTTTTCCATTTGAACCTTCATGTTTATTTACTACTTCATACCAAAATATCGAGGTATGACCTAAGGTTTTCTCAGTCAAGACATGTAGGCCATAATACCTACTTGAATGTATATCGATTTTGAACCACACACACGATTCTGAAAAATAATATTTCTGAGCCTATCTAGTTGGATTCCGACTTGACTTTGATTCAAGTGTTTTCCATTGGAACTGTTATAACCCTTTGAGTTTGGTTTATGACACCCTAGTTATTTCCGTCCACAGATCCAAATGGTTGTTTTTCACTTTAAAGTCACCTTTATCCGTTGTACTCGTAACTAGTCGAGTTCCTTGATTCCACTTACTTGTTTTGCTAGATGAATTGTAATATTCTTTCTCGTTGAATCATAGGTTTTCTCGGTGACCGAGGGTAAGATCCGATAGGACATTTTGGACGTTATTTAGCATAATTCGGTGAGTGTTCCTTGTTTGTTGTATTTTCTTGACTTCATGGCTTGTATTAGTGTTTGATAACGTGTTAAGTGCTTTTGATGATTTCCAAAACGAGTTTTCTAGGCGAGTGTGTACTTTATCGCACTCAGCCTAAATGATTGTGAACTTTTCAATGATTGAAAGATTGAAATGTTACTTGTGCATGAATGTAAGCCTTTTGGCTGAACTGTCCACTGCCCCTTGTTACCGATCGACTCGAGCCAGAAGCGGACTCGGTCGGGCGATATGGTGACCTGGGTGAACGTTTGGTATACTCGAGTATTACCTTATAGGTTGGTGGAGGTTGGTGGAGCCTGGCCAATGTCCAGGAAAGGGTGAATGAAATGAACGAACGAACGAACGAACGAGAGTTTTATGTATGAACGAAAAATGCATTTTCAAATGAATGAAGGAAAGGGGAATGACAGGAGAACGAACGAATGAACGAACGAACGTATCCTTTTCGTGTATGGTTTATTGTAAATGTTGTAACTCTTTCTTGACTTATCGTTTGATTTATGACTTGATTCTATGTTCGGAACCTCACTGAGCTTTTAGCTCATCCCTTTAGTTTTGTTTTCCTTAACAGGGGAAGGCGAGCAAGGGCGAGAGCTCTGTACCGACTGGCTGGTTCTAGTTTTGGTTTTATTTTGGTTCTCGCCCTAGTGCTTGGCACGGGCTGGTTGTATGGTGACTTGAGAACTTTTGTATTCTCGACCGTTGTACTTTTTTCTGAGATAGCAATGTATATAAGCTTTGTTTTAAGTTTTGGATCCTCGTTTTGCCCTTTCTTGTGGTTCTATTTCTGATTTGTGTGAGTGAACGACTGAGTCCCGGCGAGAGCTGGGCAGGCCGCCCGCCGAACCCTTTGGTTCGCCTTAGGGGGAGGTGGGGCTGTCACAGTTGGTATCAGAGCCTGCTTCGCGTGGTCTCTGCGCCGAGTGAGCCTGGACTAAGTGGTGCATGAGTATAAAGGACTTAGTGCTCATTTGAGCATAAGCTATGAATTGTGAATGTTATAGGCCTTAAATCTCTCTCATGGTATTTGAGGACCATAGATAGGTATGTCGGGTAGGAATTTCGATTGTAGATCATTTACTCTTGGGACTGGCCAGCTCGAGATGTGAATTGTCTTATTTCGAATTCTCGTGCCCGAGTACTTTAGCGTTGAGGCGATGCTCAGTATTTGAGATTCGCATTTTGGGAAATGAACAGGCTTGGTCTGGCTAGAATGATTTCAAGAGTCCAATGGACATCTAGTGGGATAGAAAGTGACGTGAGAGACCGGACGGGGTTAACATGGTGTGGGGCAGCGTATCCCTTTTCTTTTGATGCACCCATATATGGCTACTACATGACGTTAGCATGTGAATTCGTGTATATATTATCTGTCAAACTGGATATGTATGTGTGATATGTATTTGTGTATTTGATTATCTGCCTCCTTGATCTGGCGTGTTATGTGCGTATATGTTTACTTGTTATTTGGTATGCTGGAATTGGTGCTTAGACAATTTACTGTGATTATTCACTAAAATTACCTTTTGGGGAAAAGAAAAGACAAGAGAGAGGGAAAAACATATCTATGGACGGGAGACGTAGTCGTGGAAGTGGTCGAGGCCGGGGAACTGAGCGGACCCCGGAATCAAGAGGAGAAAGGGAAACGTCAGCCGAGCAAGGGCAGGGATCAAGAGCTGCGACTGGAGAGCAAATGGCAACGGCAATGCAACAGATGACGGATATCTTGGCAAGACTGGTGGATCAACAAGGCCAAATACCCGTAAACCAAAATCGAAACCCTGAGATGGGCGAGGATAAGGCTCTTGAAAGGTTCCAAAAATTTGCTCCGCCAAAATTCCTTGGAGGGCCCGATCCGGACGTGGCTGAACAATGGATAGAAACCATGGTTAATATCTTCACAGCCCTAAACTACACTGAGCAAAGGCAAGTGAACTTTGCAGTATTTCAATTTGAGGGACCGGCCCGATCATGGTGGAACGTAATTAGAGCAAAGTGGGAAAGAGAACAGACCATCTGGTTATGGGCAAACTTCATAAGAGAATTTAACGAGAAGTACCTTCCACCTTTAGTCCAAGAAAGGAGGGTGGAGGAGTTTATTGGGTTACGCCAGGGAACGTTAAGTGTGGCCGAATATGAAACAAAATTTACAAGATTATCCAAGTTTGCTTCTGAACTGGTAGACACTGAACGGCGCAGAGTAAGACGGTTTATACAGGGACTGAATTTGGAAATCCAAGAGGCGTTAGCCGAGGCGCAAGTGAATACCTTTACGGAGGCCCTTGAGAAGGCTCAACGAATCGAGAATGCAAAGGCACAAGTAAAAGCCTCCCAAACTCGGAAAAGAGGTGCAGTTGGTAGTGTGATTGAAGAACCTCCTAGTGAATCAATAGCACCTTCTAAAATGCAGAAAGTGAACTTTTTGTCCTACCCGCCATGGACAGTAGGGGCGGGAAATGAAAGGTCTACCAAAGGAAGCCAAACCGGACAGGGGGAGACTTCTCCAGAAAGCCAAAAGATGGCTTCCTACTTGACTTGTAGCTATTGCGGAAAGGCCAATCATACTGAGAACGATTGTTGGCGGAAAGGGCGGAAGTGCTTGATTTGTGGGAGTGGTGAGCACCAAGTTAGCAACTGTCCGAGGAGACAGTCACGCGGAGGTAGTATTCCGCAACTGGAAGGAGCTAAAGCAAAACAAGCAAATGAAAGAGGGAACCGAACTAGTGGGCCAGCAAAAGTGTGCGCGTTAGGCAACCAAACAGTTCCGGACTCGTCTGAGGCAAATGAAGGTAAAATTTCGAGGGCGAAATTTTTTTTAAGGGGGAGAGGGTGTGAGGACCCGAAAATTTACCGAATTTCTAGGCTTTATTTTATTTAATTTCACACTTTGATACCTTTTCTTTATTAGAAAATTCCCCAGATAATTTTTATGAGCAAAATATAGTTTTTAAATCATTTTTCTAGTATAAGTTAGTTCATGTGAAATTAAGAGTGTATATCGAATGTGGGACCCGCTAGTGCGAAATGTTCGGAAAAAATTCGGCCAATTAGGTTAAGTTTTGGACACCGAATTTATTTTACCAAGTGCTAAGAGATAATTAAAGGTTGTTATATGGATGAGAGTGGAGAGACAAAAGGATAGCCAAGCATTAATGAGAGTGACAAGTGTCACTTTGTGATTTGGTTAGACTTTGACCTTTGGACCAACTTTACCAGTAAATCAAAATTGACCAAAAACATCTTCATTCTTCTAGCATCTTGGCCGAATTCTTGAGGAGGAAAAACAAGAAGAAAGCCTTCAACTCCAACTCCATTTCTTGCTCAATCTTGTGAATCAACCGTTAAAATTTCAAATTCCTCCACAAAAGTCACTTGTTTAGGAAGATTGAAGGTAGTGGTGGAGTGATTGGAGAAGGGAAAGGACTAAGCCATCACCTTTCTTGAGATTTCAAGGTATCATGTCTAGCAATCCTTTCTTTGTTCTTAATAATGTTTAATTAGTGACTTGTGTTAGTCATAGAGTTGGATTTGTGCAAGGTTTTGTGACTTTTGGTGAAGATTGGTGAATTTTCATAATTATTCATGATTTTTCTGTTTTAATATGATTCATATGTTGTGGCCATGGATGATGACTGTATATGATCTAAAATGAAGCTAGAGGATGTAAATTGTGGTTAATTGCGGAAAATTTCCGCATTGAACGGAAATTTAAGAAGTTAGGGTTCCAATTTTCACCATTCTGCCCGGCACTGTTTCACCTAGTTAGAGGCCGAATTCGCCTTGGGTTAAAACATGAAAGTTGTATGGAATGATATTTTAGAGATGCCTGCAAAATTTCAGGTCAATCGGAGCAACGTAACTTGAGAAAAGATGGAATTACCCTTGCTGCCCTGGTTTTACCCGAATTTGAGAATTGCTTCTGTAATGGGTTATTTTGGTTGGGAATGCTTCGGAATTAGTTGTTGAGGTCTTCTGATGAATTGTATCCCTATTTCTTAGCTTTCGGATGGCTTTAGAATTACTGGATTTGGGCTTAGGTAGCCTGATTTATGATGTTTACACCAGAATGCAATTTGTGAATCTGTTTTTGCAGTTCTGGTGTAGTAGATTGCATTTTTTACATGGTTACACTCGAAACTGGGCTGAGTGACCTTCTGTAATATTGTAGCCCTATCTCTTAGCTTCGAAACGGTGTATCTTTCAGCTCCATCCGATAATCGTAGTGCCATTGGTACCAAAACTGCAAAATGATGTCAAAAACTATTTTTTTTGGGTTAACACTTAACTCCATTTCCGGATTTTTCTGGTTTCCTCTAATGCTTATGTATGCTTATGGAGCCCTATTTTGGTAGTATGTGGAATTGGTTTATGACTTGTAATCGAGTCTTATTGTGCTTATTTGAATATTTTAGGGCTTGACTTTCATTTCCGGACTTTTCCCTAGCTTGAATTGTACTTGTACTACTTGGAGCTTACGGAACGGCTATTGAATGAACTTATTTTGTGTGTGACTTTGGAACTGGATGAGAAAAATAATGAAGCCATAAATGGCTGGAAATAGGAAAATGCAAAGGGCGTGCTGC
This sequence comes from Coffea arabica, assembly GCF_036785885.1. NCBI lineage: Eukaryota > Viridiplantae > Streptophyta > Magnoliopsida > Gentianales > Rubiaceae > Coffea > Coffea arabica. The sequence continues at coordinate 39,379,416 of NC_092321.1, forward strand.
CCAAATTTTCGCTCGAGGGCTAAGTTTCTATTTCAACTTGTATATTTTCGTTTGGCAAATACTATGCCCGTTTTCCATCTTAAAACATGATACCTTTTCCATTTGAACCTTCATGTTTATTTACTACTTCATACCAAAATATCGAGGTATGACCTAAGGTTTTCTCAGTCAAGACATGTAGGCCATAATACCTACTTGAATGTATATCGATTTTGAACCACACACACGATTCTGAAAAATAATATTTCTGAGCCTATCTAGTTGGATTCCGACTTGACTTTGATTCAAGTGTTTTCCATTGGAACTGTTATAACCCTTTGAGTTTGGTTTATGACACCCTAGTTATTTCCGTCCACAGATCCAAATGGTTGTTTTTCACTTTAAAGTCACCTTTATCCGTTGTACTCGTAACTAGTCGAGTTCCTTGATTCCACTTACTTGTTTTGCTAGATGAATTGTAATATTCTTTCTCGTTGAATCATAGGTTTTCTCGGTGACCGAGGGTAAGATCCGATAGGACATTTTGGACGTTATTTAGCATAATTCGGTGAGTGTTCCTTGTTTGTTGTATTTTCTTGACTTCATGGCTTGTATTAGTGTTTGATAACGTGTTAAGTGCTTTTGATGATTTCCAAAACGAGTTTTCTAGGCGAGTGTGTACTTTATCGCACTCAGCCTAAATGATTGTGAACTTTTCAATGATTGAAAGATTGAAATGTTACTTGTGCATGAATGTAAGCCTTTTGGCTGAACTGGCCACTGCCCCTTGTTACCGATCGACTCGAGCCAGAAGCGGACTCGGTCGGGCGATATGGTGACCTGGGTGAACGTTTGGTATACTCGAGTATTACCTTATAGGTTGGTGGAGGTTGGTGGAGCCTGGCCAATGTCCAGGAAAGGGTGAATGAAATGAACGAACGAACGAACGAACGAGAGTTTTATGTATGAACGAAAAATGCATTTTCAAATGAATGAAGGAAAGGGGAATGACAGGAGAACGAACGAATGAACGAACGAACGTATCCTTTTCGTGTATGGTTTATTGTAAATGTTGTAACTGTTTCTTGACTTATCGTTTGATTTATGACTTGATTCTATGTTCGGAACCTCACTGAGCTTTTAGCTCATCCCTTTAGTTTTGTTTTCCTTAACAGGGGAAGGCGAGCAAGGGCGAGAGCTCTGTACCGACTGGCTGGTTCTAGTTTTGGTTTTATTTTGGTTCTCGCCCTAGTGCTTGGCACGGGCTGGTTGTAGGGTGACTTGAGAACTTTTGTATTCTCGACGGTTGTACTTTTTTCTGAGATAGCAATGTATATAAGCTTTGTTTTAAGTTTTGGATCCTCGTTTTGCCCTTTCTTGTGGTTCTATTTCTGATTTGTGTGAGTGAACGACTGAGTCCCGGCGAGAGCTGGGCAGGCCGCCCGCCGAACCCTTTGGTTCGCCTTAGGGGGAGGTGGGGCTGTCACAGTTGGTATCAGAGCCTGCTTCGCGTGGTCTCTGCGCCGAGTGAGCCTGGACTAAGTGGTGCATGAGTATAAAGGACTTAGTGCTCATTTGAGCATAAGCTATGAATTGTGAATGTTATAGGCCTTAAATCTCTCTCATGGTATTTGAGGACCATAGATAGGTATGTCGGGTAGGAATTTCGATTGTAGATCGTTTACTCTTGGGACTGGCCAGCTCGAGATGTGAATTGTCTTATTTCGAATTCTCGTGCCCGAGTACTTTAGCGTTGAGGCGATGCTCAGTATTTGAGATTCGCATTTTGGGAAATGAACAGGCTTGGTCTGGCTAGAATGATTTCAAGAGTCCAATGGACATCTAGTGGGATAGAAAGTGACGTGAGAGACCGGACGGGGTTAACATGGTGTGGGGCAGCGTATCCCTTTTCTTTTGATGCACCCATATATGGCTACTACATGACGTTAGCATGTGAATTCGTGTATATATTATCTGTCAAACTGGATATGTATGTGTGATATGTATTTGTGTATTTGATTATCTGCCTCCTTGATCTGGCGTGTTATGTGCGTATATGTTTACTTGTGTATTTGGTATGCTGGAATTGGTGCTTAGACAATTTACTGTGATTATTCAGTAAAATTACCTTTTGGGGAAAAGAAAAGAATAGAGAGAGGGAAAAACATATCTATGGACGGGAGACGTAGTCGTGGGCGTGGTCGAGGCCGGGGAACTGAGCGGACCCCGGAATCAAGAGGAGAAAGGGAAACGTCAGCCGAGCAAGGGCAGGGATCAAGAGCTGCGACTGGAGACCAAATGGCAACGGCAATGCAACAGATGAAGGATATCTTGGCAAGACTGGTGGATCAACAAGGCCAAATACCCGTAAACCAAAATCGAAACCCTGAGATGGGCGAGGATAAGGCTCTTGAAAGGTTCCAAAAATTTGCTCCGCCAAAATTCCTTGGAGGGCCCGATCCGGACGTGGCTGAACAATGGATAGAAACCATGGTTAATATCTTCACAGCCCTAAACTACACTGAGCAAAGGCAAGTGAACTTTGCAGTATTTCAATTTGAGGGACCGGCCCGATCATGGTGGAACGTAATTAGAGCAAAGTGGGAAAGAGAACAGACCATCTGGTTATGGGCAAACTTCATAAGAGAATTTAACGAGAAGTACCTTCCACCTTTAGTCCAAGAAAGGAGGGAGGAGGAGTTTATTGGGTTACGCCAGGGAACGTTAAGTGTGGCCGAATATGAAACAAAATTTACAAGATTATCCAAGTTTGCTTCTGAACTGGTAGCCACTGAACGGCGCAGAGTAAGACGGTTTATACAGGGACTGAATTTGGACATCCAAGAGGCGTTAGCCGCGGCGCAAGTGAATACCTTTACGGAGGCCCTTGAGAAGGCTCAACGAATCGAGAATGCAAAGGCACAAGTAAAAGCCTCCCAAACTCGGAAAAGAGGTGCAGTTGGTAGTGTGATTGAAGAACCTCCTAGTGAATCAATAGCACCTTCTAAAATGCAGAAAGTGAACTTTTTGTCCTACCCGCCATGGACAGTAGGGGCGGGAAATGAAAGGTCTACCAAAGGAAGCCAAACCGGACAGGGGGAGACTTCTCCAGAAAGCCAAAAGATGGCTTCCTACTTGACTTGTAGCTATTGCGGAAAGGCCAATCATACTGAGAACGATTGTTGGCGGAGAGGGCGGAAGTGCTTGATTTGTGGGAGTGGTGAGCACCAAGTTAGCAACTGTCCGAGGAGACAGTCACGCGGAGGTAGTATTCCGCAACAGGAAGGAGCTAAAGCAAAACAAGCAAATGAAAGAGGGAACCGAACTAGTGGGCCAGCAAAAGTGTGCGCGTTAGGCAACCAAACAGTTCCGGACTCGTCTGAGGCAAATGAAGGTAAAATTTCGAGGGCGAAATTTTTTTTAAGGGGGAGAGGGTGTGAGGACCCGAAAATTTACCGAATTTCTAGGCTTTATTTTATTTAATTTCACACTTTGATACCTTTTCTTTATTAGAAAATTCCCCAGATAATTTTTATGAGCAAAATATAGTTTTTAAATCATTTTTCTAGTATAAGTTAGTTCATGTGAAATTAAGAGTGTATATCGAATGTGGGACCCGCTAGTGCGAAATGTTCGGAAAAAATTCGGCCAATTAGGTTAAGTTTTGGACACCGAATTTATTTTACCAAGTGCTAAGAGATAATTAAAGGTTGTTATATGGATGAGAGTGGAGAGACAAAAGGATAGCCAAGCATTAATGAGAGTGACAAGTGTCACTTTGTGATTTGGTTAGACTTTGACCTTTGGACCAACTTTACCAGTAAATCAAAATTGACCAAAAACATCTTCATTCTTCTAGCATCTTGGCCGAATTCTTGAGGAGGAAAAACAAGAAGAAAGCCTTCAACTCCAACTCCATTTCTTGCTCAATCTTGTGAATCAACCGTTAAAATTTCAAATTCCTCCACAAAAGTCACTTGTTTAGGAAGATTGAAGGTAGTGGTGGAGTGATTGGAGAAGGGAAAGGACTAAGCCATCACCTTTCTTGAGATTTCAAGGTATCATGTCTAGCAATCCTTTCTTTGTTCTTAATAATGTTTAATTAGTGACTTGTGTTAGTCATAGAGTTGGATTTGTGCAAGGTTTTGTGACTTTTGGTGAAGATTGGTGAATTTTCATAATTATTCATGATTTTTCTGTTTTAATATGATTCATATGTTGTGGCCATGGATGATGACTGTATATGATCTAAAATGAAGCTAGAGGATGTAAATTGTGGTTAATTGCGGAAAATTTTCCGCATTGAACGGAAATTTAAGAAGTTAGGGTTCCAATTTTCACCATTCTGCCCGGCACTGTTTCACCTAGTTAGAGGCTGAATTCGCCTTGGGTTAAAACATGAAAGTTGTAGGGAATGATATTTTAGAGAGGCCTGCAAAATTTCAGGTCAATCGGAGCAACGTAACTTGAGAAAAGATGGAATTACCCTTGCTGCCCTGGTTTTACCCGAATTTGAGAATTGCTTTTGTAATGGGTTATTTTGGTTGGGAATGCTTCGGAATTAGTTGTTGAGGTCTTCTGATGAATTGTATCCCTATTTCTTAGCTTACGGATGGCTTTAGAATTACTGGATTTGGGCTTAGGTAGCCTGATTTATGATGTTTACACCAGAATGCAATTTGTGAATCTGTTTTTGCAGTTCTGGTGTAGTAGATTGCATTTTTTACATTGTTACACTCGAAACTGGGCTGAGTGACCTTCTGTAATATTGTAGCCCTATCTCTTAGCTTCGAAACGGTGTATCTTTCAGCTCCATCCGATAATCGTAGTGCCATTGGTACCAAAACTGCAAAATGATGTCAAAAACTATTTTTTTTGGGTTAACACTTAACTCCATTTCCGGATTTTTCTGGTTTCCTCTAATGCTTATGTTTGCTTATGGAGCCCTATTTTGGTAGTATGTGGAATTGGTTTATGACTTGTAATCGAGTCTTATTGTGCTTATTTGAATATTTTAGGGCTTGACTTTCATTTCCGGACTTTTCCCTAGCTTGAATTGTACTTGTACTACTTGGAGCTTACGGAACGGCTATTGAATGAACTTATTTTGTGTGTGACTTTGGAACTGGATGAGAAAAATAATGAAGCCATAAATGGCTGGAAATAGGAAAATACAAAGGGCGTGCTGCCCAAATTTTCGCTCGAGGGCTAAGTTTCTATTTCAACTTGTATATTTTCGTTTGGCAAATACTATGCCCGTTTTCCATCTTAAAACATGATACCTTTTCCATTTGAACCTTCAAATGTTTATTTACTACTTCATACCAAAATATCGAGGTATGACCTAAGGTTTTCTCAGTCAAGACATGTAGGCCATAATACCTACTTGAATGTATATCGATTTTGAACCACACACACGATTCTGAAAAATAATATTTCTGAGCCTATCTAGTTGGATTCCGACTTGACTTTGATTCAAGTGTTTTCCATTGGAACTGTTATAACCCTTTGAGTTTGGTTTATGACACCCTAGTTATTTCCGTCCACAGATCCAAATGGTTGTTTTTCACTTTAAAGTCACCTTTATCCGTTGTACTCGTAACTAGTCGAGTTCCTTGATTCCACTTACTTGTTTTGCTAGATGAATTGTAATATTCTTTCTCGTTGAATCATAGGTTTTCTCGGTGACCGAGGGTAAGATCCGATAGGACATTTTGGACGTTATTTAGCATAATTCGGTGAGTGTTCCTTGTTTGTTGTATTTTCTTGACTTCATGGCTTGTATTAGTGTTTGATAACGTGTTAAGTGCTTTTGATGATTTCCAAAACGAGTTTTCTAGGCGAGTGTGTACTTTATCGCACTCAGCCTAAATGATACGAAGTCGCCAACCTTGTGACGAAACCCGTAAAAGATTAGTTTCAGGATCGACAAGAGGACACCAAGTTTGGAGCGGATGACCTCAACCCGTTAATCACGTGGTTAACGAACCTTGGTATAATGGTAGAAGACGCCACAACCTACTGTGATTCTAGATTGATAAGTCACGAACACCTAGAGAAATTCTAAGGTATTCAAGAAGCCTTGGAGAAACCAAGAAAACTCTCAAAATCTGATTTATTGATTCAATGCCTAAAACCATTGGAAGTGTGGGCTATTTATAGCCTTACATAGAGATGAACAACTAAATGTGGAACTAGTCTAGAGTTGTGGTCTTGACTAAGATTAACAATTGTAGGCTTGACTATTTCCATAAGACTAAGAATTGTGGGCTTGACCAAACCTTATGAGGTCATCCATTAGGTAAACAACCTTATGAGGTCATCGCTTAGGTAAATAACCTTATGAGGTCATCGCTTAGGTAATTAAAGCAAGACTATGGACCATTAAGCCCTTATTACAATGACTTAATTAAAACAGCAAATGTGACTAGAGAATGGTCACACATGGTTCTCTTTGACGTGCACTACATGGATGACTTTCATTCCTTCATGCTCAAGCCCCTCAATGACCTTGGGGACAATTTCTTGGCCTTGTATCTCATGAACAAGTCCTTGGAGTTCCTTCCTCATCTTGTTAGCTCGTGCTCGAGTTACGGGTCCTCGGGGAACTCGAATAGTTCGCACTGGTGTCTCTTGGTTCGTATCATCCCCCTCCTCTTCAAAAGGATTTGTCCTCAAATCAGCTTCATCGTCTGCAAGAAAAGGAGATAGATCAGAGACATTGAATGTAGCGCTCACATTGTACTCACCGGGTAGGTCCAGTTTGTAAGCATTGTCATTGATGCGCTTGATGACTTGGAATGGCCCATCTCCTCGGGGAAGTAATTTATTGCGCCTTTGGACTGGGAACCGTTCCTTGCGTAGATGTAACCACACCCAGTCACCAGGTTCAAACACAACGCGTTGGCGTCCCTTGTTAACCCGTTGAGCAACTTGGTCCATCCTTCGCTCAATGTTTAGGCGTACCTGCTCGTGTAATTTCTTGACAAAATCTGCTCGTTTAGCACCATCCATGTTAATGTGCTCAGAAGAAGGTAAAGGTGATAAGTCTAGTGGTGTTAAATGGTTAAAACCATAGACTATTTCAAATGGTGAAAAATGAGTAGAACTATGCACCGTGCGATTGTATGCAAACTCAACATGGGGTAAACACTCTTCCCAGGTTCTAATGTTTTTTCTAATGATGGCACGCAAGAGTGTAGATAGTGTACGATTGACAACCTCAGTTTGGCCATCAGTTTGTGGGTGACTAGTAGTAGAAAATAGCAATTTGGTACCCAATTTTCCCCACAAAGTTTTCCAAAAGTAACTCAAAAATTTGACATCCCTATCAGAGACAATTGTCCTAGGCATGCCATGCAATCTAATGATTTCTTTGAAAAACAAATCAGCAATGTGCGATGCATCATCTGTTTTGTGACATGGTATAAAATGTGCCATTTTTGAAAATCTGTCAACAATAACAAAGATGCTATCATTTCCCCTCTTTGACCTAGGCAACCCTAAAACAAAATCCATGGAAATGTCGGTCCAAGGTTCCTTAGGTACAGGTAAAGGACTATAAAGGCCATAGGGTTGAAGTTTAGACTTAGCTTTGTGGCAAGTAATGCATTTAGCCACCATTCGCTCCACATCTCGTTTCATCCTTGGCCAATGGAAGTGCTCTTGAAGGATAGCTAAGGTTTTAGCTACGCCAAAGTGTCCCATCAAGCCACCTCCGTGTGCTTCCCTAACAAGTAAAGAGCGAATAGAGCAGTTAGGTATACATAGTCGATTGAGGTAGAAAAGAAATCCATCAAGGATGTAGAATTTACCTTGAGTTGCTGAACCACAAGAGTCATAAATACCTGAGAAATCTGGGTCATTGGTGTATAACTCTTTGACTAATTCAAATCCTAACAACCTTGCATCAAGTTGAGTGAGCAAAGAGTACCGACGTGATAATGCATCAGCAACAACATTAGTTTTCCCCACTTTGCACTTAATCACATAAGGGAAGGTTTCAATAAATGCAATCCACCTAACATGACGCTTATTCAACTTGTGTTGTGACTTAATGTGCTTAAGCGACTCATGGTCAGTGTGTATGACAAATTCCCTTGGTCTCAAGTAATGTTGCCAAGTTTCTAAAGCACGGATTAAGGAGTACAACTCCTTATCATAAGTGGAATAGTTCAAAGCTGCCCCATTGAGTTTTTCACTAAAGTATGCAATTGGTTTGCCCTCTTGCATTAGGACAGCTCCAATACCCACCCCAGATGCATCACACTCTATTTCAAACATCTTGTCAAAGCATGGTAATGCAAGTAGTGGTGCATGTGTGAGTTGATGTTTAAGCATTTGGAAAGCACGTACTTGAGCATCTCTCCACACAAATGGCTCATTTTTCTTAATTACAGCAGTTAGAGGTGCAGCAATGGTACTAAAATCTTTAACAAATCGTCTATAAAAACTAGCAAGACCATGGAAGCTACGTACCTCACCCACCGTGCTTGGAGTAGGCCATTCTAGAATTGCTTTAACCTTCTCCTCGTCCACTTTGATTCCCTGTTTACTCACAACAAAGCCTAGGAAGACAAGTTGATCAGTACAAAAGGAGCACTTCTTAAGGTTAGCATAGAGCTTTTCCCTTCGAAGTACATCAAGAACAAGCTTCACATGTTCAACATGCTCATCTAAGCTCCTACTATAAATCAGGATATCGTCAAAATATACAACTACAAATTTTCCAAGGAATGGACGAAGTACGTGGTTCATCAACCTCATGAACGTACTAGGTGCATTAGTTAGTCCAAATGGCATAACTAACCACTCGTACAAGCCATGTTTGGTTTTAAAGGCCGTTTTCCATTCATCCCCCTCTTTCATCCTAATTTGATGATAACCGCTTTTTAGATCAATTTTAGTGAAAATCACAGCACCATATAGCTCATCTAACATATCATCAAGTCTAGGAATAGGGTGACAATATTTTACCGTTATTGCATTAACGGCCCTACAGTCAGTGCACATTCGCCAACTTCCATCCTTTTTAGGCACCAAGATGACGGGAACCGCACATGGGCTCAAGCTTTCTCGTGCCCATCCCTTTGTTAGAAGCTCTTCGATTTGGCGTTGGAGCTCCTTTGTCTCATCTGGACCCATTTTGTAGGCTGGTTTGTTAGGAAGTGGGGCACCTGGAACCAAGTCAATTTGATGCTCAATTCCCCTTATTGGTGGTAGTCCATTTGGAATCTCATCGGGGAAGACATCCTCATATTCCTGCAAAAGAGAGACAATACTAGATGGTAGAGTGTTAGTAAGATCACTTGTGACAACCAACACCTCTTTGCACAAAAGTACAAAGATGGGTGTATTAACACTCAAAGCTTTTCTTACTATATTGGCTTTTATCAATAGATTTTGCCTTTTTTCTCTCTTTTCAATTTTGGCCGGCTCACCATATGTCTTTTTCCTCTCAATTTTCTCGGCCTTATCATTTTCTGTTGAGCTCTCGGCTTTTTCTATTTTTTTCTTCTCATTCTCAAGCTCATTCTCCTTGATCAGGCTTTTTTGATCTTCATGAACTTGGATAGGAGTGAGTGGCACAAGCACAATCCTCTTCTCGCCTTGCTTGAAGGAGTATTTATTGGTAATGCCATCGAATGTAACTCCCTTGTCGAATTGCCATGGCCTCCCCAATAGTATGTGACATGCTTGCATAGGGACCACGTCGCATAACACCACGTCCTCATACTTTCCAATTCGGAAAGGTACTTGTACTTGCTTGGTCACACGAACATCCCCACTATCGTTCAACCATTGCAAACGATAAGGTGTTGGATGTCGTAGAGTGGGTAGTGCTAGTTTCTCCACCATCAAGGCACTAGCGACGTTAGCACAACTACCTCCATCTATGATCAAACTACATACCTTGCCTTTGATATAGCAACGGGTGTAGAAAATGTTCTCTCTTTGTGCATGGTCGGCGGCTTTCACTTGGGTTGCTAAGGCTCGTCTGACAACGAGTCCAACTCGTTCATTGACGGGCAATGCTTCCTCTTCTTCCTCAAGGGATGGCAACTCCTCCTTCTCATCTTCATCATCGGTGAGAAACTCACCATTGGGTAAGATGATCATAGCGCGTTGGTTCGGGCATTGGCTAGCAATATGCCCTCGGCCTTGGCATTTGAAGCATCTAGTATCTCGATTTCGCCCCATGCTCGACTCAATGGCAGTCTTTGGTGTTGCCTTAGACTCCCACTTAGTCATATCCGGCCTCGGTCTTGAAGGGATGGAATTACTCGGCCCTTTATCCTCTTTCTTTGGTGGTGTAGTTCGGAGATAAGAGGGTGAAAAGTTGGAGTAACTCCGAGTCGAACCCCTCCTCTTAATCCTCCTTTCAATCTTGATGGCCTTTTCCACCAGATCCCCAAGTTCCACATAGTGGTGTAACTCCACTTGATCAGCGATTTCGGGCCTTAATCCGTTCAAGAAGCGTGCCATTGTTGCTTCTCGATCCTCCATGATGTCTGCCCGTAGCATGAGTATTTCCATTTCCTTGTGATAGTCCTCGACACTTCGTGCTCCTTGGTTGAGGGTTTGAAGCTTTTGATACAAGTCACGGTAGTAGTGACTTGGCACGAAACGCTTCCTCATTAGTCGTCTTAGCTCCGTCCAAGTTTGTATGGTAGGTTCACGACTCCTCCTTCGACTAGTGGAGAGTTGATCCCACCATACAACGGCGTAATCGGTGAATTCGATCACGGCCAACTTGACCTTTTGCTCCTCCGAGTAAGTATTGCAGTCGAAGACAAGTTCAATCCGCTTCTCCCACTCTAAGTAGGCATCGGGGTCTGATCGTCCTTGGAAGGGTGGAATTTTCATCTTTATGCCCGGAATGTGGTCATTTGAAGGCCTAGCGTCACGCTTAGACCTACTTTGCTTATGCTCATAGTTGTTGTCTGAGTTAGAGTCGCTAGACTCATGTGCATAAGCCTTTCCACGGTTGCCTTTGGAGCTTCCATGAGACAACTCTAAGCTGTCAATGCGTTGGTGCATCAGTTCAAGTTTTTGGTCCATCATGCGTCCCAATTCGCCTTTGATTGCTTCTGTGAAAAGTTTAAGATCAAAAGCTTGGGAGCTTGCTCCCCCCTCGTTAGCCATGGTGAAGTATAGGGTAAAAAATAACAATGGAAAGAAGTAAAGTTTATCTCGCACACTTCCTCACGTGTTTACTCTCGCTCTCGTGTTTGAACACTCTAATGAACTCACCAAGGTATTTTCAAGGCTCCTCGGTCAACTCCTCGAAGAAGTTAGAACTCATTCTAGTGTGGATCGACTTACCAACCAGGGTCACAAGATTGTAGCACTTTGAACGAAAAAAGAACAAAAGATGAAGGGACTGACCACGACTCAATGAATGACTCAAAGTTGAATTTTAAGGATCCTAGACAAAACTCTACCCAAAACTGGAATTTTGAGCTGCTGGTTGCTGCATTTCTGGGCAGTGTTTTGGTAGATAAATGGACACTTAGAGGATTCAGAATGACACTTAAAACTGACCTCATGATGCATAAAAATTTCCAGAATTAATGATTTGACAGAAATTCCCCAATGGTTGCAAAGATGGAATCCGGATGGAAGATGAATTTGTGTTGCGGTAGGACTGTTTTGGAAACCCAAGGCTGACTTTTCTTCCTTAATCCTTTGGAAACAAGGATTAGTCTTCCTATTTGCTGGTTCCCACAAATTCTAAGGTCAAGTTCAAGATTGGAACTGATTTGGTTGTTTTTGGTAACAAGGGTGGAAAATTTAACTTGAACAGGTTGGAAAATTTGACTTGAATAGATTGGGAAATTTGACTTGAATAGGCTGAATGTTCTTCTTCTTCCTTTGTTTTTGTTTTATAATCATCCAAGAAGAGTCAAATTTCGTGGCTAAAATGTTCTTAGTCAAGAAAGAAGATTGTTGTGGTGAAGACAAGGATTTTGGCAGTTGGAATTTTGCAGCCTTGTTGTTTACCAAGATTTGGTTCCCAAAACCCAGAAACTTCAAGATTCTTTCAAGAATTCAAGATGTTAATTTCCAGAATTCAAGAAACACGAAATTGAAGATGATTTCCTCCCCAAACAATCCAAGATTTCACGATTTGATCAAGACAGATTTTGGTTGTCTTCAAGAATCCCAACTACAGTTCCAAGAACTTCAAGATTGTGGTTTTAAACAATTAGGAACTTCAAGAAACCCAAGTTTTGATCAAGACAGATTTCCAGGAATTTTTGTAAGGTTAGCCAGCTATTTTTTTTTTTTGTATGTAAACAAGAACACAAGGTAATAACTAGATAGGACTTCTAAAACCCTTGCTACAAACTGATTTTTTTCGGATGAACAGTAACCTCGAATGATCAAATAGAACAAAAGACTGGAATTGAATGGATATAACAGGATAGAAACAAGACACAAACACAAACAAAGAATCAAGAATAAGACACAAAAAAAAAGGCTGGACTAAACAAGGCTAACCACAGCAATTAACAACAACTAGACGCAAGTTTATGATGCAACAAATCTGGAAAAAGAACGCAAGAACACGATGCAACAAATCTGGAAATTGCGGATAGCAAACTTAGAACACGAAAACAGAATTTTGGACAACTTGACTCGAAAGGAAATAAATAAAGGGATATAACGTGATACCTCTTAACTAGCTCTGATTACCAACTGATACGAACGTCGCCAACCTTGTGACGAAACCCGTAAAAGATTAGTTTCAGGATCGACAAGAGGACACCAAGTTTGGAGCGGATGACCTCAACCCGTTAATCACGTGGTTAACGAACCTTGGTATAATGGTAGAAGACGCCACAACTTACTGTGATTCTAGATTGATAAGTCACGAACACCTAGAGAAATTCTAAGGTATTCAAGAAGCCTTGGAGAAACCAAGAAAACTCTCAAAATCTGATTTATTGATTCAATGCCTAAAACCGTTGGAAGTGTGGGCTATTTATAGCCTTACATAGAGATGAACAACTAAATGTGGAACTAGTCTAGAGTTGTGGTCTTGACTAAGACTAACAATTGTAGGCTTGACTATTTCCATAAGACTAAGAATTGTGGGCTTGACCAAACCTTATGAGGTCATCCCTTAGGTAAACAACCTTATGAGGTCATCGCTTAGGTAAATAACCTTATGAGGTCATCGCTTAGGTAATTAAAGCAAGACTATGGACCATTAAGCCCTTATTACAATGACTTAATTAAAACAGCAAATTAGTTGTTGAGGTCTTCTGATGAATTGTATCCCTATTTCTTAGCTTTCGGATGGCTTTAGAATTACTGGATTTGGGCTTAGGTAGCCTGATTTATGATGTTTACACCAGAATGCAATTTGTGAATCTGTTTTTGCAGTTCTGGTGTAGTAGATTGCATTTTTTACATGGTTACACTCGAAACTGGGCTGAGTGACCTTCTGTAATATTGTAGCCCTATCACTTAGCTTCGAAACGGTGTATCTTTCAGCTCCATCCGATAATCGTAGTGCCATTGGTACCAAAACTGCAAAATGATGTCAAAAACTATTTTTTTTGGGTTAACACTTAACTCCATTTCCGGATTTTTCTGGTTTCCTCTAATGCTTATGTATGCTTATGGAGCCCTATTTTGGTAGTATGTGGAATTGGTTTATGACTTGTAATCGAGTCTTATTGTGCTTATTTGAATATTTTAGGGCTTGACTTTCATTTCCGGACTTTTCCCTAGCTTGAATTGTACTTGTACTACTTGGAGCTTACGGAACGGCTATTGAATGAACTTATTTTGTGTGTGACTTTGGAACTGGATGAGAAAAATAATGAAGCCATAAATGGCTGGAAATAGGAAAATACAAAGGGCGTGCTGCCCAAATTTTCGCTCGAGGGCTAAGTTTCTATTTCAACTTGTATATTTTCGTTTGGCAAATACTATGCCCGTTTTCCATCTTAAAACATGATACCTTTTCCATTTGAACCTTCAAATGTTTATTTACTACTTCATACCAAAATATCGAGGTATGACCTAAGGTTTTCTCAGTCAAGACATGTAGGCCATAATACCTACTTGAATGTATATCGATTTTGAACCACACACACGATTCTGAAAAATAATATTTCTGAGCCTATCTAGTTGGATTCCGACTTGACTTTGATTCAAGTGTTTTCCATTGGAACTGTTATAACCCTTTGAGTTTGGTTTATGACACCCTAGTTATTTCCGTCCACAGATCCAAATGGTTGTTTTTCACTTTAAAGTCACCTTTATCCGTTGTACTCGTAACTAGTCGAGTTCCTTGATTCCACTTACTTGTTTTGCTAGATGAATTGTAATATTCTTTCTCGTTGAATCATAGGTTTTCTCGGTGACCGAGGGTAAGATCCGATAGGACATTTTGGACGTTATTTAGCATAATTCGGTGAGTGTTCCTTGTTTGTTGTATTTTCTTGACGTCATGGCTTGTATTAGTGTTTGATAACGTGTTAAGTGCTTTTGATGATTTCCAAAACGAGTTTTCTAGGCGAGTGTGTACTTTATCGCACTCAGCCTAAATGATTGTGAACTTTTCAATGATTGAAAGATTGAAATGTTACTTGTGCATGAATGTAAGCCTTTTGGCTGAACTGGCCACTGCCCCTTGTTACCGATCGACTCGAGCCAGAAGCGGACTCGGTCGGGCGATATGGTGACCTGGGTGAACGTTTGGTATACTCGAGTATTACCTTATAGGTTGGTGGAGGTTGGTGGAGCCTGGCCAATGTCCAGGAAAGGGTGAATGAAATGAACGAACGAACGAACGAACGAGAGTTTTATGTATGAACGAAAAATGCATTTTCAAATGAATGAAGGAAAGGGGAATGACAGGGGAACGAACGAACGAATGTATCCTTTTCATGTATGGTTTATTGTAAATGTTGTAACTGTTTCTTGACTTATCGTTTGATTTATGACTTGATTCTATGTTCGGAACCTCACTGACCTTTTAGCTCATCCCTTTAGTTTTGTTTTCCTTAACAGGGGAAGGCGAGCAAGGGCGAGAGCTCTGTACCGACTGGCTGGTTCTAGTTTTGGTTTTATTTTGGTTCTCGCCCTAGTGCTTGGCACGGGCTGGTTGTATGGTGACTTGAGAACTTTTGTATTCTCGACGGTTGTACTTTTTTCTGAGATAGCAATGTATATAAGCTTTGTTTTAAGTTTTGGATCCTCGTTTTGCCCTTTCTTGTGGTTCTATTTCTGATTTGTGTGAGTGAACGACTGAGTCCCGGCGAGAGCTGGGCAGGCCGCCCGCCGAACCCTTTGGTTCGCCTTAGGGGGAGGTGGGGCTGTCACAGTTGGTATCAGAGCCTGCTTCGCGTGGTCTCTGCGCCGAGTGAGCCTGGACTAAGTGGTGCATGAGTATAAAGGACTTAGTGCTCATTTGAGCATAAGCTATGAATTGTGAATGTTATAGGCCTTAAATCTCTCTCATGGTATTTGAGGACCATAGATAGGTATGTCGGGTAGGAATTTCGATTGTAGATGGTTTACTCTTGGGACTGGCCAGCTCGAGATGTGAATTGTCTTATTTCGAATTCTCGTGCCCGAGTACTTTAGCGTTGAGGCGATGCTCAGTATTTGAGATTCGCATTTTGGGAAATGAACAGGCTTGGTCTGGCTAGAATGATTTCAAGAGTCCAATGGACATCTAGTGGGATAGAAAGTGACGTGAGAGACCGGACGGGGTTAACATGGTGTGGGGCAGCGTATCCCTTTTCTTTTGATGCACCCATATATGGCTACTACATGACGTTAGCATGTGAATTCGTGTATATATTATCTGTCAAACTGGATATGTATGTGTGATATGTATTTGTGTATTTGATTATCTGCCTCCTTGATCTGGCGTGTTATGTGCGTATATGTTTACTTGTGTATTTGGTATGCTGGAATTGGTGCTTAGACAATTTACTGTGATTATTCAGTAAAATTACCTTTTGGGGAAAAGAAAAGAATAGAGAGAGGGAAAAACATATCTATGGACGGGAGACGTAGTCGTGGGCGTGGTCGAGGCCGGGGAACTGAGCGGACCCCGGAATCAAGAGGAGAAAGGGAAACGTCAGCCGAGCAAGGGCAGGGATCAAGAGCTGCGACTGGAGACCAAATGGCAACGGCAATGCAACAGATGAAGGATATCTTGGCAAGACTGGTGGATCAACAAGGCCAAATACCCGTAAACCAAAATCGAAACCCTGAGATGGGCGAGGATAAGGCTCTTGAAAGGTTCCAAAAATTTGCTCCGCCAAAATTCCTTGGAGGGCCCGATCCGGACGTGGCTGAACAATGGATAGAAACCATGGTTAATATCTTCACAGCCCTAAACTACACTGAGCAAAGGCAAGTGAACTTTGCAGTATTTCAATTTGAGGGACCGGCCCGATCATGGTGGAACGTAATTAGAGCAAAGTGGGAAAGAGAACAGACCATCTGGTTATGGGCAAACTTCATAAGAGAATTTAACGAGAAGTACCTTCCACCTTTAGTCCAAGAAAGGAGGGAGGAGGAGTTTATTGGGTTACGCCAGGGAACGTTAAGTGTGGCCGAATATGAAACAAAATTTACAAGATTATCCAAGTTTGCTTCTGAACTGGTAGCCACTGAACGGCGCAGAGTAAGACGGTTTATACAGGGACTGAATTTGGACATCCAAGAGGCGTTAGCCGCGGCGCAAGTGAATACCTTTACGGAGGCCCTTGAGAAGGCTCAACGAATCGAGAATGCAAAGGCACAAGTAAAAGCCTCCCAAACTCGGAAAAGAGGTGCAGTTGGTAGTGTGATTGAAGAACCTCCTAGTGAATCAATAGCACCTTCTAAAATGCAGAAAGTGAACTTTTTGTCCTACCCGCCATGGACAGTAGGGGCGGGAAATGAAAGGTCTACCAAAGGAAGCCAAACCGGACAGGGGGAGACTTCTCCAGAAAGCCAAAAGATGGCTTCCTACTTGACTTGTAGCTATTGCGGAAAGGCCAATCATACTGAGAACGATTGTTGGCGGAGAGGGCGGAAGTGCTTGATTTGTGGGAGTGGTGAGCACCAAGTTAGCAACTGTCCGAGGAGACAGTCACGCGGAGGTAGTATTCCGCAACAGGAAGGAGCTAAAGCAAAACAAGCAAATGAAAGAGGGAACCGAACTAGTGGGCCAGCAAAAGTGTACGCGTTAGGCAACCAAACAGTTCCGGACTCGTCTGAGGCAAATGAAGGTAAAATTTCGAGGGCGAAATTTTTTTTAAGGGGGAGAGGGTGTGAGGACCCGAAAATTTACCGAATTTCTAGGCTTTATTTTATTTAATTTCACACTTTGATACCTTTTCTTTATTAGAAAATTCCCCAGATAATTTTTATGAGCAAAATATAGTTTTTAAATCATTTTTCTAGTATAAGTTAGTTCATGTGAAATTAAGAGTGTATATCGAATGTGGGACCCGCTAGTGCGAAATGTTCGGAAAAAATTCGGCCAATTAGGTTAAGTTTTGGACACCGAATTTATTTTACCAAGTGCTAAGAGATAATTAAAGGTTGTTATATGGATGAGAGTGGAGAGACAAAAGGATAGCCAAGCATTAATGAGAGTGACAAGTGTCACTTTGTGATTTGGTTAGACTTTGACCTTTGGACCAACTTTACCAATAAATCAAAATTGACCAAAAACATCTTCATTCTTCTAGCATCTTGGCCGAATTCTTGAGGAGGAAAAACAAGAAGAAAGCCTTCAACTCCAACTCCATTTCTTGCTCAATCTTGTGAATCAACCGTTAAAATTTCAAATTCCTCCACAAAAGTCACTTGTTTAGGAAGATTGAAGGTAGTGGTGGAGTGATTGGAGAAGGGAAAGGACTAAGCCATCACCTTTCTTGAGATTTCAAGGTATCATGTCTAGCAATCCTTTCTTTGTTCTTAATAATGTTTAATTAGTGACTTGTGTTAGTCATAGAGTTGGATTTGTGCAAGGTTTTGTGACTTTTGGTGAAGATTGGTGAATTTTCATAATTATTCATGATTTTTCTGTTTTAATATGATTCATATGTTGTGGCCATGGATGATGACTGTATATGATCTAAAATGAAGCTAGAGGATGTAAATTGTGGTTAATTGCGGAAAATTTTCCGCATTGAACGGAAATTTAAGAAGTTAGGGTTCCAATTTTCACCATTCTTCCCGGCACTGTTTCACCTAGTTAGAGGCTGAATTCGCCTTGGGTTAAAACATGAAAGTTGTAGGGAATGATATTTTAGAGAGGCCTGCAAAATTTCAGGTCAATCGGAGCAACGTAACTTGAGAAAAGATGGAATTACCCTTGCTGCCCTGGTTTTACCCGAATTTGAGAATTGCTTTTGTAATGGGTTATTTTGGTTGGGAATGCTTCGGAATTAGTTGTTGAGGTCTTCTGATGAATTGTATCCCTATTTCTTAGCTTACGGATGGCTTTAGAATTACTGGATTTGGGCTTAGGTAGCCTGATTTATGATGTTTACACCAGAATGCAATTTGTGAATCTGTTTTTGCAGTTCTGGTGTAGTAGATTGCATTTTTTACATGGTTACACTCGAAACTGGGCTGAGTGACCTTCTGTAATATTGTAGCCCTATCTCTTAGCTTCGAAACGGTGTATCTTTCAGCTCCATCCGATAATCGTAGTGCCATTGGTACCAAAACTGCAAAATGATGTCAAAAACTATTTTTTTTGGGTTAACACTTAACTCCATTTCCGGATTTTTCTGGTTTCCTCTAATGCTTATGTTTGCTTATGGAGCCCTATTTTGGTAGTATGTGGAATTGGTTTATGACTTGTAATCGAGTCTTATTGTGCTTATTTGAATATTTTAGGGCTTGACTTTCATTTCCGGACTTTTCCCTAGCTTGAATTGTACTTGTACTACTTGGAGCTTACGGAACGGCTATTGAATGAACTTATTTTGTGTGTGACTTTGGAACTGGATGAGAAAAATAATGAAGCCATAAATGGCTGGAAATAGGAAAATACAAAGGGCGTGCTGCCCAAATTTTCGCTCGAGGGCTAAGTTTCTATTTCAACTTGTATATTTTCGTTTGGCAAATACTATGCCCGTTTTCCATCTTAAAACATGATACCTTTTCCATTTGAACCTTCAAATGTTTATTTACTACTTCATACCAAAATATCGAGGTATGACCTAAGGTTTTCTCAGTCAAGACATGTAGGCCATAATACCTACTTGAATGTATATCGATTTTGAACCACACACACGATTCTGAAAAATAATATTTCTGAGCCTATCTAGTTGGATTCCGACTTGACTTTGATTCAAGTGTTTTCCATTGGAACTGTTATAACCCTTTGAGTTTGGTTTATGACACCCTAGTTATTTCCGTCCACAGATCCAAATGGTTGTTTTTCACTTTAAAGTCACCTTTATCCGTTGTACTCGTAACTAGTCGAGTTCCTTGATTCCACTTACTTGTTTTGCTAGATGAATTGTAATATTCTTTCTCGTTGAATCATAGGTTTTCTCGGTGACCGAGGGTAAGATCCGATAGGACATTTTGGACGTTATTTAGCATAATTCGGTGAGTGTTCCTTGTTTGTTGTATTTTCTTGACTTCATGGCTTGTATTAGTGTTTGATAACGTGTTAAGTGCTTTTGATGATTTCCAAAACGAGTTTTCTAGGCGAGTGTGTACTTTATCGCACTCAGCCTAAATGATACGAAGTCGCCAACCTTGTGACGAAACCCGTAAAAGATTAGTTTCAGGATCGACAAGAGGACACCAAGTTTGGAGCGGATGACCTCAACCCGTTAATCACGTGGTTAACGAACCTTGGTATAATGGTAGAAGACGCCACAACCTACTGTGATTCTAGATTGATAAGTCACGAACACCTAGAGAAATTCTAAGGTATTCAAGAAGCCTTGGAGAAACCAAGAAAACTCTCAAAATCTGATTTATTGATTCAATGCCTAAAACCATTGGAAGTGTGGGCTATTTATAGCCTTACATAGAGATGAACAACTAAATGTGGAACTAGTCTAGAGTTGTGGTCTTGACTAAGATTAACAATTGTAGGCTTGACTATTTCCATAAGACTAAGAATTGTGGGCTTGACCAAACCTTATGAGGTCATCCATTAGGTAAACAACCTTATGAGGTCATCGCTTAGGTAAATAACCTTATGAGGTCATCGCTTAGGTAATTAAAGCAAGACTATGGACCATTAAGCCCTTATTACAATGACTTAATTAAAACAGCAAATGTGACTAGAGAATGGTCACACATGGTTCTCTTTGACGTGCACTACATGGATGACTTTCATTCCTTCATGCTCAAGCCCCTCAATGACCTTGGGGACAATTTCTTGGCCTTGTATCTCATGAACAAGTCCTTGGAGTTCCTTCCTCATCTTGTTAGCTCGTGCTCGAGTTACGGGTCCTCGGGGAACTCGAATAGTTCGCACTGGTGTCTCTTGGTTCGTATCATCCCCCTCCTCTTCAAAAGGATTTGTCCTCAAATCAGCTTCATCGTCTGCAAGAAAAGGAGATAGATCAGAGACATTGAATGTAGCGCTCACATTGTACTCACCGGGTAGGTCCAGTTTGTAAGCATTGTCATTGATGCGCTTGATGACTTGGAATGGCCCATCTCCTCGGGGAAGTAATTTATTGCGCCTTTGGACTGGGAACCGTTCCTTGCGTAGATGTAACCACACCCAGTCACCAGGTTCAAACACAACGCGTTGGCGTCCCTTGTTAACCCGTTGAGCAACTTGGTCCATCCTTCGCTCAATGTTTAGGCGTACCTGCTCGTGTAATTTCTTGACAAAATCTGCTCGTTTAGCACCATCCATGTTAATGTGCTCAGAAGAAGGTAAAGGTGATAAGTCTAGTGGTGTTAAATGGTTAAAACCATAGACTATTTCAAATGGTGAAAAATGAGTAGAACTATGCACCGTGCGATTGTATGCAAACTCAACATGGGGTAAACACTCTTCCCAGGTTCTAATGTTTTTTCTAATGATGGCACGCAAGAGTGTAGATAGTGTACGATTGACAACCTCAGTTTGGCCATCAGTTTGTGGGTGACTAGTAGTAGAAAATAGCAATTTGGTACCCAATTTTCCCCACAAAGTTTTCCAAAAGTAACTCAAAAATTTGACATCCCTATCAGAGACAATTGTCCTAGGCATGCCATGCAATCTAATGATTTCTTTGAAAAACAAATCAGCAATGTGCGATGCATCATCTGTTTTGTGACATGGTATAAAATGTGCCATTTTTGAAAATCTGTCAACAATAACAAAGATGCTATCATTTCCCCTCTTTGACCTAGGCAACCCTAAAACAAAATCCATGGAAATGTCGGTCCAAGGTTCCTTAGGTACAGGTAAAGGACTATAAAGGCCATAGGGTTGAAGTTTAGACTTAGCTTTGTGGCAAGTAATGCATTTAGCCACCATTCGCTCCACATCTCGTTTCATCCTTGGCCAATGGAAGTGCTCTTGAAGGATAGCTAAGGTTTTAGCTACGCCAAAGTGTCCCATCAAGCCACCTCCGTGTGCTTCCCTAACAAGTAAAGAGCGAATAGAGCAGTTAGGTATACATAGTCGATTGAGGTAGAAAAGAAATCCATCAAGGATGTAGAATTTACCTTGAGTTGCTGAACCACAAGAGTCATAAATACCTGAGAAATCTGGGTCATTGGTGTATAACTCTTTGACTAATTCAAATCCTAACAACCTTGCATCAAGTTGAGTGAGCAAAGAGTACCGACGTGATAATGCATCAGCAACAACATTAGTTTTCCCCACTTTGCACTTAATCACATAAGGGAAGGTTTCAATAAATGCAATCCACCTAACATGACGCTTATTCAACTTGTGTTGTGACTTAATGTGCTTAAGCGACTCATGGTCAGTGTGTATGACAAATTCCCTTGGTCTCAAGTAATGTTGCCAAGTTTCTAAAGCACGGATTAAGGAGTACAACTCCTTATCATAAGTGGAATAGTTCAAAGCTGCCCCATTGAGTTTTTCACTAAAGTATGCAATTGGTTTGCCCTCTTGCATTAGGACAGCTCCAATACCCACCCCAGATGCATCACACTCTATTTCAAACATCTTGTCAAAGCATGGTAATGCAAGTAGTGGTGCATGTGTGAGTTGATGTTTAAGCATTTGGAAAGCACGTACTTGAGCATCTCTCCACACAAATGGCTCATTTTTCTTAATTACAGCAGTTAGAGGTGCAGCAATGGTACTAAAATCTTTAACAAATCGTCTATAAAAACTAGCAAGACCATGGAAGCTACGTACCTCACCCACCGTGCTTGGAGTAGGCCATTCTAGAATTGCTTTAACCTTCTCCTCGTCCACTTTGATTCCCTGTTTACTCACAACAAAGCCTAGGAAGACAAGTTGATCAGTACAAAAGGAGCACTTCTTAAGGTTAGCATAGAGCTTTTCCCTTCGAAGTACATCAAGAACAAGCTTCACATGTTCAACATGCTCATCTAAGCTCCTACTATAAATCAGGATATCGTCAAAATATACAACTACAAATTTTCCAAGGAATGGACGAAGTACGTGGTTCATCAACCTCATGAACGTACTAGGTGCATTAGTTAGTCCAAATGGCATAACTAACCACTCGTACAAGCCATGTTTGGTTTTAAAGGCCGTTTTCCATTCATCCCCCTCTTTCATCCTAATTTGATGATAACCGCTTTTTAGATCAATTTTAGTGAAAATCACAGCACCATATAGCTCATCTAACATATCATCAAGTCTAGGAATAGGGTGACAATATTTTACCGTTATTGCATTAACGGCCCTACAGTCAGTGCACATTCGCCAACTTCCATCCTTTTTAGGCACCAAGATGACGGGAACCGCACATGGGCTCAAGCTTTCTCGTGCCCATCCCTTTGTTAGAAGCTCTTCGATTTGGCGTTGGAGCTCCTTTGTCTCATCTGGACCCATTTTGTAGGCTGGTTTGTTAGGAAGTGGGGCACCTGGAACCAAGTCAATTTGATGCTCAATTCCCCTTATTGGTGGTAGTCCATTTGGAATCTCATCGGGGAAGACATCCTCATATTCCTGCAAAAGAGAGACAATACTAGATGGTAGAGTGTTAGTAAGATCACTTGTGACAACCAACACCTCTTTGCACAAAAGTACAAAGATGGGTGTATTAACACTCAAAGCTTTTCTTACTATATTGGCTTTTATCAATAGATTTTGCCTTTTTTCTCTCTTTTCAATTTTGGCCGGCTCACCATATGTCTTTTTCCTCTCAATTTTCTCGGCCTTATCATTTTCTGTTGAGCTCTCGGCTTTTTCTATTTTTTTCTTCTCATTCTCAAGCTCATTCTCCTTGATCAGGCTTTTTTGATCTTCATGAACTTGGATAGGAGTGAGTGGCACAAGCACAATCCTCTTCTCGCCTTGCTTGAAGGAGTATTTATTGGTAATGCCATCGAATGTAACTCCCTTGTCGAATTGCCATGGCCTCCCCAATAGTATGTGACATGCTTGCATAGGGACCACGTCGCATAACACCACGTCCTCATACTTTCCAATTCGGAAAGGTACTTGTACTTGCTTGGTCACACGAACATCCCCACTATCGTTCAACCATTGCAAACGATAAGGTGTTGGATGTCGTAGAGTGGGTAGTGCTAGTTTCTCCACCATCAAGGCACTAGCGACGTTAGCACAACTACCTCCATCTATGATCAAACTACATACCTTGCCTTTGATATAGCAACGGGTGTAGAAAATGTTCTCTCTTTGTGCATGGTCGGCGGCTTTCACTTGGGTTGCTAAGGCTCGTCTGACAACGAGTCCAACTCGTTCATTGACGGGCAATGCTTCCTCTTCTTCCTCAAGGGATGGCAACTCCTCCTTCTCATCTTCATCATCGGTGAGAAACTCACCATTGGGTAAGATGATCATAGCGCGTTGGTTCGGGCATTGGCTAGCAATATGCCCTCGGCCTTGGCATTTGAAGCATCTAGTATCTCGATTTCGCCCCATGCTCGACTCAATGGCAGTCTTTGGTGTTGCCTTAGACTCCCACTTAGTCATATCCGGCCTCGGTCTTGAAGGGATGGAATTACTCGGCCCTTTATCCTCTTTCTTTGGTGGTGTAGTTCGGAGATAAGAGGGTGAAAAGTTGGAGTAACTCCGAGTCGAACCCCTCCTCTTAATCCTCCTTTCAATCTTGATGGCCTTTTCCACCAGATCCCCAAGTTCCACATAGTGGTGTAACTCCACTTGATCAGCGATTTCGGGCCTTAATCCGTTCAAGAAGCGTGCCATTGTTGCTTCTCGATCCTCCATGATGTCTGCCCGTAGCATGAGTATTTCCATTTCCTTGTGATAGTCCTCGACACTTCGTGCTCCTTGGTTGAGGGTTTGAAGCTTTTGATACAAGTCACGGTAGTAGTGACTTGGCACGAAACGCTTCCTCATTAGTCGTCTTAGCTCCGTCCAAGTTTGTATGGTAGGTTCACGACTCCTCCTTCGACTAGTGGAGAGTTGATCCCACCATACAACGGCGTAATCGGTGAATTCGATCACGGCCAACTTGACCTTTTGCTCCTCCGAGTAAGTATTGCAGTCGAAGACAAGTTCAATCCGCTTCTCCCACTCTAAGTAGGCATCGGGGTCTGATCGTCCTTGGAAGGGTGGAATTTTCATCTTTATGCCCGGAATGTGGTCATTTGAAGGCCTAGCGTCACGCTTAGACCTACTTTGCTTATGCTCATAGTTGTTGTCTGAGTTAGAGTCGCTAGACTCATGTGCATAAGCCTTTCCACGGTTGCCTTTGGAGCTTCCATGAGACAACTCTAAGCTGTCAATGCGTTGGTGCATCAGTTCAAGTTTTTGGTCCATCATGCGTCCCAATTCGCCTTTGATTGCTTCTGTGAAAAGTTTAAGATCAAAAGCTTGGGAGCTTGCTCCCCCCTCGTTAGCCATGGTGAAGTATAGGGTAAAAAATAACAATGGAAAGAAGTAAAGTTTATCTCGCACACTTCCTCACGTGTTTACTCTCGCTCTCGTGTTTGAACACTCTAATGAACTCACCAAGGTATTTTCAAGGCTCCTCGGTCAACTCCTCGAAGAAGTTAGAACTCATTCTAGTGTGGATCGACTTACCAACCAGGGTCACAAGATTGTAGCACTTTGAACGAAAAAAGAACAAAAGATGAAGGGACTGACCACGACTCAATGAATGACTCAAAGTTGAATTTTAAGGATCCTAGACAAAACTCTACCCAAAACTGGAATTTTGAGCTGCTGGTTGCTGCATTTCTGGGCAGTGTTTTGGTAGATAAATGGACACTTAGAGGATTCAGAATGACACTTAAAACTGACCTCATGATGCATAAAAATTTCCAGAATTAATGATTTGACAGAAATTCCCCAATGGTTGCAAAGATGGAATCCGGATGGAAGATGAATTTGTGTTGCGGTAGGACTGTTTTGGAAACCCAAGGCTGACTTTTCTTCCTTAATCCTTTGGAAACAAGGATTAGTCTTCCTATTTGCTGGTTCCCACAAATTCTAAGGTCAAGTTCAAGATTGGAACTGATTTGGTTGTTTTTGGTAACAAGGGTGGAAAATTTAACTTGAACAGGTTGGAAAATTTGACTTGAATAGATTGGGAAATTTGACTTGAATAGGCTGAATGTTCTTCTTCTTCCTTTGTTTTTGTTTTATAATCATCCAAGAAGAGTCAAATTTCGTGGCTAAAATGTTCTTAGTCAAGAAAGAAGATTGTTGTGGTGAAGACAAGGATTTTGGCAGTTGGAATTTTGCAGCCTTGTTGTTTACCAAGATTTGGTTCCCAAAACCCAGAAACTTCAAGATTCTTTCAAGAATTCAAGATGTTAATTTCCAGAATTCAAGAAACACGAAATTGAAGATGATTTCCTCCCCAAACAATCCAAGATTTCACGATTTGATCAAGACAGATTTTGGTTGTCTTCAAGAATCCCAACTACAGTTCCAAGAACTTCAAGATTGTGGTTTTAAACAATTAGGAACTTCAAGAAACCCAAGTTTTGATCAAGACAGATTTCCAGGAATTTTTGTAAGGTTAGCCAGCTATTTTTTTTTTTTGTATGTAAACAAGAACACAAGGTAATAACTAGATAGGACTTCTAAAACCCTTGCTACAAACTGATTTTTTTCGGATGAACAGTAACCTCGAATGATCAAATAGAACAAAAGACTGGAATTGAATGGATATAACAGGATAGAAACAAGACACAAACACAAACAAAGAATCAAGAATAAGACACAAAAAAAAAGGCTGGACTAAACAAGGCTAACCACAGCAATTAACAACAACTAGACGCAAGTTTATGATGCAACAAATCTGGAAAAAGAACGCAAGAACACGATGCAACAAATCTGGAAATTGCGGATAGCAAACTTAGAACACGAAAACAGAATTTTGGACAACTTGACTCGAAAGGAAATAAATAAAGGGATATAACGTGATACCTCTTAACTAGCTCTGATTACCAACTGATACGAACGTCGCCAACCTTGTGACGAAACCCGTAAAAGATTAGTTTCAGGATCGACAAGAGGACACCAAGTTTGGAGCGGATGACCTCAACCCGTTAATCACGTGGTTAACGAACCTTGGTATAATGGTAGAAGACGCCACAACTTACTGTGATTCTAGATTGATAAGTCACGAACACCTAGAGAAATTCTAAGGTATTCAAGAAGCCTTGGAGAAACCAAGAAAACTCTCAAAATCTGATTTATTGATTCAATGCCTAAAACCGTTGGAAGTGTGGGCTATTTATAGCCTTACATAGAGATGAACAACTAAATGTGGAACTAGTCTAGAGTTGTGGTCTTGACTAAGACTAACAATTGTAGGCTTGACTATTTCCATAAGACTAAGAATTGTGGGCTTGACCAAACCTTATGAGGTCATCCCTTAGGTAAACAACCTTATGAGGTCATCGCTTAGGTAAATAACCTTATGAGGTCATCGCTTAGGTAATTAAAGCAAGACTATGGACCATTAAGCCCTTATTACAATGACTTAATTAAAACAGCAAATTAGTTGTTGAGGTCTTCTGATGAATTGTATCCCTATTTCTTAGCTTTCGGATGGCTTTAGAATTACTGGATTTGGGCTTAGGTAGCCTGATTTATGATGTTTACACCAGAATGCAATTTGTGAATCTGTTTTTGCAGTTCTGGTGTAGTAGATTGCATTTTTTACATGGTTACACTCGAAACTGGGCTGAGTGACCTTCTGTAATATTGTAGCCCTATCACTTAGCTTCGAAACGGTGTATCTTTCAGCTCCATCCGATAATCGTAGTGCCATTGGTACCAAAACTGCAAAATGATGTCAAAAACTATTTTTTTTGGGTTAACACTTAACTCCATTTCCGGATTTTTCTGGTTTCCTCTAATGCTTATGTATGCTTATGGAGCCCTATTTTGGTAGTATGTGGAATTGGTTTATGACTTGTAATCGAGTCTTATTGTGCTTATTTGAATATTTTAGGGCTTGACTTTCATTTCCGGACTTTTCCCTAGCTTGAATTGTACTTGTACTACTTGGAGCTTACGGAACGGCTATTGAATGAACTTATTTTGTGTGTGACTTTGGAACTGGATGAGAAAAATAATGAAGCCATAAATGGCTGGAAATAGGAAAATACAAAGGGCGTGCTGCCCAAATTTTCGCTCGAGGGCTAAGTTTCTATTTCAACTTGTATATTTTCGTTTGGCAAATACTATGCCCGTTTTCCATCTTAAAACATGATACCTTTTCCATTTGAACCTTCAAATGTTTATTTACTACTTCATACCAAAATATCGAGGTATGACCTAAGGTTTTCTCAGTCAAGACATGTAGGCCATAATACCTACTTGAATGTATATCGATTTTGAACCACACACACGATTCTGAAAAATAATATTTCTGAGCCTATCTAGTTGGATTCCGACTTGACTTTGATTCAAGTGTTTTCCATTGGAACTGTTATAACCCTTTGAGTTTGGTTTATGACACCCTAGTTATTTCCGTCCACAGATCCAAATGGTTGTTTTTCACTTTAAAGTCACCTTTATCCGTTGTACTCGTAACTAGTCGAGTTCCTTGATTCCACTTACTTGTTTTGCTAGATGAATTGTAATATTCTTTCTCGTTGAATCATAGGTTTTCTCGGTGACCGAGGGTAAGATCCGATAGGACATTTTGGACGTTATTTAGCATAATTCGGTGAGTGTTCCTTGTTTGTTGTATTTTCTTGACGTCATGGCTTGTATTAGTGTTTGATAACGTGTTAAGTGCTTTTGATGATTTCCAAAACGAGTTTTCTAGGCGAGTGTGTACTTTATCGCACTCAGCCTAAATGATTGTGAACTTTTCAATGATTGAAAGATTGAAATGTTACTTGTGCATGAATGTAAGCCTTTTGGCTGAACTGGCCACTGCCCCTTGTTACCGATCGACTCGAGCCAGAAGCGGACTCGGTCGGGCGATATGGTGACCTGGGTGAACGTTTGGTATACTCGAGTATTACCTTATAGGTTGGTGGAGGTTGGTGGAGCCTGGCCAATGTCCAGGAAAGGGTGAATGAAATGAACGAACGAACGAACGAACGAGAGTTTTATGTATGAACGAAAAATGCATTTTCAAATGAATGAAGGAAAGGGGAATGACAGGGGAACGAACGAACGAATGTATCCTTTTCATGTATGGTTTATTGTAAATGTTGTAACTGTTTCTTGACTTATCGTTTGATTTATGACTTGATTCTATGTTCGGAACCTCACTGAGCTTTTAGCTCATCCCTTTAGTTTTGTTTTCCTTAACAGGGGAAGGCGAGCAAGGGCGAGAGCTCTGTACCGACTGGCTGGTTCTAGTTTTGGTTTTATTTTGGTTCTCGCCCTAGTGCTTGGCACGGGCTGGTTGTATGGTGACTTGAGAACTTTTGTATTCTCGACGGTTGTACTTTTTTCTGAGATAGCAATGTATATAAGCTTTGTTTTAAGTTTTGGATCCTCGTTTTGCCCTTTCTTGTGGTTCTATTTCTGATTTGTGTGAGTGAACGACTGAGTCCCGGCGAGAGCTGGGCAGGCCGCCCGCCGAACCCTTTGGTTCGCCTTAGGGGGAGGTGGGGCTGTCACAGTTGGTATCAGAGCCTGCTTCGCGTGGTCTCTGCGCCGAGTGAGCCTGGACTAAGTGGTGCATGAGTATAAAGGACTTAGTGCTCATTTGAGCATAAGCTATGAATTGTGAATGTTATAGGCCTTAAATCTCTCTCATGGTATTTGAGGACCATAGATAGGTATGTCGGGTAGGAATTTCGATTGTAGATGGTTTACTCTTGGGACTGGCCAGCTCGAGATGTGAATTGTCTTATTTCGAATTCTCGTGCCCGAGTACTTTAGCGTTGAGGCGATGCTCAGTATTTGAGATTCGCATTTTGGGAAATGAACAGGCTTGGTCTGGCTAGAATGATTTCAAGAGTCCAATGGACATCTAGTGGGATAGAAAGTGACGTGAGAGACCGGACGGGGTTAACATGGTGTGGGGCAGCGTATCCCTTTTCTTTTGATGCACCCATATATGGCTACTACATGACGTTAGCATGTGAATTCGTGTATATATTATCTGTCAAACTGGATATGTATGTGTGATATGTATTTGTGTATTTGATTATCTGCCTCCTTGATCTGGCGTGTTATGTGCGTATATGTTTACTTGTGTATTTGGTATGCTGGAATTGGTGCTTAGACAATTTACTGTGATTATTCAGTAAAATTACCTTTTGGGGAAAAGAAAAGAATAGAGAGAGGGAAAAACATATCTATGGACGGGAGACGTAGTCGTGGGCGTGGTCGAGGCCGGGGAACTGAGCGGACCCCGGAATCAAGAGGAGAAAGGGAAACGTCAGCCGAGCAAGGGCAGGGATCAAGAGCTGCGACTGGAGACCAAATGGCAACGGCAATGCAACAGATGAAGGATATCTTGGCAAGACTGGTGGATCAACAAGGCCAAATACCCGTAAACCAAAATCGAAACCCTGAGATGGGCGAGGATAAGGCTCTTGAAAGGTTCCAAAAATTTGCTCCGCCAAAATTCCTTGGAGGGCCCGATCCGGACGTGGCTGAACAATGGATAGAAACCATGGTTAATATCTTCACAGCCCTAAACTACACTGAGCAAAGGCAAGTGAACTTTGCAGTATTTCAATTTGAGGGACCGGCCCGATCATGGTGGAACGTAATTAGAGCAAAGTGGGAAAGAGAACAGACCATCTGGTTATGGGCAAACTTCATAAGAGAATTTAACGAGAAGTACCTTCCACCTTTAGTCCAAGAAAGGAGGGAGGAGGAGTTTATTGGGTTACGCCAGGGAACGTTAAGTGTGGCCGAATATGAAACAAAATTTACAAGATTATCCAAGTTTGCTTCTGAACTGGTAGCCACTGAACGGCGCAGAGTAAGACGGTTTATACAGGGACTGAATTTGGACATCCAAGAGGCGTTAGCCGCGGCGCAAGTGAATACCTTTACGGAGGCCCTTGAGAAGGCTCAACGAATCGAGAATGCAAAGGCACAAGTAAAAGCCTCCCAAACTCGGAAAAGAGGTGCAGTTGGTAGTGTGATTGAAGAACCTCCTAGTGAATCAATAGCACCTTCTAAAATGCAGAAAGTGAACTTTTTGTCCTACCCGCCATGGACAGTAGGGGCGGGAAATGAAAGGTCTACCAAAGGAAGCCAAACCGGACAGGGGGAGACTTCTCCAGAAAGCCAAAAGATGGCTTCCTACTTGACTTGTAGCTATTGCGGAAAGGCCAATCATACTGAGAACGATTGTTGGCGGAGAGGGCGGAAGTGCTTGATTTGTGGGAGTGGTGAGCACCAAGTTAGCAACTGTCCGAGGAGACAGTCACGCGGAGGTAGTATTCCGCAACAGGAAGGAGCTAAAGCAAAACAAGCAAATGAAAGAGGGAACCGAACTAGTGGGCCAGCAAAAGTGTACGCGTTAGGCAACCAAACAGTTCCGGACTCGTCTGAGGCAAATGAAGGTAAAATTTCGAGGGCGAAATTTTTTTTAAGGGGGAGAGGGTGTGAGGACCCGAAAATTTACCGAATTTCTAGGCTTTATTTTATTTAATTTCACACTTTGATACCTTTTCTTTATTAGAAAATTCCCCAGATAATTTTTATGAGCAAAATATAGTTTTTAAATCATTTTTCTAGTATAAGTTAGTTCATGTGAAATTAAGAGTGTATATCGAATGTGGGACCCGCTAGTGCGAAATGTTCGGAAAAAATTCGGCCAATTAGGTTAAGTTTTGGACACCGAATTTATTTTACCAAGTGCTAAGAGATAATTAAAGGTTGTTATATGGATGAGAGTGGAGAGACAAAAGGATAGCCAAGCATTAATGAGAGTGACAAGTGTCACTTTGTGATTTGGTTAGACTTTGACCTTTGGACCAACTTTACCAATAAATCAAAATTGACCAAAAACATCTTCATTCTTCTAGCATCTTGGCCGAATTCTTGAGGAGGAAAAACAAGAAGAAAGCCTTCAACTCCAACTCCATTTCTTGCTCAATCTTGTGAATCAACCGTTAAAATTTCAAATTCCTCCACAAAAGTCACTTGTTTAGGAAGATTGAAGGTAGTGGTGGAGTGATTGGAGAAGGGAAAGGACTAAGCCATCACCTTTCTTGAGATTTCAAGGTATCATGTCTAGCAATCCTTTCTTTGTTCTTAATAATGTTTAATTAGTGACTTGTGTTAGTCATAGAGTTGGATTTGTGCAAGGTTTTGTGACTTTTGGTGAAGATTGGTGAATTTTCATAATTATTCATGATTTTTCTGTTTTAATATGATTCATATGTTGTGGCCATGGATGATGACTGTATATGATCTAAAATGAAGCTAGAGGATGTAAATTGTGGTTAATTGCGAAAAATTTCCGCATTGAACGGAAATTTAAGAAGTTAGGGTTCCAATTTTCACCATTCTGCCCGGCACTGTTTCACCTAGTTAGAGGCCGAATTCGCCTTGGGTTAAAACATGAAAGTTGTAGGGAATGATATTTTAGAGATGCCTGCAAAATTTCAGGTCAATCGGAGCAACGTAACTTGAGAAAAGATGGAATTACCCTTGCTGCCCTGGTTTTACCCGAATTTGAGAATTGCTTCTGTAATGGGTTATTTTGGTTGGGAATACTTCGGAATTAGTTGTTGAGGTCTTCTGATGAATTGTATCCCTATTTCTTAGCTTTCGGATGGCTTTAGAATTACTGGATTTGGGCTTAGGTAGCCTGATTTATGATGTTTACACCAGAATGCAATTTGTGAATCTGTTTTTGCAGTTCTGGTGTAGTAGATTGCATTTTTTACATGGTTACACTCGAAACTGGGCTGAGTGACCTTCTGTAATATTGTAGCCCTATCACTTAGCTTCGAAACGGTGTATCTTTCAGCTCCATCCGATAATCGTAGTGCCATTGGTACCAAAACTGCAAAATGATGTCAAAAACTATTTTTTTTGGGTTAACACTTAACTCCATTTCCGGATTTTTCTGGTTTCCTCTAATGCTTATGTATGCTTATGGAGCCCTATTTTGGTAGTATGTGGAATTGGTTTATGACTTGTAATCGAGTCTTATTGTGCTTATTTGAATATTTTAGGGCTTGACTTTCATTTCCGGACTTTTCCCTAGCTTGAATTGTACTTGTACTACTTGGAGCTTACGGAACGGCTATTGAATGAACTTATTTTGTGTGTGACTTTGGAACTGGATGAGAAAAATAATGAAGCCATAAATGGCTGGAAATAGGAAAATACAAAGGGCGTGCTGCCCAAATTTTCGCTCGAGGGCTAAGTTTCTATTTCAACTTGTATATTTTCGTTTGGCAAATACTATGCCCGTTTTCCATCTTAAAACATGATACCTTTTCCATTTGAACCTTCAAATGTTTATTTACTACTTCATACCAAAATATCGAGGTATGACCTAAGGTTTTCTCAGTCAAGACATGTAGGCCATAATACCTACTTGAATGTATATCGATTTTGAACCACACACACGATTCTGAAAAATAATATTTCTGAGCCTATCTAGTTGGATTCCGACTTGACTTTGATTCAAGTGTTTTCCATTGGAACTGTTATAACCCTTTGAGTTTGGTTTATGACACCCTAGTTATTTCCGTCCACAGATCCAAATGGTTGTTTTTCACTTTAAAGTCACCTTTATCCGTTGTACTCGTAACTAGTCGAGTTCCTTGATTCCACTTACTTGTTTTGCTAGATGAATTGTAATATTCTTTCTCGTTGAATCATAGGTTTTCTCGGTGACCGAGGGTAAGATCCGATAGGACATTTTGGACGTTATTTAGCATAATTCGGTGAGTGTTCCTTGTTTGTTGTATTTTCTTGACGTCATGGCTTGTATTAGTGTTTGATAACGTGTTAAGTGCTTTTGATGATTTCCAAAACGAGTTTTCTAGGCGAGTGTGTACTTTATCGCACTCAGCCTAAATGATTGTGAACTTTTCAATGATTGAAAGATTGAAATGTTACTTGTGCATGAATGTAAGCCTTTTGGCTGAACTGGCCACTGCCCCTTGTTACCGATCGACTCGAGCCAGAAGCGGACTCGGTCGGGCGATATGGTGACCTGGGTGAACGTTTGGTATACTCGAGTATTACCTTATAGGTTGGTGGAGGTTGGTGGAGCCTGGCCAATGTCCAGGAAAGGGTGAATGAAATGAACGAACGAACGAACGAACGAGAGTTTTATGTATGAACGAAAAATGCATTTTCAAATGAATTAAGGAAAGGGGAATGACAGGGGAACGAACGAACGAATGTATCCTTTTCATGTATGGTTTATTGTAAATGTTGTAACTGTTTCTTGACTTATCGTTTGATTTATGACTTGATTCTATGTTCGGAACCTCACTGAGCTTTTAGCTCATCCCTTTAGTTTTGTTTTCCTTAACAGGGGAAGGCGAGCAAGGGCGAGAGCTCTGTACCGACTGGCTGGTTCTAGTTTTGGTTTTATTTTGGTTCTCGCCCTAGTGCTTGGCACGGGCTGGTTGTATGGTGACTTGAGAACTTTTGTATTCTCGACGGTTGTACTTTTTTCTGAGATAGCAATGTATATAAGCTTTGTTTTAAGTTTTGGATCCTCGTTTTGCCCTTTCTTGTGGTTCTATTTCTGATTTGTGTGAGTGAACGACTGAGTCCCGGCGAGAGCTGGGCAGGCCGCCCGCCGAACCCTTTGGTTCGCCTTAGGGGGAGGTGGGGCTGTCACAGTTGGTATCAGAGCCTGCTTCGCGTGGTCTCTGCGCCGAGTGAGCCTGGACTAAGTGGTGCATGAGTATAAAGGACTTAGTGCTCATTTGAGCATAAGCTATGAATTGTGAATGTTATAGGCCTTAAATCTCTCTCATGGTATTTGAGGACCATAGATAGGTATGTCGGGTAGGAATTTCGATTGTAGATGGTTTACTCTTGGGACTGGCCAGCTCGAGATGTGAATTGTCTTATTTCGAATTCTCGTGCCCGAGTACTTTAGCGTTGAGGCGATGCTCAGTATTTGAGATTCGCATTTTGGGAAATGAACAGGCTTGGTCTGGCTAGAATGATTTCAAGAGTCCAATGGACATCTAGTGGGATAGAAAGTGACGTGAGAGACCGGACGGGGTTAACATGGTGTGGGGCAGCGTATCCCTTTTCTTTTGATGCACCCATATATGGCTACTACATGACGTTAGCATGTGAATTCGTGTATATATTATCTGTCAAACTGGATATGTATGTGTGATATGTATTTGTGTATTTGATTATCTGCCTCCTTGATCTGGCGTGTTATGTGCGTATATGTTTACTTGTGTATTTGGTATGCTGGAATTGGTGCTTAGACAATTTACTGTGATTATTCAGTAAAATTACCTTTTGGGGAAAAGAAAAGAATAGAGAGAGGGAAAAACATATCTATGGACGGGAGACGTAGTCGTGGGCGTGGTCGAGGCCGGGGAACTGAGCGGACCCCGGAATCAAGAGGAGAAAGGGAAACGTCAGCCGAGCAAGGGCAGGGATCAAGAGCTGCGACTGGAGA
The DNA here is from genome assembly GCF_036785885.1 of Coffea arabica. Taxonomy (NCBI): domain Eukaryota; kingdom Viridiplantae; phylum Streptophyta; class Magnoliopsida; order Gentianales; family Rubiaceae; genus Coffea; species Coffea arabica. Next base: position 39,414,560 of record NC_092321.1, read on the forward strand.
CCAAATGGCAACGGCAATGCAACAGATGAAGGATATCTTGGCAAGACTGGTGGATCAACAAGGCCAAATACCCGTAAACCAAAATCGAAACCCTGAGATGGGCGAGGATAAGGCTCTTGAAAGGTTCCAAAAATTTGCTCCGCCAAAATTCCTTGGAGGGCCCGATCCGGACGTGGCTGAACAATGGATAGAAACCATGGTTAATATCTTCACAGCCCTAAACTACACTGAGCAAAGGCAAGTGAACTTTGCAGTATTTCAATTTGAGGGACCGGCCCGATCATGGTGGAACGTAATTAGAGCAAAGTGGGAAAGAGAACAGACCATCTGGTTATGGGCAAACTTCATAAGAGAATTTAACGAGAAGTACCTTCCACCTTTAGTCCAAGAAAGGAGGGAGGAGGAGTTTATTGGGTTACGCCAGGGAACGTTAAGTGTGGCCGAATATGAAACAAAATTTACAAGATTATCCAAGTTTGCTTCTGAACTGGTAGCCACTGAACGGCGCAGAGTAAGACGGTTTATACAGGGACTGAATTTGGACATCCAAGAGGCGTTAGCCGCGGCGCAAGTGAATACCTTTACGGAGGCCCTTGAGAAGGCTCAACGAATCGAGAATGCAAAGGCACAAGTAAAAGCCTCCCAAACTCGGAAAAGAGGTGCAGTTGGTAGTGTGATTGAAGAACCTCCTAGTGAATCAATAGCACCTTCTAAAATGCAGAAAGTGAACTTTTTGTCCTACCCGCCATGGACAGTAGGGGCGGGAAATGAAAGGTCTACCAAAGGAAGCCAAACCGGACAGGGGGAGACTTCTCCAGAAAGCCAAAAGATGGCTTCCTACTTGACTTGTAGCTATTGCGGAAAGGCCAATCATACTGAGAACGATTGTTGGCGGAGAGGGCGGAAGTGCTTGATTTGTGGGAGTGGTGAGCACCAAGTTAGCAACTGTCCGAGGAGACAGTCACGCGGAGGTAGTATTCCGCAACAGGAAGGAGCTAAAGCAAAACAAGCAAATGAAAGAGGGAACCGAACTAGTGGGCCAGCAAAAGTGTACGCGTTAGGCAACCAAACAGTTCCGGACTCGTCTGAGGCAAATGAAGGTAAAATTTCGAGGGCGAAATTTTTTTAAGGGGGAGAGGGTGTGAGGACCCGAAAATTTACCGAATTTCTAGGCTTTATTTTATTTAATTTCACACTTTGATACCTTTTCTTTATTAGAAAATTCCCCAGATAATTTTTATGAGCAAAATATAGTTTTTAAATCATTTTTCTAGTATAAGTTAGTTCATGTGAAATTAAGAGTGTATATCGAATGTGGGACCCGCTAGTGCGAAATGTTCGGAAAAAATTCGGCCAATTAGGTTAAGTTTTGGACACCGAATTTATTTTACCAAGTGCTAAGAGATAATTAAAGGTTGTTATATGGATGAGAGTGGAGAGACAAAAGGATAGCCAAGCATTAATGAGAGTGACAAGTGTCACTTTGTGATTTGGTTAGACTTTGACCTTTGGACCAACTTTACCAATAAATCAAAATTGACCAAAAACATCTTCATTCTTCTAGCATCTTGGCCGAATTCTTGAGGAGGAAAAACAAGAAGAAAGCCTTCAACTCCAACTCCATTTCTTGCTCAATCTTGTGAATCAACCGTTAAAATTTCAAATTCCTCCACAAAAGTCACTTGTTTAGGAAGATTGAAGGTAGTGGTGGAGTGATTGGAGAAGGGAAAGGACTAAGCCATCACCTTTCTTGAGATTTCAAGGTATCATGTCTAGCAATCCTTTCTTTGTTCTTAATAATGTTTAATTAGTGACTTGTGTTAGTCATAGAGTTGGATTTGTGCAAGGTTTTGTGACTTTTGGTGAAGATTGGTGAATTTTCATAATTATTCATGATTTTTCTGTTTTAATATGATTCATATGTTGTGGCCATGGATGATGACTGTATATGATCTAAAATGAAGCTAGAGGATGTAAATTGTGGTTAATTGCGAAAAATTTCCGCATTGAACGGAAATTTAAGAAGTTAGGGTTCCAATTTTCACCATTCTGCCCGGCACTGTTTCACCTAGTTAGAGGCCGAATTCGCCTTGGGTTAAAACATGAAAGTTGTAGGGAATGATATTTTAGAGATGCCTGCAAAATTTCAGGTCAATCGGAGCAACGTAACTTGAGAAAAGATGGAATTACCCTTGCTGCCCTGGTTTTACCCGAATTTGAGAATTGCTTCTGTAATGGGTTATTTTGGTTGGGAATGCTTCGGAATTAGTTGTTGAGGTCTTCTGATGAATTGTAGCCCTATTTCTTAGCTTTCGGATGGCTTTAGAATTACTGGATTTGGGCTTAGGTAGCCTGATTTATGATGTTTACACCAGAATGCAATTTGTGAATCTGTTTTTGCAGTTCTGGTGTAGTAGATTGCATTTTTTACCTGGTTACACTCGAAACTGGGCTGAGTGACCTTCTGTAATATTGTAGCCCTATCTCTTAGCTTCGAAACGGTGTATCTTTCAGCTCCATCCGATAATCGTAGTGCCATTGGTACCAAAACTGCAAAATGATGTCAAAAACTATTTTTTTTGGGTTAACACTTAACTCCATTTCCGGATTTTTCTGGTTTCCTCTAATGCTTATGTATGCTTATGGAGCCCTATTTTGGTAGTATGTGGAATTGGTTTATGACTTGTAATCGAGTCTTATTGTGCTTATTTGAATATTTTAGGGCTTGACTTTCATTTCCGGAGTTTTCCCTAGCTTGAATTGTACTTGTACTACTTGGAGCTTACGGAACGGCTATTGAATGAACTTATTTTGTGTGTGACTTTGGAACTGGATGAGAAAAATAATGAAGCCATAAATGGCTGGAAATAGGAAAATACAAAGGGCGTGCTGCCCAAATTTTCGCTCGAGGGCTAAGTTTCTATTTCAACTTGTATATTTTCGTTTGGCAAATACTATGCCCGTTTTCCATCTTAAAACATGATACCTTTTCCATTTGAACCTTCAAATGTTTATTTACTACTTCATACCAAAATATCGAGGTATGACCTAAGGTTTTCTCAGTCAAGACATGTAGGCCATAATACCTACTTGAATGTATATCGATTTTGAACCACACACACGATTCTGAAAAATAATATTTCTGAGCCTATCTAGTTGGATTCCGACTTGACTTTGATTCAAGTGTTTTCCATTGGAACTGTTATAACCCTTTGAGTTTGGTTTATGACACCCTAGTTATTTCCGTCCACAGATCCAAATGGTTGTTTTTCACTTTAAAGTCACCTTTATCCGTTGTACTCGTAACTAGTCGAGTTCCTTGATTCCACTTACTTGTTTTGCTAGATGAATTGTAATATTCTTTCTCGTTGAATCATAGGTTTTCTCGGTGACCGAGGGTAAGATCCGATAGGACATTTTGGACGTTATTTAGCATAATTCGGTGAGTGTTCCTTGTTTGTTGTATTTTCTTGACGTCATGGCTTGTATTAGTGTTTGATAACGTGTTAAGTGCTTTTGATGATTTCCAAAACGAGTTTTCTAGGCGAGTGTGTACTTTATCGCACTCAGCCTAAATGATTGTGAACTTTTCAATGATTGAAAGATTGAAATGTTACTTGTGCATGAATGTAAGCCTTTTGGCTGAACTGGCCACTGCCCCTTGTTACCGATCGACTCGAGCCAGAAGCGGACTCGGTCGGGCGATATGGTGACCTGGGTGAACGTTTGGTATACTCGAGTATTACCTTATAGGTTGGTGGAGGTTGGTGGAGCCTGGCCAATGTCCAGGAAAGGGTGAATGAAATGAACGAACGAACGAACGAACGAGAGTTTTATGTATGAACGAAAAATGCATTTTCAAATGAATGAAGGAAAGGGGAATGACAGGGGAACGAACGAACGAATGTATCCTTTTCATGTATGGTTTATTGTAAATGTTGTAACTGTTTCTTGACTTATCGTTTGATTTATGACTTGATTCTATGTTCGGAACCTCACTGAGCTTTTAGCTCATCCCTTTAGTTTTGTTTTCCTTAACAGGGGAAGGCGAGCAAGGGCGAGAGCTCTGTACCGACTGGCTGGTTCTAGTTTTGGTTTTATTTTGGTTCTCGCCCTAGTGCTTGGCACGGGCTGGTTGTATGGTGACTTGAGAACTTTTGTATTCTCGACGGTTGTACTTTTTTCTGAGATAGCAATGTATATAAGCTTTGTTTTAAGTTTTGGATCCTCGTTTTGCCCTTTCTTGTGGTTCTATTTCTGATTTGTGTGAGTGAACGACTGAGTCCCGGCGAGAACTGGGCAGGCCGCCCGCCGAACCCTTTGGTTCGCCTTAGGGGGAGGTGGGGCTGTCACAGTTGGTATCAGAGCCTGCTTCGCGTGGTCTCTGCGCCGAGTGAGCCTGGACTAAGTGGTGCATGAGTATAAAGGACTTAGTGCTCATTTGAGCATAAGCTATGAATTGTGAATGTTATAGGCCTTAAATCTCTCTCATGGTATTTGAGGACCATAGATAGGTATGTCAGGTAGGAATTTCGATTGTAGATGGTTTACTCTTGGGACTGGCCAGCTCGAGATGTGAATTGTCTTATTTCGAATTCTCGTGCCCGAGTACTTTAGCGTTGAGGCGATGCTCAGTATTTGAGATTCGCATTTTGGGAAATGAACAGGCTTGGTCTGGCTAGAATGATTTCAAGAGTCCAATGGACATCTAGTGGGATAGAAAGTGACGTGAGAGACCGGACGGGGTTAACATGGTGTGGGGCAGCGTATCCCTTTTCTTTTGATGCACCCATATATGGCTACTACATGACGTTAGCATGTGAATTCGTGTATATATTATCTTTCAAACTGGATATGTATGTGTGATATGTATTTGTGTATTTGATTATCTGCCTCCTTGATCTGGCGTGTTATGTGCGTATATGTTTACTTGTGTATTTGGTATGCTGGAATTGGTGCTTAGACAATTTACTGTGATTATTCAGTAAAATTACCTTTTGGGGAAAAGAAAAGAATAGAGAGAGGGAAAAACATATCTATGGACGGGAGACGTAGTCGTGGGCGTGGTCGAGGCCGGGGAACTGAGCGGACCCCGGAATCAAGAGGAGAAAGGGAAACGTCAGCCGAGCAAGGGCAGGGATCAAGAGCTGCGACTGGAGACCAAATGGCAACGGCAATGCAACAGATGAAGGATATCTTGGCAAGACTGGTGGATCAACAAGGCCAAATACCCGTAAACCAAAATCGAAACCCTGAGATGGGCGAGGATAAGGCTCTTGAAAGGTTCCAAAAATTTGCTCCGCCAAAATTCCTTGGAGGGCCCGATCCGGACGTGGCTGAACAATGGATAGAAACCATGGTTAATATCTTCACAGCCCTAAACTACACTGAGCAAAGGCAAGTGAACTTTGCAGTATTTCAATTTGAGGGACCGGCCCGATCATGGTGGAACGTAATTAGAGCAAAGTGGGAAAGAGAACAGACCATCTGGTTATGGGCAAACTTCATAAGAGAATTTAACGAGAAGTACCTTCCACCTTTAGTCCAAGAAAGGAGGGAGGAGGAGTTTATTGGGTTACGCCAGGGAACGTTAAGTGTGGCCGAATATGAAACAAAATTTACAAGATTATCCAAGTTTGCTTCTGAACTGGTAGCCACTGAACGGCGCAGAGTAAGACGGTTTATACAGGGACTGAATTTGGACATCCAAGAGGCGTTAGCCGCGGCGCAAGTGAATACCTTTACGGAGGCCCTTGAGAAGGCTCAACGAATCGAGAATGCAAAGGCACAAGTAAAAGCCTCCCAAACTCGGAAAAGAGGTGCAGTTGGTAGTGTGATTGAAGAACCTCCTAGTGAATCAATAGCACCTTCTAAAATGCAGAAAGTGAACTTTTTGTCCTACCCGCCATGGACAGTAGGGGCGGGAAATGAAAGGTCTACCAAAGGAAGCCAAACCGGACAGGGGGAGACTTCTCCAGAAAGCCAAAAGATGGCTTCCTACTTGACTTGTAGCTATTGCGGAAAGGCCAATCATACTGAGAACGATTGTTGGCGGAGAGGGCGGAAGTGCTTGATTTGTGGGAGTGGTGAGCACCAAGTTAGCAACTGTCCGAGGAGACAGTCACGCGGAGGTAGTATTCCGCAACAGGAAGGAGCTAAAGCAAAACAAGCAAATGAAAGAGGGAACCGAACTAGTGGGCCAGCAAAAGTGTACGCGTTAGGCAACCAAACAGTTCCGGACTCGTCTGAGGCAAATGAAGGTAAAATTTCGAGGGCGAAATTTTTTTAAGGGGGAGAGGGTGTGAGGACCCGAAAATTTACCGAATTTCTAGGCTTTATTTTATTTAATTTCACACTTTGATACCTTTTCTTTATTAGAAAATTCCCCAGATAATTTTTATGAGCAAAATATAGTTTTTAAATCATTTTTCTAGTATAAGTTAGTTCATGTGAAATTAAGAGTGTATATCGAATGTGGGACCCGCTAGTGCGAAATGTTCGGAAAAAATTCGGCCAATTAGGTTAAGTTTTGGACACCGAATTTATTTTACCAAGTGCTAAGAGATAATTAAAGGTTGTTATATGGATGAGAGTGGAGAGACAAAAGGATAGCCAAGCATTAATGAGAGTGACAAGTGTCACTTTGTGATTTGGTTAGACTTTGACCTTTGGACCAACTTTACCAATAAATCAAAATTGACCAAAAACATCTTCATTCTTCTAGCATCTTGGCCGAATTCTTGAGGAGGAAAAACAAGAAGAAAGCCTTCAACTCCAACTCCATTTCTTGCTCAATCTTGTGAATCAATCGTTAAAATTTCAAATTCCTCCACAAAAGTCACTTGTTTAGGAAGATTGAAGGTAGTGGTGGAGTGATTGGAGAAGGGAAAGGACTAAGCCATCACCTTTCTTGAGATTTCAAGGTATCATGTCTAGCAATCCTTTCTTTGTTCTTAATAATGTTTAATTAGTGACTTGTGTTAGTCATAGAGTTGGATTTGTGCAAGGTTTTGTGACTTTTGGTGAAGATTGGTGAATTTTCATAATTATTCATGATTTTTCTGTTTTAATATGATTCATATGTTGTGGCCATGGATGATGACTGTATATGATCTAAAATGAAGCTAGAGGATGTAAATTGTGGTTAATTGCGGAAAATTTCCGCATTGAACGGAAATTTAAGAAGTTAGGGTTCCAATTTTCACCATTCTGCCCGGCACTGTTTCACCTAGTTAGAGGACGAATTCGCCTTGGATTAAAACATGAAAGTTGTAGGGAATGATATTTTAGAGATGCCTGCAAAATTTCAGGTCAATCGGAGCAACATAACTTGAGAAAAGATGGAATTACCCTTGCTACCCTGGTTTTACCCGAATTTGAGAATTGCTTCTGTAATGGGTTATTTTGGTTGGGAATGCTTCGGAATTAGTTGTTGAGGTCTTCTGATGAATTGTAGCCCTATTTCTTAGCTTTCGGATGGCTTTAGAATTACTGGATTTGGGCTTAGGTAGCCTGATTTATGATGTTTACACCAGAATGCAATTTGTGAATCTGTTTTTACAGTTCTGGTGTAGTAGATTGCATTTTTGACCTGGTTACACTCGAAACTGGGCTGAGTGACCTTCTGTAATATTGTAGCCCTATCTCTTAGCTTCGAAACGGTGTATCTTTCAGCTCCATCCGATAATCGTAGTGCCATTGGTACCAAAACTGCAAAATGATGTCAAAAACTATTTTTTTTGGGTTAACACTTAACTCCATTTCCGGATTTTTCTGGTTTCCTCTAATGCTTATGTATGCTTATGGAGCCCTATTTTGGTAGTATGTGGAATTGGTTTATGACTTGTAATCGAGTCTTATTGTGCTTATTTGAATATTTTAGGGCTTGACTTTCATTTCCGGACTTTTCCCTAGCTTGAATTGTACTTGTACTACTTGGAGCTTACGGAACGGCTATTGAATGAACTTATTTTGTGTGTGACTTTGGAACTGGATGAGAAAAATAATGAAGCCATAAATGGCTGGAAATAGGAAAATACAAAGGGCGTGCTGCCCAAATTTTCGCTCGAGGGCTAAGTTTCTATTTCAACTTGTATATTTTCGTTTGGCAAATACTATGCCCGTTTTCCATCTTAAAACATGATACCTTTTCCATTTGAACCTTCAAATGTTTATTTACTACTTCATACCAAAATATCGAGGTATGACCTCAGGTTTTCTCAGTCAAGACATGTAGGCCATAATACCTACTTGAATGTATATCGATTTTCAACCACACACACGATTCTGAAAAATAATATTTCTGAGCCTATCTAGTTGGATTCCGACTTGACTTTGATTCAAGTGTTTTCCATTGGAACTGTTATAACCCTTTGAGTTTGGTTTATGACACCCTAGTTATTTCCGTCCACAGATCCAAATGGTTGTTTTTCACTTTAAAGTCACCTTTATCCGTTGTACTCGTAACTAGTCGAGTTCCTTGATTCCACTTACTTGTTTTGCTAGATGAATTGTAATATTCTTTCTCGTTGAATCATAGGTTTTCTCGGTGACCGAGGGTAAGATCCGATAGGACATTTTGGACGTTATTTAGCATAATTCGGTGAGTGTTCCTTGTTTGTTGTATTTTCTTGACTTCATGGCTTGTATTAGTGTTTGATAACGTGTTAAGTGCTTTTGATGATTTCCAAAACGAGTTTTCTAGGCGAGTGTGTACTTTATCGCACTCATCCTAAATGATTGTGAACTTTTCAATGATTGAAAGATTGAAATGTTACTTGTGCATGAATGTAAGCCTTTTGGCTGAACTGGCCACTGCCCCTTGTTACCGATCGACTCGAGCCAGAAGCGGACTCGGTCGGGCGATATGGTGACCTGGGTGAACGTTTGGTATACTCGAGTATTACCTTATAGGTTGGTGGAGGTTGGTGGAGCCTGGCCAATGTCCAGGAAAGGGTGAATGAAATGAACGAACGAACGAACGAACGAGAGTTTTATGTATGAACGAAAAATGCATTTTCAAATGAGTGAAGGAAAGGGGAATGACAGGAGAACGAACGAACGAACGAATGAACGAACGAACGTATCCTTTTCATGTATGGTTTATTGTAAATGTTGTAACTGTTTCTTGACCTATCGTTTGATTTATGACTTGATTCTATGTTCGGAACCTCACTGAGCTTTTAGCTCTTCCCTTTAGTTTTGTTTTCCTTAACAGGGGAAGGCGAGCAAGGGCGAGAGCTCTGTACCGACTGGTTGGGTCTAGTTTTGGTTTTATTTTGGTTCTCGCCCTAGTGCTTGGCACGGGCTGGTTGTATGGTGACTTGAGAACTTTTGTATTCTCGACGGTTGTACTTTTTTCTGAGATGGCAATGTATATAAGCTTTGTTTTAAGTTTTGGATCCTCGTTTTGCCCTTTCTTGTGGTTCTATTTCTGATTTGTGTGAGTAAACGACTGAGTCCCGGCTAGAGCTGGGCAGGCCGCCCGCCGAACCCTTTGGTTCGCCTTAGGGGGAGGTGGGGCTGTCACAGTTGGTATCAGAGCCTGTTTCGCGTGGTCTCTGCGCCGAGTGAGCCTGGGACTAAGTGGTGCATGAGTATAAAGGACTTAGTGCTCATTTGAGCATAATCTATGAATTGTGAATGTTATAGGCCTTAAATCTCTCTCATGGTATTTGAGGACCATAGATAGGTATGTCGGGTAGGAATTTCGATTGTAGATGGTTTACTCTTGGGACTGGCCAGCTCGAGATGTGAATTGTCTTATTTCGAATTCTCGTGCCGGAGTACTTTAGCGTTGAGGCGATGCTGTATATATTATCTTTCAAACTGGATATGTATGTGTGATATGTATTTGTGTATTTGATTATCTGCCTCCTTGATCTGGCGTGTTATGTGCGTATATGTTTACTTGTGTATTTGGTATGCTGGAATTGGTGCTTAGACAATTTACTGTGATTATTCAGTAAAATTACCTTTTGGGGAAAAGAAAAGAATAGAGAGAGGGAAAAACATATCTATGGACGGGAGACGTAGTCGTGGGCGTGGTCGAGGCCGGGGAACTGAGCGGACCCCGGAATCAAGAGGAGAAAGGGAAACGTCAGCCGAGCAAGGGCAGGGATCAAGAGCTGCGACTGGAGACCAAATGGCAACGGCAATGCAACAGATGAAGGATATCTTGGCAAGACTGGTGGATCAACAAGGCCAAATACCCGTAAACCAAAATCGAAACCCTGAGATGGGCGAGGATAAGGCTCTTGAAAGGTTCCAAAAATTTGCTCCGCCAAAATTCCTTGGAGGGCCCGATCCGGACGTGGCTGAACAATGGATAGAAACCATGGTTAATATCTTCACAGCCCTAAACTACACTGAGCAAAGGCAAGTGAACTTTGCAGTATTTCAATTTGAGGGACCGGCCCAATCATGGTGGAACGTAATTAGAGCAAAGTGGGAAAGAGAACAGACCATCTGGTTATGGGCAAACTTCATAAGAGAATTTAACGAGAAGTACCTTCCACCTTTAGTCCAAGAAAGGAGGGAGGAGGAGTTTATTGGGTTACGCCAGGGAACGTTAAGTGTGGCCGAATATGAAACAAAATTTACAAGATTATCCAAGTTTGCTTCTGAACTGGTAGCCACTGAACGGCGCAGAGTAAGACGGTTTATACAGGGACTGAATTTGGACATCCAAGAGGCGTTAGCCGCGGCGCAAGTGAATACCTTTACGGAGGCCCTTGAGAAGGCTCAACGAATCGAGAATGCAAAGGCACAAGTAAAAGCCTCCCAAACTCGGAAAAGAGGTGCAGTTGGTAGTGTGATTGAAGAACCTCCTAGTGAATCAATAGCACCTTCTAAAATGCAGAAAGTGAACTTTTTGTCCTACCCGCCATGGACAGTAGGGGCGGGAAATGAAAGGTCTACCAAAGGAAGCCAAACCGGACAGGGGGAGACTTCTCCAGAAAGCCAAAAGATGGCTTCCTACTTGACTTGTAGCTATTGCGGAAAGGCCAATCATACTGAGAACGATTGTTGGCGGAGAGGGCGGAAGTGCTTGATTTGTGGGAGTGGTGAGCACCAAGTTAGCAACTGTCCGAGGAGACAGTCACGCGGAGGTAGTATTCCGCAACAGGAAGGAGCTAAAGCAAAACAAGCAAATGAAAGAGGGAACCGAACTAGTGGGCCAGCAAAAGTGTACGCGTTAGGCAACCAAACAGTTCCGGACTCGTCTGAGGCAAATGAAGGTAAAATTTCGAGGGCGAAATTTTTTTAAGGGGGAGAGGGTGTGAGGACCCGAAAATTTACCGAATTTCTAGGCTTTATTTTATTTAATTTCACACTTTGATACCTTTTCTTTATTAGAAAATTCCCCAGATAATTTTTATGAGCAAAATATAGTTTTTAAATCATTTTTCTAGTATAAGTTAGTTCATGTGAAATTAAGAGTGTATATCGAATGTGGGACCCGCTAGTGCGAAATGTTCGGAAAAAATTCGGCCAATTAGGTTAAGTTTTGGACACCGAATTTATTTTACCAAGTGCTAAGAGATAATTAAAGGTTGTTATATGGATGAGAGTGGAGAGACAAAAGGATAGCCAAGCATTAATGAGAGTGACAAGTGTCACTTTGTGATTTGGTTAGACTTTGACCTTTGGACCAACTTTACCAATAAATCAAAATTGACCAAAAACATCTTCATTCTTCTAGCATCTTGGCCGAATTCTTGAGGAGGAAAAACAAGAAGAAAGCCTTCAACTCCAACTCCATTTCTTGCTCAATCTTGTGAATCAACCGTTAAAATTTCAAATTCCTCCACAAAAGTCACTTGTTTAGGAAGATTGAAGGTAGTGGTGGAGTGATTGGAGAAGGGAAAGGACTAAGCCATCACCTTTCTTGAGATTTCAAGGTATCATGTCTAGCAATCCTTTCTTTGTTCTTAATAATGTTTAATTAGTGACTTGTGTTAGTCATAGAGTTGGATTTGTGCAAGGTTTTGTGACTTTTGGTGAAGATTGGTGAATTTTCATAATTATTCATGATTTTTCTGTTTTAATATGATTCATATGTTGTGGCCATGGATGATGACTGTATATGATCTAAAATGAAGCTAGAGGATGTAAATTGTGGTTAATTGCGAAAAATTTCCGCATTGAACGGAAATTTAAGAAGTTAGGGTTCCAATTTTCACCATTCTGCCCGGCACTGTTTCACCTAGTTAGAGGCCGAATTCGCCTTGGGTTAAAACATGAAAGTTGTAGGGAATGATATTTTAGAGATGCCTGCAAAATTTCAGGTCAATCGGAGCAACGTAACTTGAGAAAAGATGGAATTACCCTTGCTGCCCTGGTTTTACCCGAATTTGAGAATTGCTTCTGTAATGGGTTATTTTGGTTGGGAATACTTCGGAATTAGTTGTTGAGGTCTTCTGATGAATTGTATCCCTATTTCTTAGCTTTCGGATGGCTTTAGAATTACTGGATTTGGGCTTAGGTAGCCTGATTTATGATGTTTACACCAGAATGCAATTTGTGAATCTGTTTTTGCAGTTCTGGTGTAGTAGATTGCATTTTTTACATGGTTACACTCGAAACTGGGCTGAGTGACCTTCTGTAATATTGTAGCCCTATCACTTAGCTTCGAAACGGTGTATCTTTCAGCTCCATCCGATAATCGTAGTGCCATTGGTACCAAAACTGCAAAATGATGTCAAAAACTATTTTTTTTGGGTTAACACTTAACTCCATTTCCGGATTTTTCTGGTTTCCTCTAATGCTTATGTATGCTTATGGAGCCCTATTTTGGTAGTATGTGGAATTGGTTTATGACTTGTAATCGAGTCTTATTGTGCTTATTTGAATATTTTAGGGCTTGACTTTCATTTCCGGACTTTTCCCTAGCTTGAATTGTACTTGTACTACTTGGAGCTTACGGAACGGCTATTGAATGAACTTATTTTGTGTGTGACTTTGGAACTGGATGAGAAAAATAATGAAGCCATAAATGGCTGGAAATAGGAAAATACAAAGGGCGTGCTGCCCAAATTTTCGCTCGAGGGCTAAGTTTCTATTTCAACTTGTATATTTTCGTTTGGCAAATACTATGCCCGTTTTCCATCTTAAAACATGATACCTTTTCCATTTGAACCTTCAAATGTTTATTTACTACTTCATACCAAAATATCGAGGTATGACCTAAGGTTTTCTCAGTCAAGACATGTAGGCCATAATACCTACTTGAATGTATATCGATTTTGAACCACACACACGATTCTGAAAAATAATATTTCTGAGCCTATCTAGTTGGATTCCGACTTGACTTTGATTCAAGTGTTTTCCATTGGAACTGTTATAACCCTTTGAGTTTGGTTTATGACACCCTAGTTATTTCCGTCCACAGATCCAAATGGTTGTTTTTCACTTTAAAGTCACCTTTATCCGTTGTACTCGTAACTAGTCGAGTTCCTTGATTCCACTTACTTGTTTTGCTAGATGAATTGTAATATTCTTTCTCGTTGAATCATAGGTTTTCTCGGTGACCGAGGGTAAGATCCGATAGGACATTTTGGACGTTATTTAGCATAATTCGGTGAGTGTTCCTTGTTTGTTGTATTTTCTTGACTTCATGGCTTGTATTAGTGTTTGATAACGTGTTAAGTGCTTTTGATGATTTCCAAAACGAGTTTTCTAGGCGAGTGTGTACTTTATCGCACTCAGCCTAAATGATTGTGAACTTTTCAATGATTGAAAGATTGAAATGTTACTTGTGCATGAATGTAAGCCTTTTGGCTGAACTGGCCACTGCCCCTTGTTACCGATCGACTCGAGCCAGAAGCGGACTCGGTCGGGCGATATGGTGACCTGGGTGAACGTTTGGTATACTCGAGTATTACCTTATAGGTTGGTGGAGGTTGGTGGAGCCTGGCCAATGTCCAGGAAAGGGTGAATGAAATGAACGAACGAACGAACGAACGAGAGTTTTATGTATGAACGAAAAATGCATTTTCAAATGAATGAAGGAAAGGGGAATGACAGGAGAACGAACGAATGAACGAACGAACGTATCCTTTTCATGTATGGTTTATTGTAAATGTTGTAACTGTTTCTTGACTTATCGTTTGATTTATGACTTGATTCTATGTTCGGAACCTCACTGAGCTTTTAGCTCATCCCTTTAGTTTTGTTTTCCTTAACAGGGGAAGGCGAGCAAGGGCGAGAGCTCTGTACCGACTGGCTGGTTCTAGTTTTGGTTTTATTTTGGTTCTCGCCCTAGTGCTTGGCACGGGCTGGTTGTATGGTGACTTGAGAACTTTTGTATTCTCGACGGTTGTACTTTTTTCTGAGATAGCAATGTATATAAGCTTTGTTTTAAGTTTTGGATCCTCGTTTTGCCCTTTCTTGTGGTTCTATTTCTGATTTGTGTGAGTGAACGACTGAGTCCCGGCGAGAGCTGGGCAGGCCGCCCGCCGAACCCTTTGGTTCGCCTTAGGGGGAGGTGGGGCTGTCACAGTTGGTATCAGAGCCTGCTTCGCGTGGTCTCTGCGCCGAGTGAGCCTGGACTAAGTGGTGCATGAGTATAAAGGACTTAGTGCTCATTTGAGCATAAGCTATGAATTGTGAATGTTATAGGCCTTAAATCTCTCTCATGGTATTTGAGGACCATAGATAGGTATGTCGGGTAGGAATTTCGATTGTAGATGGTTTACTCTTGGGACTGGCCAGCTCGAGATGTGAATTGTCTTATTTCGAATTCTCGTGCCCGAGTACTTTAGCGTTGAGGCGATGCTCAGTATTTGAGATTCGCATTTTGGGAAATGAACAGGCTTGGTCTGGCTAGAATGATTTCAAGAGTCCAATGGACATCTAGTGGGATAGAAAGTGACGTGAGAGACCGGACGGGGTTAACATGGTGTGGGGCAGCGTATCCCTTTTCTTTTGATGCACCCATATATGGCTACTACATGACGTTAGCATGTGAATTCGTGTATATATTATCTGTCAAACTGGATATGTATGTGTGATATGTATTTGTGTATTTGATTATCTGCCTCCTTGATCTGGCGTGTTATGTGCGTATATGTTTACTTGTGTATTTGGTATGCTGGAATTGGTGCTTAGACAATTTACTGTGATTATTCAGTAAAATTACCTTTTGGGGAAAAGAAAAGAAAAGAGAGAGGGAAAAACATATCTATGGACGGGAGACGTAGTCGTGGGCGTGGTCGAGGCCGGGGAACTGAGCGGACCCCGGAATCAAGAGGAGAAAGGGAAACGTCAGCCGAGCAAGGGCAGGGATCAAGAGCTGCGACTGGAGACCAAATGGCAACGGCAATGCAACAGATGAAGGATATCTTGGCAAGACTGGTGGATCAACAAGGCCAAATACCCGTAAACCAAAATCGAAACCCTGAGATGGGCGAGGATAAGGCTCTTGAAAGGTTCCAAAAATTTGCTCCGCCAAAATTCCTTGGAGGGCCCGATCCGGACGTGGCTGAACAATGGATAGAAACCATGGTTAATATCTTCACAGCCCTAAACTACACTGAGCAAAGGCAAGTGAACTTTGCAGTATTTCAATTTGAGGGACCGGCCCGATCATGGTGGAACGTAATTAGAGCAAAGTGGGAAAGAGAACAGACCATCTGGTTATGGGCAAACTTCATAAGAGAATTTAACGAGAAGTACCTTCCACCTTTAGTCCAAGAAAGGAGGGAGGAGGAGTTTATTGGGTTACGCCAGGGAACGTTAAGTGTGGCCGAATATGAAACAAAATTTACAAGATTATCCAAGTTTGCTTCTGAACTGGTAGCCACTGAACGGCGCAGAGTAAGACGGTTTATACAGGGACTGAATTTGGACATCCAAGAGGCGTTAGCCGCGGCGCAAGTGAATACCTTTACGGAGGCCCTTGAGAAGGCTCAACGAATCGAGAATGCAAAGGCACAAGTAAAAGCCTCCCAAACTCGGAAAAGAGGTGCAGTTGGTAGTGTGATTGAAGAACCTCCTAGTGAATCAATAGCACCTTCTAAAATGCAGAAAGTGAACTTTTTGTCCTACCCGCCATGGACAGTAGGGGCGGGAAATGAAAGGTCTACCAAAGGAAGCCAAACCGGACAGGGGGAGACTTCTCCAGAAAGCCAAAAGATGGCTTCCTACTTGACTTGTAGCTATTGCGGAAAGGCCAATCATACTGAGAACGATTGTTGGCGGAGAGGGCGGAAGTGCTTGATTTGTGGGAGTGGTGAGCACCAAGTTAGCAACTGTCCGAGGAGACAGTCACGCGGAGGTAGTATTCCGCAACAGGAAGGAGCTAAAGCAAAACAAGCAAATGAAAGAGGGAACCGAACTAGTGGGCCAGCAAAAGTGTACGCGTTAGGCAACCAAACAGTTCCGGACTCGTCTGAGGCAAATGAAGGTAAAATTTCGAGGGCGAAATTTTTTTTAAGGGGGAGAGGGTGTGAGGACCCGAAAATTTACCGAATTTCTAGGCTTTATTTTATTTAATTTCACACTTTGATACCTTTTCTTTATTAGAAAATTCCCCAGATAATTTTTATGAGCAAAATATAGTTTTTAAATCATTTTTCTAGTATAAGTTAGTTCATGTGAAATTAAGAGTGTATATCGAATGTGGGACCCGCTAGTGCGAAATGTTCGGAAAAAATTCGGCCAATTAGGTTAAGTTTTGGACACCGAATTTATTTTACCAAGTGCTAAGAGATAATTAAAGGTTGTTATATGGATGAGAGTGGAGAGACAAAAGGATAGCCAAGCATTAATGAGAGTGACAAGTGTCACTTTGTGATTTGGTTAGACTTTGACCTTTGGACCAACTTTACCAATAAATCAAAATTGACCAAAAACATCTTCATTCTTCTAGCATCTTGGCCGAATTCTTGAGGAGGAAAAACAAGAAGAAAGCCTTCAACTCCAACTCCATTTCTTGCTCAATCTTGTGAATCAACCGTTAAAATTTCAAATTCCTCCACAAAAGTCACTTGTTTAGGAAGATTGAAGGTAGTGGTGGAGTGATTGGAGAAGGGAAAGGACTAAGCCATCACCTTTCTTGAGATTTCAAGGTATCATGTCTAGCAATCCTTTCTTTGTTCTTAATAATGTTTAATTAGTGACTTGTGTTAGTCATAGAGTTGGATTTGTGCAAGGTTTTGTGACTTTTGGTGAAGATTGGTGAATTTTCATAATTATTCATGATTTTTCTGTTTTAATATGATTCATATGTTGTGGCCATGGATGATGACTGTATATGATCTAAAATGAAGCTAGAGGATGTAAATTGTGGTTAATTGCGAAAAATTTCCGCATTGAACGGAAATTTAAGAAGTTAGGGTTCCAATTTTCACCATTCTGCCCGGCACTGTTTCACCTAGTTAGAGGCCGAATTCGCCTTGGGTTAAAACATGAAAGTTGTAGGGAATGATATTTTAGAGATGCCTGCAAAATTTCAGGTCAATCGGAGCAACGTAACTTGAGAAAAGATGGAATTACCCTTGCTGCCCTGGTTTTACCCGAATTTGAGAATTGCTTCTGTAATGGGTTATTTTGGTTGGGAATGCTTCGGAATTAGTTGTTGAGGTCTTCTGATGAATTGTATCCCTATTTCTTAGCTTTCGGATGGCTTTAGAATTACTGGATTTGGGCTTAGGTAGCCTGATTTATGATGTTTACACCAGAATGCAATTTGTGAATCTGTTTTTGCAGTTCTGGTGTAGTAGATTGCATTTTTTACATGGTTACACTCGAAACTGGGCTGAGTGACCTTCTGTAATATTGTAGCCCTATCTCTTAGCTTCGAAACGGTGTATCTTTCAGCTCCATCCGATAATCGTAGTGCCATTGGTACCAAAACTGCAAAATGATGTCAAAAACTATTTTTTTTGGGTTAACACTTAACTCCATTTCCGGATTTTTCTGGTTTCCTCTAATGCTTATGTATGCTTATGGAGCCCTATTTTGGTAGTATGTGGAATTGGTTTATGACTTGTAATCGAGTCTTATTGTGCTTATTTGAATATTTTAGGGCTTGACTTTCATTTCCGGACTTTTCCCTAGCTTGAATTGTACTTGTACTACTTGGAGCTTACGGAACGGCTATTGAATGAACTTATTTTGTGTGTGACTTTGGAACTGGATGAGAAAAATAATGAAGCCATAAATGGCTGGAAATAGGAAAATACAAAGGGCGTGCTGCCCAAATTTTCGCTCGAGGGCTAAGTTTCTATTTCAACTTGTATATTTTCGTTTGGCAAATACTATGCCCGTTTTCCATCTTAAAACATGATACCTTTTCCATTTGAACCTTCAAATGTTTATTTACTACTTCATACCAAAATATCGAGGTATGACCTAAGGTTTTCTCAGTCAAGACATGTAGGCCATAATACCTACTTGAATGTATATCGATTTTGAACCACACACACGATTCTGAAAAATAATATTTCTGAGCCTATCTAGTTGGATTCCGACTTGACTTTGATTCAAGTGTTTTCCATTGGAACTGTTATAACCCTTTGAGTTTGGTTTATGACACCCTAGTTATTTCCGTCCACAGATCCAAATGGTTGTTTTTCACTTTAAAGTCACCTTTATCCGTTGTACTCGTAACTAGTCGAGTTCCTTGATTCCACTTACTTGTTTTGCTAGATGAATTGTAATATTCTTTCTCGTTGAATCATAGGTTTTCTCGGTGACCGAGGGTAAGATCCGATAGGACATTTTGGACGTTATTTAGCATAATTCGGTGAGTGTTCCTTGTTTGTTGTATTTTCTTGACTTCATGGCTTGTATTAGTGTTTGATAACGTGTTAAGTGCTTTTGATGATTTCCAAAACGAGTTTTCTAGGCGAGTGTGTACTTTATCGCACTCAGCCTAAATGATTGTGAACTTTTCAATGATTGAAAGATTGAAATGTTACTTGTGCATGAATGTAAGCCTTTTGGCTGAACTGGCCACTGCCCCTTGTTACCGATCGACTCGAGCCAGAAGCGGACTCGGTCGGGCGATATGGTGACCTGGGTGAACGTTTGGTATACTCGAGTATTACCTTATAGGTTGGTGGAGGTTGGTGGAGCCTGGCCAATGTCCAGGAAAGGGTGAATGAAATGAACGAACGAACGAACGAACGAGAGTTTTATGTATGAACGAAAAATGCATTTTCAAATGAATGAAGGAAAGGGGAATGACAGGAGAACGAACGAATGAACGAACGAACGTATCCTTTTCATGTATGGTTTATTGTAAATGTTGTAACTGTTTCTTGACTTATCGTTTGATTTATGACTTGATTCTATGTTCGGAACCTCACTGAGCTTTTAGCTCATCCCTTTAGTTTTGTTTTCCTTAACAGGGGAAGGCGAGCAAGGGCGAGAGCTCTGTACCGACTGGCTGGTTCTAGTTTTGGTTTTATTTTGGTTCTCGCCCTAGTGCTTGGCACGGGCTGGTTGTATGGTGACTTGAGAACTTTTGTATTCTCGACGGTTGTACTTTTTTCTGAGATAGCAATGTATATAAGCTTTGTTTTAAGTTTTGGATCCTCGTTTTGCCCTTTCTTGTGGTTCTATTTCTGATTTGTGTGAGTGAACGACTGAGTCCCGGCGAGAGCTGGGCAGGCCGCCCGCCGAACCCTTTGGTTCGCCTTAGGGGGAGGTGGGGCTGTCACAGTTGGTATCAGAGCCTGCTTCGCGTGGTCTCTGCGCCGAGTGAGCCTGGACTAAGTGGTGCATGAGTATAAAGGACTTAGTGCTCATTTGAGCATAAGCTATGAATTGTGAATGTTATAGGCCTTAAATCTCTCTCATGGTATTTGAGGACCATAGATAGGTATGTCGGGTAGGAATTTCGATTGTAGATGGTTTACTCTTGGGACTGGCCAGCTCGAGATGTGAATTGTCTTATTTCGAATTCTCGTGCCCGAGTACTTTAGCGTTGAGGCGATGCTCAGTATTTGAGATTCGCATTTTGGGAAATGAACAGGCTTGGTCTGGCTAGAATGATTTCAAGAGTCCAATGGACATCTAGTGGGATAGAAAGTGACGTGAGAGACCGGACGGGGTTAACATGGTGTGGGGCAGCGTATCCCTTTTCTTTTGATGCACCCATATATGGCTACTACATGACGTTAGCATGTGAATTCGTGTATATATTATCTGTCAAACTGGATATGTATGTGTGATATGTATTTGTGTATTTGATTATCTGCCTCCTTGATCTGGCGTGTTATGTGCGTATATGTTTACTTGTGTATTTGGTATGCTGGAATTGGTGCTTAGACAATTTACTGTGATTATTCACTAAAATTACCTTTTGGGGAAAAGAAAAGAAAAGAGAGAGGGAAAAACATATCTATGGACGGGAGACGTAGTCGTGGGCGTGGTCGAGGCCGGGGAACTGAGCGGACCCCGGAATCAAGAGGAGAAAGGGAAACGTCAGCCGAGCAAGGGCAGGGATCAAGAGCTGCGACTGGAGACCAAATGGCAACGGCAATGCAACAGATGAAGGATATCTTGGCAAGACTGGTGGATCAACAAGGCCAAATACCCGTAAACCAAAATCGAAACCCTGAGATGGGCGAGGATAAGGCTCTTGAAAGGTTCCAAAAATTTGCTCCGCCAAAATTCCTTGGAGGGCCCGATCCGGACGTGGCTGAACAATGGATAGAAACCATGGTTAATATCTTCACAGCCCTAAACTACACTGAGCAAAGGCAAGTGAACTTTGCAGTATTTCAATTTGAGGGACCGGCCCGATCATGGTGGAACGTAATTAGAGCAAAGTGGGAAAGAGAACAGACCATCTGGTTATGGGCAAACTTCATAAGAGAATTTAACGAGAAGTACCTTCCACCTTTAGTCCAAGAAAGGAGGGAGGAGGAGTTTATTGGGTTACGCCAGGGAACGTTAAGTGTGGCCGAATATGAAACAAAATTTACAAGATTATCCAAGTTTGCTTCTGAACTGGTAGCCACTGAACGGCGCAGAGTAAGACGGTTTATACAGGGACTGAATTTGGACATCCAAGAGGCGTTAGCCGCGGCGCAAGTGAATACCTTTACGGAGGCCCTTGAGAAGGCTCAACGAATCGAGAATGCAAAGGCACAAGTAAAAGCCTCCCAAACTCGGAAAAGAGGTGCAGTTGGTAGTGTGATTGAAGAACCTCCTAGTGAATCAATAGCACCTTCTAAAATGCAGAAAGTGAACTTTTTGTCCTACCCGCCATGGACAGTAGGGGCGGGAAATGAAAGGTCTACCAAAGGAAGCCAAACCGGACAGGGGGAGACTTCTCCAGAAAGCCAAAAGATGGCTTCCTACTTGACTTGTAGCTATTGCGGAAAGGCCAATCATACTGAGAACGATTGTTGGCGGAGAGGGCGGAAGTGCTTGATTTGTGGGAGTGGTGAGCACCAAGTTAGCAACTGTCCGAGGAGACAGTCACGCGGAGGTAGTATTCCGCAACAGGAAGGAGCTAAAGCAAAACAAGCAAATGAAAGAGGGAACCGAACTAGTGGGCCAGCAAAAGTGTACGCGTTAGGCAACCAAACAGTTCCGGACTCGTCTGAGGCAAATGAAGGTAAAATTTCGAGGGCGAAATTTTTTTTAAGGGGGAGAGGGTGTGAGGACCCGAAAATTTACCGAATTTCTAGGCTTTATTTTATTTAATTTCACACTTTGATACCTTTTCTTTATTAGAAAATTCCCCAGATAATTTTTATGAGCAAAATATAGTTTTTAAATCATTTTTCTAGTATAAGTTAGTTCATGTGAAATTAAGAGTGTATATCGAATGTGGGACCCGCTAGTGCGAAATGTTCGGAAAAAATTCGGCCAATTAGGTTAAGTTTTGGACACCGAATTTATTTTACCAAGTGCTAAGAGATAATTAAAGGTTGTTATATGGATGAGAGTGGAGAGACAAAAGGATAGCCAAGCATTAATGAGAGTGACAAGTGTCACTTTGTGATTTGGTTAGACTTTGACCTTTGGACCAACTTTACCAATAAATCAAAATTGACCAAAAACATCTTCATTCTTCTAGCATCTTGGCCGAATTCTTGAGGAGGAAAAACAAGAAGAAAGCCTTCAACTCCAACTCCATTTCTTGCTCAATCTTGTGAATCAACCGTTAAAATTTCAAATTCCTCCACAAAAGTCACTTGTTTAGGAAGATTGAAGGTAGTGGTGGAGTGATTGGAGAAGGGAAAGGACTAAGCCATCACCTTTCTTGAGATTTCAAGGTATCATGTCTAGCAATCCTTTCTTTGTTCTTAATAATGTTTAATTAGTGACTTGTGTTAGTCATAGAGTTGGATTTGTGCAAGGTTTTGTGACTTTTGGTGAAGATTGGTGAATTTTCATAATTATTCATGATTTTTCTGTTTTAATATGATTCATATGTTGTGGCCATGGATGATGACTGTATATGATCTAAAATGAAGCTAGAGGATGTAAATTGTGGTTAATTGCGAAAAATTTCCGCATTGAACGGAAATTTAAGAAGTTAGGGTTCCAATTTTCACCATTCTGCCCGGCACTGTTTCACCTAGTTAGAGGCCGAATTCGCCTTGGGTTAAAACATGAAAGTTGTAGGGAATGATATTTTAGAGATGCCTGCAAAATTTCAGGTCAATCGGAGCAACGTAACTTGAGAAAAGATGGAATTACCCTTGCTGCCCTGGTTTTACCCGAATTTGAGAATTGCTTCTGTAATGGGTTATTTTGGTTGGGAATACTTCGGAATTAGTTGTTGAGGTCTTCTGATGAATTGTATCCCTATTTCTTAGCTTTCGGATGGCTTTAGAATTACTGGATTTGGGCTTAGGTAGCCTGATTTATGATGTTTACACCAGAATGCAATTTGTGAATCTGTTTTTGCAGTTCTGGTGTAGTAGATTGCATTTTTTACATGGTTACACTCGAAACTGGGCTGAGTGACCTTCTGTAATATTGTAGCCCTATCTCTTAGCTTCGAAACGGTGTATCTTTCAGCTCCATCCGATAATCGTAGTGCCATTGGTACCAAAACTGCAAAATGATGTCAAAAACTATTTTTTTTGGGTTAACACTTAACTCCATTTCCGGATTTTTCTGGTTTCCTCTAATGCTTATGTATGCTTATGGAGCCCTATTTTGGTAGTATGTGGAATTGGTTTATGACTTGTAATCGAGTCTTATTGTGCTTATTTGAATATTTTAGGGCTTGACTTTCATTTCCGGACTTTTCCCTAGCTTGAATTGTACTTGTACTACTTGGAGCTTACGGAACGGCTATTGAATGAACTTATTTTGTGTGTGACTTTGGAACTGGATGAGAAAAATAATGAAGCCATAAATGGCTGGAAATAGGAAAATACAAAGGGCGTGCTGCCCAAATTTTCGCTCGAGGGCTAAGTTTCTATTTCAACTTGTATATTTTCGTTTGGCAAATACTATGCCCGTTTTCCATCTTAAAACATGATACCTTTTCCATTTGAACCTTCAAATGTTTATTTACTACTTCATACCAAAATATCGAGGTATGACCTAAGGTTTTCTCAGTCAAGACATGTAGGCCATAATACCTACTTGAATGTATATCGATTTTGAACCACACACACGATTCTGAAAAATAATATTTCTGAGCCTATCTAGTTGGATTCCGACTTGACTTTGATTCAAGTGTTTTCCATTGGAACTGTTATAACCCTTTGAGTTTGGTTTATGACACCCTAGTTATTTCCGTCCACAGATCCAAATGGTTGTTTTTCACTTTAAAGTCACCTTTATCCGTTGTACTCGTAACTAGTCGAGTTCCTTGATTCCACTTACTTGTTTTGCTAGATGAATTGTAATATTCTTTCTCGTTGAATCATAGGTTTTCTCGGTGACCGAGGGTAAGATCCGATAGGACATTTTGGACGTTATTTAGCATAATTCGGTGAGTGTTCCTTGTTTGTTGTATTTTCTTGACTTCATGGCTTGTATTAGTGTTTGATAACGTGTTAAGTGCTTTTGATGATTTCCAAAACGAGTTTTCTAGGCGAGTGTGTACTTTATCGCACTCAGCCTAAATGATTGTGAACTTTTCAATGATTGAAAGATTGAAATGTTACTTGTGCATGAATGTAAGCCTTTTGGCTGAACTGGCCACTGCCCCTTGTTACCGATCGACTCGAGCCAGAAGCGGACTCGGTCGGGCGATATGGTGACCTGGGTGAACGTTTGGTATACTCGAGTATTACCTTATAGGTTGGTGGAGGTTGGTGGAGCCTGGCCAATGTCCAGGAAAGGGTGAATGAAATGAACGAACGAACGAACGAACGAGAGTTTTATGTATGAACGAAAAATGCATTTTCAAATGAATGAAGGAAAGGGGAATGACAGGAGAACGAACGAATGAACGAACGAACGTATCCTTTTCATGTATGGTTTATTGTAAATGTTGTAACTGTTTCTTGACTTATCGTTTGATTTATGACTTGATTCTATGTTCGGAACCTCACTGAGCTTTTAGCTCATCCCTTTAGTTTTGTTTTCCTTAACAGGGGAAGGCGAGCAAGGGCGAGAGCTCTGTACCGACTGGCTGGTTCTAGTTTTGGTTTTATTTTGGTTCTCGCCCTAGTGCTTGGCACGGGCTGGTTGTATGGTGACTTGAGAACTTTTGTATTCTCGACGGTTGTACTTTTTTCTGAGATAGCAATGTATATAAGCTTTGTTTTAAGTTTTGGATCCTCGTTTTGCCCTTTCTTGTGGTTCTATTTCTGATTTGTGTGAGTGAACGACTGAGTCCCGGCGAGAGCTGGGCAGGCCGCCCGCCGAACCCTTTGGTTCGCCTTAGGGGGAGGTGGGGCTGTCACAGTTGGTATCAGAGCCTGCTTCGCGTGGTCTCTGCGCCGAGTGAGCCTGGACTAAGTGGTGCATGAGTATAAAGGACTTAGTGCTCATTTGAGCATAAGCTATGAATTGTGAATGTTATAGGCCTTAAATCTCTCTCATGGTATTTGAGGACCATAGATAGGTATGTCGGGTAGGAATTTCGATTGTAGATGGTTTACTCTTGGGACTGGCCAGCTCGAGATGTGAATTGTCTTATTTCGAATTCTCGTGCCCGAGTACTTTAGCGTTGAGGCGATGCTCAGTATTTGAGATTCGCATTTTGGGAAATGAACAGGCTTGGTCTGGCTAGAATGATTTCAAGAGTCCAATGGACATCTAGTGGGATAGAAAGTGACGTGAGAGACCGGACGGGGTTAACATGGTGTGGGGCAGCGTATCCCTTTTCTTTTGATGCACCCATATATGGCTACTACATGACGTTAGCATGTGAATTCGTGTATATATTATCTGTCAAACTGGATATGTATGTGTGATATGTATTTGTGTATTTGATTATCTGCCTCCTTGATCTGGCGTGTTATGTGCGTATATGTTTACTTGTGTATTTGGTATGCTGGAATTGGTGCTTAGACAATTTACTGTGATTATTCACTAAAATTACCTTTTGGGGAAAAGAAAAGAAAAGAGAGAGGGAAAAACATATCTATGGACGGGAGACGTAGTCGTGGGCGTGGTCGAGGCCGGGGAACTGAGCGGACCCCGGAATCAAGAGGAGAAAGGGAAACGTCAGCCGAGCAAGGGCAGGGATCAAGAGCTGCGACTGGAGACCAAATGGCAACGGCAATGCAACAGATGAAGGATATCTTGGCAAGACTGGTGGATCAACAAGGCCAAATACCCGTAAACCAAAATCGAAACCCTGAGATGGGCGAGGATAAGGCTCTTGAAAGGTTCCAAAAATTTGCTCCGCCAAAATTCCTTGGAGGGCCCGATCCGGACGTGGCTGAACAATGGATAGAAACCATGGTTAATATCTTCACAGCCCTAAACTACACTGAGCAAAGGCAAGTGAACTTTGCAGTATTTCAATTTGAGGGACCGGCCCGATCATGGTGGAACGTAATTAGAGCAAAGTGGGAAAGAGAACAGACCATCTGGTTATGGGCAAACTTCATAAGAGAATTTAACGAGAAGTACCTTCCACCTTTAGTCCAAGAAAGGAGGGAGGAGGAGTTTATTGGGTTACGCCAGGGAACGTTAAGTGTGGCCGAATATGAAACAAAATTTACAAGATTATCCAAGTTTGCTTCTGAACTGGTAGCCACTGAACGGCGCAGAGTAAGACGGTTTATACAGGGACTGAATTTGGACATCCAAGAGGCGTTAGCCGCGGCGCAAGTGAATACCTTTACGGAGGCCCTTGAGAAGGCTCAACGAATCGAGAATGCAAAGGCACAAGTAAAAGCCTCCCAAACTCGGAAAAGAGGTGCAGTTGGTAGTGTGATTGAAGAACCTCCTAGTGAATCAATAGCACCTTCTAAAATGCAGAAAGTGAACTTTTTGTCCTACCCGCCATGGACAGTAGGGGCGGGAAATGAAAGGTCTACCAAAGGAAGCCAAACCGGACAGGGGGAGACTTCTCCAGAAAGCCAAAAGATGGCTTCCTACTTGACTTGTAGCTATTGCGGAAAGGCCAATCATACTGAGAACGATTGTTGGCGGAGAGGGCGGAAGTGCTTGATTTGTGGGAGTGGTGAGCACCAAGTTAGCAACTGTCCGAGGAGACAGTCACGCGGAGGTAGTATTCCGCAACAGGAAGGAGCTAAAGCAAAACAAGCAAATGAAAGAGGGAACCGAACTAGTGGGCCAGCAAAAGTGTACGCGTTAGGCAACCAAACAGTTCCGGACTCGTCTGAGGCAAATGAAGGTAAAATTTCGAGGGCGAAATTTTTTTTAAGGGGGAGAGGGTGTGAGGACCCGAAAATTTACCGAATTTCTAGGCTTTATTTTATTTAATTTCACACTTTGATACCTTTTCTTTATTAGAAAATTCCCCAGATAATTTTTATGAGCAAAATATAGTTTTTAAATCATTTTTCTAGTATAAGTTAGTTCATGTGAAATTAAGAGTGTATATCGAATGTGGGACCCGCTAGTGCGAAATGTTCGGAAAAAATTCGGCCAATTAGGTTAAGTTTTGGACACCGAATTTATTTTACCAAGTGCTAAGAGATAATTAAAGGTTGTTATATGGATGAGAGTGGAGAGACAAAAGGATAGCCAAGCATTAATGAGAGTGACAAGTGTCACTTTGTGATTTGGTTAGACTTTGACCTTTGGACCAACTTTACCAATAAATCAAAATTGACCAAAAACATCTTCATTCTTCTAGCATCTTGGCCGAATTCTTGAGGAGGAAAAACAAGAAGAAAGCCTTCAACTCCAACTCCATTTCTTGCTCAATCTTGTGAATCAACCGTTAAAATTTCAAATTCCTCCACAAAAGTCACTTGTTTAGGAAGATTGAAGGTAGTGGTGGAGTGATTGGAGAAGGGAAAGGACTAAGCCATCACCTTTCTTGAGATTTCAAGGTATCATGTCTAGCAATCCTTTCTTTGTTCTTAATAATGTTTAATTAGTGACTTGTGTTAGTCATAGAGTTGGATTTGTGCAAGGTTTTGTGACTTTTGGTGAAGATTGGTGAATTTTCATAATTATTCATGATTTTTCTGTTTTAATATGATTCATATGTTGTGGCCATGGATGATGACTGTATATGATCTAAAATGAAGCTAGAGGATGTAAATTGTGGTTAATTGCGAAAAATTTCCGCATTGAACGGAAATTTAAGAAGTTAGGGTTCCAATTTTCACCATTCTGCCCGGCACTGTTTCACCTAGTTAGAGGCCGAATTCGCCTTGGGTTAAAACATGAAAGTTGTAGGGAATGATATTTTAGAGATGCCTGCAAAATTTCAGGTCAATCGGAGCAACGTAACTTGAGAAAAGATGGAATTACCCTTGCTGCCCTGGTTTTACCCGAATTTGAGAATTGCTTCTGTAATGGGTTATTTTGGTTGGGAATACTTCGGAATTAGTTGTTGAGGTCTTCTGATGAATTGTATCCCTATTTCTTAGCTTTCGGATGGCTTTAGAATTACTGGATTTGGGCTTAGGTAGCCTGATTTATGATGTTTACACCAGAATGCAATTTGTGAATCTGTTTTTGCAGTTCTGGTGTAGTAGATTGCATTTTTTACATGGTTACACTCGAAACTGGGCTGAGTGACCTTCTGTAATATTGTAGCCCTATCTCTTAGCTTCGAAACGGTGTATCTTTCAGCTCCATCCGATAATCGTAGTGCCATTGGTACCAAAACTGCAAAATGATGTCAAAAACTATTTTTTTTGGGTTAACACTTAACTCCATTTCCGGATTTTTCTGGTTTCCTCTAATGCTTATGTATGCTTATGGAGCCCTATTTTGGTAGTATGTGGAATTGGTTTATGACTTGTAATCGAGTCTTATTGTGCTTATTTGAATATTTTAGGGCTTGACTTTCATTTCCGGACTTTTCCCTAGCTTGAATTGTACTTGTACTACTTGGAGCTTACGGAACGGCTATTGAATGAACTTATTTTGTGTGTGACTTTGGAACTGGATGAGAAAAATAATGAAGCCATAAATGGCTGGAAATAGGAAAATACAAAGGGCGTGCTGCCCAAATTTTCGCTCGAGGGCTAAGTTTCTATTTCAACTTGTATATTTTCGTTTGGCAAATACTATGCCCGTTTTCCATCTTAAAACATGATACCTTTTCCATTTGAACCTTCAAATGTTTATTTACTACTTCATACCAAAATATCGAGGTATGACCTAAGGTTTTCTCAGTCAAGACATGTAGGCCATAATACCTACTTGAATGTATATCGATTTTGAACCACACACACGATTCTGAAAAATAATATTTCTGAGCCTATCTAGTTGGATTCCGACTTGACTTTGATTCAAGTGTTTTCCATTGGAACTGTTATAACCCTTTGAGTTTGGTTTATGACACCCTAGTTATTTCCGTCCACAGATCCAAATGGTTGTTTTTCACTTTAAAGTCACCTTTATCCGTTGTACTCGTAACTAGTCGAGTTCCTTGATTCCACTTACTTGTTTTGCTAGATGAATTGTAATATTCTTTCTCGTTGAATCATAGGTTTTCTCGGTGACCGAGGGTAAGATCCGATAGGACATTTTGGACGTTATTTAGCATAATTCGGTGAGTGTTCCTTGTTTGTTGTATTTTCTTGACTTCATGGCTTGTATTAGTGTTTGATAACGTGTTAAGTGCTTTTGATGATTTCCAAAACGAGTTTTCTAGGCGAGTGTGTACTTTATCGCACTCAGCCTAAATGATTGTGAACTTTTCAATGATTGAAAGATTGAAATGTTACTTGTGCATGAATGTAAGCCTTTTGGCTGAACTGGCCACTGCCCCTTGTTACCGATCGACTCGAGCCAGAAGCGGACTCGGTCGGGCGATATGGTGACCTGGGTGAACGTTTGGTATACTCGAGTATTACCTTATAGGTTGGTGGAGGTTGGTGGAGCCTGGCCAATGTCCAGGAAAGGGTGAATGAAATGAACGAACGAACGAACGAACGAGAGTTTTATGTATGAACGAAAAATGCATTTTCAAATGAATGAAGGAAAGGGGAATGACAGGAGAACGAACGAATGAACGAACGAACGTATCCTTTTCATGTATGGTTTATTGTAAATGTTGTAACTGTTTCTTGACTTATCGTTTGATTTATGACTTGATTCTATGTTCGGAACCTCACTGAGCTTTTAGCTCATCCCTTTAGTTTTGTTTTCCTTAACAGGGGAAGGCGAGCAAGGGCGAGAGCTCTGTACCGACTGGCTGGTTCTAGTTTTGGTTTTATTTTGGTTCTCGCCCTAGTGCTTGGCACGGGCTGGTTGTATGGTGACTTGAGAACTTTTGTATTCTCGACGGTTGTACTTTTTTCTGAGATAGCAATGTATATAAGCTTTGTTTTAAGTTTTGGATCCTCGTTTTGCCCTTTCTTGTGGTTCTATTTCTGATTTGTGTGAGTGAACGACTGAGTCCCGGCGAGAGCTGGGCAGGCCGCCCGCCGAACCCTTTGGTTCGCCTTAGGGGGAGGTGGGGCTGTCACAGTTGGTATCAGAGCCTGCTTCGCGTGGTCTCTGCGCCGAGTGAGCCTGGACTAAGTGGTGCATGAGTATAAAGGACTTAGTGCTCATTTGAGCATAAGCTATGAATTGTGAATGTTATAGGCCTTAAATCTCTCTCATGGTATTTGAGGACCATAGATAGGTATGTCGGGTAGGAATTTCGATTGTAGATGGTTTACTCTTGGGACTGGCCAGCTCGAGATGTGAATTGTCTTATTTCGAATTCTCGTGCCCGAGTACTTTAGCGTTGAGGCGATGCTCAGTATTTGAGATTCGCATTTTGGGAAATGAACAGGCTTGGTCTGGCTAGAATGATTTCAAGAGTCCAATGGACATCTAGTGGGATAGAAAGTGACGTGAGAGACCGGACGGGGTTAACATGGTGTGGGGCAGCGTATCCCTTTTCTTTTGATGCACCCATATATGGCTACTACATGACGTTAGCATGTGAATTCGTGTATATATTATCTGTCAAACTGGATATGTATGTGTGATATGTATTTGTGTATTTGATTATCTGCCTCCTTGATCTGGCGTGTTATGTGCGTATATGTTTACTTGTGTATTTGGTATGCTGGAATTGGTGCTTAGACAATTTACTGTGATTATTCACTAAAATTACCTTTTGGGGAAAAGAAAAGAAAAGAGAGAGGGAAAAACATATCTATGGACGGGAGACGTAGTCGTGGGCGTGGTCGAGGCCGGGGAACTGAGCGGACCCCGGAATCAAGAGGAGAAAGGGAAACGTCAGCCGAGCAAGGGCAGGGATCAAGAGCTGCGACTGGAGACCAAATGGCAACGGCAATGCAACAGATGAAGGATATCTTGGCAAGACTGGTGGATCAACAAGGCCAAATACCCGTAAACCAAAATCGAAACCCTGAGATGGGCGAGGATAAGGCTCTTGAAAGGTTCCAAAAATTTGCTCCGCCAAAATTCCTTGGAGGGCCCGATCCGGACGTGGCTGAACAATGGATAGAAACCATGGTTAATATCTTCACAGCCCTAAACTACACTGAGCAAAGGCAAGTGAACTTTGCAGTATTTCAATTTGAGGGACCGGCCCGATCATGGTGGAACGTAATTAGAGCAAAGTGGGAAAGAGAACAGACCATCTGGTTATGGGCAAACTTCATAAGAGAATTTAACGAGAAGTACCTTCCACCTTTAGTCCAAGAAAGGAGGGAGGAGGAGTTTATTGGGTTACGCCAGGGAACGTTAAGTGTGGCCGAATATGAAACAAAATTTACAAGATTATCCAAGTTTGCTTCTGAACTGGTAGCCACTGAACGGCGCAGAGTAAGACGGTTTATACAGGGACTGAATTTGGACATCCAAGAGGCGTTAGCCGCGGCGCAAGTGAATACCTTTACGGAGGCCCTTGAGAAGGCTCAACGAATCGAGAATGCAAAGGCACAAGTAAAAGCCTCCCAAACTCGGAAAAGAGGTGCAGTTGGTAGTGTGATTGAAGAACCTCCTAGTGAATCAATAGCACCTTCTAAAATGCAGAAAGTGAACTTTTTGTCCTACCCGCCATGGACAGTAGGGGCGGGAAATGAAAGGTCTACCAAAGGAAGCCAAACCGGACAGGGGGAGACTTCTCCAGAAAGCCAAAAGATGGCTTCCTACTTGACTTGTAGCTATTGCGGAAAGGCCAATCATACTGAGAACGATTGTTGGCGGAGAGGGCGGAAGTGCTTGATTTGTGGGAGTGGTGAGCACCAAGTTAGCAACTGTCCGAGGAGACAGTCACGCGGAGGTAGTATTCCGCAACAGGAAGGAGCTAAAGCAAAACAAGCAAATGAAAGAGGGAACCGAACTAGTGGGCCAGCAAAAGTGTACGCGTTAGGCAACCAAACAGTTCCGGACTCGTCTGAGGCAAATGAAGGTAAAATTTCGAGGGCGAAATTTTTTTTAAGGGGGAGAGGGTGTGAGGACCCGAAAATTTACCGAATTTCTAGGCTTTATTTTATTTAATTTCACACTTTGATACCTTTTCTTTATTAGAAAATTCCCCAGATAATTTTTATGAGCAAAATATAGTTTTTAAATCATTTTTCTAGTATAAGTTAGTTCATGTGAAATTAAGAGTGTATATCGAATGTGGGACCCGCTAGTGCGAAATGTTCGGAAAAAATTCGGCCAATTAGGTTAAGTTTTGGACACCGAATTTATTTTACCAAGTGCTAAGAGATAATTAAAGGTTGTTATATGGATGAGAGTGGAGAGACAAAAGGATAGCCAAGCATTAATGAGAGTGACAAGTGTCACTTTGTGATTTGGTTAGACTTTGACCTTTGGACCAACTTTACCAATAAATCAAAATTGACCAAAAACATCTTCATTCTTCTAGCATCTTGGCCGAATTCTTGAGGAGGAAAAACAAGAAGAAAGCCTTCAACTCCAACTCCATTTCTTGCTCAATCTTGTGAATCAACCGTTAAAATTTCAAATTCCTCCACAAAAGTCACTTGTTTAGGAAGATTGAAGGTAGTGGTGGAGTGATTGGAGAAGGGAAAGGACTAAGCCATCACCTTTCTTGAGATTTCAAGGTATCATGTCTAGCAATCCTTTCTTTGTTCTTAATAATGTTTAATTAGTGACTTGTGTTAGTCATAGAGTTGGATTTGTGCAAGGTTTTGTGACTTTTGGTGAAGATTGGTGAATTTTCATAATTATTCATGATTTTTCTGTTTTAATATGATTCATATGTTGTGGCCATGGATGATGACTGTATATGATCTAAAATGAAGCTAGAGGATGTAAATTGTGGTTAATTGCGAAAAATTTCCGCATTGAACGGAAATTTAAGAAGTTAGGGTTCCAATTTTCACCATTCTGCCCGGCACTGTTTCACCTAGTTAGAGGCCGAATTCGCCTTGGGTTAAAACATGAAAGTTGTAGGGAATGATATTTTAGAGATGCCTGCAAAATTTCAGGTCAATCGGAGCAACGTAACTTGAGAAAAGATGGAATTACCCTTGCTGCCCTGGTTTTACCCGAATTTGAGAATTGCTTCTGTAATGGGTTATTTTGGTTGGGAATGCTTCGGAATTAGTTGTTGAGGTCTTCTGATGAATTGTATCCCTATTTCTTAGCTTTCGGATGGCTTTAGAATTACTGGATTTGGGCTTAGGTAGCCTGATTTATGATGTTTACACCAGAATGCAATTTGTGAATCTGTTTTTGCAGTTCTGGTGTAGTAGATTGCATTTTTTACATGGTTACACTCGAAACTGGGCTGAGTGACCTTCTGTAATATTGTAGCCCTATCTCTTAGCTTCGAAACGGTGTATCTTTCAGCTCCATCCGATAATCGTAGTGCCATTGGTACCAAAACTGCAAAATGATGTCAAAAACTATTTTTTTTGGGTTAACACTTAACTCCATTTCCGGATTTTTCTGGTTTCCTCTAATGCTTATGTATGCTTATGGAGCCCTATTTTGGTAGTATGTGGAATTGGTTTATGACTTGTAATCGAGTCTTATTGTGCTTATTTGAATATTTTAGGGCTTGACTTTCATTTCCGGACTTTTCCCTAGCTTGAATTGTACTTGTACTACTTGGAGCTTACGGAACGGCTATTGAATGAACTTATTTTGTGTGTGACTTTGGAACTGGATGAGAAAAATAATGAAGCCATAAATGGCTGGAAATAGGAAAATACAAAGGGCGTGCTGCCCAAATTTTCGCTCGAGGGCTAAGTTTCTATTTCAACTTGTATATTTTCGTTTGGCAAATACTATGCCCGTTTTCCATCTTAAAACATGATACCTTTTCCATTTGAACCTTCAAATGTTTATTTACTACTTCATACCAAAATATCGAGGTATGACCTAAGGTTTTCTCAGTCAAGACATGTAGGCCATAATACCTACTTGAATGTATATCGATTTTGAACCACACACACGATTCTGAAAAATAATATTTCTGAGCCTATCTAGTTGGATTCCGACTTGACTTTGATTCAAGTGTTTTCCATTGGAACTGTTATAACCCTTTGAGTTTGGTTTATGACACCCTAGTTATTTCCGTCCACAGATCCAAATGGTTGTTTTTCACTTTAAAGTCACCTTTATCCGTTGTACTCGTAACTAGTCGAGTTCCTTGATTCCACTTACTTGTTTTGCTAGATGAATTGTAATATTCTTTCTCGTTGAATCATAGGTTTTCTCGGTGACCGAGGGTAAGATCCGATAGGACATTTTGGACGTTATTTAGCATAATTCGGTGAGTGTTCCTTGTTTGTTGTATTTTCTTGACTTCATGGCTTGTATTAGTGTTTGATAACGTGTTAAGTGCTTTTGATGATTTCCAAAACGAGTTTTCTAGGCGAGTGTGTACTTTATCGCACTCAGCCTAAATGATTGTGAACTTTTCAATGATTGAAAGATTGAAATGTTACTTGTGCATGAATGTAAGCCTTTTGGCTGAACTGGCCACTGCCCCTTGTTACCGATCGACTCGAGCCAGAAGCGGACTCGGTCGGGCGATATGGTGACCTGGGTGAACGTTTGGTATACTCGAGTATTACCTTATAGGTTGGTGGAGGTTGGTGGAGCCTGGCCAATGTCCAGGAAAGGGTGAATGAAATGAACGAACGAACGAACGAACGAGAGTTTTATGTATGAACGAAAAATGCATTTTCAAATGAATGAAGGAAAGGGGAATGACAGGAGAACGAACGAATGAACGAACGAACGTATCCTTTTCATGTATGGTTTATTGTAAATGTTGTAACTGTTTCTTGACTTATCGTTTGATTTATGACTTGATTCTATGTTCGGAACCTCACTGAGCTTTTAGCTCATCCCTTTAGTTTTGTTTTCCTTAACAGGGGAAGGCGAGCAAGGGCGAGAGCTCTGTACCGACTGGCTGGTTCTAGTTTTGGTTTTATTTTGGTTCTCGCCCTAGTGCTTGGCACGGGCTGGTTGTATGGTGACTTGAGAACTTTTGTATTCTCGACGGTTGTACTTTTTTCTGAGATAGCAATGTATATAAGCTTTGTTTTAAGTTTTGGATCCTCGTTTTGCCCTTTCTTGTGGTTCTATTTCTGATTTGTGTGAGTGAACGACTGAGTCCCGGCGAGAGCTGGGCAGGCCGCCCGCCGAACCCTTTGGTTCGCCTTAGGGGGAGGTGGGGCTGTCACAGTTGGTATCAGAGCCTGCTTCGCGTGGTCTCTGCGCCGAGTGAGCCTGGACTAAGTGGTGCATGAGTATAAAGGACTTAGTGCTCATTTGAGCATAAGCTATGAATTGTGAATGTTATAGGCCTTAAATCTCTCTCATGGTATTTGAGGACCATAGATAGGTATGTCGGGTAGGAATTTCGATTGTAGATGGTTTACTCTTGGGACTGGCCAGCTCGAGATGTGAATTGTCTTATTTCGAATTCTCGTGCCCGAGTACTTTAGCGTTGAGGCGATGCTCAGTATTTGAGATTCGCATTTTGGGAAATGAACAGGCTTGGTCTGGCTAGAATGATTTCAAGAGTCCAATGGACATCTAGTGGGATAGAAAGTGACGTGAGAGACCGGACGGGGTTAACATGGTGTGGGGCAGCGTATCCCTTTTCTTTTGATGCACCCATATATGGCTACTACATGACGTTAGCATGTGAATTCGTGTATATATTATCTGTCAAACTGGATATGTATGTGTGATATGTATTTGTGTATTTGATTATCTGCCTCCTTGATCTGGCGTGTTATGTGCGTATATGTTTACTTGTGTATTTGGTATGCTGGAATTGGTGCTTAGACAATTTACTGTGATTATTCACTAAAATTACCTTTTGGGGAAAAGAAAAGAAAAGAGAGAGGGAAAAACATATCTATGGACGGGAGACGTAGTCGTGGGCGTGGTCGAGGCCGGGGAACTGAGCGGACCCCGGAATCAAGAGGAGAAAGGGAAACGTCAGCCGAGCAAGGGCAGGGATCAAGAGCTGCGACTGGAGACCAAATGGCAACGGCAATGCAACAGATGAAGGATATCTTGGCAAGACTGGTGGATCAACAAGGCCAAATACCCGTAAACCAAAATCGAAACCCTGAGATGGGCGAGGATAAGGCTCTTGAAAGGTTCCAAAAATTTGCTCCGCCAAAATTCCTTGGAGGGCCCGATCCGGACGTGGCTGAACAATGGATAGAAACCATGGTTAATATCTTCACAGCCCTAAACTACACTGAGCAAAGGCAAGTGAACTTTGCAGTATTTCAATTTGAGGGACCGGCCCGATCATGGTGGAACGTAATTAGAGCAAAGTGGGAAAGAGAACAGACCATCTGGTTATGGGCAAACTTCATAAGAGAATTTAACGAGAAGTACCTTCCACCTTTAGTCCAAGAAAGGAGGGAGGAGGAGTTTATTGGGTTACGCCAGGGAACGTTAAGTGTGGCCGAATATGAAACAAAATTTACAAGATTATCCAAGTTTGCTTCTGAACTGGTAGCCACTGAACGGCGCAGAGTAAGACGGTTTATACAGGGACTGAATTTGGACATCCAAGAGGCGTTAGCCGCGGCGCAAGTGAATACCTTTACGGAGGCCCTTGAGAAGGCTCAACGAATCGAGAATGCAAAGGCACAAGTAAAAGCCTCCCAAACTCGGAAAAGAGGTGCAGTTGGTAGTGTGATTGAAGAACCTCCTAGTGAATCAATAGCACCTTCTAAAATGCAGAAAGTGAACTTTTTGTCCTACCCGCCATGGACAGTAGGGGCGGGAAATGAAAGGTCTACCAAAGGAAGCCAAACCGGACAGGGGGAGACTTCTCCAGAAAGCCAAAAGATGGCTTCCTACTTGACTTGTAGCTATTGCGGAAAGGCCAATCATACTGAGAACGATTGTTGGCGGAGAGGGCGGAAGTGCTTGATTTGTGGGAGTGGTGAGCACCAAGTTAGCAACTGTCCGAGGAGACAGTCACGCGGAGGTAGTATTCCGCAACAGGAAGGAGCTAAAGCAAAACAAGCAAATGAAAGAGGGAACCGAACTAGTGGGCCAGCAAAAGTGTACGCGTTAGGCAACCAAACAGTTCCGGACTCGTCTGAGGCAAATGAAGGTAAAATTTCGAGGGCGAAATTTTTTTTAAGGGGGAGAGGGTGTGAGGACCCGAAAATTTACCGAATTTCTAGGCTTTATTTTATTTAATTTCACACTTTGATACCTTTTCTTTATTAGAAAATTCCCCAGATAATTTTTATGAGCAAAATATAGTTTTTAAATCATTTTTCTAGTATAAGTTAGTTCATGTGAAATTAAGAGTGTATATCGAATGTGGGACCCGCTAGTGCGAAATGTTCGGAAAAAATTCGGCCAATTAGGTTAAGTTTTGGACACCGAATTTATTTTACCAAGTGCTAAGAGATAATTAAAGGTTGTTATATGGATGAGAGTGGAGAGACAAAAGGATAGCCAAGCATTAATGAGAGTGACAAGTGTCACTTTGTGATTTGGTTAGACTTTGACCTTTGGACCAACTTTACCAATAAATCAAAATTGACCAAAAACATCTTCATTCTTCTAGCATCTTGGCCGAATTCTTGAGGAGGAAAAACAAGAAGAAAGCCTTCAACTCCAACTCCATTTCTTGCTCAATCTTGTGAATCAACCGTTAAAATTTCAAATTCCTCCACAAAAGTCACTTGTTTAGGAAGATTGAAGGTAGTGGTGGAGTGATTGGAGAAGGGAAAGGACTAAGCCATCACCTTTCTTGAGATTTCAAGGTATCATGTCTAGCAATCCTTTCTTTGTTCTTAATAATGTTTAATTAGTGACTTGTGTTAGTCATAGAGTTGGATTTGTGCAAGGTTTTGTGACTTTTGGTGAAGATTGGTGAATTTTCATAATTATTCATGATTTTTCTGTTTTAATATGATTCATATGTTGTGGCCATGGATGATGACTGTATATGATCTAAAATGAAGCTAGAGGATGTAAATTGTGGTTAATTGCGAAAAATTTCCGCATTGAACGGAAATTTAAGAAGTTAGGGTTCCAATTTTCACCATTCTGCCCGGCACTGTTTCACCTAGTTAGAGGCCGAATTCGCCTTGGGTTAAAACATGAAAGTTGTAGGGAATGATATTTTAGAGATGCCTGCAAAATTTCAGGTCAATCGGAGCAACGTAACTTGAGAAAAGATGGAATTACCCTTGCTGCCCTGGTTTTACCCGAATTTGAGAATTGCTTCTGTAATGGGTTATTTTGGTTGGGAATGCTTCGGAATTAGTTGTTGAGGTCTTCTGATGAATTGTATCCCTATTTCTTAGCTTTCGGATGGCTTTAGAATTACTGGATTTGGGCTTAGGTAGCCTGATTTATGATGTTTACACCAGAATGCAATTTGTGAATCTGTTTTTGCAGTTCTGGTGTAGTAGATTGCATTTTTTACATGGTTACACTCGAAACTGGGCTGAGTGACCTTCTGTAATATTGTAGCCCTATCTCTTAGCTTCGAAACGGTGTATCTTTCAGCTCCATCCGATAATCGTAGTGCCATTGGTACCAAAACTGCAAAATGATGTCAAAAACTATTTTTTTTGGGTTAACACTTAACTCCATTTCCGGATTTTTCTGGTTTCCTCTAATGCTTATGTATGCTTATGGAGCCCTATTTTGGTAGTATGTGGAATTGGTTTATGACTTGTAATCGAGTCTTATTGTGCTTATTTGAATATTTTAGGGCTTGACTTTCATTTCCGGACTTTTCCCTAGCTTGAATTGTACTTGTACTACTTGGAGCTTACGGAACGGCTATTGAATGAACTTATTTTGTGTGTGACTTTGGAACTGGATGAGAAAAATAATGAAGCCATAAATGGCTGGAAATAGGAAAATACAAAGGGCGTGCTGCCCAAATTTTCGCTCGAGGGCTAAGTTTCTATTTCAACTTGTATATTTTCGTTTGGCAAATACTATGCCCGTTTTCCATCTTAAAACATGATACCTTTTCCATTTGAACCTTCAAATGTTTATTTACTACTTCATACCAAAATATCGAGGTATGACCTAAGGTTTTCTCAGTCAAGACATGTAGGCCATAATACCTACTTGAATGTATATCGATTTTGAACCACACACACGATTCTGAAAAATAATATTTCTGAGCCTATCTAGTTGGATTCCGACTTGACTTTGATTCAAGTGTTTTCCATTGGAACTGTTATAACCCTTTGAGTTTGGTTTATGACACCCTAGTTATTTCCGTCCACAGATCCAAATGGTTGTTTTTCACTTTAAAGTCACCTTTATCCGTTGTACTCGTAACTAGTCGAGTTCCTTGATTCCACTTACTTGTTTTGCTAGATGAATTGTAATATTCTTTCTCGTTGAATCATAGGTTTTCTCGGTGACCGAGGGTAAGATCCGATAGGACATTTTGGACGTTATTTAGCATAATTCGGTGAGTGTTCCTTGTTTGTTGTATTTTCTTGACTTCATGGCTTGTATTAGTGTTTGATAACGTGTTAAGTGCTTTTGATGATTTCCAAAACGAGTTTTCTAGGCGAGTGTGTACTTTATCGCACTCAGCCTAAATGATTGTGAACTTTTCAATGATTGAAAGATTGAAATGTTACTTGTGCATGAATGTAAGCCTTTTGGCTGAACTGGCCACTGCCCCTTGTTACCGATCGACTCGAGCCAGAAGCGGACTCGGTCGGGCGATATGGTGACCTGGGTGAACGTTTGGTATACTCGAGTATTACCTTATAGGTTGGTGGAGGTTGGTGGAGCCTGGCCAATGTCCAGGAAAGGGTGAATGAAATGAACGAACGAACGAACGAACGAGAGTTTTATGTATGAACGAAAAATGCATTTTCAAATGAATGAAGGAAAGGGGAATGACAGGAGAACGAACGAATGAACGAACGAACGTATCCTTTTCATGTATGGTTTATTGTAAATGTTGTAACTGTTTCTTGACTTATCGTTTGATTTATGACTTGATTCTATGTTCGGAACCTCACTGAGCTTTTAGCTCATCCCTTTAGTTTTGTTTTCCTTAACAGGGGAAGGCGAGCAAGGGCGAGAGCTCTGTACCGACTGGCTGGTTCTAGTTTTGGTTTTATTTTGGTTCTCGCCCTAGTGCTTGGCACGGGCTGGTTGTATGGTGACTTGAGAACTTTTGTATTCTCGACGGTTGTACTTTTTTCTGAGATAGCAATGTATATAAGCTTTGTTTTAAGTTTTGGATCCTCGTTTTGCCCTTTCTTGTGGTTCTATTTCTGATTTGTGTGAGTGAACGACTGAGTCCCGGCGAGAGCTGGGCAGGCCGCCCGCCGAACCCTTTGGTTCGCCTTAGGGGGAGGTGGGGCTGTCACAGTTGGTATCAGAGCCTGCTTCGCGTGGTCTCTGCGCCGAGTGAGCCTGGACTAAGTGGTGCATGAGTATAAAGGACTTAGTGCTCATTTGAGCATAAGCTATGAATTGTGAATGTTATAGGCCTTAAATCTCTCTCATGGTATTTGAGGACCATAGATAGGTATGTCGGGTAGGAATTTCGATTGTAGATGGTTTACTCTTGGGACTGGCCAGCTCGAGATGTGAATTGTCTTATTTCGAATTCTCGTGCCCGAGTACTTTAGCGTTGAGGCGATGCTCAGTATTTGAGATTCGCATTTTGGGAAATGAACAGGCTTGGTCTGGCTAGAATGATTTCAAGAGTCCAATGGACATCTAGTGGGATAGAAAGTGACGTGAGAGACCGGACGGGGTTAACATGGTGTGGGGCAGCGTATCCCTTTTCTTTTGATGCACCCATATATGGCTACTACATGACGTTAGCATGTGAATTCGTGTATATATTATCTGTCAAACTGGATATGTATGTGTGATATGTATTTGTGTATTTGATTATCTGCCTCCTTGATCTGGCGTGTTATGTGCGTATATGTTTACTTGTGTATTTGGTATGCTGGAATTGGTGCTTAGACAATTTACTGTGATTATTCACTAAAATTACCTTTTGGGGAAAAGAAAAGAAAAGAGAGAGGGAAAAACATATCTATGGACGGGAGACGTAGTCGTGGGCGTGGTCGAGGCCGGGGAACTGAGCGGACCCCGGAATCAAGAGGAGAAAGGGAAACGTCAGCCGAGCAAGGGCAGGGATCAAGAGCTGCGACTGGAGACCAAATGGCAACGGCAATGCAACAGATGAAGGATATCTTGGCAAGACTGGTGGATCAACAAGGCCAAATACCCGTAAACCAAAATCGAAACCCTGAGATGGGCGAGGATAAGGCTCTTGAAAGGTTCCAAAAATTTGCTCCGCCAAAATTCCTTGGAGGGCCCGATCCGGACGTGGCTGAACAATGGATAGAAACCATGGTTAATATCTTCACAGCCCTAAACTACACTGAGCAAAGGCAAGTGAACTTTGCAGTATTTCAATTTGAGGGACCGGCCCGATCATGGTGGAACGTAATTAGAGCAAAGTGGGAAAGAGAACAGACCATCTGGTTATGGGCAAACTTCATAAGAGAATTTAACGAGAAGTACCTTCCACCTTTAGTCCAAGAAAGGAGGGAGGAGGAGTTTATTGGGTTACGCCAGGGAACGTTAAGTGTGGCCGAATATGAAACAAAATTTACAAGATTATCCAAGTTTGCTTCTGAACTGGTAGCCACTGAACGGCGCAGAGTAAGACGGTTTATACAGGGACTGAATTTGGACATCCAAGAGGCGTTAGCCGCGGCGCAAGTGAATACCTTTACGGAGGCCCTTGAGAAGGCTCAACGAATCGAGAATGCAAAGGCACAAGTAAAAGCCTCCCAAACTCGGAAAAGAGGTGCAGTTGGTAGTGTGATTGAAGAACCTCCTAGTGAATCAATAGCACCTTCTAAAATGCAGAAAGTGAACTTTTTGTCCTACCCGCCATGGACAGTAGGGGCGGGAAATGAAAGGTCTACCAAAGGAAGCCAAACCGGACAGGGGGAGACTTCTCCAGAAAGCCAAAAGATGGCTTCCTACTTGACTTGTAGCTATTGCGGAAAGGCCAATCATACTGAGAACGATTGTTGGCGGAGAGGGCGGAAGTGCTTGATTTGTGGGAGTGGTGAGCACCAAGTTAGCAACTGTCCGAGGAGACAGTCACGCGGAGGTAGTATTCCGCAACAGGAAGGAGCTAAAGCAAAACAAGCAAATGAAAGAGGGAACCGAACTAGTGGGCCAGCAAAAGTGTACGCGTTAGGCAACCAAACAGTTCCGGACTCGTCTGAGGCAAATGAAGGTAAAATTTCGAGGGCGAAATTTTTTTTAAGGGGGAGAGGGTGTGAGGACCCGAAAATTTACCGAATTTCTAGGCTTTATTTTATTTAATTTCACACTTTGATACCTTTTCTTTATTAGAAAATTCCCCAGATAATTTTTATGAGCAAAATATAGTTTTTAAATCATTTTTCTAGTATAAGTTAGTTCATGTGAAATTAAGAGTGTATATCGAATGTGGGACCCGCTAGTGCGAAATGTTCGGAAAAAATTCGGCCAATTAGGTTAAGTTTTGGACACCGAATTTATTTTACCAAGTGCTAAGAGATAATTAAAGGTTGTTATATGGATGAGAGTGGAGAGACAAAAGGATAGCCAAGCATTAATGAGAGTGACAAGTGTCACTTTGTGATTTGGTTAGACTTTGACCTTTGGACCAACTTTACCAATAAATCAAAATTGACCAAAAACATCTTCATTCTTCTAGCATCTTGGCCGAATTCTTGAGGAGGAAAAACAAGAAGAAAGCCTTCAACTCCAACTCCATTTCTTGCTCAATCTTGTGAATCAACCGTTAAAATTTCAAATTCCTCCACAAAAGTCACTTGTTTAGGAAGATTGAAGGTAGTGGTGGAGTGATTGGAGAAGGGAAAGGACTAAGCCATCACCTTTCTTGAGATTTCAAGGTATCATGTCTAGCAATCCTTTCTTTGTTCTTAATAATGTTTAATTAGTGACTTGTGTTAGTCATAGAGTTGGATTTGTGCAAGGTTTTGTGACTTTTGGTGAAGATTGGTGAATTTTCATAATTATTCATGATTTTTCTGTTTTAATATGATTCATATGTTGTGGCCATGGATGATGACTGTATATGATCTAAAATGAAGCTAGAGGATGTAAATTGTGGTTAATTGCGAAAAATTTCCGCATTGAACGGAAATTTAAGAAGTTAGGGTTCCAATTTTCACCATTCTGCCCGGCACTGTTTCACCTAGTTAGAGGCCGAATTCGCCTTGGGTTAAAACATGAAAGTTGTAGGGAATGATATTTTAGAGATGCCTGCAAAATTTCAGGTCAATCGGAGCAACGTAACTTGAGAAAAGATGGAATTACCCTTGCTGCCCTGGTTTTACCCGAATTTGAGAATTGCTTCTGTAATGGGTTATTTTGGTTGGGAATACTTCGGAATTAGTTGTTGAGGTCTTCTGATGAATTGTATCCCTATTTCTTAGCTTTCGGATGGCTTTAGAATTACTGGATTTGGGCTTAGGTAGCCTGATTTATGATGTTTACACCAGAATGCAATTTGTGAATCTGTTTTTGCAGTTCTGGTGTAGTAGATTGCATTTTTTACATGGTTACACTCGAAACTGGGCTGAGTGACCTTCTGTAATATTGTAGCCCTATCTCTTAGCTTCGAAACGGTGTATCTTTCAGCTCCATCCGATAA
The DNA here is from genome assembly GCF_036785885.1 of Coffea arabica. Lineage (NCBI taxonomy): Eukaryota > Viridiplantae > Streptophyta > Magnoliopsida > Gentianales > Rubiaceae > Coffea > Coffea arabica. The sequence continues at coordinate 39,458,241 of NC_092321.1, forward strand.
TCGTAGTGCCATTGGTACCAAAACTGCAAAATGATGTCAAAAACTATTTTTTTTGGGTTAACACTTAACTCCATTTCCGGATTTTTCTGGTTTCCTCTAATGCTTATGTATGCTTATGGAGCCCTATTTTGGTAGTATGTGGAATTGGTTTATGACTTGTAATCGAGTCTTATTGTGCTTATTTGAATATTTTAGGGCTTGACTTTCATTTCCGGACTTTTCCCTAGCTTGAATTGTACTTGTACTACTTGGAGCTTACGGAACGGCTATTGAATGAACTTATTTTGTGTGTGACTTTGGAACTGGATGAGAAAAATAATGAAGCCATAAATGGCTGGAAATAGGAAAATACAAAGGGCGTGCTGCCCAAATTTTCGCTCGAGGGCTAAGTTTCTATTTCAACTTGTATATTTTCGTTTGGCAAATACTATGCCCGTTTTCCATCTTAAAACATGATACCTTTTCCATTTGAACCTTCAAATGTTTATTTACTACTTCATACCAAAATATCGAGGTATGACCTAAGGTTTTCTCAGTCAAGACATGTAGGCCATAATACCTACTTGAATGTATATCGATTTTGAACCACACACACGATTCTGAAAAATAATATTTCTGAGCCTATCTAGTTGGATTCCGACTTGACTTTGATTCAAGTGTTTTCCATTGGAACTGTTATAACCCTTTGAGTTTGGTTTATGACACCCTAGTTATTTCCGTCCACAGATCCAAATGGTTGTTTTTCACTTTAAAGTCACCTTTATCCGTTGTACTCGTAACTAGTCGAGTTCCTTGATTCCACTTACTTGTTTTGCTAGATGAATTGTAATATTCTTTCTCGTTGAATCATAGGTTTTCTCGGTGACCGAGGGTAAGATCCGATAGGACATTTTGGACGTTATTTAGCATAATTCGGTGAGTGTTCCTTGTTTGTTGTATTTTCTTGACTTCATGGCTTGTATTAGTGTTTGATAACGTGTTAAGTGCTTTTGATGATTTCCAAAACGAGTTTTCTAGGCGAGTGTGTACTTTATCGCACTCAGCCTAAATGATTGTGAACTTTTCAATGATTGAAAGATTGAAATGTTACTTGTGCATGAATGTAAGCCTTTTGGCTGAACTGGCCACTGCCCCTTGTTACCGATCGACTCGAGCCAGAAGCGGACTCGGTCGGGCGATATGGTGACCTGGGTGAACGTTTGGTATACTCGAGTATTACCTTATAGGTTGGTGGAGGTTGGTGGAGCCTGGCCAATGTCCAGGAAAGGGTGAATGAAATGAACGAACGAACGAACGAACGAGAGTTTTATGTATGAACGAAAAATGCATTTTCAAATGAATGAAGGAAAGGGGAATGACAGGAGAACGAACGAATGAACGAACGAACGTATCCTTTTCATGTATGGTTTATTGTAAATGTTGTAACTGTTTCTTGACTTATCGTTTGATTTATGACTTGATTCTATGTTCGGAACCTCACTGAGCTTTTAGCTCATCCCTTTAGTTTTGTTTTCCTTAACAGGGGAAGGCGAGCAAGGGCGAGAGCTCTGTACCGACTGGCTGGTTCTAGTTTTGGTTTTATTTTGGTTCTCGCCCTAGTGCTTGGCACGGGCTGGTTGTATGGTGACTTGAGAACTTTTGTATTCTCGACGGTTGTACTTTTTTCTGAGATAGCAATGTATATAAGCTTTGTTTTAAGTTTTGGATCCTCGTTTTGCCCTTTCTTGTGGTTCTATTTCTGATTTGTGTGAGTGAACGACTGAGTCCCGGCGAGAGCTGGGCAGGCCGCCCGCCGAACCCTTTGGTTCGCCTTAGGGGGAGGTGGGGCTGTCACAGTTGGTATCAGAGCCTGCTTCGCGTGGTCTCTGCGCCGAGTGAGCCTGGACTAAGTGGTGCATGAGTATAAAGGACTTAGTGCTCATTTGAGCATAAGCTATGAATTGTGAATGTTATAGGCCTTAAATCTCTCTCATGGTATTTGAGGACCATAGATAGGTATGTCGGGTAGGAATTTCGATTGTAGATGGTTTACTCTTGGGACTGGCCAGCTCGAGATGTGAATTGTCTTATTTCGAATTCTCGTGCCCGAGTACTTTAGCGTTGAGGCGATGCTCAGTATTTGAGATTCGCATTTTGGGAAATGAACAGGCTTGGTCTGGCTAGAATGATTTCAAGAGTCCAATGGACATCTAGTGGGATAGAAAGTGACGTGAGAGACCGGACGGGGTTAACATGGTGTGGGGCAGCGTATCCCTTTTCTTTTGATGCACCCATATATGGCTACTACATGACGTTAGCATGTGAATTCGTGTATATATTATCTGTCAAACTGGATATGTATGTGTGATATGTATTTGTGTATTTGATTATCTGCCTCCTTGATCTGGCGTGTTATGTGCGTATATGTTTACTTGTGTATTTGGTATGCTGGAATTGGTGCTTAGACAATTTACTGTGATTATTCACTAAAATTACCTTTTGGGGAAAAGAAAAGAAAAGAGAGAGGGAAAAACATATCTATGGACGGGAGACGTAGTCGTGGGCGTGGTCGAGGCCGGGGAACTGAGCGGACCCCGGAATCAAGAGGAGAAAGGGAAACGTCAGCCGAGCAAGGGCAGGGATCAAGAGCTGCGACTGGAGACCAAATGGCAACGGCAATGCAACAGATGAAGGATATCTTGGCAAGACTGGTGGATCAACAAGGCCAAATACCCGTAAACCAAAATCGAAACCCTGAGATGGGCGAGGATAAGGCTCTTGAAAGGTTCCAAAAATTTGCTCCGCCAAAATTCCTTGGAGGGCCCGATCCGGACGTGGCTGAACAATGGATAGAAACCATGGTTAATATCTTCACAGCCCTAAACTACACTGAGCAAAGGCAAGTGAACTTTGCAGTATTTCAATTTGAGGGACCGGCCCGATCATGGTGGAACGTAATTAGAGCAAAGTGGGAAAGAGAACAGACCATCTGGTTATGGGCAAACTTCATAAGAGAATTTAACGAGAAGTACCTTCCACCTTTAGTCCAAGAAAGGAGGGAGGAGGAGTTTATTGGGTTACGCCAGGGAACGTTAAGTGTGGCCGAATATGAAACAAAATTTACAAGATTATCCAAGTTTGCTTCTGAACTGGTAGCCACTGAACGGCGCAGAGTAAGACGGTTTATACAGGGACTGAATTTGGACATCCAAGAGGCGTTAGCCGCGGCGCAAGTGAATACCTTTACGGAGGCCCTTGAGAAGGCTCAACGAATCGAGAATGCAAAGGCACAAGTAAAAGCCTCCCAAACTCGGAAAAGAGGTGCAGTTGGTAGTGTGATTGAAGAACCTCCTAGTGAATCAATAGCACCTTCTAAAATGCAGAAAGTGAACTTTTTGTCCTACCCGCCATGGACAGTAGGGGCGGGAAATGAAAGGTCTACCAAAGGAAGCCAAACCGGACAGGGGGAGACTTCTCCAGAAAGCCAAAAGATGGCTTCCTACTTGACTTGTAGCTATTGCGGAAAGGCCAATCATACTGAGAACGATTGTTGGCGGAAAGGGCGGAAGTGCTTGATTTGTGGGAGTGGTGAGCACCAAGTTAGCAACTGTCCGAGGAGACAGTCACGCGGAGGTAGTATTCCGCAACTGGAAGGAGCTAAAGCAAAACAAGCAAATGAAAGAGGGAACCGAACTAGTGGGCCAGCAAAAGTGTACGCGTTAGGCAACCAAACAGTTCCGGACTCGTCTGAGGCAAATGAAGGTAAAATTTCGAGGGCGAAATTTTTTTTAAGGGGGAGAGGGTGTGAGGACCCGAAAATTTACCGAATTTCTAGGCTTTATTTTATTTAATTTCACACTTTGATACCTTTTCTTTATTAGAAAATTCCCCAGATAATTTTTATGAGCAAAATATAGTTTTTAAATCATTTTTCTAGTATAAGTTAGTTCATGTGAAATTAAGAGTGTATATCGAATGTGGGACCCGCTAGTGCGAAATGTTCGGAAAAAATTCGGCCAATTAGGTTAAGTTTTGGACACCGAATTTATTTTACCAAGTGCTAAGAGATAATTAAAGGTTGTTATATGGATGAGAGTGGAGAGACAAAAGGATAGCCAAGCATTAATGAGAGTGACAAGTGTCACTTTGTGATTTGGTTAGACTTTGACCTTTGGACCAACTTTACCAATAAATCAAAATTGACCAAAAACATCTTCATTCTTCTAGCATCTTGGCCGAATTCTTGAGGAGGAAAAACAAGAAGAAAGCCTTCAACTCCAACTCCATTTCTTGCTCAATCTTGTGAATCAACCGTTAAAATTTCAAATTCCTCCACAAAAGTCACTTGTTTAGGAAGATTGAAGGTAGTGGTGGAGTGATTGGAGAAGGGAAAGGACTAAGCCATCACCTTTCTTGAGATTTCAAGGTATCATGTCTAGCAATCCTTTCTTTGTTCTTAATAATGTTTAATTAGTGACTTGTGTTAGTCATAGAGTTGGATTTGTGCAAGGTTTTGTGACTTTTGGTGAAGATTGGTGAATTTTCATAATTATTCATGATTTTTCTGTTTTAATATGATTCATATGTTGTGGCCATGGATGATGACTGTATATGATCTAAAATGAAGCTAGAGGATGTAAATTGTGGTTAATTGCGGAAAATTTCCGCATTGAACGGAAATTTAAGAAGTTAGGGTTCCAATTTTCACCATTCTGCCCGGCACTGTTTCACCTAGTTAGAGGCCGAATTCGCCTTGGGTTAAAACATGAAAGTTGTAGGGAATGATATTTTAGAGATGCCTGCAAAATTTCAGGTCAATCGGAGCAACGTAACTTGAGAAAAGATGGAATTACCCTTGCTGCCCTGGTTTTACCCGAATTTGAGAATTGCTTCTGTAATGGGTTATTTTGGTTGGGAATGCTTCGGAATTAGTTGTTGAGGTCTTCTGATGAATTGTATCCCTATTTCTTAGCTTTCGGATGGCTTTAGAATTACTGGATTTGGGCTTAGGTAGCCTGATTTATGATGTTTACACCAGAATGCAATTTGTGAATCTGTTTTTGCAGTTCTGGTGTAGTAGATTGCATTTTTTACCTGGTTACACTCGAAACTGGGCTGAGTGACCTTCTGTAATATTGTAGCCCTATCTCTTAGCTTCGAAACGGTGTATCTTTCAGCTCCATCCGATAATCGTAGTGCCATTGGTACCAAAACTGCAAAATGATGTCAAAAACTATTTTTTTTGGGTTAACACTTAACTCCATTTCCGGATTTTTCTGGTTTCCTCTAATGCTTATGTATGCTTATGGAGCCCTATTTTGGTAGTATGTGGAATTGGTTTATGACTTGTAATCGAGTCTTATTGTGCTTATTTGAATATTTTAGGGCTTGACTTTCATTTCCGGACTTTTCCCTAGCTTGAATTGTACTTGTACTACTTGGAGCTTACGGAACGGCTATTGAATGAACTTATTTTGTGTGTGACTTTGGAACTGGATGAGAAAAATAATGAAGCCATAAATGGCTGGAAATAGGAAAATACAAAGGGCGTGCTGCCCAAATTTTCGCTCGAGGGCTAAGTTTCTATTTCAACTTGTATATTTTCGTTTGGCAAATACTATGCCCGTTTTCCATCTTAAAACATGATACCTTTTCCATTTGAACCTTCAAATGTTTATTTACTACTTCATACCAAAATATCGAGGTATGACCTAAGGTTTTCTCAGTCAAGACATGTAGGCCATAATACCTACTTGAATGTATATCGATTTTGAACCACACACACGATTCTGAAAAATAATATTTCTGAGCCTATCTAGTTGGATTCCGACTTGACTTTGATTCAAGTGTTTTCCATTGGAACTGTTATAACCCTTTGAGTTTGGTTTATGACACCCTAGTTATTTCCGTCCACAGATCCAAATGGTTGTTTTTCACTTTAAAGTCACCTTTATCCGTTGTACTCGTAACTAGTCGAGTTCCTTGATTCCACTTACTTGTTTTGCTAGATGAATTGTAATATTCTTTCTCGTTGAATCATAGGTTTTCTCGGTGACCGAGGGTAAGATCCGATAGGACATTTTGGACGTTATTTAGCATAATTCGGTGAGTGTTCCTTGTTTGTTGTATTTTCTTGACTTCATGGCTTGTATTAGTGTTTGATAACGTGTTAAGTGCTTTTGATGATTTCCAAAACGAGTTTTCTAGGCGAGTGTGTACTTTATCGCACTCAGCCTAAATGATTGTGAACTTTTCAATGATTGAAAGATTGAAATGTTACTTGTGCATGAATGTAAGCCTTTTGGCTGAACTGGCCACTGCCCCTTGTTACCGATCGACTCGAGCCAGAAGCGGACTCGGTCGGGCGATATGGTGACCTGGGTGAACGTTTGGTATACTCGAGTATTACCTTATAGGTTGGTGGAGGTTGGTGGAGCCTGGCCAATGTCCAGGAAAGGGTGAATGAAATGAACGAACGAACGAACGAACGAGAGTTTTATGTATGAACGAAAAATGCATTTTCAAATGAATGAAGGAAAGGGGAATGACAGGAGAACGAACGAATGAACGAACGAACGTATCCTTTTCATGTATGGTTTATTGTAAATGTTGTAACTGTTTCTTGACTTATCGTTTGATTTATGACTTGATTCTATGTTCGGAACCTCACTGAGCTTTTAGCTCATCCCTTTAGTTTTGTTTTCCTTAACAGGGGAAGGCGAGCAAGGGCGAGAGCTCTGTACCGACTGGCTGGTTCTAGTTTTGGTTTTATTTTGGTTCTCGCCCTAGTGCTTGGCACGGGCTGGTTGTATGGTGACTTGAGAACTTTTGTATTCTCGACGGTTGTACTTTTTTCTGAGATAGCAATGTATATAAGCTTTGTTTTAAGTTTTGGATCCTCGTTTTGCCCTTTCTTGTGGTTCTATTTCTGATTTGTGTGAGTGAACGACTGAGTCCCGGCGAGAGCTGGGCAGGCCGCCCGCCGAACCCTTTGGTTCGCCTTAGGGGGAGGTGGGGCTGTCACAGTTGGTATCAGAGCCTGCTTCGCGTGGTCTCTGCGCCGAGTGAGCCTGGACTAAGTGGTGCATGAGTATAAAGGACTTAGTGCTCATTTGAGCATAAGCTATGAATTATGAATGTTATAGGCCTTAAATCTCTCTCATGGTATTTGAGGACCATAGATAGGTATGTCGGGTAGGAATTTCGATTGTAGATGGTTTACTCTTGGGACTGGCCAGCTCGAGATGTGAATTGTCTTATTTCGAATTCTCGTGCCCGAGTACTTTAGCGTTGAGGCGATGCTCAGTATTTGAGATTCGCATTTTGGGAAATGAACAGGCTTGGTCTGGCTAGAATGATTTCAAGAGTCCAATGGACATCTAGTGGGATAGAAAGTGACGTGAGAGACCGGACGGGGTTAACATGGTGTGGGGCAGCGTATCCCTTTTCTTTTGATGCACCCATATATGGCTACTACATGACGTTAGCATGTGAATTCGTGTATATATTATCTGTCAAACTGGATATGTATGTGTGATATGTATTTGTGTATTTGATTATCTGCCTCCTTGATCTGGCGTGTTATGTGCGTATATGTTTACTTGTGTATTTGGTATGCTGGAATTGGTGCTTAGACAATTTACTGTGATTATTCACTAAAATTACCTTTTGGGGAAAAGAAAAGAAAAGAGAGAGGGAAAAACATATCTATGGACGGGAGACGTAGTCGTGGGCGTGGTCGAGGCCGGGGAACTGAGCGGACCCCGGAATCAAGAGGAGAAAGGGAAACGTCAGCCGAGCAAGGGCAGGGATCAAGAGCTGCGACTGGAGACCAAATGGCAACGGCAATGCAACAGATGAAGGATATCTTGGCAAGACTGGTGGATCAACAAGGCCAAATACCCGTAAACCAAAATCGAAACCCTGAGATGGGCGAGGATAAGGCTCTTGAAAGGTTCCAAAAATTTGCTCCGCCAAAATTCCTTGGAGGGCCCGATCCGGACGTGGCTGAACAATGGATAGAAACCATGGTTAATATCTTCACAGCCCTAAACTACACTGAGCAAAGGCAAGTGAACTTTGCAGTATTTCAATTTGAGGGACCGGCCCGATCATGGTGGAACGTAATTAGAGCAAAGTGGGAAAGAGAACAGACCATCTGGTTATGGGCAAACTTCATAAGAGAATTTAACGAGAAGTACCTTCCACCTTTAGTCCAAGAAAGGAGGGAGGAGGAGTTTATTGGGTTACGCCAGGGAACGTTAAGTGTGGCCGAATATGAAACAAAATTTACAAGATTATCCAAGTTTGCTTCTGAACTGGTAGCCACTGAACGGCGCAGAGTAAGACGGTTTATACAGGGACTGAATTTGGACATCCAAGAGGCGTTAGCCGCGGCGCAAGTGAATACCTTTACGGAGGCCCTTGAGAAGGCTCAACGAATCGAGAATGCAAAGGCACAAGTAAAAGCCTCCCAAACTCGGAAAAGAGGTGCAGTTGGTAGTGTGATTGAAGAACCTCCTAGTGAATCAATAGCACCTTCTAAAATGCAGAAAGTGAACTTTTTGTCCTACCCGCCATGGACAGTAGGGGCGGGAAATGAAAGGTCTACCAAAGGAAGCCAAACCGGACAGGGGGAGACTTCTCCAGAAAGCCAAAAGATGGCTTCCTACTTGACTTGTAGCTATTGCGGAAAGGCCAATCATACTGAGAACGATTGTTGGCGGAGAGGGCGGAAGTGCTTGATTTGTGGGAGTGGTGAGCACCAAGTTAGCAACTGTCCGAGGAGACAGTCACGCGGAGGTAGTATTCCGCAACAGGAAGGAGCTAAAGCAAAACAAGCAAATGAAAGAGGGAACCGAACTAGTGGGCCAGCAAAAGTGTACGCGTTAGGCAACCAAACAGTTCCGGACTCGTCTGAGGCAAATGAAGGTAAAATTTCGAGGGCGAAATTTTTTTTAAGGGGGAGAGGGTGTGAGGACCCGAAAATTTACCGAATTTCTAGGCTTTATTTTATTTAATTTCACACTTTGATACCTTTTCTTTATTAGAAAATTCCCCAGATAATTTTTATGAGCAAAATATAGTTTTTAAATCATTTTTCTAGTATAAGTTAGTTCATGTGAAATTAAGAGTGTATATCGAATGTGGGACCCGCTAGTGCGAAATGTTCGGAAAAAATTCGGCCAATTAGGTTAAGTTTTGGACACCGAATTTATTTTACCAAGTGCTAAGAGATAATTAAAGGTTGTTATATGGATGAGAGTGGAGAGACAAAAGGATAGCCAAGCATTAATGAGAGTGACAAGTGTCACTTTGTGATTTGGTTAGACTTTGACCTTTGGACCAACTTTACCAATAAATCAAAATTGACCAAAAACATCTTCATTCTTCTAGCATCTTGGCCGAATTCTTGAGGAGGAAAAACAAGAAGAAAGCCTTCAACTCCAACTCCATTTCTTGCTCAATCTTGTGAATCAACCGTTAAAATTTCAAATTCCTCCACAAAAGTCACTTGTTTAGGAAGATTGAAGGTAGTGGTGGAGTGATTGGAGAAGGGAAAGGACTAAGCCATCACCTTTCTTGAGATTTCAAGGTATCATGTCTAGCAATCCTTTCTTTGTTCTTAATAATGTTTAATTAGTGACTTGTGTTAGTCATAGAGTTGGATTTGTGCAAGGTTTTGTGACTTTTGGTGAAGATTGGTGAATTTTCATAATTATTCATGATTTTTCTGTTTTAATATGATTCATATGTTGTGGCCATGGATGATGACTGTATATGATCTAAAATGAAGCTAGAGGATGTAAATTGTGGTTAATTGCGAAAAATTTCCGCATTGAACGGAAATTTAAGAAGTTAGGGTTCCAATTTTCACCATTCTGCCCGGCACTGTTTCACCTAGTTAGAGGCCGAATTCGCCTTGGGTTAAAACATGAAAGTTGTAGGGAATGATATTTTAGAGATGCCTGCAAAATTTCAGGTCAATCGGAGCAACGTAACTTGAGAAAAGATGGAATTACCCTTGCTGCCCTGGTTTTACCCGAATTTGAGAATTGCTTCTGTAATGGGTTATTTTGGTTGGGAATGCTTCGGAATTAGTTGTTGAGGTCTTCTGATGAATTGTATCCCTATTTCTTAGCTTTCGGATGGCTTTAGAATTACTGGATTTGGGCTTAGGTAGCCTGATTTATGATGTTTACACCAGAATGCAATTTGTGAATCTGTTTTTGCAGTTCTGGTGTAGTAGATTGCATTTTTTACATGGTTACACTCGAAACTGGGCTGAGTGACCTTCTGTAATATTGTAGCCCTATCTCTTAGCTTCGAAACGGTGTATCTTTCAGCTCCATCCGATAATCGTAGTGCCATTGGTACCAAAACTGCAAAATGATGTCAAAAACTATTTTTTTTGGGTTAACACTTAACTCCATTTCCGGATTTTTCTGGTTTCCTCTAATGCTTATGTATGCTTATGGAGCCCTATTTTGGTAGTATGTGGAATTGGTTTATGACTTGTAATCGAGTCTTATTGTGCTTATTTGAATATTTTAGGGCTTGACTTTCATTTCCGGACTTTTCCCTAGCTTGAATTGTACTTGTACTACTTGGAGCTTACGGAACGGCTATTGAATGAACTTATTTTGTGTGTGACTTTGGAACTGGATGAGAAAAATAATGAAGCCATAAATGGCTGGAAATAGGAAAATACAAAGGGCGTGCTGCCCAAATTTTCGCTCGAGGGCTAAGTTTCTATTTCAACTTGTATATTTTCGTTTGGCAAATACTATGCCCGTTTTCCATCTTAAAACATGATACCTTTTCCATTTGAACCTTCAAATGTTTATTTACTACTTCATACCAAAATATCGAGGTATGACCTAAGGTTTTCTCAGTCAAGACATGTAGGCCATAATACCTACTTGAATGTATATCGATTTTGAACCACACACACGATTCTGAAAAATAATATTTCTGAGCCTATCTAGTTGGATTCCGACTTGACTTTGATTCAAGTGTTTTCCATTGGAACTGTTATAACCCTTTGAGTTTGGTTTATGACACCCTAGTTATTTCCGTCCACAGATCCAAATGGTTGTTTTTCACTTTAAAGTCACCTTTATCCGTTGTACTCGTAACTAGTCGAGTTCCTTGATTCCACTTACTTGTTTTGCTAGATGAATTGTAATATTCTTTCTCGTTGAATCATAGGTTTTCTCGGTGACCGAGGGTAAGATCCGATAGGACATTTTGGACGTTATTTAGCATAATTCGGTGAGTGTTCCTTGTTTGTTGTATTTTCTTGACTTCATGGCTTGTATTAGTGTTTGATAACGTGTTAAGTGCTTTTGATGATTTCCAAAACGAGTTTTCTAGGCGAGTGTGTACTTTATCGCACTCAGCCTAAATGATTGTGAACTTTTCAATGATTGAAAGATTGAAATGTTACTTGTGCATGAATGTAAGCCTTTTGGCTGAACTGGCCACTGCCCCTTGTTACCGATCGACTCGAGCCAGAAGCGGACTCGGTCGGGCGATATGGTGACCTGGGTGAACGTTTGGTATACTCGAGTATTACCTTATAGGTTGGTGGAGGTTGGTGGAGCCTGGCCAATGTCCAGGAAAGGGTGAATGAAATGAACGAACGAACGAACGAACGAGAGTTTTATGTATGAACGAAAAATGCATTTTCAAATGAATGAAGGAAAGGGGAATGACAGGAGAACGAACGAATGAACGAACGAACGTATCCTTTTCATGTATGGTTTATTGTAAATGTTGTAACTGTTTCTTGACTTATCGTTTGATTTATGACTTGATTCTATGTTCGGAACCTCACTGAGCTTTTAGCTCATCCCTTTAGTTTTGTTTTCCTTAACAGGGGAAGGCGAGCAAGGGCGAGAGCTCTGTACCGACTGGCTGGTTCTAGTTTTGGTTTTATTTTGGTTCTCGCCCTAGTGCTTGGCACGGGCTGGTTGTATGGTGACTTGAGAACTTTTGTATTCTCGACGGTTGTACTTTTTTCTGAGATAGCAATGTATATAAGCTTTGTTTTAAGTTTTGGATCCTCGTTTTGCCCTTTCTTGTGGTTCTATTTCTGATTTGTGTGAGTGAACGACTGAGTCCCGGCGAGAGCTGGGCAGGCCGCCCGCCGAACCCTTTGGTTCGCCTTAGGGGGAGGTGGGGCTGTCACAGTTGGTATCAGAGCCTGCTTCGCGTGGTCTCTGCGCCGAGTGAGCCTGGACTAAGTGGTGCATGAGTATAAAGGACTTAGTGCTCATTTGAGCATAAGCTATGAATTGTGAATGTTATAGGCCTTAAATCTCTCTCATGGTATTTGAGGACCATAGATAGGTATGTCGGGTAGGAATTTCGATTGTAGATGGTTTACTCTTGGGACTGGCCAGCTCGAGATGTGAATTGTCTTATTTCGAATTCTCGTGCCCGAGTACTTTAGCGTTGAGGCGATGCTCAGTATTTGAGATTCGCATTTTGGGAAATGAACAGGCTTGGTCTGGCTAGAATGATTTCAAGAGTCCAATGGACATCTAGTGGGATAGAAAGTGACGTGAGAGACCGGACGGGGTTAACATGGTGTGGGGCAGCGTATCCCTTTTCTTTTGATGCACCCATATATGGCTACTACATGACGTTAGCATGTGAATTCGTGTATATATTATCTGTCAAACTGGATATGTATGTGTGATATGTATTTGTGTATTTGATTATCTGCCTCCTTGATCTGGCGTGTTATGTGCGTATATGTTTACTTGTGTATTTGGTATGCTGGAATTGGTGCTTAGACAATTTACTGTGATTATTCACTAAAATTACCTTTTGGGGAAAAGAAAAGAAAAGAGAGAGGGAAAAACATATCTATGGACGGGAGACGTAGTCGTGGGCGTGGTCGAGGCCGGGGAACTGAGCGGACCCCGGAATCAAGAGGAGAAAGGGAAACGTCAGCCGAGCAAGGGCAGGGATCAAGAGCTGCGACTGGAGACCAAATGGCAACGGCAATGCAACAGATGAAGGATATCTTGGCAAGACTGGTGGATCAACAAGGCCAAATACCCGTAAACCAAAATCGAAACCCTGAGATGGGCGAGGATAAGGCTCTTGAAAGGTTCCAAAAATTTGCTCCGCCAAAATTCCTTGGAGGGCCCGATCCGGACGTGGCTGAACAATGGATAGAAACCATGGTTAATATCTTCACAGCCCTAAACTACACTGAGCAAAGGCAAGTGAACTTTGCAGTATTTCAATTTGAGGGACCGGCCCGATCATGGTGGAACGTAATTAGAGCAAAGTGGGAAAGAGAACAGACCATCTGGTTATGGGCAAACTTCATAAGAGAATTTAACGAGAAGTACCTTCCACCTTTAGTCCAAGAAAGGAGGGAGGAGGAGTTTATTGGGTTACGCCAGGGAACGTTAAGTGTGGCCGAATATGAAACAAAATTTACAAGATTATCCAAGTTTGCTTCTGAACTGGTAGCCACTGAACGGCGCAGAGTAAGACGGTTTATACAGGGACTGAATTTGGACATCCAAGAGGCGTTAGCCGCGGCGCAAGTGAATACCTTTACGGAGGCCCTTGAGAAGGCTCAACGAATCGAGAATGCAAAGGCACAAGTAAAAGCCTCCCAAACTCGGAAAAGAGGTGCAGTTGGTAGTGTGATTGAAGAACCTCCTAGTGAATCAATAGCACCTTCTAAAATGCAGAAAGTGAACTTTTTGTCCTACCCGCCATGGACAGTAGGGGCGGGAAATGAAAGGTCTACCAAAGGAAGCCAAACCGGACAGGGGGAGACTTCTCCAGAAAGCCAAAAGATGGCTTCCTACTTGACTTGTAGCTATTGCGGAAAGGCCAATCATACTGAGAACGATTGTTGGCGGAAAGGGCGGAAGTGCTTGATTTGTGGGAGTGGTGAGCACCAAGTTAGCAACTGTCCGAGGAGACAGTCACGCGGAGGTAGTATTCCGCAACTGGAAGGAGCTAAAGCAAAACAAGCAAATGAAAGAGGGAACCGAACTAGTGGGCCAGCAAAAGTGTACGCGTTAGGCAACCAAACAGTTCCGGACTCGTCTGAGGCAAATGAAGGTAAAATTTCGAGGGCGAAATTTTTTTTAAGGGGGAGAGGGTGTGAGGACCCGAAAATTTACCGAATTTCTAGGCTTTATTTTATTTAATTTCACACTTTGATACCTTTTCTTTATTAGAAAATTCCCCAGATAATTTTTATGAGCAAAATATAGTTTTTAAATCATTTTTCTAGTATAAGTTAGTTCATGTGAAATTAAGAGTGTATATCGAATGTGGGACCCGCTAGTGCGAAATGTTCGGAAAAAATTCGGCCAATTAGGTTAAGTTTTGGACACCGAATTTATTTTACCAAGTGCTAAGAGATAATTAAAGGTTGTTATATGGATGAGAGTGGAGAGACAAAAGGATAGCCAAGCATTAATGAGAGTGACAAGTGTCACTTTGTGATTTGGTTAGACTTTGACCTTTGGACCAACTTTACCAATAAATCAAAATTGACCAAAAACATCTTCATTCTTCTAGCATCTTGGCCGAATTCTTGAGGAGGAAAAACAAGAAGAAAGCCTTCAACTCCAACTCCATTTCTTGCTCAATCTTGTGAATCAACCGTTAAAATTTCAAATTCCTCCACAAAAGTCACTTGTTTAGGAAGATTGAAGGTAGTGGTGGAGTGATTGGAGAATGGAAAGGACTAAGCCATCACCTTTCTTGAGATTTCAAGGTATCATGTCTAGCAATCCTTTCTTTGTTCTTAATAATGTTTAATTAGTGACTTGTGTTAGTCATAGAGTTGGATTTGTGCAAGGTTTTGTGACTTTTGGTGAAGATTGGTGAATTTTCATAATTATTCATGATTTTTCTATTTTAATATGATTCATATGTTGTGGCCATGGATGATGACTGTATATGATCTAAAATGAAGCTAGAGGATGTAAATTGTGGTTAATTGCGGAAAATTTCCGCATTGAACGGAAATTTAAGAAGTTAGGGTTCCAATTTTCACCATTCTGTCCGGCACTGTTTCACCTAGTTAGAGTCCGAATTCACCTTGGGTTAAAACATGAAAGTTGTAGGGAATGATATTTTGGAGATGCCTGCAAAATTTCAGGTCAATCGGAGCAACTTAACTTGAGAAAAGATGGAATTACCCTTGCTGCCCTGGTTTTACCCGAATTTGAGAATTGCTTCTGTAATGGGTTATTTTGGTTGGGAATGCTTCGGAATTAGTTGTTGAGGTCTTCTGATGAATTGTATCCCTATTTCTTAGCTTTCGGATGGCTTTAGAATTACCGGATTTGGGCTTAGGTAGCCTGATTTATGATGTTTACACCAGAATGCAATTTGTGAATCTGTTTTTGCAGTTCTGGTGTAGTAGATTGCATTTTTTACCTGGTTACACTCGAAACTGGGCTGAGTGACCTTCTGTAATATTGTAGCCCTATCTCTTAGCTTCGAAACGGTGTATCTTTCAGCTCCATCCGATAATCGTAGTGCCATTGGTACCAAAACTGCAAAATGATGTCAAAAACTATTTTTTTTGGGTTAACACTTAACTCCATTTCCGGATTTTTCTGGTTTCCTCTAATGCTTATGTATGCTTATGGAGCCCTATTTTGGTAGTATGTGGAATTGGTTTATGACTTGTAATCGAGTCTTATTGTGCTTATTTGAATATTTTAGGGCTTGACTTTCATTTCCGGACTTTTCCCTAGCTTGAATTGTACTTGTACTACTTGGAGCTTACGGAACGGCTATTGAATGAACTTATTTTGTGTGTGACTTTGGAACTGGATGAGAAAAATAATGAAGCCATAAATGGCTGGAAATAGGAAAATACAAAGGGCGTGCTGCCCAAATTTTCGCTCGAGGGCTAAGTTTCTATTTCAACTTGTATATTTTCGTTTGGCAAATACTATGCCCGTTTTCCATCTTAAAACATGATACCTTTTCCATTTGAACCTTCAAATGTTTATTTACTACTTCATACCAAAATATCGAGGTATGACCTAAGGTTTTCTCAGTCAAGACATGTAGGCCATAATACCTACTTGAATGTATATCGATTTTGAACCACACACACGATTCTGAAAAATAATATTTCTGAGCCTATCTAGTTGGATTCCGACTTGACTTTGATTCAAGTGTTTTCCATTGGAACTGTTATAACCCTTTGAGTTTGGTTTATGACACCCTAGTTATTTCCGTCCACAGATCCAAATGGTTGTTTTTCACTTTAAAGTCACCTTTATCCGTTGTACTCGTAACTAGTCGAGTTCCTTGATTCCACTTACTTGTTTTGCTAGATGAATTGTAATATTCTTTCTCGTTGAATCATAGGTTTTCTCGGTGACCGAGGGTAAGATCCGATAGGACATTTTGGACGTTATTTAGCATAATTCGGTGAGTGTTCCTTGTTTGTTGTATTTTCTTGACTTCATGGCTTGTATTAGTGTTTGATAACGTGTTAAGTGCTTTTGATGATTTCCAAAACGAGTTTTCTAGGCGAGTGTGTACTTTATCGCACTCAGCCTAAATGATTGTGAACTTTTCAATGATTGAAAGATTGAAATGTTACTTGTGCATGAATGTAAGCCTTTTGGCTGAACTGGCCACTGCCCCTTGTTACCGATCGACTCGAGCCAGAAGCGGACTCGGTCGGGCGATATGGTGACCTGGGTGAACGTTTGGTATACTCGAGTATTACCTTATAGGTTGGTGGAGGTTGGTGGAGCCTGGCCAATGTCCAGGAAAGGGTGAATGAAATGAACGAACGAACGAACGAACGAGAGTTTTATGTATGAACGAAAAATGCATTTTCAAATGAATGAAGGAAAGGGGAATGACAGGAGAACGAACGAATGAACGAACGAACGTATCCTTTTCATGTATGGTTTATTGTAAATGTTGTAACTGTTTCTTGACTTATCGTTTGATTTATGACTTGATTCTATGTTCGGAACCTCACTGAGCTTTTAGCTCATCCCTTTAGTTTTGTTTTCCTTAACAGGGGAAGGCGAGCAAGGGCGAGAGCTCTGTACCGACTGGCTGGTTCTAGTTTTGGTTTTATTTTGGTTCTCGCCCTAGTGCTTGGCACGGGCTGGTTGTATGGTGACTTGAGAACTTTTGTATTCTCGACGGTTGTACTTTTTTCTGAGATAGCAATGTATATAAGCTTTGTTTTAAGTTTTGGATCCTCGTTTTGCCCTTTCTTGTGGTTCTATTTCTGATTTGTGTGAGTGAACGACTGAGTCCCGGCGAGAGCTGGGCAGGCCGCCCGCCGAACCCTTTGGTTCGCCTTAGGGGGAGGTGGGGCTGTCACAGTTGGTATCAGAGCCTGCTTCGCGTGGTCTCTGCGCCGAGTGAGCCTGGACTAAGTGGTGCATGAGTATAAAGGACTTAGTGCTCATTTGAGCATAAGCTATGAATTATGAATGTTATAGGCCTTAAATCTCTCTCATGGTATTTGAGGACCATAGATAGGTATGTCGGGTAGGAATTTCGATTGTAGATGGTTTACTCTTGGGACTGGCCAGCTCGAGATGTGAATTGTCTTATTTCGAATTCTCGTGCCCGAGTACTTTAGCGTTGAGGCGATGCTCAGTATTTGAGATTCGCATTTTGGGAAATGAACAGGCTTGGTCTGGCTAGAATGATTTCAAGAGTCCAATGGACATCTAGTGGGATAGAAAGTGACGTGAGAGACCGGACGGGGTTAACATGGTGTGGGGCAGCGTATCCCTTTTCTTTTGATGCACCCATATATGGCTACTACATGACGTTAGCATGTGAATTCGTGTATATATTATCTGTCAAACTGGATATGTATGTGTGATATGTATTTGTGTATTTGATTATCTGCCTCCTTGATCTGGCGTGTTATGTGCGTATATGTTTACTTGTGTATTTGGTATGCTGGAATTGGTGCTTAGACAATTTACTGTGATTATTCACTAAAATTACCTTTTGGGGAAAAGAAAAGAAAAGAGAGAGGGAAAAACATATCTATGGACGGGAGACGTAGTCGTGGGCGTGGTCGAGGCCGGGGAACTGAGCGGACCCCGGAATCAAGAGGAGAAAGGGAAACGTCAGCCGAGCAAGGGCAGGGATCAAGAGCTGCGACTGGAGACCAAATGGCAACGGCAATGCAACAGATGAAGGATATCTTGGCAAGACTGGTGGATCAACAAGGCCAAATACCCGTAAACCAAAATCGAAACCCTGAGATGGGCGAGGATAAGGCTCTTGAAAGGTTCCAAAAATTTGCTCCGCCAAAATTCCTTGGAGGGCCCGATCCGGACGTGGCTGAACAATGGATAGAAACCATGGTTAATATCTTCACAGCCCTAAACTACACTGAGCAAAGGCAAGTGAACTTTGCAGTATTTCAATTTGAGGGACCGGCCCGATCATGGTGGAACGTAATTAGAGCAAAGTGGGAAAGAGAACAGACCATCTGGTTATGGGCAAACTTCATAAGAGAATTTAACGAGAAGTACCTTCCACCTTTAGTCCAAGAAAGGAGGGAGGAGGAGTTTATTGGGTTACGCCAGGGAACGTTAAGTGTGGCCGAATATGAAACAAAATTTACAAGATTATCCAAGTTTGCTTCTGAACTGGTAGCCACTGAACGGCGCAGAGTAAGACGGTTTATACAGGGACTGAATTTGGACATCCAAGAGGCGTTAGCCGCGGCGCAAGTGAATACCTTTACGGAGGCCCTTGAGAAGGCTCAACGAATCGAGAATGCAAAGGCACAAGTAAAAGCCTCCCAAACTCGGAAAAGAGGTGCAGTTGGTAGTGTGATTGAAGAACCTCCTAGTGAATCAATAGCACCTTCTAAAATGCAGAAAGTGAACTTTTTGTCCTACCCGCCATGGACAGTAGGGGCGGGAAATGAAAGGTCTACCAAAGGAAGCCAAACCGGACAGGGGGAGACTTCTCCAGAAAGCCAAAAGATGGCTTCCTACTTGACTTGTAGCTATTGCGGAAAGGCCAATCATACTGAGAACGATTGTTGGCGGAGAGGGCGGAAGTGCTTGATTTGTGGGAGTGGTGAGCACCAAGTTAGCAACTGTCCGAGGAGACAGTCACGCGGAGGTAGTATTCCGCAACAGGAAGGAGCTAAAGCAAAACAAGCAAATGAAAGAGGGAACCGAACTAGTGGGCCAGCAAAAGTGTACGCGTTAGGCAACCAAACAGTTCCGGACTCGTCTGAGGCAAATGAAGGTAAAATTTCGAGGGCGAAATTTTTTTTAAGGGGGAGAGGGTGTGAGGACCCGAAAATTTACCGAATTTCTAGGCTTTATTTTATTTAATTTCACACTTTGATACCTTTTCTTTATTAGAAAATTCCCCAGATAATTTTTATGAGCAAAATATAGTTTTTAAATCATTTTTCTAGTATAAGTTAGTTCATGTGAAATTAAGAGTGTATATCGAATGTGGGACCCGCTAGTGCGAAATGTTCGGAAAAAATTCGGCCAATTAGGTTAAGTTTTGGACACCGAATTTATTTTACCAAGTGCTAAGAGATAATTAAAGGTTGTTATATGGATGAGAGTGGAGAGACAAAAGGATAGCCAAGCATTAATGAGAGTGACAAGTGTCACTTTGTGATTTGGTTAGACTTTGACCTTTGGACCAACTTTACCAATAAATCAAAATTGACCAAAAACATCTTCATTCTTCTAGCATCTTGGCCGAATTCTTGAGGAGGAAAAACAAGAAGAAAGCCTTCAACTCCAACTCCATTTCTTGCTCAATCTTGTGAATCAACCGTTAAAATTTCAAATTCCTCCACAAAAGTCACTTGTTTAGGAAGATTGAAGGTAGTGGTGGAGTGATTGGAGAAGGGAAAGGACTAAGCCATCACCTTTCTTGAGATTTCAAGGTATCATGTCTAGCAATCCTTTCTTTGTTCTTAATAATGTTTAATTAGTGACTTGTGTTAGTCATAGAGTTGGATTTGTGCAAGGTTTTGTGACTTTTGGTGAAGATTGGTGAATTTTCATAATTATTCATGATTTTTCTGTTTTAATATGATTCATATGTTGTGGCCATGGATGATGACTGTATATGATCTAAAATGAAGCTAGAGGATGTAAATTGTGGTTAATTGCGAAAAATTTCCGCATTGAACGGAAATTTAAGAAGTTAGGGTTCCAATTTTCACCATTCTGCCCGGCACTGTTTCACCTAGTTAGAGGCCGAATTCGCCTTGGGTTAAAACATGAAAGTTGTAGGGAATGATATTTTAGAGATGCCTGCAAAATTTCAGGTCAATCGGAGCAACGTAACTTGAGAAAAGATGGAATTACCCTTGCTGCCCTGGTTTTACCCGAATTTGAGAATTGCTTCTGTAATGGGTTATTTTGGTTGGGAATGCTTCGGAATTAGTTGTTGAGGTCTTCTGATGAATTGTATCCCTATTTCTTAGCTTTCGGATGGCTTTAGAATTACTGGATTTGGGCTTAGGTAGCCTGATTTATGATGTTTACACCAGAATGCAATTTGTGAATCTGTTTTTGCAGTTCTGGTGTAGTAGATTGCATTTTTTACCTGGTTACACTCGAAACTGGGCTGAGTGACCTTCTGTAATATTGTAGCCCTATCTCTTAGCTTCGAAACGGTGTATCTTTCAGCTCCATCCGATAATCGTAGTGCCATTGGTACCAAAACTGCAAAATGATGTCAAAAACTATTTTTTTTGGGTTAACACTTAACTCCATTTCCGGATTTTTCTGGTTTCCTCTAATGCTTATGTATGCTTATGGAGCCCTATTTTGGTAGTATGTGGAATTGGTTTATGACTTGTAATCGAGTCTTATTGTGCTTATTTGAATATTTTAGGGCTTGACTTTCATTTCCGGACTTTTCCCTAGCTTGAATTGTACTTGTACTACTTGGAGCTTACGGAACGACTATTGAATGAACTTATTTTGTGTGTGACTTTGGAACTGGATGAGAAAAATAATGAAGCCATAAATGGCTGGAAATAGGAAAATACAAAGGGCGTGCTGCCCAAATTTTCGCTCGAGGGCTAAGTTTCTATTTCAACTTGTATATTTTCGTTTGGCAAATACTATGCCCGTTTTCCATCTTAAAACATGATACCTTTTCCATTTGAACCTTCAAATGTTTATTTACTACTTCATACCAAAATATCGAGGTATGACCTAAGGTTTTCTCAGTCAAGACATGTAGGCCATAATACCTACTTGAATGTATATCGATTTTGAACCACACACACGATTCTGAAAAATAATATTTCTGAGCCTATCTAGTTGGATTCCGACTTGACTTTGATTCAAGTGTTTTCCATTGGAACTGTTATAACCCTTTGAGTTTGGTTTATGACACCCTAGTTATTTCCGTCCACAGATCCAAATGGTTGTTTTTCACTTTAAAGTCACCTTTATCCGTTGTACTCGTAACTAGTCGAGTTCCTTGATTCCACTTACTTGTTTTGCTAGATGAATTGTAATATTCTTTCTCGTTGAATCATAGGTTTTCTCGGTGACCGAGGGTAAGATCCGATAGGACATTTTGGACGTTATTTAGCATAATTCGGTGAGTGTTCCTTGTTTGTTGTATTTTCTTGACTTCATGGCTTGTATTAGTGTTTGATAACGTGTTAAGTGCTTTTGATGATTTCCAAAACGAGTTTTCTAGGCGAGTGTGTACTTTATCGCACTCAGCCTAAATGATTGTGAACTTTTCGATGATTGAAAGATTGAAATGTTACTTGTGCATGAATGTAAGCCTTTTGGCTGAACTGGCCACTGCCCCTTGTTACCGATCGACTCGAGCCAGAAGCGGACTCGGTCGGGCGATATGGTGACCTGGGTGAACGTTTGGTATACGCGAGTATTACCTTATAGGTTGGTGGAGGTTGGTGGAGCCTGGCCAATGTCCAGGAAAGGGTGAATGAAATGAACGAACGAACGAACGAACGAGAGTTTTATGTATGAACGAAAAATGCATTTTCAAATGAATGAAGGAAAGGGGAATGACAGGAGAACGAACGAATGAACGAACGAACGTATCCTTTTCATGTATGGTTTATTGTAAATGTTGTAACTGTTTCTTGACTTATCGTTTGATTTATGACTTGATTCTATGTTCGGAACCTCACTGAGCTTTTAGCTCATCCCTTTAGTTTTGTTTTCCTTAACAGGGGAAGGCGAGCAAGGGCGAGAGCTCTGTACCGACTGGCTGGTTCTAGTTTTGGTTTTATTTTGGTTCTCGCCCTAGTGCTTGGCACGGGCTGGTTGTATGGTGACTTGAGAACTTTTGTATTCTCGACGGTTGTACTTTTTTCTGAGATAGCAATGTATATAAGCTTTGTTTTAAGTTTTGGATCCTCGTTTTGCCCTTTCTTGTGGTTCTATTTCTGATTTGTGAGAGTGAACGACTGAGTCCCGGCGAGAGCTGGGCAGGCCGCCCGCCGAACCCTTTGGTTCGCCTTAGGGGGAGGTGGGGCTGTCACAGTTGGTATCAGAGCCTGCTTCGCGTGGTCTCTGCGCCGAGTGAGCCTGGACTAAGTGGTGCATGAGTATAAAGGACTTAGTGCTCATTTGAGCATAAGCTATGAATTATGAATGTTATAGGCCTTAAATCTCTCTCATGGTATTTGAGGACCATAGATAGGTATGTCGGGTAGGAATTTCGATTGTAGATGGTTTACTCTTGGGACTGGCCAGCTCGAGATGTGAATTGTCTTATTTCGAATTCTCGTGCCCGAGTACTTTAGCGTTGAGGCGATGCTCAGTATTTGAGATTCGCATTTTGGGAAATGAACAGGCTTGGTCTGGCTAGAATGATTTCAAGAGTCCAATGGACATCTAGTGGGATAGAAAGTGACGTGAGAGACCGGACGGGGTTAACATGGTGTGGGGCAGCGTATCCCTTTTCTTTTGATGCACCCATATATGGCTACTACATGACGTTAGCATGTGAATTCGTGTATATATTATCTGTCAAACTGGATATGTATGTGTGATATGTATTTGTGTATTTGATTATCTGCCTCCTTGATCTGGCGTGTTATGTGCGTATATGTTTACTTGTGTATTTGGTATGCTGGAATTGGTGCTTAGACAATTTACTGTGATTATTCACTAAAATTACCTTTTGGGGAAAAGAAAAGAAAAGAGAGAGGGAAAAACATATCTATGGACGGGAGACGTAGTCGTGGGCGTGGTCGAGGCCGGGGAACTGAGCGGACCCCGGAATCAAGAGGAGAAAGGGAAACGTCAGCCGAGCAAGGGCAGGGATCAAGAGCTGCGACTGGAGACCAAATGGCAACGGCAATGCAACAGATGAAGGATATCTTGGCAAGACTGGTGGATCAACAAGGCCAAATACCCGTAAACCAAAATCGAAACCCTGAGATGGGCGAGGATAAGGCTCTTGAAAGGTTCCAAAAATTTGCTCCGCCAAAATTCCTTGGAGGGCCCGATCCGGACGTGGCTGAACAATGGATAGAAACCATGGTTAATATCTTCACAGCCCTAAACTACACTGAGCAAAGGCAAGTGAACTTTGCAGTATTTCAATTTGAGGGACCGGCCCGATCATGGTGGAACGTAATTAGAGCAAAGTGGGAAAGAGAACAGACCATCTGGTTATGGGCAAACTTCATAAGAGAATTTAACGAGAAGTACCTTCCACCTTTAGTCCAAGAAAGGAGGGAGGAGGAGTTTATTGGGTTACGCCAGGGAACGTTAAGTGTGGCCGAATATGAAACAAAATTTACAAGATTATCCAAGTTTGCTTCTGAACTGGTAGCCACTGAACGGCGCAGAGTAAGACGGTTTATACAGGGACTGAATTTGGACATCCAAGAGGCGTTAGCCGCGGCGCAAGTGAATACCTTTACGGAGGCCCTTGAGAAGGCTCAACGAATCGAGAATGCAAAGGCACAAGTAAAAGCCTCCCAAACTCGGAAAAGAGGTGCAGTTGGTAGTGTGATTGAAGAACCTCCTAGTGAATCAATAGCACCTTCTAAAATGCAGAAAGTGAACTTTTTGTCCTACCCGCCATGGACAGTAGGGGCGGGAAATGAAAGGTCTACCAAAGGAAGCCAAACCGGACAGGGGGAGACTTCTCCAGAAAGCCAAAAGATGGCTTCCTACTTGACTTGTAGCTATTGCGGAAAGGCCAATCATACTGAGAACGATTGTTGGCGGAGAGGGCGGAAGTGCTTGATTTGTGGGAGTGGTGAGCACCAAGTTAGCAACTGTCCGAGGAGACAGTCACGCGGAGGTAGTATTCCGCAACAGGAAGGAGCTAAAGCAAAACAAGCAAATGAAAGAGGGAACCGAACTAGTGGGCCAGCAAAAGTGTACGCGTTAGGCAACCAAACAGTTCCGGACTCGTCTGAGGCAAATGAAGGTAAAATTTCGAGGGCGAAATTTTTTTTAAGGGGGAGAGGGTGTGAGGACCCGAAAATTTACCGAATTTCTAGGCTTTATTTTATTTAATTTCACACTTTGATACCTTTTCTTTATTAGAAAATTCCCCAGATAATTTTTATGAGCAAAATATAGTTTTTAAATCATTTTTCTAGTATAAGTTAGTTCATGTGAAATTAAGAGTGTATATCGAATGTGGGACCCGCTAGTGCGAAATGTTCGGAAAAAATTCGGCCAATTAGGTTAAGTTTTGGACACCGAATTTATTTTACCAAGTGCTAAGAGATAATTAAAGGTTGTTATATGGATGAGAGTGGAGAGACAAAAGGATAGCCAAGCATTAATGAGAGTGACAAGTGTCACTTTGTGATTTGGTTAGACTTTGACCTTTGGACCAACTTTACCAATAAATCAAAATTGACCAAAAACATCTTCATTCTTCTAGCATCTTGGCCGAATTCTTGAGGAGGAAAAACAAGAAGAAAGCCTTCAACTCCAACTCCATTTCTTGCTCAATCTTGTGAATCAACCGTTAAAATTTCAAATTCCTCCACAAAAGTCACTTGTTTAGGAAGATTGAAGGTAGTGGTGGAGTGATTGGAGAAGGGAAAGGACTAAGCCATCACCTTTCTTGAGATTTCAAGGTATCATGTCTAGCAATCCTTTCTTTGTTCTTAATAATGTTTAATTAGTGACTTGTGTTAGTCATAGAGTTGGATTTGTGCAAGGTTTTGTGACTTTTGGTGAAGATTGGTGAATTTTCATAATTATTCATGATTTTTCTGTTTTAATATGATTCATATGTTGTGGCCATGGATGATGACTGTATATGATCTAAAATGAAGCTAGAGGATGTAAATTGTGGTTAATTGCGAAAAATTTCCGCATTGAACGGAAATTTAAGAAGTTAGGGTTCCAATTTTCACCATTCTGCCCGGCACTGTTTCACCTAGTTAGAGGCCGAATTCGCCTTGGGTTAAAACATGAAAGTTGTAGGGAATGATATTTTAGAGATGCCTGCAAAATTTCAGGTCAATCGGAGCAACGTAACTTGAGAAAAGATGGAATTACCCTTGCTGCCCTGGTTTTACCCGAATTTGAGAATTGCTTCTGTAATGGGTTATTTTGGTTGGGAATGCTTCGGAATTAGTTGTTGAGGTCTTCTGATGAATTGTATCCCTATTTCTTAGCTTTCGGATGGCTTTAGAATTACTGGATTTGGGCTTAGGTAGCCTGATTTATGATGTTTACACCAGAATGCAATTTGTGAATCTGTTTTTGCAGTTCTGGTGTAGTAGATTGCATTTTTTACCTGGTTACACTCGAAACTGGGCTGAGTGACCTTCTGTAATATTGTAGCCCTATCTCTTAGCTTCGAAACGGTGTATCTTTCAGCTCCATCCGATAATCGTAGTGCCATTGGTACCAAAACTGCAAAATGATGTCAAAAACTATTTTTTTTGGGTTAACACTTAACTCCATTTCCGGATTTTTCTGGTTTCCTCTAATGCTTATGTATGCTTATGGAGCCCTATTTTGGTAGTATGTGGAATTGGTTTATGACTTGTAATCGAGTCTTATTGTGCTTATTTGAATATTTTAGGGCTTGACTTTCATTTCCGGACTTTTCCCTAGCTTGAATTGTACTTGTACTACTTGGAGCTTACGGAACGACTATTGAATGAACTTATTTTGTGTGTGACTTTGGAACTGGATGAGAAAAATAATGAAGCCATAAATGGCTGGAAATAGGAAAATACAAAGGGCGTGCTGCCCAAATTTTCGCTCGAGGGCTAAGTTTCTATTTCAACTTGTATATTTTCGTTTGGCAAATACTATGCCCGTTTTCCATCTTAAAACATGATACCTTTTCCATTTGAACCTTCAAATGTTTATTTACTACTTCATACCAAAATATCGAGGTATGACCTAAGGTTTTCTCAGTCAAGACATGTAGGCCATAATACCTACTTGAATGTATATCGATTTTGAACCACACACACGATTCTGAAAAATAATATTTCTGAGCCTATCTAGTTGGATTCCGACTTGACTTTGATTCAAGTGTTTTCCATTGGAACTGTTATAACCCTTTGAGTTTGGTTTATGACACCCTAGTTATTTCCGTCCACAGATCCAAATGGTTGTTTTTCACTTTAAAGTCACCTTTATCCGTTGTACTCGTAACTAGTCGAGTTCCTTGATTCCACTTACTTGTTTTGCTAGATGAATTGTAATATTCTTTCTCGTTGAATCATAGGTTTTCTCGGTGACCGAGGGTAAGATCCGATAGGACATTTTGGACGTTATTTAGCATAATTCGGTGAGTGTTCCTTGTTTGTTGTATTTTCTTGACTTCATGGCTTGTATTAGTGTTTGATAACGTGTTAAGTGCTTTTGATGATTTCCAAAACGAGTTTTCTAGGCGAGTGTGTACTTTATCGCACTCAGCCTAAATGATTGTGAACTTTTCGATGATTGAAAGATTGAAATGTTACTTGTGCATGAATGTAAGCCTTTTGGCTGAACTGGCCACTGCCCCTTGTTACCGATCGACTCGAGCCAGAAGCGGACTCGGTCGGGCGATATGGTGACCTGGGTGAACGTTTGGTATACGCGAGTATTACCTTATAGGTTGGTGGAGGTTGGTGGAGCCTGGCCAATGTCCAGGAAAGGGTGAATGAAATGAACGAACGAACGAACGAACGAGAGTTTTATGTATGAACGAAAAATGCATTTTCAAATGAATGAAGGAAAGGGGAATGACAGGAGAACGAACGAATGAACGAACGAACGTATCCTTTTCATGTATGGTTTATTGTAAATGTTGTAACTGTTTCTTGACTTATCGTTTGATTTATGACTTGATTCTATGTTCGGAACCTCACTGAGCTTTTAGCTCATCCCTTTAGTTTTGTTTTCCTTAACAGGGGAAGGCGAGCAAGGGCGAGAGCTCTGTACCGACTGGCTGGTTCTAGTTTTGGTTTTATTTTGGTTCTCGCCCTAGTGCTTGGCACGGGCTGGTTGTATGGTGACTTGAGAACTTTTGTATTCTCGACGGTTGTACTTTTTTCTGAGATAGCAATGTATATAAGCTTTGTTTTAAGTTTTGGATCCTCGTTTTGCCCTTTCTTGTGGTTCTATTTCTGATTTGTGAGAGTGAACGACTGAGTCCCGGCGAGAGCTGGGCAGGCCGCCCGCCGAACCCTTTGGTTCGCCTTAGGGGGAGGTGGGGCTGTCACAGTTGGTATCAGAGCCTGCTTCGCGTGGTCTCTGCGCCGAGTGAGCCTGGACTAAGTGGTGCATGAGTATAAAGGACTTAGTGCTCATTTGAGCATAAGCTATGAATTATGAATGTTATAGGCCTTAAATCTCTCTCATGGTATTTGAGGACCATAGATAGGTATGTCGGGTAGGAATTTCGATTGTAGATGGTTTACTCTTGGGACTGGCCAGCTCGAGATGTGAATTGTCTTATTTCGAATTCTCGTGCCCGAGTACTTTAGCGTTGAGGCGATGCTCAGTATTTGAGATTCGCATTTTGGGAAATGAACAGGCTTGGTCTGGCTAGAATGATTTCAAGAGTCCAATGGACATCTAGTGGGATAGAAAGTGACGTGAGAGACCGGACGGGGTTAACATGGTGTGGGGCAGCGTATCCCTTTTCTTTTGATGCACCCATATATGGCTACTACATGACGTTAGCATGTGAATTCGTGTATATATTATCTGTCAAACTGGATATGTATGTGTGATATGTATTTGTGTATTTGATTATCTGCCTCCTTGATCTGGCGTGTTATGTGCGTATATGTTTACTTGTGTATTTGGTATGCTGGAATTGGTGCTTAGACAATTTACTGTGATTATTCACTAAAATTACCTTTTGGGGAAAAGAAAAGAAAAGAGAGAGGGAAAAACATATCTATGGACGGGAGACGTAGTCGTGGGCGTGGTCGAGGCCGGGGAACTGAGCGGACCCCGGAATCAAGAGGAGAAAGGGAAACGTCAGCCGAGCAAGGGCAGGGATCAAGAGCTGCGACTGGAGACCAAATGGCAACGGCAATGCAACAGATGAAGGATATCTTGGCAAGACTGGTGGATCAACAAGGCCAAATACCCGTAAACCAAAATCGAAACCCTGAGATGGGCGAGGATAAGGCTCTTGAAAGGTTCCAAAAATTTGCTCCGCCAAAATTCCTTGGAGGGCCCGATCCGGACGTGGCTGAACAATGGATAGAAACCATGGTTAATATCTTCACAGCCCTAAACTACACTGAGCAAAGGCAAGTGAACTTTGCAGTATTTCAATTTGAGGGACCGGCCCGATCATGGTGGAACGTAATTAGAGCAAAGTGGGAAAGAGAACAGACCATCTGGTTATGGGCAAACTTCATAAGAGAATTTAACGAGAAGTACCTTCCACCTTTAGTCCAAGAAAGGAGGGAGGAGGAGTTTATTGGGTTACGCCAGGGAACGTTAAGTGTGGCCGAATATGAAACAAAATTTACAAGATTATCCAAGTTTGCTTCTGAACTGGTAGCCACTGAACGGCGCAGAGTAAGACGGTTTATACAGGGACTGAATTTGGACATCCAAGAGGCGTTAGCCGCGGCGCAAGTGAATACCTTTACGGAGGCCCTTGAGAAGGCTCAACGAATCGAGAATGCAAAGGCACAAGTAAAAGCCTCCCAAACTCGGAAAAGAGGTGCAGTTGGTAGTGTGATTGAAGAACCTCCTAGTGAATCAATAGCACCTTCTAAAATGCAGAAAGTGAACTTTTTGTCCTACCCGCCATGGACAGTAGGGGCGGGAAATGAAAGGTCTACCAAAGGAAGCCAAACCGGACAGGGGGAGACTTCTCCAGAAAGCCAAAAGATGGCTTCCTACTTGACTTGTAGCTATTGCGGAAAGGCCAATCATACTGAGAACGATTGTTGGCGGAGAGGGCGGAAGTGCTTGATTTGTGGGAGTGGTGAGCACCAAGTTAGCAACTGTCCGAGGAGACAGTCACGCGGAGGTAGTATTCCGCAACAGGAAGGAGCTAAAGCAAAACAAGCAAATGAAAGAGGGAACCGAACTAGTGGGCCAGCAAAAGTGTACGCGTTAGGCAACCAAACAGTTCCGGACTCGTCTGAGGCAAATGAAGGTAAAATTTCGAGGGCGAAATTTTTTTTAAGGGGGAGAGGGTGTGAGGACCCGAAAATTTACCGAATTTCTAGGCTTTATTTTATTTAATTTCACACTTTGATACCTTTTCTTTATTAGAAAATTCCCCAGATAATTTTTATGAGCAAAATATAGTTTTTAAATCATTTTTCTAGTATAAGTTAGTTCATGTGAAATTAAGAGTGTATATCGAATGTGGGACCCGCTAGTGCGAAATGTTCGGAAAAAATTCGGCCAATTAGGTTAAGTTTTGGACACCGAATTTATTTTACCAAGTGCTAAGAGATAATTAAAGGTTGTTATATGGATGAGAGTGGAGAGACAAAAGGATAGCCAAGCATTAATGAGAGTGACAAGTGTCACTTTGTGATTTGGTTAGACTTTGACCTTTGGACCAACTTTACCAATAAATCAAAATTGACCAAAAACATCTTCATTCTTCTAGCATCTTGGCCGAATTCTTGAGGAGGAAAAACAAGAAGAAAGCCTTCAACTCCAACTCCATTTCTTGCTCAATCTTGTGAATCAACCGTTAAAATTTCAAATTCCTCCACAAAAGTCACTTGTTTAGGAAGATTGAAGGTAGTGGTGGAGTGATTGGAGAAGGGAAAGGACTAAGCCATCACCTTTCTTGAGATTTCAAGGTATCATGTCTAGCAATCCTTTCTTTGTTCTTAATAATGTTTAATTAGTGACTTGTGTTAGTCATAGAGTTGGATTTGTGCAAGGTTTTGTGACTTTTGGTGAAGATTGGTGAATTTTCATAATTATTCATGATTTTTCTGTTTTAATATGATTCATATGTTGTGGCCATGGATGATGACTGTATATGATCTAAAATGAAGCTAGAGGATGTAAATTGTGGTTAATTGCGGAAAATTTCCGCATTGAACGGAAATTTAAGAAGTTAGGGTTCCAATTTTCACCATTCTGCCCGGCACTGTTTCACCTAGTTAGAGGCCGAATTCGCCTTGGGTTAAAACATGAAAGTTGTAGGGAATGATATTTTAGAGATGCCTGCAAAATTTCAGGTCAATCGGAGCAACGTAACTTGAGAAAAGATGGAATTACCCTTGCTGCCCTGGTTTTACCCGAATTTGAGAATTGCTTCTGTAATGGGTTATTTTGGTTGGGAATGCTTCGGAATTAGTTGTTGAGGTCTTCTGATGAATTGTAGCCCTATTTCTTAGCTTTCGGATGGCTTTAGAATTACTGGATTTGGGCTTAGGTAGCCTGATTTATGATGTTTACACCAGAATGCAATTTGTGAATCTGTTTTTGCAGTTCTGGTGTAGTAGATTGCATTTTTTACCTGGTTACACTCGAAACTGGGCTGAGTGACCTTCTGTAATATTGTAGCCCTATCTCTTAGCTTCGAAACGGTGTATCTTTCACCTCCATCCGATAATCGTAGTGCCATTGGTACCAAAACTGCAAAATGATGTCAAAAACTATTTTTTTTGGGTTAACACTTAACTCCATTTCCGGATTTTTCTGGTTTCCTCTAATGCTTATGTATGCTTATGGAGCCCTATTTTGGTAGTATGTGGAATTGGTTTATGACTTGTAATCGAGTCTTATTGTGCTTATTTGAATATTTTAGGGCTTGACTTTCATTTCCGGACTTTTCCCTAGCTTGAATTGTACTTGTACTACTTGGAGCTTACGGAACGGCTATTGAATGAACTTATTTTGTGTGTGACTTTGGAACTGGATGAGAAAAATAATGAAGCCATAAATGGCTGGAAATAGGAAAATACAAAGGGCGTGCTGCCCAAATTTTCGCTCGAGGGCTAAGTTTCTATTTCAACTTGTATATTTTCGTTTGGCAAATACTATGCCCGTTTTCCATCTTAAAACATGATACCTTTTCCATTTGAACCTTCAAATGTTTATTTACTACTTCATACCAAAATATCGAGGTATGACCTAAGGTTTTCTCAGTCAAGACATGTAGGCCATAATACCTACTTGAATGTATATCGATTTTGAACCACACACACGATTCTGAAAAATAATATTTCTGAGCCTATCTAGTTGGATTCCGACTTGACTTTGATTCAAGTGTTTTCCATTGGAACTGTTATAACCCTTTGAGTTTGGTTTATGACACCCTAGTTATTTCCGTCCACAGATCCAAATGGTTGTTTTTCACTTTAAAGTCACCTTTATCCGTTGTACTCGTAACTAGTCGAGTTCCTTGATTCCACTTACTTGTTTTGCTAGATGAATTGTAATATTCTTTCTCGTTGAATCATAGGTTTTCTCGGTGACCGAGGGTAAGATCCGATAGGACATTTTGGACGTTATTTAGCATAATTCGGTGAGTGTTCCTTGTTTGTTGTATTTTCTTGACTTCATGGCTTGTATTAGTGTTTGATAACGTGTTAAGTGCTTTTGATGATTTCCAAAACGAGTTTTCTAGGCGAGTGTGTACTTTATCGCACTCAGCCTAAATGATTGTGAACTTTTCAATGATTGAAAGATTGAAATGTTACTTGTGCATGAATGTAAGCCTTTTGGCTGAACTGGCCACTGCCCCTTGTTACCGATCGACTCGAGCCAGAAGCGGACTCGGTCGGGCGATATGGTGACCTGGGTGAACGTTTGGTATACTCGAGTATTACCTTATAGGTTGGTGGAGGTTGGTGGAGCCTGGCCAATGTCCAGGAAAGGGTGAATGAAATGAACGAACGAACGAACGAACGAGAGTTTTATGTATGAACGAAAAATGCATTTTCAAATGAATGAAGGAAAGGGGAATGACAGGAGAACGAACGAAACGAATGAACGAACGAACGTATCCTTTTCATGTATGGTTTATTGTAAATGTTGTAACTGTTTCTTGACTTATCGTTTGATTTATGACTTGATTCTATGTTCGGAACCTCACTGAGCTTTTAGCTCATCCCTTTAGTTTTGTTTTCCTTAACAGGGGAAGGCGAGCAAGGGCGAGAGCTCTGTACCGACTGGCTGGTTCTAGTTTTGGTTTTATTTTGGTTCTCGCCCTAGTGCTTGGCACGGGCTGGTTGTATGGTGACTTGAGAACTTTTGTATTCTCGACGGTTGTACTTTTTTCTGAGATAGCAATGTATATAAGCTTTGTTTTAAGTTTTGGATCCTCGTTTTGCCCTTTCTTGTGGTTCTATTTCTGATTTGTGTGAGTGAACGACTGAGTCCCGGCGAGAGCTGGGCAGGCCGCCCGCCGAACCCTTTGGTTCGCCTTAGGGGGAGGTGGGGCTGTCACAGTTGGTATCAGAGCCTGCTTCGCGTGGTCTCTGCGCCGAGTGAGCCTGGACTAAGTGGTGCATGAGTATAAAGGACTTAGTGCTCATTTGAGCATAAGCTATGAATTGTGAATGTTATAGGCCTTAAATCTCTCTCATGGTATTTGAGGACCATAGATAGGTATGTCGGGTAGGAATTTCGATTGTAGATGGTTTACTCTTGGGACTGGCCAGCTCGAGATGTGAATTGTCTTATTTCGAATTCTCGTGCCCGAGTACTTTAGCGTTGAGGCGATGCTCAGTATTTGAGATTCGCATTTTGGGAAATGAACAGG
Source organism: Coffea arabica (assembly GCF_036785885.1). Lineage (NCBI taxonomy): Eukaryota > Viridiplantae > Streptophyta > Magnoliopsida > Gentianales > Rubiaceae > Coffea > Coffea arabica. The sequence goes on from NC_092321.1 coordinate 39,491,409, forward strand.
CTTGGTCTGGCTAGAATGATTTCAAGAGTCCAATGGACATCTAGTGGGATAGAAAGTGACGTGAGAGACCGGACGGGGTTAACATGGTGTGGGGCAGCGTATCCCTTTTCTTTTGATGCACCCATATATGGCTACTACATGACGTTAGCATGTGAATTCGTGTATATATTATCTGTCAAACTGGATATGTATGTGTGATATGTATTTGTGTATTTGATTATCTGCCTCCTTGATCTGGCGTGTTATGTGCGTATATGTTTACTTGTGTATTTGGTATGCTGGAATTGGTGCTTAGACAATTTACTGTGATTATTCACTAAAATTACCTTTTGGGGAAAAGAAAAGAAAAGAGAGAGGGAAAAACATATCTATGGACGGGAGACGTAGTCGTGGGCGTGGTCGAGGCCGGGGAACTGAGCGGACCCCGGAATCAAGAGGAGAAAGGGAAACGTCAGCCGAGCAAGGGCAGGGATCAAGAGCTGCGACTGGAGACCAAATGGCAACGGCAATGCAACAGATGAAGGATATCTTGGCAAGACTGGTGGATCAACAAGGCCAAATACCCGTAAACCAAAATCGAAACCCTGAGATGGGCGAGGATAAGGCTCTTGAAAGGTTCCAAAAATTTGCTCCGCCAAAATTCCTTGGAGGGCCCGATCCGGACGTGGCTGAACAATGGATAGAAACCATGGTTAATATCTTCACAGCCCTAAACTACACTGAGCAAAGGCAAGTGAACTTTGCAGTATTTCAATTTGAGGGACCGGCCCGATCATGGTGGAACGTAATTAGAGCAAAGTGGGAAAGAGAACAGACCATCTGGTTATGGGCAAACTTCATAAGAGAATTTAACGAGAAGTACCTTCCACCTTTAGTCCAAGAAAGGAGGGAGGAGGAGTTTATTGGGTTACGCCAGGGAACGTTAAGTGTGGCCGAATATGAAACAAAATTTACAAGATTATCCAAGTTTGCTTCTGAACTGGTAGCCACTGAACGGCGCAGAGTAAGACGGTTTATACAGGGACTGAATTTGGACATCCAAGAGGCGTTAGCCGCGGCGCAAGTGAATACCTTTACGGAGGCCCTTGAGAAGGCTCAACGAATCGAGAATGCAAAGGCACAAGTAAAAGCCTCCCAAACTCGGAAAAGAGGTGCAGTTGGTAGTGTGATTGAAGAACCTCCTAGTGAATCAATAGCACCTTCTAAAATGCAGAAAGTGAACTTTTTTGTCCTACCCGCCATGGACAGTAGGGGCGGGAAATGAAAGGTCTACCAAAGGAAGCCAAACCGGACAGGGGGAGACTTCTCCAGAAAGCCAAAAGATGGCTTTCTACTTGACTTGTAGCTATTGCGGAAAGGCCAATCATACTGAGAACGATTGTTGGCGGAAAGGGCGGAAGTGCTTGATTTGTGGGAGTGGTGAGCACCAAGTTAGCAACTGTCCGAGGAGACAGTCACGCGGAGGTAGTATTCCGCAACTGGAAGGAGCTAAAGCAAAACAAGCAAATGAAAGAGGGAACCGAACTAGTGGGCCAGCAAAAGTGTACGCGTTAGGCAACCAAACAGTTCCGGACTCGTCTGAGGCAAATGAAGGTAAAATTTCGAGGGCGAAATTTTTTTTAAGGGGGAGAGGGTGTGAGGACCCGAAAATTTACCGAATTTCTAGGCTTTATTTTATTTAATTTCACACTTTGATACCTTTTCTTTATTAGAAAATTCCCCAGATAATTTTTATGAGCAAAATATAGTTTTTAAATCATTTTTCTAGTATAAGTTAGTTCATGTGAAATTAAGAGTGTATATCGAATGTGGGACCCGCTAGTGCGAAATGTTCGGAAAAAATTCGGCCAATTAGGTTAAGTTTTGGACACCGAATTTATTTTACCAAGTGCTAAGAGATAATTAAAGGTTGTTATATGGATGAGAGTGGAGAGACAAAAGGATAGCCAAGCATTAATGAGAGTGACAAGTGTCACTTTGTGATTTGGTTAGACTTTGACCTTTGGACCAACTTTACCAATAAATCAAAATTGACCAAAAACATCTTCATTCTTCTAGCATCTTGGCCGAATTCTTGAGGAGGAAAAACAAGAAGAAAGCCTTCAACTCCAACTCCATTTCTTGCTCAATCTTGTGAATCAACCGTTAAAATTTCAAATTCCTCCACAAAAGTCACTTGTTTAGGAAGATTGAAGGTAGTGGTGGAGTGATTGGAGAAGGGAAAGGACTAAGCCATCACCTTTCTTGAGATTTCAAGGTATCATGTCTAGCAATCCTTTCTTTGTTCTTAATAATGTTTAATTAGTGACTTGTGTTAGTCATAGAGTTGGATTTGTGCAAGGTTTTGTGACTTTTGGTGAAGATTGGTGAATTTTCATAATTATTCATGATTTTTCTGTTTTAATATGATTCATATGTTGTGGCCATGGATGATGACTGTATATGATCTAAAATGAAGCTAGAGGATGTAAATTGTGGTTAATTGCGGAAAATTTCCGCATTGAACGGAAATTTAAGAAGTTAGGGTTCCAATTTTCACCATTCTGCCCGGCACTGTTTCACCTAGTTAGAGGCCGAATTCGCCTTGGTTTAAAACATGAAAGTTGTAGGGAATGATATTTTGGAGATGCCTGCAAAATTTCAGGTCAATCGGAGCAACGTTACTTGAGAAAAGATGGAATTACCCTTGCTGCCCTGGTTTTACCCGAATTTGAGAATTGCTTCTGTAATGGGTTATTTTGGTTGGGAATGCTTCGGAATTAGTTGTTGAGGTCTTCTGATGAATTGTAGCCCTATTTCTTAGCTTTCGGATTGCTTTAGAATTACTGGATTTGGGCTTAGGTAGCCTGATTTATGATGTTTACACCAGAATGCGATTTGTGAATCTGTTTTTGCAGTTCTGGTGTAGTAGATTGCATTTTTGACCTGGTTACACTCGAAACTGGGCTGAGTGACCTTCTGTAATATTGTATCACTGTCTCTTAGCTTCGAAACGGTGTATCTTTCACCTCCATCCGATAATCGTAGTGCCATTGGTACCAAAACTGTAAAATGTTGTCAAAAACTATTTTTTTTGGGTTAACACTTAACTCCATTTCCGGATTTTTCCTTTTTCGTCTAATGCTTATGTATGCTTATGGAGCCCTATTTTGGTAGTATGTGGAATTGGTTCATGACTTGTAATCGAGTCTTATTGTGCTTATTTGAATATTTTAGGGCTTGACTTTCATTTCCGGACTTTTCCCTAGCTTGAATTGTACTTGTACTACTTGGAGCTTACGGAACGGCTATTGAATGAACTTATTTTGTGTGTGACTTTGGAACTGGATGAGAAAAATAATGAAGCCATAAATGGCTGGAAATAGGAAAATACAAAGGGCGTGCTGCCCAAATTTTCGCTCGAGGGCTAAGTTTCTATTTCAACTTGTATATTTTCGTTTGGCAAATACTATGCCCGTTTTCCATCTTAAAACATGATACCTTTTCCATTTGAACCTTCAAATGTTTATTTACTACTTCATACCAAAATATCGAGGTATGACCTAAGGTTTTCTCAGTCAAGACATGTAGGCCATAATACCTACTTGAATGTATATCGATTTTGAACCACACACACGATTCTGAAAAATAATATTTCTGAGCCTATCTAGTTGGATTCCGACTTGACTTTGATTCAAGTGTTTTCCATTGGAACTGTTATAACCCTTTGAGTTTGGTTTATGACACCCTAGTTATTTCCGTCCACAGATCCAAATGGTTGTTTTTCACTTTAAAGTCACCTTTATCCGTTGTACTCGTAACTAGTCGAGTTCCTTGATTCCACTTACTTGTTTTGCTAGATGAATTGTAATATTCTTTCTCGTTGAATCATAGGTTTTCTCGGTGACCGAGGGTAAGATCCGATAGGACATTTTGGACGTTATTTAGCATAATTCGGTGAGTGTTCCTTGTTTGTTGTATTTTCTTGACTTCATGGCTTGTATTAGTGTTTGATAACGTGTTAAGTGCTTTTGATGATTTCCAAAACGAGTTTTCTAGGCGAGTGTGTACTTTATCGCACTCAGCCTAAATGATTGTGAACTTTTCGATGATTGAAAGATTGAAATGTTACTTGTGCATGAATGTAAGCCTTTTGGCTGAACTGGCCACTGCCCCTTGTTACCGATCGACTCGAGCCAGAAGCGGACTCGGTCGGGCGATATGGTGACCTGGGTGAACGTTTGGTATACGCGAGTATTACCTTATAGGTTGGTGGAGGTTGGTGGAGCCTGGCCAATGTCCAGGAAAGGGTGAATGAAATGAACGAACGAACGAACGAACGAGAGTTTTATGTATGAACGAAAAATGCATTTTCAAATGAATGAAGGAAAGGGGAATGACAGGAGAACGAACGAATGAACGAACGAACGTATCCTTTTCATGTATGGTTTATTGTAAATGTTGTAACTGTTTCTTGACTTATCGTTTGATTTATGACTTGATTCTATGTTCGGAACCTCACTGAGCTTTTAGCTCATCCCTTTAGTTTTGTTTTCCTTAACAGGGGAAGGCGAGCAAGGGCGAGAGCTCTGTACCGACTGGCTGGGTCTAGTTTTGGTTTTATTTTGGTTCTCGCCCTAGTGCTTGGCACGGGCTGGTTGTATGGTGACTTGAGAACTTTTGTATTCTCGACGGTTGTACTTTTTTCTGAGATAGCAATGTATATAAGCTTTGTTTTAAGTTTTGGATCCTCGTTTTGCCCTTTCTTGTGGTTCTATTTCTGATTTGTGTGAGTGAACGACTGAGTCCCGGCGAGAGCTGGGCAGGCCGCCCGCCGAACCCTTTGGTTCGCCTTAGGGGGAGGTGGGGCTGTCACAGTTGGTATCAGAGCCTGCTTCGCGTGGTCTCTGCGCCGAGTGAGCCTGGACTAAGTGGTGCATGAGTATAAAGGACTTAGTGCTCATTTGAGCATAAGCTATGAATTGTGAATGTTATAGGCCTTAAATCTCTCTCATGGTATTTGAGGACCATAGATAGGTATGTCGGGTAGGAATTTCGATTGTAGATGGTTTACTCTTGGGACTGGCCAGCTCGAGATGTGAATTGTCTTATTTCGAATTCTCGTGCCCGAGTACTTTAGCGTTGAGGCGATGCTCAGTATTTGAGATTCGCATTTTGGGAAATGAACAGGCTTGGTCTGGCTAGAATGATTTCAAGAGTCCAATGGACATCTAGTGGGATAGAAAGTGACGTGAGAGACCGGACGGGGTTAACATGGTGTGGGGCAGCGTATCCCTTTTCTTTTGATGCACCCATATATGGCTACTACATGACGTTAGCATGTGAATTCGTGTATATATTATCTGTCAAACTGGATATGTATGTGTGATATGTATTTGTGTATTTGATTATCTGCCTCCTTGATCTGGCGTGTTATGTGCGTATATGTTTACTTGTGTATTTGGTATGCTGGAATTGGTGCTTAGACAATTTACTGTGATTATTCACTAAAATTACCTTTTGGGGAAAAGAAAAGAAAAGAGAGAGGGAAAAACATATCTATGGACGGGAGACGTAGTCGTGGGCGTGGTCGAGGCCGGGGAACTGAGCGGACCCCGGAATCAAGAGGAGAAAGGGAAACGTCAGCCGAGCAAGGGCAGGGATCAAGAGCTGCGACTGGAGACCAAATGGCAACGGCAATGCAACAGATGAAGGATATCTTGGCAAGACTGGTGGATCAACAAGGCCAAATACCCGTAAACCAAAATCGAAACCCTGAGATGGGCGAGGATAAGGCTCTTGAAAGGTTCCAAAAATTTGCTCCGCCAAAATTCCTTGGAGGGCCCGATCCGGACGTGGCTGAACAATGGATAGAAACCATGGTTAATATCTTCACAGCCCTAAACTACACTGAGCAAAGGCAAGTGAACTTTGCAGTATTTCAATTTGAGGGACCGGCCCGATCATGGTGGAACGTAATTAGAGCAAAGTGGGAAAGAGAACAGACCATCTGGTTATGGGCAAACTTCATAAGAGAATTTAACGAGAAGTACCTTCCACCTTTAGTCCAAGAAAGGAGGGAGGAGGAGTTTATTGGGTTACGCCAGGGAACGTTAAGTGTGGCCGAATATGAAACAAAATTTACAAGATTATCCAAGTTTGCTTCTGAACTGGTAGCCACTGAACGGCGCAGAGTAAGACGGTTTATACAGGGACTGAATTTGGACATCCAAGAGGCGTTAGCCGCGGCGCAAGTGAATACCTTTACGGAGGCCCTTGAGAAGGCTCAACGAATCGAGAATGCAAAGGCACAAGTAAAAGCCTCCCAAACTCGGAAAAGAGGTGCAGTTGGTAGTGTGATTGAAGAACCTCCTAGTGAATCAATAGCACCTTCTAAAATGCAGAAAGTGAACTTTTTGTCCTACCCGCCATGGACAGTAGGGGCGGGAAATGAAAGGTCTACCAAAGGAAGCCAAACCGGACAGGGGGAGACTTCTCCAGAAAGCCAAAAGATGGCTTCCTACTTGACTTGTAGCTATTGCGGAAAGGCCAATCATACTGAGAACGATTGTTGGCGGAAAGGGCGGAAGTGCTTGATTTGTGGGAGTGGTGAGCACCAAGTTAGCAACTGTCCGAGGAGACAGTCACGCGGAGGTAGTATTCCGCAACTGGAAGGAGCTAAAGCAAAACAAGCAAATGAAAGAGGGAACCGAACTAGTGGGCCAGCAAAAGTGTACGCGTTAGGCAACCAAACAGTTCCGGACTCGTCTGAGGCAAATGAAGGTAAAATTTCGAGGGCGAAATTTTTTTTAAGGGGGAGAGGGTGTGAGGACCCGAAAATTTACCGAATTTCTAGGCTTTATTTTATTTAATTTCACACTTTGATACCTTTTCTTTATTAGAAAATTCCCCAGATAATTTTTATGAGCAAAATATAGTTTTTAAATCATTTTTCTAGTATAAGTTAGTTCATGTGAAATTAAGAGTGTATATCGAATGTGGGACCCGCTAGTGCGAAATGTTCGGAAAAAATTCGGCCAATTAGGTTAAGTTTTGGACACCGAATTTATTTTACCAAGTGCTAAGAGATAATTAAAGGTTGTTATATGGATGAGAGTGGAGAGACAAAAGGATAGCCAAGCATTAATGAGAGTGACAAGTGTCACTTTGTGATTTGGTTAGACTTTGACCTTTGGACCAACTTTACCAATAAATCAAAATTGACCAAAAACATCTTCATTCTTCTAGCATCTTGGCCGAATTCTTGAGGAGGAAAAACAAGAAGAAAGCCTTCAACTCCAACTCCATTTCTTGCTCAATCTTGTGAATCAACCGTTAAAATTTCAAATTCCTCCACAAAAGTCACTTGTTTAGGAAGATTGAAGGTAGTGGTGGAGTGATTGGAGAAGGGAAAGGACTAAGCCATCACCTTTCTTGAGATTTCAAGGTATCATGTCTAGCAATCCTTTCTTTGTTCTTAATAATGTTTAATTAGTGACTTGTGTTAGTCATAGAGTTGGATTTGTGCAAGGTTTTGTGACTTTTGGTGAAGATTGGTGAATTTTCATAATTATTCATGATTTTTCTGTTTTAATATGATTCATATGTTGTGGCCATGGATGATGACTGTATATGATCTAAAATGAAGCTAGAGGATGTAAATTGTGGTTAATTGCGGAAAATTTCCGCATTGAACGGAAATTTAAGAAGTTAGGGTTCCAATTTTCACCATTCTGCCCGGCACTGTTTCACCTAGTTAGAGGCCGAATTCTCCTTGGTTTAAAACATGAAAGTTGTAGGGAATGATATTTTGGAGATGCCTGCAAAATTTCAGGTCAATCGGAGCAACGTTACTTGAGAAAAGATGGAATTACCCTTGCTGCCCTGGTTTTACCCGAATTTGAGAATTGCTTCTGTAATGGGTTATTTTGGTTGGGAATGCTTCGGAATTAGTTGTTGAGGTCTTCTGATGAATTGTAGCCCTATTTCTTAGCTTTCGGATTGCTTTAGAATTACTGGATTTGGGCTTAGGCAGCCTGATTTATGATGTTTACACCAGAATGCGATTTGTGAATCTGTTTTTGCAGTTCTGGTGTAGTAGATTGCATTTTTGACCTGGTTACACTCGAAACTGGGCTGAGTGACCTTCTGTAATATTGTATCACTGTCTCTTAGCTTCGAAACGGTGTATCTTTCACCTCCATCCGATAATCGTAGTGCCATTGGTACCAAAACTGTAAAATGTTGTCAAAAACTATTTTTTTTGGGTTAACACTTAACTCCATTTCTGGATTTTTCCTTTTTCGTCTAATGCTTATGTATGCTTATGGAGCCCTATTTTGGTAGTATGTGGAATTGGTTCATGACTTGTAATCGAGTCTTATTGTGCTTATTTGAATATTTTAGGGCTTGACTTTCATTTCCGGACTTTTCCCTATCTTGAATTGTACTTGTACTACTTGGAGCTTACGGAACGGCTATTGAATGAACTTATTTTGTGTGTGACTTTGGAACTGGATGAGAAAAATAATGAAGCCATAAATGGCTGGAAATAGGAAAATACAAAGGGCGTGCTGCCCAAATTTTCGCTCGAGGGCTAAGTTTCTATTTCAACTTGTATATTTTCGTTTGGCAAATACTATGCCCGTTTTCCATCTTAAAACATGATACCTTTTCCATTTGAACCTTCAAATGTTTATTTACTACTTCATACCAAAATATCGAGGTATGACCTAAGGTTTTCTCAGTCAAGACATGTAGGCCATAATACCTACTTGAATGTATATCGATTTTGAACCACACACACGATTCTGAAAAATAATATTTCTGAGCCTATCTAGTTGGATTCCGACTTGACTTTGATTCAAGTGTTTTCCATTGGAACTGTTATAACCCTTTGAGTTTGGTTTATGACACCCTAGTTATTTCCGTCCACAGATCCAAATGGTTGTTTTTCACTTTAAAGTCACCTTTATCCGTTGTACTCGTAACTAGTCGAGTTCCTTGATTCCACTTACTTGTTTTGCAAGATGAATTGTAGTATTCTTTCTCGTTGAATCATAGGTTTTCTCGGTGACCGAGGGTAAGATCCGATAGGACATTTTGGACGTTATTTAGCATAATTCGGTGAGTGTTCCTTGTTTGTTGTATTTTCTTGACTTCATGGCTTGTATTAGTGTTTGATAACGTGTTAAGTGCTTTTGATGATTTCCAAAACGAGTTTTCTAGGCGAGTGTGTACTTTATCGCACTCAGCCTAAATGATTGTGAACTTTTCAATGATTGAAAGATTGAAATGTTACTTGTGCATGAATGTAAGCCTTTTGGCTGAACTGGCCACTGCCCCTTGTTACCGATCGACTCGAGCCAGAAGCGGACTCGGTCGGGCGATATGGTGACCTGGGTGAACGTTTGGTATACGCGAGTATTACCTTATAGGTTGGTGGAGGTTGGTGGAGCCTGGCCAATGTCCAGGAAAGGGTGAATGAAATGAACGAACGAACGAACGAACGAGAGTTTTATGTATGAACGAAAAATGCATTTTCAAATGAATGAAGGAAAGGGGAATGACAGGAGAACGAACGAATGAACGAACGAACGTATCCTTTTCATGTATGGTTTATTGTAAATGTTGTAACTGTTTCTTGACTTATCGTTTGATTTATGACTTGATTCTATGTTCGGAACCTCACTGAGCTTTTAGCTCATCCCTTTAGTTTTGTTTTCCTTAACAGGGGAAGGCGAGCAAGGGCGAGAGCTCTGTACCGACTGGCTGGGTCTAGTTTTGGTTTTATTTTGGTTCTCGCCCTAGTGCTTGGCACGGGCTGGTTGTATGGTGACTTGAGAACTTTTGTATTCTCGACGGTTGTACTTTTTTCTGAGATAGCAATGTATATAAGCTTTGTTTTAAGTTTTGGATCCTCGTTTTGCCCTTTCTTGTGGTTCTATTTCTGATTTGTGTGAGTGAACGACTGAGTCCCGGCGAGAGCTGGGCAGGCCGCCCGCCGAACCCTTTGGTTCGCCTTAGGGGGAGGTGGGGCTGTCACAGTTGGTATCAGAGCCTGCTTCGCGTGGTCTCTGCGCCGAGTGAGCCTGGACTAAGTGGTGCATGAGTATAAAGGACTTAGTGCTCATTTGAGCATAAGCTATGAATTGTGAATGTTATAGGCCTTAAATCTCTCTCATGGTATTTGAGGACCATAGATAGGTATGTCGGGTAGGAATTTCGATTGTAGATGGTTTACTCTTGGGACTGGCCAGCTCGAGATGTGAATTGTCTTATTTCGAATTCTCGTGCCCGAGTACTTTAGCGTTGAGGCGATGCTCAGTATTTGAGATTCGCATTTTGGGAAATGAACAGGCTTGGTCTGGCTAGAATGATTTCAAGAGTCCAATGGACATCTAGTGGGATAGAAAGTGACGTGAGAGACCGGACGGGGTTAACATGGTGTGGGGCAGCGTATCCCTTTTCTTTTGATGCACCCATATATGGCTACTACATGACGTTAGCATGTGAATTCGTGTATATATTATCTGTCAAACTGGATATGTATGTGTGATATGTATTTGTGTATTTGATTATCTGCCTCCTTGATCTGGCGTGTTATGTGCGTATATGTTTACTTGTGTATTTGGTATGCTGGAATTGGTGCTTAGACAATTTACTGTGATTATTCACTAAAATTACCTTTTGGGGAAAAGAAAAGAAAAGAGAGAGGGAAAAACATATCTATGGACGGGAGACGTAGTCGTGGGCGTGGTCGAGGCCGGGGAACTGAGCGGACCCCGGAATCAAGAGGAGAAAGGGAAACGTCAGCCGAGCAAGGGCAGGGATCAAGAGCTGCGACTGGAGACCAAATGGCAACGGCAATGCAACAGATGAAGGATATCTTGGCAAGACTGGTGGATCAACAAGGCCAAATACCCGTAAACCAAAATCGAAACCCTGAGATGGGCGAGGATAAGGCTCTTGAAAGGTTCCAAAAATTTGCTCCGCCAAAATTCCTTGGAGGGCCCGATCCGGACGTGGCTGAACAATGGATAGAAACCATGGTTAATATCTTCACAGCCCTAAACTACACTGAGCAAAGGCAAGTGAACTTTGCAGTATTTCAATTTGAGGGACCGGCCCGATCATGGTGGAACGTAATTAGAGCAAAGTGGGAAAGAGAACAGACCATCTGGTTATGGGCAAACTTCATAAGAGAATTTAACGAGAAGTACCTTCCACCTTTAGTCCAAGAAAGGAGGGAGGAGGAGTTTATTGGGTTACGCCAGGGAACGTTAAGTGTGGCCGAATATGAAACAAAATTTACAAGATTATCCAAGTTTGCTTCTGAACTGGTAGCCACTGAACGGCGCAGAGTAAGACGGTTTATACAGGGACTGAATTTGGACATCCAAGAGGCGTTAGCCGCGGCGCAAGTGAATACCTTTACGGAGGCCCTTGAGAAGGCTCAACGAATCGAGAATGCAAAGGCACAAGTAAAAGCCTCCCAAACTCGGAAAAGAGGTGCAGTTGGTAGTGTGATTGAAGAACCTCCTAGTGAATCAATAGCACCTTCTAAAATGCAGAAAGTGAACTTTTTTGTCCTACCCGCCATGGACAGTAGGGGCGGGAAATGAAAGGTCTACCAAAGGAAGCCAAACCGGACAGGGGGAGACTTCTCCAGAAAGCCAAAAGATGGCTTTCTACTTGACTTGTAGCTATTGCGGAAAGGCCAATCATACTGAGAACGATTGTTGGCGGAAAGGGCGGAAGTGCTTGATTTGTGGGAGTGGTGAGCACCAAGTTAGCAACTGTCCGAGGAGACAGTCACGCGGAGGTAGTATTCCGCAACTGGAAGGAGCTAAAGCAAAACAAGCAAATGAAAGAGGGAACCGAACTAGTGGGCCAGCAAAAGTGTACGCGTTAGGCAACCAAACAGTTCCGGACTCGTCTGAGGCAAATGAAGGTAAAATTTCGAGGGCGAAATTTTTTTTAAGGGGGAGAGGGTGTGAGGACCCGAAAATTTACCGAATTTCTAGGCTTTATTTTATTTAATTTCACACTTTGATACCTTTTCTTTATTAGAAAATTCCCCAGATAATTTTTATGAGCAAAATATAGTTTTTAAATCATTTTTCTAGTATAAGTTAGTTCATGTGAAATTAAGAGTGTATATCGAATGTGGGACCCGCTAGTGCGAAATGTTCGGAAAAAATTCGGCCAATTAGGTTAAGTTTTGGACACCGAATTTATTTTACCAAGTGCTAAGAGATAATTAAAGGTTGTTATATGGATGAGAGTGGAGAGACAAAAGGATAGCCAAGCATTAATGAGAGTGACAAGTGTCACTTTGTGATTTGGTTAGACTTTGACCTTTGGACCAACTTTACCAATAAATCAAAATTGACCAAAAACATCTTCATTCTTCTAGCATCTTGGCCGAATTCTTGAGGAGGAAAAACAAGAAGAAAGCCTTCAACTCCAACTCCATTTCTTGCTCAATCTTGTGAATCAACCGTTAAAATTTCAAATTCCTCCACAAAAGTCACTTGTTTAGGAAGATTGAAGGTAGTGGTGGAGTGATTGGAGAAGGGAAAGGACTAAGCCATCACCTTTCTTGAGATTTCAAGGTATCATGTCTAGCAATCCTTTCTTTGTTCTTAATAATGTTTAATTAGTGACTTGTGTTAGTCATAGAGTTGGATTTGTGCAAGGTTTTGTGACTTTTGGTGAAGATTGGTGAATTTTCATAATTATTCATGATTTTTCTGTTTTAATATGATTCATATGTTGTGGCCATGGATGATGACTGTATATGATCTAAAATGAAGCTAGAGGATGTAAATTGTGGTTAATTGCGGAAAATTTCCGCATTGAACGGAAATTTAAGAAGTTAGGGTTCCAATTTTCACCATTCTGCCCGGCACTGTTTCACCTAGTTAGAGGCCGAATTCTCCTTGGTTTAAAACATGAAAGTTGTAGGGAATGATATTTTGGAGATGCCTGCAAAATTTCAGGTCAATCGGAGCAACGTTACTTGAGAAAAGATGGAATTACCCTTGCTGCCCTGGTTTTACCCGAATTTGAGAATTGCTTCTGTAATGGGTTATTTTGGTTGGGAATGCTTCGGAATTAGTTGTTGAGGTCTTCTGATGAATTGTAGCCCTATTTCTTAGCTTTCGGATTGCTTTAGAATTACTGGATTTGGGCTTAGGCAGCCTGATTTATGATGTTTACACCAGAATGCGATTTGTGAATCTGTTTTTGCAGTTCTGGTGTAGTAGATTGCATTTTTGACCTGGTTACACTCGAAACTGGGCTGAGTGACCTTCTGTAATATTGTATCACTGTCTCTTAGCTTCGAAACGGTGTATCTTTCACCTCCATCCGATAATCGTAGTGCCATTGGTACCAAAACTGTAAAATGTTGTCAAAAACTATTTTTTTTGGGTTAACACTTAACTCCATTTCTGGATTTTTCCTTTTTCGTCTAATGCTTATGTATGCTTATGGAGCCCTATTTTGGTAGTATGTGGAATTGGTTCATGACTTGTAATCGAGTCTTATTGTGCTTATTTGAATATTTTAGGGCTTGACTTTCATTTCCGGACTTTTCCCTATCTTGAATTGTACTTGTACTACTTGGAGCTTACGGAACGGCTATTGAATGAACTTATTTTGTGTGTGACTTTGGAACTGGATGAGAAAAATAATGAAGCCATAAATGGCTGGAAATAGGAAAATACAAAGGGCGTGCTGCCCAAATTTTCGCTCGAGGGCTAAGTTTCTATTTCAACTTGTATATTTTCGTTTGGCAAATACTATGCCCGTTTTCCATCTTAAAACATGATACCTTTTCCATTTGAACCTTCAAATGTTTATTTACTACTTCATACCAAAATATCGAGGTATGACCTAAGGTTTTCTCAGTCAAGACATGTAGGCCATAATACCTACTTGAATGTATATCGATTTTGAACCACACACACGATTCTGAAAAATAATATTTCTGAGCCTATCTAGTTGGATTCCGACTTGACTTTGATTCAAGTGTTTTCCATTGGAACTGTTATAACCCTTTGAGTTTGGTTTATGACACCCTAGTTATTTCCGTCCACAGATCCAAATGGTTGTTTTTCACTTTAAAGTCACCTTTATCCGTTGTACTCGTAACTAGTCGAGTTCCTTGATTCCACTTACTTGTTTTGCAAGATGAATTGTAGTATTCTTTCTCGTTGAATCATAGGTTTTCTCGGTGACCGAGGGTAAGATCCGATAGGACATTTTGGACGTTATTTAGCATAATTCGGTGAGTGTTCCTTGTTTGTTGTATTTTCTTGACTTCATGGCTTGTATTAGTGTTTGATAACGTGTTAAGTGCTTTTGATGATTTCCAAAACGAGTTTTCTAGGCGAGTGTGTACTTTATCGCACTCAGCCTAAATGATTGTGAACTTTTCAATGATTGAAAGATTGAAATGTTACTTGTGCATGAATGTAAGCCTTTTGGCTGAACTGGCCACTGCCCCTTGTTACCGATCGACTCGAGCCAGAAGCGGACTCGGTCGGGCGATATGGTGACCTGGGTGAACGTTTGGTATACTCGAGTATTACCTTATAGGTTGGTGGAGGTTGGTGGAGCCTGGCCAATGTCCAGGAAAGGGTGAATGAAATGAACGAACGAACGAACGAACGAGAGTTTTATGTATGAACGAAAAATGCATTTTCAAATGAATGAAGGAAAGGGGAATGACAGGAGAACGAACGAACGAACGAATGAACGAACGAACGTATCCTTTTCATGTATGGTTTATTGTAAATGTTGTAACTGTTTCTTGACTTATCGTTTGATTTATGACTTGATTCTATGTTCGGAACCTCACTGAGCTTTTAGCTCATCCCTTTAGTTTTGTTTTCCTTAACAGGGGAAGGCGAGCAAGGGCGAGAGCTCTGTACCGACTGGCTGGGTCTAGTTTTGGTTTTATTTTGGTTCTCGCCCTAGTGCTTGGCACGGGCTGGTTGTATGGTGACTTGAGAACTTTTGTATTCTCGACGGTTGTACTTTTTTCTGAGATAGCAATGTATATAAGCTTTGTTTTAAGTTTTGGATCCTCGTTTTGCCCTTTCTTGTGGTTCTATTTCTGATTTGTGTGAGTGAACGACTGAGTCCCGGCGAGAGCTGGGCAGGCCGCCCGCCGAACCCTTTGGTTCGCCTTAGGGGGAGGTGGGGCTGTCACAGTTGGTATCAGAGCCTGCTTCGCGTGGTCTCTGCGCCGAGTGAGCCTGGACTAAGTGGTGCATGAGTATAAAGGACTTAGTGCTCATTTGAGCATAATCTATGAATTGTGAATGTTATAGGCCTTAAATCTCTCTCATGGTATTTGAGGACCATAGATAGGTATGTCGGGTAGGAATTTCGATTGTAGATGGTTTACTCTTGGGACTGGCCAGCTCGAGATGTGAATTGTCTTATTTCGAATTCTCGTGCCCGAGTACTTTAGCGTTGAGGCGATGCTCAGTATTTGAGATTCGCATTTTGGGAAATGAACAGGCTTGGTCGGGCTAGAATGATTTCAAGAGTCCAATGGACATCTAGTGGGATAGAAAGTGACGTGAGAGACCGGACGGGGTTAATATGGTGTGGGGCAGCGTATCCCTTTTCTTTTGATGCACCCATATATGGCTACTACATGACGTTTGCATGTGAATTCGTGTATATATTATCTGTCAAACTGGATATGTATGTGTGATATGTATTTGTGTATTTGATTATCTGCCTCCTTGATCTGGCGTGTTATGTGCGTATATGTTTACTTGTGTATTTGGTATGCTGGAATTGGTGCTTAGACAATTTACTGTGATTATTCACTAAAATTACCTTTTGGGGAAAACAAAAGAAAAGAGAGAGGGAAAAACATATCTATGGACGGGAGACGTAGTCGTGGACGTGGTCGAGGCCGGGGAACTGAGCGGACCCCGGAATCAAGAGGAGAAAGGGAAACGTTAGCCGAGCAAGGGCAGGGATCAAGAGCTGCGACTGGAGACCAAATGGCAACGGCAATGCAACAGATGACGGATATCTTGGCAAGACTGGTGGATCAACAAGGCCAAATACCCGTAAACCAAAATCGAAACCCTGAGATGGGCGAGGATAAGGCTCTTGAAAGGTTCCAAAAATTTGCTCCGCCAAAATTCCTTGGAGGGCCCGATCCGGACGTGGCTGAACAATGGATAGAAACCATGGTTAATATCTTCACAGCCCTAAACTACACTGAGCAAAGGCAAGTGAACTTTGCAGTATTTCAATTTGAGGGACCGGCCCGATCATGGTGGAACGAAATTAGAGCAAAGTGGGAAAGAGAACAGACCATCTGGATATGGGCAAACTTCATAAGAGAATTTAACGAGAAGTACCTTCCACCTTTAGTCCAAGAAAGGAGGGAGGAGGAGTTTATTGGGTTACGACAGGGAACGTTAAGTGTGGCCGAATATGAAACAAAATTTACAAGATTATCCAAGTTTGCTTCTGAACTGGTAGCCACTGAACGGCGCAGAGTAAGACGGTTTATACAGGGACTGAATTTGGACATCCAAGAGGCGTTAGCCGCGGCGCAAGTGAATACCTTTACGGAGGCCCTTGAGAAGGCTCAACGAATCGAGAATGCAAAGGCACAAGTAAAAGCCTCCCAAACTCGGAAAAGAGGTGCAGTTGGTAGTGTGATTGAAGAACCTCCTAGTGAATCAATAGCACCTTCTAAAATGCAGAAAGTGAACTTTTTGTCCTACCCGCCATGGACAGTAGGGGCGGGAAATGAAAGGTCTACCAAAGGAAGCCAAACCGGACAGGGGGAGACTTCTCCAGAAAGCCAAAAGATGGCTTCCTACTTGACTTGTAGCTATTGCGGAAAGGCCAATCATACTGAGAACGATTGTTGGCGGAAAGGGCGGAAGTGCTTGATTTGTGGGAGTGGTGAGCACCAAGTTAGCAACTGTCCGAGGAGACAGTCACGCGGAGCTAGTATTCCGCAACTGGAAGGAGCTAAAGCAAAACAAGCAAATGAAAGAGGGAACCGAACTAGTGGGCCAGCAAAAGTGTACGCGTTAGGCAACCAAACAGTTCCGGACTCGTCTGAGGCAAATGAAGGTAAAATTTCGAGGGCGAAATTTTTTTTAAGGGGGAGAGGGTGTGAGGACCCGAAAATTTACCGAATTTCTAGGCTTTATTTTATTTAATTTCACACTTTGATACCTTTTCTTTATTAGAAAATTCCCCAGATAATTTTTATGAGCAAAATATAGTTTTTAAATCATTTTTCTAGTATAAGTTAGTTCATGTGAAATTAAGAGTGTATATCGAATGTGGGACCCGCTAGTGCGAAATGTTCGGAAAAAATTCGGCCAATTAGGTTAAGTTTTGGACACCGAATTTATTTTACCAAGTGCTAAGAGATAATTAAAGGTTGTTATATGGATGAGAGTGGAGAGACAAAAGGATAGCCAAGCATTAATGAGAGTGACAAGTGTCACTTTGTGATTTGGTTAGACTTTGACCTTTGGACCAACTTTACCAATAAATCAAAATTGACCAAAAACATCTTCATTCTTCTAGCATCTTGGCCGAATTCTTGAGGAGGAAAAACAAGAAGAAAGCCTTCAACTCCAACTCCATTTCTTGCTCAATCTTGTGAATCAATCGTTAAAATTTCAAATTCCTCCACAAAAGTCACTTGTTTAGGAAGATTGAAGGTAGTGGTGGAGTGATTGGAGAAGGGAAAGGACTAAGCCATCACCTTTCTTGAGATTTCAAGGTATCATGTCTAGCAATCCTTTCTTTGTTCTTAATAATGTTTAATTAGTGACTTGTGTTAGTCATAGAGTTGGATTTGTGCAAGGTTTTGTGACTTTTGGTGAAGATTGGTGAATTTTCATAATTATTCATGATTTTTCTGTTTTAATATGATTCATATGTTGTGGCCATGGATGATGACTGTATATGATCTAAAATGAAGCTAGAGGATGTAAATTGTGGTTAATTGCGGAAAATTTCCGCATTGAACGGAAATTTAAGAAGTTAGGGTTCCAATTTTCACCATTCTGCCCGGCACTGTTTCACCTAGTTAGAGGCCGAATTCTCCTTGGTTTAAAACATGAAAGTTGTAGGGAATGATATTTTGGAGATGCCTGCAAAATTTCAGGTCAATCGGAGCAACGTTACTTGAGAAAAGATGGAATTACCCTTGCTGCCCTGGTTTTACCCGAATTTGAGAATTGCTTCTGTAATGGGTTATTTTGGTTGGGAATGCTTCGGAATTAGTTGTTGAGGTCTTCTGATGAATTGTAGCCCTATTTCTTAGCTTTCGGATTGCTTTAGAATTACTGGATTTGGGCTTAGGCAGCCTGATTTATGATGTTTACACCAGAATGCGATTTGTGAATCTGTTTTTGCAGTTCTGGTGTAGTAGATTGCATTTTTGACCTGGTTACACTCGAAACTGGGCTGAGTGACCTTCTGTAATATTGTATCACTGTCTCTTAGCTTCGAAACGGTGTATCTTTCACCTCCATCCGATAATCGTAGTGCCATTGGTACCAAAACTGTAAAATGTTGTCAAAAACTATTTTTTTTGGGTTAACACTTAACTCCATTTCTGGATTTTTCCTTTTTCGTCTAATGCTTATGTATGCTTATGGAGCCCTATTTTGGTAGTATGTGGAATTGGTTCATGACTTGTAATCGAGTCTTATTGTGCTTATTTGAATATTTTAGGGCTTGACTTTCATTTCCGGACTTTTCCCTATCTTGAATTGTACTTGTACTACTTGGAGCTTACGGAACGGCTATTGAATGAACTTATTTTGTGTGTGACTTTGGAACTGGATGAGAAAAATAATGAAGCCATAAATGGCTGGAAATAGGAAAATACAAAGGGCGTGCTGCCCAAATTTTCGCTCGAGGGCTAAGTTTCTATTTCAACTTGTATATTTTCGTTTGGCAAATACTATGCCCGTTTTCCATCTTAAAACATGATACCTTTTCCATTTGAACCTTCAAATGTTTATTTACTACTTCATACCAAAATATCGAGGTATGACCTAAGGTTTTCTCAGTCAAGACATGTAGGCCATAATACCTACTTGAATGTATATCGATTTTGAACCACACACACGATTCTGAAAAATAATATTTCTGAGCCTATCTAGTTGGATTCCGACTTGACTTTGATTCAAGTGTTTTCCATTGGAACTGTTATAACCCTTTGAGTTTGGTTTATGACACCCTAGTTATTTCCGTCCACAGATCCAAATGGTTGTTTTTCACTTTAAAGTCACCTTTATCCGTTGTACTCGTAACTAGTCGAGTTCCTTGATTCCGCTTACTTGTTTTGCAAGATGAATTGTAGTATTCTTTCTCGTTGAATCATAGGTTTTCTCGGTGACCGAGGGTAAGATCCGATAGGACATTTTGGACGTTATTTAGCATAATTCGGTGAGTGTTCCTTGTTTGTTGTATTTTCTTGACTTCATGGCTTGTATTAGTGTTTGATAACGTGTTAAGTGCTTTTGATGATTTCCAAAACGAGTTTTCTAGGCGAGTGTGTACTTTATCGCACTCAGCCTAAATGATTGTGAACTTTTCAATGATTGAAAGATTGAAATGTTACTTGTGCATGAATGTAAGCCTTTTGGCTGAACTGGCCACTGCCCCTTGTTACCGATCGACTCGAGCCAGAAGCGGACTCGGTCGGGCGATATGGTGACCTGGGTGAACGTTTGGTATACGCGAGTATTACCTTATAGGTTGGTGGAGGTTGGTGGAGCCTGGCCAATGTCCAGGAAAGGGTGAATGAAATGAACGAACGAACGAACGAACGAGAGTTTTATGTATGAACGAAAAATGCATTTTCAAATGAATGAAGGAAAGGGGAATGACAGGAGAACGAACGAATGAACGAACGAACGTATCCTTTTCATGTATGGTTTATTGTAAATGTTGTAACTGTTTCTTGACTTATCGTTTGATTTATGACTTGATTCTATGTTCGGAACCTCACTGAACTTTTAGCTCATCCCTTTAGTTTTGTTTTCCTTAACAGGGGAAGGCGAGCAAGGGCGAGAGCTCTGTACCGACTGGCTGGTTCTAGTTTTGGTTTTATTTTGGTTCTCGCCCTAGTGCTTGGCACGGGCTGGTTGTATGGTGACTTGAGAACTTTTGTATTCTCGACGGTTGTACTTTTTTCTGAGATAGCAATGTATATAAGCTTTGTTTTAAGTTTTGGATCCTCGTTTTGCCCTTTCTTGTGGTTCTATTTCTGATTTGTGTGAGTGAACGACTGAGTCCCGGCGAGAGCTGGGCAGGCCGCCCGCCGAACCCTTTGGTTCGCCTTAGGGGGAGGTGGGGCTGTCACAGTTGGTATCAGAGCCTGTTTCGCGTGGTCTCTGCGCCGAGTGAGCCTGGGACTAAGTGGTGCATGAGTATAAAGGACTTAGTGCTCATTTGAGCATAATCTATGAATTGTGAATGTTATAGGCCTTAAATCTCTCTCATGGTATTTGAGGACCATAGATAGGTATGTCGGGTAGGAATTTCGATTGTAGATGGTTTACTCTTGGGACTGGCCAGCTCGAGATGTGAATTGTCTTATTTCGAATTCTCGTGCCCGAGTACTTTAGCGTTGAGGCGATGCTCAGTATTTGAGATTCGCATTTTGGGAAATGAACAGGCTTGGTCTGGCTAGAATGATTTCAAGAGTCCAATGGACGTCTTGATACGCTCATCGATCCACGGTCGAGACACGTAGCACGTTTGCCCAAGGATCTAGCGAGGACGTCCAACGCTTGGAATTGCGGGATCTAGAACCAAACGGACGACACGATTTGATTCAAGACGGTAGACGACACTCCGATGAAGGTGAATACTCCAGGGGAATAGGTCGGTAGAACAATCTAGGACAGGACGCAAGACTGCTCAAAACCCTTGCCAAAGCAAGTAAAGGGGTCGAATCTCTCTCTCAAGAAGAATCGAAAATATGCAAAACTTTATTGATAAAACGTCTCTCTAAAACCTTACAAAGCAAGCCTATTTATAGGCTAAAGTGACTGAAACCCTAAAGGGACTAGGAAAGGGAAAAGTCGGCCCATGGTCTTGGGACAAGATGGGCCGGCCCATGCTCTTACTTAAACACTAATCAATTGCTAAATAACTACTAAGGCCTAAGGCCCTATTCGGCCAACTCATTTGGAGGCCCACTTGACTCTTCATGGGCTTGGGTCATGGTGTAGATAACCCGATTAAAATCCTTCAAGCCTTCGAGGTCTCTATGAGAGTCTTGAGTTAAAGCCGCTATCCATCTCGCCATCCGTGCACACATCAGTCCCCTCCTCTTAAGAAGGATTTGTCCTCAAATCTGGATGGAGATGAATGATACTAACAAGAGTTGCCAGTATGACGCCTCAAATCTCCACATATTGGCCCTCTTGGATTGAATAACACTTGTACATGTTATGATTAATATAATTCGGTGCACATGTCTCTTAGTCAGCTTCAAGGGCCTCTCGAACAAGGACATTCGCCAAGGTAAGAAGGAACGTGTGTAAGGCTTGTGAACGTTCCAGGTTGCAACACAAAGCTCTCCAATTTGTCTTCGAGTATGGGCATTCATGTGCACTTGATAACGATGTTTGTTGGGACTAAAAAAGCCCCGAATCTGGTTGTGCAAGATGGTACAGTTCGACCCTAGGCATTGCTGAATCGACTCAACTTTCCAAGCTGGAGGTAGGACACTGAACCACCCGTGTTGTACACCCATATAAACATGACCCAGGGAGGTAGGGGTAGCATTCGGATTGTGATTGACACACTTGTGTGCATCACCCAACATAAGCGGTAGTAATGAAGTGACACGCACTCCATACGAATCACATGCGTTCGCGCCACATGCATCTGGAACAAGTACGAAATTAGGTTGCAACTCCGTAGTCATAGTTGGGGAATTTTGGCCAACTTTACAACCTACAAACACAAAATAACCTTCAACTTGAAACAATTCAGAAATTGGATGAAGAAATAATGGAACATTATTAACTAAATAGTAAGAAGGTTTAGAGCAAGATTTAAATGTGAGAACTCCCTTTGACACTTCAATATTTCTTCCACCAATTGATTCAACTTGAGAGTCCAGTGCTAGTCCTTCCTCATCAAGATCTACGTAAGAGCAACAAGAGTTAGTGCTAGTAACATGCTCAAAATAAGGCAAAGGTGATGAATGAACCATAGGTAAAGGACAAGAAGTAGAATCTGGAATTTCCCTTTTAAGATGAGCTTGAATGAATCCTCCAATGGCGCGGACAGATTTGATTGGACATTGTTCCATGAATTGATACCAAAGAGATTTAGTTCCTAAAAGACAAACTCCATGGAAACTCACAAAGTGTCCAAGTGACTTCGGGATGGAACATGCCATGACCAACTCTACTTGACTTTGTTTAACCTGCACAAACGAGGATATACTAAACAAAACACATGTTATCCGGTTAGCAAACAAAGTGTTCACACGTTCAATGTTTGCAGACATGGTCAACTCTTTTTCTTGACTCTTCACTAAGGCCAAATTGTTCTTGCTTATCCCCACTCCCTTCTTCTCGGACCATTGATCCTTCATTGCACTTGAGTTTTGTTTTTCATTGGGGAGCTCTTGTTCACGGCTCGGCAGCAACTCATTCGTACGTGGCTCTTCAATCAACGAGGGACTAGACTGAATTTTTCCTTTGTTACCACCGATTGGCACATGGTTAAGTTGCTCCAAGTGTGAATCCAGCACTTGGCTAAGTCTTTCCATCATGTCATCAATCAATGCTTTAGTCCGACTTCGGAATTTATCCTTTGATTCACGAAGCTTTGACTCAATTCGTGAATTCTCAAACTCCTCGTCTTGATTGTCACGACACTTCTTAGATAAACCTCGTTTGCTTGAAGGTGACCTTGATTTAGATGCTCTACACAAACTGCGGTGCTCCTTCTCATACTCATCACAATCTTGTTTATACCTTTCATATACACACAAAGCACGGTGGCGTTGCATCTCCTCCCGGAGTGAATGATACCCACGTTGTGAACTGGATGGCATGGTACTAGAGGACTTGAGAGTAGTCTGCTTGGAGCCCCTCCTCTTGAGAGGCTCATTCTCCAAGAATTCTTGGTTGTATGAGTAAGAGGCAACTCCCCTAGGCATGATTATGTGACCTGCAAAAATGGTTAGCAAAGAAAAGGAATTTTCCTCCCACACACAAGCTCACGTTTGTACACTCGACTCTCGTGTATCACTCAGGCTGATGACACTCTAATGGTCTTACCATTACACTTACGTTGCCGGATTGAGTAACTTGAGCAATGCCGCACAAGGTCCAAGAATTGTTCACCAAGTTTCGCACAAGAGTAACCAACGAGCAAAGATACTTTGGACACACTTGAGATACTGTTTTATGACCTAAATAATGTAGGTGAGCAGCCCAAGATGATCGACACTAGATAAGACACAAAACTCAAAAGCTGAAATTTTGGAATTCCGAGGAAGAACTCTACCCGCACCAATTTCTGGAATTTGTTGGGTTGCTGTTTTCATGCCCTTTTGGTCAGGGTTTTGGGGTATTGTTGGTGTTGTTTTGGTGAATGAGTCAGCCCTTAAACTTAGCCCAATCCGATCACAAAGGGCTATTTCACTAATTCGAGAATGCGGCAGGTTTGGCTTGTCAAGGTGTGGCGGTCGGCTTGTGGGTGTAGGAGGCTGGATTGTGTATTGAGTGGGCTGGCTTATGTCGGTTAGCACTCGTAGTTGCAACCGACCTTGGACACAAGATTGTGTAGAGGTGACATATGGGCGGTGGTGGTCGGTCAAGACATTTGGGAAATGATTTTGGTGTGCTGGCCGAATGTGAGTCAGAATTTGGGAAACTGAATTGTTGATTGACTTGGTTATATGTGGGCGGTGGAGGTCGGTGGACGGAAGGTTTGGGGAATGAGTTGGTGTGGTGGTTGGCTGGGTTGGCAAACTGAATTGGTGATTTATGGGCGGTGGGTGCGGCCGAATGTGAAACAGAATCTGAAAGACTGAATGGGTTATTGAATTGTGGGTGGTGAAGGTCGGTCAAGGCTTGGGAAATGAGTTGGTGTTTGGCCGAATGGAAGACTGAATTGGTGATTATATGGCAGTGGAGGTCGGTTGGAGGGAAGCTTGGGTGGTATATTAAGTGGGCTGTGGGGTCTGTTAAGAGCTTTTGGGGGAATGGTTTGGGATGGCCGAATAAGTTTCTTGGGTCCTATTAATCCTACCAGAATTAGAAGTAGTTGGGTCACGGTGGGACTTGGGTTTTCCAAGTAGGAGACTAGAGCCAATATCCTTGCTTTCCTTCCTTTTTTTTTTTTCCTCTTTCTTTTTTTTTCGTTCCTTTTGTTTCTATTCTGTCTTCCTCTTTTTTTTTTTTTTCTGGCTCAATCAGATTTTGCACGACTCAATTCCAGTCCCAAGAAAAGAATTCAGCACAATTCTGGTTTCAAGAACTTCCAAACCAGTCTTTGGTAGGCCAAGATTTTGAAGAAACTTGCTCAAGAACTCACCCAAGGATGTTTTGGTATTCAAGTTTTGCAAGAAAAACAACACAAAAGTTCAAGAACAAGAGTAAACAGGCTCGGCAGCCCCAACAACTAAATTCCAGCAATGACTTCAAGGGCCACAACCAGGTATGCGACTTTCTCTCCTTTTCTTTTTTTTTTTTTTTGTGACTTTTGCTGGGTTGTTTACACGGCCCCAACAACACAACAACCAACCAGAATGGACCCACTATCTGGACACATATGAATCAGCAATTAATGAAGGGGGAATCTAGACAGATTGCTACAACACAAGATGCGACAAGGAGGGAAAGGAACCCTAGCTGTCGCAAAGGTTTTTTTTTTTTTTTTTCCACGGACAGTTTGGGGCTGCTATGACACGCACCACTTGAACAGAAATTTGGTGCAACAAACGACACCAGACTTGGCCAGATTCGGTGATGGCAACAACGACCCAAGAACAAGACAAATTGTGGGGGTGCAACTATGGGATGCTACGGCACAAATTGACGCAACAAGACACAAAAAGGAATTGCGGACAGATTTCTTTTATTTTTTCTCACAAGGAACTACACGGACAGAATACTTCGGAGAGCAACACACAAGCAATACGGTCAGAATTGAAGAACAAAGTCACAACTGAATTGATGCCACAAGACACAACGAATTGCGGACAGATTTTGCAACACAAGGAAGCACACGAACAGAATTTTTTTTTTTTTTTTTTGACTAACAATGGCGCAACAAGACAACAACTACGACCAGAATTTTATGACAAGGGACACGACTTGAAACAAGGAACTACTCGGTCAGATTTGTTTTTTTTTTTGACAAATGACGCAACAAAGATGTAACTACTCGAACAGAATTTGGTAACAAAGGCAGCGGAATCTAATAAGAACAGCAAAACTAAGACAAAGCTACGGATATAACGGAAGATACCTCAACCACAGCTCTGAAGCCAACTGATACGCTCCTCGATCCACGGTCGAGACACGTAGCACGTTTGCCCAAGGATCTAGCGAGGACGTCCAACGCTTGGAATTGCGGGATCTAGAACCAAACGGACGACACGATTTGATTCAAGACGGTAGACGACACTCCGATGAAGGTGAATACTCCAGGGGAATAGGTCGGTAGAACAATCTAGGACAGGACGCAAGACTGCTCAAAACCCTTGCCAAAGGAAAAGAAAAGAAAAGAGAGAGGGAAAAACATATCTATGGACGGGAGACGTAGTCGTGGACGTGGTCGAGGCCGGGGAACTGAGCGGACCCCGGAATCAAGAGGAGAAAGGGAAACGTCAGCCGAGCAAGGGCAGGGATCAAGAGCTGCGACTGGAGACCAAATGGCAACGGCAATGCAACAGATGACGGATATCTTGGCAAGACTGGTGGATCAACAAGGCCAAATACCCGTAAACCAAAATCGAAACCCTGAGATGGGCGAGGATAAGGCTCTTGAAAGGTTCCAAAAATTTGCTCCGCCAAAATTCCTTGGAGGGCCCGATCCGGACGTGGCTGAACAATGGATAGAAACCATGGTTAATATCTTCACAGCCCTAAACTACACTGAGCAAAGGCAAGTGAACTTTGCAGTATTTCAATTTGAGGGACCGGCCCGATCATGGTGGAACGTAATTAGAGCAAAGTGGGAAAGAGAACAGACCATCTGGATATGGGCAAACTTCATAAGAGAATTTAACGAGAAGTACCTTCCACCTTTAGTCCAAGAAAGGAGGGAGGAGGAGTTTATTGGGTTACGCCAGGGAACGTTAAGTGTGGCCGAATATGAAACAAAATTTACAAGATTATCCAAGTTTGCTTCTGAACTGGTAGCCACTGAACGGCGCAGAGTAAGACGGTTTATACAGGGACTGAATTTGGACATCCAAGAGGCGTTAGCCGCGGCGCAAGTGAATACCTTTACGGAGGCCCTTGAGAAGGCTCAACGAATCGAGAATGCAAAGGCACAAATAAAAGCCTTCCAAACTCGGAAAAGAGGTGCAGTTGGTAGTGTGATTGAAGAACCTCCTAGTGAATCAATAGCACCTTCTAAAATGCAGAAAGTGAACTTTTTGTCCTACCCGCCATGGACAGTAGGGGCGGGAAATGAAAGGTCTACCAAAGGAAGCCAAACCGGACAGGGGGAGACTTCTCCAGAAAGCCAAAAGATGGCTTCCTACTTGACTTGTAGCTATTGCGGAAAGGCCAATCATACTGAGAACGATTGTTGGCGGAAAGGGCGGAAGTGCTTGATTTGTGGGAGTGGTGAGCACCAAGTTAGCAACTGTCCGAGGAGACAGTCACGCGGAGGTAGTATTCCGCAACTGGAAGGAGCTAAAGCAAAACAAGCAAATGAAAGAGGGAACCGAACTAGTGGGCCAGCAAAAGTGTACGCGTTAGGCAACCAAACAGTTCCGGACTCGTCTGAGGCAAATGAAGGTAAAATTTCGAGGGCGAAATTTTTTTTAAGGGGGAGAGGGTGTGAGGACCCGAAAATTTACCGAATTTCTAGGCTTTATTTTATTTAATTTCACACTTTGATACCTTTTCTTTATTAGAAAATTCACCAGATAATTTTTATGAGCAAAATATAGTTTTTAAATCATTTTTCTAGTATAAGTTAGTTCATGTGAAATTAAGAGTGTATATCGAATGTGGGACCCGCTAGTGCGAAATGTTCGGAAAAAATTCGGCCAATTAGGTTAAGTTTTGGACACCGAATTTATTTTACCAAGTGCTAAGAGATAATTAAAGGTTGTTATATGGATGAGAGTGGAGAGACAAAAGGATAGCCAAGCATTAATGAGAGTGACAAGTGTCACTTTGTGATTTGGTTAGACTTTGACCTTTGGACCAACTTTACCAATAAATCAAAATTGACCAAAAACATCTTCATTCTTCTAGCATCTTGGCCGAATTCTTGAGGAGGAAAAACAAGAAGAAAGCCTTCAACTCCAACTCCATTTCTTGCTCAATCTTGTGAATCAACCGTTAAAATTTCAAATTCCTCCACAAAAGTCACTTGTTTAGGAAGATTGAAGGTAGTGGTGGAGTGATTGGAGAAGGGAAAGGACTAAGCCATCACCTTTCTTGAGATTTCAAGGTATCATGTCTAGCAATCCTTTCTTTGTTCTTAATAATGTTTAATTAGTGACTTGTGTTAGTCATAGAGTTGGATTTGTGCAAGGTTTTGTGACTTTTGGTGAAGATTGGTGAATTTTCATAATTATTCATGATTTTTCTGTTTTAATATGATTCATATGTTGTGGCCATGGATGATGACTGTATATGATCTAAAATGAAGCTAGAGGATGTAAATTGTGGTTAATTGCGGAAAATTTCCGCATTGAACGGAAATTTAAGAAATTAGGGTTCCAATTTTCACCATTCTGCCCGGCACTGTTTCACCTAGTTAGAGGCCGAATTCGCCTTGGGTTAAAACATGAAAGTTGTTGGGAATGATATTTTAGAGATTCTTCCAAAAGTTAAGGTCAATCGGAGCAACGTAACTTGAGAAAAGATGGAATTACCCTTGCTGCCCTGGTTTTACCCGAATTTGAGAATTGCTTCTGTAATGGGTTATTTTGGTTGGGAATGCTTCGGAATTAGTTGTTGAGGTCTTCTGATGAATTGTAGCCCTATTTATTAGCTTTCGGATGGCTTTAGAATTACTAGATTTGGGCTTAGGTAGCCTGATTTATGATGTTTACACCAGAATGCGATTTGTGAATCTGTTTTTGCAGTTCTGGTGTAGTAGATTGCATTTTTGACCTGGTTACACTCGAAACTGGGCTGAGTGACCTTCTGTAATATTGTATCCCTGTCTCTTAGCTTCGAAACGGTGTATCTTTCACCTCCATCCGATAATCGTAGTGCCATTGGTACCAAAACTGCAAAATGATGTCAAAAACTATTTTTTTTGGGTTAACACTTAACTCCATTTCCGGATTTTTCTGGTTTCCTCTAATGCTTATGTATGCTTATGGAGCCCTATTTTGGTAGTATGTGGAATTGGTTTATGACTTGTAATCGAGTCTTATTGTGCTTATTTGAATATTTTAGGGCTTGACTTTCATTTCCGGACTTTTCCCTAGCTTGAATTGTACTTGTACTACTTGGAGCTTACGGAACGGCTATTGAATGAACTTATTTTGTGTGTGACTTTGGGACTGGATGAGAAAAATAATGAAGCCATAAATGGTTGGAAATAGGAAAATACAAAGGGCGTGCTGCCCAAATTTTCGCTCGAGGGCTAAGTTTCTATTTCAACTTGTATATTTTCGTTTGGCAAATACTATGCCCGTTTTCCATCTTAAAACATGATACCTTTTCCATTTGAACCTTCAAATGTTTATTTACTACTTCATACCAAAATATCGAGGTATGACCTAAGGTTTTCTCAGTCAAGACATGTAGGCCATAATACCTACTTGAATGTATATCGATTTTGAACCACACACACGATTCTGAAAAATAATATTTCTGAGCCTATCTAGTTGGATTCCGACTTGACTTTGATTCAAGTGTTTTCCATTGGAACTGTTATAACCCTTTGAGTTTGGTTTATGACACCCTAGTTATTTCCGTCCACAGATCCAAATGGTTGTTTTTCACTTTAAAGTCACCTTTATCCGTTGTACTCGTAACTAGTCGAGTTCCTTGATTCCACTTACTTGTTTTGCTAGATGAATTGTAATATTCTTTCTCGTTGAATCATAGGTTTTCTCGGTGACCGAGGGTAAGATCCGATAGGACATTTTGGACGTTATTTAGCATAATTCGGTGAGTGTTCCTTGTTTGTTGTATTTTCTTGACTTCATGGCTTGTATTAGTGTTTGATAACGTGTTAAGTGCTTTTGATGATTTCCAAAACGAGTTTTCTAGGCGAGTGTGTACTTTATCGCACTCAGCCTAAATGATTGTGAACTTTTCAATGATTGAAAGATTGAAATGTTACTTGTGCATGAATGTAAGCCTTTTGGCTGAACTGGCCACTGCCCCTTGTTACCGATCGACTCGAGCCAGAAGCGGACTCGGTCGGGCGATATGGTGACCTGGGTGAACGTTTGGTATACTCGAGTATTACCTCATAGGTTGGTGGAGGTTGGTGGAGCCTGGCCAATGTCCAGGAAAGGGTGAATGAAATGAACGAACGAACGAGAGTTTTATGTATGAACGAAAAATGCATTTTCAAATGAATGAAGGAAAGGGGAATGACAGGAGAACGAACGAACGAACGAATGAACGAACGAACGTATCCTTTTCATGTATGGTTTATTGTAAATGTTGTAACTGTTTCTTGACTTATCGTTTGATTTATGACTTGATTCTATGTTCGGAACCTCACTGAGCTTTTAGCTCATCCCTTTAGTTTTGTTTTCCTTAACAGGGGAAGGCGAGCAAGGGCGAGAGCTCTGTACCGACTGGCTGGGTCTAGTTTTGGTTTTATTTTGGTTCTCGCCCTAGTGCTTGGCACGGGCTGGTTGTATGGTGACTTGAGAACTTTTGTATTCTCGACGGTTGTACTTTTTTCTGAGATAGCAATGTATATAAGCTTTGTTTTAAGTTTTGGATCCTCGTTTTGCCCTTTCTTGTGGTTCTATTTCTGATTTGTGTGAGTGAACGACTGAGTCCCGGCGAGAGCTGGGCAGGCCGCCCGCCGAACCCTTTGGTTCGCCTTAGGGGGAGGTGGGGCTGTCACAGTTGGTATCAGAGCCTGCTTCGCGTGGTCTCTGCGCCGAGTGAGCCTGGACTAAGTGGTGCATGAGTATAAAGGACTTAGTGCTCATTTGAGCATAAGCTATGAATTGTGAATGTTATAGGCCTTAAATCTCTCTCATTGGTATTTGAGGACCATAGATAGGTATGTCGGGTAGGAATTTCGATTGTAGATGGTTTACTCTTGGGACTGGCCAGCTCGAGATGTGAATTGTCTTATTTCGAATTCTCGTGCCCGAGTACTTTAGCGTTGAGGCGATGCTCAGTATTTGAGATTCGCATTTTGGGAAATGAACAGGCTTGGTCTGGCTAGAATGATTTCAAGAGTCCAATGGACATCTAGTGGGATAGAAAGTGACGTGAGAGACCGGACGGGGTTAACATGGTGTGGGGCAGCGTATCCCTTTTCTTTTGATGCACCCATATATGGCTACTACATGACGTTAGCATGTGAATTCGTGTATATATTATCTGTCAAACTGGATATGTATGTGTGATATGTATTTGTGTATTTGATTATCTGCCTCCTTGATCTGGCGTGTTATGTGCGTATATGTTTACTTGTGTATTTGGTATGCTGGAATTGGTGCTTAGACAATTTACTGTGATTATTCACTAAAATTACCTTTTGGGGAAAAGAAAAGAAAAGAGAGAGGGAAAAACATATCTATGGACGGGAGACGTAGTCGTGGACGTGGTCGAGGCCGGGGAACTGAGCGGACCCCGGAATCAAGAGGAGAAAGGGAAACGTCAGCCGAGCAAGGGCAGGGATCAAGAGCTGCGACTGGAGACCAAATGGCAACGGCAATGCAACAGATGACGGATATCTTGGCAAGACTGGTGGATCAACAAGGCCAAATACCCGTAAACCAAAATCGAAACCCTGAGATGGGCGAGGATAAGGCTCTTGAAAGGTTCCAAAAATTTGCTCCGCCAAAATTCCTTGGAGGGCCCGATCCGGACGTGGCTGAACAATGGATAGAAACCATGGTTAATATCTTCACAGCCCTAAACTACACTGAGCAAAGGCAAGTGAACTTTGCAGTATTTCAATTTGAGGGACCGGCCCGATCATGGTGGAACGTAATTAGAGCAAAGTGGGAAAGAGAACAGACCATCTGGATATGGGCAAACTTCATAAGAGAATTTAACGAGAAGTACCTTCCACCTTTAGTCCAAGAAAGGAGGGAGGAGGAGTTTATTGGGTTACGCCAGGGAACGTTAAGTGTGGCCGAATATGAAACAAAATTTACAAGATTATCCAAGTTTGCTTCTGAACTGGTAGCCACTGAACGGCGCAGAGTAAGACGGTTTATACAGGGACTGAATTTGGACATCCAAGAGGCGTTAGCCGCGGCGCAAGTGAATACCTTTACGGAGGCCCTTGAGAAGGCTCAACGAATCGAGAATGCAAAGGCACAAATAAAAGCCTTCCAAACTCGGAAAAGAGGTGCAGTTGGTAGTGTGATTGAAGAACCTCCTAGTGAATCAATAGCACCTTCTAAAATGCAGAAAGTGAACTTTTTGTCCTACCCGCCATGGACAGTAGGGGCGGGAAATGAAAGGTCTACCAAAGGAAGCCAAACCGGACAGGGGGAGACTTCTCCAGAAAGCCAAAAGATGGCTTCCTACTTGACTTGTAGCTATTGCGGAAAGGCCAATCATACTGAGAACGATTGTTGGCGGAAAGGGCGGAAGTGCTTGATTTGTGGGAGTGGTGAGCACCAAGTTAGCAACTGTCCGAGGAGACAGTCACGCGGAGGTAGTATTCCGCAACTGGAAGGAGCTAAAGCAAAACAAGCAAATGAAAGAGGGAACCGAACTAGTGGGCCAGCAAAAGTGTACGCGTTAGGCAACCAAACAGTTCCGGACTCGTCTGAGGCAAATGAAGGTAAAATTTCGAGGGCGAAATTTTTTTTAAGGGGGAGAGGGTGTGAGGACCCGAAAATTTACCGAATTTCTAGGCTTTATTTTATTTAATTTCACACTTTGATACCTTTTCTTTATTAGAAAATTCACCAGATAATTTTTATGAGCAAAATATAGTTTTTAAATCATTTTTCTAGTATAAGTTAGTTCATGTGAAATTAAGAGTGTATATCGAATGTGGGACCCGCTAGTGCGAAATGTTCGGAAAAAATTCGGCCAATTAGGTTAAGTTTTGGACACCGAATTTATTTTACCAAGTGCTAAGAGATAATTAAAGGTTGTTATATGGATGAGAGTGGAGAGACAAAAGGATAGCCAAGCATTAATGAGAGTGACAAGTGTCACTTTGTGATTTGGTTAGACTTTGACCTTTGGACCAACTTTACCAATAAATCAAAATTGACCAAAAACATCTTCATTCTTCTAGCATCTTGGCCGAATTCTTGAGGAGGAAAAACAAGAAGAAAGCCTTCAACTCCAACTCCATTTCTTGCTCAATCTTGTGAATCAACCGTTAAAATTTCAAATTCCTCCACAAAAGTCACTTGTTTAGGAAGATTGAAGGTAGTGGTGGAGTGATTGGAGAAGGGAAAGGACTAAGCCATCACCTTTCTTGAGATTTCAAGGTATCATGTCTAGCAATCCTTTCTTTGTTCTTAATAATGTTTAATTAGTGACTTGTGTTAGTCATAGAGTTGGATTTGTGCAAGGTTTTGTGACTTTTGGTGAAGATTGGTGAATTTTCATAATTATTCATGATTTTTCTGTTTTAATATGATTCATATGTTGTGGCCATGGATGATGACTGTATATGATCTAAAATGAAGCTAGAGGATGTAAATTGTGGTTAATTGCGGAAAATTTCCGCATTGAACGGAAATTTAAGAAATTAGGGTTCCAATTTTCACCATTCTGCCCGGCACTGTTTCACCTAGTTAGAGGCCGAATTCGCCTTGGGTTAAAACATGAAAGTTGTTGGGAATGATATTTTAGAGATTCTTCCAAAAGTTAAGGTCAATCGGAGCAACGTAACTTGAGAAAAGATGGAATTACCCTTGCTGCCCTGGTTTTACCCGAATTTGAGAATTGCTTCTGTAATGGGTTATTTTGGTTGGGAATGCTTCGGAATTAGTTGTTGAGGTCTTCTGATGAATTGTAGCCCTATTTATTAGCTTTCGGATGGCTTTAGAATTACTAGATTTGGGCTTAGGTAGCCTGATTTATGATGTTTACACCAGAATGCGATTTGTGAATCTGTTTTTGCAGTTCTGGTGTAGTAGATTGCATTTTTGACCTGGTTACACTCGAAACTGGGCTGAGTGACCTTCTGTAATATTGTATCCCTGTCTCTTAGCTTCGAAACGGTGTATCTTTCACCTCCATCCGATAATCGTAGTGCCATTGGTACCAAAACTGCAAAATGATGTCAAAAACTATTTTTTTTGGGTTAACACTTAACTCCATTTCCGGATTTTTCTGGTTTCCTCTAATGCTTATGTATGCTTATGGAGCCCTATTTTGGTAGTATGTGGAATTGGTTTATGACTTGTAATCGAGTCTTATTGTGCTTATTTGAATATTTTAGGGCTTGACTTTCATTTCCGGACTTTTCCCTAGCTTGAATTGTACTTGTACTACTTGGAGCTTACGGAACGGCTATTGAATGAACTTATTTTGTGTGTGACTTTGGGACTGGATGAGAAAAATAATGAAGCCATAAATGGTTGGAAATAGGAAAATACAAAGGGCGTGCTGCCCAAATTTTCGCTCGAGGGCTAAGTTTCTATTTCAACTTGTATATTTTCGTTTGGCAAATACTATGCCCGTTTTCCATCTTAAAACATGATACCTTTTCCATTTGAACCTTCAAATGTTTATTTACTACTTCATACCAAAATATCGAGGTATGACCTAAGGTTTTCTCAGTCAAGACATGTAGGCCATAATACCTACTTGAATGTATATCGATTTTGAACCACACACACGATTCTGAAAAATAATATTTCTGAGCCTATCTAGTTGGATTCCGACTTGACTTTGATTCAAGTGTTTTCCATTGGAACTGTTATAACCCTTTGAGTTTGGTTTATGACACCCTAGTTATTTCCGTCCACAGATCCAAATGGTTGTTTTTCACTTTAAAGTCACCTTTATCCGTTGTACTCGTAACTAGTCGAGTTCCTTGATTCCACTTACTTGTTTTGCTAGATGAATTGTAATATTCTTTCTCGTTGAATCATAGGTTTTCTCGGTGACCGAGGGTAAGATCCGATAGGACATTTTGGACGTTATTTAGCATAATTCGGTGAGTGTTCCTTGTTTGTTGTATTTTCTTGACTTCATGGCTTGTATTAGTGTTTGATAACGTGTTAAGTGCTTTTGATGATTTCCAAAACGAGTTTTCTAGGCGAGTGTGTACTTTATCGCACTCAGCCTAAATGATTGTGAACTTTTCAATGATTGAAAGATTGAAATGTTACTTGTGCATGAATGTAAGCCTTTTGGCTGAACTGGCCACTGCCCCTTGTTACCGATCGACTCGAGCCAGAAGCGGACTCGGTCGGGCGATATGGTGACCTGGGTGAACGTTTGGTATACTCGAGTATTACCTCATAGGTTGGTGGAGGTTGGTGGAGCCTGGCCAATGTCCAGGAAAGGGTGAATGAAATGAACGAACGAACGAGAGTTTTATGTATGAACGAAAAATGCATTTTCAAATGAATGAAGGAAAGGGGAATGACAGGAGAACGAACGAACGAACGAATGAACGAACGAACGTATCCTTTTCATGTATGGTTTATTGTAAATGTTGTAACTGTTTCTTGACTTATCGTTTGATTTATGACTTGATTCTATGTTCGGAATCTCACTGAGCTTTTAGCTCATCCCTTTAGTTTTGTTTTCCTTAACAGGGGAAGGCGAGCAAGGGCGAGAGCTCTGTACCGACTGGCTGGGTCTAGTTTTGGTTTTATTTTGGTTCTCGCCCTAGTGCTTGGCACGGGCTGGTTGTATGGTGACTTGAGAACTTTTGTATTCTCGACGGTTGTACTTTTTTCTGAGATAGCAATGTATATAAGCTTTGTTTTAAGTTTTGGATCCTCGTTTTGCCCTTTCTTGTGGTTCTATTTCTGATTTGTGTGAGTGAACGACTGAGTCCCGGCGAGAGCTGGGCAGGCCGCCCGCCGAACCCTTTGGTTCGCCTTAGGGGGAGGTGGGGCTGTCACAGTTGGTATCAGAGCCTGCTTCGCGTGGTCTCTGCGCCGAGTGAGCCTGGACTAAGTGGTGCATGAGTATAAAGGACTTAGTGCTCATTTGAGCATAAGCTATGAATTGTGAATGTTATAGGCCTTAAATCTCTCTCATTGGTATTTGAGGACCATAGATAGGTATGTCGGGTAGGAATTTCGATTGTAGATGGTTTATTCTTGGGACTGGCCAGCTCGAGATGTGAATTGTCTTATTTCGAATTCTCGTGCCCGAGTACTTTAGCGTTGAGGCGATGCTCAGTATTTGAGATTCGCATTTTGGGAAATGAACAGGCTTGGTCTGGCTAGAATGATTTCAAGAGTCCAATGGACATCTAGTGGGATAGAAAGTGACGTGAGAGACCGGACGGGGTTAACATGGTGTGGGGCAGCGTATCCCTTTTCTTTTGATGCACCCATATATGGCTACTACATGACGTTAGCATGTGAATTCGTGTATATATTATCTGTCAAACTGGATATGTATGTGTGATATGTATTTGTGTATTTGATTAGCTGCCTCCTTGATCTGGCGTGTTATGTGCGTATATGTTTACTTGTGTATTTGGTATGCTGGAATTGGTGCTTAGACAATTTACTGTGATTATTCACTAAAATTACCTTTTGGGGAAAAGAAAAGAAAAGCGAGAGGGAAAAACATATCTATGGACGGGAGACGTAGTCGTGGACGTGGTCGAGGCCGGGGAACTGAGCGGACCCCGGAATCAAGAGGAGAAAGGAAAACGTCAGCCGAGCAAGGGCAGGGATCAAGAGCTGCGACTGGAGACCAAATGGCAACGGCAATGCAACAGATGAAGGATATCTTGGCAAGACTGGTGGATCAACAAGGCCAAATACCCGTAAACCAAAATCGAAACCCTGAGATGGGCGAGGATAAGGCTCTTGAAAGGTTCCAAAAATTTGCTCCGCCAAAATTCCTTGGAGGGCCCGATCCGGACG
Organism: Coffea arabica; assembly: GCF_036785885.1. Lineage (NCBI taxonomy): Eukaryota > Viridiplantae > Streptophyta > Magnoliopsida > Gentianales > Rubiaceae > Coffea > Coffea arabica. The sequence continues at coordinate 39,527,836 of NC_092321.1, forward strand.
TGGCTGAACAATGGATAGAAACCATGGTTAATATCTTCACAGCCCTAAACTACACTGAGCAAAGGCAAGTGAACTTTGCAGTATTTCAATTTGAGGGACCGGCCCGATCATGGTGGAACGTAATTAGAGCAAAGTGGGAAAGAGAACAGACCATCTGGATATGGGCAAACTTCATAAGAGAATTTAACGAGAAGTACCTTCCACCTTTAGTCCAAGAAAGGAGGGAGGAGGAGTTTATTGGGTTACGCCAGGGAACGTTAAGTGTGGCCGAATATGAAACAAAATTTACAAGATTATCCAAGTTTGCTTCTGAACTGGTAGCCACTGAACGGCGCAGAGTAAGACGGTTTATACAGGGACTGAATTTGGACATCCAAGAGGCGTTAGCCGCGGCGCAAGTGAATACCTTTACGGAGGCCCTTGAGAAGGCTCAACGAATCGAGAATGCAAAGGCACAAATAAAAGCCTTCCAAACTCGGAAAAGAGGTGCAGTTGGTAGTGTGATTGAAGAACCTCCTAGTGAATCAATAGCACCTTCTAAAATGCAGAAAGTGAACTTTTTGTCCTACCCGCCATGGACAGTAGGGGCGGGAAATGAAAGGTCTACCAAAGGAAGCCAAACCGGACAGGGGGAGACTTCTCCAGAAAGCCAAAAGATGGCTTCCTACTTGACTTGTAGCTATTGCGGAAAGGCCAATCATACTGAGAACGATTGTTGGCGGAAAGGGCGGAAGTGCTTGATTTGTGGGAGTGGTGAGCACCAAGTTAGCAACTGTCCGAGGAGACAGTCACGCGGAGGTAGTATTCCGCAACTGGAAGGAGCTAAAGCAAAACAAGCAAATGAAAGAGGGAACCGAACTAGTGGGCCAGCAAAAGTGTACGCGTTAGGCAACCAAACAGTTCCGGACTCGTCTGAGGCAAATGAAGGTAAAATTTCGAGGGCGAAATTTTTTTTAAGGGGGAGAGGGTGTGAGGACCCGAAAATTTACCGAATTTCTAGGCTTTATTTTATTTAATTTCACACTTTGATACCTTTTCTTTATTAGAAAATTCACCAGATAATTTTTATGAGCAAAATATAGTTTTTAAATCATTTTTCTAGTATAAGTTAGTTCATGTGAAATTAAGAGTGTATATCGAATGTGGGACCCGCTAGTGCGAAATGTTCGGAAAAAATTCGGCCAATTAGGTTAAGTTTTGGACACCGAATTTATTTTACCAAGTGCTAAGAGATAATTAAAGGTTGTTATATGGATGAGAGTGGAGAGACAAAAGGATAGCCAAGCATTAATGAGAGTGACAAGTGTCACTTTGTGATTTGGTTAGACTTTGACCTTTGGACCAACTTTACCAATAAATCAAAATTGACCAAAAACATCTTCATTCTTCTAGCATCTTGGCCGAATTCTTGAGGAGGAAAAACAAGAAGAAAGCCTTCAACTCCAACTCCATTTCTTGCTCAATCTTGTGAATCAACCGTTAAAATTTCAAATTCCTCCACAAAAGTCACTTGTTTAGGAAGATTGAAGGTAGTGGTGGAGTGATTGGAGAAGGGAAAGGACTAAGCCATCACCTTTCTTGAGATTTCAAGGTATCATGTCTAGCAATCCTTTCTTTGTTCTTAATAATGTTTAATTAGTGACTTGTGTTAGTCATAGAGTTGGATTTGTGCAAGGTTTTGTGACTTTTGGTGAAGATTGGTGAATTTTCATAATTATTCATGATTTTTCTGTTTTAATATGATTCATATGTTGTGGCCATGGATGATGACTGTATATGATCTAAAATGAAGCTAGAGGATGTAAATTGTGGTTAATTGCGGAAAATTTCCGCATTGAACGGAAATTTAAGAAATTAGGGTTCCAATTTTCACCATTCTGCCCGGCACTGTTTCACCTAGTTAGAGGCCGAATTCGCCTTGGGTTAAAACATGAAAGTTGTTGGGAATGATATTTTAGAGATTCTTCCAAAAGTTAAGGTCAATCGGAGCAACGTAACTTGAGAAAAGATGGAATTACCCTTGCTGCCCTGGTTTTACCCGAATTTGAGAATTGCTTCTGTAATGGGTTATTTTGGTTGGGAATGCTTCGGAATTAGTTGTTGAGGTCTTCTGATGAATTGTAGCCCTATTTATTAGCTTTCGGATGGCTTTAGAATTACTAGATTTGGGCTTAGGTAGCCTGATTTATGATGTTTACACCAGAATGCGATTTGTGAATCTGTTTTTGCAGTTCTGGTGTAGTAGATTGCATTTTTGACCTGGTTACACTCGAAACTGGGCTGAGTGACCTTCTGTAATATTGTATCCCTGTCTCTTAGCTTCGAAACGGTGTATCTTTCACCTCCATCCGATAATCGTAGTGCCATTGGTACCAAAACTGCAAAATGATGTCAAAAACTATTTTTTTTGGGTTAACACTTAACTCCATTTCCGGATTTTTCTGGTTTCCTCTAATGCTTATGTATGCTTATGGAGCCCTATTTTGGTAGTATGTGGAATTGGTTTATGACTTGTAATCGAGTCTTATTGTGCTTATTTGAATATTTTAGGGCTTGACTTTCATTTCCGGACTTTTCCCTAGCTTGAATTGTACTTGTACTACTTGGAGCTTACGGAACGGCTATTGAATGAACTTATTTTGTGTGTGACTTTGGGACTGGATGAGAAAAATAATGAAGCCATAAATGGTTGGAAATAGGAAAATACAAAGGGCGTGCTGCCCAAATTTTCGCTCGAGGGCTAAGTTTCTATTTCAACTTGTATATTTTCGTTTGGCAAATACTATGCCCGTTTTCCATCTTAAAACATGATACCTTTTCCATTTGAACCTTCAAATGTTTATTTACTACTTCATACCAAAATATCGAGGTATGACCTAAGGTTTTCTCAGTCAAGACATGTAGGCCATAATACCTACTTGAATGTATATCGATTTTGAACCACACACACGATTCTGAAAAATAATATTTCTGAGCCTATCTAGTTGGATTCCGACTTGACTTTGATTCAAGTGTTTTCCATTGGAACTGTTATAACCCTTTGAGTTTGGTTTATGACACCCTAGTTATTTCCGTCCACAGATCCAAATGGTTGTTTTTCACTTTAAAGTCACCTTTATCCGTTGTACTCGTAACTAGTCGAGTTCCTTGATTCCACTTACTTGTTTTGCTAGATGAATTGTAATATTCTTTCTCGTTGAATCATAGGTTTTCTCGGTGACCGAGGGTAAGATCCGATAGGACATTTTGGACGTTATTTAGCATAATTCGGTGAGTGTTCCTTGTTTGTTGTATTTTCTTGACTTCATGGCTTGTATTAGTGTTTGATAACGTGTTAAGTGCTTTTGATGATTTCCAAAACGAGTTTTCTAGGCGAGTGTGTACTTTATCGCACTCAGCCTAAATGATTGTGAACTTTTCAATGATTGAAAGATTGAAATGTTACTTGTGCATGAATGTAAGCCTTTTGGCTGAACTGGCCACTGCCCCTTGTTACCGATCGACTCGAGCCAGAAGCGGACTCGGTCGGGCGATATGGTGACCTGGGTGAACGTTTGGTATACTCGAGTATTACCTCATAGGTTGGTGGAGGTTGGTGGAGCCTGGCCAATGTCCAGGAAAGGGTGAATGAAATGAACGAACGAACGAGAGTTTTATGTATGAACGAAAAATGCATTTTCAAATGAATGAAGGAAAGGGGAATGACAGGAGAACGAACGAACGAACGAATGAACGAACGAACGTATCCTTTTCATGTATGGTTTATTGTAAATGTTGTAACTGTTTCTTGACTTATCGTTTGATTTATGACTTGATTCTATGTTCGGAATCTCACTGAGCTTTTAGCTCATCCCTTTAGTTTTGTTTTCCTTAACAGGGGAAGGCGAGCAAGGGCGAGAGCTCTGTACCGACTGGCTGGGTCTAGTTTTGGTTTTATTTTGGTTCTCGCCCTAGTGCTTGGCACGGGCTGGTTGTATGGTGACTTGAGAACTTTTGTATTCTCGACGGTTGTACTTTTTTCTGAGATAGCAATGTATATAAGCTTTTTTTTAAGTTTTGGATCCTCGTTTTGCCCTTTCTTGTGGTTCTATTTCTGATTTGTGTGAGTGAACGACTGAGTCCCGGCGAGAGCTGGGCAGGCCGCCCGCCGAACCCTTTGGTTCGCCTTAGGGGGAGGTGGGGCTGTCACAGTTGGTATCAGAGCCTGCTTCGCGTGGTCTCTGCGCCGAGTGAGCCTGGACTAAGTGGTGCATGAGTATAAAGGACTTAGTGCTCATTTGAGCATAAGCTATGAATTGTGAATGTTATAGGCCTTAAATCTCTCTCATGGTATTTGAGGACCATAGATAGGTATGTCGGGTAGGAATTTCGATTGTAGATGGTTTATTCTTGGGACTGGCCAGCTCGAGATGTGAATTGTCTTATTTCGAATTCTCGTGCCCGAGTACTTTAGCGTTGAGGCGATGCTCAGTATTTGAGATTCGCATTTTGGGAAATGAACAGGCTTGGTCTGGCTAGAATGATTTCAAGAGTCCAATGGACATCTAGTGGGATAGAAAGTGACGTGAGAGACCGGACGGGGTTAACATGGTGTGGGGCAGCGTATCCCTTTTCTTTTGATGCACCCATATATGGCTACTACATGACGTTAGCATGTGAATTCGTGTATATATTATCTGTCAAACTGGATATGTATGTGTGATATGTATTTGTGTATTTGATTAGCTGCCTCCTTGATCTGGCGTGTTATGTGCGTATATGTTTACTTGTGTATTTGGTATGCTGGAATTGGTGCTTAGACAATTTACTGTGATTATTCACTAAAATTACCTTTTGGGGAAAAGAAAAGAAAAGCGAGAGGGAAAAACATATCTATGGACGGGAGACGTAGTCGTGGACGTGGTCGAGGCCGGGGAACTGAGCGGACCCCGGAATCAAGAGGAGAAAGGAAAACGTCAGCCGAGCAAGGGCAGGGATCAAGAGCTGCGACTGGAGACCAAATGGCAACGGCAATGCAACAGATGAAGGATATCTTGGCAAGACTGGTGGATCAACAAGGCCAAATACCCGTAAACCAAAATCGAAACCCTGAGATGGGCGAGGATAAGGCTCTTGAAAGGTTCCAAAAATTTGCTCCGCCAAAATTCCTTGGAGGGCCCGATCCGGACGTGGCTGAACAATGGATAGAAACCATGGTTAATATCTTCACAGCCCTAAACTACACTGAGCAAAGGCAAGTGAACTTTGCAGTATTTCAATTTGAGGGACCGGCCCGATCATGGTGGAACGTAATTAGAGCAAAGTGGGAAAGAGAACAGACCATCTGGATATGGGCAAACTTCATAAGAGAATTTAACGAGAAGTACCTTCCACCTTTAGTCCAAGAAAGGAGGGAGGAGGAGTTTATTGGGTTACGCCAGGGAACGTTAAGTGTGGCCGAATATGAAACAAAATTTACAAGATTATCCAAGTTTGCTTCTGAACTGGTAGCCACTGAACGGCGCAGAGTAAGACGGTTTATACAGGGACTGAATTTGGACATCCAAGAGGCGTTAGCCGCGGCGCAAGTGAATACCTTTACGGAGGCCCTTGAGAAGGCTCAACGAATCGAGAATGCAAAGGCACAAATAAAAGCCTTCCAAACTCGGAAAAGAGGTGCAGTTGGTAGTGTGATTGAAGAACCTCCTAGTGAATCAATAGCACCTTCTAAAATGCAGAAAGTGAACTTTTTGTCCTACCCGCCATGGACAGTAGGGGCGGGAAATGAAAGGTCTACCAAAGGAAGCCAAACCGGACAGGGGGAGACTTCTCCAGAAAGCCAAAAGATGGCTTCCTACTTGACTTGTAGCTATTGCGGAAAGGCCAATCATACTGAGAACGATTGTTGGCGGAAAGGGCGGAAGTGCTTGATTTGTGGGAGTGGTGAGCACCAAGTTAGCAACTGTCCGAGGAGACAGTCACGCGGAGGTAGTATTCCGCAACTGGAAGGAGCTAAAGCAAAACAAGCAAATGAAAGAGGGAACCGAACTAGTGGGCCAGCAAAAGTGTACGCGTTAGGCAACCAAACAGTTCCGGACTCGTCTGAGGCAAATGAAGGTAAAATTTCGAGGGCGAAATTTTTTTTAAGGGGGAGAGGGTGTGAGGACCCGAAAATTTACCGAATTTCTAGGCTTTATTTTATTTAATTTCACACTTTGATACCTTTTCTTTATTAGAAAATTCACCAGATAATTTTTATGAGCAAAATATAGTTTTTAAATCATTTTTCTAGTATAAGTTAGTTCATGTGAAATTAAGAGTGTATATCGAATGTGGGACCCGCTAGTGCGAAATGTTCGGAAAAAATTCGGCCAATTAGGTTAAGTTTTGGACACCGAATTTATTTTACCAAGTGCTAAGAGATAATTAAAGGTTGTTATATGGATGAGAGTGGAGAGACAAAAGGATAGCCAAGCATTAATGAGAGTGACAAGTGTCACTTTGTGATTTGGTTAGACTTTGACCTTTGGACCAACTTTACCAATAAATCAAAATTGACCAAAAACATCTTCATTCTTCTAGCATCTTGGCCGAATTCTTGAGGAGGAAAAACAAGAAGAAAGCCTTCAACTCCAACTCCATTTCTTGCTCAATCTTGTGAATCAACCGTTAAAATTTCAAATTCCTCCACAAAAGTCACTTGTTTAGGAAGATTGAAGGTAGTGGTGGAGTGATTGGAGAAGGGAAAGGACTAAGCCATCACCTTTCTTGAGATTTCAAGGTATCATGTCTAGCAATCCTTTCTTTGTTCTTAATAATGTTTAATTAGTGACTTGTGTTAGTCATAGAGTTGGATTTGTGCAAGGTTTTGTGACTTTTGGTGAAGATTGGTGAATTTTCATAATTATTCATGATTTTTCTGTTTTAATATGATTCATATGTTGTGGCCATGGATGATGACTGTATATGATCTAAAATGAAGCTAGAGGATGTAAATTGTGGTTAATTGCGGAAAATTTCCGCATTGAACGGAAATTTAAGAAATTAGGGTTCCAATTTTCACCATTCTGCCCGGCACTGTTTCACCTAGTTAGAGGCCGAATTCGCCTTGGGTTAAAACATGAAAGTTGTTGGGAATGATATTTTAGAGATTCTTCCAAAAGTTAAGGTCAATCGGAGCAACGTAACTTGAGAAAAGATGGAATTACCCTTGCTGCCCTGGTTTTACCCGAATTTGAGAATTGCTTCTGTAATGGGTTATTTTGGTTGGGAATGCTTCGGAATTAGTTGTTGAGGTCTTCTGATGAATTGTAGCCCTATTTATTAGCTTTCGGATGGCTTTAGAATTACTAGATTTGGGCTTAGGTAGCCTGATTTATGATGTTTACACCAGAATGCGATTTGTGAATCTGTTTTTGCAGTTCTGGTGTAGTAGATTGCATTTTTGACCTGGTTACACTCGAAACTGGGCTGAGTGACCTTCTGTAATATTGTATCCCTGTCTCTTAGCTTCGAAACGGTGTATCTTTCACCTCCATCCGATAATCGTAGTGCCATTGGTACCAAAACTGCAAAATGATGTCAAAAACTATTTTTTTTGGGTTAACACTTAACTCCATTTCCGGATTTTTCTGGTTTCCTCTAATGCTTATGTATGCTTATGGAGCCCTATTTTGGTAGTATGTGGAATTGGTTTATGACTTGTAATCGAGTCTTATTGTGCTTATTTGAATATTTTAGGGCTTGACTTTCATTTCCGGACTTTTCCCTAGCTTGAATTGTACTTGTACTACTTGGAGCTTACGGAACGGCTATTGAATGAACTTATTTTGTGTGTGACTTTGGGACTGGATGAGAAAAATAATGAAGCCATAAATGGTTGGAAATAGGAAAATACAAAGGGCGTGCTGCCCAAATTTTCGCTCGAGGGCTAAGTTTCTATTTCAACTTGTATATTTTCGTTTGGCAAATACTATGCCCGTTTTCCATCTTAAAACATGATACCTTTTCCATTTGAACCTTCAAATGTTTATTTACTACTTCATACCAAAATATCGAGGTATGACCTAAGGTTTTCTCAGTCAAGACATGTAGGCCATAATACCTACTTGAATGTATATCGATTTTGAACCACACACACGATTCTGAAAAATAATATTTCTGAGCCTATCTAGTTGGATTCCGACTTGACTTTGATTCAAGTGTTTTCCATTGGAACTGTTATAACCCTTTGAGTTTGGTTTATGACACCCTAGTTATTTCCGTCCACAGATCCAAATGGTTGTTTTTCACTTTAAAGTCACCTTTATCCGTTGTACTCGTAACTAGTCGAGTTCCTTGATTCCACTTACTTGTTTTGCTAGATGAATTGTAATATTCTTTCTCGTTGAATCATAGGTTTTCTCGGTGACCGAGGGTAAGATCCGATAGGACATTTTGGACGTTATTTAGCATAATTCGGTGAGTGTTCCTTGTTTGTTGTATTTTCTTGACTTCATGGCTTGTATTAGTGTTTGATAACGTGTTAAGTGCTTTTGATGATTTCCAAAACGAGTTTTCTAGGCGAGTGTGTACTTTATCGCACTCAGCCTAAATGATTGTGAACTTTTCAATGATTGAAAGATTGAAATGTTACTTGTGCATGAATGTAAGCCTTTTGGCTGAACTGGCCACTGCCCCTTGTTACCGATCGACTCGAGCCAGAAGCGGACTCGGTCGGGCGATATGGTGACCTGGGTGAACGTTTGGTATACTCGAGTATTACCTCATAGGTTGGTGGAGGTTGGTGGAGCCTGGCCAATGTCCAGGAAAGGGTGAATGAAATGAACGAACGAACGAGAGTTTTATGTATGAACGAAAAATGCATTTTCAAATGAATGAAGGAAAGGGGAATGACAGGAGAACGAACGAACGAACGAATGAACGAACGAACGTATCCTTTTCATGTATGGTTTATTGTAAATGTTGTAACTGTTTCTTGACTTATCGTTTGATTTATGACTTGATTCTATGTTCGGAATCTCACTGAGCTTTTAGCTCATCCCTTTAGTTTTGTTTTCCTTAACAGGGGAAGGCGAGCAAGGGCGAGAGCTCTGTACCGACTGGCTGGGTCTAGTTTTGGTTTTATTTTGGTTCTCGCCCTAGTGCTTGGCACGGGCTGGTTGTATGGTGACTTGAGAACTTTTGTATTCTCGACGGTTGTACTTTTTTCTGAGATAGCAATGTATATAAGCTTTTTTTTAAGTTTTGGATCCTCGTTTTGCCCTTTCTTGTGGTTCTATTTCTGATTTGTGTGAGTGAACGACTGAGTCCCGGCGAGAGCTGGGCAGGCCGCCCGCCGAACCCTTTGGTTCGCCTTAGGGGGAGGTGGGGCTGTCACAGTTGGTATCAGAGCCTGCTTCGCGTGGTCTCTGCGCCGAGTGAGCCTGGACTAAGTGGTGCATGAGTATAAAGGACTTAGTGCTCATTTGAGCATAAGCTATGAATTGTGAATGTTATAGGCCTTAAATCTCTCTCATTGTATTTGAGGACCATAGATAGGTATGTCGGGTAGGAATTTCGATTGTAGATGGTTTATTCTTGGGACTGGCCAGCTCGAGATGTGAATTGTCTTATTTCGAATTCTCGTGCCCGAGTACTTTAGCGTTGAGGCGATGCTCAGTATTTGAGATTCGCATTTTGGGAAATGAACAGGCTTGGTCTGGCTAGAATGATTTCAAGAGTCCAATGGACATCTAGTGGGATAGAAAGTGACGTGAGAGACCGGACGGGGTTAACATGGTGTGGGGCAGCGTATCCCTTTTCTTTTGATGCACCCATATATGGCTACTACATGACGTTAGCATGTGAATTCGTGTATATATTATCTGTCAAACTGGATATGTATGTGTGATATGTATTTGTGTATTTGATTAGCTGCCTCCTTGATCTGGCGTGTTATGTGCGTATATGTTTACTTGTGTATTTGGTATGCTGGAATTGGTGCTTAGACAATTTACTGTGATTATTCACTAAAATTACCTTTTGGGGAAAAGAAAAGAAAAGCGAGAGGGAAAAACATATCTATGGACGGGAGACGTAGTCGTGGACGTGGTCGAGGCCGGGGAACTGAGCGGACCCCGGAATCAAGAGGAGAAAGGAAAACGTCAGCCGAGCAAGGGCAGGGATCAAGAGCTGCGACTGGAGACCAAATGGCAACGGCAATGCAACAGATGAAGGATATCTTGGCAAGACTGGTGGATCAACAAGGCCAAATACCCGTAAACCAAAATCGAAACCCTGAGATGGGCGAGGATAAGGCTCTTGAAAGGTTCCAAAAATTTGCTCCGCCAAAATTCCTTGGAGGGCCCGATCCGGACGTGGCTGAACAATGGATAGAAACCATGGTTAATATCTTCACAGCCCTAAACTACACTGAGCAAAGGCAAGTGAACTTTGCAGTATTTCAATTTGAGGGACCGGCCCGATCATGGTGGAACGTAATTAGAGCAAAGTGGGAAAGAGAACAGACCATCTGGATATGGGCAAACTTCATAAGAGAATTTAACGAGAAGTACCTTCCACCTTTAGTCCAAGAAAGGAGGGAGGAGGAGTTTATTGGGTTACGCCAGGGAACGTTAAGTGTGGCCGAATATGAAACAAAATTTACAAGATTATCCAAGTTTGCTTCTGAACTGGTAGCCACTGAACGGCGCAGAGTAAGACGGTTTATACAGGGACTGAATTTGGACATCCAAGAGGCGTTAGCCGCGGCGCAAGTGAATACCTTTACGGAGGCCCTTGAGAAGGCTCAACGAATCGAGAATGCAAAGGCACAAATAAAAGCCTTCCAAACTCGGAAAAGAGGTGCAGTTGGTAGTGTGATTGAAGAACCTCCTAGTGAATCAATAGCACCTTCTAAAATGCAGAAAGTGAACTTTTTGTCCTACCCGCCATGGACAGTAGGGGCGGGAAATGAAAGGTCTACCAAAGGAAGCCAAACCGGACAGGGGGAGACTTCTCCAGAAAGCCAAAAGATGGCTTCCTACTTGACTTGTAGCTATTGCGGAAAGGCCAATCATACTGAGAACGATTGTTGGCGGAAAGGGCGGAAGTGCTTGATTTGTGGGAGTGGTGAGCACCAAGTTAGCAACTGTCCGAGGAGACAGTCACGCGGAGGTAGTATTCCGCAACTGGAAGGAGCTAAAGCAAAACAAGCAAATGAAAGAGGGAACCGAACTAGTGGGCCAGCAAAAGTGTACGCGTTAGGCAACCAAACAGTTCCGGACTCGTCTGAGGCAAATGAAGGTAAAATTTCGAGGGCGAAATTTTTTTTAAGGGGGAGAGGGTGTGAGGACCCGAAAATTTACCGAATTTCTAGGCTTTATTTTATTTAATTTCACACTTTGATACCTTTTCTTTATTAGAAAATTCACCAGATAATTTTTATGAGCAAAATATAGTTTTTAAATCATTTTTCTAGTATAAGTTAGTTCATGTGAAATTAAGAGTGTATATCGAATGTGGGACCCGCTAGTGCGAAATGTTCGGAAAAAATTCGGCCAATTAGGTTAAGTTTTGGACACCGAATTTATTTTACCAAGTGCTAAGAGATAATTAAAGGTTGTTATATGGATGAGAGTGGAGAGACAAAAGGATAGCCAAGCATTAATGAGAGTGACAAGTGTCACTTTGTGATTTGGTTAGACTTTGACCTTTGGACCAACTTTACCAATAAATCAAAATTGACCAAAAACATCTTCATTCTTCTAGCATCTTGGCCGAATTCTTGAGGAGGAAAAACAAGAAGAAAGCCTTCAACTCCAACTCCATTTCTTGCTCAATCTTGTGAATCAACCGTTAAAATTTCAAATTCCTCCACAAAAGTCACTTGTTTAGGAAGATTGAAGGTAGTGGTGGAGTGATTGGAGAAGGGAAAGGACTAAGCCATCACCTTTCTTGAGATTTCAAGGTATCATGTCTAGCAATCCTTTCTTTGTTCTTAATAATGTTTAATTAGTGACTTGTGTTAGTCATAGAGTTGGATTTGTGCAAGGTTTTGTGACTTTTGGTGAAGATTGGTGAATTTTCATAATTATTCATGATTTTTCTGTTTTAATATGATTCATATGTTGTGGCCATGGATGATGACTGTATATGATCTAAAATGAAGCTAGAGGATGTAAATTGTGGTTAATTGCGGAAAATTTCCGCATTGAACGGAAATTTAAGAAATTAGGGTTCCAATTTTCACCATTCTGCCCGGCACTGTTTCACCTAGTTAGAGGCCGAATTCGCCTTGGGTTAAAACATGAAAGTTGTTGGGAATGATATTTTAGAGATTCTTCCAAAAGTTAAGGTCAATCGGAGCAACGTAACTTGAGAAAAGATGGAATTACCCTTGCTGCCCTGGTTTTACCCGAATTTGAGAATTGCTTCTGTAATGGGTTATTTTGGTTGGGAATGCTTCGGAATTAGTTGTTGAGGTCTTCTGATGAATTGTAGCCCTATTTATTAGCTTTCGGATGGCTTTAGAATTACTAGATTTGGGCTTAGGTAGCCTGATTTATGATGTTTACACCAGAATGCGATTTGTGAATCTGTTTTTGCAGTTCTGGTGTAGTAGATTGCATTTTTGACCTGGTTACACTCGAAACTGGGCTGAGTGACCTTCTGTAATATTGTATCCCTGTCTCTTAGCTTCGAAACGGTGTATCTTTCACCTCCATCCGATAATCGTAGTGCCATTGGTACCAAAACTGCAAAATGATGTCAAAAACTATTTTTTTTGGGTTAACACTTAACTCCATTTCCGGATTTTTCTGGTTTCCTCTAATGCTTATGTATGCTTATGGAGCCCTATTTTGGTAGTATGTGGAATTGGTTTATGACTTGTAATCGAGTCTTATTGTGCTTATTTGAATATTTTAGGGCTTGACTTTCATTTCCGGACTTTTCCCTAGCTTGAATTGTACTTGTACTACTTGGAGCTTACGGAACGGCTATTGAATGAACTTATTTTGTGTGTGACTTTGGGACTGGATGAGAAAAATAATGAAGCCATAAATGGTTGGAAATAGGAAAATACAAAGGGCGTGCTGCCCAAATTTTCGCTCGAGGGCTAAGTTTCTATTTCAACTTGTATATTTTCGTTTGGCAAATACTATGCCCGTTTTCCATCTTAAAACATGATACCTTTTCCATTTGAACCTTCAAATGTTTATTTACTACTTCATACCAAAATATCGAGGTATGACCTAAGGTTTTCTCAGTCAAGACATGTAGGCCATAATACCTACTTGAATGTATATCGATTTTGAACCACACACACGATTCTGAAAAATAATATTTCTGAGCCTATCTAGTTGGATTCCGACTTGACTTTGATTCAAGTGTTTTCCATTGGAACTGTTATAACCCTTTGAGTTTGGTTTATGACACCCTAGTTATTTCCGTCCACAGATCCAAATGGTTGTTTTTCACTTTAAAGTCACCTTTATCCGTTGTACTCGTAACTAGTCGAGTTCCTTGATTCCACTTACTTGTTTTGCTAGATGAATTGTAATATTCTTTCTCGTTGAATCATAGGTTTTCTCGGTGACCGAGGGTAAGATCCGATAGGACATTTTGGACGTTATTTAGCATAATTCGGTGAGTGTTCCTTGTTTGTTGTATTTTCTTGACTTCATGGCTTGTATTAGTGTTTGATAACGTGTTAAGTGCTTTTGATGATTTCCAAAACGAGTTTTCTAGGCGAGTGTGTACTTTATCGCACTCAGCCTAAATGATTGTGAACTTTTCAATGATTGAAAGATTGAAATGTTACTTGTGCATGAATGTAAGCCTTTTGGCTGAACTGGCCACTGCCCCTTGTTACCGATCGACTCGAGCCAGAAGCGGACTCGGTCGGGCGATATGGTGACCTGGGTGAACGTTTGGTATACTCGAGTATTACCTCATAGGTTGGTGGAGGTTGGTGGAGCCTGGCCAATGTCCAGGAAAGGGTGAATGAAATGAACGAACGAACGAGAGTTTTATGTATGAACGAAAAATGCATTTTCAAATGAATGAAGGAAAGGGGAATGACAGGAGAACGAACGAACGAACGAATGAACGAACGAACGTATCCTTTTCATGTATGGTTTATTGTAAATGTTGTAACTGTTTCTTGACTTATCGTTTGATTTATGACTTGATTCTATGTTCGGAATCTCACTGAGCTTTTAGCTCATCCCTTTAGTTTTGTTTTCCTTAACAGGGGAAGGCGAGCAAGGGCGAGAGCTCTGTACCGACTGGCTGGGTCTAGTTTTGGTTTTATTTTGGTTCTCGCCCTAGTGCTTGGCACGGGCTGGTTGTATGGTGACTTGAGAACTTTTGTATTCTCGACGGTTGTACTTTTTTCTGAGATAGCAATGTATATAAGCTTTTTTTTAAGTTTTGGATCCTCGTTTTGCCCTTTCTTGTGGTTCTATTTCTGATTTGTGTGAGTGAACGACTGAGTCCCGGCGAGAGCTGGGCAGGCCGCCCGCCGAACCCTTTGGTTCGCCTTAGGGGGAGGTGGGGCTGTCACAGTTGGTATCAGAGCCTGCTTCGCGTGGTCTCTGCGCCGAGTGAGCCTGGACTAAGTGGTGCATGAGTATAAAGGACTTAGTGCTCATTTGAGCATAAGCTATGAATTGTGAATGTTATAGGCCTTAAATCTCTCTCATTGTATTTGAGGACCATAGATAGGTATGTCGGGTAGGAATTTCGATTGTAGATGGTTTATTCTTGGGACTGGCCAGCTCGAGATGTGAATTGTCTTATTTCGAATTCTCGTGCCCGAGTACTTTAGCGTTGAGGCGATGCTCAGTATTTGAGATTCGCATTTTGGGAAATGAACAGGCTTGGTCTGGCTAGAATGATTTCAAGAGTCCAATGGACATCTAGTGGGATAGAAAGTGACGTGAGAGACCGGACGGGGTTAACATGGTGTGGGGCAGCGTATCCCTTTTCTTTTGATGCACCCATATATGGCTACTACATGACGTTAGCATGTGAATTCGTGTATATATTATCTGTCAAACTGGATATGTATGTGTGATATGTATTTGTGTATTTGATTAGCTGCCTCCTTGATCTGGCGTGTTATGTGCGTATATGTTTACTTGTGTATTTGGTATGCTGGAATTGGTGCTTAGACAATTTACTGTGATTATTCACTAAAATTACCTTTTGGGGAAAAGAAAAGAAAAGCGAGAGGGAAAAACATATCTATGGACGGGAGACGTAGTCGTGGACGTGGTCGAGGCCGGGGAACTGAGCGGACCCCGGAATCAAGAGGAGAAAGGAAAACGTCAGCCGAGCAAGGGCAGGGATCAAGAGCTGCGACTGGAGACCAAATGGCAACGGCAATGCAACAGATGAAGGATATCTTGGCAAGACTGGTGGATCAACAAGGCCAAATACCCGTAAACCAAAATCGAAACCCTGAGATGGGCGAGGATAAGGCTCTTGAAAGGTTCCAAAAATTTGCTCCGCCAAAATTCCTTGGAGGGCCCGATCCGGACGTGGCTGAACAATGGATAGAAACCATGGTTAATATCTTCACAGCCCTAAACTACACTGAGCAAAGGCAAGTGAACTTTGCAGTATTTCAATTTGAGGGACCGGCCCGATCATGGTGGAACGTAATTAGAGCAAAGTGGGAAAGAGAACAGACCATCTGGATATGGGCAAACTTCATAAGAGAATTTAACGAGAAGTACCTTCCACCTTTAGTCCAAGAAAGGAGGGAGGAGGAGTTTATTGGGTTACGCCAGGGAACGTTAAGTGTGGCCGAATATGAAACAAAATTTACAAGATTATCCAAGTTTGCTTCTGAACTGGTAGCCACTGAACGGCGCAGAGTAAGACGGTTTATACAGGGACTGAATTTGGACATCCAAGAGGCGTTAGCCGCGGCGCAAGTGAATACCTTTACGGAGGCCCTTGAGAAGGCTCAACGAATCGAGAATGCAAAGGCACAAATAAAAGCCTTCCAAACTCGGAAAAGAGGTGCAGTTGGTAGTGTGATTGAAGAACCTCCTAGTGAATCAATAGCACCTTCTAAAATGCAGAAAGTGAACTTTTTGTCCTACCCGCCATGGACAGTAGGGGCGGGAAATGAAAGGTCTACCAAAGGAAGCCAAACCGGACAGGGGGAGACTTCTCCAGAAAGCCAAAAGATGGCTTCCTACTTGACTTGTAGCTATTGCGGAAAGGCCAATCATACTGAGAACGATTGTTGGCGGAAAGGGCGGAAGTGCTTGATTTGTGGGAGTGGTGAGCACCAAGTTAGCAACTGTCCGAGGAGACAGTCACGCGGAGGTAGTATTCCGCAACTGGAAGGAGCTAAAGCAAAACAAGCAAATGAAAGAGGGAACCGAACTAGTGGGCCAGCAAAAGTGTACGCGTTAGGCAACCAAACAGTTCCGGACTCGTCTGAGGCAAATGAAGGTAAAATTTCGAGGGCGAAATTTTTTTTAAGGGGGAGAGGGTGTGAGGACCCGAAAATTTACCGAATTTCTAGGCTTTATTTTATTTAATTTCACACTTTGATACCTTTTCTTTATTAGAAAATTCACCAGATAATTTTTATGAGCAAAATATAGTTTTTAAATCATTTTTCTAGTATAAGTTAGTTCATGTGAAATTAAGAGTGTATATCGAATGTGGGACCCGCTAGTGCGAAATGTTCGAAAAAAATTCGGCCAATTAGGTTAAGTTTTGGACACCGAATTTATTTTACCAAGTGCTAAGAGATAATTAAAGGTTGTTATATGGATGAGAGTGGAGAGACAAAAGGATAGCCAAGCATTAATGAGAGTGACAAGTGTCACTTTGTGATTTGGTTAGACTTTGACCTTTGGACCAACTTTACCAATAAATCAAAATTGACCAAAAACATCTTCATTCTTCTAGCATCTTGGCCGAATTCTTGAGGAGGAAAAACAAGAAGAAAGCCTTCAACTCCAACTCCATTTCTTGCTCAATCTTGTGAATCAACCGTTAAAATTTCAAATTCCTCCACAAAAGTCACTTGTTTAGGAAGATTGAAGGTAGTGGTGGAGTGATTGGAGAAGGGAAAGGACTAAGCCATCACCTTTCTTGAGATTTCAAGGTATCATGTCTAGCAATCCTTTCTTTGTTCTTAATAATGTTTAATTAGTGACTTGTGTTAGTCATAGAGTTGGATTTGTGCAAGGTTTTGTGACTTTTGGTGAAGATTGGTGAATTTTCATAATTATTCATGATTTTTCTGTTTTAATATGATTCATATGTTGTGGCCATGGATGATGACTGTATATGATCTAAAATGAAGCTAGAGGATGTAAATTGTGGTTAATTGCGGAAAATTTCCGCATTGAACGGAAATTTAAGAAATTAGGGTTCCAATTTTCACCATTCTGCCCGGCACTGTTTCACCTAGTTAGAGGCCGAATTCGCCTTGGGTTAAAACATGAAAGTTGTTGGGAATGATATTTTAGAGATTCTTCCAAAAGTTAAGGTCAATCGGAGCAACGTAACTTGAGAAAAGATGGAATTACCCTTGCTGCCCTGGTTTTACCCGAATTTGAGAATTGCTTCTGTAATGGGTTATTTTGGTTGGGAATGCTTCGGAATTAGTTGTTGAGGTCTTCTGATGAATTGTAGCCCTATTTATTAGCTTTCGGATGGCTTTAGAATTACTAGATTTGGGCTTAGGTAGCCTGATTTATGATGTTTACACCAGAATGCGATTTGTGAATCTGTTTTTGCAGTTCTGGTGTAGTAGATTGCATTTTTGACCTGGTTACACTCGAAACTGGGCTGAGTGACCTTCTGTAATATTGTATCCCTGTCTCTTAGCTTCGAAACGGTGTATCTTTCACCTCCATCCGATAATCGTAGTGCCATTGGTACCAAAACTGCAAAATGATGTCAAAAACTATTTTTTTTGGGTTAACACTTAACTCCATTTCCGGATTTTTCTGGTTTCCTCTAATGCTTATGTATGCTTATGGAGCCCTATTTTGGTAGTATGTGGAATTGGTTTATGACTTGTAATCGAGTCTTATTGTGCTTATTTGAATATTTTAGGGCTTGACTTTCATTTCCGGACTTTTCCCTAGCTTGAATTGTACTTGTACTACTTGGAGCTTACGGAACGGCTATTGAATGAACTTATTTTGTGTGTGACTTTGGGACTGGATGAGAAAAATAATGAAGCCATAAATGGTTGGAAATAGGAAAATACAAAGGGCGTGCTGCCCAAATTTTCGCTCGAGGGCTAAGTTTCTATTTCAACTTGTATATTTTCGTTTGGCAAATACTATGCCCGTTTTCCATCTTAAAACATGATACCTTTTCCATTTGAACCTTCAAATGTTTATTTACTACTTCATACCAAAATATCGAGGTATGACCTAAGGTTTTCTCAGTCAAGACATGTAGGCCATAATACCTACTTGAATGTATATCGATTTTGAACCACACACACGATTCTGAAAAATAATATTTCTGAGCCTATCTAGTTGGATTCCGACTTGACTTTGATTCAAGTGTTTTCCATTGGAACTGTTATAACCCTTTGAGTTTGGTTTATGACACCCTAGTTATTTCCGTCCACAGATCCAAATGGTTGTTTTTCACTTTAAAGTCACCTTTATCCGTTGTACTCGTAACTAGTCGAGTTCCTTGATTCCACTTACTTGTTTTGCTAGATGAATTGTAATATTCTTTCTCGTTGAATCATAGGTTTTCTCGGTGACCGAGGGTAAGATCCGATAGGACATTTTGGACGTTATTTAGCATAATTCGGTGAGTGTTCCTTGTTTGTTGTATTTTCTTGACTTCATGGCTTGTATTAGTGTTTGATAACGTGTTAAGTGCTTTTGATGATTTCCAAAACGAGTTTTCTAGGCGAGTGTGTACTTTATCGCACTCAGCCTAAATGATTGTGAACTTTTCAATGATTGAAAGATTGAAATGTTACTTGTGCATGAATGTAAGCCTTTTGGCTGAACTGGCCACTGCCCCTTGTTACCGATCGACTCGAGCCAGAAGCGGACTCGGTCGGGCGATATGGTGACCTGGGTGAACGTTTGGTATACTCGAGTATTACCTCATAGGTTGGTGGAGGTTGGTGGAGCCTGGCCAATGTCCAGGAAAGGGTGAATGAAATGAACGAACGAACGAGAGTTTTATGTATGAACGAAAAATGCATTTTCAAATGAATGAAGGAAAGGGGAATGACAGGAGAACGAACGAACGAACGAATGAACGAACGAACGTATCCTTTTCATGTATGGTTTATTGTAAATGTTGTAACTGTTTCTTGACTTATCGTTTGATTTATGACTTGATTCTATGTTCGGAATCTCACTGAGCTTTTAGCTCATCCCTTTAGTTTTGTTTTCCTTAACAGGGGAAGGCGAGCAAGGGCGAGAGCTCTGTACCGACTGGCTGGGTCTAGTTTTGGTTTTATTTTGGTTCTCGCCCTAGTGCTTGGCACGGGCTGGTTGTATGGTGACTTGAGAACTTTTGTATTCTCGACGGTTGTACTTTTTTCTGAGATAGCAATGTATATAAGCTTTTTTTTAAGTTTTGGATCCTCGTTTTGCCCTTTCTTGTGGTTCTATTTCTGATTTGTGTGAGTGAACGACTGAGTCCCGGCGAGAGCTGGGCAGGCCGCCCGCCGAACCCTTTGGTTCGCCTTAGGGGGAGGTGGGGCTGTCACAGTTGGTATCAGAGCCTGCTTCGCGTGGTCTCTGCGCCGAGTGAGCCTGGACTAAGTGGTGCATGAGTATAAAGGACTTAGTGCTCATTTGAGCATAAGCTATGAATTGTGAATGTTATAGGCCTTAAATCTCTCTCATTGTATTTGAGGACCATAGATAGGTATGTCGGGTAGGAATTTCGATTGTAGATGGTTTATTCTTGGGACTGGCCAGCTCGAGATGTGAATTGTCTTATTTCGAATTCTCGTGCCCGAGTACTTTAGCGTTGAGGCGATGCTCAGTATTTGAGATTCGCATTTTGGGAAATGAACAGGCTTGGTCTGGCTAGAATGATTTCAAGAGTCCAATGGACATCTAGTGGGATAGAAAGTGACGTGAGAGACCGGACGGGGTTAACATGGTGTGGGGCAGCGTATCCCTTTTCTTTTGATGCACCCATATATGGCTACTACATGACGTTAGCATGTGAATTCGTGTATATATTATCTGTCAAACTGGATATGTATGTGTGATATGTATTTGTGTATTTGATTAGCTGCCTCCTTGATCTGGCGTGTTATGTGCGTATATGTTTACTTGTGTATTTGGTATGCTGGAATTGGTGCTTAGACAATTTACTGTGATTATTCACTAAAATTACCTTTTGGGGAAAAGAAAAGAAAAGCGAGAGGGAAAAACATATCTATGGACGGGAGACGTAGTCGTGGACGTGGTCGAGGCCGGGGAACTGAGCGGACCCCGGAATCAAGAGGAGAAAGGAAAACGTCAGCCGAGCAAGGGCAGGGATCAAGAGCTGCGACTGGAGACCAAATGGCAACGGCAATGCAACAGATGAAGGATATCTTGGCAAGACTGGTGGATCAACAAGGCCAAATACCCGTAAACCAAAATCGAAACCCTGAGATGGGCGAGGATAAGGCTCTTGAAAGGTTCCAAAAATTTGCTCCGCCAAAATTCCTTGGAGGGCCCGATCCGGACGTGGCTGAACAATGGATAGAAACCATGGTTAATATCTTCACAGCCCTAAACTACACTGAGCAAAGGCAAGTGAACTTTGCAGTATTTCAATTTGAGGGACCGGCCCGATCATGGTGGAACGTAATTAGAGCAAAGTGGGAAAGAGAACAGACCATCTGGATATGGGCAAACTTCATAAGAGAATTTAACGAGAAGTACCTTCCACCTTTAGTCCAAGAAAGGAGGGAGGAGGAGTTTATTGGGTTACGCCAGGGAACGTTAAGTGTGGCCGAATATGAAACAAAATTTACAAGATTATCCAAGTTTGCTTCTGAACTGGTAGCCACTGAACGGCGCAGAGTAAGACGGTTTATACAGGGACTGAATTTGGACATCCAAGAGGCGTTAGCCGCGGCGCAAGTGAATACCTTTACGGAGGCCCTTGAGAAGGCTCAACGAATCGAGAATGCAAAGGCACAAATAAAAGCCTTCCAAACTCGGAAAAGAGGTGCAGTTGGTAGTGTGATTGAAGAACCTCCTAGTGAATCAATAGCACCTTCTAAAATGCAGAAAGTGAACTTTTTGTCCTACCCGCCATGGACAGTAGGGGCGGGAAATGAAAGGTCTACCAAAGGAAGCCAAACCGGACAGGGGGAGACTTCTCCAGAAAGCCAAAAGATGGCTTCCTACTTGACTTGTAGCTATTGCGGAAAGGCCAATCATACTGAGAACGATTGTTGGCGGAAAGGGCGGAAGTGCTTGATTTGTGGGAGTGGTGAGCACCAAGTTAGCAACTGTCCGAGGAGACAGTCACGCGGAGGTAGTATTCCGCAACTGGAAGGAGCTAAAGCAAAACAAGCAAATGAAAGAGGGAACCGAACTAGTGGGCCAGCAAAAGTGTACGCGTTAGGCAACCAAACAGTTCCGGACTCGTCTGAGGCAAATGAAGGTAAAATTTCGAGGGCGAAATTTTTTTTAAGGGGGAGAGGGTGTGAGGACCCGAAAATTTACCGAATTTCTAGGCTTTATTTTATTTAATTTCACACTTTGATACCTTTTCTTTATTAGAAAATTCACCAGATAATTTTTATGAGCAAAATATAGTTTTTAAATCATTTTTCTAGTATAAGTTAGTTCATGTGAAATTAAGAGTGTATATCGAATGTGGGACCCGCTAGTGCGAAATGTTCGGAAAAAATTCGGCCAATTAGGTTAAGTTTTGGACACCGAATTTATTTTACCAAGTGCTAAGAGATAATTAAAGGTTGTTATATGGATGAGAGTGGAGAGACAAAAGGATAGCCAAGCATTAATGAGAGTGACAAGTGTCACTTTGTGATTTGGTTAGACTTTGACCTTTGGACCAACTTTACCAATAAATCAAAATTGACCAAAAACATCTTCATTCTTCTAGCATCTTGGCCGAATTCTTGAGGAGGAAAAACAAGAAGAAAGCCTTCAACTCCAACTCCATTTCTTGCTCAATCTTGTGAATCAACCGTTAAAATTTCAAATTCCTCCACAAAAGTCACTTGTTTAGGAAGATTGAAGGTAGTGGTGGAGTGATTGGAGAAGGGAAAGGACTAAGCCATCACCTTTCTTGAGATTTCAAGGTATCATGTCTAGCAATCCTTTCTTTGTTCTTAATAATGTTTAATTAGTGACTTGTGTTAGTCATAGAGTTGGATTTGTGCAAGGTTTTGTGACTTTTGGTGAAGATTGGTGAATTTTCATAATTATTCATGATTTTTCTGTTTTAATATGATTCATATGTTGTGGCCATGGATGATGACTGTATATGATCTAAAATGAAGCTAGAGGATGTAAATTGTGGTTAATTGCGGAAAATTTCCGCATTGAACGGAAATTTAAGAAATTAGGGTTCCAATTTTCACCATTCTGCCCGGCACTGTTTCACCTAGTTAGAGGCCGAATTCGCCTTGGGTTAAAACATGAAAGTTGTTGGGAATGATATTTTAGAGATTCTTCCAAAAGTTAAGGTCAATCGGAGCAACGTAACTTGAGAAAAGATGGAATTACCCTTGCTGCCCTGGTTTTACCCGAATTTGAGAATTGCTTCTGTAATGGGTTATTTTGGTTGGGAATGCTTCGGAATTAGTTGTTGAGGTCTTCTGATGAATTGTAGCCCTATTTATTAGCTTTCGGATGGCTTTAGAATTACTAGATTTGGGCTTAGGTAGCCTGATTTATGATGTTTACACCAGAATGCGATTTGTGAATCTGTTTTTGCAGTTCTGGTGTAGTAGATTGCATTTTTGACCAGGTTACACTCGAAACTGGGCTGAGTGACCTTCTGTAATATTGTATCCCTGTCTCTTAGCTTCGAAACGGTGTATCTTTCACCTCCATCCGATAATCGTAGTGCCATTGGTACCAAAACTGCAAAATGATGTCAAAAACTATTTTTTTTGGGTTAACACTTAACTCCATTTCCGGATTTTTCTGGTTTCCTCTAATGCTTATGTATGCTTATGGAGCCCTATTTTGGTAGTATGTGGAATTGGTTTATGACTTGTAATCGAGTCTTATTGTGCTTATTTGAATATTTTAGGGCTTGACTTTCATTTCCGGACTTTTCCCTAGCTTGAATTGTACTTGTACTACTTGGAGCTTACGGAACGGCTATTGAATGAACTTATTTTGTGTGTGACTTTGGGACTGGATGAGAAAAATAATGAAGCCATAAATGGTTGGAAATAGGAAAATACAAAGGGCGTGCTGCCCAAATTTTCGCTCGAGGGCTAAGTTTCTATTTCAACTTGTATATTTTCGTTTGGCAAATACTATGCCCGTTTTCCATCTTAAAACATGATACCTTTTCCATTTGAACCTTCAAATGTTTATTTACTACTTCATACCAAAATATCGAGGTATGACCTAAGGTTTTCTCAGTCAAGACATGTAGGCCATAATACCTACTTGAATGTATATCGATTTTGAACCACACACACGATTCTGAAAAATAATATTTCTGAGCCTATCTAGTTGGATTCCGACTTGACTTTGATTCAAGTGTTTTCCATTGGAACTGTTATAACCCTTTGAGTTTGGTTTATGACACCCTAGTTATTTCCGTCCACAGATCCAAATGGTTGTTTTTCACTTTAAAGTCACCTTTATCCGTTGTACTCGTAACTAGTCGAGTTCCTTGATTCCACTTACTTGTTTTGCTAGATGAATTGTAATATTCTTTCTCGTTGAATCATAGGTTTTCTCGGTGACCGAGGGTAAGATCCGATAGGACATTTTGGACGTTATTTAGCATAATTCGGTGAGTGTTCCTTGTTTGTTGTATTTTCTTGACTTCATGGCTTGTATTAGTGTTTGATAACGTGTTAAGTGCTTTTGATGATTTCCAAAACGAGTTTTCTAGGCGAGTGTGTACTTTATCGCACTCAGCCTAAATGATTGTGAACTTTTCAATGATTGAAAGATTGAAATGTTACTTGTGCATGAATGTAAGCCTTTTGGCTGAACTGGCCACTGCCCCTTGTTACCGATCGACTCGAGCCAGAAGCGGACTCGGTCGGGCGATATGGTGACCTGGGTGAACGTTTGGTATACTCGAGTATTACCTCATAGGTTGGTGGAGGTTGGTGGAGCCTGGCCAATGTCCAGGAAAGGGTGAATGAAATGAACGAACGAACGAGAGTTTTATGTATGAACGAAAAATGCATTTTCAAATGAATGAAGGAAAGGGGAATGACAGGAGAACGAACGAACGAACGAATGAACGAACGAACGTATCCTTTTCATGTATGGTTTATTGTAAATGTTGTAACTGTTTCTTGACTTATCGTTTGATTTATGACTTGATTCTATGTTCGGAATCTCACTGAGCTTTTAGCTCATCCCTTTAGTTTTGTTTTCCTTAACAGGGGAAGGCGAGCAAGGGCGAGAGCTCTGTACCGACTGGCTGGGTCTAGTTTTGGTTTTATTTTGGTTCTCGCCCTAGTGCTTGGCACGGGCTGGTTGTATGGTGACTTGAGAACTTTTGTATTCTCGACGGTTGTACTTTTTTCTGAGATAGCAATGTATATAAGCTTTGTTTTAAGTTTTGGATCCTCGTTTTGCCCTTTCTTGTGGTTCTATTTCTGATTTGTGTGAGTGAACGACTGAGTCCCGGCGAGAGCTGGGCAGGCCGCCCGCCGAACCCTTTGGTTCGCCTTAGGGGGAGGTGGGGCTGTCACAGTTGGTATCAGAGCCTGCTTCGCGTGGTCTCTGCGCCGAGTGAGCCTGGACTAAGTGGTGCATGAGTATAAAGGACTTAGTGCTCATTTGAGCATAAGCTATGAATTGTGAATGTTATAGGCCTTAAATCTCTCTCATGGTATTTGAGGACCATAGATAGGTATGTCGGGTAGGAATTTCGATTGTAGATGGTTTATTCTTGGGACTGGCCAGCTCGAGATGTGAATTGTCTTATTTCGAATTCTCGTGCCCGAGTACTTTAGCGTTGAGGCGATGCTCAGTATTTGAGATTCGCATTTTGGGAAATGAACAGGCTTGGTCTGGCTAGAATGATTTCAAGAGTCCAATGGACATCTAGTGGGATAGAAAGTGACGTGAGAGACCGGACGGGGTTAACATGGTGTGGGGCAGCGTATCCCTTTTCTTTTGATGCACCCATATATGGCTACTACATGACGTTAGCATGTGAATTCGTGTATATATTATCTGTCAAACTGGATATGTATGTGTGATATGTATTTGTGTATTTGATTAGCTGCCTCCTTGATCTGGCGTGTTATGTGCGTATATGTTTACTTGTGTATTTGGTATGCTGGAATTGGTGCTTAGACAATTTACTGTGATTATTCACTAAAATTACCTTTTGGGGAAAAGAAAAGAAAAGCGAGAGGGAAAAACATATCTATGGACGGGAGACGTAGTCGTGGACGTGGTCGAGGCCGGGGAACTGAGCCGACCCCGGAATCAAGAGGAGAAAGGAAAACGTCAGCCGAGCAAGGGCAGGGATCAAGAGCTGCGACTGGAGACCAAATGGCAACGGCAATGCAACAGATGAAGGATATCTTGGCAAGACAGGTGGATCAACAAGGCCAAATACCCGTAAACCAAAATCGAAACCCTGAGATGGGCGAGGATAAGGCTCTTGAAAGGTTCCAAAAATTTGCTCCGCCAAAATTCCTTGGAGGGCCCGATCCGGACGTTGCTGAACAATGGATAGAAACCATGGTTAATATCTTCACAGCCCTAAACTACACTGGGCAAAGGCAAGTGAACTTTGCAGTATTTCAATTTGAGGGACCGGCCCGATCATGGTGGAACGTAATTAGAGCAAAGTGGGAAAGAGAACAGACCATCTGGATATGGGCAAACTTCATAAGAGAATTTAACGAGAAGTACCTTCCACCTTTAGTCCAAGAAAGGAGGGAGGAGGAGTTTATTGGGTTACGCCAGGGAACGTTAAGTGTGGCCGAATATGAAACAAAATTTACAAGATTATCCAAGTTTGCTTCTGAACTGGTAGCCACTGAACGGCGCAGAGTAAGACGGTTTATACAGGGACTGAATTTGGACATCCAAGAGGCGTTAGCCGCGGCGCAAGTGAATACCTTTACGGAGGCCCTTGAGAAGGCTCAACGAATCGAGAATGCAAAGGCACAAGTAAAAGCCTTCCAAACTCGGAAAAGTGGTGCAGTTGGTAGTGTGATTGAAGAACCTCCTAGTGAATCAATAGCACCTTCTAAAATGCAGAAAGTGAACTTGAATCTCTTAGCTCGTGCTCGTGTCACTGGGCCTTGGGGCACCTTCACAGGGTCTACTTGTACACTTTGGGCCTCGTGCTCAACCGCATCAGAACTTTTTGTCCTACCCGCCATGGACAGTAGGGGCGGGAAATGAAAGGTCTACCAAAAGAAGCCAAACCGGACAGGGGGAGACTTCTCCAGAAAGCCAAAAGATGGCTTCCTACTTGACTTGTAGCTATTGCGGAAAGGCCAATCATACTGAGAACGATTGTTGGCGGAAAGGGCGGAAGTGGTTGATTTGTGGGAGTGGTGAGCACCAAGTTAGTAACTGTCCGAGGAGACAGTCACGCGGAGGTAGTATTCCGCAACTGGAAGGAGCTAAAGCAAAACAAGCAAATGAAAGAGGGAACCGAACTAGTGGGCCAGCAAAAGTGTACGCGTTAGGCAACCAAACAGTTCCGGACTCGTCTGAGGCAAATGAAGGTAAAATTTCGAGGGCGAAATTTTTTTTAAGGGGGAGAGGGTGTGAGGACCCGAAAATTTACCGAATTTCTAGGCTTTATTTTATTTAATTTCACACTTTGATACCTTTTCTTTATTAGAAAATTTCCCAGATAATTTTTATGAGCAAAATATAGTTTTTAAATCATTTTTCTAGTATAAGTTAGTTCATGTGAAATTAAGAGTGTATATCGAATGTGGGACCCGCTAGTGCGAAATGTTCGGAAAAAATTCGGCCAATTAGGTTAAGTTTTGGACACCGAATTTATTTTACCAAGTGCTAAGAGATAATTAAAGGTTGTTATATGGATGAGAGTGGAGAGACAAAAGGATAGCCAAGCATTAATGAGAGTGACAAGTGTCACTTTGTGATTTGGTTAGACTTTGACCTTTGGACCAACTTTACCAATAAATCAAAATTGACCAAAAACATCTTCATTCTTCTAGCATCTTGGCCGAATTCTTGAGGAGGAAAAACAAGAAGAAAGCCTTCAACTCCAACTCCATTTCTTGCTCAATCTTGTGAATCAACCGTTAAAATTTCAAATTCCTCCACAAAAGTCACTTGTTTAGGAAGATTGAAGGTAGTGGTGGAGTGATTGGAGAAGGGAAAGGACTAAGCCATCACCTTTCTTGAGATTTCAAGGTATCATGTCTAGCAATCCTTTCTTTGTTCTTAATAATGTTTAATTAGTGACTTGTGTTAGTCATAGAGTTGGATTTGTGCAAGGTTTTGTGACTTTTGGTGAAGATTGGTGAATTTTCATAATTATTCATGATTTTTCTGTTTTAATATGATTCATATGTTGTGGCCATGGATGATGACTGTATATGATCTAAAATGAAGCTAGAGGATGTAAATTGTGGTTAATTGCGGAAAATTTCCGCATTGAACGGAAATTTAAGAAGTTAGGGTTCCAATTTTCACCATTCTGCCCGGCACTGTTTCACCTAGTTAGAGGCCGAATTCGCCTTGGGTTAAAACATGAAAGTTGTAGGGAATGATATTTTAGAGATTCTTGCAAAAGTTAAGGTCAATCGGAGCAACGTAACTTGAGAAAAGATGGAATTACCCTTGCTGCCCTGGTTTTACCCGAATTTGAGCATTGCTTCTGTAATGGGTTATTTTGGTTGGGAATGCTTCGGAATTAGTTATTGAGGTCTTCTGATGAATTGTAGCCCTATTTATTAGCTTTCGGATGGCTTTAGAATTACTAGATTTGGGCTTAGGTAGCCTGATTTATGATGTTTACACCAGAATGCGATTTGTTAATCTATTTTTGCAGTTCTGGTGTAGTAGATTGCATTTTTGACCAGGTTACACTCGAAACTGGGCTGAGTGACCTTCTGTAATATTGTATCCCTGTCTCTTAGCTTCGAAACGGTGTATCTTTCACCTCCATCCGATAATCGTAGTGCCATTGGTACCAAAACTGCAAAATGATGTCAAAACCTATTTTTTTTGGGTTAACACTTAACTCCATTTCCGGATTTTTCTGGTTTCCTCTAATGCTTATGTATGCTTATGGAGCCCTATTTTGGTAGTATGTGGAATTGGTTTATGACTTGTAATCGAGTCTTATTGTGCTTATTTGAATATTTTAGGGCTTGACTTTCATTTCCGGACTTTTCCCTAGCTTGAATTGTACTTGTACTACTTGGAGCTTACGGAACGGCTATTGAATGAACTTATTTTGTGTGTGACTTTGGAACTGGATGAGAAAAATAATGAAGCCATAAATGGCTGGAAATAGGAAAATACAAAGGGCGTGCTGCCCAAATTTTCGCTCGAGGGCTAAGTTTCTATTTCAACTTGTATATTTTCGTTTGGCAAATACTATGCCCGTTTTCCATCTTAAAACATGATACCTTTTCCATTTGAACCTTCAAATGTTTATTTACTACTTCATACCAAAATATCGAGGTATGACCTAAGGTTTTCTCAGTCAAGACATGTAGGCCATAATACCTACTTGAATGTATATCGATTTTGAACCACACACACGATTCTGAAAAATAATATTTCTGAGCCTATCTAGTTGGATTCCGACTTGACTTTGATTCAAGTGTTTTCCATTGGAACTGTTATAACCCTTTGAGTTTGGTTTATGACACCCTAGTTATTTCCGTCCACAGATCCAAATGGTTGTTTTTCACTTTAAAGTCACCTTTATCCGTTGTACTCGTAACTAGTCGAGTTCCTTGATTCCACTTACTTGTTTTGCTAGATGAATTGTAATATTCTTTCTCGTTGAATCATAGGTTTTCTCGGTGACCGAGGGTAAGATCCGATAGGACATTTTGGACGTTATTTAGCATAATTCGGTGAGTGTTCCTTGTTTGTTGTATTTTCTTGACTTCATGGCTTGTATTAGTGTTTCATAACGTGTTAAGTGCTTTTGATGATTTCCAAAACGAGTTTTCTAGGCGAGTGTGTACTTTATCGCACTCAGCCTAAATGATTGTGAACTTTTCAATGATTGAAAGATTGAAATGTTACTTGTGCATGAATGTAAGCCTTTTGGCTGAACTGGCCACTGCCCCTTGTTACCGATCGACACGAGCCAGAAGCGGACTCGGTCGGGCGATATGGTGACCTGGGTGAACGTTTGGTATACTCGAGTATTACCTTATAGGTTGGTGGAGGTTGGTGGAGCCTGGCCAATGTCCAGGAAAGGGTGAATGAAATGAACGAACGAACGAACGAACGAGAGTTTTATGTATGAACGAAAAATGCATTTTCAAATGAATGAAGGAAAGGGGAATGACAGGAGAACGAACGAACGAACGAATGAACGAACGAACGTATCCTTTTCATGTATGGTTTATTGTAAATGTTGTAACTGTTTCTTGACTTATCGTTTGATTTATGACTTGATTCTATGTTCGGAATCTCACTGAGCTTTTAGCTCATCCCTTTAGTTTTGTTTTCCTTAACAGGGGAAGGCGAGCAAGGGCGAGAGCTCTGTACCGACTGGCTGGGTCTAGTTTTGGTTTTATTTTGGTTCTCGCCCTAGTGCTTGGCACGGGCTGGTTGTATGGTGACTTGAGAACTTTTGTATTCTCGACGGTTGTACTTTTTTCTGAGATAGCAATGTATATAAGCTTTGTTTTAAGTTTTGGATCCTCGTTTTGCCCTTTCTTGTGGTTCTATTTCTGATTTGTGTGAGTGAACGACTGAGTCCCGGCGAGAGCTGGGCAGGCCGCCCGCCGAACCCTTTGGTTCGCCTTAGGGGGAGGTGGGGCTGTCACAGTTGGTATCAGAGCCTGCTTCGCGTGGTCTCTGCGCCGAGTGAGCCTGGACTAAGTGGTGCATGAGTATAAAGGACTTAGTGCTCATTTGAGCATAAGCTATGAATTGTGAATGTTATAGGCCTTAAATCTCTCTCATGGTATTTGAGGACCATAGATAGGTATGTCGGGTAGGAATTTCGATTGTAGATGGTTTACTCTTGGGACTGGCCAGCTCGAGATGTGAATTGTCTTATTTCGAATTCTCGTGCCCGAGTACTTTAGCGTTGAGGCGATGCTCAGTATTTGAGATTCGCATTTTGGGAAATGAACAGGCTTGGTCTGGCTAGAATGATTTCAAGAGTCCAATGGACATCTAGTGGGATAGAAAGTGACGTGAGAGACCGGACGGGGTTAACATGGTGTGGGGCAGCGTATCCCTTTTCTTTTGATGCACCCATATATGGCTACTACATGACGTTAGCATGTGAATTCGTGTATATATTATCTGTCAAACTGGATATGTATGTGTGATATGTATTTGTGTATTTGATTATCTGCCTCCTTGATCTGGCGTGTTATGTGCGTATATGTTTACTTGTGTATTTGGTATGCTGGAATTGGTGCTTAGACAATTTACTGTGATTATTCACTAAAATTACCTTTTGGGGAAAAGAAAAGAAAAGAGAGAGGGAAAAACATATCTATGGACGGGAGACGTAGTCGTGGACGTGGTCGAGGCCGGGGAACTGAGCGGACCCCGGAATCAAGAGGAGAAAGGGAAACGTCAGCCGAGCAAGGGCAGGGATCAAGAGCTGCGACTGGAGAGCAAATGGCAACGGCAATGCAACAGATGACGGATATCTTGGCAAGACTGGTGGATCAACAAGGCCAAATACCCGTAAACCAAAATCGAAACCCTGAGATGGGCGAGGATAAGGCTCTTGAAACGTTCCAAAAATTTGCTCCGCCAAAATTCCTTGGAGGGCCCGATCCGGACGTGGCTGAACAATGGATAGAAACCATGGTTAATATCTTCACAGCCCTAAACTACACTGAGCAAAGGCAAGTGAACTTTGCAGTATTTCAATTTGAGGGACCGGCCCGATCATGGTGGAACGTAATGAGAGCAAAGTGGGAAAGAGAACAGACCATCTGGTTATGGGCAAACTTCATAAGAGAATTTAACGAGAAGTACCTTCCACCTTTAGTCCAAGAAAGGAGGGAGGAGGAGTTTATTGGGTTACGCCAGGGAACGTTAAGTGTGGCCGAATATGAAGCAAAATTTACAAGATTATCCAAGTTTGCTTCTGAACTGGTAGCCACTGAACGGCGCAGAGTAAGACGGTTTATACAGGGACTGAATTTGGACATCCAAGAGGCGTTAGCCGCGGCGCAAGTGAATACCTTTACGGAGGCCCTTGAGAAGGCTCAACGAATCGAGAATGCAAAGGCACAAGTAAAAGCCTCCCAAACTCGGAAAAGAGGTGCAGTTGGTAGTGTGATTGAAGAACCTCCTAGTGAATCAATAGCACCTTCTAAAATGCAGAAAGTGAACTTTTTGTCCTACCCGCCATGGACAGTAGGGGCGGGAAATGAAAGGTCTACCAAAGGAAGCCAAACCGGACAGGGGGAGACTTCTCCAGAAAGCCAAAAGATGGCTTCCTACTTGACTTGTAGCTATTGCGGAAAGGCCAATCATACTGAGAACGATTGTTGGCGGAAAGGGCGGAAGTGCTTGATTTGTGGGAGTGGTGAGCACCAAGTTAGCAACTGTCCGAGGAGACAGTCACGCGGAGGTAGTATTCCGCAACTGGAAAGAGCTAAAGCAAAACAAGCAAATGAAAGAGGGAACCGAACTAGTGGGCCAGCAAAAGTGTACGCGTTAGGCAACCAAACAGTTCCGGACTCGTCTGAGGCAAATGAAGGTAAAATTTCGAGGGCGAAATTTTTTTTAAGGGGGAGAGGGTGTGAGGACCCGAAAATTTACCGAATTTCTAGGCTTTATTTTATTTAATTTCACACTTTGATACCTTTTCTTTATTAGAAAATTCCCCAGATAATTTTTATGAGCAAAATATAGTTTTTAAATCATTTTTCTAGTATAAGTTAGTTCATGTGAAATTAAGAGTGTATATCGAATGTGGGACCCGCTAGTGCGAAATGTTCGGAAAAAATTCGGCCAATTAGGTTAAGTTTTGGACACCGAATTTATTTTACCAAGTGCTAAGAGATAATTAAAGGTTGTTATATGGATGAGAGTGGAGAGACAAAAGGATAGCCAAGCATTAATGAGAGTGACAAGTGTCACTTTGTGATTTGGTTAGACTTTGACCTTTGGACCAACTTTACCAATAAATCAAAATTGACCAAAAACATCTTCATTCTTCTAGCATCTTGGCCGAATTCTTGAGAAGGAAAAACAAGAAGAAAGCCTTCAACTCCAACTCCATTTCTTGCTCAATCTTGTGAATCAACCGTTAAAATTTCAAATTCCTCCACAAAAGTCACTTGTTTAGGAAGATTGAAGGTAGTGGTGGAGTGATTGGAGAATGGAAAGGACTAAGCCATCACCTTTCTTGAGATTTCAAGGTATCATGTCTAGCAATCCTTTCTTTGTTCTTAATAATGTTTAATTAGTGACTTGTGTTAGTCATAGAGTTGGATTTGTGCAAGGTTTTGTGACTTTTGGTGAAGATTGGTGAATTTTCATAATTATTCATGATTTTTCTATTTTAATATGATTCATATGTTGTGGCCATGGATGATGACTGTATATGATCTAAAATGAAGCTAGAGGATGTAAATTGTGGTTAATTGCGGAAAATTTCCGCATTGAACGGAAATTTAAGAAGTTAGGGTTCCAATTTTCACCATTCTGTCCGGCACTGTTTCACCTAGTTAGAGTCCGAATTCGCCTTGGGTTAAAACATGAAAGTTGTAGGGAATGATATTTTGGAGATGCCTGCAAAATTTCAGGTCAATCGG
The DNA here is from genome assembly GCF_036785885.1 of Coffea arabica. Taxonomy (NCBI): domain Eukaryota; kingdom Viridiplantae; phylum Streptophyta; class Magnoliopsida; order Gentianales; family Rubiaceae; genus Coffea; species Coffea arabica. The sequence continues at coordinate 39,560,942 of NC_092321.1, forward strand.
AGCAACGTTACTTGAGAAAAGATGGAATTACCCTTGCTGCCCTGGTTTTACCCGAATTTGAGAATTGCTTCTGTAATGGGTTATTTTGGTTGGGAATGCTTCGGAATTAGTTGTTGAGGTCTTCTGATGAATTGTAGCCCTATTTCTTAGCTTTCGGATTGCTTCAGAATTACTGGATTTGGGCTTAGGTAGCCTGATTTATGATGTTTACACCAGAATACGATTTGTGAATCTGTTTTTGCAGTTCTGGTGTAGTAGATTGCATTTTTGACCTGGTTAAACTCGAAACTGGGCTGAGTGACCTTCTGTAATATTGTATCCCTGTCTCTTAGCTTCGAAACGGTGTATCTTTCACCTCCATCCGATAATCGTAGTGCCATTGGTACCAAAACTGCAAAATGTTGTCAAAAACTATTTTTTTTGGGTTAACACTTAACTCCATTTCCGGATTTTTCCGGTTTCCTCTAATGCTTATGTATGCTTATGGAGCCCTATTTTGGTAGTATGTGGAATTGGTTTATGACTTGTAATCGAGTCTTATTGTGCTTATTTGAATATTTTAGGGCTTGACTTTCATTTCCGGACTTTTCCCTAGCTTGAATTGTACTTGTACTACTTGGAGCTTACGGAACGGCTATTGAATGAACTTATTTTGTGTGTCACTTTGGAACTGGATGAGAAAAATAATGAAGCCATAAATGGCTGGAAATAGGAAAATACAAAGGGCGTGCTGCCCAAATTTTCGCTCGAGGGCTAAGTTTCTATTTCAACTTGTATATTTTCGTTTGGCAAATACTATGCCCGTTTTCCATCTTAAAACATGATACCTTTTCCATTTGAACCTTCAAATGTTTATTTACTACTTCATACCAAAAATCGAGGTATGACCTAAGGTTTTCTCAGTCAAGACATGTAGGCCATAATACCTACTTGAATGTATATCGATTTTGAACCACATACACGATTCTGAAAAATAATATTTCTGAGCCTATCTAGTTGGATTCCGACTTGACTTTGATTCAAGTGTTTTCCATTGGAACTGTTATAACCCTTTGAGTTTGGTTTATGACACCCTAGTTATTTCCGTCCACAGATCCAAATGGTTGTTTTTCACTTTAAAGTCACCTTTATCCGTTGTACTCGTAACTAGTCGAGTTCCTTGATTCCACTTACTTGTTTTGCTAGATGAATTGTAATATTCTTTCTCGTTGAATCATAGGTTTTCTCGGTGACCGAGGGTAAGATCCGATAGGACATTTTGGACGTTATTTAGCATAATTCGGTGAGTGTTCCTTGTTTGTTGTATTTTCTTGACTTCATGGCTTGTATTAGTGTTTGATAACGTGTTAAGTGCTTTTGATGATTTCCAAAACGAGTTTTCTAGGCGAGTGTGTACTTTATCGCACTCAGCCTAAATGATTGTGAACTTTTCAATGATTGAAAGATTGAAATGTTACTTGTGCATGAATGTAAGCCTTTTGGCTGAACTGGCCACTGCCACTTGTTACCGATCGACTCGAGCCAGAAGCGGACTCGGTCGGGCGATATGGTGACCTGGGTGAACGTTTGGTATACTCGAGTATTACCTCATAGGTTGGTGGAGGTTGGTGGAGCCTGGCCAATGTCCAGGAAAGGGTGAATGAAATGAACGAACGAACGAACGAACGAGAGTTTTATGTATGAACGAAAAATGCATTTTCAAATGAATGAAGGAAAGGGGAATGACAGGAGAACGAACGAACGAACGAATGAACGAACGAACGTATCCTTTTCATGTATGGTTTATTGTAAATGTTGTAACTGTTTCTTGACTTATCGTTTGATTTATGACTTGATTCTATGTTCGGAATCTCACTGAGCTTTTAGCTCATCCCTTTAGTTTTGTTTTCCTTAACAGGGGAAGGCGAGCAAGGGCGAGAGCTCTGTACCGACTGGCTGGGTCTAGTTTTGGTTTTATTTTGGTTCTCGCCCTAGTGCTTGGCACGGGCTGGTTGTATGGTGACTTGAGAACTTTTGTATTCTCGACGGTTGTACTTTTTTCTGAGATAGCAATGTATATAAGCTTTGTTTTAAGTTTTGGATCCTCGTTTTGCCCTTTCTTGTGGTTCTATTTCTGATTTGTGTGAGCGAACGACTGAGTCCCGGCGAGAGCTGGGCAGGCCGCCCGCCGAACCCTTTGGTTCGCCTTAGGGGGAGGTGGGGCTGTCACAGTTGGTATCAGAGCCTGCTTCGCGTGGTCTCTGCGCCGAGTGAGCCTGGACTAAGTGGTGCATGAGTATAAAGGACTTAGTGCTCATTTGAGCATAAGCTATGAATTGTGAATGTTATAGGCCTTAAATCTCTCTCATGGTATTTGAGGACCATAGATAGGTATGTCGGGTAGGAATTTCGATTGTAGATGGTTTACTGATACGAACGTCGCCAACCTTGTGACGAAACCCGTAAAAGATTAGATTCAGGATCGACAAGAGGACACCAAGTTTGGAGCGGATGACCTCAACCCGTTAATCACGTGGTTAACGAACCTTGGTATAATGGTAGAAGACGCCACAACCTAGTGCGATTCTAGATTGATAAGTCACGAACACCTAGAGAAATTCTAAGGTATTCAAGAAGCCTTGGAGAAACCAAGAAAACTCTCAAAATCTGATTTATTGATTGAATGCCTAAAACCATTGGAAGTGTGGGCTATTTATAGCCTTACATAGAGATGAACAACTAAATGTGGAACTAGTCTAGAGTTGTGGTCTTGACTAAGACTAACAATTGTAGGCTTGACCAAACCTTATGAGGTCATCCCTTAGGTAAACAACCTTATGAGGTCATCCCTTAGGTAAACAACCTTATGAGGTCATCGCTTAGGTAATTAAAGCATGACTATGGACCATTAAGCCCTTATTACAATGACTTAACTAAAATAGCAAATGTGACTAGATGGGCAGACGACTTGAGCTTATAAAGCGTGCCCACACCTTATAATGACTTTGCTATGGTGAATCGATTAAATGGCAGAAGACGTATCCTTATAAAGCGTGTCTGTGCCTTATAACGTCTTTGCTGCGGTGAAGCTGAATGAACTGCTCGAGCTCGTGTAACCAGTCCTAGTGGGACTTGAACCTTATCCGATGGCATAGCTTGACTCGTATCATTCCCCTTCTCTTGAAAGCAATTTGCCCACAAATTGAAGCATGAATGATGATAAGAAGAGTTACATGCCGTCGAGTCAATTTTGTTATGATTACCACAATTTTCATCCAATGCATAAACCACTTGCTAAGCTGGAAAGTAAACATTGTTGAACCTTGAATCTCACGAACCAGTTTCAATGTATGCCCAACTTGATCGCTTGTGATCATGAGGTAAGGATCCTCAAAGTGATGCGATGTAGATCCTATGAAATCATACTCCTCAAACTTGAATAAGCTTGCAAAGTATGGAAGCTGACTTGGTGAAGTTGGAGCTTCAAGTGGACTAGGTGCAAGATGAGCATAGGTATTGTAGTGACCATTGAAGACCTCGCTCCTTGTGTAAACTCGTGGAACATGGTCGGTTCTAAGGTCTTGAGGGTACACATAGTTTGATCCTCCAAAGACGTGAACAGTTTTGAAATTATCTGATTCCATGAATGGGAACCAATTTGATCTAACTCCTAGAAGACAAACTCCATGGAAACTCGCAAATTGCACAAGCATCTTTGGGATGGAACATTGTAAGATCAAAACGATTGCACTTTGCTTAACCTGCACAAAACAAGGAACACTAGACAGAGCAATGTTAAGGTTGTTAGAATGGCAATAAGTCCCCTCACTCTCATTTTTGTTGAAACTTAAAATCAGTGCATTATCCCTTCTTTCTTTCGCTTCCTCAGTCAACACTTTGGATTTTTCAATCTCTTTCTCATGCTCAATAGCTGTCTTTTTCCTCTCATTATTCTTAGCCTCTTTCTCCTTTTCAACTCCCTCAGATTTTACCTCATCAGTCACAATTCCCTCATCTAGCTCTTTCTTTGGTGGTGTAGTTCGGGGATAAGAGGGTGAAAAGTTGGAGTAACTCCGAGTTGAACCCTTCCTCTTAATCCTCCTTTCAATCTTGATGGCCTTCTCCACCAAGTCCCCAAGTTCCACATAGTGGTGTAACTCCACTTGATCAGCAATTTCGGGCCTTAATCCGTTCAAGAAGCGTGCCATTGTTGCTTCTCGATCCTCCATGATGTCTGCCCGTAGCATGAGTATTTCCATTTCCTTGTGATAGTCCTCGACACTTCGTGCTCCTTGGTTGAGGGTTTGAAGCTTTTGGTACAAGTCACGGTAGTAGTGACTTGGTACGAAACGCTTCCTCATTAGTCGTCTTAGCTCCGTCCAAGTTTGTATGGTAGGTTCACGACTCCTCCTTCGACTAGTAGAGAGTTGATCCCACCACACAACGGCGTAGTCGGTGAATTCGACCACGGCCAACTTGACCTTTTGCTCCTCCGAGTAAGTATTGCAATCGAAGACAAGTTCAATCCGCTTCTCCCACTCTAAGTAGGCATCGGGGTCTGATCGTCCTTGGAAGGGTGGAATTTTCATCTTTATGCCCGGAATGTGGTCATTTGAAGGCCTAGCGTCACGCTTAGACCTACTTTGCTTATGCTCATAGTTGTTGTCTGAGTTAGAGTCGCTAGACTCATGTGCATAAGCCTTTCCACGGTTGCCTTTGGAGCTTCCATGAGACAACTCTAAGCTGTCAATGCGTTGGTGCATCAGTTCAAGTTTTTGGTCCATCATGCGTCCCAATTCGCCTTTGATTGCTTCTGTGAAAAGTTTAAGATCAAAAGCTTGGGAGCTTGCTCCCCCCTCGTTAGCCATGGTGAAGTATAGGGTAAAAAATAACAATGGAAAGAAGTAAAGTTTATCTCGCACACTTCCTCACGTGTTTACTCTCGCTCTCGTGTTTGAACACTCTAATGAACTCACCAAGGTATTTTCAAGGCTCCTCGGTCAACTTCTCGAAGAAGTTAGAACTCATTCTAGTGTGGATCGACTTACCAACCAGGGTCACAAGATTGTAGCACTTTGAACGAAAAAAGAACAAAAGATGAAGGGACTGACCACGACTCAATGAATGACTCAAAGTTGAATTTTAAGGATCCTAGACAAAACTCTACTCAAAACTGGAATTTTGAGCTGCTGGTTGCTGCATTTCTGGGCAGTGTTTTGGTAGATAAATGGACACTTAGAGGATTCAGAATGACACTTAAAATTGACCTAATGATGCATAAAAATTTCCAGAATTAATGATTGGACAGAAATTCCCCAATGGTTGCAAAGATGGAATCCGAATGGAAGATGAATTTGTGTTGCGGTAGGACTGTTTTGGAAACCCAAGACTGACTTTTCTTCCTTAATCCTTTGGAAACAAGGATTAGTCTTCCTATTTGCTGGTTCCCACAAATTCTAAGGTCAAGTTCAAGATTGGAACTGATTTGGTTGTTTTTGGGAACAAGGGTGGAAAATTTAACTTGAACAGGTTGGAAAATTTGACTTGAATAGATTGGGAAATTTGACTTGAATAGGCTGAATGTTCTTCTTCTTCCTTTGTTTTTGTTTTATAATCAGCCAAGAAGAGTCAAATTTCGTGGCTAAAATGTTCTTAGTCAAGAAAGAAGATTGTTGTGGTGAAGACAAGGATTTTGGCAGCTGGAATTTTGCAGCCTTGTTGTTTACCAAGATTTGGTTCCCAAAACCCAGAAACTTCAAGATTCTTTCAAGAATTCAAGATGTTAATTTCCAGAATTCAAGAAACACGAAATTGAAGATGATTTCCTCCCCAAACAATCCAAGATTTCACGATTTGATCAAGACAGATTTTGGTTGTCTTCAAGAATCCCAACTAAAGTTCCAAGAACTTCAAGATTGTGGTTTTAAACAATTAGGAACTTCAAGAAACCCAAGTTTTGATCAAGACAGATTTCCAGGAATTTTTGTAAGGTTAGCCAGCTATTTTTTTTTTGTATGTAAACAAGAACACAAGGTAATAACTAGATAGGACTTCTAAAACCCTTGCTACAAACTGATTTTTTTCGGATGAACAGTAACCTCGAATGATCAAATAGAACAAAAGACTGGAATTAAATGGATATAACAGGATAGAAACAAGACACAAACACAAACAAAGAATCAAGAATAAGACACAAAAAAAAAAGGCTGGACCAAACAAGGCTAACCACAGCAATTAACAACAACTAGACGCAAGTTTACGATGCAACAAATCTGGAAAAATAACGCAAGAACACGATGCAACAAATCTGGAAATTGCGAACAGCAAACTTAGAACACGAAAACAGAATTTTGGACAACTTGACTCGAAAGGAAATAAATAAAGGGATATAACGTGATACCTCTTAACTAGCTCTGATTACCAACTGATACGAACGTCGCCAACCTTGTGACGAAACCCGTAAAAGATTAGATTCAGGATCGACAAGAGGACACCAAGTTTGGAGCGGATGACCTCAACCCGTTAATCACGTGGTTAACGAACCTTGGTATAATGGTAGAAGACGCCACAACCTAGTGCGATTCTAGATTGATAAGTCACGAACACCTAGAGAAATTCTAAGGTATTCAAGAAGCCTTGGAGAAACCAAGAAAACTCTCAAAATCTGATTTATTGATTGAATGCCTAAAACCATTGGAAGTGTGGGGTATTTATAGCCTTACATAGAGATGAACAACTAAATGTGGAACTAGTCTAGAGTTGTGGTCTTGACTAAGACTAACAATTGTAGGCTTGACCAAACCTTATGAGGTCATCCCTTAGGTAAACAACCTTATGAGGTCATCCCTTAGGTAAACAACCTTATGAGGTCATCGCTTAGCTAATTAAAGCATGACTATGGACCATTAAGCCCTTATTACAATGACTTAACTAAAATAGCAAATGTGACTAGATGGGCAGACGACTTGAGCTTATAAAGCGTGCCCACACCTTATAATGACTTTGCTATGGTGAATCGATTAAATGGCAGAAGACGTATCCTTATAAAGCGTGTCTGTGCCTTATAACGTCTTTGCTGCGGTGAAGCTGAATGAACTGCTCGAGCTCGTGTAACTAGTCCTAGTGGGACTTGAACCTTATCCGATGGTATAGCTTGACTCGTATCATTTACTCTTGGGATTGGCCAGCTCGAGATGTGAATTGTCTTATTTCGAATTCTCGTGCCCGAGTACTTTAGCGTTGAGGCGATGCTCAGTATTTGAGATTTACATTTTGGGAAATGAACAGGCTTGGTCTGGCTAGAATGATTTCAAGAGTCCAATGGACATCTAGTGGGATAGAAAGTGACGTGAGAGACCGGACGGGGCTAACATGGTGTGGGGCAGCGTATCCCTTTTCTTTTGATGCAGCCATATATGGCTACTACATGACGTTAGCATGTGAATTCGTGTATATATTATCTGTCAAACTGGATATGTATGTGTGATATGTATTTGTGTATTTGATTATCTGCCTCCTTGATCTGGCGTGTTATGTGCGTATATGTTTACTTGTGTATTTGGTATGCTGGAATTGGTGCTTAGACAATTTACTGTGATTATTCACTAAAATTACCTTTTGGGGAAAAGAAAAGAAAAGAGAGAGGGAAAAACATATCTATGGACGGGAGACGTTGTCGTGGACGTGGTCGAGGCCGGGGAACTGAGCGGACCCCGGAATCAAGAGGAGAAAGGGAAACGTCAGCCGAGCAAGGGCAGGGATCAAGAGCTGCGACTGGAGACCAAATGGCAACGGCAATGCAACAGATGACGGATATCTTGGCAAGACTGGTGGATCAACAAGGCCAAATACCCGTAAACCAAAATCGAAACCCTGAGATGGGCGAGGATAAGGCTCTTGAAAGGTTCCAAAAATTTGCTCCGCCAAAATTCCTTGGAGGGCCCGATCCGGACGTTGCTGAACAATGGATAGAAACCATGGTTAATATCTTCACAGCCCTAAACTACACTGGGCAAAGGCAAGTGAACTTTGCAGTATTTCAATTTGAGGGACCGGCCCGATCATGGTGGAACGTAATTAGAGCAAAGTGGGAAAGAGAACAGACCATCTGGATATGGGCAAACTTCATAAGAGAATTTAACGAGAAGTACCTTCCACCTTTAGTCCAAGAAAGGAGGGAGGAGGAGTTTATTGGGTTACGCCAGGGAACGTTAAGTGTGGCCGAATATGAAACAAAATTTACAAGATTATCCAAGTTTGCTTCTGAACTGGTAGCCACTGAACGGCGCAGAGTAAGACGGTTTATACAGGGACTGAATTTGGACATCCAAGAGGCGTTAGCTGTGACGACCCCACTTCTCCCAAGGGCGAACCCAAGGGTATCGGCGGGCCGCCTGCCTAGCTCGCGCCAGGACTCAAAACTTAAAGTAATAAACTAGAGAAATCGAAAGAGCACTATATACATTATATACAATCCCCAAAAGTTCTAATTACATTCTCCAAAAGTACCTGCTCACACTATTATATCCTTATCACTACAACCAAAACCAAAATGTAGACCCTAAGGAGGGTCCTTATACAAACCACCAAAACTAAAACAAAAACAAACATACTATGTCCAACTATTACAATCAAACCTAACTATGCTAGGGTACGTGCCAAAAGTCCCCGCGTCGGCCCCTGCTAAGTAAAACAAAAGGGAAGGGGTAAGCTATATGCTTAGTAAGTAAACAGGGGCGAAAGCATAAATTTCACGTACAACAGTTACACAGTAAGAGTAAAGCAAAAGCAGAAAAGTAACATCACATAATAAGGATACAGGTGGCTCCAAAGCCAGATCGTTTGCCGTGTGTGACCTCCTGCCGACACTCCGTCGACCTCAAATAATGGTCCGTAGAACTTCACTTATACCCCCACCGTACACCTTATCACCCTCTCTGGCCAGGCACCTCACAAACTTGCTCGAGCGAACGAAATTGAGCTTGGTTCACAAGCTCGGGTCACAAACTTGGTCCACATAATCGGTGAACCGGATTCACAAACTTGGTGACCTCAAACCAGGTTGGACTGACTTCGACCAAGCCCTAACCGGCTCGAATAGTCCATCTAGGATTGAGATCGGGCCCCAAACTCACAAACTTCACAAAATGTATTCAAAAGTCACCCCGAGCCACAAGCTCAAGGGGTTTAGTTCCAAAATGATTCATATACATATGTCATGTACAAATATGTGCGCAAACTAGGGTTTAGGTCGAGTGCGATAAAGTACACCCTCGCCTAGGTACCCTTTTCATACTTATCAAAACACATAAACAACTAACACGTAAAAGCGGCCTGAATACTTACCCAACGAACAAAAGAGCAAATTTCGAAATTTGTGCCACGAAGAGTAGCTAGTAGGCCCCACCGGCACCACCTATCTCACCACCGTCTGAAATAGAAGATTGCGTCATATAATATCATAAACGGCTACTAATATACCTAAAATAAGCAAAACGGCAAAATCGGCACATGTAAGTGCGGAAACGGCAAAACGGAAACGGAAATGGCGGCCTAGCCATTTTGCCGTCAAAACTATTTTGAGCCTAATCGAAGCTATGAGTGTCGGATCAAGGTACATGAGGTACCGTTGTGAAACTAAGAGGAAGGGATACAATTTTCATGAAGACACCTAAATCCGGATCTGAACAGAAATAGGTCGAAAGTGCAGAAAACCGTTCCAGGAATTTGCACTCCAGAGTAACGGACAGGGTATGTTTGCTGGACTATAACTCCCAGCTCACAAATCCAAATCAGGAAATTCCAAAGGAATTAGAAAGCTGAGACATAAGGGTAAAACTTTGATGTTTTGGCCAAGACCTGAATCCACTCAGAACAGAACGAAATTTGAGTGTCAAAGTACTCGTCAGAACTGTCCAGATTCAAGGCAGTTCTGACGATCGATTTTGTTTTGGTCATAACAGGAGTTACGGAACTCGGATTTTGACGCACTTTATACCGTTTCGAAGCCAAAACCAAGATCTACATTTATTATGAAGGAGTCAAAACCCAGATTGTAACGCCCCGAGGCAGAAGAAAAGAGAAAAATTGCTGATGAATAGTGTTTTGTGAGGAATCCGGCCAGAAGCCGTGCAAATTCCTTATATTTTTCTTAAAATTCCCTTTTCTTTGATAAATACCACTTTATAATGGTCCTACTACTCAATCACCCCACAATAAGTGCCAATGAACCTAGAAAATAGGGTTTCACACTTCGGTTTCAAGATTTGAGCAAATTAGGGTTTTCGCGATTTTTCCGCCGGATGAATTTTCGGGACGGAGCAAGGATCAAATTTGGTGATTAAAAGTGACTTTTAAGTGAAAAATAATATGTGAGTAGTAGCAATGATATAAGGTTAGTGAATGGGAAGTAAAAACCCTAGTACGTGAGTTTTTAAGAAAAACGGCGCGAACCGGCAGGTCCCGCGCATTACCGATTGAACGCGCCACTTGACCACCATTTTTCTTACCAAACAAGCTTATTGACTTTTGCATAAAATATCTTCTTAGTTTGCAGCTGGTTTGACCGAATTTATGAGGCTTAAAATGCAAGAAAGAAAGAGAAAAAAAGAAAGGTGGTGGTGGCGACAAGTGTCGCCACCTTAAGGCTTCTTCACCAAGACTTAGTCTTTCTATTTAAACACCAAAATTCAGCAACTTTCCTCTTCATTTTTGCTGCTGCTGGCCGAGAGGAAGGAGAAGAAAAACACTAAGGGAAACATTCCATTTCCTTCTTGATTTGCTTCAACCCAAGTAACAAATCCAATTCTAAACCGATTAAAGTACTAAGTGTGAGTTGGGAAGCTTGAGGAACCAAGAAATATCAAAGGGGGTGAAGGATCACTCTATCAAGCCTTGCTTTTGAGGTACAAACATTTGATCATGATCTTTGTTGCTTTAAATTTTGCTTTAAGATGTTTATTTAGCTTAAGTTTTGGCTTGATTTCATGATTATGCAAGTGGGTGTGATGAATTTGGAAGTTTTCCCCTTTTATATGATGAAGTAGGGCTTGGGGAATTTCTGCCCAATTTGATGTATGATATATATATATTGCAATTGAGGTTTTATAAGGGGCTTTGGTAGTGATTAGAACAAGAAAATTGAGAAAGTTCCATTGATTACAAAAAATTCCAGAATCTGGAAAATTTTCCCCAACATTCTGTCTGAATTTGTAACCCTATGTTCGAGGCCGAATTAGCCTTAGGTCAAAGAATGAAAGTTGTATATAATGGTATTTTATAGGTGCCTACAAAATTTCAGCTCAATCGGAACAATGTAGGTCATGAAAAGTCCAAAATACCCTTACTGTTTTAAGTTTTTTCCCAGCAGTCCGTGTGATCAGTTTGTCCAGTTTATCACGTTGTTTGACTAGGATCCGTACTGATTTAGCTTTTTTCCAAAACATGAAAGTTGTAGTATTCTGACTTAGCTTTCAAATGCCTCTAAGAACACCAGAATTGGACTTTGTAGCCTGAGATATGTCCATTACAGTGTAATGCGGTTAAACAGCCGACAAAGTGGATTTTGGTTCTGTAATTTGAGGATTTGACTAAGTTACATTAGAAACTGGACTAAGTGACCTTCATGAACATTGTAGCCCTGAGTCTGAGCTTCGAAACGGCATAGGTTACGCCTCAATCCGATAAGCGTAGCCTCGGATATGTTATTTCCGTATCCATACGTCAAATCTGTCTTTTGCTAAATTGAATTTCTGCACTTGCTATTATTGTGAATCTTGATCTTATGATATTGTGAGCCTATGGAACGGCTCTTGACATGAATTGCTGATATATGTGATGTTGGGTTTTGGTTGAGGAAAAATAATGAAGCCTAAATGGCTGGAAAATTAGGTAAACACAAAGGGCATGCTGCCCGAATTTTTACTCGAGAACTAGAAAACTATATTTGCAACTTGAGTGAAGGTTAAGTGATTACCACTTGAACTAGCGAGAACTTTTGCTACTTTGTTATCGATGGTTATACGTTAAAACCTAAACGAACTTGTACTCTTGAGGAAAAGATATAATGGCCAATGTAAACTTATATTTCCTTGTACTTTCAACTCAAGTATTGTTTCCAAGTATATATGCTACAAAAACCTTATGATTTGAAAAGCGAGCAAGTGTTTCACGAATGCCTTTCAAATGAATTTCAATTGGTTGATTCTTATGAACGGAACGTTTAAGTTTCAAATCTTACTCGTGTTTCAAAGTTCTCAAATCGAATTTTTATCGCAGATCTGGACTCCAAATCTGGAGTATAATTGAACGTGACTACTTCAGGCACTATAGTTTGAGTGAGTGATCCCTCAACTATTTCCAAAGTTACTTTTGAACTAATTCTTGCATTTATTACTCCATTGCATATCATTTGGGTTTGGGTGTATGCCATGACATAATTTGGCTCCAATGAGTTCCTGGAAAGTCTTGTACTTAGAACCAATGTCTCCACTATTGTTTACACAATCTTTGGAGTACGATGGCTCCTTACTTCTGTTTCATGGTTACCTGATCTAAACGAGCATTGGATATTTAAGTACAAGAACTTCACTGGCTCACATGAGCAATAAATGAACATTTGATTACTGCATCATGACATCATATCAATGCTTTATTGTGAAAAAATACTTGGTTGTTGATTTTACTGGTCACTCGCTGAGCTTCTAGCTCACCCCCTATTATCTTCTTCTCCCCCCAGGGATCGAAGTAAAGGAAAAACTTGTTTTTGGATCTTTGTGTGGCTGGATGGCGTACATCTTGTATAGTTTAGTTTTAGTTTTGGTTTGTGTACTTTTGGGCTTGTATAAATATTGGAATTGAATCGGATGTAAATCTACATTTTACGCTTAGAACTAGTTTCCGCTTCGCTTATGATATGTAATTTTGGAGAATTGGATGTATTATTTGAGTTGTACCTTGTAATTTACTTGAGAAATGTAGTAAGTGAGTGAGTCCCGGCGAGAGCTGGGCAGGCGGTCCGCTAAACCCTTTGGTTCACTAGGGGGAGGTGGGGTCGTTACACAGATCGTACGGGATCAAAACCGAAAAAGTCACGGACAGAAGCTAAACTAAAAACGCACAGAACCTGATGTTCAAAACAGGCTTGAGTATTTCATCTATAACTCATGATACACTAATCCGTTTGGCCTGAAATTTTACAGGCATATTCAGGACTTAAGAGGCTACAATGTTGAAGAAGGCCACTCAGTCAAATTTTGAGTGTAACTATGTCAAAAATGTAACATACTACATCAGAATCGTAAAACAGGTTCACAAACCGTAATCTAGTACAAACATCATAAAACAGCCAACATAAGTCCAAATCCAGAAATTCCAAAACCAGCTAAAATCTAAGAAACAGGGATAAATTCTATCAGAAGGCCTCAACAACCAATTCTGAAACATTCCAAACCAAAATAACCAATTACAATCGCAGTTCTCAGATTCGGGTAGAAACAGGACAGCAAGGGTAATTTTGACTTTTATCATTCTACGTTACTCCAATTGTCCTGAAATTTTGCAGGCACCTCTAAAATGTCATTCCCTACAACTTTCATGTTTTAAGCTAAGGCCAATTCGGCCTCTAACCAGGAGATACAAAACCGGACAGAATTGAAGGGTATGAAACCCTAGTCTTCCAAATTTCCCTCCAAACCAAAAAGTGCTTGCAATTAACAATCATTTACACCTACTAGCCTCATTTTAGGCCATTGCCAATCATCATACAAGGCCACACCATCAATTTCATATATAAACAGAAAAATCACCAATAAATGGAAAACTTCACCACTTCATCCAAAATCAAGAAATAAACCACAAAATTCAACATTTTAACTACCACTAAGCACAAATTAAGCTTCATTAAGTGAAGGAGAAGGTTCATTCACTACTCACCTAGTAAAACAAGAGAGGGAGAGTTGCTTGTCACCTTAGCTTCCCCAAACACTTCACCAAACCACTTACTATCACCAAATGGAAAGGTTTTATGGAGTAGAAACAAGATCAAATGGTTGGATGATTACACTTAAGCAAGATGGAAGCAAGAACCTTGAAGAGTTTTCTTTCTTCTTTGCTCAAGGTGGCCGGCCACAATGGAGAAGACAAGAGTGAATTTTTGGTGATTTTTGAGATATTTATTCAATTGGTAAGAAAAGTGAAAAAGGTGCATAGTGTCCAACAAGTGAAACCAATCACCAAGTGACACTTGTCACTCCATAAAAGCATCCCAATCCTTTTGTTTCCTCTCACATCAATTACATCTCATCCTCTACTTATCTCTTAACACCCGATAAATTAAACCCAGTATCCGAAACTTAATGTAATCGGCCGAATTTTTCCGAACTTACCGCACTAGTGGGTCCCACGTCCGATATACGTTCTTAATTTCTCAAAAACTAACCTATACTAGAAAAATAATCTAAAATCTATATTTACTCATAAAAATTATCTGGGGAATTTTTCTAATAAAGAAAATGTGGAAAAAGGCGGGCGATAAATAAAACTCCACTTAAGCTTTCTAATATTGTAACACTAGAGGATTGCTAATCCAGAGTTTACCAACCATTTTCAAACTTGTTAACCCTCTGAAAACTATAACGAATCCTATTTTTACTTGTGCCAAAACACACACTAGAATACCGCATATAAACTATAGCTCGAGCTTACGAATAATACATAAACTAGGGTTTTATCATAAGCAAGGTTTTCAATCTTAGCCGAGATTAGGGTTTCTCCTTAGCCCTAAAACCTTAATTTAACCGTACAAAATAATGAATAACCCTAATATCAACTTACGAACGGACTGGGGCCTCACATTAGCCGCGGCGCAAGTGAATACCTTTACGGAGGCGCTTGAGAAGGCTCAACGAATCGAGAATGCAAAGGCACAAGTAAAAGCCTCCCAAACTCGGAAAAGAGGTGCAGTTGGTAGTGTGATTGAAGAACCTCCTAGTGAATCAATAGCACCTTCTAAAATGCAGAAAGTGAACTTTTTGTCCTACCCGCCATGGACAGTAGGGGCGGGAAATGAAAGGTCTACCAAAGGAAGCCAAACCGGACAGGGGGAGACTTCTCCAGAAAGCCAAAAGATGCCTTCCTACTTGACTTGTAGCTATTGCGGAAAGGCCAATCATACTGAGAACGATTGTTGGCGGAAAGGGCGGAAGTGCTTGATTTGTGGGAGTGGTGAGCACCAAGTTAGCAACTGTCCGAGGAGACAGTCACGCGGAGGTAGTATTCCGCAACTGGAAGGAGCTAAAGCAAAACAAGCAAATGAAAGAGGGAACCGAACTAGTGGGCCAGCAAAAGTGTACGCGTTAGGCAACCAAACAGTTCCGGACTCGTCTGAGGCAAATGAAGGTAAAATTTCGAAGGCGAAATTTTTTTTAAGGGGGAGAGGGTGTGAGGACCCGAAAATTTACCGTTGTTTTTAAATCATTTTTCTAGTATAAGTTAGTTCATGTGAAATTAAGAGTGTATATCGAATGTGGGACCCGCTAGTGCGAAATGTTCGGAAAAAATTCGGCCAATTAGGTTAAGTTTTGGATACCGAATTTATTTTACCAAGTGCTAAGAGATAATTAAAGGTTGTTATATGGATGAGAGTGGAGAGACAAAAGGATAGCCAAGCATTAATGAGAGTGACAAGTGTCACTTTGTGATTTGGTTAGACTTTGACCTTTGGACCAACTTTACCAATAAATCAAAATTGACCAAAAACATCTTCATTCTTCTAGCATCTTGGCCGAATTCTTGAGGAGGAAAAACAAGAAGAAAGCCTTCAACCCCAACTCCATTTCTTGCTCAATCTTGTGAATCAACCGTTAAAATTTCAAATTTCTCCACAAAAGTCACTTGTTTAGGAAGATTGAAGGTAGTGGTGGAGTGATTGGAGAAGGGAAAGGACTAAGCCATCACCTTTCTTGAGATTTCAAGGTATCATGTCTAGCAATCCTTTCTTTGTTCTTAATAATGTTTAATTAGTGACTTGTGTTAGTCATAGAGTTGGATTTGTGCAAGGTTTTGTGACTTTCGGTGAAGATTGGTGAATTTTCATAATTATTCATGATTTTTCTGTTTTAATAAGATTCATATGTTGTGGCCATGGATGATGACTGTATATGATCTAAAATGAAGCTAGAGGATGTAAATTGTGGTTAATTGCGGAAAATTTCCGCATTGAACGAAAATTTAAGAAGTTAGGGTTCCAATTTTCACCATTCTGCCCGGCACTGTTTAACCTAGTTAGAGGCTGAATTCACCTTGGGTTAAAACATAAAAGTTGTAGGGAATGATATTCTTGAGATGCCTACAAAATTTTAGGTCAATCAGAGCAACGTAACTTGAGAAAAGATGGAATTACCCTTGCTGCCCTGGTTTTACCCGAATTTGAGAATTGCTTCTGTAATGGGTTATTTTGGTTGGGAATGCTTCGAAATTAGTTGTTGAGGTCTTCTGATGAATTGTAGCCCTGTTTCTAACCTTTCGGATGGCTTTGGAATTACTGGATTTGGGCTTAGGTAGCCTGATTTATGATGTTTACACCAGAATGCAATTTGTGAATCTGTTTTTGCAGTTCTGGTGTAGTAGATTGCATTTTTTACCTGGTTACACTCGAAACTGGGCTGAGTGACCTTCTGTAATATTGTAGCCCTATCTCTTAGCTTCGAAACGGTGTATCTTTCACCTCCATCCGATAATCGTAGTGCCATTGGTACCAAAACTGCAAAATGATGTCAAAAACTATTTTTTTTGGGTTAACACTTAACTCCATTTCCGGATTTTTCTGGTTTCCTCTAATGCTTATGTATGCTTATGGAGCCCTATTTTGGTAGTATGTGGAATTGGTTTATGACTTGTAATCGAGTCTTATTGTGCTTATTTGAATATTTTAGGGCTTGACTTTCATTTCCGGACTTTTCCCTAGCTTGAATTGTACTTGTACTACTTGGAGCTTACGGAACGGCTATTGAATGAACTTATTTTGTGTGTGACTTTGAGACTGGATGAGAAAAATAATGAAGCAATAAATGGCTGGAAATAGGAAAATACAAAGGGCGTGCTGCCGAAATTTTCGCTCGAGGGCTAAGTTTCTATTTCAACTTGTATATTTTCGTTTGGCAAATACTATGCCCGTTTTCCATCTTAAAACATGATACCTTTTCCATTTGAACCTTCAAATGTTTATTTACTACTTCATACCAAAATATCGAGGTATGACCTAAGGTTTTCTCAGTCAAGACATGTAGGCCATAATACCTACTTGAATGTATATCGATTTTGAACCACACACACGATTCTGAAAAATAATATTTCTGAGCCTATCTAGTTGGATTCCGACTTGACTTTGATTCAAGTGTTTTCCATTGGAACTGTTATAACCCTTTGAGTTTGGTTTATGACACCCTAGTTATTTCCGTCCACAGATCCAAATGGTTGTTTTTCACTTTAAAGTCACCTTTATCCGTTGTACTCGTAACTAGTCGAGTTCCTTGATTCCACTTACTTGTTTTGCTAGATGAATTGTAATATTCTTTCTCGTTGAATCATAGGTTTTCTCGGTGACCGAGGGTAAGATCCGATAGGACATTTTGGACGTTATTTAGCATAATTCGGTGAGTGTTCCTTGTTTGTTGTATTTCTTGACTTCATGGCTTGTATTAGTGTTTGATAACGTGTTAAGTGCTTTTGATGATTTCCAAAACGAGTTTTCTAGGCGAGTGTGTATTTTATCGCACTCAGCCTAAATGATTGTGAACTTTTCAATGATTGAACGATTGAAATGTTACTTGTGCATGAATGTAAGCCTTTTGGCTGAACTGGCCACTGCCCCTTGTTACCGATCGACTCGAGCCAGAAGCGGATTCGGTCGGGCGATATGGTGACCTGGGTGAACGTTTGGTATACTCGAGTATTACCTTATAGGTTGGTGGAGGTTGGTGGAGCCTGGCCAATGTCCAGGAAAGGGTGAATGAAAAGAACGAACGAACGAACGAACGAGGGTTTTATGTATGAACGAAAAATGCATTTTCAAATGAATGAAGGAAAGGGGAATGACAGGAGAACGAACGAACGAACGTATCCTTTTCATGTATGGTTTATTGTAAATGTTGTAACTGTTTCTTGACTTATCGTTTGATTTATGACTTGATTCTATGTTCGGAACCTCACTGAGCTTTTAGCTCATCCCTTTAGTTTTGTTTTCCTTAACAGGGGAAGGCGAGCAAGGGCGAGAGCTCTGTACCGACTGGCTGGGTCTAGTTTTCGTTTTATTTTGGTTCTCGCCCTAGTGCTTGGCACGGGCTGGTTGTATGGTGACTTGAGAACTTTTGTATTCTCGACGGTTGTACTTTTTTCTGAGATATCAATGTATATAAGCTTTGTTTTAAGTTTTGGATCCTCGTTTTGCCCTTTCTTGTGGTTCTATTTCTGATTTGTGTGAGCGAACGACTGAGGCCCGGCGAGAGCTGGGCAGGCCGCCCGCCGAACCCTTTGGTTCGCCTTAGGGGGAGGTGGGGCTGTCACAATTGGTATCAGAGCCTGCTTCGCGTGGTCTCTGCGCCGAGTGAGCCTGGACTAAGTGGTGCATGAGTATAAAGGACTTAGTGCTCATTTGAGCATAAGCTATGAATTGTGAATGTTATAGGCCTTAAATCTCTCTCATGGTATTTGAGGACCATAGATAGGTATGTCGGGTAGGAATTTCGATTGTAGATGGTTTACTCTTGGGACTGGCCAGCTCGAGATGTGAATTGTCTTATTTCGAATTCTCGTGCCCGAGTACTTTAGCGTTGAGGCGATGCTCAGTATTTGAGATTCGCATTTTGGGAAATGAACAGGTTTGGTCTGGCTAGAATGATTTCAAGAGTCCAATGGACATCTAGTGGGATAGAAAGTGACGTGAGAGACCGGACGGGGTTAACATGGTGTGGGGCAACGTATCCCTTTTCTTTTGATGCACCCATATATGGCTACTACATGACGTTAGCATGTGAATTCGTGTATATATTATCTGTCAAACTGGATATGTATGTGTGATATGTATTTGTGTATTTGATTATCTGCCTCCTTGATCTGGCGTGTTATGTGCGTATATGTTTACTTGTGTATTGGGTATGCTGGAATTGGTGCTTAGACAATTTACTGTGATTATTCACTAAAATTACCTTTTGGGGAAAAGAAAAGAAAAGCGAGAGGGAAAAACATATCTATGGACGGGAGACGTAGTCGTGGACGTGGTCGAGGCTGGGGAACTGAACGGACCCCGGAATCAAGAGGAGAAAGGGAAACGTCAGCCGAGCAAGGGCAGGGATCAAGAGCTGCGACTGGAGACCAAATGGCAACGGCAATGCAACAGATGACGGATATCTTGGCAAGACTGGTGGATCAACAAGGCCAAATACCCGTAAACCAAAATCGAAACCCTGAGATGGGCGAGGATAAGGCTCTTGAAAGGTTCCAAAAATTTGCTCCGCCAAAATTCCTTGGAGGTCCCGATCCGGACGTGGCTGAACAATGGATAGAAACCATGGTTAATATCTTCACAGCCCTAAACTACACTGAGCAAAGGCAAGTGAACTTTGCAGTATTTCAATTTGAGGGACCGGCCCGATCATGGTGGAACGTAATTAGAGCAAAGTGGGAAAGAGAACAGACCTTCTGGATATGGGCAAACTTCATAAGAGAATTTAACTAGAAGTACCTTCCACCTTTAGTCCAAGAAAGGAGGGAGGAGGAGTTTATTGGGTTACGCCAGGGAACGTTAAGTGTGGCCGAATATGAAACAAAATTTACAAGATTATCCAAGTTTGCATCTGAACTGGTAGCCGCTGAACGGCGCAGAGTAAGACGGTTTATACAGGGATTGAATTTGGACATCCAAGTGGCGTTAGCCGCGGCGCAAGTGAATACCTTTACGGAGGCCCTTGAGAAGGCTCAACGAATCGAGAATGCAAAGGCACAAGTAAAAGCCTCCCAAACTCGGAAAAGAGGTGCAGTTGGTAGTGTGATTGAAGAACCTCCTAGTGAATCAATAGCACCTTCTAAAATGCAGAAAGTGAACTTTTTGTCCTACCCGCCATGGACAGTAGGGGCGGGAAATGAAAGGTCTACCAAAGGAAGCCAAACCGGACAGGGGGAGACTTCTCCAGAAAGCCAAAAGATGGCTTCCTACTTGACTTGTAGCTATTGCGGAAAGGCCAATCATACTGAGAACGATTGTTGGCGGAAAGGGCGGAAGTGCATGATTTGTGGGAGTGGTGAGCACCAAGTTAGCAACTGTCCGAGGAGACAGTCACGCGGAGGTAGTATTCCGCAACTGGAAGGAGCTAAAGTAAAACAAGCAAATGAAAGAGGGAACCGAACTAGTGGGCCAGCAAAAGTGTACGCGTTAGGCAACCAAACAGTTCTGGACTCATTTGAGGCAAATGAATGTAAAATTTCATGGGCGAAATTTTTTTTAAGGGGGAGAGGGTGTGAGGACCCGAAAATTTACCGAATTTCTAGGCTTTATTTTATTTAATTTCACACTTTGATACCTTTTCTTTATTAGAAAATTCCCCAGATAATTTTTATGAGCAAAATATAGTTTTTAAATCATTTTTCTAGTATAAGTTAGTTCATGTGAAATTAAGAGTGTATATCGAATGTGGGACCCGCTAGTGCGAAATGTTCGGAAAAAATTCGGCCAATTAGGTTAAGTTTTGGATACCGGATTTATTTTACCAAGTGCTAAGAGATAATTAAAGGTTGTTATATGGATGAGAGTGGAGAGACAAAAGGATAGCCAAGCATTAATGAGAGTGACAAGTGTCACTTTGTGATTTGGTTAGACTTTGACCTTTGGACCAACTTTACCAATAAATCAAAATTGACCAAAAACATCTTCATTCTTCTAGCATCTTGGCCGAATTCTTGAGGAGGAAAAACAAGAAGAAAGCCTTCAACTCCAACTCCATTTCTTGCTCAATCTTGTGAATCAACCGTTAAAATTTCAAATTCCTCCATAAAAGTCACTTGTTTAGGAAGATTGAAGGTAGTGGTGGAGTGATTGGAGAAGGGAAAGGACTAAACCATCACCTTTCTTGAGATTTCAAGGTATCATGTCTAGCAATCCTTTCTTTGTTCTTAATAATGTTTAATTAGTGACTTGTGTTAGTCATAGAGTTGGATTTGTGCAAGGTTTTGTGACTTTTGGTGAAGATTGGTGAATTTTCAAAATTATTCATGATTTTTCTGTTTTAATATGATTCATATGTTGTGGCCATGGATGACGACTGTATATGATCTAAAATGAAGCTAGAGGATGTAAATTGTGGTTAATTGCGGAAAATTTCCGCATTGTACGGAAATTTAAGAAGTTAGGGTTCCAATTTTCACCATTCTGCCCGGCACTGTTTTACCTAGTTATAGGCCGAATTCGCCTTGGGTTAAAACATGAAAGTTGTAGGGAATGATATTTTAGAGATGCCTACAAAATTTCAGGTCAATCGGAGCAACGTAACTTGAGAAAAGATGGAATTACCCTTGCTGCCCTGGTTTTACCCGAATTTGAGAATTGCTTCTGTAATGGGTTATTTTGGTTGGGAATGCTTCGGAATTAGTTGTTGAGGTCTTCTGATGAATTGTAGCCCTGTTTCTTAGCTTTCGGATGGCTTTGGAATTACTGGTTTTGGGCTTGGGTAGCCTGATTTATGATGTTTACACCAGAATGCGATTTGTGAATCTGTTTTTACGGTTCTGGTATAGTAGATTGCATTTTTGACTTGGTTACACTCGAAACTGGGCTGAGTGGCCTTCTGTAATATTGTAGCCCTATCTATTAGCTTCGAAACGGTGTATCTTTCACCTCCATCCGATAATCGTAGTGCCATTGGTACCAAAACTGCAAAATGATGTCAAAAACTATTTTTTTTGGGTTAACACTTAACTCCATTTCCGGATTTTTCTGGTTTCCTCTAATGCTTATGTATGCTTATGGAGCCCTATTTTGGTAGTATGTGGAATTGGTTTATGACTTGTAATCGAGTCTTATTGTGCTTATTTGAATATTTTAGGTCTTGACTTTCATTTCCGGACTTTTCCCTAACTTGAATTGTACTTGTACTACTTGGAGCTTACGGAACGGCTATTGAATGAACTTATTTTGTGTGTGACTTTGGGACTGGATGAGAAAAATAATGAAGCCATAAATGGTTGGAAATAGGAAAATACAAAGGGCGTGCTGCCCAAATTTTCGCTCGAGGGCTAAGTTTCTATTTCAACTTGTATATTTTCGTTTGGAAAATACTATGCCCGTTTTCCATCTTAAAACATGATACCTTTTCCATTTGAACCTTCAAATGTTTATTTACTAATTCATACCAAAATATCGAGGTATGACCTAAGGTTTTCTCAGTCAAGACATGTAGGCCATAATACCTACTTGAATGTATATCGATTTTGAACCACACACACGATTCTGAAAAATAATATTTCTGAGCCTATCTAGTTGGATTCCGACTTGACTTTGATTCAAGTGTTTTCCATTGGAACTGTTATAACCCTTTGAGTTTGGTTTATGACACCCTAGTTATTTCCGTCCACAGATCCAAATGGTTGTTTTTCACTTTAAAGTCACATTTATCCGTTGTACTCGTAACTAGTCGAGTTCCTTAATTCCACTTACTTGTTTTGCTAGATGAATTGTAATATTCTTTCTCGTTGAATCATAGGTTTTCTCGGTGACCGAGGGTAAGATCCGATAGGACATTTTGGACGTTATTTAGCATAATTCGGTGAGTGTTCCTTGTTTGTTGTATTTTCTTGACTTCATGGCTTGTATTAGTGTTTGATAACGTGTTAAGTGCTTTTTATGATTTTCAAAACGGGTTTTCTAGGCGAGTGTGTATTTTATCGCACTCAGCCTAAATGATTGTGAACCTTTCAATGATTGAACGATTGAAATGTTACTTGTGCATGAATGTAAGCCTTTTGGCTGAACTGGCCACTGCCCCTTGTTACCGATCGACTCGAGCCAGAAGCGGACTCGGTCGGGCGATATGGTGACCTGGGTGAACGTTTGGTATACTCGAGTATTACCTTATAGGTTGGTGGAGGTTGGTGGAGCCTGGCCAATGTCCAGGAAAGGGTGAATGAAATGAACGAACGAACGAGGGTTTTATGTATGAACGAAAAATGCATTTTCAAATGAATGAAGGAAAGGGGAATGACAGGAGAACGAACGAACGAACGAACGAATGAGCGAACGAACGTATCCTTTTCATGTATGGTTTATTGTAAATGTTGTAACTGTTTCTTGACTTATCGTTTGATTTATGACTTGATTCTATGTTCGGAACCTCACTGAGCTTTTAGCTCATCCCTTTAGTTTTGTTTTCCTTAACAGGGGAAGGCGAGCAAGGGCGAGAGCTCTGTACCGACTAGCTGGGTCTAGTTTTGGTTTTATTTTGGTTCTCGCCCTAGTGCTTGGCACGGGCTGGTTGTATGGTGACTTGAGAACTTTTGTATTCTCGACGGTTGTACTTTTTTCTGAAATAGCAATGTATATAAGCTTTGTTTTAAGTTTTGGATCCTCGTTTTGCCCTTTCTTGTGGTTCTATTTCTGATTTGTGTGAGTGAACGACTGAGTCCCGGCGAGAGCTGGGCAGGCCGCCCGCCGAACCCTTTGGTTCGCCTTAGAGGGAGGTGGGGCTGTCACAGTTGGTATCAGAGCCTGCTTCGCGTGGTCTCTGCGCCGAGTGAGCCTGGACTAAGTGGTGCATGAGTATAAAGGACTTAGTGCTCATTTGAGCATAAGCTATGAATTGTGAATGCTATAGGCCTTAAATCTCTCTCATGGTATTTGAGGACCATAGATAGGTATGTCGGGTAGGAATTTCGATTGTAGATGGTTTACTCTTGGGACTGGCCAGCTCGAGATGTGAATTGTCTTATTTCGAATTCTCGTGCCCGAGTACTTTAGCGTTGAGGCGATGCTCAGTATTTGAGATTGGCATTTTGGGAAATGAACAGGCTTGGTCTGGCTAGAATGATTTCAAGAGTCCAATGGACATCTAGTGGGATAGAAAGTGACGTGAGAGACCGGACGGGGTTAACATGGTGTGGGGCAACGTATCCCTTTTCTTTTGATGCACCCATATATGGCTACTACATGACGTTAGCATGTGAATTCGTGTATATATTATCTGTCAAACTGGATATGTATGTGTGATATGTATTTGTGTATTTGATTATCTGCCTCCTTGATCTGGCGTGTTATGTGCGTATATGTTTACTTGTGTATTGGGTATGCTGGAATTGGTGCTTAGACAATTTACTGTGATTATTCACTAAAATTACCTTTTGGGGAAAAGAAAAGAAAAGCGAGAGGGAAAAACATATCTATGGACGGGAGACGTAGTCGTGGACCCTCAAGGCCGGGGAACTGAGCGGACCCCGGAATCAAGAGGAGAAAGGGAAACGTCAGCCGAGCAAGGGCAGGGATCAAGAGCTGCGACTGGAGACCAAATGGCAACGGCAATGCAACAGATGACGGATATCTTGGCAAGACTGGTGGATCAACAATGTCAAATACCCGTAAACCAAAATCGAAACCCTGAGATGGGCGAGGATAAGGCTCTTGAAAGGTTCCAAAAATTTGCTCTGCCAAAATTCCTTGGAGGGCCCGATCCGGACGTGGCTGAACAATGGATAGAAACCATGGTTAATATCTTCACAGCCCTAAACTACACTGAGCAAAGGCAAGTGAACTTTGCAGTATTTCAATTTGAGGGACCGGCCCGATCATGGTGGAACGTAATTAGAGCAAAGCGGGAAAGAGAACAGACCATCTGGATATGGGCAAACTTCATAAGAGAATTTAACGAGAAGTACCTTCCACCTTTAGTCCAAGAAAGGAGGGATGAGGAGTTTATTGGGTTACGCCAGGGAACGTTAAGTGTGGCCGAATATGAAACAAAATTTACAAGATTATCCAAGTTTGCTTCTGAACTGGTAGCCACTGAACGGCGCAGAGTAGGACGATTTATACAGGGACTGAATTTGGACATCCAAGAGGCGTTAGCCGCGGCGCAAGTGAATACCTTTACGGAGGCCCTTGAGAAGGCTCAACGAATCGAGAATGCAAAGGCACAAGTAAAAGCCTCCCAAACTCGGAAAAGAGGTGCAGTTGGTAGTGTGTTTGAAGAACCTCCTAGTGAATCAATAGCACCTTCTAAAATGCAGAAAGTGAACTTTTTGTCCTACCCGCCATGGACAGTAGGGGCGGGAAATGAAAGGTCTACCAAAGGAAGCCAAACCGGACAGGGGGAGACTTCTCCAGAAAGCCAAAAGATGGCTTCCTACTTGACTTGTAGCTATTGCGGAAAGGCCAATCATACTGAGAACGATTGTTGGCGGAAAGGGTGGAAGTGCTTGATTTGTGGGAGTGGTGAGCACCAAGTTAGCAACTGTCCGAGGAGACAGTCACGCGGAGGTAGTATTCCGCAACTGGAAGGAGCTAAAGCAAAACAAGCAAATGAAAGAGGGAACCGAACTAGTGGGCCAGCAAAAGTGTACGCGTTAGGCAACCAAACAGTTCCGGACTCGTCTGAGGCAAATGAAGGTAAAATTTCGAGGGCGAAATTTTTTTTAAGGGGGAGAGGGTGTGAGGACCCGAAAATTTACCGAATTTCTAGGCTTTATTTTATTTAATTTCACACTTTGATACCTTTTCTTTATTAGAAAATTCCCCAGATAATTTTTATGAGCAAAATATAGTTTTTAAATCATTTTTCTAGTATAAGTTAGTTCATGTGAAATTAAGAGTGTATATCGAATGTGGGACCCGCTAGTGCGAAATGTTCGGAAAAAATTCGGCCAATTAGGTTAAGTTTTGGATACCGGATTTATTTTACCAAGTGCTAAGAGATAATTAAAGGTTGTTATATGGATGAGAGTGGAGAGACAAAAGGATAGCCAAGCATTAATGAGAGTGACAAGTGTCACTTTGTGATTTGGTTAGACTTTGACCTTTGGACCAACTTTACCAATAAAACAAAATTGACCAAAAACATCTTCATTCTTCTAGCATCTTGGCCGATTTCTTGAGGAGGAAAAACAAGAAAAAGCCTTCAACTCCAACTCCATTTCTTGCTCAATCTTGTGAATCAACCGTTAAAATTTCAAATTCCTCCCCAAAAGTCACTTGTTTAGGAAGATTGAAGGTAGTGGTGGAGTGATTGGAGAAGCGAAAGGACTAAGCCATCACCTTTCTTGAGATTTCAAGGTATCATGTCTAGCAATCCTTTCTTTGTTCTTAATAATGTTTAATTAGTGACTTGTGTTAGTCATAGAGTTGGATTTGTGCAAGGTTTTGTGACTTTTGGTGAAGATTGGTGAATTTTCATAATTATTCATGATTTTTCTGTTTTAATATGATTCATATGTTGTGGTCATGGATGATGATTTTATATGATCTAAAATGAAGCTAGAGGATGTAAACTGTGGTTAATTGCGGAAAATTTCCGCATTGTACGGAAATTTAAGAAGTTAGGGTTCCAATTTTCACCATTCTGCCTGGCACTGTTGTACCTAGTTAGAGGCCAAATTCGCCTTGGGTTAAAACATTAAAGTTATAGGGAATGATATTTTAGAGACGCCTGCAAAATTTCAGGTCAATCGGAGCAACGTAACTTGAGAAAAGATGGAATTACCCTTGCTGCCCTGGTTTTACCCGAATTTGAGAATTGCTTCTGTAATGGGTTATTTTGGTTGGGAATGCTTCGAAATTAGTTGTTGAGGTCTTCTGATGAATTGTAGCCCTGTTTCTAACCTTTCGGATGGCTTTGGAATTACTGGATTTGGGCTTAGGTAGCCTGATTTATGATGTTTGCACCAGAATGCGATTTGTGAATCTGTTTTTGCGGTTCTGGTGTAGTAGATTGCATTTTTTACCTGGTTACACTCGAAACTGGGCTGAGTGACCTTCTGTAATATTGTAACCCTATCTCTTAGATTCGAAACGGTGTATCTTTCACCTCCATCCGATAATCGTAGTGCCATTGGTACCAAAACTGCAAAATGATGTCAAAAACTATTTTTTTTTGGTTAACACTTAACTCCATTTCCGGATTTTTCTGGTTTCCTCTAATGCTTATGTATGCTTATGGAGCCCTATTTTGGTAGTATGTGGAATTGGTTTATGACTTGTAATCGAGTCTTATTGTGCTTATTTGAATATTTTAGGCCTTGACTTTCATTTCCGGACTTTTCCCTAGCTTGAATTGTACTTGTACTACTTGGAGCTTACGGAACGGCTATTGAATGAACTTATTTTGTGTGTGACTATGGGACTGGATGAGAAAAATAATGAAGCCGTAAATGGCTGGAAATAGGAAAATACAAAGGGCGTGCTACCCAAATTTTCGCTCGAGGGCTAAGTTTCTATTTCAACTTGTATATTTTCGTTTGGCAAATACTATGCCCGTTTTCCATCTTAAAACATGATACCTTTTCCATTTGAACCTTCAAATGTTTATTTACTACTTCATACCAAAATATCGAGGTATGACCTAAGGTTTTCTCAGTCAAGACATGTAGGCCATAATACCTACTTGAATGTATATCGATTTTGAACCACACACACAATTCTGAAAAATAATATTTCTGAGCCTATCTAGTTGGATTCCGACTTGACTTTAATTCAAGTGTTTTCCATTGGAACTGTTATAACCCTTTGAGTTTGGTTTATGACACCCTAGTTATTTCCGTCCACAGATCCAAATGGTTGTTTTTCACTTTAAAGTCACCTTTATCCGTTGTACTCGTAACTAGTCGAGTTCCTTGATTCCACTTACTTGTTTTGCTAGATGAATTGTAATATTCTTTCTCGTTGAATCATAGGTTTTCTCGGTGACCGAGGGTAAGATCCGATAGGACATTTTGGACGTCATTTAGCATAATTCGGTGAGTGTTCCTTGTTTGTTGTATTTTCTTGACTTCATGGCTTGTATTAGTGTTTGATAACATGTTAAGTGCTTTTGATGATTTTCAAAACGAGTTTTCTAGGCGAGTGTGTATTTTATCGCACTCAGCCTAAATGATTGTGAACTTTTCAATGATTGAACGATTGAAATGTTACTTGTGCATGAATGTAAGCCTTTTGGCTGAACTGGCCACTGCCCCTTGTTACCGATCGACTCGAGCCAGAAGCGGATTCGGTCGGTTGATATGGTGACCTGGGTGAACGTTTGGTATACTCGAGTATTACCTTATAGGTTGGTGGAGGTTGGTGGAGCCTGGCCAATGTCCAGGAAAGGGTGAATGAAATGAACGAACGAACGAACAAACGAGGGTTTTATGTATGAACGAAAAATGCATTTTCAAATGAATGAAGGAAAGGGAAATGACAGGAGAACGAACGAACGAACGTATCCTTTTCATGTATGGTTTATTGTAAATGTTGTAACTGTTTATTGACTTATCGTTTGATTTATGACTTGATTCTATGTTCAGAACCTCACTGAGCTTTTTGCTCATCCCTTTAGTTTTGTTTTCCTTAACAGGGGAAGGCGAGCAAGGGCGAGAGCTCTGTACCGACTGGCTGGGTCTAGTTTTGGTTTTATTTTGGTTCTCGCCCTAGTGCTTGGCACGGGCTGGTTGTATGGTGACTTGAGAACTTTTGTATTCTCGACGGTTGTACTTTTTTCTGAGATAGCAATGTATATAAGCTTTGTTTTAAGTTTTGGATCCTCGTTTTGCCCTTTCTTGTGGTTCTATTTCTGATTTGTGTGAGCGAACGACTGAGTCCCGGCGAGAGCTGGGCAGGCCGCCCGCCGAACCCTTTGGTTCGCCTTAGGGGGAGGTGGGGCTGTCACAGTTGGTTTCAGAGCCTGCTTCGCGTGGTCTCTGCGCCGAGTGAGCCTGGACTAAGTGGTGCATGAGTATAAAGGACTTAGTGCTCATTTGAGCATAAGCTATGAATTGTGAATGTTATAGGCCTTAAATCTCTCTCATGGTATTTGAGGACCATAGATAGGTATGTCGGGTAGGAATTTCGATTGTAGATGGTTTACTCTTGGGACTGGCCAGCTCGAGATGTGAATTGTCTTATTTCGAATTCTCGTGCCCGAGTACTTTAGCGTTGAGGCGATGCTTAGTATTTGAGATTCGCATTTTGGGAAATGAACAGGCTTGGTCTGGCTAGAATGATTTCAAGAGTCCAATGGACATCTAGTGGGATAGAAAGTGACGTGAGAGACCGGACGGGGTTAACATGGTGTGGGGCAACGTATCCCTTTTCTTTTGATGCACCCATATATGGCTACTACATGACGTTAGCATGTGAATTCGTGTATATATTATCTGTCAAACTGGATATGTATGTGTGATATGTATTTGTGTATTTGATTATCTGCCTCCTTGATCTGGCGTGTTATGTGCGTATATGTTTACTTGTGTATTGGGTATGCTGGAATTGGTGCTTAGACAATTTACTGTGATTATTCACTAAAATTACCTTTTGGGGAAAAGAAAAGAAAAGCGAGAGGGAAAAACATATCTATGGACGGGAGACGTAGTCGTGGACGTGGTCGAGGCCGGGGAACTGAGCGGACCCCGGAATCAAGAGGAGAAAGGGAAACGTCAGCCGAGCAAGGGCAGGGATCAAGAGCTGCGACTGGAGACCAAATGGTAACGGCAATGCAACAGAGGACAGATATCTTGGCAAGACTGGTGGATCAACAAGGCCAAATACCCGTAAACCAAAATCGAAACCCTGAGATAGGCGAGGATAAGGCTCTTGAAAGGTTCCAAAAATTTGCTCCGCCAAAATTCCTTGGAGGGCCCGATCCGGACGTGGCTGAACAATGGATAGAAACCATGGTTAATATCTTCACAGCCCTAAACTACACTGAGCAAAGGCAAGTGAACTTTGCAGTATTTCAATTTGAGGGACCGGCCCGATCATGGTGGAACGTAATTAGAGCAAAGTGGGAAAGAGAACAGACCATCTGGATATGGGCAAACTTCATAAGAGAATTTAACTAGAAGTACCTTCCACCTTTAGTCCAAGAAAGGAGGGAGGAGGAGTTTATTGGGTTACGCCAGGGAACGTTAAGTGTGGCCGAATATGAAACAAAATTTACAAGATTATCCAAGTTTGCATCTGAACTGGTAGCCGCTGAACGGCGCAGAGTAAGACGGTTTATACAGGGACTGAATTTGGACATCCAAGTGGCGTTAGCCGCGGCGCAAGTGAATACCTTTACGGAGGCCCTTGAGAAGGCTCAACGAATCGAGAATGCAAAGGCACAAGTAAAAGCCTCCCAAACTCGGAAAAGAGGTGCAGTTGGTAGTGTGATTGAAGAACCTCCTAGTGAATCAATAGCACCTTCTAAAATGCAGAAAGTGAACTTTTTGTCCTACCCGCCATGGACAGTAGGGGCGGGAAATGAAAGGTCTACCAAAGGAAGCCAAACCGGACAGGGGGAGACTTCTCCAGAAAGCCAAAAGATGGCTTCCTACTTGACTTGTAGCTATTGCGGAAAGGCCAATCATACTAAGAACGATTGTTGGTGGAAAGGGCGGAAGTGCTTGATTTGTGGGAGTGGTGAGCACCAAGTTAGCAACTGTCCGAGGAGACAGTCACGCGGAGGTAGTATTCCGCAACTGGAAGGAGCTAAAGCAAAACAAGCAAATGAAAGAGGGAACCGAACTAGTGGGCCAGCAAAAGTGTACGCGTTAGGCAACCAAACAGTTCTGGACTCGTTTGAGGCAAATGAATGTAAAATTTCGTGGGCGAAATTTTTTTAAAGGGGGAGAGGGTGTGAGGACCCGAAAATTTACCGAATTTCTAGGCTTTATTTTATTTAATTTCACACTTTGATACCTTTTCTTTATTAGAAAATTCCCCAGATAATTTTTATGAGCAAAATATAGTTTTTACATCATTTTTCTAGTATAAGTTAGTTCATGTGAAATTAAGAGTGTATATCGAATGTGGGACCCGCTAGTGCGAAATGTTCGGAAAAAATTCGGCCAATTAGGTTAAGTTTTGGATACCGGATTTATTTTACCAAGTGCTAAGAGATAATTAAAGGTTGTTATATGGATGAGAGTGGAGAGACAAAAGGATAGCCAAGCATTAATGAGAGTGACAAGTGTCACTTTGTGATTTGGTTAGACTTTGACCTTTGGACCAACTTTACCAATAAATCAAAATTGACCAAAAACATCTTCATTCTTCTAGCATCTTGGCCGAATTCTTGAGGAGGAAAAACAAGAAGAAAGCCTTCAACTCCAACTCCATTTCTTGCTCAATCTTGTGAATCAACCGTTAAAATTTCAAATTCCTCCATAAAAGTCACTTGTTTAGGAAGATTGAAGGTAGTGGTGGAGTGATTGGAGAAGGGAAAGGACTAAACCATCACCTTTCTTGAGATTTCAAGGTATCATGTCTAGCAATCCTTTCTTTGTTCTTAATAATGTTTAATTAGCGACTTGTGTTAGTCATAGAGTTGGATTTGTGCAAGGTTTTGTGACTTTTGGTGAAGATTGGTGAATTTTCAAAATTATTCATGATTTTTCTGTTTTAATATGATTCATATGTTGTGGCCATGGATGATGACTGTATATGATCTAAAATGAAGCTAGAGGATGTAAATTGTGGTTAATTGCGGAAAATTTCCGCATTGTACGGAAATTTAAGAAGTTAGGGTTCCAATTTTCACCATTCTCCCGGCACTGTTTCACCTAGTTAGAGGCCGAATTCACCTTGGATTAAAACATGAAAGTTATAGGGAATAATATTTTAGAGACGTCTACAAAATTTCAGGTCAATCGGAGCAACGTAACTTGAGAAAAGATGGAATTACCCTTGCTGCCCTGGTTTTACCGGAATTTGAGAATTGCTTCTGTAATGGGTTAGTTTGGTTGCGAATGCTTCGGAATTAGTTGTTGAGGTCTTCTGATGAATTGTAGCCCTGTTTCTTAGCTTTCGGATGGCTTTGGAATTACTGTATTTGGGCTTGGGTAGCCTGATTTATGATGTTTGCACCAGAATGCGATTTGTGAATCTGTTTTTGCGGTTCTGGTATAGTAGATTGCATTTTTGACCTAGTTACACTCGAAACTGGGCTGAGTGACCTTCTTTAATATTGTAGCCCTATCTCTTAGCTTCGAAACGGTGTATCTTTCACCTCCATCCGATAATCGTAGTACCATTGGTACCAAAACTGCAAAATGATGTCAAAAACTATTTTTTTTGGGTTAACACTTAACTCCATTTCCGGATTTTTCTGGTTTCCTCTAATGCTTATGTATGCTTATGGACCCCTATTTTGGTAGTATGTTGAATTGGTTTATGACTTGTAATCGAGTCTTATTGTGCTTATTTGAATATTTTAGGTCTTGACTTTCATTTCCGGACTTTTCCCTAACTTGAATTGTAGTTGCACTACTTGGAGCTTACGGAACGGCTATTGAATGAACTTATTTTGTGTGTGACTTTGGGACTGGATGAGAAAAATAATGAAGCCATAAATGGCTGGAAATAGGAAAATACAAAGGGCGTGCTGCCCAAATTTTCGCTCGAGGGCTAAGTTTCTATTTCAACTTGTATATTTTCGTTTGGAAAATACTATGCCCGTTTTCCATCTTAAAACATGATACCTTTTCCATTTGAACCTTCAAATGTTTATTTACTACTTCATACCAAAATATCGAGGTATGACCTAAGGTTTTCTCAGTCAAGACATGTAGGCCATAATACCTACTTGAATGTATATCGATTTTGAACCACACACACGATTCTGAAAAATAATATTTCTGAGCCTATCTAGTTGGATTCCGACTTGACTTTGATTCAAGTGTTTTCCATTGGAACTGTTATAACCCTTTGAGTTTGGTTTATGACACCCTAGTTATTTCCGTCCACAGATCCAAATGGTTGTTTTTCACTTTAAAGTCACCTTTATCCGTTGTACTCGTAACTAGTCGAGTTCCTTGATTCCACTTACTTGTTTTGCTAGATGAATTGTAATATTCTTTCTCGTTGAATCATAGGTTTTCTCGGTGACCGAGGGTAAGATCCGATAGGACATTTTGGACGTTATTTAGCATAATTCGGTGAGTGTTCCTTGTTTGTTGTATTTTCTTGACTTCATGGCTTGTATTAGTGTTTGATAACGTGTTAAGTGCTTTTGATGATTTTCAAAACGAGTTTTCTAGGCGAGTGTGAATCATAGGTTTTTTTTTTTGGCAGCGGAAACAAGGAAAACTAAGACAAAACTACGGATATAACGGAAGATACCTCCACCAAAGCTCTGAAGCCAACTGATACGTTCCTCGATCAACACGTTTCGAGACACGTAGCACGTTTGCCCAAGGATCTAGCGAGGATGTCCAACGCTTGGAATTGCGGGATCTAGAACCAAACGGACGACACGATTTGATTCAAGACGGTAGACGACACTCCGATGAAGGTGAATACTCCAGGGGAATAGGTCGGTAGAACAATCTAGGACAGGACGCAAGACTGCTCAAAACCCTTGCCAAAGCAAGTAA
Organism: Coffea arabica; assembly: GCF_036785885.1. Classification (NCBI taxonomy): domain Eukaryota; kingdom Viridiplantae; phylum Streptophyta; class Magnoliopsida; order Gentianales; family Rubiaceae; genus Coffea; species Coffea arabica. The sequence goes on from NC_092321.1 coordinate 39,594,500, forward strand.
AGGGGTCGAATCTCTCTCTCAAGAAGAATCGAAAATATGCAAAACTTTATTGATAAAACGTCTCCCTTTATGCTTACAAAGGAAGCCTTTATATAGGCAAAACTAACGAAACCCTAATATCGCAAGGCTAGAGGGTCGGCCACTCTTTGGACAAGGTGGGCCGACCCATGGACTCAATAAAAAGGGCCTAGTGGTTCGGCCATCCTTAGACAAAGGTGGGCCGAATCCATGGCTAACAAAAGGACTAATCTAAACTTAAGACTCCTAACACTAAGGCTTATGGCCCTATTCGGCCAACTCACTTGGAGGCCCACTTGACTCTTCATGGCTTGGATCATGGTGTAGATAACTTGACTCTTCATGGGCTTGGATCATGGTGTAGATAACTTGATTGTCTCCTTCCAAGCCTTCAATATCTCTATGAAAGCCTTGAGTCAGGGCCGCCATCCATCTCGCTATCCATGCACACATCATGACGTTAGCATGTGAATTCGTGTATATATTATCTGTCAAACTGGATATGTATGTGTGATATGTATTTGTGTATTTGATTATCTGCCTCCTTGATCTGGCGTGTTATGTGCGTATATGTTTACTGTGTATTTGGTATGCTGGAAAAATAACAGCGAGACCCCCGTACGGCTCAGCGAGGGTACTTAACTGCGGCTCAGCCCGCCGTTTGGAGCTTGAACATTTGCATCTTCAATTGTAAGCAGCATTTTAGTAGTTGTGCAAGGATATTCCAACTCAATTCCTTCAATGACCGGTTTCTCTTGGGTTTGGACGGCACGTACCAAGGCTTGAAGGGACTCCTTGAATCTCTTGGCTCGTGCTCGTGTCACTGGGCCTTGGGGCACCTTCACAGGGTCTACTTGTACACTTTGGGCCTCGTGCTCAACCGCATCATGCCCCTCCTCTTGAAAAGGATTTGCCCTCAAATCGTACTCGTCCCCTGCAATAAATGGACTTAGATCAGCAACATTGAATGTAGCACTAACAGTATACTCACCAGGCAGATCTAAGCGGTATGCATTGTCGTTGATGCGCTCAATAACTTGAAAAGGCCCATCTCCTCTTGGTGACAGCTTGCTTTGCCGTTGTTTTGGAAACCTCTCCTTGCGCAAATGTAACCAGACCCAATCACCTGGTTCAAAGACAAGCTTGCGCCTGTGCTTATTAGCTTGTTGGACATATTGGGCCGTCCTCCTCTCGATGTTGGTACGAACCTTGTCGTGTAATGATCTCACGAACTCAGCTTTCTTCTTGCCATCTAAGTTCATATGCTCAGAAGAAGGTAATGGCAACAAATCTAAGGGAGTTAAGGGGTTCAAACCATACACAACTTCAAAAGGCGAGAATTGTGTAGCACTATGCACAACCCTATTGTATGCAAACTCAACATGAGGTAGACACTCCTCCCATGACTTGATATTTTTCTTTATGATTGCACGTAGGAGTGTGGATAAAGTCCTATTGACTACCTCAGTTTGTCCGTCCGTTTGAGGATGACTAGAGGTAGAGAACAACAGTTTGGTTCCCAACCGACCCCATAAAGATTTCCAGAAATAGCTCAAAAACTTGACATCTCTATCGGATACTATTGTCCTAGGTATGCCATGCAAACGAACAACCTCTTTAAAGAATAAATCAGCAATGTGTAAAGCATCATCCGTCTTATGACATGCAATAAAGTGAGCCATTTTGGAGAACCTATCTACCACAACAAATATAGAGTCATGGCCACGCTTTGAACGAGGTAAACCAAGCACGAAATCCATGGAGATGTCAACCCAAGGTTGGTGAGGTATGGGTAAAGGAGTATACAAACCGTTTGGGTTGACCCGAGACTTAGCTTTGTGGCACACACCACATCTTTCAACAATCCTCTCCACGTCCTTGCGCATGCGAGGCCAATGGAAGTGTTCCTGCAATACAGCTAATGTCTTGGTGACACCAAAGTGTCCCATTAGTCCACCACTATGTGACTCCTGAATAAGTAAGTCACGTATGGACCCTCGAGGAATGCACAGCTTGGTAAGATAAAATAAGAACCCATCATGTACAAAGAACTTTTCAAAGTCAGATTTTCCCCAATTCGCATAAGCGTTGGCAAAATCCAAGTCATCCTTATACAACTCCTTCATGAGTTCAAAGCCTAGGAGTTTAGCATCTAAGGCAGTGAGCAAAATGTGTCTCCGAGATAAAGCGTCAGCTACTACATTAGACTTACCTGTTTTGTATTTGATGACGTATGGAAAAGACTCGATGAAGGCTACCCATCGGGCATGCCGTTTGCTCAGCTTTTGTTGTCCTTTTAGGTGCTTGAGAGACTCATGGTCAGTTTTGATGACGAATTCCCGGGCACGTAGGTAGTGTTGCCATGTCTCCAAAGCACGTACGAGGGCAAACATCTCCTTGTCATAAGTTGAATAGTTGAGGACCGCGCCATTTAATTTCTCACTAAAGTAGGCAATCGGTCTCCCTCCTTGCATGAGTACGGCTCCTACTCCTACACCTGATGCATCACATTCCACTTCAAAAGTGAGATCAAAGTTAGGTATTGCAAGGAGTGGTGCATGTGTGAGTTTGTGTTTCAGCAATTGGAAAGCCTTATCTTGGGCTTCCCCCCAAAAGAACTTCTCGTTCTTCTTTATGACCGCGGTAAGAGGTGCAGCAATGGTGCTAAAATCCTTCACAAAGCGACGGTAGAAGCTTGCTAGTCCATGAAAGCTGCGCACATCACTTACAGAGGTAGGTGTTGGCCACTCTTGGATGGACTTAATCTTCTCTTCATCTACATGAATGCCCTGCGCACTTACAACATATCCTAGAAACACAACACGATCAGTGCAAAATGTGCACTTCTTAAGGTTGGCATATAGCCTTTCCCTTCGAAGTACTGCAAAGATGGCTTTGAGGTGCTCAAAGTGTTCCTCTAAGCTTCTACTATAAATCAGAATATCATCAAAGTAAACCACTACAAATTTCCCAAGAAAAGGTCTCAAAACATGGTTCATCAAACGCATGAAGGTACTAGGTGCATTAGTTAAGCCAAATGGCATTACTAACCACTCATATAGACCATGTTTAGTTTTGAAAGCGGTTTTCCACTCATCTCCCTCTTTCATTCTTATTTGGTGGTAACCACTTTTCAAATCAATTTTAGTGAATATAATGGCACCATGCAATTCATCTAACATATCATCTAACCTAGGGATAGGGTGACGATATTTTACCGTGATTGCATTGACTGCTCGACAGTCGGTGCACATTCTCCACGCTCCATCTTTCTTTGGCACGAGAATCACTGGTACAGCGCATGGACTTAGACTTTCTCTAGCCCAACCTTTCCTTAGCAATTCCTCCACTTGCCTTTGCAATTCCTTTGTTTCCTCAGGACCCATTCTATAGGCTGGTTTGTTAGGCAATGGTGCTCCAGGAATGAGATCGATTTGGTGCTCGATTCCCCTTAGCGGTGGTAGTCCATCAGGTACATCCTCAGGAAATATGTCCTCAAATTCCTGCAAGAGATGTAACATAGTAGAAGGCAAGGAGTCAGTAGGTATGGATGAATTGACCAACTCTTCTTTGCACACAAGCATAAGTAAGAGTTGGTTGGAAGACAAAGCTCGCCTTACATCTTTGGCTTTTGCTAGCAAGCTTAGCTTCCCCTTATTTTCTTCTCTCATAGCCGACCCACTTGTTGCCTTTTTCTTCCCTAGGGGTTCGGCCCTACTCTCTCCTTTTTCTTCCTCACTTTTCTCTCGCTTTTTCCTCTCAAGTTCTAGCTCATACTCCTTTTGGAGCCTCATTTGATCTTCATACACTTGTTTTGGGGTGAGAGGTACAAGTGTCACCTTTCTATTGCAATGAGTAAAGACATATTTATTAGCTCTTCCCTTGAATTCGACATCGCGATCATATTGCCAAGGCCGGCCAAGAATTAGGTGACTTGCTTGCATTGGCACGACATCACAAGTAACCTCGTCTTCATACTTGCCAATTCGGAATGACACTTTTACTTGTCTAAACACACGGACTTCTCCTTCATTGTTCAGCCATTGAAGGCGATAAGGTCTTGGATGTTTGATAACTTGGAGCCCTAGCATTTCTACCATGAGCAGACTAGCGACATTGGCACAGCTCCCACTATCAATAACAACACTACACACCTTATCCTTGATATGACACCTTGTGTAGAAAAGGTTGTCCCGTTGTACCTCCATTTCCTCCTCTTTGGCGCGGGTAGTGAGGACCTTTCGAACCACTAGGCATCCAATCTCCTCATGCGTAGGTATCTCCTCACTTGATTCATTCTCTTCCTCTTCTAGAGGCGGTATCCCCTCGTACTCCTCTTCCTCATCTGATACAATTTCCCCATTTGGCAACATCAGCATGGTCCTTTGGCTGGGGCATTGAGAAGCGATATGGCCAAATCCTTGACACTTAAAACACTTGGTGTCTCGACCACGCGGTTTGGTAGCTGCATTATTAGCCTTAAAGTCAGGCTTGGGCGCTGCCTTGGAAGGGAGGTTATTCGGCCTTGGAGGGTAAGAAGGAGCTGCGGCTTTCTCCTCCCTTTTTGGTTGAGAAGTACGCCAATTTCCAGCTTGATAAGTAGTGCTTTGTCGCACAGTACCCCTCCTCTTGAGGCGCCGTTCAATTGTAACCGCCTTCTCGAGCATTTCATTCATGTCGAGGTAGTGTTGGAGTTCCACTACTTCGGCAATCTCGGGCCTCAATCCATGTAGAAAACGAGCCATAGTGGCCTCTCCATCTTCACGCAAATCCGCCTTCATGATGGCCATTTCCATCTCCTTATAATAATCCTCAACTGACATGGACCCTTGGTTGAGAGCTTGCAGCCGACGGTGTAGATCTCGACTATAGTAGCTCGGAACGAACCTTTTTCTCATCAGACTCCTCATTTCCTCCCAAGTTTCCACAGGTCTCTCACGATTTCTCCTTCGGCTTAGCCTAAGTTGGTCCCACCAAATGGAGGCGTAGTCAGTGAATTCTACGGCTGCTAGTTTCACCTTTTGCTCCTCCGTATAGGTGTGGCATTCATAGACTAACTCAATTTTCCGTTCCCACTCCAAGTACGCCTCGGGGTCCGACTTGCCTTGGAATGAGGGAATCTTGAGTTTGACACCTTTAATGGTGTCATCTCCTCGACGTTGGAACCTTTGATCATTTTGGTACCTTCCCTCAAACGCTTCCTCTTCATCGTTTGAGTATGCAGATTCTTTGCCCTTACTCGGGGTAGGTGGAGGTCTCGAGTTCTCCAACTGATCAATTCGATCATGCAATGGTTCAATTTCATTCTTAAGCAATCGCTTGAACTCCCCCATCATGGCTTCCAACTGTAGTTTGATGTCCATGGTTTGGCTACCCACTCCACTAGACATATTTAGTTCACCTGCAAAACAAATAAACAAAAACGAGTTCCTTGCTCTCTTTTTTTTTTTTTTTTTTTTAAATACGATGTATAGGTCACTCACACTCGTATTTCACTCAAGTGTATCACTCTCTAATAATCTTACCAAGCAATTCCTTGGCTTGCTAGTTGCTCGAGTTGAACAAACTAGGCGTCACCGCAGTGTACGTTCTTGACTAGTCAACAAGTGACACACAAGCTAGTAGCAATAAATGGAGGTGAATGACTGAAGACCTAGACACGACTCAAGACTCAAAATATAGCTGGACAATAACTAACGACTCAAAAGAAAGTAAGACAATTAACTTGAATGCTGAAATTTTGAAAATCCTAGAAAACTCTACCCGAAACCCAAATTTCTGGAATGTGTTGAGCTGCTGGTCCGTGGTCTTTTTGGTCCGTGATATGATTTGGACACTTGGGGTTGCCAAGATTGGAAACCTTGGAGTTTGGTCAGATTTGGGAGTCCCAAGTGGTCCAAATTCGAAATTTTGGGGCTGGTCAGATTTGGAAGTCAGATTTTGCACCAAATTTGGTAAACTTGTAGGCTGTCAAGAATTGGATGTTGTTCAGATTTGGAAGTCCAAGTTTGAATCAGATTTGGTGGCTTGAAGGCTGACCAAGACTAGGGCTGTTCAGATTTGAAAGTCCAAGTTTGAATCAGATTTGGTAAAACTTGAAGGCTGGTCAAGAATTGGAAACTAGAGCCGACTTTCTTGAAAAATTTTTTTTTGACCTTTGAATCAGATTTGGTAAAACTTGAAGGCTGGTCAAGAATTGGAAACTAGAGCCGTCTTTCTTGAATTTTTTTTTGACTTCTGTTGGGGTGTTTTCACACAATAGCCAGCTAGTTTAGACCACAATTTCACAGCAATTAACGTAAACAACTTGGACAGATTTGGTTTCAGGATCAAAGTTCCATGAAAACAAGAACACGGTTGAAGGTTTATTTCAGGTTTCAAGACTGCGAAGATTAACCTCTTTGATCCAAGAAGCTCAAGACTTCCCCAATAAGGTTTTGATGTTCGAGTTTTGCAAAGCAACAACACAAAGGTTCAAGAAACAAGTGCAAACAGATTCGGCAACCCAGCAATTAATTCCAGCAACGACTCAAGGGAATGACAATAAGGTATGCAACACAAGAGATTTTTTTTTTCTGGATTTAAACAGAACATAAACACAAGACAAAACTGGACAGAAAATTTCGGACAACAACTAAACAACAAAGACAGATTTCTGACAAGGAAACAACCAAGACAGATTTCTGACAAGGAAACAACAAAGACAGATTTCGGACTTGACAAACCCGAGCACTTGAGCTACGAATTAGAAGACTAAAATAGATCTAAAAACGATAAAAAAGGATATTCGTGATACCTCTAACTAGCTCTGATGCCAGCTGATGCGAGACGCGGAAGCTACTTCGGATCTAGAGGAACACGATGAAGATTTGATGGAGTTGAACCCGAACTTGGACCACTCAAGAACAGATTTAACGGTAGAGGACGCCACAATCAAGTATGTGTGCTTGATTGATAAGTCAAGAACAGCCTAGGATCGACTCTAGGATGTTCAACTTAGCTTTCACAAGCTAAGGGAATTTGCCACAAGGGATGGACGAAATTCTGGAAATTTTATTCAATACTCTCAAAAACTGAATGTAACATGCGGCTTGAGGCTATTAATAGCCGTGACTAAGACCTAATAAACTGGAAAAATAACAGCGAGACCCCCGTACGGCTCAGCGAGGGTACTTAACTGCGGCTCAGCCCGCCGTTTGGAGCTTGAACATTTGCATCTTCAATTGTAAGCAGCATTTTAGTAGTTGTGCAAGGATATTCCAACTCAATTCCTTCAATGACCGGTTTCTCTTGGGTTTGGACGGCACGTACCAAGGCTTGAAGGGACTCCTTGAATCTCTTGGCTCGTGCTCGTGTCACTGGGCCTTGGGGCACCTTCACAGGGTCTACTTGTACACTTTGGGCCTCGTGCTCAACCGCATCAACTCGGATCTTGATTGACACCCTTGCGGGCATCACCCAACATAAGCGGCAAGAATGAAGTGAAATTCACCCCATACGAATCACATGCATTCGCGTAACACGCAGTTGGAACAAGCATGAAATCAGGCTGCAACTCTTTAGTCGTAGTTGGAAAATTTTGGATAGCTTTACAATACTTCTCGTCAAAATAATGGGCTCGAATGACTCCTCCCATGGCGCGGACAGGTTTGAATGGAGATTGTTCCATGGATTGATACCAAAGAGATTTAGCTCCTAGGAGACAAACTCCATGGAAACTCGCAAAGTGTCCAAGTGACTTCGGAATGGAACATGCCATGACCAACTCTACTTGACTTTGTTTAATCTGCACAAAAGAAGAGGTACTAAACACAACACATGTTAGCTTGTTAGCAAACAAAACGTCCACACTTTCAACTTTTGCGAATATGGCCAACTCCTCCTCTTTACTCAGCAATAAGGCCAAATTATTCTTGCCTTTTCCCATTTCATTCTTCTTGGACATTTGTTCATTTATTGCACTTGAGTTCGGATTTTTATTGGCTAGCTCTTGTTCATGGCTCGGTGGCAACTCATTCGTACATGGCTCTTCAATCAACGAGGGACTAGACTGAATTTTCCCCTTATCACCACCAGTTGGCACATGGGTAAGTTGATCCAAGTGTGAATCCAACACTTGGCTAAGTCTTTCCATCATATCATCAATCAATGCTTCAGTCCGACTCCAGAATTTATCCTTTGATTCACGAAGCTTTGCCTCAATTCGAGAGTTCGCGAACGCCTTGCCTTGATTGTCAAGGCACTTCGTAGATGAATCTTGTTTGCTTGAGGTTGATCTCAATTTAGATGTTCGGTACAAACTTCTTTGCTCCTTCTCATACTCATCACAATCTCGTTTATACCTTTCATATACACACGAAGCACGGTAACGTTCCATCTCCTCCCGGAGTGAGCGAAACTCACGTTGTGAACTAGATTCCATGGAACTGTGCTTGGGAGTAGGCCGCTTGGAACCCCTCCTCTTGAGAGGCTCATTCTCCAAGAATTCTGGGTTGTATGAGTAAGAGGCAACTCCCCTTGGCATGATTACGTGACCTGCAAAAATGGTTAGCAAAGAAAAGGAGATTCCTCACGACACACAAGCTCACGTGTATGTACTCATCACTCGTGTATCACTCAAAGCACTCAAATAAGCTTACCAAAATTCCTTTACTTGTCGGATTGGGTAGTTGAGAAATGCCGCACAAGTCCAATAAACGTCACCGACTTTTCCCTCAAGAGTAATCACGGAGATGTAGGAGAAAGTGTAGGGAAGTGTTCCTAAAAACTAGGAGAAAATATAGGAGAAAGTGTAGGAGAGTGTTCCTAAAATCTAGGAAGAGAATATAGGAGAGTTTCCTAAAGTGGATGAGAGAATATAGGAGAGTTTCCTAAAGTGGATGAGAGAATATAGGAAAGGTCCTAAAAATGGATGAGAGAATTTTAGGTGAGTTTCCTAAAAATGGATGAGAGAATTTAGGAAAGTTTCCAAAAAAATGGATGAAAGAGTTTAGGAAAATTTCCTAAAAATGGATGAGAGAGTTTGGGAAAGTTTCCAAAAAAAATGGATGAGAGAATTTAGGAAAGTTTCCAAAAAAATGGATGAAAGAGTTTAGGAAAATTTCCTAAAAATGGATGAGAGAATATATGAAAGTTTCCTAGAATGGATGAGAGAATATAGGAAAGTTTCCTAAAATGGATGAGAGATTATAGGAGAGTTTCCTAAAATGGATGAGAGATTATAGGAGAGTTTCCTAAAATGGATGAGAGAATATAGGAAAGTTTCCTAGAATGGATGAGAGAATATAGGAAAGTTTCCTAAAATGGATGAGAGATTATAGAAGAGTTTTCTAAAATGGATGAGAGAATATATACAAGTTTCCTAAAATGGATGAGAGAATGTAGGAGAGTGTTCCTAAAATATAGGAGAGAATGTAGGAGAGTGCCCCAAAATATAGGAGAGTGTCCAAGTGAAAACAAAGAAACCCTAGCGCAAATGAAACCCTAGCCGCAAGTAGACACCCTAGCCGCAAGTAGAAAACCCTAGCCGCAAGGAAAACCCTAGCAAGAGAAGGAAACCCTAGCAAGATAAGGAAACCCTAGCAGCCGTCACGTTATTGTTCTTGCTGCCCAAGCGACAACCAATTAACGAGACAGATTTGGGAGCAACGTTGAAACACCAACAAACCAGAATTTTTTTTGATGCACAAACGACTCAAACGCAAGAAACAAGTTGTGGACAGAAATTATCAACAAACTAGACACAACACAAAGGAGATAACACACCAACAGATTTTTGTGTTCGGATGAACAGTAACGTGAACAGTAGCGGTGAACAGTTCGGATGAACAGTTCGGATGAACAGTGACGTTTTTTTTTTTTTTTTTTGGCAGCGGAAACAAGGAAAACTAAGACAAAACTACGGATATAACGGAAGATACCTCCACCAAAGCTCTGAAGCCAACTGATACGTTCCTCGATCAACACGTTTCGAGACACGTAGCACGTTTGCCCAAGGATCTAGCGAGGATGTCCAACGCTTGGAATTGCGGGATCTAGAACCAAACGGACGACACGATTTGATTCAAGACGGTAGACGACACTCCGATGAAGGTGAATACTCCAGGGGAATAGGTCGGTAGAACAATCTAGGACAGGACGCAAGACTGCTCAAAACCCTTGCCAAAGCAAGTAAAGGGGTCGAATCTCTCTTTCAAGAAGAATCGAAAATATGCAAAACTTTATTGATAAAACGTCTCCCTTTATGCTTACAAAGGAAGCCTTTATATAGGCAAAACTAACGAAACCCTAATATCGCAAGGCTAGAGGGTCGGCCACTCTTTGGACAAGGTGGGCCGACCCATGGACTCAATAAAAAGGGCCTAGTGGTTCGGCCATCCTTAGACAAAGGTGGGCCGAATCCATGGCTAACAAAAGGACTAATCTAAACTTAAGACTCCTAACACTAAGGCTTATGGCCCTATTCGGCCAACTCACTTGGAGGCCCACTTGACTCTTCATGGCTTGGATCATGGTGTAGATAACTTGACTCTTCATGGACTTGGATCATGGTGTAGATAACTTGATTGTCTCCTTCCAAGCCTTCAATATCTCTATGAAAGCCTTGAGTCAGGGCCGCCATCCATCTCGCTATCCATGCACACATCATGACGTTAGCATGTGAATTCGTGTATATATTATCTGTCAAACTGGATATGTATGTGTGATATGTATTTGTGTATTTGATTATCTGCCTCCTTGATCTGGCGTGTTATGTGCGTATATGTTTACTTGTGTATTTGGTATGCTGGAATTGGTGCTTAGACAATTTACTGTGATTATTCACTAAAATTACCTTTTGGGGAAAAGAAAAGAAAAGAGAGAGGGAAAAACATATCTATGGACGGGAGACGTAGTCGTGGACGTGGTCGAGGCCGGGGAACTGAGCGGACCCCGGAATCAAGAGGAGAAAGAGAAACGTCAGCCGAGCAAGGGCAGGGATCAAAAGCTGCGACTGGAGACCAAATGGCAACGGCAATGCAACAGATGACGGATATCTTGGCAAGACTGGTGGATCAACAAGGTCAAATACCCGTAAACCAAAATCGAAACCCTGAGATGGGCGAGGATAAGGCTCTTGAAAGGTTCCAAAAATTTGCTCTGCCAAAATTCCTTGGAGGGCCCGATCCGGACGTGGCTGAACAATGGATAGAAACCATGGTTAATATCTTCACAGCCCTAAACTACACTGAGCAAAGGCAAGTGAACTTTGCAGTATTTCAATTTGAGGGACCGGCCCGATCATGGTGGAACGTAATTAGAGCAAAGCGGGAAAGAGAACAGACCATCTGGATATGGGCAAACTTCATAAGAGAATATAACGAGAAGTACCTTCCACCTTTAGTCCAAGAAAGGAGGGATGAGGAGTTTATTGGGTTACGCCAGGGAACGTTAAGTGTGGCCGAATATGAAACAAAATTTACAAGATTATCCAATTTTGCTTCTGAACTGGTAGCCACTGAACGGCGCAGAGTAGGACGGTTTATACAGGGACTGAATTTGGACATCCAAGAGGCGTTAGCCGCGGCGCAAGTGAATACCTTTACGGAGGCCCTTGAGAAGGCTCAACGAATCGAGAATGCAAAGGCACAAGTAAAAGCCTCCCAAACTCGGAAAAGAGGTGCAGTTGGTAGTGTGATTGAAGAACCTCCTAGTGAATCAATAGCACCTTCTAAAATGCAGAAAGTGAACTTTTTGTCCTACCCGCCATGGACAGTAGGGGCGGGAAATGAAAGGTCTACCAAAGGAAGCCAAACCGGACAGGGGGAGACTTCTCCAGAAAGCCAAAAGATGGCTTCCTATTTGACTTGTAGCTATTGCGGAAAGGCCAATCATACTGAGAACGATTGTTGGCGGAAAGGGCGGAAGTGCTTGATTTGTGGGAGTGGTGAGCACCAAGTTAGCAACTGTCCGAGGAGACAGTCACGCGGAGGTAGTATTCCGCAACTGGAAGGAGCTAAAGCAAAACAAGCAAATGAAAGAGGGAACCGAACTAGTGGGCCAGCAAAAGTGTACGCGTTAGGCAACCAAACAGTTCTGGACTCGTCTGAGGCAAATGAAGGTAAAATTTCGAGGGCGAAATTTTTTTTAAGGGGGAGAGGGTGTGAGGACCCGAAAATTTACCGAATTTCTAGGCTTTATTTTATTTAATTTCACACTTTGATACCTTTTCTTTATTAGAAAATTCCCCAGATAATTTTTATGAGCAAAATATAGTTTTTAAATCATTTTTCTAGTATAAGTTAGTTCATGTGAAATTAAGAGTTTATATCGAATGTGGGACCCGCTAGTGCGAAATGTTCGGAAAAAATTCGGCCAATTAGGTTAAGTTTTGGATATCGGATTTATTTTACCAAGTGCTAAGAGATAATTAAAGGTTGTTATATGGATGAGAGTGGAGAGACAAAAGGATAGCCAAGCATTAATGAGAGTGACAAGTGTCACTTTGTGATTTGGTTAGACTTTGACCTTTGGACCAACTTTACCAATAAATCAAAATTGACCAAAAACATCTTCATTCTTCTAGCATCTTGGCCGATTTCTTGAGGAGGAAAAACAAGAAAAGGCCTTCAACTCCAACTCCATTTCTTGCTCAATCTTGTGAATCAACCGTTAAAATTTCAAATTCCTCCCCAAAAGTCACTTGTTTAGGAAGATTGAAGGTAGTGGTGGAGTGATTGGAGAAGGGAAAGGACTAAGCCATCACCTTTCTTGAGATTTCAAGGTATCATGTCTAGCAATCCTTTCTTTGTTCTTAATAATGTTTAATTAGTGACTTGTGTTAGTCATAGAGTTGGATTTGTGCAAGGTTTTGTGACTTTTGGTGAACATTGGTGAATTTTCATAATTATTCATGATTTTTCTGTTTTAATATGATTCATATGTTGTGGTCATGGATGATGATTTTATATAATCTAAAATGAAGCTAGAGGATGTAAACTGTGGTTAATTGCGGAAAATTTCCGCATTGTACGGAAATTTAAGAAGTTAGGGTTCCAATTTCCACCATTCTGCCCGGCACTGTTGTACCTAGTTAGAGGCCGAATTCGCCTTGGGTTAAAAAATTAAAGTTATAGGGAATGATATTTTAGAGACGCCTGCAAAATTTCAGGTCAATCGGAGCAACGTAACTTGAGAAAAGATGGAATTACCCTTGCTGCCCTGGTTTTACCCGAATTTGAGAATTGCTTCTGTAATGGGTTATTTTGGTTGGGAATGCTTCGGAATTAGTTATTGAGATCTTCTGATGAATTGTAGCCCTGTTTCTTACCTTTCGGATGGCTTTGGAATTACTGGATTTGGGCTTAGGTAACCTGATTTATGATGTTTACACCAGAATGCGATTTGTGAATCTGTTTTTGCGGTTCTGGTGTAGTAGATTGCATTTTTGACCTGGTTACACTCGAAATTGGGCTGAGTGACCTTCTGTAATATTGTAGCCCTATCTCTTAGCTTCGAAACGGTGTATCTTTCACCTCCATCCGATAATCGTAGTGCCATTGGTACCAAAACTGCAAAATGATGTCAAAAACTATTTTTTTTTTGGTTAACACTTAACTCCATTTCCGGATTTTTCTGGTTTCCTCTAATGCTTATGTATGCTTATGGACCCCTATTTTGGTAGTATGTGGAATTGGTTTATGACTTGTAATCGAGTCTTATTGTGCTTATTTGAATATTTTAGGGCTTGACTTTCATTTCCGGACTTTTCCCTAGCTTGAATTGTACTTGTACTACTTGGAGCTTACGGAACGGCTATTGAATGAACTTATTTTGTGTGTGACTTTGGGACTGGATGAGAAAAATAATGAAACCGTAAATGGCTGGAAATAGGAAAATACAAAGGGCGTGCTGCCCAAATTTTCGCTCGAGGGCTAAGTTTCTATTTCAACTTGTATATTTTCGTTTGGCAAATACTATGCCCGTTTTCCATCTTAAAACATGATACCTTTTCCATTTGAACCTTCAAATGTTTATTTACTACTTCATACCAAAATATCGAGGTATGACCTAAGGTTTTCTCAGTCAAGACATGTAGGCCATAATACCTACTTGAATGTATATCGATTTTGAACCACACACACGATTCTGAAAAATAATATTTCTGAGCCTATCTAGTTGGATTCCGACTTGACCTTGATTCAAGTGTTTTCCATTGGAACTGTTATAACCCTTTGAGTTTGGTTTATGACACCCTAGTTATTTCCGTCCACAGATCCAAATGGTTGTTTTTCACTTTAAAGTCACCTTTATCCGTTGTACTCGTAACTAGTCGAGTTCCTTGATTCCACTTACTTGTTTTGCTAGATGAATTGTAATATTCTTTCTCGTTGAATCATAGGTTTTCTCGGTGACCGAGGGTAAGATCCGATAGGACATTTTGGACGTTATTTAGCATAATTCGGTGAGTGTTCCTTGTTTTTCGTATTTTCTTGACTTCATGGCTTGTGTTAGTGTCTGATAACATGTTAAGTGCTTTTGATGATTTTCAAAACGAGTTTTCTAGGCGAGTGTGTATTTTATCGCACTCAGCCTAAATGATTGTGAACCTTTCAATGATTGAACGATTGAAATGTTACTTGTGCATGAATGTAAGCCTTTTGGCTGAACTGGCCACTGCCCCTTGTTACCGATCGACTCGAGCCAGAAGCGGATTCGGTCGGGCGATATGGTGACCTGGGTGAACGTTTGGTATACTCGAGTATTACCTTATAGGTTGGTGGAGGTTGGTGGAGCCTGGCCAATGTCCAGGAAAGGGTGAATGAAATGAACGAACGAACGAACGAACGAGGGTTTTATGTATGAACGAAAAATGCATTTTCAAATGAATGAAGGAAAGGGGAATGACAGGAGAACGAACGAACGAACGAACGAATGAACGAACGAACGTATCCTTTTCATGTATGGTTTATTGTAAATGTTGTAACTGTTTCTTGACTTATCGTTTGATTTATGACTTGATTCTATGTTCGGAACCTCACTGAGCTTTTAGCTCATCCCTTTAGTTTTGTTTTCCTTAACAGGGGAAGGCGAGCAAGGGCGAGAGCTCTGTACCGACTGGCTGGGTCTAGTTTTGGTTTTATTTTGGTTCTCGTCCTAGTGCTTGGCACGGGTTGGTTGTATGGTGACTTGAGAACTTTTGTATTCTCGACGGTTGTACTTTTTTCTGAGATAGCAATGTATATAAGCTTTGTTTTAAGTTTTGGATCCTCGTTTTGCCCTTCTTGTGGTTCTATTTCTGATTTGTGTGTGTGAACGACTGAGTCCCGGCGAGAGCTGGGCAGGCCGCCCGCCGAACCCTTTGGTTCGCCTTAGGGGGAGGTGGGGCTGTCACAGTTGGTATCAGAGCCTGCTTCGCGTGGTCTTTGCGCCGAGTGAGCCTGGACTAAGTGGTGCATGAGTATAAAGGACTTAGTGCTCATTTGAGCATAAGCTATGAATTGTGAATGCTATAGGCCTTAAATCTCTCTCATGGTATTTGAGGACCATAGATAGGTATGTCGGGTAGGAATTTCGATTGTAGATGGTTTACTCTTGGGACTGGCCAGCTCGAGATGTGAATTGTCTTATTTCGAATTCTCGTGCCCGAGTACTTTAGCGTTGAGGCGATGCTCAGTATTTGAGATTCGCATTTTGGGAAATGAACAGGCTTGGTCTGGCTAGAATGATTTCAAGAGTCCAATGGACATCTAGTGGGATAGAAAGTGACGTGAGAGACCGGACGGGGTTAACATGGTGTGGGGCAACGTATCCCTTTTCTTTTGATGCACCCATATATGGCTACTACATGACGTTAGCATGTGAATTCGTGTATATATTATCTGTCAAACTGGATATGTATGTGTGATATGTATTTGTGTATTTGATTATCTGCCTCCTTGATCTGGCGTGTTATGTGCGTATATGTTTACTTGTGTATTTGGTATGCTGGAATTGGTGCTTAGACAATTTACTGTGATTATTCACTAAAATTACCTTTTGGGGAAAAGAAAAGAAAAGAGAGAGGGAAAAACATATCTATGGACGGGAGACGTAGTCGTGGACGTGGTCGAGGCCGGGGAACTGAGCGGACCCCGGAATCAAGAGGAGAAAGAGAAACGTCAGCCGAGCAAGGGCAGGGATCAAGAGCTGCGACTGGAGACCAAATGGCAACGGCAATGCAACAGATGACGGATATCTTGGCAAGACTGGTGGATCAACAAGGTCAAATACCCGTAAACCAAAATCGAAACCCTGAGATGGACGAGGATAAGGCTCTTGAAAGGTTCCAAAAATTTGCTCTGCCAAAATTCCTTGGAGGGCCCGATCCGGACGTGGCTGAACAATGGATAGAAACCATGGTTAATATCTTCACAGCCCTAAACTACACTGAGCAAAGGCAAGTGAACTTTGCAGTATTTCAATTTGAGGGACCGGCCCGATCATGGTGGAACGTAATTAGAGCAAAGCGGGAAAGAGAACAGACCATCTGGATATGGGCAAACTTCATAAGAGAATTTAACGAGAAGTACCTTCCACCTTTAGTCCAAGAAAGGAGGGATGAGGAGTTTATTGGGTTACGCCAGGGAACGTTAAGTGTGGCCGAATATGAAACAAAATTTACAAGATTATCCAAGTTTGCTTCTGAACTGGTAGCCACTGAACGGCGCAGAGTAGGACGGTTTATACAGGGACTGAATTTGGACATCCAAGAGGCGTTAGCCGCGGCGCAAGTGAATACCTTTACGGAGGCCCTTGAGATGGCTCAACGAATCGAGAATGCAAAGGCACAAGTAAAAGCCTCCCAAACTCGGAAAAGAGGTGCAGTTGGTAGTGTGATTGAAGAACCTCCTAGTGAATCAATAGCACCTTCTAAAATGCAGAAAGTGAACTTTTTGTCCTACCCGCCATGGACAGTAGGGGCGGGAAATGAAATGTCTACCAAAGGAAGCCAAACCGGACAGGGGGAGACT
Source organism: Coffea arabica (assembly GCF_036785885.1). Classification (NCBI taxonomy): domain Eukaryota; kingdom Viridiplantae; phylum Streptophyta; class Magnoliopsida; order Gentianales; family Rubiaceae; genus Coffea; species Coffea arabica. Next base: position 39,611,509 of record NC_092321.1, read on the forward strand.
TCTCCAGAAAGCCAAAAGATGGCTTCCTATTTGACTTGTAGCTATTGCGGAAAGGCCAATCATACTGAGAACGATTGTTGGCGGAAAGGGCGGAAGTGCTTGATCTGTGGGAGTGGTGAGCACCAAGTTAGCAACTGTCCGAGGAGACAGTCACGCGGAGGTAGTATTCCGCAACTGGAAGGAGCTAAAGCAAAACAAGCAAATGAAAGAGGGAACCGAACTAGTGGGCCAGCAAAAGTGTACGCGTTAGGCAACCAAACAGTTCCGGACTCGTCTGAGGCAAATGAAGGTAAAATTTCGAGGGCGAAATTTTTTTTAAGGGGGAGAGGGTGTGAGGACCCGAAAATTTACCGAATTTCTAGGCTTTATTTTATTTAATTTCACACTTTGATACCTTTTCTTTATTAGAAAATTCCCCAGATAATTTTTATGAGCAAAATATAGTTTTTAAATCATTTTTCTAGTATAAGTTAGTTCATGTGAAATTAAGAGTGTATATCGAATGTGGGACCCGCTAGTGCGAAATGTTCGGAAAAAATTCGGCCAATTAGGTTAAGTTTTGGATACCGGATTTATTTTACCAAGTGCTAAGAGATAATTAAAGGTTGTTATATGGATGAGAGTGGAGAGACAAAAGGATAGCCAAGCATTAATGAGAGTGACAAGTGTCACTTTGTGATTTGGTTAGACTTTGACCTTTGGACCAACTTTACCAATAAATCAAAATTGACCAAAAACATCTTCATTCTTCTAGCATCTTGGCCGAATTCTTGAGGAGGAAAAACAAGAAGAAAGCCTTCAACTCCAACTCCATTTCTTGCTCAATCTTGTGAATCAACCGTTAAAATTTCAAATTCCTCCACAAAAGTCACTTGTTTAGGAAGATTGAAGGTAGTGGTGGAGTGATTGGAGAAGGAAAAGGACTAAGCCATCACCTTTCTTGAGATTTCAAGGTATCATGTCTAGCAATCCTTTCTTTGTTCTTAATAATGTATAATTAGTGACTTGTGTTAGTCATAGAGTTGGATTTGTGCAAGGTTTTGTGACTTTTGGTGAAGATTGGTGAATTTACATAATTATTCATGATTTTTCTGTTTTAATACGATTCATATGTTGTGGCCATGGATGATGATTGTATATGATCTAAAATGAAGCTAGAGGATGTAAATTGTGGTTAATTGCGGAAAATTTCTGCATTGTACGGAAATTTAAGAAGTTAGGGTTCCAATTTTCACAATTCTGCCCGGCACTGTTGCACCTAGTTAGAGGCCGAATTCGCCTTGGGTTAAAACATGAAAGTTATATGGAATGATATTTTAGAGACGCCTGAAAAATTTCAGGTCAATCGGAGCAACGTAACTTGAGAAGAGATGGAATTACCCTTGCTGCCCTGGTTTTACCCGAATTTGAGAATTGCTTCTGTAATGGGTTATTTTGGTTGGGAATGCTTCGGAATTAGTTGTTGAAGTCTTCTGATGAATTGTATCCCTATTTCTTAGCTTTCAGATGGCTTTGGAATTACTGGATTTGGGCTTAGGTAGCCTGATTTATGATGTTTGCACCAGAATGCGATTTGTGAATCTGTTTTTACGGTTCTGGTGTAGTAGATTGCATTTTTGACTTGGTTACACTCGAAACTGGGCTGAGTGACCTTCTGTAATATTGTAGCCCTATCTCTTAGCTTCGAAACGGTGTATCTTTCACCTCCATCCGATCATCGTAGTGCCATTGGTACCAAAACTGCAAAATGATGTCAAAAACTATTCTTTTTGGGTTAACACTTAACTCCATTTCCGGATTTTTCTGGTTTCCTCTAATGCTTATGTATGCTTATGGAGCCCTATTTTGGCAGTATTTGGAATTGGTTTATGACTTGTAATCGAGTCTTATTGTGCTTATTTGAATATTTTAGGGCTTGACTTTCATTTCCGGACTTTTCCCTAGCTTGAATTGTACTTGTACTACTTGGAGCTTACGGAACGGCTATTGAATGAACTTATTTTGTGTGTGACTTTGGGACTGGATGAGAAAAATAATGAAGCCATAAATGGCTGGAAATAGGAAAATACAAAGGGCGTGCTGCCCAAATTTTCGCTCGAGGGCTAAGTTTCTATTTCAACTTGTATATTTTCGTTTGGCAAATACTATGCCCGTTTTCCATCTTAAAACATGATACCTTTTCCATTTGAACCTTCAAATGTTTATTTACTACTTCATACCAAAATATCGAGGTATGACCTAAGGTTTTCTCAGTCAAGACATGTAGGCCATAATACCTACTTGAATGTATATCGATTTTGAACCACACACACGATTCTGAAAAATAATATTTCTGAGCCTATCTAGTTGGATTCCGACTTGACTTTGATTCAAGTGTTTTCCATTGGAACTGTTATAACCCTTTGAGTTTGGTTTATGACACCCTAGTTATTTCCGTCCACAGATCCAAATGGTTGTTTCTCACTTTAAAGTCACCTTTATCCGTTGTACTCGTAACTAGTCGAGTTCCTTGATTCCACTTACTTGTTCTGCTAGATGAATTGTAATATTCTTTCGCGTTGAATCATAGGTTTTCTTGGTGACCGAGGGTAAGATCCGATAGGACATTTTGGACGTTATTTAGCATAATTCGGTGAGTGTTCCTTGTTTTTCGTATTTTCTTGACTTCATGGCTTGTGTTAGTGTTTGATAACATGTTAAGTGCTTTTGATGATTTTCAAAACGAGTTTTCTAGGCGAGTGTGTATTTTATCGCACTCAGCCTAAATGATTGTGAACTTTTCAATGATTGAACGATTGAAATGTTACTTGTGCATGAATGTAAGCCTTTTGGCTGAACTGGCCACTGCCCCTTGTTACCGATCGACTCGAGCCAGAAGCGGACTCGGTCGGGCGATATGGTGACCTGGGTGAACGTTTGGTATACTCGAGTATTACCTTATAGGTTGGTGGAGGTTGGTGGAGCCTGGCCAATGTCCAGGAAAGGGTGAATGAAATGAACGAACGAACGAGGGTTTTATGTATGAACGAAAAATGCATTTTCAAATGAATGAAGGAAAGGGGAATGACAGGAGAACGAACGAACGAACAAACGAATGAGCGAACGAACGTATCCTTTTCATGTATGGTTTATTGTAAATGTTGTAACTGTTTCTTGACTTATCGTTTGATTTATGACTTGATTCTATGTTCGGAACCTCACTGAGCTTTTAGCTCATCCCTTTAGTTTTGTTTTCCTTAACAGGGGAAGGCGAGCAAGGGCGAGAGCTCTGTACCGACTGGCTGGGTCTAGTTTTGGTTTTATTTTGGTTCTAGCCCTAGTGCTTGGCACGGGCTGGTTGTATGGTGACTTGAGAACTTTTGTATTCTCGACGGTTGTACTTTTTTCTGAGATAGCAATGTATATAAGCTCTGTTTTAAGTTTTGGATCCTCGTTTTGCCCTTTCTTGTGGTTCTATTTCTGATTTGTGTGAGTGAACGACTGAGTCCCGGTGAGAGCTGGGCAGGCCGCCCGCCGAACCCTTTGGTTCGCCTTAGGGGGAGGTGGGGCTGTCACAGTTGGTATCAGAGCCTGCTTCGCGTGGTCTCTGCGCCGAGTGAGCCTGGACTAAGTGGTGCATGAGTATAAAGGACTTAGTGCTCATTTGAGCATAAGCTATGAATTGTGAATGTTATAGGCCTTAAATCTCTCTCATGGTATTTGAGGACCATAGATAGGTATGTCGGGTAGGAATTTCGATTGTAGATGATGGTTTACTCTTGGGACTGGCTAGCTCGAGATGTGAATTGTCTTATTTCGAATTCTCGTGCCCGAGTACTTTAGCGTTGAGGCGATGCTCAGTATTTGAGATTCGCATTTTGGGAAATGAACAGGCTTGGTCTGGCTAGAATGATTTCAAGAGTCCAATGGACATCTAGTGGGATAGAAAGTGACGTGAGAGACCGGACGGGGTTAACATGGTGTGGGGCAACGTATCCCTTTTCTTTTGATGCACCCATATATGGCTACTACATGACGTTAGCATGTGAATTCGTGTATATATTATCTGTCAAACTGGATATGTATGTGTGATATGTATTTGTGTATTTGATTATCTGCCTCCTTGATCTGGCGTGTTATGTGCGTATATGTTTACTTGTGTATTGGGTATGCTGGAATTGGTGCTTAGACAATTTACTGTGATTATTCACTAAAATTACCTTTTGGGGAAAAGAAAAGAAAAGAGAGAGGGAAAAACATATCTATGGACGGGAGACGTAGTCGTGGACGTGGTCGAGGCCGGGGAACTGAGCGGACCCCGGAATGAAGAGGAGAAAGGGAAATGTCAGCCGAGCAATGGCAGGGATCAAGAGCTGCGACTGGAGACCAAATGGCAACGGCAATGCAACAGATGACGGATATCTTGGCAAGACTGGTGGATCAACAAGGCCAAATACCCGTAAACCAAAATCGAAACCCTGAGATGGGCGAGGATAAGGCTCTTGAAAGGTTCCAAAAATTTGCTCCGCCAAAATTCCTTGGAGGGCCCGATCCGGACGTGGCTGAACAATGGATAGAAACCATGGTTAATATCTTCACAGCCCTAAACTACACTGAGCAAAGGCAAGTGAACTTTGCAGTATTTCAATTTGAGGCACCGGCTCGATCATGGTGGAACGTAATTAGAGCAAAGCGGGAAAGAGAACAGACCATCTGGATATGGGCAAACTTCATTAGAGAATTTAACCAGAAGTACCTTCCACCTTTAGTCCAAGAAAGGAGGGAGGAGGAGTTTATTGGGTTACGCCAGGGAACGTTAAGTGTGGCCGAATATGAAACAAAATTTACAAGATTATCCAAGTTTGCTTCTGAACTGGTAGCCACTGAACGGCGCAGAGTAAGACGGTTTATACAGGGACTGAATTTGGACATCCAAGAGGCGTTAGCCGCGGCGCAAGTGAATACCTTTACGGAGGCCCTTGAGTAGGCTCAACGAATCGAGAATGCAAAGGCACAAGTAAAAGCCTCCCAAACTCGGAAAAGAGGTGCAGTTGGTAGTGTGATTGAAGAACCTCCTAGTGAATCAATAGCACCTTCTAAAATGCAGAAAGTGAACTTTTTGTCCTACCCGCCATGGACAGTAGGGGCGGGAAATGAAAGGTCTACCAAAGGAAGCCAAACCGGACAGGGGGAGACTTCTCCAGAAAGCCAAAAGATGGCTTCCTACTTGACTTGTAGCTATTGCGGAAAGGCCAATAATACTGAGAACGATTGTTGGCGGAAAGGGCGGAAGTGCTTGATTTGTGGGAGTGTGAGCACCAAGTTAGCAACTGTCCGAGGAGACAGTCACGCGGAGGTAGTATTCCGCAACTGGAAGGAGCTAAAGCAAAACAAGCAAATGAAAGAGGGAACCGAACTAGTGGGCCAGCAAAAGTGTACGCGTTAGGCAACCAAACAGTTCCGGACTCGTCTGAGGCAAATGAAGGTAAAATTTCGAGGGCGAAATTTTTTTTAAGGGGGAGAGGGTGTGAGGACCCGAAAATTTACCGAATTTCTAGGCTTTATTTAATTTAATTTCACACTTTGATACCTTTTCTTTATTAGAAAATTCCCTAGATAATTTTTATGAGCAAAATATAGTTTTTAAATCATTTTTCTAGTATAAGTTAGTTCATGTGAAATTAAGAGTGTATATCGAAAGTGGGACCCGCTAGTGCGAAATGTTCGGAAAAAATTCGGCCAATTAGGTTAAGTTTTGGATACCGGATTTATTTTACCAAGTGCTAAGAGATAATTAAAGGTTGTTATATGGATGAGAGTGGAGAGACAAAAGGATAGCCAAGCATTAATGAGAGTGACAAGTGTCACTTTGTGATTTGGTTAGACTTTGACCTTTGGACCAACTTTACCAATAAATCAAAATTGACCAAAAACATCTTCATTCTTCTAGCATCTTGGCCGAATTCTTGAGGAGGAAAAACAAGAAGAAAGCCTTCAACTCCAACTCCATTTCTTGCTCAATCTTGTGAATCAACCGTTAAAATTTCAAATTCCTCCACAAAAGTCACTTGTTTAGGAAGATTGAAGGTAGTGGTGGAGTGATTGGAGAAGGGAAAGGACTAAGCCATCACCTTTCTTGAGATTTCAAGGTATCATGTCTAGCAATCCTGTTTTTGCTCTTAATAATGTTTAATTAGTGACTTGTGTTAGTCATAGAGTTGGATTTGTGCAAGGTTTTGTGACTTTTGGTGAAGATTGGTGAATTTTCATAATTATTCATGATTTTTTTGTTTTAATACGATTCATATGTTGTGGCCATGGATGATGATTGTATATGATCTAAAATGAAGCTAGAGGATGTAAATTGTTGTTAATTGCGGAAAATTTCCGCATTGTACGGAAATTTAAGAAGTTAGGGTTCCAATTTTCACCATTCTGCCTGGCACTGTTTCACCTAGTTAGAGGCCGAATTCGCCTTGGGTTAAAACATGAAAGTTATATGAAATGATATTTTAGAGACGCCTGAAAAATTTCAGGTCAATCGGAGCAACGTAACTTGAGAAGAGATGGAATTACCCTTGCTGCCCTGGTTTTACCCGAATTTTAGAATTGCTTCTGTAATGGGTTATTTTGGTTGGGAATGCTTCGGAATTAGTTGTTGAAGTCTTCTGATGAATTGTATCCCTATTTCTTAGATTTCAGATGGCTTTGGAATTACTGGATTTGGGCTTAGGTAGCCTGATTTATGATGTTTGCACCAGAATGCGATTTGTGAATCTGTTTTTACGGTTCTGGTGTAGTAGATTGCATTTTTGACTTGGTTACACTCGAAACTGGGCTGAGTGACCTTCTGTAATATTGTAGCCCTATCTCTTAGCTTCGAAACGGTGTATCTTTCACCTCCATCCGATCATCGTAGTGCCATTGGTACCAAAACTGCAAAATGATGTCAAAAACTATTCTTTTTGGGTTAACACTTAACTCCATTTCCGGATTTTTCTGGTTTCCTCTAATGCTTATGTATGCTTATGGAGCCCTATTTTGGCAGTATTTGGAATTGGTTTATGACTTGTAATCGAGTCTTATTGTGCTTATTTGAATATTTTAGGGCTTTACTTTCATTTCCGGACTTTTCCCTAGCTTGAATTGTACTTGTACTACTTGGAGCTTACGGAACGGCTATTGAATGAACTTATTTTGTGTGTGACTTTGGGACTGGATGAGAAAAATAATGAAGCCATAAATGGCTGGAAATAGGAAAATACAAAGGGCGTGCTGCCCAAATTTTCGCTCGAGGGCTAAGTTTCTATTTCAACTTGTATATTTTCGTTTGGCAAATACTATGCCCGTTTTCCATCTTAAAACATGATACCTTTTCCATTTGAACCTTCAAATGTTTATTTACTACTTCATACCAAAATATCGAGGTATGACCTAAGGTTTTCTCAGTCAAGACATGTAGGCCATAATACCTACTTGAATGTATATCGATTTTGAACCACACACACGATTCTGAAAAATAATATTTCTGAGCCTATCTAGTTGGATTCCGACTTGACTTTGATTCAAGTGTTTTCCATTGGAACTGTTATAACCCTTTGAGTTTGGTTTATGACACCCTAGTTATTTCCGTCCACAGATCCAAATGGTTGTTTCTCACTTTAAAGTCACCTTTATCCGTTGTACTCGTAACTAGTCGAGTTCCTTGATTCCACTTACTTGTTCTGCTAGATGAATTGTAATATTCTTTCGCGTTGAATCATAGGTTTTCTCGGTGACCGAGGGTAAGATCCGATAGGACATTTTGGACGTTATTTAGCATAATTCGGTGAGTGTTCCTTGTTTTTCGTATTTTCTTGACTTCATGGCTTGTGTTAGTGTTTGATAACATGTTAAGTGCTTTTGATGATTTTCAAAACGAGTTTTCTAGGCGAGTGTGTATTTTATCGCACTCAGCCTAAATGATTGTGAACTTTTCAATGATTGAACGATTGAAATGTTACTTGTGCATTAATGTAAGCCTTTTGGCTGAACTGGCCACTGCCCCTTGTTACCGATCGACTCGAGCCAGAAGCGGACTCGGTCGGGCGATATGGTGACCTGGGTGAACGTTTGGTATACTCGAGTATTACCTTATAGGTTGGTGGAGGTTGGTGGAGCCTGGCCAATGTCCAGGAAAGGGTGAATGAAATGAACGAACGAACGAACGAACGAGGGTTTTATGTATGAACGAAAAATGCATTTTCAAATGAATGAAGGAAAGGGGAATGACAGGAGAACGAACGAACGAACGAATGAACGAACGAACGTATCCTTTTCATGTATGGTTTATTGTAAATGTTGTAACTGTTTCTTGACTTATCGTTTGATTTATGACTTGATTCTATGTTCGGAACCTCACTGAGCTTTTAGCTCATCCCTTTAGTTTTGTTTTCCTTAACAGGGGAAGGCGAGCAAGGGCGAGAGCTCTGTACCGACTGGCTGGGTCTAGTTTTGGTTTTATTTTGGTTCTCGCCCTAGTGCTTGGCACGGGCTGGTTGTATGGTGACTTGAGAACTTTTGTATTCTCGACGGTTGTACTTTTTTCTGAGATAGCAATGTATATAAGCTCTGTTTTAAGTTTTGGATCCTCGTTTTGCCCTTTCTTGCGGTTCTATTTCTGATTTGTGTGAGTGAACGACTGAGTCCCGGCAAGAGCTGGGCAGGCCGCCCGCCGAACCCTTTGGTTCGCCTTAGGGGGAGGTGGGGCTATCACAGTTGGTATCAGAGCCTGCTTCGCGTGGTCTCTGCGCCGAGTGAGCCTGGACTAAGTGGTGCATGAGTATAAAGGACTTAGTGCTCATTTGAGCATAAGCTATGAATTGTGAATGTTATAGGCCTTAAATCTCTCTCATGGTATTTGAGGACCATAGATAGGTATGTCGGGTAGGAATTTCGATTGTAGATGATGGTTTACTCTTGGGACTGGCTAGCTCGAGATGTGAATTGTCTTATTTCGAATTCTCGTGCCCGAGTACTTTAGCGTTGAGGCGATGCTCAGTATTTGAGATTCGCATTTTGGGAAATGAACAGGCTTGGTCTGGCTAGAATGATTTCAAGAGTCCAATGGACATCTAGTGGGATAGAAAGTGACGTGAGAGACCGGACGGGGTTAACATGGTGTGGGGCAACGTATCCCTTTTCTTTTGATGCACCCATATATGGCTACTACATGACGTTAGCATGTGAATTCGTGTATATATTATCTGTCAAACTGGATATGTATGTGTGATATGTATTTGTGTATTTGATTATCTGCCTCCTTGATCTGGCGTGTTATGTGCGTATATGTTTACTTGTGTATTGGGTATGCTGGAATTGGTGCTTAGACAATTTACTGTGATTATTCACTAAAATTACCTTTTGGGGAAAAGAAAAGAAAAGAGAGAGGGAAAAACATATCTATGGACGGGAGACGTAGTCGTGGACGTGGTCGAGGCCGGGGAACTGAGCGGACCCCGGAATCAAGAGGAGAAAGGGAAACGTCAGCCGAGCAAGGGCAGGGATCAAGAGCTGCGACTGGAGACCAAATGGCAACGGCAATGCAACAGATGACGGATATCTTGGCAAGACTGGTGGATCAACAAGGCCAAATACCCGTAAACCAAAATCGAAACCCTGAGATGGGCGAGGAAAAGGCTCTTGAAAGGTTCCAAAAATTTGCTCCGCCAAAATTCCTTGGAGGGCCCGATCCGGACGTGGCTGAACAATGGATAGAAACCATGTTTAATATCTTCACAGCCCTAAACTACACTGAGCAAAGGCAAGTGAACTTTGCAGTATTTCAATTTGAGGGACCGGCTCGATCATGGTGGAACGTAATTAGAGCAAAGCGGGAAAGAGAACAGACCATCTGGATATGGGCAAACTTCATAAGAGAATTTAACGAGAAGTACCTTCCACCTTTAGTCCAAGAAAGGAGGGAGGAGGAGTTTATTGGGTTACGCCAGGAAACGTTAAGTGTGGCCGAATATGAAACAAAATTTACAAGATTATCCAAGTTTGCTTCTGAACTTGATACGCTCCTCGATCCACGGTCGAGACACGTAGCACGTTTGCCCAAGGATCTAGCGGGGATGTCCAACGCTTGGTGTGCGGAACCTCTAACCAAACGGACAACACGATTTGATTTGAAGGTGGTAGACGACACTCCGATGAAGGTGAATACTCCAGGGGAATAGGTCGGATGAACAATCAAGGACAGGACGCGAGATTGCTCAATAACCCTTGCCAAGCAAGTTAAAAGGCTCGAATTCTCTTTGAAAGAAAACGAATGCACTAAGAATTTTATTCATCAAAAACTAAGTTTTAACCTTACAAGACTAGCCTATTTATAGGCTTAATGGAATAACAAAACCCTAAAGAAACCTAAAGGAGAGGTCGGCTACCTTGTCATCAAGGTGGGCCGGCCCATGCCTTCCACGAACAACGAATCCAACTAAATTGAAAACAATGACTAAGGCCCTACTCGGCCGCTTCGTAAGGAGGCCCACTGGGGTCTTCTTGGGCTTGGACCAAAGTGTAAGTTGCTTGATTGACCCTCTCCAAGCCTTCAATATCTCTATAGGCTCCATGTTGATCGTGGACAGCTCGAACAAGGGCTTGGAGTGATTCCTTGAAAAGCTTGGCCCGTGCACGTGTGACTGGGCCCAATGGAACTTGGACTGGGCCCTGGCCCGGGTTCACATCAGTCCCCTCCTCTTGAGAAGGATTTGCCCTCAAATCTGGATCCTCCTCACCAAGAAACGGGCTCAAGTCCGCGACATTGAAGGTCGCGCTAACATTGTACTCCCCAGGTAGCTCCAATTTGTATGCGTTGTCATTAACCCGTTGGAGTACACGAAAAGGTCCATCCCCTCTGGGGGATAATTTGCTTTGTCGCTGCTTGGGGAACCTCTCTTTGCGTAAGTGTAACCAAACCCAATCACCAGGCTCGAAAATCATTTTGCGTCGGTGCTTGTTAGCCTGCTGGGTGTATTGCTGAGTACGCCTTTCAATGTTTGCTCGAGCGGCTTCATGTAACCTGCGTACAAAATCGGCCTTCTTTTTCCCATCTAAGCTTGTGTGCTCAGAGGAAGGTAAGGGTACTAAATCAAGAGGGGTCAGCGGGTTAAAGCCATAAACAATCTCAAAAGGTGAGTAGTGTGTAGCACTGTGAACAACTCGATTGTAGGCGAATTCAACATGAGGCAAACACTCTTCCCAAGTCTTAAGATTCTTTTTAATCAATGCCCGAAGTAGTGTGCCGAGTGTGCGATTGACAACTTCAGTTTGTCCATCGCTTTGTGGATGACTGGTGGTGGAGAATAGTAACCGAGTGCCAAGTTTAGACCACAGAGTCTTCCAAAAGTAACTTAGGAATTTCACATCCCTATCACTAACAATGGTCCTAGGCATACCATGCAGACGGACAATTTCCTTGAAGAATAGAGTAGCAATATGAGATGCATCATCAGTTTTGTGACAGGGGATAAAATGATCCATCTTAGAAAACCTATCAACCACCACAAATATAGAATCATTACCCCTTGGGGATCGAGGCAAACCTAGTACGAAGTCCATAGACAAGTCAACCCAGGGATGGTGAGGGATAGGTAACGGGGTATATAAGCCATGTGGGTTTGTCTTGGACTTAGCTTTGTGACAAGTAGCACACCTACCAACCATGCGTTCAACGTCCCTACGCATAAGGGGCCAGTAAAAGTGCTCTTGTAACATAGCCAGAGTCTTGGCAATGCCAAAGTGGCCCATGAGACCACCACTATGTGCCTCGCGAATCAAAAGATCACGAATGGAAGAGTTAGGCACACATAGTTTATCTACATGGAATAGGAATCCATCATGCAAAAAGTACTTTCCCTGTGGATTCTTAACACACACAGCATAGATAGCACCAAAGTCATGATCATTAGTGTAGAGGTCTTTCACCATTTCGAACCCAAGTAACTTGGCATCAAGACAGACAAGTAAGGAGTGTCTACGTGACAAAGCATCAGCGACCACATTCGTCTTGCCAGTCTTGTACTTAATCATATAGGAGAAGGTGTCAATGAAGCTTACCCATTTGGCATGTCGCTTGCTTAGCTTGGGTTCGCCTTTGAGGTACTTCAATGACTCGTGATCAGTGTGGATCACGAACTCCCGAGGCCGAAGGTAGTGTTGCCAGGTCTCCAAGGCCCTCACTAAGGCGTACAACTCCTTGTCGTACGTGGGGTAGTTCGGTGCAGCTCCTCCCAATTTCTCGCTAAAGAAGGCACACGGCCTCTTGTCTTGCATGAGGACTGCCCCAATACCTACACCAGAAGCATCACAGTCAATTTCAAATGTCTTATTAACAGTTTTTTTTTTTGACTAACAAAGCAGCAGTTTTTGACTAACAAAGCATCACAGAAGCATCACAGTTTTTTTTTTTGACTAACAAAGCAGCAACAGACAGACTTGAAGACACAAACGGACGGACTCAATTAATAAAAGCAATGACCAGAATTTCTAGACATCAAACGAAAGGAAACGGCACAACAAAATACCAAAGCTAGCGAACAGAATTTTTTTTTTAACAAGGCAGCGGAATTAATGAAAACTAAGACACAACTACGGATATAACGGAAGATACCTCCACCAAAGCTCTGAAGCCAACTGATACGCTCCTCGATCCACGGTCGAGACACGTAGCACGTTTGCCCAAGGATCTAGCGGGGATGTCCAACGCTTGGTGTGCGGAACCTCTAACCAAACGGACAACACGATTTGATTTGAAGGTGGTAGACGACACTCCGATGAAGGTGAATACTCCAGGGGAATAGGTCGGATGAACAATCAAGGACAGGACGCGAGATTGCTCAATAACCCTTGCCAAGCAAGTTAAAAGGCTCGAATTCTCTTTGAAAGAAAACGAATGCACTAAGAATTTTATTCATCAAAAACTAAGTTTTAACCTTACAAGACTAGCCTATTTATAGGCTTAATGGAATAACAAAACCCTAAAGAAACCTAAAGGGGAGGTCGGCTACCTTGTCATCAAGGTGGGCCGGCCCATGCCTTCCACAAACAACGAATCCAACTAAATTGAAAACAATGACTAAGGCCCTACTCGGCCGCTTCGTAAGGAGGCCCACTGGGGTCTTCTTGGGCTTGGACCAAAGTGTAAGTTGCTTGATTGACCCTCTCCAAGCCTTCAATATCTCTATAGGCTCCATGTTGATCGTGGACAGCTCGAACAAGGGCTTGGAGTGATTCCTTGAAAAGCTTGGCCCGTGCACGTGTGACTGGGCCCAATGGAACTTGGACTGGGCCCTGGCCCGGGTTCACATCAGTCCCCTCCTCTTGAGAAGGATTTGCCCTCAAATCTGGATCCTCCTCACCAAGAAACGGGCTCAAGTCCGCGACATTGAAGGTCGCGCTAACATTGTACTCCCCAGGTAGCTCCAATTTGTATGCGTTGTCATTAACCCGTTGGAGTACACGAAAAGGTCCATCCCCTCTGGGGGATAATTTGCTTTGTCGCTGCTTGGGGAACCTCTCTTTGCGTAAGTGTAACCAAACCCAATCACCAGGCTCGAAAATCATTTTGCGTCGGTGCTTGTTAGCCTGCTGGGTGTATTGCTGAGTACGCCTTTCAATGTTTGCTCGAGCGGCTTCATGTAACCTGCGTACAAAATCGGCCTTCTTTTTCCCATCTAAGCTTGTGTGCTCAGAGGAAGGTAAGGGTACTAAATCAAGAGGGGTCAGCGGGTTAAAGCCATAAACAATCTCAAAAGGTGAGTAGTGTGTAGCACTGTGAACAACTCGATTGTAGGCGAATTCAACATGAGGCAAACACTCTTCCCAAGTCTTAAGATTCTTTTTAATCAATGCCCGAAGTAGTGTGCCGAGTGTGCGATTGACAACTTCAGTTTGTCCATCGCTTTGTGGATGACTGGTGGTGGAGAATAGTAACCGAGTGCCAAGTTTAGACCACAGAGTCTTCCAAAAGTAACTTAGGAATTTCACATCCCTATCACTAACAATGGTCCTAGGCATACCATGCAGACGGACAATTTCCTTGAAGAATAGAGTAGCAATATGAGATGCATCATCAGTTTTGTGACAGGGGATAAAATGAGCTATCTTAGAAAACCTATCAACCACCACAAATATAGAATCATTACCCCTTGGGGATCGAGGCAAACCTAGTACGAAGTCCATAGACAAGTCAACCCAGGGATGGTGAGGGATAGGTAACGGGGTATATAAGCCATGTGGGTTTGTCTTGGACTTAGCTTTGTGACAAGTAGCACACCTACCAACCATGCGTTCAACGTCCCTACGCATAAGGGGCCAGTAAAAGTGCTCTTGTAACATAGCCAGAGTCTTGGCAATGCCAAAGTGGCCCATGAGACCACCACTATGTGCCTCGCGAATCAAAAGATCACGAATGGAAGAGTTAGGCACACATAGTTTATCTACATGGAATAGGAATCCATCATGCAAAAAGTACTTTCCCTGTGGATTCTTAACACACACAGCATAGATAGCACCAAAGTCATGATCATTAGTGTAGAGGTCTTTCACCATTTCGAACCCAAGTAACTTGGCATCAAGACAGACAAGTAAGGAGTGTCTACGTGACAAAGCATCAGCGACCACATTCGTCTTGCCAGTCTTGTACTTAATCATATAGGAGAAGGTGTCAATGAAGCTTACCCATTTGGCATGTCGCTTGCTTAGCTTGGGTTCGCCTTTGAGGTACTTCAATGACTCGTGATCAGTGTGGATCACGAACTCCCGAGGCCGAAGGTAGTGTTGCCAGGTCTCCAAGGCCCTCACTAAGGCGTACAACTCCTTGTCGTACGTGGGGTAGTTCAGTGCAGCTCCTCCCAATTTCTCGCTAAAGAAGGCACACGGCCTCTTGTCTTGCATGAGGACTGCCCCAATACCTACACCAGAAGCATCACAGTCAATTTCAAATGTCTTATTAAAGTTAGGTAATGCTAGCACAGGTGCATGTGTGAGTGTGTCCTTAAGGGCGAGAAACGCTTGTTCTTGTGATTCCCCCCAATGGAACTTGTCATCCTTCTTTGTCACGGCGGTCAATGGGGCGGCAATAGTGCTAAAGTTTTGAACAAATCGCCGATAAAAACCCGCCAGTCCAAGAAATCTGCGCACGTCAGGAACGGATGTGGGAGTTGGCCATTTTTCGATGGCCTCAATCTTGGATGTGTCTACCTTGATGCCCTGCGAACTGACCACATAGCCTAAAAACACAAGCTCGTTAGTAGAAAAGGTGCACTTCTTGAGGTTAGCGTATAGACGCGCCTGTCGAAGTGTCTCAAGAACTAATCGTACATGCTCCAAGTGCTCATGCTCACTACGACTATAGATCAGGATGTCATCAAAGTAAACAATGACAAATTTACCAATAAAGTGTCTCAACACATGGTTCATGAGTCGCATGAAGGTGCTAGGGGCATTTGTCAAGCCAAAAGGCATGACCAACCACTCATAGAGACCATGCTTGGTTTTGAAGGCTGTCTTCCACTCATCGCCTTCCTTCATCCTAATTTGATGATAACCACTCCGCAAGTCAATTTTGGTGAAAATAATAGCTCCATCGAGCTCATCAAGCATATCATCAAGTCTGGGAATGGGATGACGATATTTGACAGTGATAGCGTTCACAACCCGACAGTCAGTGCACATGCGCCAAGTACCGTCCTTCTTGGGAACAAGTATCACAGGTACCGCGCAAGGGCTTAGACTTTCCTTAACCCAACCCTTACCCAAGAGGCCATCAACTTGCCTTTGAAGCTCCTTGGTCTCCTCAGGGCCCATGCGGTAAGCAGGTTTGTTGGGCAATGGTGCTCCAGGGATGAGGTCGATTTGGTGTTCAATTCCCCGAACGGGTGGTAAACCGTCAGGGACCTCGTCAGGAAAAACATCTTCAAATTCCTGCAAAAGAGCAACTATGCTCGAGGGCAAAGCCTTGTCGAGCTCAGCAACATCTAAGAGCACATGCTTGCAAATCATGAGAAGTATAGGCTGATTAGAGTGCACCGCTTTTCGAACATCTTTAGCCTTAATAATCATGTTGTGCTTCCTAGTGGGCGGAGCGGCCGGTGTTTTGTCGCGTATGCCCCTAGGTGTGCTCCCTTGACCCTTGGTTGATGGCTCAGTCGTAGACGTGGAGCTGTCACCAGGGTCGACCGCCTTGAGTTTCCTCTTTTGACGGTCTTGTTCACACTCCCTTTGCAAAAGTAGTTGGTCCTCATAAACTTGTGCAGGTGTGAGAGGTGTAAGGACCTTACGTTTGCCATCGTGCAAAAGTGTGTACTTATTTGCTCTTCCATCGAATGTGACGTGTTTGTCGAATTGCCAGGGCCTTCCCAGAATGATATGTGTAGCATGCATTGGCACCACGTCGCACACGATTTCATCAGTGTAAGTACCAATGGAGAAGGGAATGCGTGCTTGCTTGAAGACTCGTACTTCACCATCCTCACTTAGCCATTGGAGGTAAGGGTGTGGATGCCTGGTAGTGGGGAGTCCTAGACTTTCAACCATGAGCAAGCTGGCCACGTTCGTGCAACTCCCACCGTCGACGATGAGACTACACACTTTGTCGCCTACCTTACAGCGGGTGTAGAATAGGTTTTCGCGTTGTAGCTGCTCGTCCGCTTTGACGCGGGCAGTTAACACTCGTCGTGCTACCAAGCAACCTACTTCGCCACGTGTAGGCGAGCATGCCTCCCCAGCTGGCTCTACTTCTAGGCAGTCGTCTTCGACCAGTTCGGGCATGTCCTCACATTCGTCATCATCCGACACGATTTCGCCAGTGTGAGTGATCAGCATTACCCGTTGGTTTGGACATTGAGATTGAATATGCCCAAACCCTTGGCACTTAAAACACTTGATGTCCCTACTCCTAGCTTTAGGAGTCTCTTGCGGTGCCTTTGGGGTAGACCTGGACACATCAGAAACCTTGTTAGGTGTAGAATAGGCATTACGGGTAGAAGCATTACCTTGGAAGCGGTTAGAATGGGTTGGTGTTGTCGCATTTCCAACTTCGTGGGTCACTCTTCGTGGTTGGTTGCCTTTCCACGAGGTGGTGGTAGGAGATTGGAAAGTACGGGCTCCCCGTCTTAATTTCTTCCCCCGTTCGGCCTTAATGGCGAGTTCTAGAAGGTCGTGCATGTCCAAATAATGTTGAAGCTCCAAGGCATCCTGAAGGTCAGGATTGAGACCCCTAAGAAACCTAGCCATTGTGGCTTCGTTGTCTTCTTGAATGTTGGCCCTCATCATGGCCATCTCGATTTCCTTGTGGTAATCCTCCACACTCATGTTGCCTTGCGTGAGTGTTTGAAGCTTAGAGTGGAGATCACGATTGTAGTAGCTAGGAACAAATCGCTTGCGCATTAGTGCCTTGAGTTCTCGCCAAGTCCGGACACGTGGTTCTCCCATCCTCCTCCTCGTGGTCCTCACTTGGTCCCACCAGACTAGTGCGTAGTCGGTGAACTCGACGGTGGCAACCTTCACTTTTTGCTCCTCGCTATAGTCGTAGCAGTCGAAGACCATCTCGATACGGCCTTCCTACTCCAAGTAAGCCTCAGGGTCACTTTTGCCCTTGAATGCGGGAACTTGAATTTTAAGCCCCTTGATTTCGTTTTTGGGCATGTCCCTTGTAGGCCTCTCGGGTCGCTCCTCATCCTCACTAGCGGAGTAGTCTTCGCCATTTGTTTCTTTGGTGCCATGGTTACTCCGGTCATGGGACCTAGCACGAGAGCCTTGCGTAAGGCTCCTAGACAACTCCTCAAAACGAGTGTGTAACGTCTCCATTTGTTGCTCACTGATTCGTTTGAGCTCATGCCTCATGGCGGTGAACAATAGAGAGTAGTCTTTTGATGGTGGTTGTTGATCTTGCTCCATGTTTTTTTTTTTTTTGTGCCCCTGCAAAGGTTAGTAACAAGCAAGAAAGTGCAAATATAATCCTCACTTCACTCCCTGAGTGTATCTCTCGCGCTTGTGTATAGTGCTCAAGTCACTCTATAAAACTTACCAAGTACCTTACCTGTTGGTTTAGGTAGTTGAGTAATGTTGCTCGAGTCCAATAATTGTCTCCAACTTTTCCCACAAGAGTAAACAAGAGTGAAGGATGCAAGTGGATGATATTTTGGTGAAGGAAAGGACGGTTTTGGAAGGCTTAGAGGTGGTGGACAGATTTGGAAATATTGCCAAGAAAGGAAACTCTAAGAATTCCTAAGATGTAGGAGTGGTTTCCTAAAAAGGATGATAAAATATAGGAGGATATCCTAAAATGGAGGAGAAAGTGTAGGAAGGTGTCCAAGTGTTATCCAAGTGTGGTACTTAGTCTCCTAAACTAAGTTAGAAAACAAGTTAGAGTTGGTAATCCCCTTGAAGTCCTTCTTTAAGCAACTTCTAATCCCCCCCCCAAACAGATTCGGTTCCCTCTCTCTCCTTTTACCGCAAGTTTCCAGAATTCTTCCCTTTATTCCCTTCCCAAAGTCGGCTAAACTCCCTATAAGACTCCCTCTCCACAGCCGCAATTTACCCAAACAATTCAGCTCTCCCTCTACTCCAAGAACAAGAAGTTCGGCCCTCTCTCCTTCAAGGCAGATTCGGTTCTTGTGACTCCAGAAATTAACTCTTGCGATTCCAGAAATTCGGCTCTAATGGGCTCCCAAGGGCATGCGAGTGATGCTACTCAAGAATTCCCCAAGAAATTCACCCCTCAACCAAGAAAGCCACGTATGGATGCAAGGTCTTACAAGAAACTCTTTGTGCGAAGGGAAGTGCAAGTGTTTAAAGTTCAAGATAATCAAGAACCTCAAACAAAGGTTGCTCAAGTGATCAAGGCTCAAGGTAACCAAGAATTTCAAGAAGAGGTTGGCCAAAACTTTTGAATTCCTTTTTTTCTTTTCTTGATGTAATTTTCTGGTTGGCCAAAAACTTTTGAATTCTTTTCTTTTCTTGATGTAAGTTTTCTGGTTTGAAACAAGAAATAACAAGACAGATTTGACAACAAAGAGTTACGGCTTCCTTCTTGGTTTCTTGTTGGCCGAATGTTCTTCTTGTTTCCCTCTTGCCTTTTGCGTTTCTGTTTTTTTTTTTTTTTTTTAACTTAACAACTGCAACTAAACCTGGACGGAAGAAAGGTTCACAAACCAGATTTCTGGGCAGCTCTACGTACTACAACTAATCAGCCAAAAACTCCAAGATTTCCCAAGAACTCCCAAGAACTTCAAGATTTAATTCCAAGAACTCAAGAAACCCTAGATGGTTGTAGTTTCCTTCAAGATTCTCAACTCCAACAAGTTTTAACCCCAAATCAGTTTAGACAAGATAAGTAAACAACTTGAATAAGCTACTAAGATTTGGACAGATTTGGCCACAAGGCAAAGCCCTAGCCGCACTTGCTTCTTCTTTTTTTTTTCTTTTTTTTTTCTTTTTTTTTTTTGCAGATTCGGCAAGGCTAATTGCTGGGTAGAATGGATGTCACTAGAGTATGAAATCTGGGCAGATTGGGACTATCGACAATAACACACAACTGTCCAGAAATTGACGCGACAAACAACGAGAACTAGCGGACAGAAATTTTTTTTTTTCTCTTTGACAAGCGATGCAAACAGATTTTGTTTGTTTTGTTTTTTTTTTTGACTAACAAAGCAGCAACAGACAGACTTGAAGACACAAACGGACGGACTCAATTAATAAAAGCAATGACCAGAATTTCTAGACATCAAACGAAAGGAAACGGCACAACAAAATACCAAAGCTAGCGAACAGAATTTTTTTTTTAACAAGGCAGCGGAATTAATGAAAACTAAGACACAACTACGGATATAACGGAAGATACCTCCACCAAAGCTCTGAAGCCAACTGATACGCTCCTCGATCCACGGTCGAGACACGTAGCACGTTTGCCCAAGGATCTAGCGGGGATGTCCAACGCTTGGTGTGCGGAACCTCTAACCAAACGGACAACACGATTTGATTTGAAGGTGGTAGACGACACTCCGATGAAGGTGAATACTCCAGGGGAATAGGTCGGATGAACAATCAAGGACAGGACGCGAGATTGCTCAATAACCCTTGCCAAGCAAGTTAAAAGGCTCGAATTCTCTTTGAAAGAAAACGAATGCACTAAGAATTTTATTCATCAAAAACTAAGTTTTAACCTTACAAGACTAGCCTATTTATAGGCTTAATGGAATAACAAAACCCTAAAGAAACCTAAAGGAGAGGTCGGCTACCTTGTCATCAAGGTGGGCCGGCCCATGCCTTCCACGAACAACGAATCCAACTAAATTGAAAACAATGACTAAGGCCCTACTCGGCCGCTTCGTAAGGAGGCCCACTGGGGTCTTCTTGGGCTTGGACCAAAGTGTAAGTTGCTTGATTGACCCTCTCCAAGCCTTCAATATCTCTATAGGCTCCATGTTGATCGTGGACAGCTCGAACAAGGGCTTGGAGTGATTCCTTGAAAAGCTTGGCCCGTGCACGTGTGACTGGGCCCAATGGAACTTGGACTGGGCCCTGGCCCGGGTTCACATCAGTCCCCTCCTCTTGAGAAGGATTTGCCCTCAAATCTGGATCCTCCTCACCAAGAAACGGGCTCAAGTCCGCGACATTGAAGGTCGCGCTAACATTGTACTCCCCAGGTAGCTCCAATTTGTATGCGTTGTCATTAACCCGTTGGAGTACACGAAAAGGTCCATCCCCTCTGGGGGATAATTTGCTTTGTCGCTGCTTGGGGAACCTCTCTTTGCGTAAGTGTAACCAAACCCAATCACCAGGCTCGAAAATCATTTTGCGTCGGTGCTTGTTAGCCTGCTGGGTGTATTGCTGAGTACGCCTTTCAATGTTTGCTCGAGCGGCTTCATGTAACCTGCGTACAAAATCGGCCTTCTTTTTCCCATCTAAGCTTGTGTGCTCAGAGGAAGGTAAGGGTACTAAATCAAGAGGGGTCAGCGGGTTAAAGCCATAAACAATCTCAAAAGGTGAGTAGTGTGTAGCACTGTGAACAACTCGATTGTAGGCGAATTCAACATGAGGCAAACACTCTTCCCAAGTCTTAAGATTCTTTTTAATCAATGCCCGAAGTAGTGTGCCGAGTGTGCGATTGACAACTTCAGTTTGTCCATCGCTTTGTGGATGACTGGTGGTGGAGAATAGTAACCGAGTGCCAAGTTTAGACCACAGAGTCTTCCAAAAGTAACTTAGGAATTTCACATCCCTATCACTAACAATGGTCCTAGGCATACCATGCAGACGGACAATTTCCTTGAAGAATAGAGTAGCAATATGAGATGCATCATCAGTTTTGTGACAGGGGATAAAATGAGCCATCTTAGAAAACCTATCAACCACCACAAATATAGAATCATTACCCCTTGGGGATCGAGGCAAACCTAGTACGAAGTCCATAGACAAGTCAACCCAGGGATGGTGAGGGATAGGTAACGGGGTATATAAGCCATGTGGGTTTGTCTTGGACTTAGCTTTGTGACAAGTAGCACACCTACCAACCATGCGTTCAACGTCCCTACGCATAAGGGGCCAGTAAAAGTGCTCTTGTAACATAGCCAGAGTCTTGGCAATGCCAAAGTGGCCCATGAGACCACCACTATGTGCCTCGCGAATCAAAAGATCACGAATGGAAGAGTTAGGCACACATAGTTTATCTACATGGAATAGGAATCCATCATGCAAAAAGTACTTTCCCTGTGGATTCTTAACACACACAGCATAGATAGCACCAAAGTCATGATCATTAGTGTAGAGGTCTTTCACCATTTCGAACCCAAGTAACTTGGCATCAAGACAGACAAGTAAGGAGTGTCTACGTGACAAAGCATCAGCGACCACATTCGTCTTGCCAGTCTTGTACTTAATCATATAGGAGAAGGTGTCAATGAAGCTTACCCATTTGGCATGTCGCTTGCTTAGCTTGGGTTCGCCTTTGAGGTACTTCAATGACTCGTGATCAGTGTGGATCACGAACTCCCGAGGCCGAAGGTAGTGTTGCCAGGTCTCCAAGGCCCTCACTAAGGCGTACAACTCCTTGTCGTACGTGGGGTAGTTCAGTGCAGCTCCTCCCAATTTCTCGCTAAAGAAGGCACACGGCCTCTTGTCTTGCATGAGGACTGCCCCAATACCTACACCAGAAGCATCACAGTCAATTTCAAATGTCTTATTAAAGTTAGGTAATGCTAGCACAGGTGCATGTGTGAGTGTGTCCTTAAGGGCGAGAAACGCTTGTTCTTGTGATTCCCCCCAATGGAACTTGTCATCCTTCTTTGTCACGGCGGTCAATGGGGCGGCAATAGTGCTAAAGTTTTGAACAAATCGCCGATAAAAACCCGCCAGTCCAAGAAATCTGCGCACGTCAGGAACGGATGTGGGAGTTGGCCATTTTTCGATGGCCTCAATCTTGGATGTGTCTACCTTGATGCCCTGCGAACTGACCACATAGCCTAAAAACACAAGCTCGTTAGTAGAAAAGGTGCACTTCTTGAGGTTAGCGTATAGACGCGCCTGTCGAAGTGTCTCAAGAACTAATCGTACATGCTCCAAGTGCTCATGCTCACTACGACTATAGATCAGGATGTCATCAAAGTAAACAATGACAAATTTACCAATAAAGTGTCTCAACACATGGTTCATGAGTCGCATGAAGGTGCTAGGGGCATTTGTCAAGCCAAAAGGCATGACCAACCACTCATAGAGACCATGCTTGGTTTTGAAGGCTGTCTTCCACTCATCGCCTTCCTTCATCCTAATTTGATGATAACCACTCCGCAAGTCAATTTTGGTGAAAATAATAGCTCCATCGAGCTCATCAAGCATATCATCAAGTCTGGGAATGGGATGACGATATTTGACAGTGATAGCGTTCACAACCCGACAGTCAGTGCACATGCGCCAAGTACCGTCCTTCTTGGGAACAAGTATCACAGGTACCGCGCAAGGGCTTAGACTTTCCTTAACCCAACCCTTACCCAAGAGGCCATCAACTTGCCTTTGAAGCTCCTTGGTCTCCTCAGGGCCCATGCGGTAAGCAGGTTTGTTGGGCAATGGTGCTCCAGGGATGAGGTCGATTTGGTGTTCAATTCCCCGAACGGGTGGTAAACCGTCAGGGACCTCGTCAGGAAAAACATCTTCAAATTCCTGCAAAAGAGCAACTATGCTCGAGGGCAAAGCCTTGTCGAGCTCAGCAACATCTAAGAGCACATGCTTGCAAATCATGAGAAGTATAGGCTGATTAGAGTGCACCGCTTTTCGAACATCTTTAGCCTTAATAATCATGTTGTGCTTCCTAGTGGGCGGAGCGGCCGGTGTTTTGTCGCGTATGCCCCTAGGTGTGCTCCCTTGACCCTTGGTTGATGGCTCAGTCGTAGACGTGGAGCTGTCACCAGGGTCGACCGCCTTGAGTTTCCTCTTTTGACGGTCTTGTTCACACTCCCTTTGCAAAAGTAGTTGGTCCTCATAAACTTGTGCAGGTGTGAGAGGTGTAAGGACCTTACGTTTGCCATCGTGCAAAAGTGTGTACTTATTTGCTCTTCCATCGAATGTGACGTGTTTGTCGAATTGCCAGGGCCTTCCCAGAATGATATGTGTAGCATGCATTGGCACCACGTCGCACACGATTTCATCAGTGTAAGTACCAATGGAGAAGGGAATGCGTGCTTGCTTGAAGACTCGTACTTCACCATCCTCACTTAGCCATTGGAGGTAAGGGTGTGGATGCCTGGTAGTGGGGAGTCCTAGACTTTCAACCATGAGCAAGCTGGCCACGTTCGTGCAACTCCCACCGTCGACGATGAGACTACACACTTTGTCGCCTACCTTACAGCGGGTGTAGAATAGGTTTTCGCGTTGTAGCTGCTCGTCCGCTTTGACGCGGGCAGTTAACACTCGTCGTGCTACCAAGCAACCTACTTCGCCACGTGTAGGCGAGCATGCCTCCCCAGCTGGCTCTACTTCTAGGCAGTCGTCTTCGACCAGTTCGGGCATGTCCTCACATTCGTCATCATCCGACACGATTTCGCCAGTGTGAGTGATCAGCATTACCCGTTGGTTTGGACATTGAGATTGAATATGCCCAAACCCTTGGCACTTAAAACACTTGATGTCCCTACTCCTAGCTTTAGGAGTCTCTTGCGGTGCCTTTGGGGTAGACCTGGACACATCAGAAACCTTGTTAGGTGTAGAATAGGCATTACGGGTAGAAGCATTACCTTGGAAGCGGTTAGAATGGGTTGGTGTTGTCGCATTTCCAACTTCGTGGGTCACTCTTCGTGGTTGGTTGCCTTTCCACGAGGTGGTGGTAGGAGATTGGAAAGTACGGGCTCCCCGTCTTAATTTCTTCCCCCGTTCGGCCTTAATGGCGAGTTCTAGAAGGTCGTGCATGTCCAAATAATGTTGAAGCTCCAAGGCATCCTGAAGGTCAGGATTGAGACCCCTAAGAAACCTAGCCATTGTGGCTTCGTTGTCTTCTTGAATGTTGGCCCTCATCATGGCCATCTCGATTTCCTTGTGGTAATCCTCCACACTCATGTTGCCTTGCGTGAGTGTTTGAAGCTTAGAGTGGAGATCACGATTGTAGTAGCTAGGAACAAATCGCTTGCGCATTAGTGCCTTGAGTTCTCGCCAAGTCCGGACACGTGGTTCTCCCATCCTCCTCCTCGTGGTCCTCACTTGGTCCCACCAGACTAGTGCGTAGTCGGTGAACTCGACGGTGGCAACCTTCACTTTTTGCTCCTCGCTATAGTCGTAGCAGTCGAAGACCATCTCGATACGGCCTTCCTACTCCAAGTAAGCCTCAGGGTCACTTTTGCCCTTGAATGCGGGAACTTGAATTTTAAGCCCCTTGATTTCGTTTTTGGGCATGTCCCTTGTAGGCCTCTCGGGTCGCTCCTCATCCTCACTAGCGGAGTAGTCTTCGCCATTTGTTTCTTTGGTGCCATGGTTACTCCGGTCATGGGACCTAGCACGAGAGCCTTGCGTAAGGCTCCTAGACAACTCCTCAAAACGAGTGTGTAACGTCTCCATTTGTTGCTCACTGATTCGTTTGAGCTCATGCCTCATGGCGGTGAACAATAGAGAGTAGTCTTTTGATGGTGGTTGTTGATCTTGCTCCATGTTTTTTTTTTTTTTGTGCCCCTGCAAAGGTTAGTAACAAGCAAGAAAGTGCAAATATAATCCTCACTTCACTCCCTGAGTGTATCTCTCGCGCTTGTGTATAGTGCTCAAGTCACTCTATAAAACTTACCAAGTACCTTACCTGTTGGTTTAGGTAGTTGAGTAATGTTGCTCGAGTCCAATAATTGTCTCCAACTTTTCCCACAAGAGTAAACAAGAGTGAAGGATGCAAGTGGATGATATTTTGGTGAAGGAAAGGACGGTTTTGGAAGGCTTAGAGGTGGTGGACAGATTTGGAAATATTGCCAAGAAAGGAAACTCTAAGAATTCCTAAGATGTAGGAGTGGTTTCCTAAAAAGGATGATAAAATATAGGAGGATATCCTAAAATGGAGGAGAAAGTGTAGGAAGGTGTCCAAGTGTTATCCAAGTGTGGTACTTAGTCTCCTAAACTAAGTTAGAAAACAAGTTAGAGTTGGTAATCCCCTTGAAGTCCTTCTTTAAGCAACTTCTAATCCCCCCCCAAACAGATTCGGTTCCCTCTCTCTCCTTTTACCGCAAGTTTCCAGAATTCTTCCCTTTATTCCCTTCCCAAAGTCGGCTAAACTCCCTATAAGACTCCCTCTCCACAGCCGCAATTTACCCAAACAATTCAGCTCTCCCTCTACTCCAAGAACAAGAAGTTCGGCCCTCTCTCCTTCAAGGCAGATTCGGTTCTTGTGACTCCAGAAATTAACTCTTGTGATTCCAGAAATTCGGCTCTAATGGGCTCCCAAGGGCATGCGAGTGATGCTACTCAAGAATTCCCCAAGAAATTCACCCCTCAACCAAGAAAGCCACGTATGGATGCAAGGTCTTACAAGAAACTCTTTGTGCGAAGGGAAGTGCAAGTGTTTAAAGTTCAAGATAATCAAGAACCTCAAACAAAGGTTGCTCAAGTGATCAAGGCTCAAGGTAACCAAGAATTTCAAGAAGAGGTTGGCCAAAACTTTTGAATTCCTTTTTTTCTTTTCTTGATGTAATTTTCTGGTTGGCCAAAAACTTTTGAATTCTTTTCTTTTCTTGATGTAAGTTTTCTGGTTTGAAACAAGAAATAACAAGACAGATTTGACAACAAAGAGTTACGGCTTCCTTCTTGGTTTCTTGTTGGCCGAATGTTCTTCTTGTTTCCCTCTTGCCTTTTGCGTTTCTGTTTTTTTTTTTTTTTTTTAACTTAACAACTGCAACTAAACCTGGACGGAAGAAAGGTTCACAAACCAGATTTCTGGGCAGCTCTACGTACTACAACTAATCAGCCAAAAACTCCAAGATTTCCCAAGAACTCCCAAGAACTTCAAGATTTAATTCCAAGAACTCAAGAAACCCTAGATGGTTGTAGTTTCCTTCAAGATTCTCAACTCCAACAAGTTTTAACCCCAAATCAGTTTAGACAAGATAAGTAAACAACTTGAATAAGCTACTAAGATTTGGACAGATTTGGCCACAAGGCAAAGCCCTAGCCGCACTTGCTTCTTCTTTTTTTTTTTCTTTTTTTTTTCTTTTTTTTTTTTGCAGATTCGGCAAGGCTAATTGCTGGGTAGAATGGATGTCACTAGAGTATGAAATCTGGGCAGATTGGGACTATCGACAATAACACACAACTGTCCAGAAATTGACGCGACAAACAACGAGAACTAGCGGACAGAAATTTTTTTTTTTCTCTTTGACAAGCGATGCAAACAGATTTTGTTTGTTTTGTTTTTTTTTTTGACTAACAAAGCAGCAACGGACAGACTTGAAGACACAAACGGACGGACTCAATTAATAAAAGCAATGACCAGAATTTCTAGACATCAAACGAAAGGAAACGGCACAACAAAATACCAAAGCTAGCGAACAGAATTTTTTTTTTAACAAGGCAGCGGAATTAATGAAAACTAAGACACAACTACGGATATAACGGAAGATACCTCCACCAAAGCTCTGAAGCCAACTGATACGCTCCTCGATCCACGGTCGAGACACGTAGCACGTTTGCCCAAGGATCTAGCGGGGATGTCCAACGCTTGGTGTGCGGAACCTCTAACCAAACGGACAACACGATTTGATTTGAAGGTGGTAGACGACACTCCGATGAAGGTGAATACTCCAGGGGAATAGGTCGGATGAACAATCAAGGACAGGACGCGAGATTGCTCAATAACCCTTGCCAAGCAAGTTAAAAGGCTCGAATTCTCTTTGAAAGAAAACGAATGCACTAAGAATTTTATTCATCAAAAACTAAGTTTTAACCTTACAAGACTAGCCTATTTATAGGCTTAATGGAATAACAAAACCCTAAAGAAACCTAAAGGGGAGGTCGGCTACCTTGTCATCAAGGTGGGCCGGCCCATGCCTTCCACGAACAACGAATCCAACTAAATTGAAAACAATGACTAAGGCCCTACTCGGCCGCTTCGTAAGGAGGCCCACTGGGGTCTTCTTGGGCTTGGACCAAAGTGTAAGTTGCTTGATTGACCCTCTCCAAGCCTTCAATATCTCTATAGGCTCCATGTTGATCGTGGACAGCTCGAACAAGGGCTTGGAGTGATTCCTTGAAAAGCTTGGACCGTGCACGTGTGACTGGGCCCAATGGAACTTGGACTGGGCCCTGGCCCGGGTTCACATCAGAACTGGTAGCCACTGAACGGCGCAGAGTATGACGGTTTATACAGGGACTGAATTTGGACATCCAAGAGGCGTTAGCCGCGGCGCAAGTGAATACCTTTACGGAGGCCCTTGAGTAGGCTCAACGAATCGAGAATGCAAAGGCACAAGTAAAAGCCTCCCAAACTCGGAAAAGAGGTGCAGTTGGTAGTGTGATTGAAGAACCTCCTAGTGAATCAATAGCACCTTCTAAAATGCAGAAAGTGAACTTTTTGTCCTACCCGCCATGGACAGTAGGGGCGGGAAATGAAAGGTCTACCAAAGGAAGCCAAACCGGACAGGGGGAGACTTCTCCAGAAAGCCAAAAGATGGCTTCCTACTTGACTTGTAGCTATTGCGGAAAGGCCAATAATACTGAGAACGATTGTTGGCGGAAAGGGCGGAAGTGCTTGATTTGTGGGAGTGTGAGCACCAAGTTAGCAACTGTCCGAGGAGACAGTCACGCGGAGGTAGTATTCCGCAACTGGAAGGAGCTAAAGCAAAACAAGCAAATGAAAGAGGGAACCGAACTAGTGGGCCAGCAAAAGTGTACGCGTTAGGCAACCAAACAGTTCCGGACTCGTCTGAGGCAAATGAAGGTAAAATTTCGAGGGCGAAATTTTTTTTAAGGGGGAGAGGGTGTGAGGACCCGAAAATTTACCGAATTTCTAGGCTTTATTTAATTTAATTTCACACTTTGATACCTTTTCTTTATTAGAAAATTCCCTAGATAATTTTTATGAGCAAAATATAGTTTTTAAATCATTTTTCTAGTATAAGTTAGTTCATGTGAAATTAAGAGTGTATATCGAAAGTGGGACCCGCTAGTGCGAAATGTTCGGAAAAAATTCGGCCAATTAGGTTAAGTTTTGGATACCGGATTTATTTTACCAAGTGCTAAGAGATAATTAAAGGTTGTTATATGGATGAGAGTGGAGAGACAAAAGGATAGCCAAGCATTAATGAGAGTGACAAGTGTCACTTTGTGATTTGGTTAGACTTTGACCTTTGGACCAACTTTACCAATAAATCAAAATTGACCAAAAACATCTTCATTCTTCTAGCATCTTGGCCGAATTCTTGAGGAGGAAAAACAAGAAGAAAGCCTTCAACTCCAACTCCATTTCTTGCTCAATCTTGTGAATCAACCGTTAAAATTTCAAATTCCTCCACAAAAGTCACTTGTTTAGGAAGATTGAAGGTAGTGGTGGAGTGATTGGAGAAGGGAAAGGACTAAGCCATCACCTTTCTTGAGATTTCAAGGTATCATGTCTAGCAATCCTGTTTTTGCTCTTAATAATGTTTAATTAGTGACTTGTGTTAGTCATAGAGTTGGATTTGTGCAAGGTTTTGTGACTTTTGGTGAAGATTGGTGAATTTTCATAATTATTCATGATTTTTTTGTTTTAATACGATTCATATGTTGTGGCCATGGATGATGATTGTATATGATCTAAAATGAAGCTAGAGGATGTAAATTGTTGTTAATTGCGGAAAATTTCCGCATTGTACGGAAATTTAAGAAGTTAGGGTTCCAATTTTCACCATTCTGCCTGGCACTGTTTCACCTAGTTAGAGGCCGAATTCGCCTTGGGTTAAAACATGAAAGTTATATGAAATGATATTTTAGAGACGCCTGAAAAATTTCAGGTCAATCGGAGCAACGTAACTTGAGAAGAGATGGAATTACCCTTGCTGCCCTGGTTTTACCCGAATTTTAGAATTGCTTCTGTAATGGGTTATTTTGGTTGGGAATGCTTCGGAATTAGTTGTTGAAGTCTTCTGATGAATTGTATCCCTATTTCTTAGATTTCAGATGGCTTTGGAATTACTGGATTTGGGCTTAGGTAGCCTGATTTATGATGTTTGCACCAGAATGCGATTTGTGAATCTGTTTTTACGGTTCTGGTGTAGTAGATTGCATTTTTGACTTGGTTACACTCGAAACTGGGCTGAGTGACCTTCTGTAATATTGTAGGCCTATCTCTTAGCTTCGAAACGGTGTATCTTTCACCTCCATCCGATCATCGTAGTGCCATTGGTACCAAAACTGCAAAATGATGTCAAAAACTATTCTTTTTGGGTTAACACTTAACTCCATTTCCGGATTTTTCTGGTTTCCTCTAATGCTTATGTATGCTTATGGAGCCCTATTTTGGCAGTATTTGGAATTGGTTTATGACTTGTAATCGAGTCTTATTGTGCTTATTTGAATATTTTAGGGCTTTACTTTCATTTCCGGACTTTTCCCTAGCTTGAATTGTACTTGTACTACTTGGAGCTTACGGAACGGCTATTGAATGAACTTATTTTGTGTGTGACTTTGGGACTGGATGAGAAAAATAATGAAGCCATAAATGGCTGGAAATAGGAAAATACAAAGGGCGTGCTGCCCAAATTTTCGCTCGAGGGCTAAGTTTCTATTTCAACTTGTATATTTTCGTTTGGCAAATACTATGCCCGTTTTCCATCTTAAAACATGATACCTTTTCCATTTGAACCTTCAAATGTTTATTTACTACTTCATACCAAAATATCGAGGTATGACCTAAGGTTTTCTCAGTCAAGACATGTAGGCCATAATACCTACTTGAATGTATATCGATTTTGAACCACACACACGATTCTGAAAAATAATATTTCTGAGCCTATCTAGTTGGATTCCGACTTGACTTTGATTCAAGTGTTTTCCATTGGAACTGTTATAACCCTTTGAGTTTGGTTTATGACACCCTAGTTATTTCCGTCCACAGATCCAAATGGTTGTTTCTCACTTTAAAGTCACCTTTATCCGTTGTACTCGTAACTAGTCGAGTTCCTTGATTCCACTTACTTGTTCTGCTAGATGAATTGTAATATTCTTTCGCGTTGAATCATAGGTTTTCTCGGTGACCGAGGGTAAGATCCGATAGGACATTTTGGACGTTATTTAGCATAATTCGGTGAGTGTTCCTTGTTTTTCGTATTTTCTTGACTTCATGGCTTGTGTTAGTGTTTGATAACATGTTAAGTGCTTTTGATGATTTTCAAAACGAGTTTTCTAGGCGAGTGTGTATTTTATCGCACTCAGCCTAAATGATTGTGAACTTTTCAATGATTGAACGATTGAAATGTTACTTGTGCATGAATGTAAGCCTTTTGGCTGAACTGGCCACTGCCCCTTGTTACCGATCGACTCGAGCCAGAAGCGGACTCGGTCGGGCGATATGGTGACCTGGGTGAACGTTTGGTATACTCGAGTATTACCTTATAGGTTGGTGGAGGTTGGTGGAGCCTGGCCAATGTCCAGGAAAGGGTGAATGAAATGAACGAACGAACGAACGAACGAGGGTTTTATGTATGAACGAAAAATGCATTTTCAAATGAATGAAGGAAAGGGAATGACAGGAGAACGAACGAACGAACGAATGAACGAACGAACGTATCCTTTTCATGTATGGTTTATTGTAAATGTTGTAACTGTTTCTTGACTTATCGTTTGATTTATGACTTGATTCTATGTTCGGAACCTCACTGAGCTTTTAGCTCATCCCTTTAGTTTTGTTTTCCTTAACAGGGGAAGGCGAGCAAGGGCGAGAGCTCTGTACCGACTGGCTGGGTCTAGTTTTGGTTTTATTTTGGTTCTCGCCCTAGTGCTTGGCACGGGCTGGTTGTATGGTGACTTGAGAACTTTTGTATTCTCGACGGTTGTACTTTTTTCTGAGATAGCAATGTATATAAGCTCTGTTTTAAGTTTTGGATCCTCGTTTTGCCCTTTCTTGTGGTTCTATTTCTGATTTGTGTGAGTGAACGACTGAGTCCCGGCGAGAGCTGGGCAGGCCGCCCGCCGAACCCTTTGGTTCGCCTTAGGGGGAGGTGGGGCTGTCACAGTTGGTATCAGAGCCTGCTTCGCGTGGTCTCTGCGCCGAGTGAGCCTGGACTAAGTGGTGCATGAGTATAAAGGACTTAGTGCTCATTTGAGCATAAGCTATGAATTGTGAATGTTATAGGCCTTAAATCTCTCTCATGGTATTTGAGGACCATAGATAGGTATGTCGGGTAGGAATTTCGATTGTAGATGATGGTTTACTCTTGGGACTGGCTAGCTCGAGATGTGAATTGTCTTATTTCGAATTCTCGTGCCCGAGTACTTTAGCGTTGAGGCGATGCTCAGTATTTGAGATTCGCATTTTGGGAAATGAAGAGGCTTGGTCTGGCTAGAATGATTTCAAGAGTCCAATGGACATCTAGTGGGATAGAAAGTGACGTGAGAGACCGGACGGGGTTAACATGGTGTGGGGCAACGTATCCCTTTTCTTTTGATGCACCCATATATGGCTACTACATGACGTTAGCATGTGAATTCGTGTATATATTATCTGTCAAACTGGATATGTATGTGTGATATGTATTTGTGTATTTGATTATCTGCCTCCTTGATCTGGCGTGTTATGTGCGTATATGTTTACTTGTGTATTGGGTATGCTGGAATTGGTGCTTAGACAATTTGCTGTGATTATTCACTAAAATTACCTTTTGGGGAAAAGAAAAGAAAAGAGAGAGGGAAAAACATATCTATGGATGGGAGACGTAGTCGTGGACGTGGTCGAGGCCGGGGAACTGAGCGGACCCCGGAATCAAGAGGAGAAAGGGAAACGTCAGCCGAGCAAGGGCAGGGATCAAGAGTTGCGACTGGAGACCAAATGGCAACGGCAATGCAACAGATGACGGATATCTTGGCAAGACTGGTGGATCAACAAGGCCAAATACCCGTAAACCAAAATCGAAACCCTGAGATGGGCGAGGATAAGGCTCTTGAAAGGTTCCAAAAATTTGCTCCGCCAAAATTCCTTGGAGGGCCCGATCCGGACGTGGCTGAACAATGGATAGAAACCATGGTTAATATCTTCACAGCCCTAAACTACACTGAGCAAAGGCAAGTGAACTTTGCAGTATTTCAATTTGAGGGACCGGCTCGATCATGGTGGAACGTAATTAGAGCAAAGCGGGAAAGAGAACAGACCATCTGGATATGGGCAAACTTCATAAGAGAATTTAACGAGAAGTACCTTCCACCTTTAGTCCAAGAAAGGAGGGAGGAGGAGTTTATTGGGTTACGCCAGGGAACGTTAAGTGTGGCCGAATATGAAACAAAATTTACAAGATTATCCAAGTTTGCTTCTGAACTGGTAGCCACTGAACGGCGCAGAGTAAGACGGTTTATACAGGGACTGAATTTGGACATCCAAGAGGCGTTAGCCGCGGCGCAAGTGAATACCTTTACGGAGGCCCTTGAGTAGGCTCAACGAATCGAGAATGCAAAGGCACAAGTAAAAGCCTCCCAAACTCGGAAAAGAGGTGCAGTTGGTAGTGTGATTGAAGAACCTCCTAGTGAATCAATAGCACCTTCTAAAATGCAGAAAGTGAACTTTTTGTCCTACCCGCCATGGACAGTAGGGGCGGGAAATAAAAGGTCTACCAAAGGAAGCCAAACCGGACAGGGGGAGACTTCTCCAGAAAGCCAAAAGATGGCTTCCTACTTGACTTGTAGCTATTGCGGAAAGGCCAATCATACTGAGAACGATTGTTGGCGGAAAGGGCGGAAGTGCTTGATTTGTGGGAGTGGTGAGCACCAAGTTAGCAACTGTCCGAGGAGACAGTCACGCGGAGGTAGTATTCCGCAACTGGAAGGAGCTAAAGCAAATCAAGCAAATGAAAGAGGGAACCGAACTAGTGGGCCAGCAAAAGTGTACGCGTTAGGCAACCAAACAGTTCCGGACTCGTCTGAGGCAAATGAAGGTAAAATTTCGAGGGCGAAATTTTTTTAAGGGGGAGAGGGTGTGAGGACCCGAAAATTTACCGAATTTCTAGGCTTTATTTTATTTAATTTCACACTTTGATACCTTTTCTTTATTAGAAAATTCCCCAGATAATTTTTATGAGCAAAATATAGTTTTTAAATCATTTTTCTAGTATAAGTTAGTTCATGTGAAATTAAGAGTGTATATCGAATGTGGGACCCGCTAGTACGAAATGTTCGGAAAAAATTCGGCCAATTAGGTTAAGTTTTGGATACCGGATTTATTTTACCAAGTGCTAAGAGATAATTAAAGGTTGTTATATGGATGAGAGTGGAGAGACAAAAGGATAGCCAAGCATTAATGAGAGTGACAAGTGTCACTTTGTGATTTGGTTAGACTTTGACCTTTGGACCAACTTTACCAATAAATCTGATACGAGTCAAGCTATGCCATCGGATAAGGTTCAAGTCCCACTAGGACTGGTTACACGAGCTCGAGCAGTTCATTCAGCTTCACCGCAGCAAAGACGTTATAAGGCACAGACACGCTTTATAAGGATACGTCTTCTGCCATTTAATCGATTCACCATAGCAAAGTCATTATAAGGTGTGGGCACGCTTTATAAGCTCAAGTCGTCTGCCCATCTAGTCACATTTGCTATTTTAGTTAAGTCATTGTAATAAGGGCTTAATGGTCCATAGTCATGCTTTAATTACCTAAGCGATGACCTCATAAGGTTGTTTACCTAAGGGATGACCTCATAAGGTTGTTTACCTAAGGGATGACCTCATAAGGTTGTTTACCTAAGGGATGACCTCATAAGGTTTGGTCAAGCCTACAATTGTTAGTCTTAGTCAAGACCACAACTCTAGACTAGTTCCACATTTAGTTGTTCATCTCTATGTAAGGCTATAAATAGCCCACACTTCCAATGGTTTTAGGCATTCAATCAATAAATCAGATTTTGAGAGTTTTCTTGGTTTCTCCAAGGCTTCTTGAATACCTTAGAATTTCTCTAGGTGTTCGTGACTTATCAATCTAGAATCGCACTAGGTTGTGGCGTCTTCTACCATTATACCAAGGTTCGTTAACCACGTGATTAACGGGTTGAGGTCATCCGCTCCAAACTTGGTGTCCTCTTGTCGATCCTGAAGCTAATCTTTTACGGGTTTCGTCACAAGGTTGGCGACGTTCGTATCAGTTGGTAATCAGAGCTAGTTAAGAGGTATCACGTTATATCCTTTTATTTATTTCCTTTCGAGTCAAGTTGTCGAAAATTCTGTTTTCGTGTTCTAAGTTGCTATCCGCAATTTCCAGTTTTGTTACTTCGTGTTCTTGCGTTATTTTTCCAGATTTGTTACGTCATAAACTTGTGTCTAGTTGTTGTTAATTGCTGTGGTTAGTCTTATTTGGTCCAGCCTTTTCTTTTGTGTCTTATTCTTGATTCTTTGTTTGAGTCTTGTTTCTATCCTGTTATATCCATTCAATTCCAGTCTTTTTGTTCTATTTGATCATTCGAGGTTACTGTTCATCCGAAAAAAAAAAATCAGTTTGTAGCAAGGGTTTTAGAGTCCTATCTAGTTATTACCTTGTGTTCTTGTTTACATACAAAAAAAAAATAGCTGGCTAACCTTACAAAAATTCCTGGAAATCTGTCTTGATCAAATCGTGAAATCTTGGATTGTTTGGGGAGGAAATCATCTTCAATTTTGTGTTTCTTGAATTCTGGAGATTAGCATCTTGAATTCTTGAAAGAATCTTGAAGTTTCTGGGTTTTGGGAACCAAATCTTGGTAAACAACAAGGCTGCAAAATTTCAGCTGCCAAAATCCTTGTCGTTCTTTCTTTCTTGATCAATCTTCTTTCTTGATCACCACAACAATCTTCTTTCTTGATCAAGAACATTTAAGCCACGAAATTTGACTCTTGAAAGCCTCCAGAATTGACCATTGATAAGAAGAAGAATGTTCAGCCATGAAATTTGACTCTTGAAAGCCAGCCTTCCTAAGCCACGAAATTTGACTCTTGAAAGCTTCCAAATTTGACCATTGATTGTGATAAATGCCTTCCTAAAAGCTGACCATAAAAAAAAAAGAGCACCAAAACAACCACCAACCCTACTCCAATTCCAAGTTGGATTTGATTAGTTTAGTCCAACTTGAATAAGGCTGTCCTGATTTACTTCAATTTCGTTTTTACAGCCTGTTAAATCCTTTTTGGGATAGGAAAAGGGGATTAGTTCCGGAATAATCCAAAAATTTCCACTATCCATTATTTCCTAAATTGCTGCAACAAGAGCAAGTGTTGGTGCACTCTTTAGGCAGTTGTTATTGAGTCAAATCTTTATAGCTTTCTTGAATCAGTTGTTCTGATTATTTTTTCCAGTAATTTCCAGCCAGAGTAGTGTCCAAATTTCCAGCTCTTGTATAGCTAGTTTTTGTGTTGCATAACTAGTAGTCCTTTTGTCGTGCATCTGCGCATTTTTTTCCAACAAATTCCAGCCGATTATTTTTTCCAGTTCTTTTGAGTCATTTTTGTCTTATACCTCCTCAAATTTCCAGCTTATAACGAGCCACATTTGAGTAGATTCTTGTGCGAAGCTAGTTGAACTTTTCAGGGAAATTTTCTACTTTCTTCAAGGAAGCAAACAGAACCTTGAGAACATTAGAGTGTTTTAAACACTTGAGTGATACACGAGTGACGAGTGTAAACATGTGAGCTTGTGTGGTAAGGAAAAATATCTTTTGTTTCACTAAATTTTTGCAGGTTTCCTCAATACATCATGGCGAATACGAGGCATTTAAAAGCTAGCTTACAACATCTTCTTCCTGATCCTAAGGGAGTCGAAGAAGTGGCATTACGTGGTGTAAATGAGCAGTTGGACATCGTCAAATCTCAGTTGCATTGTTGGTTTTATACTCGTTGTGGTGTCAAAGATAAAACATGCAGCTTGGCCATTGATAGGAGTTGTGAAGTCAATCTTGCAAGCGCTATCATGGTTCACAAATTAAATCTTCCAACCATTGATCATCTTCAACCGTATAAGTTGTCGAGTGCTCATGGTGATGTTTGGGTTACTAAACACACACTTGTACCTATTCAAATTGGCAAATATGTGGATGAGGTGTTGTGTGATGTAGTCCCAATTCAAGTGACACATGTGTTGCTAGGTAAAGCGTGGATGTTGAGGCGAGAAGTTAAATATGATAGACATACTAATAAGTATTCCTTCTTATTTAATGGTCGTCGTTCTGCACTTGTACCACTTATTTATGACCAACTTTGTATTGATCTAGCATACATGAGAAGTGAACATGAGCGTTATAGTATGAAGAAAGAGCTAGATGAGGGAATTGTGACTGATGAGGTAAAATCTGAGGGAGTTGAAAAGGAGAAAGAGGCTAAGAATAATGAGAGGAAAAAGACAGCTATTGAGCATGAGAAAGAGATTGAAAAATCCAAAGTGTTGACTGAGGAAGCGAAAGAAAGAAGGGATAATGCACTGATTTTAAGTTTCAACAAAAATGAGAGTGAGGGGACTTATTGCCATTCTAACAACCTTAACATTGCTCTGTCTAGTGTTCCTTGTTTTGTGCAGGTTAAGCAAAGTGCAATCGTTTTGATCTTACAATGTTCCATCCCAAAGACGCTTGTGCAATTTGCGAGTTTCCATGGAGTTTGTCTTCTAGGAGTTAGATCAAATTGGTTCCCATTCATGGAATCAGATAATTTCAAAACTGTTCACGTCTTTGGAGGATCAAACTATGTGTACCCTCAAGACCTTAGAACCGACCATGTTCCACGAGTTTACACAAGGAGCGAGGTCTTCAATGGTCACTACAATACCTATGCTCATCTTGCACCTAGTCCACTTGAAGCTCCAACTTCACCAAGTCAGCTTCCATACTTTGCAAGCTTATTCAAGTTTGAGGAGTATGATTTCATAGGATCTACATCGCATCACTTTGAGGATCCTTACCTCATGATCACAAGCGATCAAGTTGGGCATACATTGAAACTGGTTCGTGAGATTCAAGGTTCAACAATGTTTACTTTCCAGCTTAGCAAGTGGTTTATGCATTGGATGAAAATTGTGGTAATCATAACAAAATTGACTCGACGGCATGTAACTCTTCTTATCATCATTCATGCTTCAATTTGTGGGCAAATTGCTTTCAAGAGAAGGGGAATGATACGAGTCAAGCTATGCCATCGGATAAGGTTCAAGTCCCACTAGGACTGGTTACACGAGCTCGAGCAGTTCATTCAGCTTCACCGCAGCAAAGACGTTATAAGGCACAGACACGCTTTATAAGGATACGTCTTCTGCCATTTAATCGATTCACCATAGCAAAGTCATTATAAGGTGTGGGCACGCTTTATAAGCTCAAGTCGTCTGCCCATCTAGTCACATTTGCTATTTTAGTTAAGTCATTGTAATAAGGGCTTAATGGTCCATAGTCATGCTTTAATTACCTAAGCGATGACCTCATAAGGTTGTCTACCTAAGGGATGACCTCATAAGGTTGTTTACCTAAGGGATGACCTCATAAGGTTGTTTACCTAAGGGATGACCTCATAAGGTTTGGTCAAGCCTACAATTGTTAGTCTTAGTCAAGACCACAACTCTAGACTAGTTCCACATTTAGTTGTTCATCTCTATGTAAGGCTATAAATAGCCCACACTTCCAATGGTTTTAGGCATTCAATCAATAAATCAGATTTTGAGAGTTTTCTTGGTTTCTCCAAGGCTTCTTGAATACCTTAGAATTTCTCTAGGTGTTCGTGACTTATCAATCTAGAATCGCACTAGGTTGTGGCGTCTTCTACCATTATACCAAGGTTCGTTAACCACGTGATTAACGGGTTGAGGTCATCCGCTCCAAACTTGGTGTCCTCTTGTCGATCCTGAAGCTAATCTTTTACGGGTTTCGTCACAAGGTTGGCGACGTTCGTATCAAAATCAAAATTGACCAAAAACATCTTCATTCTTCTAGCATCTTGGCCGAATTCTTGAGGAGGAAAAACAAGAAGAAAGCCTTCAACTCCAACTCCATTTCTTGCTCAATCTTGTGAATCAACCGTTAAAATTTCAAATTCCTCCCCAAAAGTCACTTGTTTAGGAAGATTGAAGGTAGTGGTGGAGTGATTGGAGAAGGGAAAGGACTAAGCCATCACCTTTCTTGAGATTTCAAGGTATCATGTCTAGCAATCCTTTCTTTGTTCTTAATAATGTTTAATTAGTGACTTGTGTTAGTCATAGAGTTGGATTTGCGCAAGGTTTTGTGACTTTTGGTGAAGATTGGTGAATTTTCATAATTATTCATGATTTTTCTGTTTTAATATGATTCATATGTTGTGGCCATGGATGATGATTGTATATGATCTAAAATGAAGCTAGAGGATGTAAATTGTGGTTAATTGCGGAAAATTTCCGCATTGTACGGAAATTTAAGAAGTTAGGGTTCCAATTTTCACCATTCTGCCCGGCACTGTTGCACCTAGTTAGAGGCCGAATTCGCCTTGGGTTAAAACATGAAAGTTATATGGAATGATATTTTAGAGACGCCTGAAAAAGTTCAGGTCAATCGGAGCAACGTAACTTGAGAAGAGATGGAATTACCCTTGCTGCCCTGTTTTTACCCGAATTTGAGAATTGCTTCTGTAATGGGTTATTTTGGTTAGGAATGCTTCGGAATTAGTTGTTGAAGTCTTCTGATGAATTGTAGCCCTGTTTCTTAGCTTTCAGATGGCTTTGGAATTACTGAATTTGGGCTTAGGTAGCCTGATTTATGATGTTTGCACCAGAATGCGATTTGTGAATCTGTTTTTGCGGTTCTGGTGTAGTAGATTGCATTTTTTACCTGGTTACACTCGAAACTGGGCTGAGTGACCTTCTATAATATTGTAGCCCTATCTCTTAGCTTCGAAACGGTGTATCTTTCACCTCCATCCGATCATCGTAGTGCCATTGGTACCAAAACTGCAAAATGATGTCAAAAACTATTTTTTTTGGGTTAACACTTAACTCCATTTCCGGATTTTTCTGGTTTCCTCTAATGCTTATGTATGCTTATGGAGCCCTATTTTGGTAGTATGTGGAATTGGTTTATGACTTGTAATCGAGTCTTATTGTGCTTATTTGAATATTTTAGGGCTTGACTTTCATTTCCGGACTTTTCCCTAGCTTGAATTGTACTTGTACTTGATACGTTCCTCGATCAACACGTTTCGAGACACGTAGCACGTTTGCCCAAGGATCTAGCGAGGATGTCCAACGCTTGGAATTGCGGGGTCTAGAACCAAACGGACGACACAATATGATTCAAGACGGTAGACGACACTCCGATGAAGGTGAATACTCCAGGGGAATAGGTCGGTAGAACAATCTAGGACAGAACGCAAGACTGCTCAAAACCCTTGCCAAAGCAAGTAAAGGGGGTCGAATCTCTCTCTCAAGAAGAATCGAAAATATGCAAAACTTTATTGATAAAACGTCCACCCTAAAACCTTACAAAGCAAGCCTATTTATAGGCTAAAGTGACTGAAACCCTAAAGGGACTAGGAAAGGGAAAAGTCGGCCCATGGTCTTGGGGCAAGATGGGCCGGCCCATGCTCTTACTTAAACACTAATCAATTGCTAAGTAACTACTAAGGCCTAAGGCCCTATTCGGCCAACTCATTTGGAGGCCCACTTGAGTCTTCATGGGCTTGGGTCATGGTGTAGATAACTCGATTAAAATCCTTCAAGCCTTCAATATCTCTATGGACTCCATGTTGGTTTTGGACAATTCGAACAAGGGCTTGGCTCGTGCACGTGTGACTGGACCCAATGGAACTCGGACTGGGTCATTACTTGGGCTAAGGTCCGTGCACACATCAGTCCCCTCCACTTGAGCAGGATTTGTCCTCAAATCTGGATGGAAATGAATGACATGAACAAGGGTTGGTATCATGGCTCCAGTGGCTCCTCTTGTTCGTATCATTCCCCCCATCTGGAAAGCAATTTGCCCACAAATTGAAGCACGAATGGTGACAAGACGAGTTACATGCCTTCGACTCAATCTTGTTATGATGGCTACAGATGGCATCCAATGCAAAGCCCATGGGCTAAGTTGGAACATAACCCTTGTCGAACCTTGAATCTCACAAACCATCTTCAATGTATGCTCAACTTGATCGTTTGTGGTCATGAGGTAAGGGTCCTCAAAGTGGTATGAAGTGTATCCCATGAAATCGAACTCCGGCTCGAACACACTTGCAAGGCACCAAGGCGGATTTGGTGATGTTGGAGCTTCATGTGGACTAAGAGCAAGACGAAAATCATAATGGTCATTGAGGTACTTGTTCTTTAAACGAACCCTTGGTACACAACGATCCCCAAAATGTGGAGTGTTCCCTTCAAGACGAGCTCGAATCAACTCCCCTTTGGTGTGGACTGATTTGAGTTGATATTGTTCCATGAATGGATACCAACGGGGTTTAACTCTTGGAGTGCCAACTTCATGGAGGCTTGCAAAGTCTACAATTGATTTTGGAATGGAACACACCAAGATCAACTCAACTTGCCTTTGCTTGATCTGTATAAAAGTAGAAACACTAAACAACGCGAAGGTAAGTTCGTTAGGAAAATAATAGGCCTTCACCGGGTTGCTCAAGATCAGCCCACTTTCTCTCCTTTCTTCCTTTTTACCACCCATCTCATTAGATTTTTCCATCTCTTTTTCTAGTTCAACAGCTGACCCTTTCATCTCATTACTTCCAACTCCCTCGGGTTTTACCTCTTCAGGCACAATTCCCTCATCTAGCTTTTTCTCCATTCTATAACGCTCAAGCTCACTTTTCATGCATGCTAGATCAATACAAAGTTGGTCATAAGTAAGTGATACAAGTGCAAGACGACGACTATTAAATAAGAAGGAATACTTATTAGTATGTCCGTCATATTTAATTTCTCGCCTCGACATCCATGCTTTGCCCAATAACACATGTGTCACTTGAATTGGGACTACATCACACAACACCTCATCCACATATTTGCCGATTTGAATAGGTACAAGTGTGTACTTAGTAACCCAAACATTACCATGAGTGCTCGTCAACTTGTATGGTTGAAGATGATCAATGGTTGGAAGATTTAATTTCTCAACCATGATAGCACTTGCAAGGTTGACTTCACAACTCCCATCAATGGCCAAGCTACAGATTTTATCTTTGACACCACAACGAGTATAAAACCAACCAAGCAACTGAGATTTGACGATGTCCAATTGCTCATCTACACCACGTAATGCCACTTCTTTGACTCCCTTAGGATCAGGAAGCCAATGTGGTGAGCTAACTTTTATGCGTCTTGTACTCGCCATGAATGTATGAGGGAACCTGTTGGGTTAGGTAGTTGAGAAAGGCCGCTCAAGTCCAATAAATGTCACCAACTTCTTCCTCAAGAGTAATCACGGAGATGTAGGAGAAAGTGTAGGGAAGTGTTCCTAAAAACTAGGAGAAAATATAGGAGAAAGTGTAGGAGAGTGTTCCTAAAATCTAGGAAGAGAATATAGGAGAGTTTCCTAAAGTGGATGAGAGAATATAGGAAAGGTCCTAAAAATGGATGAGAGAATTTTAGGTGAGTTTCCTAAAAATGGATGAGAGAATTTAGGAAAGTTTCCAAAAAAATGGATGAGAGAGTTTAGGAAAATTTCCTAAAAATGGATGAGAGAATTTAGGAAAGTTTCCAAAAAAATGGATGAGAGAATTTAGGAAAGTTTCCTAAAAATAGATGAGAGACTTTAAGAAAGTTTCCAAAAAAAAAAATGGATGAGAGAGTTTGGGAAAGTTTCCTAAAAAGGTAGGAGAGAGAGTGTCCAAGTGAGTACAAAGAAACCCTAGCCGCAAGTAGACATCCTAGCCGCAAGTAGAAAACCCTAGCCGCAAGGATAACCCTAGAAAGATAAGGAAACCCTAGCAGCCGTCACGTTATTGTTCTTGCTGCCCAAGCGACAACCAACTAATGAGACAGATTTGGGAGCAACGTTGAAACACCAACAACCAGAATTTTTGATGCAACAAACGACTCAAACGCAAGAAACAAGTTGTGGACAGAAATTATCAACAAACTAGACACAACACAAAGGAGATAACACACCAACAGATTTTTGTGTTCGGATGAACAGTAACGTGAACAGTGTCGTATGAACAGTGCCGGATGAACAGTAGCGGATGAACAGTGACGTTTTTTTTTTTTTTTTTTAAACAAGGCAGCGGACACAAGGAAAACTAAGACAAAACTACGGATATAACGGAAGATACCTCCACCAAAGCTCTGAAGCCAACTGATACGTTCCTCGATCAACACGTTTCGAGACACGTAGCACGTTTGCCCAAGGATCTAGCGAGGATGTCCAACGCTTGGAATTGCGGGGTCTAGAACCAAACGGACGACACAATATGATTCAAGACGGTAGACGACACTCCGATGAAGGTGAATACTCCAGGGGAATAGGTCGGTAGAACAATCTAGGACAGAACGCAAGACTGCTCAAAACCCTTGCCAAAGCAAGTAAAGGGGGTCGAATCTCTCTCTCAAGAAGAATCGAAAATATGCAAAACTTTATTGATAAAACGTCCACCCTAAAACCTTACAAAGCAAGCCTATTTATAGGCTAAAGTGACTGAAACCCTAAAGGGACTAGGAAAGGGAAAAGTCGGCCCATGGTCTTGGGGCAAGATGGGCCGGCCCATGCTCTTACTTAAACACTAATCAATTGCTAAGTAACTACTAAGGCCTAAGGCCCTATTCGGCCAACTCATTTGGAGGCCCACTTGAGTCTTCATGGGCTTGGGTCATGGTGTAGATAACTCGATTAAAATCCTTCAAGCCTTCAATATCTCTATGGACTCCATGTTGGTTTTGGACAATTCGAACAAGGGCTTGGCTCGTGCACGTGTGACTGGGCCCAATGGAACTCGGACTGGGTCATTACTTGGGCTAAGGTCCGTGCACACATCAGTCCCCTCCACTTGAGCAGGATTTGTCCTCAAATCTGGATGGAAATGAATGACATGAACAAGGGTTGGTATCATGGCTCCAGTGGCTCCTCTTGTTCGTATCAGTACTACTTGGAGCTTACGGAACGGCTATTGAATGAACTTATTTTGTGTGTGACTTTGGGACTGGATGAGAAAAATAATGAAGCCATAAATGGCTGGAAATAGGAAAATACAAAGGGCGTGCTGCCCAAATTTTCGCTCGAAGGCTAAGTTTCTATTTCAACTTGTATATTTTCGTTTGGCAAATACTATGCCCGTTTTCCATCTTAAAACATGATACCTTTTCCATTTGAACCTTCAAATGTTTATTTACTACTTCATACCAAAATATCGAGGTATGACCTAAGGTTTTCTCAGTCAAGACATGTAGGCCATAATACCTACTTGAATGTATATCGATTTTGAACCACACACACGATTCTGAAAAATAATATTTCTGAGCCTATCTAGTTGGATTCCGACTTGACTTTGATTCAAGTGTTTTCCATTGGAACTGTTATAACCCTTTGAGTTTGGTTTATGACACCCTAGTTATTTCCGTCCACAGATCCAAATGGTTGTTTCTCACTTTAAAGTCACCTTTATCCGTTGTACTCGTAACTAGTCGAGTTCCTTGATTCCACTTACTTGTTCTGCTAGATGAATTGTAATATTCTTTCGCGTTGAATCATAGGTTTTCTCGGTGACCGAGGGTAAGATCCGATAGGACATTTTGGACGTTATTTAGCATAATTCGGTGAGTGTTCCTTGTTTTTCGTATTTTCTTGACTTCATGGCTTGTGTTAGTGTTTGATAACATGTTAAGTGCTTTTGATGATTTTCAAAACGAGTTTTCTAGGCGAGTGTGTATTTTATCGCACTCAGCCTAAATGATTGTGAACTTTTCAATGATTGAACGATTGAAATGTTACTTGTGCATGAATGTAAGCCTTTTGGCTGAACTGGCCACTGCCCCTTGTTACCGATCGACTCGAGCCAGAAGCGGACTCGGTCGGGCGATATGGTGACCTGGGTGAACGTTTGGTATACTCGAGTATTACCTTATAGGTTGGTGGAGGTTGGTGGAGCCTGGCCAATGTCCAGGAAA
This sequence comes from Coffea arabica, assembly GCF_036785885.1. Lineage (NCBI taxonomy): Eukaryota > Viridiplantae > Streptophyta > Magnoliopsida > Gentianales > Rubiaceae > Coffea > Coffea arabica. The sequence continues at coordinate 39,656,240 of NC_092321.1, forward strand.
GGGTGAATGAAATGAACGAACGAACGAACGAACGAGGGTTTTATGTATGAACGAAAAATGCATTTTCAAATGAATGAAGGAAAGGGGAATGACAGGAGAACGAACGAACGAACGAATGAACGAACGAACGTATCCTTTTCATGTATGGTTTATTGTAAATGTTGTAACTGTTTCTTGACTTATCGTTTGATTTATGACTTGATTCTATGTTCGGAACCTCACTGAGCTTTTAGCTCATCCCTTTAGTTTTGTTTTCCTTAACAGGGGAAGGCGAGCAAGGGCGAGAGCTCTGTACCGACTGGCTGGGTCTAGTTTTGGTTTTATTTTGGTTCTCGCCCTAGTGCTTGGCACGGGCTGGTTGTATGGTGACTTGAGAACTTTTGTATTCTCGACGGTTGTACTTTTTTCTGAGATAGCAATGTATATAAGCTCTGTTTTAAGTTTTGGATCCTCGTTTTGCCCTTTCTTGTGGTTCTATTTCTGATTTGTGTGAGTGAACGACTGAGTCCCGGCGAGAGCTGGGCAGGCCGCCCGCCGAACCCTTTGGTTCGCCTTAGGGGGAGGTGGGGCTGTCACAGTTGGTATCAGAGCCTGCTTCGCGTGGTCTCTGCGCCGAGTGAGCCTGGACTAAGTGGTGCATGAGTATAAAGGACTTAGTGCTCATTTGAGCATAAGCTATGAATTGTGAATGTTATAGGCCTTAAATCTCTCTCATGGTATTTGAGGACCATAGATAGGTATGTCGGGTAGGAATTTCGATTGTAGATGATGGTTTACTCTTGGGACTGGCTAGCTCGAGATGTGAATTGTCTTATTTCGAATTCTCATGCCCGAGTACTTTAGCGTTGAGGCGATGCTCAGTATTTGAGATTCGCATTTTGGGAAATGAACAGGCTTGGTCTGGCTAGAATGATTTCAAGAGTCCAATGGACATCTAGTGGGATAGAAAGTGACGTGAGAGACCGGACGGGGTTAACATGGTGTGGGGCAACGTATCCCTTTTCTTTTGATGCACCCATATATGGCTACTACATGACGTTAGCATGCGAATTCGTGTATATATTATCTGTCAAACTGGATATGTATGTGTGATATGTATTTGTGTATTTGATTATCTGCATCCTTGATCTGGCGTGTTATGTGCGTATATGTTTACTTGTGTATTGGGTATGCTGGAATTGGTGCTTAGACAATTTACTGTGATTATTCACTAAAATTACCTTTTGGGGAAAAGAAAAGAAAAGAGAGAGGGAAAAACATATCTATGGACGGGAGACGTAGTCGTGGACGTGGTCGAGGCCGGGGAACTGAGCGGACCCCGGAATCAAGAGGAGAAAGGGAAACGTCAGCCGAGCAAGGGCAGGGATCAAGAGCTGCGACTGGAGACCAAATGGCAACGGCAATGCAACAGATGACGGATATCTTGGCAAGACTGGTGGATCAACAAGGCCAAATACCCGTAAACCAAAATCGAAACCCTGAGATGGGCGAGGATAAGGCTCTTGAAAGGTTCCAAAAATTTGCTCCGCCAAAATTCCTTGGAGGGCCCGATCCGGACGTGGCTGAACAATGGATAGAAACCATGGTTAATATCTTCACAGCCCTAAACTACACTGAGCAAAGGCAAGTGAACTTTGCAGTATTTCAATTTGAGGGACCGGCTCGATCATGGTGGAACGTAATTAGAGCAAAGCGGGAAAGAGAACAGACCATCTGGATATGGGCAAACTTCATAAGAGAATTTAACGAGAAGTACCTTCCACCTTTAGTCCAAGAAAGGAGGGAGGAGGAGTTTATTGGGTTACGCCAGGGAACGTTAAGTGTGGCCGAATATGAAACAAAATTTACAAGATTATCCAAGTTTGCTTCTGAACTGGTAGCCACAGAACGGCGCAGAGTAAGACGGTTTATACAGGGACTGAATTTGGACATCCAAGAGGCGTTAGCCGCGGCGCAAGTGAATACCTTTACGGAGGCCCTTGAGTAGGCTCAACGAATCGAGAATGCAAAGGCACAAGTAAAAGCCTCCCAAACTCGGAAAAGAGGTGCAGTTGGTAGTGTGATTGAAGAACCTCCTAGTGAATCAATAGCACCTTCTAAAATGCAGAAAGTGAACTTTTTGTCCTACCCGCCATGGACAGTAGGGGCGGGAAATGAAAGGTCTACCAAAGGAAGCCAAACCGGACAGGGGGAGACTTCTCCAGAAAGCCAAAAGATGGCTTCCTACTTGACTTGTAGCTATTGCGGAAAGGCCAATCATACTGAGAACGATTGTTGGCGGAAAGGGCGGAAGTGCTTGATTTGTGGGAGTGGTGAGCACCAAGTTAGCAACTGTCCGAGGAGACAGTCACGCGGAGGTAGTATTCCGCAACTGGAAGGAGCTAAAGCAAAACAAGCAAATGAAAGAGGGAACCGAACTAGTGGGCCAGCAAAAGTGTACGCGTTAGGCAACCAAACAGTTCCGGACTCGTCTGAGGCAAATGAAGGTAAAATTTCGAGGGCGAAATTTTTTTAAGGGGGAGAGGGTGTGAGGACCCGAAAATTTACCGAATTTCTAGGCTTTATTTTATTTAATTTCACACTTTGATACCTTTTCTTTATTAGAAAATTCCCCAGATAATTTTTATGAGCAAAATATAGTTTTTAAATCATTTTTCTAGTATAAGTTAGTTCATGTGAAATTAAGAGTGTATATCGAATGTGGGACCCGCTAGTACGAAATGTTCGGAAAAAATTCGGCCAATTAGGTTAAGTTTTGGATACCGGATTTATTTTACCAAGTGCTAAGAGATAATTAAAGGTTGTTATATGGATGAGAGTGGAGAGACAAAAGGATAGCCAAGCATTAATGAGAGTGACAAGTGTCACTTTGTGATTTGGTTAGACTTTGACCTTTGGACCAACTTTACCAATAAATCAAAATTGACCAAAAACATCTTCATTCTTCTAGCATCTTGGCCGAATTCTTGAGGAGGAAAAACAAGAAGAAAGCCTTCAACTCCAACTCCATTTCTTGCTCAATCTTGTGAATCAACCGTTAAAATTTCAAATTCCTCCCCAAAAGTCACTTGTTTGGGAAGATTGAAGGTAGTGGTGGAGTGATTGGAGAAGGGAAAGGACTAAGCCATCACCTTTCTTGAGATTTCAAGGTATCATGTCTAGCAATCCTTTCTTTGTTCTTAATAATGTTTAATTAGTGACTTGTGTTAGTCATAGAGTTGGATTTGCGCAAGGTTTTGTGACTTTTGGTGAAGATTGGTGAATTTTCATAATTATTCATGATTTTTCTGTTTTAATATGATTCATATGTTGTGGCCATGGATGATGATTGTATATGATCTAAAATGAAGCTAGAGGATGTAAATTGTGGTTAATTGCGGAAAATTTCCGCATTGTACGGAAATTTAAGAAGTTAGGGTTCCAATTTTCACCATTCTGTCCGGCACTGTTGCACCTAGTTAGAGGCCGAATTCGCCTTGGGTTAAAACATGAAAGTTATATGGAATGATATTTTAGAGACGCCTGAAAAATTTCAGGTCAATCGGAGCAACGTAACTTGAGAAGAGATGGAATTACCCTTGCTGCCCTGTTTTTACCCGAATTTGAGAATTGCTTCTGTAATGGGTTATTTTGGTTGGGAATGCTTCGGAATTAGTTGTTGAAGTCTTCTGATGAATTGTATCCCTGTTTCTTAGCTTTCAGATGGCTTTGGAATTACTGGATTTGGGCTTAGGTAGCCTGATTTATGATGTTTGCACCAGAATGGGATTTGTGAATCTGTTTTTCCGGTTCTGGTGTAGTAGATTGCATTTTTGACCTGGTTACACTCGAAACTGGGCTGAGTGACCTTCTGCAATATTGTAGCCCTATCTCTGAGCTTCGAAACGGTGTATCTTTCACCTCCATCCGATCATCGTAGTGCCATTGGTACCAAAACTACAAAATGATGTCAAAAACTATTTTTTTTGGGTTAACACTTAACTCCATTTCCGGATTTTTCTGGTTTCCTCTAATGCTTATGTATGCTTATGGAGCCCTATTTTGGTAGTATGTGGAATTGGTTTATGACTTGTAATCGAGTCTTATTGTGCTTATTTGAATATTTTAGGGCTTGACTTTCATTTCCGGACTTTTCCCTAGCTTGAATTGTACTTGTACTACTTGGAGCTTACGGAACGGCTATTGAATGAACTTATTTTGTGTGTGACTTTGGGACTGGATGAGAAAAATAATGAAGCCATAAATGGCTGGAAATAGGAAAATACAAAGGGCGTGCTGCCCAAATTTTCGCTCGAAGGCTAAGTTTCTATTTCAACTTGTATATTTTCGTTTGGCAAATACTATGCCCGTTTTCCATCTTAAAACATGATACCTTTTCCATTTGAACCTTCAAATGTTTATTTACTACTTCATACCAAAATATCGAGGTATGACCTAAGGGTTTCTCAGTCAAGACATGTAGGCCATAATACCTACTTGAATGTATATCGATTTTGAACCACACACACGATTCTGAAAAATAATATTTCTGAGCCTATCTAGTTGGATTCCGACTTGACTTTGATTCAAGTGTTTTCCATTGGAACTGTTATAACCCTTTGAGTTTGGTTTATGACACCCTAGTTATTTCCGTCCACAGATCCAAATGGTTGTTTCTCACTTTAAAGTCACCTTTATCCGTTGTACTCGTAACTAGTCGAGTTCCTTGATTCCACTTACTTGTTCTGCTAGATGAATTATAATATTATTTCGCGTTGAATCATAGGTTTTCTCGGTGACCGAGGGTAAGATCCGATAGGACATTTTGGACGTTATTTAGCATAATTCGGTGAGTGTTCCTTGTTTTTCGTATTTTCTTGACTTCATGGCTTGTGTTAGTGTTTGATAACATGTTAAGTGCTTTTGATGATTTTCAAAACGAGTTTTCTAGGCGAGTGTGTATTTTATCGCACTCAGCCTAAATGATTGTGAACTTTTCAATGATTGAACGATTGAAATGTTACTTGTGCATGAATGTAAGCCTTTTGGCTGAACTGGCCACTGCCCCTTGTTACTGATCGACTCGAGCCAGAAGCGGACTCGGTCGGGCGATATGGTGACCTGGGTGAACGTTTGGTATACTCGAGTATTACCTTATAGGTTGGTGGAGGTTGGTGGAGACTGGCCAATGTCCAGGAAAGGGTGAATGAAATGAACGAACGAACGAACGAACGAGGGTTTTATGTATGAACGAAAAATGCATTTTCAAATGAATGAAGGAAAGGGAATGACAGGAGAACGAACGAACGAACGAATGAACGAACGAACGTATCCTTTTCATGTATGGTTTATTGTAAATGTTGTAACTGTTTCTTGACTTATCGTTTGATTTATGACTTGATTCTATGTTCGGAACCTCACTGATCTTTTAGCTCATCCCTTTAGTTTTGTTTTCCTTAACAGGGGAAGGCGAGCAAGGGCGAGAGCTCTGTACCGACTGGCTGGGTCTAGTTTTGGTTTTATTTTGGTTCTCGCCCTAGTGCTTGGCACGGGCTGGTTGTATGGTGACTTGAGAACTTTTGTATTCTCGACGGTTGTACTTTTTTCTGAGATAGCAATGTATATAAGCTTTGTTTTAAGTTTTGGATCCTCGTTTTGCTCTTTCTTGTGGTTCTATTTCTGATTTGTGTGAGTGAACGACTGAGTCCCGGCGAGAGCTAGGCAGGCGTCCCGCCGAACCCTTTGGTTCGCCTTAGGGGGAGGTGGGGCTGTCACACAAACAAACCATGGCTTAATTTCCACCACAAGCTTCTTTGTCCCCTTTCACACTCTTGCCCCAAATCATTTAATTCTTTGAAAATTAGTCCATAGGTCATTAACTTAATCTAATCCAAACTAATTAATCTTACTTAGTTTCTCTACTAATCACCCCCACTAACTTAATCACACCTTATTGCACATAAAACAACTAAACAACAACTTTCTTGTCATGGGCAAAATTAAGGGTTTTAACCCCAACTTAGGGTTCTAATAAATTATAACACTAGAGATTTTAATAGTTTTAGGGTTTTCTAACCTTTTAAACTTACTTAACCTATATAACATGAATCAAATCCTATACTTACCTGCACTAAAACACACACTAGCATAACGAACTTTAACTACAACTCGAACTTATGATCCATACAAAACTAGGGTCTTAACCATAACCCCAATTAGGGTTTTCTAGTTAGCCCTAAAACCCAATTTCACCGCACAAATAATTAATCTCACCTAATATCAAACTTAAGAACTAACCGGGGTCTCACACAAATCCTTCTCAAGTGGAGGGGACTGATGTGTGCACGGACCTTAGCCCACGTGATGATCCAGTTCGAGTTCCATTGGGTCTGGCTACGCGTGCACTGGTTAAGCGCTTCAAAGAATCACTTCAAGCCCTTCTTCGAAGTGTCCAAGATCAACATGGGATCCACAGGAACATTGAAGGCTTGGAAGGTGATAACCAAGTTGTCACATGACGATCCAAGCCCATGACGATCCAAGTGGCCTGCCTATGGAGATGGATGGCTAGGCATTTAGTCCTTAGTGTTAGTTCGGTCTAAGTGTCATTGTTGGCTGTTAAAAGTAGAGTCTCGGCCTACTTGTGTCCAAGGATGGCTGACCTTCCATCTAGTTTAGGCTTTAGGTTTTCGTTAGTCTCAAGCCTATAAAAAGGCTCCCTCATGTACGATTGGGGGGTTACACACTTTGATAATTAAAATTTCAGCATTGTTTTCTCTTACATTCGAGAGTTACAAATCCAGTACTTGCTTGGCAAGGGTTCTTGAGCAATCTCGCGATTGTCCTTGATTGTTCATTCGGCCTATCTACTTGAGTAACCACCTCAATTGGAGTCGCCGTTCTACAGCTTCGAGTCAAGTCATGTCGTCCTTCTTGATTCTAGGAGTCGCAATCCAAACGGTTGGCAATCTTGCTAGATCCTTGGGCAAACGTGCTACGTGTCTCGGAACGTGTTTGATCGAGGAGCGTATCACGAGATGATCACCTGATGCGAGAGGCGGAAGCTACTTCGGATCTAGAGGAACACGATGAAGATTTGATGGAGTTGAACCCGAACTTGGACCACTCAAGAACAGATTTAACGGTAGAGGACGCCACAAACAAGTGTGTGTGTTTGATTGATAAGTCAAGAACAGCCTAGGATCAACTCTAGGATGTTCAACTTAGCTTTCACAAGCTAAGGGAATTTGCCACAAGGAATGGACGAAATTCTGGAAATGTTATTCAATACTCTCAAAAAACTGAATGTAACATGCGACTTCAGGCTATTTATAGCCATGACTAAAGACCTAATAAACTGGAAAAATAACAAGGAAAGTTCGGCCAGTCCCTCGGGCCTTCACTTGACCGAAAGCGAGACCCCCGTACGGCTCAGCGAGGGTACTTAACTGCGGCTCAGCCCGCCGCTTGGAGCTTGAACACTTGCATCTTCAATTGTAAGCAGCATTTTGGTAGTCGTGCAAGGATATTCCAACTCAATTCCTTCAATGCCTGGTTTCTCTTGGGTTTGGATGGCACGTACCAAGGCTTGGAGGGACTCCTTGAATCTCTTAGCTCGCGCTCGTGTCACTGGGCCTTGGGGCACCTTCACAGGGTCTACTTGTACACTTTGGGCCTCGTGCTCAACCGCATCATTCCCCTCCTCTTGAAAAGGATTTGCCCTCAAATCGTACTCGTCCCCTGCAATAAATGGACTTAGATCAGCAACATTGAATGTAGCACTAACAGTATACTCACCAGGCAGATCTAAACGGTATGCATTGTCGTTGATGCGCTCAATAACTTGAAAAGGCCCATCTCCTCTTGGTGACAGCTTGCTTTGCCGTTGTTTTGGAAACCTCTCCTTACGCAAATGTAACCAGACCCAATCACCTGGTTCAAAGACAAGCTTGCGCCTGTGCTTATTAGCTTGTTGGACATATTGGGCCGTCCTCCTCTCGATGTTGGTACGAACCTTGTCATGTAATGATCTCACGAACTCAGCTTTCTTCTTGCCATCTAAGTTCATATGCTCAGAAGAAGGTAATGGCAACAAATCTAAGGGAGTTAAGGGGTTCAAACCATACACAACTTCAAAAGGCGAGAATTGTGTAGCACTATGCACAGCCCTATTGTATGCAAACTCAACATGAGGTAGACACTCCTCCCATGACTTGATATTTTTCTTTATTATTGCACGTAGGAGTGCGGATAAAGTCCTATTGACTACCTCAGTTTGTCCGTCCGTTTGAGGATGACTAGAGGTAGAGAACAACAGTTTGGTTCCCAACCGACCCCATAAAGATTTCCAGAAATAGCTCAAAAACTTGACATCTCTATCGGATACTATTGTCCTAGGTATGCCATGCAAACGAACAACCTCTTTAAAGAATAAATCAGCAATGTGTAAAGCATCATCCGTCTTATGACATGCAATAAAGTGAGCCATTTTGGAGAACCTATCTACCACAACAAATATAGAGTCATGGCCACGCTTTGAACGAGGTAAACCAAGCACGAAATCCATGGAGATGTCAACCCAAGGTTGGTGAGGTATGGGTAAAGGAGTATACAAACCGTTTGGGTTGACCCGAGACTTAGCTCTGTGGCACACACCACATCTTTCAACAATCCTCTCCACGTCCTTGCGCATGCGAGGCCAATGGAAGTGTTCCTGCAATACAGCTAATGTCTTGGTGACACCAAAGTGTCCCATTAGTCCACCACTATGTGACTCCTGAATAAGTAAGTCACGTATGGACCCTCGAGGAATGCACAGCTTGGTAAGATAAAATAAGAACCCATCATGTACAAAGAACTTTTCAAAGTCAGATTTTCCCCAATTCGCATAAGCGTTGGCAAAATCCAAGTCATCCTTATACAACTCCTTCATGAGTTCAAAGCCTAGGAGTTTAGCATCTAAGGCAGTGAGCAAAATGTGTCTCCGAGATAAAGCGTCAGCTACTACATTAGACTTACCTGTTTTGTATTTGATGACGTATGGAAAAGACTCGATGAAGGCTACCCATCGGGCATGCCGTTTGCTCAGCTTTTGTTGTCCTTTTAGGTGCTTGAGAGACTCATGGTCAGTTTTGATGACGAATTCCCGGGCACGTAGGTAGTGTTGCCATGTCTCCAAAGCACGTACGAGGGCAAACATCTCCTTGTCATAAGTTGAATAGTTGAGGACCGCGCCATTTAATTTCTCACTAAAGTAGGCAATCGGTCTCCCTCCTTGCATGAGTACGGCTCCTACTCCTACACCTGATGCATCACATTCCACTTCAAAAGTGAGATCAAAGTTAAGTATTGCAAGGAGTGGTGCATGTGTGAGTTTGTGTTTCAGCAATTGGAAAGCCTTATCTTGGGCTTCCCCCCAAAAGAACTTCTCGTTCTTCTTTATGACCGCGGTAAGAGGTGCAGCAATGGTGCTAAAATCCTTCACAAAGCGACGGTAGAAGCTTGCTAATCCATGAAAGCTGCGCACATCACTTACAGAGGTAGATGTTGGCCACTCTTGGATGGACTTAATCTTCTCTTCATCTACATGAATGCCCTGCGCACTTACAACATATCCTAGAAACACAACACGATCAGTGCAAAATGTGCACTTCTTAAGGTTGGCATATAGCTTTTCCCTTCGAAGTACTGCAAAGATGGCTTTGAGGTGCTCAAGGTGTTCCTCTAAGCTTCTACTATAAATCAGAATATCATCAAAGTAAACCACTACAAATTTCCCAAGAAAAGGTCTCAAAACATGGTTCATCAAACGCATGAAGGTACTAGGTGCATTAGTTAAACCAAATGGCATTACTAACCACTCGTATAGACCATGTTTAGTTTTGAAAGCGGTTTTCCACTCATCTCCCTCTTTCATTCTGATTTGGTGGTAACCACTTTTCAAATCAATTTTAGTGAATATAATGGCACCATGCAATTCATCTAACATATCATCTAACCTAGGGATAGGGTGACGATATTTTACCGTGATCGCATTGACTGCTCGACAGTCGGTGCACATTCTCCACGCTCCATCTTTCTTTGGCACGAGAATCACTGGTACAGCGCACGGACTTAGACTTTCTCTAGCCCAACCTTTCCTTAGCAATTCCTCCACTTGCCTTTGCAATTCCTTTGTTTCCTCAGGACCCATTCTATAGGCTGGTTTGTTAGGCAATGGTGCCCCAGGAATGAGATCGATTTGGTGCTCGATTCCCCTTAGCGGTGGTAGTCCATCAGGTACATCCTCAGGAAATATGTCCTCAAATTCCTGCAAGAGATGTAACATAGTAGAAGGCAAGGAGTCAGTAGGTATGGATGAATTGACCAACCCTTCTTTGCACACAAGCATAAGTAAGAGTTGGTTGGAAGACAAAGCTCGCCTTACATCTTTGGCTTTTGCTAGCAAGCTTAGCTTCCCCTTATTTTCTTCTCTCATAGCCGACCCACTTGTTGCCTTTTTCTTTCCTAGGGTTTCGGCCCTACTCTCTCCTTTTTCTTCCTCACTTTTCTCTCGCTTTTTCCTCTCAAGTTCTAGTTCATACTCCTTTTGGAGCCTCATTTGATCTTCATACACTTGTTTTGGGGTGAGAGGTACAAGTGTCACCTTTCTATTGCAATGAGTAAAGACATATTTATTAGCTCTTCCCTTGAATTCGACATCGCGATTATATTGCCAAGGCCGTCCAAGAATGAGGTGACTTGCTTGCATTGGCACGACATCACAAGTAACCTCGTCTTCATACTTGCCAATTCGGAATGGCACTTTTACTTGTCTAAACACACGGACTTCCCCTTCATTGTTCAACCATTGAAGGCGATAAGGTCTTGGATGTTTGATAACTTGAAGCCCTAGCATTTCTACCATGAGTAGACTAGCGACATTGGCACAACTCCCACTATCAATAACAACACTACACACCTTATCCTTGATATGACACCTTGTGTAGAAAAGGTTGTCCCGTTGTACCTCCAGTTCCTCCTCTTTGGCGCGGGTAGTGAGGACCTTTCGAACCACTAGGCATCCAATCTCCTCATGCGTAGGTATCTCCTCACTCGATTCATTCTCTTCCTCTTCTAGAGGCGGTATCCCCTCGTACTCCTCTTCCTCATCTGATACAATTTCCCCATTTGGCAACATCAGCATGGTCCTTTGGCTGGGGCATTGAGAAGCGATATGGCCAAATCCTTGACACTTAAAACACTTGGTGTCTCGACCACGCGGTTTGGTAGCTGCATTATTAGCCTTAAAGTCAGGCTTGGGCGTTGCCTTGGAAGGGAGGCCATTCGGCCTTGGAGGGTAAGAAGGAGCTGCGGCTTTCTCCTCCCTTTTTGGTTGAGAAGTGCGCCAATTTCCAGCTGGATAAGTAGTGCTTTGTCGCGCAGTACCCCTCCTCTTGAGGCGTCGTTCAATTGTAACCGCCTTCTCGAGCATTTCATTCATGTCGAGGTAGTGTTGGAGTTCCACTACTTCGGCAATCTCGGGCCTCAATCCATGTAGAAAACGAGCCATAGTGGCCTCTCCATCTTCACGCAAATCCGCCTTCATGATGGCCATTTCCATCTCCTTGTAATAATCCTCAACTGACATGGACCCTTGGTTGAGAGCTTGTAGCCGACGGTGTAGATCTCGACTATAGTAGCTCGGAACAAACCTTTTTCTCATCAGACTCCTCATTTCCTCCCAAGTTTCCACAGGTCTCTCACGATTTCTCCTTCGGCTTAGTCTAAGTTGGTCCCACCAAATGGAGGCGTAGTCAGTGAATTCTACGGCTGCTAGTTTCACCTTTTGCTCCTCCGTATAGGTGTGGCATTCATAGACTAACTCAATTTTTCGTTCCCATTCCAAGTACGCCTCGGGGTCCGACTTGCCTTGGAATGAGGGAATCTTGAGTTTGACACCTTTAATGGTGTCATCTCCTCGACGTTGGAACCTTTGATTATTTTGGTACCTTCCCTCAAACGCTTCCTCTTCATCGTTTGAGTATGCCGATTCTTTGCCCTTACTCGGGGTAGGTGGAGGTCTCGAGTTCTCCAACTGATCAATTCGATCATGCAATGGTTCAATTTCATTCTTAAGCAATCGTTTGAACTCCCCCATCATGGCTTCCAACTGTAGTTTGATGTCCATGGTTTGGCTACCCACTCCACTAGACATATTTAGTTCACCTGCAAAACAAATAAACAAAAACGATTTCCTCTCTTTTTTTTTTTTTTTTTAATACGATGTATAGGTCACTCACACTCGTGTTTCACTCAAGTGTATCACTCTCTAATAATCTTACCAAGCAATTCCTTGGCTTGCTAGTTGCTCGAGTTGAACAAACGAGGCGTCACCGCAGTGTACGTTCTTGACTAGTCAACAAGTGACACACAAGCTAGTAGCAATAAGTGGAGGTGAATGACTGAAGACCTAGACACGACTCAAGACTCAGAATATAGCTGGACAATAACTAACGACTCAAAAGAAAGTAAGACAATTAACTTGAATGCTGAAATTTTGAAAATCCTAGAAAACTCTACCCGAAACCCAAATTTCTGGAATGTGTTGAGCTGCTGGTCCGTGGTCTTTTTGGTCCGTGATCTGATTTGGACACTTGGGGTTGCCAAGATTAGAAACCTTGGAGTTTGGTCAGATTTGGGAGTCCCAAGTGGTCCAAATTCGAAATTTTGGGGCTGGTCAGATTTGGAAGTCAGATTTTGCACAAAATTTGGTAAACTTGTAGGCTGTCAAGAATTGGATGTTGTTCAGATTTGGAAGTCCAAGTTTGAATCAGATTTGGTGGCTTGAATGCTGACCAAGACTAGGGTTGTTCAGATTTGAAAGTCCAAGTTTGAATCAGATTTGGTAAAACTTGAAGGCTGGTCAAGAATTGGAAACTAGAGCCGTCTTTCTTGAAAATTTTTTTTTTTTTGACCTTTGAATCAGATTTGGTAAAACTTGAAGGCTGGTCAAGAATTGGAAACTAGAGCCGTCTTTCTTGAAATTTTTTTTTGACTTCTGTTGGGGTGTTTTCACACAATAGCCAGCTAGCTTAGACCACAATTTCACAGCAATTAACGTAAACAACTTGGACAGATTTGGTTTCAAGATCAAAGTTCCATGAAAACAAGAACACGGTTGAAGGTTTATTTCAGGTTTCAAGACTGCCAAGATTAACCTCTTTGATCCAAGAAGCTCAAGACTTCCCCAATAAGGTTTTGATGTTCGAGTTTTGCAAAGCAACAACACAAAGGTTCAAGAAACAAGTGCAAACAGATTCGGCAACCCAGCAATTAATTCCAGCAACGACTCAAGGGAATGACAATAAGGTATGCAACACAAGAGATTTTTTTTTTCTGGATTTAAACAGAACATAAACACAAGACAAAACTGGACAGAAAATTTCGGACAACAACTAAACAACAAAGACAGATTTCTGACAAGGAAACAACCAAGACAGATTTCTGACAAGGAAACAACAAAGACAGATTTCGGACTTGACAAACCCGAGCACTTGAGCTATGAATTTAGAAGACTAAAATAGATCTAAAAACGATAAAAAAGGATATTCGTGATACCTCTAACTAGCTCTGATGCCAGCTGATACGAGAGGCGGAAGCTACTTCGGATCTAGAGGAACACGATGAAGATTTGATGGAGTTGAACCCGAACTTGGACCACTCAAGAACAGATTTAACGGTAGAGGACGCCACAAACAAGTGTGTGTGTTTGATTGATAAGTCAAGAACAGCCTAGGATCAACTCTAGGATGTTCAACTTAGCTTTCACAAGCTAAGGGAATTTGCCACAAGGAATGGACGAAATTCTGGAAATGTTATTCAATACTCTCAAAAAACTGAATGTAACATGCGACTTCAGGCTATTTATAGCCGTGACTAAAGACCTAATAAACTGGAAAAATAACAAGGAAAGTTCGGCCAGTCCCTTGGGCCTTCACTTGACCGAAAGCGAGACCCCCGTACGGCTCAGCGAGGGTACTTAACTGCGGCTCAGCCCGCCGCTTGGAGCTTGAACACTTGCATCTTCAATTGTAAGCAGCATTTTGGTAGTCGTGCAAGGATATTCCAACTCAATTCCTTCAATGCCTGGTTTCTCTTGGGTTTGGATGGCACGTACCAAGGCTTGGAGGGACTCCTTGAATCTCTTAGCTCGCGCTCGTGTCACTGGGCCTTGGGGCACCTTCACAGGGTCTACTTGTACACTTTGGGCCTCGTGCTCAACCGCATCATCACCTTTCCTAGATACTTTCTAAATCCAAGGAACGATCTTGTAGCTAAGGTCTTGCTAGCCGAATACCCTTACAACATGAAGTGATTGATATGACATCTTACAGGCTGTTGCAGACCTATGTCCTTGCAACAGCAGCAAATTTAGAACTGACCTATCGCCACATTCTGTCCTATCAATGCGGCCCGAACCTCGAGAATGTGAGGATCCAAAAATTATTTTTATTTTATTTTATTTTTTTGAATGCATTTTCTTTACTTTACTTTATTGCCTTGATTTTGTAGATATTTTATAAGAGAGTTAAGATTTTTAATCATTTTTCTTGTATAAGTTAGTGCATGTTAAGTTCGTACTGTATTATGCATTATAGAAGTAGGACCCATTAATAAGGTGTGTGCGATAAATTTTTGAAGATTAGGAGGAGTTTTGTGCAAAGGGATATTATTTTATAAGGTGTTAAGGGATAATTAGAGGTTGGCTAGATATTTTAGTATTTGGAAGACAAATAGATGAGGATTAACCTTGGAATGCCATTTGTCAACAAAGCCATGGAGCTTTGACTTGGACCAAGACCATCCTTAGCCTTTAATCAAAACAACCCTTCATCTTTCTTCTTCTTGGCCGACCACTTTGAGAGAGAAAAGAGAGAAAAAACTCCATCTTCAACCTTCCATTCTTGCTTGAATCCTTGAAGTTTCATTCAAAGCTTGCAAACCACTCCATAAAAAGTGACATTTAGGAAGGATTAAGGACTTTGGTGGAGAGATTTTGGAGGAAAGGGAACTTTTGGTTGCATATCTCCTTAGGGCTTGAAGGTAAACATATCAAGAAACCATCTTTTTTTTCATTACTTGCATATGAATAGATTTAAGGCTTGATTTTGGTAGATTTCATGGAAAATTTCATGGTTTGTGTGGTGATTGGAAAATTCCAGCTTTGAGTGAGAAATTTCAGCTTTGATATGTTGATTTGAGCTTGGCTATGATCTATTAGCTTTACCATGTGAATTTTCGAGCTTTATATGTTATTTTGGCTTCATTTAGAAATTTTCAGCTTGTAGAGATAAATTTCAGCTTAGGGTTAACATTTTCCATCTTTATTATGGTTGTGTTAGAGCTAGATAATTGCCTATTTTGGGTAGCTTTGTGGCCTTAAACAAGTGTCTTTTATAGCCTATAACTTGTGGTTGTGATTAAGGTTGGATTGCTATGAATATATGTGTTGAGTTTGGAAGGGAAAGTTCAGGAAATAAGGGGAGGTGCTGCTGAAATTTTGTTACTTTCTTTCTTGTTATATGAGTTATGTTAGAGGGGTGATTTTGGGTTGGTTTGGGCTTAGGTTACTTATGATTGCTTGAGTTCACATTGGTAGTGACGCATAAGCTGAATTTTTGTTAAAAACCATGCTTTCTAGTTCCAACTTTAAACTCGAGGTAGGTTGTTTTTCTTCTAAAGTTGTGCGTATATTTTGCTAAACTTCATGAGTTACAAATACCTAATTTTCCTCTTTTGGTCTCTTACATCTTTTGAGTCTAAGTGTTTTTCTTTTCACACTAATAACTTACTTGAATCATAGCTCTACTATGCACTTGGATATTCTTCGATTAGCACTTTCAAGTTTGTCTTTGAATTTTGTGTTTTGGAGAGGCCAAACTTGGATAGGTGTATGGCTCCTAGTTGAGTCTAAAGCGTGCACTTCATTAACCTAAGCTTTAAATGGTCGGACCATGACATCTTGTGATACGAACGTCGCCAACCTTGTGACGAAACCCGTAAAAGATTAGATTCAGGATCGACAAGAGGACACCAAGTTTGGAGCGGATGACCTCAACCCGTTAATCACGTGGTTAACGAACCTTGGTATAATGGTAGAAGACGCCACAACCTAGTGCGATTCTAGATTGATAAGTCACGAACACTTAGAGAAATTCTAAGGTATTCAAGAAGCCTTGGAGAAACCAAGAAAACTCTCAAAATCTGATTTATTCATTGAATCCCTAAAACCATTGGAAGTGTGGGCTATTTATAGCCTTACATAGAGATGAACAACTAAATGTGGAACTAGTCTAGAGTTGTGGTCTTGACTAAGACTAACAATTGTAGGCTTGACTATTTCCATAAGACTAAGAATTGTGGGCTTGACCACACCTTATGAGGTCATCCCTTAGGTAAACAACCTTATGAGGTCATCGCTTAGGTAAATAACCTTATGAGGTCATCGCTTAGGTAATTAAAGCAAGACTATGGACCATTAAGCCCTTATTACAATGACTTAACTAAAACAGCAAATGTGACTAGAGAAGGGTCACACATGGTTCTCTTTGACGTACACTACATGGATGACTTTCATTCCTTCATGCTCAAGACTCTCAATGACCTTGGGGACAATTTCTTGGCCTTGTATCTCATGAACAAGTCCTTGGAGTTCCTCCCTCATCTTGTTAGCTCGTGCTCGAGTTACCAGTCCTAGTGGGACTTGAACCTTATCCGATGGCATAGCTTGACTCGTATCATTCCCCTTCTCTTGAAAGCAATTTGCCCACAAATTGAAGCATGAATGATGATAAGAAGAGTTACATGCCGTCGAGTCAATTTTGTTATGATTACCACAATTTTCATCCAATGCATAAACCACTTGCTAAGCTGGAAAGTAAACATTGTTGAACCTTGAATCTCACGAACCAGTTTCAATGTATGCCCAACTTGATCGCTTGTGATCATGAGGTAAGGATCCTCAACGTGATGCGATGTAGATCCTATGAAATCATACTCCTCAAACTTGAATAAGCTTGCAAAGTATGGAAGCTGACTTGGTGAAGTTGGAGCTTCAAGTGGACTAGGTGCAAGATGAGCATAGGTATTGTAGTGACCATTGAAGACCTCGCTCCTTGTGTAAACTCGTGGAACATGGTCGGTTCTAAGGTCTTGAGGGTACACATAGTTTGATCCTCCAAAGACGTGAACAGCATTGAAATTATCTGATTCCATGAATGGGAACCAAATTGATCTAACTCCTAGAAGACAAACTCCATGGAAACTCGCAAATTGCACAAGCGTCTTTGGGATGGAACATTGTAAGATCAAAACGATTGCACTTTGCTTAACCTGCACAAAACAAGGAACACTAGACAGAGCAATGTTAAGGTTGTTAGAATGGCAATAAGTCCCCTCACTCTCATTTTTGTTGAAACTTAAAATCAGTGCATTATCCCTTCTTTCTTTCGCTTCCTCAGTCAACACTTTGGATTTTTCAATCTCTTTCTCATGCTCAATAGCTGTCTTTTTCCTCTCATTATTCTCAGCCTCTTTCTCCTTTTCAACTCCCTCAGATTTTACCTCATCAGTCACAATTCCCTCATCTAGCTCTTTCTTCATACTATAACGCTCATGTTCACTTCTCATGTATGCTAGATCAATACAAAGTTGGTCATAAATAAGTGGTACAAGTGCAGAACGACGACCATTAAATAAGAAGGAATACTTATTAGTATGTCTATCATATTTAACTTCTCGCCTCAACATCCACGCTTTACCTAGCAACACATGTGTCACTTGAATTGGGACTACATCACACAACACCTCATCCACATATTTGCCAATTTGAATAGGTACAAGTGTGTGTTTAGTAACCCAAACATCACCATGAGCACTCGACAACTTATACGGTTGAAGATGATCAATGGTTGGAAGATTTAATTTGTGAACCATGATAGCGCTTGCAAGATTGACTTCACAACTCCTATCAATGGCCAAGCTGCATGTTTTATCTTTGACACCACAACGAGTATAAAACCAACAATGCAACTGAGATTTGACGATGTCCAACTGCTCATTTACACCACGTAATGCCACTTCTTCGACTCCCTTAGGATCAGGAAGAAGATGTTGTAAGCTAGCTTTTAAATGCCTCGTATTCGCCATGATGTATTGAGGAAACCTGCAAAAATTTAGTGAAACAAAAGATATTTTTCCTTACCACACAAGCTCACATGTTTACACTCGTCACTCGTGTATCACTCAAGTGTTTAAAACACTCTAATGTTCTCAAGGTTCTGCTTGCTTCCCTTGAAGAAAGTAGAAAATTTCCCTGAAAAGTTCAACTAGCTTCGCACAAGAATCTACTCAAATGTGGCTCGTTATAAGCTGGAAATTTGAGGAGGTATAAGACAAAAATGACTCAAAAGAACTGGAAAAAATAATCTGCTGGAATTTGTTGGAAAAAATGCGTAGATGCACGACAAAAGGACTACTAGTTATGCAACACAAAAACTTGGCAAATGACTCTATACAAGAGCTGGAAATTTGGACACTACTCTGGCTGGAAATTACTGGAAAAAATAAGCAGAACAACTGATTCAAGAAAGCTATAAAGATTTGACTCAATAACAACTGCCTAAAGAGTGCACCAACACTTGCTCTTGTTGCAGCAATTTAGGAAATAATGGATAGTGGAAATTTTTGGATTATTCCGGAACTAATCCCCTTTTCCTATCCCAAAAAGGATTTAACAGGCTGTAAAAACGAAATTGAAGTAAATCTGGACAGCCTTATTCAAGTTGGACTAAACTAATCAAATCCAACTTGGAATTGGAGTAGGGTTGGTGGTTGTTTTGGTGCTCTTTTTTTTTTTTTTTTTTTGATGGTCAGCTTTTAGGAAGGCATTTATCACAATCAATGGTCAAATTTGGAAGCTTTCAAGAGTCAAATTTCGTGGCTTAGGAAGGCTGGCTTTCAAGAATCAAATTTCATGGCTGAATGTTCTTCTTCTTATCAATGGTTAATTCTGGAGGCTTTCAAAAATCCCAACTAAAGTTTCAAGAACTTCAAGATTGTGGTTTTAAACAATCAAGAACTTCAAAAAACCCAAGTTTTGATCAAGACAGATTTTCAAGAATTTTGTAAGGTCAGCCAGCTATATTTTTTTTTTTTCGGATGAACAGTAACCTCGGATGATCAAATAGAACAAAAGACTGGAATTAAATGGATATAACAGGATAGAAACAAGACACAAACACAAACAAAGAATCAAGAATAAGACACAAAAAAAAAAGGCTGGACTAAACAAGGCTAACCACAGCAATTAACAACAACTAGACGCAAGTTTATGATGCAACAAAGGCTGGACTAAACAAGGCTAACCACAGCAATTAACAACAACTAGACGCAAGTTTATGATGCAACAAATCTGGAAAAATAACGCAAGAACACGATGCAACAAATCTGGAAATTGCGGATAGCAAACTTAGAACACGAAAACAGAATTTTGGACAACTTGACTCGAAAGGAAATAAATAAAGGGATATAACGTGATACCTCTTAACTAGCTCTGATACCAACTGATACGAACGTCGCCAACCTTGTGACGAAACCCGTAAAAGATTAGATTCAGGATCGACAAGAGGACACCAAGTTTGGAGCGGATGACCTCAACCCGTTAATCACGTGGTTAACGAACCTTGGTATAATGGTAGAAGACGCCACAACCTAGTGCGATTCTAGATTGATAAGTCACGAACACCTAGAGAAATTCTAAGGTATTCAAGAAGCCTTGGAGAAACCAAGAAAACTCTCAAAATCTGATTTATTCATTGAATCCCTAAAACCATTGGAAGTGTGGGCTATTTATAGCCTTACATAGAGATGAACAACTAAATGTGGAACTAGTCTAGAGTTGTGGTCTTGACTAAGACTAACAATTGTAGGCTTGACTATTTCCATAAGACTAAGAATTGTGGGCTTGACCACACCTTATGAGGTCATCCCTTAGGTAAACAACCTTATGAGGTCATCGCTTAGGTAAATAACCTTATGAGGTCATCGCTTAGGTAATTAAAGCAAGACTATGGACCATTAAGCCCTTATTACAATGACTTAACTAAAACAGCAAATGTGACTAGAGAAGGGTCACACATGGTTCTCTTTGACGTACACTACATGGATGACTTTCATTCCTTCATGCTCAAGACTCTCAATGACCTTGGGGACAATTTCTTGGCCTTGTATCTCATGAACAAGTCCTTGGAGTTCCTCCCTCATCTTGTTAGCTCGTGCTCGAGTTACCAGTCCTAGTGGGACTTGAACCTTATCCGATGGCATAGCTTGACTCGTATCATCTTGTCTTGGTTACTTTTTGGATTTGACGGTGGCAACGAGCACGACCCGGGGTCGAACGTTTAGCGTTATTCTACTTTAAAAAGGTGAGTGTACCACTTGCATAACTTGTTGTTTAAGTGAACTACTTGTGACTGGAAATGTATGATTTGTATGACTGTGATTTGGTTTAATCTGGACTGGACGGGTGTGTACTTTATCACACTCGATTCCACTTGACTGTTTGACTAGTCTACTGTTCATTTGAAATCTATTACTTGTGCATGACTTTGATGTCATCTGGAACACAATATCCGACGACCTTACTATGAATTTGAGCTCAAACCTCATTGGTAGTTAATCGAATCGAGCCAGCAAGGGCTTGGTCGAGGTAGATTGACGAGCCATGAGAAAACTGTCACTGATTTACTGAATACCGGATTCTTTTGATACTTGGTATACTCGAGAATTGCCACCACTGTTTTTGTTTGGTGTTCGAGTCTGGTAAGAGGTATGTTTGGTGGACGGAAATTGGGGTAAAATAGGGATCTACGGTCAATATTTTTGCTTCTCTAAACGTTGACTGAGGGTCAACGAATTTGGATCAAACTAATGTGACTGGGGAATTTAGCTCTTGAGAGCCATCTGTATCCTTTTACTTGAACCGCATTGTATTAGTTGTGGTGTTTACTTATTCTTTTACTTGATGCTTATATTTGATAAATTAAAGTTCTAACTAAGTGATTTTCAACTGCATGACCTGTGGTACCTCATTGGACGAAAGCTCACTCTGTCACCTTTGTTTTCCTTACAGGGGGACGAAGTCATGGGAACATGGTTTTTAGGGAAGAGTTGAGCTAGTTATAGCTTTTAGGCATTTTGTTTAAACTCCTCTGTATTAGTAAACCTTACATGTATTGTATAAGATTGAATACTTTGGTTCGTACCTTAAGTTTGAATCGATAGTAACTCTATTGTATATGGTTCTAAGTTGACGATTTGAAATTAATTGTGCATTTTAATACCTTTTACGAATTTTTGGATGAGTAAGTCCTGGCGAAAGTTGGGCAGGCAGTCCGCTAACCCTTGGGATACGCCCTAAGGGAAGGTAGGGTTGTCACAGAGAACACCTTCCTGTTTCTACTATAAATACTCCCTTTTCTTCAATTTCTGAGATAGCTGCTTCTTAGCTCCACTATTCAGCATTTCATTCCCGAACTATTAATCCTTGCCAATTTAAGCATCGGAGTCAAATCGAGGGTCTAGCTGATGCAAGAGGGCAAGCTGACCTAAGAATGGCAAGTGACGTTCGAACTGAGCTAAGTGGTCCGATGACTAGAGTGCGTGCCAAGAAGCTTAAAGAGACGATGCAAGCCCTAGTTTGTGCCACGTACGATGGAGTTGACCATGCGAGCATTAGTCACAAGCTTGAGCAGCACAAAACAATTCGTTATACTCTAATTCAAGCTCTTGAGTCGAGTGAAGTGGAGTTGGAAGCTTCAACCGAAGTTTAAGTGTTCAATTTCTATTTTTGTTCGTTATTATTTGAGTCGTTCTGCTTAGTGTCATTTAAGCAAGGCTTTAATGTTAAATTACCTTGCTTAATTTAGTTGTTAATTGCTTTCAATAAGTCGGCCAAGGTTAGGTTTCCAAAGGGGCCGAATTTGTCATTTAAATTGTGGGTAATTAGTGAGTCCAAATCACATTAGGCCTAGAGTCTATGTAAGGCTATAAATAGCCAAACACTTCCGACGTTTCCATTAGTTTTTTTGAATAAATCAGAATTTGAGTGTTTACACCTTGAGTCCCTTTTCTCTTATCCAGGAAAGTCCCTTTTGAATACTTGAGAATTGTTCGAAAGTATTCGTCGAACTTATCAATCAAGTATACACCTTGGTTGTGGCGTTCATCTACTCGTAACATTGATTCTCTTACTCGAACGATTGTGGGTTGAGATTCGGTTCAAGGTTCGCAGTCTAGGGCTATAGGAGTCAAGTGTTATTTTGCAACTCGAACTTGATGTTCTTCGTCTAGATCCGAGACTACGTGGGATACGAGTTCATACCTTCGGGCGAGTTTGTATCAGCTGTTAATCAGGGCTAGTTCACGTTATCAAGTATATCTTGTCGAGTCTTGTAAGTTTTCCTTGTGTTTTCCAAATCTGGTCGCTTGTTCTTGTTAGTTGTGTCACTAGATTGTCTTGTCGCTTATGCTTGATTAATCCATATCATACTTGTGTCGTTTGTTGGTGGCTGTCCAAGTTCGTTTTTATTGCATCGTGTCTTTGGTCTTGTTGGGTCTCCTTGTCGTTCTTGTTTCTTGTTCTTGTAGTTGTCTAAGAGTAAAAAAAAAAACAAATAACAAAACAATCTGGTTGTCATGTCTTGAAGGAACCGTGGGTAAACTATAGGATTTCTTCTTGTCAAAAGGGGGCTAGGGTTTTGGTATCTTGCGCTAAAAAGACTGAAGCTGTTTTGTATTATTTTTCTTGAAATTCTTGACATACTTACCTTGTTTCTTGGAAGTTCTTGATATATCTACCTTGTTTCTTGGAGTTCTTGATATATCTTGGGGTGTTGGGTTGGTAATTTAGGGTTTTCTTGAATTCTTGATAAACCCTAGTTCTTATTCTTGATAAAAAAAAATGCGGCTGCCTTTAGCACAAGTCCCAACCGTTTCTTGTTCTTGAATTCTTGATCCGAAGTTGACAAAAAAAAAAAGAAGAACCAATCTGTTTTGCGTTAAAGAAAACAAAACAAAACAAAAAAAAAGAGGAAAGAGAAACGCAAAAAACAAAGAAAGGCAAACAGATTTGGATCAAGAAGGTGTCTTGTTTTGGGAATCCTAGTTGGCTTGGGCTTGTAGAACAAATTCTAGTCACCATCAAATACTACCAATTCCTAACTTTCCAAAACTGTTTGCAGCCGTTGGAAACTACCCAAAACAGCTACCAATCCTTGCCAAAAACAATTCCAAGGAAACTTCGTAAGCACTTCCCAGAAACAAAGCAGCCAAGTGCAAGTCGGGTAGAGTACTTCTAGGTGTCCAAAATTCTGCTACATTCTTGTCCGTTTGTGCAAGTTGTCCAGCCACAAACTTGTGGGTTAAAAGTGCCTTTGAGTCTCTTTCCAGAATATATTCGTGTCTAAGAGGTCCCAAAGGAAAGTCAAATCAGTCTCGGTGTCACATTTAATCTTCCTAGTTTCCTAATTTGAGTCCTAAGTTTCCAAATCTCGAGTTTAATTGTTCGACCAAGTCAAGTCAAATTTTTCCAGCCTATTTTAAGTCCTTTTTAAGCCAACCAAAGTCAGCTATTATCCTCCAAATTTCAACCAATTAAACGTTACATTCTTGGTGTAACTTGGAGAGAAGTTTGATTGATACTCATTTAGGAATTCTACTTCTTCAAGAGGGATAATCCGGTGATTTGAGAGGAGTTGGTGAGAGCATTAGAGTGACTTATACACTTGAGGGATACACGAGCATGAAAGAAAACACGCAAGGGAGGGAGGAGAGGCATTTACTACTAATGTTTGTTAAGTTTTGCAGGATTTGACATGGCTCACGAAAACGACCTTACCCTTGCCCAATTAGTATTAAAAATGGATGCTATGTGGACGGAAATGCGAAGAAGATTCGATCGCAAACTCGAGTCCATGCAAGAGCAAATCGAACAACCGGAATCATCAAGGAAATCCTCTAAGAAAACTAGAGGAAAACTCCCCTTGAATGAACTAAGTGACTCCAATTCGGTGGGTGAGTTTGAGGATGAAGAGCAAGGGCCGAGGGAAGAGGTACATCGATCCAAACATGGGGATGATCAACTCAAGGGAATAAAGCTGAAAATTCCAACATTCGAAGGTAAATCGGATCCCAAAGCATACCTGGATTAGGAAAGGAAGATTGAGTTGATTTTCGATTGTAACCACTACACGGAGCCCCAAAAGGTGAAGTTGGCAGCCATAGAGTTCACGGACTACGCAGCTATTTGGTGGGATCAACTTCGCATCAAACAAAGGAGGAATGAGGAGCCAACCATCCGAACTTGGGAGGAGTTAAAAAGGATCATGAGAAATCGCTTCGTACCTGGTTACTACCACAGGGATTTGCACCATAAATTGCAAACCCTCACTCAAGGTAGTATGACAGTCGAAGAGTACTTCAAAGAGATGGAAATGGCAATCATGAGGGCTGATGTTCATGAAGATGAGGAGGCAACTATGGCTCATTTCATAAGGGGATTAAGGGCCGAAATTGCAGATGTTGTGGAGCTTCAACACTACCTTGACATGGGGGAACTATTGGACAAAGCTATCAGGGTAGAAAGGAGACTCAAAGAGAAGGGGTGAAACCCGTCAAAACTCCAACTTCCAAACCGAAAATTGGAGAAACTTGACCATGAAGAGTGAGATCAGCCAACCAAGTGGAGTGTCAAGTGGTTGCCCAAAATTCATCAAAACCAAGCTGTCAAGTGGTTGCACAAAATTCATCAAAACCAAGTGGAGTGTCGAGAGGAGCTTTGAAGCCGAACGCTCCATTTTCCAAGCCGACTCCAAGGGAAGGATTTAAGGCCAATCAAGAAGTCTCTAAGCCAAGAAATCGCGACACTAAATGTTTTAAGTGTCAAGGGTTTGGACACATTGCTTCCCAATGTCCAAACCAACGGGCCATGCTTATGTTGCTCAATGGAGAAGTGCTAACGGATGGAGAGGAAATGCCACCTTTGGTTGAGGATGATGGAGAAGAGATAGAAGAGGAGCAGCCCACAATAGAACGCGTTGGCCTAGTAGCTCGCTGAGCTCTAGCTACTCAAATTACCATGGAGGATCTACAACTCGAAAATATATTCTACACGCGTTGTCACATCAAGGACAAGGTTTGCAGCTTGGTGGTAGACCCTGAAAGCTGTACCAATGTAGCAAGTCCACACATGGTGGAGAAATTAAACTTAACTACTACTAACCACCCCAAGCCCTACAAGCTGCAGTGGCTCAACAATAGCGGAGAGGTATACGTACTTAAATAAGTCTTAGTATCTTTTCGCATTGGTAGATACACTGATCAGGTTTTATGCAATGTTGTGCCTATGCAAGCTGCTCATATCATCTTAGGCCGGCCCTGGCAATTCGATAAGAAAGTTAGTTGGGATGGATACACTAACAAATATTCATATTTCCATTGTCATAAAAAGATTGTGCTTGTGCCTCTTACACCTCAACAAGTGCATGAGAATCAAGCTACTCTTCAAAGGGAGTTTGAGTTAGAACTTGAGAAATAGAAAAGGCAAGAAAGTGAGGGAAGGGAAAAAATCGAGAGAATGGAGAGAAAGGGGAGTTAGGCTGAGATAAAATTGAAGGGAAAAGGGGGAAGGAAGCTCGGCCAAAGAGGGGAAAAGGGAGAAAAAACAAGTATTGCTAGCGAAAGCCAAGGACGTGCTAAATGATTTATTTTCTGACCAGTCTATTCCTTTTGGTTTGTAAAGAAGTACATGTGACTAACACACTTGATGTTTCCTTGCCTAGTTCTATTGTTAACCTTTTGCAGGAATATCAAGATGTCTTCCCGGAGGATGTGCCTAGTGGGTTACCTCCATTGAGGGGAATTGAGCACCAAATTGATCTCATTCCTGGGGCAACCTGATGTGTGCACGAATGGTGATGGTGATGAACAAGTGCGAGTTCCATTAGGCCCAGTTACACGTGCACGGGCCAAGCGCTTCAAAGAGTCTCTTCAAGCCCTTGTTAGGAATGTTCAAGACCAACAAGGGGTCCATACGAACATTCAAGGCTTGGACGGGGTTAAACAAGTTGCTACACATTGATCCAAGCCCATGAGGAGCCAAGTGCGGACCACGCATGTGACTAATAGGAGTGGGCCGAACCCTTGCACCATTAGTCATTTAACTTGCAAGTCAGGTTGATCATTATCGAGTCATTAGTTGTTAGTTAGCATTGTTAGTCGTGTTTTAATTTCATTAGTTATTGGAGTTGAATAATCGGTCCACACTTGTTCAAAGAGTGGACCGAATTTCTCTTTCTAGTTAAGTAGATGGACTGCCAATCCTTGACCATAGAGGATTAGGCTCCTAGGTTTCTAGCCTATAAAAAGGCGCCTTTTGTACAAGCAAAGGGTTAGACACTTTTAATAATAAAATTTCAGTTTGTTCTCTTACAATTTCGAGAATACATTCTTCCTTGCAAGGCAAGGGTTATTTGAGCAATCTCGCGTGCCGTTCTTGGTTGTTCATCCGGCCTATCTACTTGAGTAACCACCTCAATTGGAGTCGCCGTTCTACTGCCTCCTACCAAGTTGAGTCGTCCCTCTTGGTTCTAGGTTCCGCAATCCAAGCGAGTTGATTAACCGTCTAGGTCCTTGGGCAATCGTGCTACGAGTCTCGGAACAAGTTGACCGAGGAGCGTATCAGTTGGTATCAGAGCTGGTTGAGGTATCAATTCGTTATATCCACTTCCTTGTTCTTGTTTAGTTCGTTCTACGGTTCCTTGTTTTCCGCTGCCGTGTTGTTTGTTGTGCCGTGCAATGTTCCGTCCTTTGCATTGAATTTCTGTCCGAACTTACTTGTTTTGTTTATTCCATTGTTGAAATCTGTCCGAAGTTCATGATCACTTGTTGCGTTGTTGAAGTCTGCCCATAAGTGTTCAAATCTGTCTGAAGTTGTTTCGTTATTGGCGTTTTCAATTTCTGTCCGAAATTGTGTCAATTGTTGCATCAAATTTCTGCCCGTGTTTGTACCTTGTCGTAGCTTTCAATTTCTATCCGAACTTGCGTCCGTGGGTTTGTGTTGTTGCTTGGTAAAAACAAAAGTTTGTCCGTAGTTGTCAAATCTGTCCAAACGAAGTGGAGTCGTAAGTCCCATTGTTGTCGTGTCTTGCTGTCCAAAATCTGTCCAATCTTGTTCTTGGTTTTCTGTCCAATCTGTCCAAAATCTGTCCAACGTGTTTGCTTGGTTTTCAAATCTGGATTTTGGTGAAACTTGTTGGTAATTTGTGAATCTTGAGAGAACCTACAAGAATCTTGAGTTTCTTGAATTTTTTGAACACACTCTTGAAATTCTTGAAGTTCTTGATAACTTCCTTGAAAGTTCTTGAAGGAGCTTGAAGTTCTTGAAGGTGTCTTGTGAAATTGAATTGACCGAAAGCAAATCTGGAAAATAATCCAATCGGTCAAAGCTTTGTGTTGTGTTTGTTCGTTACAAGTCAAAAAAAAAAAGAAGAAAAGAAAAACAGAAACGAAAGAAAAGAAGAATCGGTTGGCAAGAAAACAAAACAAGAGAAAGAAAGAAAGCAGCCGAATTTTTTTTGGGAGTTGGAACCAAATCTAATTTGTGCAATCCTTCTTGGAGTAGAATTTGGAAGTTCCTAAAAGTTGTTACAAGAAGAAAAAGTTTTCCAAAAGGTTTCCAAAAACTAACTTGTTTCCAAATTCAATTAGGAAACTCTCCTATTTTCACTTGAATAAGTCCTCTCAATTTAGGAAACTAGGGTTTTGTTCATTTCCCTTTCACATTAGCGCCACTTTTCCAAATCTGTCCGCCTTTAGGAAGCTTCCAAACCACACTCCACCGTGTCCAAATTGTTTCCAAAATTATGTCTTGTTCTTGGTTACTCTTGTGGGAAGTTTGGTGAACAATTTGAGGACCTTGTGCGGCGTTTCTCAAACTACTCAAACCGGCAAAGTAAGAATTGTGGTAAGATCATTAGAGTGAATTGGAGTGAAAACACGAGCGCGAGTGACACACTTAGGGAGTGAAGTGAGGTTCTATTTATATTACTTTCTTGGTCACTAACACTTTGCAGGGCAAACGAAAGACATGGAGCAAGCTAACCCAACCGCCGACTACACTTTGATGTTCAATGCTATGAAATCTGAACTCAAGCAGATTAGTGAGCAACAAATGGAGGAAATGCACAACCGTTTTGATGAACTCTCCAAGAGCTTCACAAGGGGCTCTCAATCTAGATCTCACAATCGACATCCAAATGGTACCAAAGGGCCAAACTATGAGGAATACTCGGCAAGTGAGGAAGAAGAAAAAATCGAGAGGCCTAAAAGGGACACTACTAAGGACGTGCTTAAGGGACTAAAAATCCAAGTACCTACTTTCCAAGGAAAATGTGACCTTAAGGCTTACTTGGAATAGGAAGGCCGGATTGAGATGGTCTTCGATTGCTATGACTATAGCGAGGAACAAAAGGTGAAGGTTGCCACTGTTGAGTTCACCGACTATGCACTCATTTCGTGGGATCATGTACAGACTGGACGGAGGAGAAATGGTGAACCGCAAGTCCGAACTTGGCGTGAACTCAAGGCCATGATGCGCAAGAGGTTTGTTCCAAGCTACTACAACCGCGATCTCCATTCAAAACTACAAACTCTCACTCAAGGCAACATGAGTGTTGAGGACTATTACAAGGAGATCGAGATGGCCATGATGAGGGCTAATATCTAGGAAGATAGTGAGGCCACAATGGCAAGGTTTCTTAGAGGTTTAAACTCTAACCTTCAAGAAGCCTTGGAACTACAACACTACTTGGACATGAGCGACCTACTTGAATTAGCCATCAAGGCCGAAAGGGGAAAGAAATTGAGGAGAGGTGGCCGACCATATCCCTCCTCAAATCCGAATGTCTGGAAGGGAAGTCAGTCGAGAAGAGCATCACATGAAGCTGGACATTTGGCTACACCACCCACTTTTAGCCGAACACAAGGTAACTTCCCTAATCGAAATTCCAATTCTACCCCTAACAAGTTTGTTGATGCATCCAGGTCCACTTCAAAGCCTGCTC
This sequence comes from Coffea arabica, assembly GCF_036785885.1. NCBI lineage: Eukaryota > Viridiplantae > Streptophyta > Magnoliopsida > Gentianales > Rubiaceae > Coffea > Coffea arabica. Next base: position 39,685,381 of record NC_092321.1, read on the forward strand.
AAGAGACTCATAAGCCTCAGAGTAGGGACATTAAGTGCTTCAAGTGCCAAGGATTCGGACATATCCAATCTCAATGTCCGAATCAAAGGATCATGCTCATCACTCACACTGGAGAAGTCGTATCTGATGACGACGATTGTGAGGAGATGCCGACCTTGACCAAGGATGACTGTTTGGAGAATGACTCGGCCGAGGAAGAGTGTTCACCCACTCAAGGTGAAATTGGTTGCTTGGTGGCACGACGAGTGTTAATCGCGCGAGTCAAAGAATATGAGCAATTGCAACGAGAGAACTTGTTTTACACTCGATGTAAAGTAAGTGACAAAGTATGCAGTCTCATCATTGATAGTGGAAGTTGCACCAATGTCGCCAGTTTGTTAATGGTGGAAAGCTTGGGACTTCCTACGACTAGACATCCACACCCGTACTGACTACAATGGCTAAGTGAAGAGGGAGAAGTGCGTGTCTACAACAGGTACGTCTTCTTTTCTCGATTGGCAATTATATTGATGAAGTTGTGTGCGATGTTGTCCCTATGCATGCTACTCATGTCATTTTAGGAAGACCTTGGCAATTTGATAAGCTTGTTACCTTTGATGGTAGGTCTAATAAGTACACTCTATTGCACAATGGTAAACGCATGGTCCTAACATCCCTCACACCTGCACAAGTATATGAGCACCAACTTAAATTGCAACGAGAATGTGACTTGGACCGTCAAAAGAGGAAACAAAAACGGCCGAACCTGGAAATTGCTCCACTTCAAAAAGTGAGCATTCGGCCAAGGGCAAGGTCGTTACCCTTAGTGTCACAAACGATCAAGCTCTAACAAGTTCGAACACTAGGAAGGAAAACATGATAATTAAGGCTAAGGATGTTAGGAAATGTGTGAATTCTGATCAGCCTGTATTGCTCATGATATGCAAACATGTGCTTTTGAATGTTGATGTGCTCGATAAGGCTTTGCCTTCCAGTGTAGTTGCTTTGTTGTAGGAATTCGAGGACGTGTTCCCTGATGAGGTCCTTGATGGATTACCACCCAACTGAGAGATCGAGCACCAAATAGACCTGATTCCTGGAGCATCATTACCCAACAAACCCGCCTACCGAATGGGACCCGAGGAAACTAAGGAGCTCCAAAGGCAAGTTGATGGCCTATTAGGTAAGGGTTGGGTTAAAGAAAGTTTGAGTCCTTGTGTTGTGCCTGTTATACTTGTTCCAAAAAAGGATGGTACTTGGCGTATGTGCACTGATTGTCGAGCTGTTAATGCTGTAACTGTTAAATACTGTCATCCCATTCCTAGATTAGATGATATGCTTGATGAACTCGATGGTGCTGTTATTTTCACTAAAATTGATTTAAGAAGTGGCTATCATCAAATTAGGATGAAAGAGGGAGATGAGTGGAAAACAGCTTTTAAAACAAACATGGTCTTTATGAGTGGTTAGTCATGCCCTTTGGGTTGACAAATGCACCCAGTACTTTCATGAGATTGATGAACCATGTTTTAAGGCAATTCATAGGGAAATTTGTCATTGTTTACTTTGATGATATTTTGATCTATAGTCGCAACATGCATGAACACATGGAGCACCTAAGATTGGTACTTGATACACTTCGACAGGCGCGCCTCTATGCGAACCTTAAGAAGTGCACCTTTTGTACTAATGAGCTTGTGTTTCTAGGCTATACTGTTAGCTCACAGGGCATCAAAGTAGACGAAACAAAGATTGAAGCCATCAAACCATGGCCGACTCTAAAAACAGTCGAGGATATGCGAAGCTTCCACGGCTTCGCTGGCTTCTACCAGCGTTTTGTCAAAGACTTCAGCACCCTTGCAGCACCATTGACCGCGGTGATGAAGAAAAACGACAAGTTCCATTGGGGAGAAGCACAAGAAAATTCGTTCCTTGCTTTAAAGGACAAACCCACACACGCACCTGTTTTAGCATTACCTAACTTTAATAAGACTTTCAAAATTGAATGTGATGCTTCTGGTATAGGGATTGGAGCTGTGTTGATGAAAGACAAAAGGCCTTGTGCGTTCTTTAGTGAGAAGTTGGGAGGTGCGGCACTAAATTACCCCACATATGACAAGGAGCTGTACGCACTTGTGAGAGCCTTGGAGACATGGCAACACTACCTCCGTCCAAGGGAATTCGTGATACACATGGACCACGAATCTTTGAAATTCCTCAAGGGGCAGCCGAAATTGAGCAAAAGGCATGCCAAGTGAGTAAGTTTCATTGACACCTTCTCTTATGTCATTAAGTATAAGACCGGTAAAACGAATGTTGTAGCTGATGCACTATCTCGTAGACATTCTTTACTAGTTTTTCTTGATGCAAAGTTGCTTAGCTTTGAGATGTTAAAGGAACTCTATGAACATTATATTGACTTTGGTGAAGTGTTTAAATCATGCACTAAGAACCCCCATGGAAAATACTTTTTGCATGAAGGTTTCTTGTTCTATGTTGATAAGCTGTGTGTGCCTAATTCTTCCATTCGTGACTTGTTGGTTTGAGAGGCATGTAGTGGTGGTCTCATGGGACATTTTGGCATTGTTAAGACTTTAGCAATGTTGCAAGAGCACCACACATGCGAAGGGATGTTGAACGCATGGTTGGTAGATGTGCTACTTGCCATAAGGCTAAGTCTAAAACAAACCCATATGGCTTGTATACCCCATTGCCAATTCCAAAATATCCTTGGGTAGACTTATCTATGGACTTTGTTTTGGGACTGCCTAGGTCTCAAAGGGGTAATGACTCCATCTATGTGGTAGTTGATAGATTTTCAAAGATGGCTCATTTTATCCCTTGTCATAAAACTGATGATGCATCTCATATTGCTAACTTATTTTTCAAAGAAATTATGCGTTTACATGGTATCCTCACACAATTGTTATTGATAGAGATGTAAAATTCTTGAGTTACTTTTGGAAGACTTTGTGGTCTAAACTGGGCACTAAACTCTTATTTTCGACCACTAGTCATCCCCAAAGCGATGGACAAACTAAAGTTGTCAATCGTACACTTGGGACTTTGTTAAGGGCTTTGATTAAGAAAAATCTTAAGTCTTGGGAAGAGTGTTTGCCACATGTTGAATTGCTTATAATAGAACTGTCCACAGTGCAACACACTACTCACCATTTGAGGTTGTTTATGGATTTAATCCACTAACCCCCCTTGACTTGGCACCCTTACCTTCCTCTGAGCATACAAGCTTCGATGGGAAAAAAAAAGCTGAATTTGTGCATAGGTTACATGAAGCTGTTCGAGCCAATATTGAGAAGCGTACTCAGCAATACATTCAGCAAGCTAACAAGCATCGTCGCAAGATGATTTTTGAACCTGGAGATTAGGTTTGGCTACACTTAAGGAGAGAACGATTCCCTAAGCAACGCCAAAGCAAGTTGTCCCCAAGGGGCGATGGACCTTTTCGAGTGCTTCAACGTGTCAATGACAATGCCTACAAGTTGGAGCTACTTGGAGAATACAATGTTAGTTCGACTTTCAATGTCGCGGATTTGAGTCCGTTCCTTGAAGAAGATGATCCAGATTTGAGGACAAATCCTTCTCAAGTGCAGGGGACTAATGTGTCCACGAATGGTGATGGTGATGAACAAGTGCGAGTTCCATTGGGCCCAGTTACACGTGCACGGGCCAAGCGCTTCAAAGAGTCTCTTCAAACCCTTGTTAGGGTTGTTCAAAACCAACAAGGGGTCCATAGGAACATTGAAGGCTTGGACGGGGTTAAACAAGTTGTCTACACGTTGATCCAAGCCCATGAGTAGCCAAATGCGAACCACGCATGTGACTAATAGGAGTGGGCCGAACCCTTGCACCATTAGTCGTTTAACTTGCAAGTCAGGTTGATCATTATCGAGTGATTAGTTGTTAGTTAGCATTGTTAGTCATGTTTTAATTTCATTAGTTATTGGAGTTGAATAATCGGCCCACACTTGTTCAAAGAGTGGACCGAATTTCCCTTTCTAGTTAAGTAGATGGACCACCAATCCTTGACCACAAAGGATTAGGCTCCTAGGTTTCTAGCCTATAAAAAGGCGCCTTTTGTACAAGCAAAGGGTTAGACACTTTTGATAATAAAATTTCAGTTTGTGGAGAATACAATGTTAGTTCGACTTTCAATGTCGCGGATTTGAGTCCGTTCCTTGAAGAAGATGATCCAGATTTGAGGACAAATCCTTCTCAAGTGCAGGGGACTGATGTGTGCACGAATGGTGATGGTGATGAACAAGTGCGAGTTCCATTGGGCCCAGTTACACGTGCACGGGCCAAGCGCTTCAAAGAGTCTCTTCAAACCCTTGTTAGGGTTGTTCAAAACCAACAAGGGGTCCATAGGAACATTGAAGGCTTGGACGGGGTTAAACAAGTTGTCTACACGTTGATCCAAGCCCATGAGTAGCCAAATGCGAACCACGCATGTGACTAATAGGAGTGGGCCGAACCCTTGCACCATTAGTCGTTTAACTTGCAAGTCGGGTTGATCATTATCGAGTGATTAGTTGTTAGTTAGCATTGTTAGTCATGTTTTAATTTCATTAGTTATTGGAGTTGAATAATCGGCCCACACTTGTTCAAAGAGTGGACCGAATTTCCCTTTCTAGTTAAGTAGATGGACCACCAATCCTTGACCACAAAGGATTAGGCTCCTAGGTTTCTAGCCTATAAAAAGGCGCCTTTTGTACAAGCAAAGGGTTAGACACTTTTGATAATAAAATTTCAGTTTGTTCTCTTACAATTTCGAGAGTACATTCTTCCTTGCAAGGCAAGGGTTATTTGAGCAATCTCGTGTGCCGTCCTTGGTTGTTCATCCGGCCTATCTACTTGAGTAACCACCTCAATTGGAGTCGTCGTTCTACCGCCTCCTACCAAATTGAGTCGTCCCTCTTGGTTCTAGGTTCCGCAATCCAAGCGAGTTGATTAACCGTCTAGGTCCTTGGGCAATCGTGCTACGAGTCTCGGAACAAGTTGACCGAGGAGCATATCACAACCTTGCCTAACAGACCACCTTATAGAAGCAACCCTGAGGAGACTAAAGAGATGGAACGTCAAGTAGGTGAGCTTCTAGACAAAGGGTGGGTACGTGAAAGCTTGAGCCCATGCACCGTTCCCGTTCTACTTGTGCCCAAGAAGGATGGAACTTGGAGGATGTGCACCGATTGTTGCGCCATAAACGCTATAACGGTAAAGCATCACCATCATTTTCCTAGACTAGATGACATGCTGGATGAGCTACATGGAGCTATAATTTTTACTAAAATTGATCTAAAAAGTGGCTACCATCAAATAAGAATGAAAAAAGGGGATGCATGGAAGACTTCCTTTAAAACTACGCATGGTTTATATGAATGGTTGGTTATGCCGTTTGGGTTAACTAATGCACCAGCACCTTTTAGGCAAGTTTGTGATAGTCCTTCAACAAACACAGTTTATACACCTATCGGGAAGTTATCCATCACACTTTGGGATCTCTATCGACTTGGTGGTCTTTCCCTTGAAGGGACTTTCTTTGACAAAGTTGTCCCATCAGTTAAGGAGCTTCTCAATATTGATAAAAAAGGAAAACCATTTCTTCCTAAGAGCTGCAGGCATTTCTTCTCGACATATTATCATCTTTGGACAGATGATCAAGGAGTGCAAATTAAGGACTGGATCCACGTTTGGTTTAGAGGAGAGATGAGATACCAAGCTCCTCCAGATAGGGCAAATAGAAGAAAGACAACATCAAAACCCAAGCTGACGCACAATCCTCCGAGAGCGTGAGATCCTATCACCTCATAGATACAAAAGATTATGATATTCCTTTTGATACCTTGAATATTCAAGAATCATTGAGGAAAAAGGCTTATATTGTTGTGTCCGTTACATGTTGGATCTGCAAATTTCTCTTGCCAAACAAGAAAGTCGACTGCATTCCCCCAAGTGTCTTCAAGATAGCATGCTTAATGGCCACCAAAAAGAAGTTTTGCCTTGCAATTCCATTATTTGCAGGTATATATCATGGGTTGAGGGAGATCGTTCACGCCCCTAATCTAGAAGAATCTGAAGCTATTTCCCCCATCCATTATCTCTATGCTTGGATTGGCCAATACTTTGATGTGTATTATGAAAACATTCAAGTAAGAGGCCACTATGCTCGCATGACAAGATTTAGTGGTGAGAAAATAGCAATATTTTATGGTAGATCAGATGCCGAGGAGAGGCCTAAAGAAGTAAACTGATTGACACTCTTGAGACTTTGTTGGACTAAGAAGGAAGAGATGGTATTGATTGACAATGGATCCTTATCATCAAGACTTGTAAACTACTTCATTAGTCAGCGATCTTGTTATTTGAGAGCTACAATTTCTTCATTGTTGAGAGCTACAATTCTTACAGATTTAGTAGGCAATTTGGCTTTTGTCAAGACATACTGAACAACTTGAAGGAGATCACTCATACTTATACTCTAGGAGAGGCTATTTAACTATGAAATTCCTCAGTTCGCACGCAAATACAATCCAGAATTATTATACCTATACAAAGGAAGCACTCTTTGATCACAAAGGACTATGATGCTTGGTAGTCATCACGATCGAACAATGTCTCTCCAAATGCTTTTAAGCTCACCGTCAAAATTCCCCAGAAAAATAGAAAACCATCATCACCAAAGAAGTGTAAGGCTATCCCTATTGACGAAGCAATGCATGAAGGCAATACTGAAGCAAAGAAAATAAGCAAGGCATTAATGAAGACGACTGGAATGGATATTGCTACCAATTCTTCAAGTATCAACAAAAAGAAAGGAAAATACATTGACGCCCACTTTGTGACGCCCCGAAAAAAATGAGTTTGAGAACCCGGAAATTTTTTAAATTTTCTAGGGTTTATTTTTTAACGCCCGCCTTTTCTACATTTTCTTGATTAGAAAAATTCCCCAGATAAAGTTTATGAGCAAAAATAGTTTTAAAATGATTTTTCTAGTATCGGTTAGTTTTTGAGAAATTAAAAGCGTATTTTGGACGTGGGACCCGCAAGTGCGGTAAATGCATTATATTTTTGACAACTTGTTGGAATTTTGTATTAAGTGATATTATTTTACAAGGTGTTAAGATATTTGTCTTGGAGAGACAAGAAGATAATCTCAAGCTTAAAGAGTGACAAGTGTCACCTTGTTATTGAAGGTTGGACTTTGACATTTGACCATCTTACTACCTTTACCAAATAAGTACCAAATTGATCCAAAATTACCTTCATTCTTCATCATCTTGGCTGAGCTTCACAAGGAGAAAAGAAAGGAAAGCTTTCATCTTACTTCTTCATTTCTTGCTCCAATCAAACAATTTAACCGATTAAACTTGGATTTGCTCCATAAAAACCTTTCTCTTGGTAGTATTAAGGTGTGTAGTGAAGTGGTTTGAGAAGCAAAGGTGCTAAGTTGGGTCTTTTCTTGGGTTTGTAAGGTAAGTGACTAAGGAACCTTTCCTTTGATCTTGATAATGTTCAATTAGTGATTGGTGGTGGTTGAATAAGTGATTTTATGGTTGATTTCCTGATTTTGGTTGAAAATGATGAAGATTTATTATTTTTGGGGATTTTTCTGTTTTCATATGGATATGATTATGGGGTCATGTATGATGATTGGAAATGATGTTTAATGACTCTAGGAGGTGGAAAAAGTGATTAATTGCAACCAATTTCTGTTTTGGACCAAAAATTGAAAAGTGAGGGTTTTGTGATGAACATTCTGTCCGAATTTTTAGGTCCTAGATAGAGACCGAATTGGCCTTTTCTTAAAACATGAAAGTTGTAGGGAATGACATTTTAGAGGTGCCTACAAAATTTCAGGTCAATCGGAGTAGCGTGGAATGAGATAAGTCGAAATTACTATTGCTGTTCTGGGTTACCCAGAATTGGAAATCTGCGACTGTAATTGGTTGTTTTCGCTAGAATTGCTTCCGAATTGGTTGTTGAGGTCTTCTGATGAAATGTAGCTTGATGTCTTAGCTATCATATGCCTTTAGAATCAATGCATTTGGACCTGCGTGGACTGAGTTGGACGAATTACAGCATTGTGTGATTTGGGAACCTGCAATTACGGTTCTGGTTTGTTATTTGGCATATTTGACTTAGTTGTGCTGGGATTTGGACTGAGTGACCTTCTACATTGTTGTAGCCCTGGTTCTTAGCTTCGAAGTGGTGGGTCTTACACCCTCATCCGCTAATCGTAGTGCAATTTGTGCCATTACCGCAAAAGGACGTCAAAACTGTTTTCTGGTTTTGAGCAATTGTGGTTAATTGCTATGTGATTGGGTGAACGTTTGGTATACTCGAGTATTACCTATGTAGGTTGGTGGAGCCTGGCCAAAAGCCAGGGACGGGGTGAATGAAATAAAATGCATGACCAAATGAGCGAGGAAATGTCAGGAGAATGAATGTATCCTTTCATGAATGTTACTATCGCTTTCCATTGTAAATGTTTCTTGAATTATTGATAATCCATATTTACTGTTTTGCAAATGATGTAGTTGTTTCTGGATTTATCATTTAATTTATGACATCATTGCTATATGACATCATTGAAATGAACTATTGTGAAACCGATTTGATTAATGATTTTCTGGTTACTCGCTGAGCTTTTAGCTCACCCCAAAAACTATTTATTCCCCTCCACAGGGCTCGTGGCGAAGGAAGGACTTGTAGTACTTGTGCACGTGTATGGATGGCCTAAACTTTGTACAATTTTGGATTTGGAATTATTTTATGTATATTTGGGATTAGTTTCCGCTGCATTTGTGACATGTAATTATTGGAGACTTGAATGTATATTTGTGGACCATGTGATGTATATTTGAGATTTATATTGTAATTCATTTGAGGATTGTAGTGAACGACTGAGTCCCGGCGAGAGCTGGGCAGGCGACCCGCCGAACCCTCTGGTTCGCCTTAGGGGGAGGTGGGGCCGTCACACACTTAAAAAGTATAGTCTTGATGGATGGTTCTTCTAAGGACTATCAACAAGAGATAGCAAAAGAAATAAGGTAGACAACTTTAATAGAGAAGATGTGCAAGAGGTTTTAAGCAACTTTTGGGAAAGAGGATGATGAAACTAAAGTATTAGACAATCAAGAGTTTGTAAAAGTAACTAATAAGAGGGAAACTCAAGCCAAGTCTTCAGAGTCAATTGGAGAAGAAATCCACTCATCAGCAAGTGGGAGCAGTAGTCAAGATCGCCATTGGAATAGATCAAAGATACAGTAGTCAATCCTTGCAGTATAAGGGTTGAAGTAAGTGAAACTTGCCTTCGAGCCTTTCTCTTTCTTGACTTTGATCACATCTTCAACAAAACTCTTTTAGTTGTTCTATCGGAATTGTTCCTTTATCGGTGACGTATACTTCTTTTATTTTATCTTTGCCTTGGGACGAGGAAGTCTCACGTGCTTGTCCATGAAATTCATGCAACTTCCTTTAGTAGCTCAATCTTTTTGGTTTGAGCGCATCTTGGTCTTTGATGTGCTTCATCATCGTTTCCATCATCTTGGACATGTTCATGACTTGCTCTTCCAAACTTGCTATATTTGTCATCATTGCAGGCATTGTGGAGAAAGTATAAAATGTTGCAGAATCTTCAACAAGGAGTTTTGATTCAGCAATTTCATGAGAAGATATTGATCTAGTACTTGATAGGTCATCTTCATGCTTAGAAAGTTTGGATCTAGATCCAAACTCAAGCATGGCAAGGGTCTTCTCGATTGAGGCAAGAACATCCATGGACCCAGTGTCGGAGAAGAGATCATTGGTGATGTTGAACCAAAGACGGAAGTTGATGCAGATGGAACTTCCATACTATTTTGGGTGGAAACTCTTATCATGCTTCTTGTCACAGGTCTAACAGCAAGAGAGTATTTGTAGCATCATCATATGCAGCCTTATTATCGAATTTGGTAATAGTAGCCTTAGAGCGAGTAGTCATGGATTTGTTGTTTTTCAGAACCATTGATTGATATAGGCGGTTGGATATGCAAAGAGAAGAGATGGAAGGCAGAGATGGTCCTACCAGGCATGCAAGAAATTTGTATGCGATAAAATTCAAGTCTGCAATAAAATTACAATACAAGAAAAATATATGACAAATATGAATTACATGCATTTTAAGAAAATATGCGAGTTACAATTTTCGAAATTTTCTCTAATTTGTAAAGAGTTTCCTTTGATTCTTCTCCGTAAACATTAATCCGAGGAGATTTGAAGAACTTGATGGAGTTGAATACTTGAAGATTCAAGTCTTGATATTTGAAAAACTTGAAGACCTTGAAGATGCAGAACCTTCACAGCCTTGGAGTTTCAAGAAAATATGGGAGCATGAGATATGTGATTTGTGAGTTTTAGTGGAAAGACTCCTTATTTATAGCTGTAGAATAGGGTGGAATTTGAAACCACGCATGCCACTTTGCTTGTCTTCAAAACATGAAATCATATCAGAATTATACCACTTTAAATATTATATCTTCATTTGATATTTATTAATAAAGAGATAATATTAATAAATATTTCCTTGATTGATTAGGCTTGTAAGGGCATATGATATGACACAATTTAATTGGACGAACCATTGCAATATATAAGACATATACATTGATTAAATAACTCTAAATATTATCTCTTTAATAAAGAAATAATTATTTAGATATTTATCCATAATTTTGCCAAGTCATAGAGACATATGACATGGCATAATTTGATTGGCAAAGACATTTCAACAATTTTAATTGGTCGAAACACCTCAACTTGACATGTAAAGAGACATGATTAGCTGTCGAATAGCCAAATTTCCAAGTGTGCATGATATGTGGCAATATTCAATTGGATAAAAAATAAATCATAAACATGATTTATAGACCAATGATAATTTTTAAAATTAATTAAAATTCCATTGTTCACACATATTTTCAACAAATCTTTTGATCCTATGGAACCGCAACTCATCCACACGTGAGCATTAGATAATAGCATCAGGGCATCAATTAAGTTGCGAAGTTGAGTTAGAAAAAAAAATTCTATATGTACTTCTAAATATATAAGCACTTATTCGAACAATGAAAAAAAATTGATGGAGGGCCAACTTTTATGGTTATGCAAAGAATTAGGTGTCATCAAATTTTTACAACCTGATGTGTGCATGGATAGCGAGATGGATGGCGGCCCTGACTCAAGGCTTTCATAGAGATATTGAAGGCTTGGAAGGAGACAATCAAGTTATCTACACCATGATCCAAGCCCATGAAGAGTCAAGTTATCTACACCATGATCCAAGCCATGAAGAGTCAAGTGGGCCTCCAAGTGAGTTGGCCGAATAGGGCCATAAGCCTTAGTGTTAGGAGTCTTAAGTTTAGATTAGTCCTTTTGTTAGCCATGGATTCGGCCCACCTTTGTCTAAGGATGGCCGAACCACTAGGCCCTTTTTATTGAGTCCATGGGTCGGCCCACCTTGTCCAAAGAGTGGCCGACCCTCTAGCCTTGCGATATTAGGGTTTCGTTAGTTTTGCCTATATAAAGGCTTCCTTTGTAAGCATAAAGGGAGACGTTTTATCAATAAAGTTTTGCATATTTTCGATTCTTCTTGAGAGAGAGATTCGACCCCTTTACTTGCTTTGGCAAGGGTTTTGAGCAGTCTTGCGTCCTGTCCTAGATTGTTCTACCGACCTATTCCCCTGGAGTATTCACCTTCATCGGAGTGTCGTCTACCGTCTTGAATCATATCGTGTCGTCCGTTTGGTTCTCGACCCCGCAATTCCAAGCGTTGGACATCCTCGCTAGATCCTTGGGCAAACGTGCTACGTGTCTCGAAACGTGTTGATCGAGGAACGTATCAGTTGGCTTCAGAGCTGTGGTTGAGGTATCTTCCGTTATATCCGTAGTTTTGTCTTAGTTTTCCTTGTTTCCGCTGCCTTGTTTTACAAAAAAAAAAAAAAAAAAAAAAACGTCACTGTTCATCCGAACTGTTCATCCGAACTGTTCACCGCTACTGTTCACGTTACTGTTCATCCGAACACAAAAATCTGTTGGTGTGTTATCTCCTTTGTGTTGTGTCTAGTTTGTTGATAATTTCTGTCCACAACTTGTTTCTTGCGTTTGAGTCGTTTGTGCATCAAAAAAATTCTGGTTTGTTGGTGTTTCAACGTTGCTCCCAAATCTGTCTCGTTAATTGGTTGTCGCTTGGGCAGCAAGAACAATAACGTGACGGCTGCTAGGGTTTCCTTATCTTGCTAGGGTTTCCTTCTCTTGCTAGGGTTTTCCTTGCGGCTAGGGTTTTCTACTTGCGGCTAGGGTGTCTACTTGCGGCTAGGGTTTCATTTGCGCTAGGGTTTCTTTGTTTTCACTTGGACACTCTCCTATATTTTGGGGCACTCTCCTACATTCTCTCCTATATTTTAGGAACACTCTCCTACATTCTCTCATCCATTTTAGGAAACTTGTATATATTCTCTCATCCATTTTAGGAAACTCTTCTATAATCTCTCATCCATTTTAGGAAACTTTCCTATATTCTCTCATCCATTCTAGGAAACTTTCCTATATTCTCTCATCCATTTTAGGAAACTCTCCTATAATCTCTCATCCATTTTAGGAAACTCTCCTATAATCTCTCATCCATTTTAGGAAACTTTCCTATATTCTCTCATCCATTCTAGGAAACTTTCATATATTCTCTCATCCATTTTTAGGAAATTTTCCTAAACTCTTTCATCCATTTTTTTGGAAACTTTCCTAAATTCTCTCATCCATTTTTAGGAAACTCACCTAAAATTCTCTCATCCATTTTTAGGACCTTTCCTATATTCTCTCATCCACTTTAGAAAACTCTCCTATATTCTCTCATCCACTTTAGGAAACTCTCCTATATTCTCTTCCTAGATTTTAGGAACACTCTCCTACACTTTCTCCTATATTTTCTCCTAGTTTTTAGGAACACTTCCCTACACTTTCTCCTGCATCTCCGTGATTACTCTTGAGGGAAAAGTCGGTGACGTTTATTGGACTTGTGCGGCATTTCTCAACTACCCAATCCGACAAGTAAAGGAATTTTGGTAAGCTTATTTGAGTGCTTTGAGTGATACACGAGTGATGAGTACATACACGTGAGCTTGTGTGTCGTGAGGAATCTCCTTTTCTTTGCTAACCATTTTTACAGGTCACGTAATCATGCCAAGGGGAGTTGCCTCTTACTCATACAACCCAGAATTCTTGGAGAATGAGCCTCTCAAGAGGAGGGGTTCCAAGCGGCCTACTCCCAAGCACAGTTCCATGGAATCTAGTTCACAACGTGAGTTTCGCTCACTCCGGGAGGAGATGGAACGTTACCGTGCTTCGTGTATATATGAAAGGTATAAACGAGATTGTGATGAGTATGAGAAGGAGCAAAGAAGTTTGCACCGAACATCTAAATTGAGATCAACCTCAAGCAAACAAGATTCATCTACGAAGTGCCTTGACAATCAAGGCAAGGCGTTCGCGAACTCTCGAATTGAGGCAAAGCTTCGTGAATCAAAGGATAAATTCCAGAGTCGGACTGAAGCATTGATTGATGATATGATGGAAAGACTTAGCCAAGTGTTGGATTCACACTTGGATCAACTTACCCATGTGCCAACTGGTGGTGATAAGGGGAAAATTCAGTCTAGTCCCTCGTTGATTGAAGAGCCATGTACGAATGAGTTGCCACCGAGCCATGAACAAGAGCTAGCCAATAAAAATCCGAACTCAAGTGCAATAAATGAACAAATGTCCAAGAAGAATGAAGTGGGAAAAGGCAAGAATAATTTGGCCTTATTGCTGAGTAAAGAGGAGGAGTTGGCCATGTTCGCAAAAGTTGAAAGTGTGGACGTTTTGTTTGCTAACAAGCTAACATGTGTTGTGTTTAGTACCTCTTCTTTTGTGCAGATTAAACAAAGTCAAGTAGAGTTGGTCATGGCATGTTCCATTCCGAAGTCACTTGGACACTTTGCGAGTTTCCATGGAGTTTGTCTCCTAGGAGCTAAATCTCTTTGGTATCAATCCATGGAACAATCTCCATTCAAACCTGTCCGCGCCATGGGAGGAGTCATTCGAGCCCATTATTTTGACGAGAAGTATGGTAAAGTTATCCAAAATTTTCCAACTACGACTAAAGAGTTGCAGCCTGATTTCATGCTTGTTCCAACTGCGTGTTACGCGAATGCATGTGATTCGTATGGGGTGAATTTCACTTCATTCTTGCCGCTTATGTTGGGTGATGCCCGCAAGGGTGTCAATCAAGATCCGAGTGCTGTTCTTACCTCACTAGTTCGTGTTTCTATGGATGTGCAACACGGGTGGCTCAGTGTCCCACCTCCAGAGTGGCAAGTTGTGCCGATTCAGTGCCTGGGGCTAAATTACACCACCTTGCACAACCAGGTTCGAGGCTTTTCTAGTTTCAATGAATATCGTTATGAAGTGCATGTGAATGTCCGGGTGCGAAGGCTAATTAGCGAGCTTTGGGTTGCAACCTGGAACGTTCACAAGCCTTATACACGTTCCTTCCTACCTTGGAGAATGTCCTTGTTTGAGAACCCCTTGAAGCTGACCAAGAGACATGTGCACCGAATTATCTTAATCATAACATATGCAAGTATCATTCAATCTAAGAGGGCCAATATGTGGAGATTTGAGGTGTCATGCTACTATCTCTTGTTAGTATCATTCATCTCCATCCAGATTTGAGGACAAATCCTTCTCAAGAGGAGGGGACTGATGTGTGCATGGATAGCGAGATGGATGGCGGCCCTGACTCAAGGCTTTCATAGAGATATTGAAGGCTTGGAAGGATGACAAGTTCCATAAATTTTGAAGAAAAGAAAACTTAGTTCCGCCCCCTTTTCTTATTTTTTTTAATATCTACTATGTAATTATAAGGACATTTTGGAGATCTTAAAATGAATTTATAACAAAATTAATCAATTTCTCTCAATTAATTAAGAGTGTGGGAGATTTTTTATGTTATCTAACAAACAAGAGAGGATATAGCTGTTATTCATAAATCAAGAGAGAAGGTCTCTGATTTTTGTAAAAACTAAAAGGATGTTACTATAATTTACCTTAAATTTATACTTTTTCTACTTTTTGTAGTGCAAGTCGATCGATGACATGTATTTCTTTATACTTTGAATAATAATATAACAATTCAAGTTGACAGGGAACGTGAAATCTCACATAATTGCGAAGGCAGCCCAAGTGGATCAATAAAGTTAATTCTTTATGCTTTTCCAAATCACATTTGTGTCTAAAATTTGTCACTGAAATTACTGTCTCGCATAATACTGAGGTAAGGTTAATGGAACAATGGGCAGAGGTACTCTAGTGCAATGTGAAGAAAGGTGCATGCTAACTGCCATTGACAATATCGTATCCCCAGACGTGTGATGCAATATTTCAGAAAGCATTCCATCAACATTTGGAAATGTTGCTGGACAAAGAATCTCTATTTTCCTTGCCGCTTAGCAGTTCAGATCAGGGAATCTACTCCGATGGAGAAAATAACACAGAGAAGTGAAAACAAAATGGGATTTGTTAAACAAGAAGAAGACATCTTAGATTTACACTCAGCAATACATGGTGAAAATGCCAAAACTGCTCGAAGAAGAAAATATCATACTTCAAGAATTCGAAACAAGCCTGATTCTTGAAAAATCAATCATCTCAATCAAGCACAATAAACCAAACCCAAGTCACAATTCCTCAGAAATTAAGAACAACCCACTATAATACCAGTCCCAAGAATAAACTCAAACCCAACTTCGAGAAGCACTCCCTTTCTCCTTCTCAGTTATTGAATCATGCTCTCATTCTTTATCAGAATCGCTTGAACTTGAATCAGAGCTAGAGCTAGATCTAGTGCTTGACTTGTGAGATTTTTCCCCTTGATTACTAGCAAGATCAGTACTCAAACTTTCAGGACTTTCAACATTATTTAGATCCAGCTTTTCATCAGCACCATTGCTTTCCTCTTGTACACCCAATTCATTTGTATTTGACTGCAGATATCTTGAGGTGCCTGCTTCATTCTGTTCAAATAATGCTGATGACTCCAGCACCTTATCTTGTTGATGTTCTGAGGCTTGTCTCAGATCCAAGCTTGGATCCTTTAGAGATCCAGTTCCTGAAATAGACAACTCTGAATCTTTTCGTTCCAAATATTTAATTTCTGCCTCATGCAAACCATCACTAATTGAATCAGGCAGCATCTCTCTCTCTACGCCAATTTTGTTGGATTGCCTAAGATCCAAATCAGCATCTTCTAATTGACTTGGTGGAAAATCCATCTTATGCTCAGAAGGGCTTGACCCTTCATGCAGTCCATGGTCCCAGGAGCCAAACGGAGTGGTATCTTCAAAGGTGAGCTCAGCACCTAGATGCATTCGTGCTTCAAGCACATGCATCCCGGAACTGCTTGCTTCATTGGCTTCACTTTGAGGGGGAATCTCAGTACTTCCAAGCATGACCACCTTTTCTGCTGACATCAATTCAGATATCTTCAAGCTGGACTCAACATCTTGTATTGATTGTGCTTCAATCACTGGCATATCAAGCATGACCTCTTCTGCATTTTGTTTCGTGCAGGGATTTGCAAGCCCAATTTGATTTTGTCTTGGCAACATCTCTTGTTCTGTTGATCTGGAATCTATGTGAATCTGAACTCCCTCAACTGAACTCCCACTAGATAAGTTAGCAAGCTCAGTTGTGTTTGTCACAGACGTTTGAGGTTCTGAGATACATTTAATCTCCTCTACATATTGAGCAACATCATCCTCCTCGGATGGCCATGCATTCATCACAGGTGGTATAGAGATACTTTCATGCATTTTAATAGAGTCACCATCAAGTGGGCTAGTGCTACGTATAGTATCATCCGAGATAGAAAAACCCTCTTCAACAGAACCCACATGCTTTTCAAATTCATTTGAGGTTGTGAGCAGTTCTTTTATGCTAAAATCACCAACTGCATCTAATTCTGATAATAATACTTCATCAATTTCCTTTATCTCATCTGCATCATTTTCAATATCTTCCACATTAACTTGAGAAATAGTTGCCTCTGCTGCAAAATTTATGTCCTCCAAAGCCTGAAGCCGGTCATCATTTCCAAAATTATGAACACTGTTGCTCTCAATATCCGAATAAGCTTCAGCTGCTCTGCTTTCATAAGTCTCGGACAGAATGGAAATGGATACAGGGCTAGTTGGAGAGTTGATCTTAGTTGAAGCTTCCTGCACAAGCTCATGGGGACTTGTGATGTTCGAGTTGTCTCGAGAGCTTAATTCTTCAATTATCTCCTCAGCGATAACTGCACTCTCCTGAGTTTTGTTAGAAAAATTAGAGAAGCTATGAGTTGCGCAAATCATGATGAAGTTAGAAGTATATTTCATATTCCACTCTCATATCTGCTAGAAGTACATTTTATGGAACTGATTTTACTAACACAAAGAAAAAGGACTGAGTATTGCACAAAACTGCATTCCAACACTCAAAAAGCATAAAAAATTGCCATTTGAGAACTAAGGCTTCTGTACAAAATAGAATTGCAACCATATTACCAGTCTAAGTTGAATTACTAGAAAACAAATATAACGACTCTTCCATATTTTCAGCACCTTTTCATCCTTTGGATTTATGGAGAACAAATTCGTGTTTTACATGATGTGACTGCACATTCACTTTATCAATAACTGAGCTGGATCTGGTGACCGAATAATTGAATTTGGAATAGACATCTTTTCCTCCAATAGGAAACAGGTGGCAGGCTCCAAGTTGAGAATATGGATTCATCTGAGTTTCCTCAATATCATTATCTACGACTTTATCATCATCAAGATCTAGAAGTTTGCTGTTGATTCTAGGTCTTGTAATGATCTATTAGCTTCTAGAAGGAGACTTTGATGGAAACTGTACCTAAGTCAGACCAAAGCATCTCAAAAAAAGCTCTTCATCTGTCCTTTTACACTAACCTCCCTATGCAAATCACCATGATCATGAGGACAACCCATTTCAAGTATTCCTGAAGCATTTGTTCCTATTCTGTGTTGAATTCCCCTTTGTACCATCTCAAGTATATCCTCTTTTCTTTTCTTCTTTTTTCCCCCTATTCGGAAATTAATAAAATGGTATTTATTCCTCCAGTTTGTCAGTCAAACCATGAAGGAGCCAATCCATAATTTCAGAAACCCAAAGAAATGTTCTTTATCAAAATAGTAAACTCAAAGGAGCTTATTGTAATTTACTCTTTTACAAGTTTTGCAAACATATGTAACTGTTTCTTTTCCACTTGATTTACAAAACTAGAATACAATTTCATCTCCCCATCCCCATGGAACAATAAAAATGATAGCAATCTCAAGAGTCATATATCAAATTGTTGCATATTCTTTAAACAATGAAAGACCACAATATCATTCAACCAGCTAGTCAAAGGTTTAAGTTACTTGAAATTTATGATAGCACAAAATCCCTCTTACAGGATTTGTTATCTACAACCAAAGTCCCTATTAGTGTTTGTTTACAGAAAAGCCAGTAAGATGAGTTTTTTCCATTCTGGCTATCTTTTTCTTTTTCCTTTCAGTTCTAATTACTTAAAATTTCAAATATACAGTTCCAATGCTTTTCCTAACATTGGTATAGCAACATCTCAGCATATTAAACATGGTAAACTAAATTTTTAATGGACTGGACTCTGAATGACATCTTCCCTGGATGACAATCAGGGAGTCCATACTTTTTTGTTATTTATTTATTTGTTCTCTTGAGATGCTGATAGCAATCGCTCATATGTTAAACTTTGATCTGACCTAAACTTTTTGGTTGCTATCTGATATGATAATATTTAAAAGAATAAAATTTACTTCAAAAGAATACTATGCAGATATAAGTTGCAGTAGAACTTGGGCAGTCCTAAATCATGTATAAGTGCTCATGTTCGCTGGCCAACTCTACTGCATACCTTGACACATAGCCTCTCTATAACTTATCAGCATGTTGGACAAATGAACTTCTTTTCCTCCATTAACAACCAAATGTTCCAATCAGTCGTGTATAGAATTCAGCATTTCCAAAAGGGAAAATGACCTGTTTCATCCCTTACATTTCACAAAAATATTCTTTTCGTCCCTCACTTTTAAAATGAAGCAATTTCATCCCTGACATTTAAAAATTAAAGCTATTACATCCTTGAACCCAATTTTCAATCTGAATCAAACCACCTATCAACCTGATTACAAATTTTGGAGGTATAATTGGTAGATCACTTGGTTAACTCAACTTGAATATAACTCAACTTGAATTCCTACATTGTCATTGTATACACTGATAGTTTTATGTACCTACCATATCGTTTCAATTTAAATTTAAACACATTTATGATACACATTTAGACTCGCAAGCGAATATACTAACGGTGCATGAAAAGATTTACCCAAAAGAAAAACCCGACTATTCCAAAACAAATAATGGCCTTTATGTTATAATATTTATTTTTTTGGTTTGATAAATGTCATGTGAATATGATGAAATTGACCGAGTGACCTATCAATTATATCTCCGAAATTTATTATTGGATTATTGGATGGTTTGATTCAGATTGAAAATTAGGTTCATGGATGTAATAGCTTTAATTTTTAAATGTCAGGGATGAAATTGCTTCATTTTAAAAGTGAGGGACGAAAAGAATATTTTTGTGAAATGTGAGGGATGAAACATGTCATTTTCCCTTTCCAAAACAAGGATTTACTGCAACTATTCTTAAAGCCAACCTGCACAACTTGGTGTAGCAGATATGGCTCCCAACCTTCATAATTTATGGCCTATTAAAGGGTAATGTGCATAAATAAAATGAGATAGGTTAAAGACGACGAAGGAAGCTCATAAGTCATAATGTGGCAAACTAGAAAAGAATGAAGGTCTGAGAACCCACAAGGATATTGACAGTTGAAAGTTAATTAATGTCAGACACATGAAACTCCATTGATGGGTCAGTCAGTAAGGCAAGCAGGCATGTTGTGCATGTCTGCTTAAACGACTTGGAAGAAAAAATGTATAATCAACACGTCATATTTGCTCATAGGACTAGCAAATTAGAGCTACATCTTTACAGCTAGACTATGTAACAATAGAATGCTAAAATCAAGGAAAATGATTTATTTAATGCAGAATTGAACAACTAATGATAATGATAGTAAAAATAATTACCCAAAACAATGACTGAAAAATATTGTTACTTGGGTCAACAACTGTACTACAAAATATAAATCCTTTTTTAGAGAAATGTAGCAACTCTAAAAAGTGACAATTCTTCACAGATAAAGGAAGCATCTATACTATGGACCACAGTACATATGATATAACAAAATCGAGCAACTAC
Source organism: Coffea arabica (assembly GCF_036785885.1). Lineage (NCBI taxonomy): Eukaryota > Viridiplantae > Streptophyta > Magnoliopsida > Gentianales > Rubiaceae > Coffea > Coffea arabica. Next base: position 39,705,812 of record NC_092321.1, read on the forward strand.
ACAAATAAAAGGTGTCAGCGTGTTTAGAGATTCAATACTGACTTCTATTACAACCCTCTTAGAAGTTGCCCAAGGCTTGTATGGGCATCTGCTCATTACCTCCTCTATTTCACAGGACAGTGAATCTTATGAATATCTGTCCACATGCCAACAAAACAACTGGTATATTTTCTTTTTCTTTTTGAGTCAAAGGAGATAGTTGTGAAGGGGAAAGGAGCACAGCAAAGACAGTCATCTCAGCGCCCAAATGAATAGAGCTCACAAATTTGATTATCTAAGCATTTTTTTTTAATGCCTCAAAATACCAGCGAGCGGTTACTATTAAGACATATATTGTAATCTAACTTGATTTCAGTGGAAAAAGAGATTCCATCTGAAACTGATGAGAACTCATACTGCTGATCTGAACTTCTGGCAACATATGCCTAATTAATTATTTTATATGCAGCGATAATGTGAATGTTGGGCAATTTAACCATAATGTCCGAATATCCATCAATGAAAAAAGCACTGAAAATAGAGAATAGATTTAAAACCACCAACACAAGGGAAGCAAATACAGAAAGGGGGAGAGGGAGACTAACCTGCCCTTCATGATTAGCCCTGGAATAGGTTTCATCACTAGATTTGTCTAAGAAAACCAACTCTTCACTATATTCAGTTGTAGGCTTCTCTTCTGCAGTAAATTGATCATGTGCAAATATTTGTTTCTCCTTTCCTTCAACATGAACATCATCACCAACTGAATGCTCTGGATGGTATTCTGTAGATTGACCGACAGTGTATGGCATGTTGGCATGCAGAACTGGCTTAACAGCCAGTGAAGGTGTTTCATCTGACTCAACAAACTTTTGATCTTCAGAAGAAGTGGCCATAGACTCCAAAGTTGAATGAACAACATTCTGGACCAAAAGATGAACATCTGCATCAACCAAAGCGAAGCTGTTATCAGCTTGATGCTCACTTCCACGTTGATGTGTAAGATCTCCCTTGACAGCAGTGTCCTGAAATGATTTTGAGTCCCTAGAAGCAAGCTTCACATGTGGTTCAGGTGCTTCAGGAGCACTTGTGCTGTTAGAGACTTCATCAGCTCCTGACAAATCAACTCCGATCATGTGGTTGCCACTTGTATCAGTTGCCATCCAAGTTTCACGTTGATTTTCATCTACTGGAAAAGCAACCGATGCAGACATATCATTATCATCAGAGGCATTCTTGTCCCTCTCCTCCTTACCAGATTCAGATTCTCGTTCAGTAAAAGAAAGAGGTCTCTTAATTGACAGAGTTGGCATTTCCGTTTCCACATGAAAGTCAGATGACATAGAAGATGAAGAACAGTTCTTCCTAACTGCAGGTGGACTTGAATCATAAACTGGCTCCTTCTGTGGAGTATCACGGGCCATATTCAAATCTGACCCTTCTTCTGAAGGCCTTGCAGAAACACCAGCCTCTTCACCAACATCAATGCATCCTTCCACAAGATTAGAAAATCCTCCTACTTCCCTCTCTGAAGAGATCCTTTCACTCACATCTGACAATGAAGATGAGCTTGAAGTACTTTGATATACTTGTTTCACAGCTTCTGCATTTGAACAAGTTTCAGTTTGATCCAATTCCATGCTACTGGAAAAGCTTCCTTCCTCAATTGATAGTGATTCAATTTTGTGATGACTATCAACATGCAGCAAACCAACTTTGACCCCATTCGCTTCCACATCTCTGTGCTCAATTTCGTCCAATTCCAAGGTGTCTGTTTCTTCAGAAGATTGGCTTCCATGTCCAACATGCTCCGAGACATGCTCTATCTTGGAGATATGCTCTTGTTCATGAGAAATATCCTCTTCAGTGGGGCTCTTATATTCTTTCATTGAGATGAGATCTGATTCTTGGGATATATCTTCTTCAGAGAGGTTCTTGTCATCCAGATCTCCAGCTGGGTCCATCAGCACCACCTCAGGAACTGAACTCAGTGCCTCTGCCTGATGAGAAATATTTTCTTCAACCAGGGACTTCTCATCTATGTCCCCAGCTGAAGCCACAGAATCTGTTTCAGGAACAGAACTTGCCTTGGAGTCACTAAGTTCACTGGATTGTCTTTGAAAAGATGAATAGCCTGCTCCATCTGAATCCATCCTTTCCGCGACAAAGTATGGTCTTAACCTGCTGTCTTGTCTCTCTTGCCTGCTTGGGCCAAAGATTGAAGGCCCTACATTAAAACTCTCATGCCTCCGGAAGAGGGGCTCTTTTGGTTGAAATGAGGTGAACTCTTGTTGGAAACTGTCTCCCATAAGATCAGGTTTCTCTTCACTTGAGTCATAAGGCAGATCAAAAGGGTTTCTCCTTGGCAGTAAAATAGATGGGGCAGATCCTGGTATTGGAGGAAGTCCCATATCATCATAGGAATCATAAGCAAGGTCAAAAGGATTGTTTCTTGCAGTTGAAATGGGTGCGACATTGAAAGGAAGATCGGCACTGTCCAAGTCTATCAAGTTCCTTTCGGCCATCATGCTCATGGTCTTCCGTGCTCTTCTTCTTGCTATAAGACTCTCCAAACGCTGGTTCCTTTCAAGCTCAGATGTCCCCAAGTCCATGAGATTCTTTTGATCCTCTTCTGTCCATGTAATAGCAGATTTTGTTTGGCCCTCTCTGTTTCCTTGTACTTCATCCTCATCATCGCCATCATCATTTTCCTCATCAGCAGCTTCCGCATCTTCCTGCTTTTCATCATTATCATCATCTGATTCACTACTGCTGTCACTGGATCTAAGAGAACGTTCTGAAGCAGCATCTGAGACATCATGTGACAATGAAACAGGTTGAGGAGCATCCTCATCTAAAAGGGGGTGGAGCTCATCAAGCATTGGAATTATGTCAGCCATGGAAGCATCAGGAGAGGAACTTTCAGCTCTATCAGACCCAGAATCCAAAGCCTCATCATCTTCTACCTCCTCCTCCTCCTCTTCTTCTTCTCGTTCCTCCCCTTCCTCGACATGTTTCCAAGGTGAGCCAGGAGGAGAATCTAGAGAATCTACATTCACCCTTTCAGAATCAAAGGATTCAGCTGGTGATTTATCATTTTCCAATTCAAGATCCTCATCATCTGTCTTAGCATTGCCATCAACTGGTCTGTCATCATTTATTTCATTTTTCTCCTCAAATCCCTCATCACGTAATTTTCTCCCTTCTTCCGCAACTAGCCTATTCTCAAATTCAATATCCTGACACCTTGCCTTGATGAGTGGAGCTCCATAGTCCACTCCATCACCTCGATGAAGCTCACTAGCCCTGTTTGCAATTGAACTTGCAACACCATTTAGCTGCTCTACCACATCCCCTCTCCTATCTGTGAACTTCTCAACATTGTAGCTCTCATTCTTCTCAACAACAACATCATCCCCAAATACCCCAGTTCTCAAAGATGCAATCTCATGGTTCGTTTTCTCATCTCTTTCGATTTCAGGTATATTCGGCTGCCCAAAACTTAAAAGGGTGCCCAGCAAAACAGCAGTGCAAACAAGAACAGGAGAAGCAGACACCAGTAAAGAAAACACAAAAGGAGATGATCTGTACAGAAATAATAAAAAACACAGCATACCCACAAGGAACGGATGACTGCAAAATGATCTATAACATCTTTTGGTCGTAAAGATCACAATTTTCCTCATTTTAACCACCATCTCCAACATTTCAACAGCCATTTTTCTTTTTTCTCGAAACGCTCCCTTCTTCTTTTATCTTTGATAATCTGCACACAAATACATTTTTACAAACAATCCCCAGTTCCGTAAGATCAAGTCAATTCATATCTCAAACAGAAAACTAAATTATGAAGTACATAAACCAAAAACCAACCTAAAGAATCAGAGAATTAAGTGAGGAAGAACAAAATTGTAGAATCAGATAATATTGCAATCAGTACCCAAAACCCAAACTATGGAAGATAAGATTTGTTTTTCTTTTACAGTGGCAGAAAAAAAAATGAATGAAAAAATTTAATAAAAAAAGAATTGGAAACAATTACTTTACCAGCTTGAAACAGGAGATCAATCCCAGAAAATACAAGAAGAAAATGAAGTGGAAAGTAATGATCTTCTGTGACAACACTCGTATAATGCTGAGCTTTGTGAATGTATGCGAATAATTGTATAAAGTGATCGAAGAAGAGAAAAGGCAATGTGGAAAAGGAAAAGTCCGTTCTTTTCTTTTTGGTTCGGTCAACCTTCCTGTTCTGTTTTTCCAAGGTGAATTAATTTTTTATCTTTTTTGAGATTTTGTTTCGGATCTTGGTTTATATTTGATCGGACAAATAATCGAATCCATTAGATCAAGCCCTTTACAAGTTATGATCTGCAGGAAAGGATTAGATGGATATGATTCCATTAGAAGTGCTTGTGGCTAGCGGTAGCAATAGGGCGGGAGTGGGGCGGGGGACACCTCCCCCAACCCCTGTCTCGTTGCATTTTAATTCCTCCCGCCCCCACCCCGTCCCCCGCCTCCTCCGCGGGGACACCCATGGCCGTGAAGTTAAAAAAAATTTATTATATAATTTTATTATAATTAAATTTGAGTAAATAATCAAGTACTAAAATATCAACACATCACCAAATTATTATTCATTGTAACTTCACAATTGAAACTTATAAAAATAATTAAACAAAGGTTATTTGAATATAATCTAATTTGTTAAAACAAATATAACTAAAATAATCAAGTTTTCACTTTTGATACAAATACAATCACTAAATTATTATTGTGTTTTTTTTTATAAAAAAATGTTATTGTATTAAGTGTAGTTAGGAATTTAACATAAATGTATTAATAAATTTAGTATAAATAATTAATAATTTTTATTAATAGACATGTATAATTAGTAGTATAATTGATAATATCATTATATATATATATAATTATATACATATATATTTTCAAACGGGGGGAAAAATTCCCCCCACCCCGCCCCACCCGCCACCCCAACCCCCGTCCCAATGACTCCCCGCAAGGGTGCCCGCCCCCATTGCTATCCCTACTTGTGTCTAAATAAGATAATACCCCAAGAAATCTCCTACTAATATATATGTGATATATTTGTATATACCAGATGTTATTTGTTGTCAATATGGCCTTGGGGTTGGACGTGGGTGATCATTACTTTCTCGCGTTTAGGATTTTTATTCTCATCTTTTACTTTAATTTGTCCAATTGTTTAAGTTGGTTGGGATGGCATGGCAGCAACAATGGATCAGACCGGGACATTCACTTTACGGTTAAAATTGACTCAGATTGGCTGCCGAGTGCCGACCAATTTGGCCCGTCTTTTTATTTTTTCTGAACCTTTTTTTTGGGACGGGAAGGGGGGGTGGGGGAGGAGGTTAAAAACGAGGTTGGACTTCAACTAACCACTAACTAGTACTAGAGGTGAAGTCCCCGCTAGTCTCCGGAATGGGGTGTTTGTGTGTTTCAGTTTTGATTAATAATATTAGGAGGCATAAAACGCGCGTTGTGCATTGGAATAAACATAAAACATGCCCCCTTAAGCATATGGATTCATGGAACAAAAATGTTTGTTGGTTAATAATTTGTGTACACGGCTAAGCATAAATATACATGAATAAGTAGAAGGCAAAATCGTTTCACGAAAATAGTATGAATATTTTTTTAGATTTATAGAGAGGTATTGCTGGAATTTAAAGTTAATACTTTTTTAGCTAGAAATTGGTGAATTCTTCTCCTATCTTACTCTATTGCTTGTTTGGCATGAGAATAAAGTTCAGCATTTTTCATGAAGGGTAGAAGTATAGGATGTAATGATTCGAATATATCGTACTTCGTAGGAGAGAAAAAGTACTGCTGAGATATAGAGCCACTTTAGCTGGAACTTGGAAAATTCTTTTTTTATCTCACTCCATTTCTTGTTTAACATGAGAATCAAGTTTACTATTTTTCATGAATTGTAGAATAGAGTGTGACCACATGTATATATTATGCTTCACAGGACAAAAAAGGGAAATACTAAGCTAAATATAAAGACATCTTCATTGTATGCAACAACATTGATCCAATTGTGATATAGTAGCTTGAAAAAAAAACAAGTGATTGGATTCTTAGATTTAGTTGACTATGAGTTAACCGAGCTAAACAGTGAAATTAAAATGCCATGGGTACAGTCTTTGAATTCCTCTTAAGATGAATCGGATAACAATAAAAGAGTTCTAACCTTATGGAATATAAAGGAATATTTCACTGGCACAAAGAGTGTGGTCAACAACCAAGCTGTATCAATTCTAGTGGAAAGTCCTTTGGCTCATACCAATGGTATAGGTTATATACCCACTTGTACAAATTATTGTCAGTGTCTTCTCATTAAGTTTAGACAAGCTAGCTTGCTCGTGCATGCAGTCTACAGATATTAAAAAAAGGCATAAACATGAGTGATTATCAGTATAGTAAGTTAGTAACCAAGGAATGTATGTTTTGTGAGGACCCGAAAATTTGTTTTTATATTTTGTATTTTAATCTACTTGTCTTGAATTTTTGGTTGATTTAATGGTTAAGTCATGACTTTTATTACTATTGCCCCATTCAATTTGTTGCATATTGAGTTTCATAGTGCATTATGCTAATGTGACCAACTAGTGAGGTGTGTGCAATAAATTTGGTGTTAAGAGGGAGTTTTGTACAAAAAAGGTTTATGTGACAAAAGGTGTTAAGAAATGATTGGAGGAAAGCTAGATATTTTAGTGTATGAGAGGCAAATGGATAGGTATTTCTTCTTGGCTTGCCAAGTGTCAATCATCTAGAAACCTTTAACCAAGACCAAGCCTTCTTCTTATCTTCACCAAGCTTTCATTCCATCCCCATTTCTTCTTCTTTTCTTCTACCTTGGCCGAATTTATAGAGAGAGAAAGGGAGAGAAAAAACTCCTTTCCTAACCTTAATTTCTTGTCTATTTAGTGAGAAAACATGAGAGAAACCTTAATCTACTCCATTAAACCTTGAATCAAGCTTGGAAGGAAGCTCTTGAAGAAGTATTTGGAGGAGAAAAGCCTTGCAAACTTCTTGATTTGCTTGTCATCCTAGGTTTTGGAGGTAAAGAGGTAAACTTAGCTAGAAACCCTAGTTTTCTTCCCTTATCTTTCAGTTTAGTTGAGGTATGATGTTATAGAAGCTAAAGGAAGGATCTTTATGAAAGATTTCATGTTTTTGTCAAATTATGTTGCAATTTCTACTTTTGGTGTGTAATCTATTTAGCTTAGTTTAGAGATTTATATATGTGCAATTTTGATGAAAAGGAAGGATTTTAGGGAGGATTCATGTTTTTCAAGTTATGCTCTAAATTTTCAGCTTTGGTGCATAAGATATATAGTTTAGTTTAGAGTTTCTATAAGTGAACCTTTGATGGATTTCTTGTGATACGAGCAGTGGGACCATCACTAGCTCGTGCCAAGATGCTTGAGAGTTTTTTCAATCAAATCCATGATGTTCAAGGCTCTTGATACGATTCTCGATCAACTCGTTTCGAGACACGTAGCACGCTTGCCCAAGGATCTAGCGAGGTTGTCCAACGCTTGGATTGCGGGACCTAAAACCAAAACGAACGACACGAATTGGTTGAAGGGTAGTAGAACGACAACTCCAACAGAGGTGATTACTCTAATGGATAGGTCGGTAGAACAATCAAGGACTTTCGCAAGATTGCTCAAGAACCCTTGCCAAAAGCAAGTAAAGGATCGAATGCTCTCAATAATTGAAGAGAAACAAATCAGAATTTTATTATGAAAATTGTGTACTCGTTAACCGTACAAAGTGAGCCTTTATATAGGCTAAGGGGCTAATGAAACCCTAAGAAACTAGATAAGGAAGGTCGGCCACTCCTTGGACAAGGTGGGCCGGCCCATTACTCAAATAAACTAATCTAATCCAACTCTAAACAATTGAACCTAATACTAAGGCCTAGGGCCTAGTTGACCAACCCTTCATGAGCTCTCTTCGTGGGCTTGGATCATCATGTAGACAACTTGATTATCACCTTCCAAACCTTCAATATCCCGATGGACTCCTTGTTGGTCTTGAACATTTCGCACAAGAGTTTGAAGGGACTCCTTGAAGCGCTTGGCCCGTGCACGTGTGACTGGATCCAATGGAACTCGAACTGGATCATTACTTGGGTTAAGGTCCGTGCACACATCAGTCCCCTCCACTTGAGAAGGATTTGTCCTCAAATCTGGATCCTCCTCGCCAAGGAATGGGCTCAAGTCGGTGACATTAAAAGTCGCGCTAACAGTGTACTCCTTAGGTAGTTCCAATTTGTAGGCATTGTCATTGACGCGTTGGAGCACTCGAAATGGTCCATCACCCCTTGGGGATAGCTTCCCTTGGCGTTGCTTGGGAAATCTTTCTTTTCACAAGTGTAGCCATACCCAATCGCCAGGTTCAAAGGTCATCTTGCGATGGTACTTGTTAGCTTGCTGGATGTATTGCTACGTACGCTTCTCAATATTTGCACGAGCAGCTTCATGTAACCTGCGCACATAATCAGCTTTCTTTTTCCCATTTAAGCTTGTGTGCTCAGAGGAAGGTAAGGGTGCTCAATCAAGGGGAGTCAGGGGGTTAAAATCATATACAATCTCAAATGGTGAGTAGTGTGTTGCACTATGAACAGTTCTATTGTAAGCAAATTTCACATGTGGCAAACACTCTTCCCAAGATTTAAGATTCTTTTTAATCAAAACCCTGAGTAATGTTCCAAGTGTGCGATTGACAACCTCAGTTTGGCCATCGCTTTGGGGATGACTTGTGGTTGAAAACAATAATCTAGTGCCAAGCTTAGACCACAAAGTCTTCCAAAAATAACTCAAGAACTTCACATCTCTATCACTAACAATGGTTTGAGGCATACCATGCAAGCGAACAATTTCTTTGAAGAACAAGTTAGCAATATGAGATGCATCATCAGTTTTGTGACAAGGGATGAAATGAGCTATCTTCGAGAATCTGTCAACTATCACATAGATGGAGTCATTACCCCTTGGTGACCTAGGTAGGCCCAAGACAAAGTCCATAGACAAGTCTACCCAAGGATGATATGGAATGGGCAATGGGGTATACAAGCCATATGGATTTGTTTTAGACTTGGCCTTGTGACAAGTGACACATCTACCAACCATGCATTCAACATCCCTACTCATATGGGGCCAATAGAAGTGTTCTTGCAACATTGCTAAAGTCTTAACAACACCAAAATGTCCCATGAGACCACCACTATGTGCCTCTCTAACCAAAAGATCACGAATGGAAGAATTAGGGACACACAACTTATCTACATGGAATAGGAATCCATCATGCAAAAAGTATTTTCCATGCGGGTTCTTAATACAAGCAGCATATATGTCACCAAAATCATGATCATGTGCATAGAGTTCCTTAATCATTTCAAACCCTAGTAACTTAGCATCAAGAAAAACAAGCAAGGAATGTCTACGTGATAAGGCATCAGCTACCACATTCGATTTGCCAGTTTTGTACTTAATGACATAAGAAAAAGTGTCAATGAAACTTACCCACTTGGCATGTCTTTTACTCAATTTTGATTGCCCTTTGAGAAACTTCAATGACTCGTGATCAGTGTGTATCACGAACTCCCTAGGGCGGAGGTAGTGTTGCCAGGTCTCCAAAACCCTCACCAGTGCGTACAACTCTTTGTCATACGTAGGGTAGTTTAAGGCAGCACCTCCCAGTTTCTCGCTAAAGAAGGCACAAGGTCTCTTGTCTTGCATGAAGACGGCGCCAATACCTACACCAGAAGTATCACATTCAATTTCAAAGGTCTTGTTAAAATTTGGTAATGCTAGAACAGGTGCATGGGTGAGTTTGTCCTTGAGGGTAAGGAATGCTTGTTCTTGGGCTTCTCCTCAATGGAATTTATCGTTCTTCTTTGTCATGGCGGTCAATGGAGCAGCAATGGTGCTGAAGTTTTTGACAAATCGCCGGTAGAAGCCCGCCAATCCATGGAAGCTGCGCACCTCAGGGACGGATGTTGGAGTTGGCCATTGCTTGATGGCCTCAATCTTGGACTCGTCTACTTTGATCCCCTGTGAACTCACAACATAGCCTAAAAACACAAGCTCATTAGTACAAAAGGTGCACTTCTTAAGGTTGGCGTATAGACGCGCCTCTCGAAGTGTATTAAGAACTAATCTCAAATGCTCCATGTGCTCATGCTCATTTCGACTATATATCAAGATGTCATCAAAATAGACAATCACAAACTTCCCAATGAAGTGTCTCAAAACATGGTTCATTAATCTCATAAATGTACTAGGGGCGTTAGTCAATCCAAAGGGCATGACTAGCCACTCATAAAAACCATGTTTAGTTTTGAAAGCCATTTTCCATTCATGCCTTCTTTCATCCTAATTTGATGATAGCCACTCCTTAAATCAATTTTAGTGAAAATTACAGCACTATCAAGTTCGTCAAGCATATCATCTAGCCTAGGAATGGGATGACGATATTTAACAGTAATAGCATTAACGGCTCTACAGTCAATGCACATGCGCCAAGTACCATCCTTTTTAGGAACAAGTATCACAGGCACAACACAAGGATTTAGACTTTCCTTTACCCAACCCTTACTTAATAGGCCATCAACTTGCCTTTGAAGCTCCTTTGTCTCCTCAGGACCCATGCGGTAAGCCGGTTTGTTGGGTAGTGGTGCTCCAGGAATCAGGTCGATTTGGTGCTCAATCCCTCGAATGGGTAGTAAGCCATCAGGGACCTCATCAGGGAACACGTCCTCGAATTCCTGCAAAAGAGCAACTATACTCGAAGGCAATGTCTTATCGAGCTCACCAACATCTAAAAGCACATGTTTACAAATCATGAGGAGTACAGGCTGATCAGAATTCACAATCTTTCTAACATCCTTAGCCTTAATGATCATGTTTTGCTTCCTAGTAGTGGGTTTAATGAGTGAATAGTCATATGTAACACTAGGTGTGCTCACTTGACCCTTGGTCGATTGCTTACTTGTAGAAGTGGAGCATTTGCCAGGGTCGACCGCCTTTTGTTTCCTCTTTTGGTGGTCCAATTCATACTCCCTTTGCAATTTAAGTTGGTTCTCATACACTTGTGCATGTGTGAGTGGTGTCAGGACCATGCTTTTACCATTGTGCAATAGAGTGTACTTGTTTGCCCTACCATCAAATGTGACATGTTTATCAAATTGCCAAGATCTTCCTAGAATGACATGTGTTGCATGCATAGGGATAACATCACACACAACTTCATCAATATAGTTGCCAATTGAAAAAGGAACACGTACCTGTTTATAGACACGTACCTCACCTTCTTCACTTAGCCATTGGAGACGATATGGATGTGGATGTCTAGTGGTCAAAAGGTCCAAGCTCTCAACCATTAGTAAGCTTGCCACATTGGTGCAACTCCCACCATCAATGATGAGACTGCACACTTTATCACTTACTTTACAACGAGTGTAAAATAAGTTTTCCTTTTGCAATTGCTCGTCCTCCTTGACTCGGACGGTTAGCACCCGTCGTGCCACCAAACACCCTATTCCCCTTGAATAGGAGAACATTCTTCCTCAGCCGAGTCATCCTCCAAGCAATCGCCCTTGATTAATCCAAGCATATTCTCACAATCGTCGTCATCGGACATGATCTCTCCATTGTGAGTGACTAACATGATCCTTTGGTTTGGACATTGGGACTGGATATGTCCAAACCCTTGGCACTTGAAGCACTTGACATCTCTATTCCTAGTCTTAGGAGTCTCATAAGATGCCTTAGAAGTGGACCTGGATGCATCAACAATTTTGTTAAGGGTAAAATTGGAATTCCGGTTAGGAGCATTACCTTGAGCTCGGCTAGATGAAGTTGGTGTAGCCAAATTTCCAGCTTCGTGGGTCGCTCTCCGTGGTTGGTTGCCCCTCCATGAAGTTGAGTTGGAAGTTTGGAAGGTACAGGCTCCTCACCTCAATTTCTTTCCCCTCTCGGCCTTGATAGTGAGTTGAAGAAGATCATGCATGTCCAAATAATGTTGGAGCTCCAAGGCTTCTTGAAGGTCAGGGTTGAGACCTCTAAGAAACCTCACCATGGTCGCTTCACTATCTTCTTGAAGGTTCACCCTCATCATGGCCATCTCGATCTCTTTGTAGTAGTCCTCCACACTCATGTTACCTTGAGTGAGGGTTTGAAGTTTGGAGTGGAGATCACGATTGTAGTAGCTAGGAACAAATCTCTTGCGCATCAATGCCTTGAGTTCTCGCCAAGTTCGGACTTGTGGTTCTCCCATTCTCCTTCTATGGGTCCTCACTTAGTCCCACCAAACTAGGGCGTAATCGGTGAATTCAACGGTGGCAACTTTCACCTTTTGTTCCTCGCTATAGTCATAACAGTCGAAGACCATTTCGATGCGGCCTTCCCATTCCAAGTAAGCCTCAGGATCACTTTTGCCTTTGAACGCAGGCACTTGAATTTTGAGTCCCTTGAGTTCGTTCTTAGGCGTGTCCTTTCTAGGCCTCTCGGCTCTCTCGTCATCTTCACTACCCGAGTATTCATCACTATTTGCCTCCTTGGTGCCATGGTTACTCCGGTTGTACGACCGAGAACGAGAGCCTCGTGTAAGACGCTTGGATAGCTCCTCAAAGCGAGTGTGCAACTCTCCCATTTGTTGCTCACTAATTCACCTGAGCTCGTTCCTCATGGTGGTGAACATCAACGAGTAGTCTGTGGTCGGTTGATTTTGCTCTGTCCCTCTTTATGCCTTGCAAAAGGTTAGTAACAAGGAAAACAACACAAGTATATCCTCACTTCACTCCCTTAGTGTATCACTCACTCTCGTGTGTATCACTCAAAAGCACTCTAATGGACTTACCAAATACCTTTACTTGTTGGGTCAGGTAGTTGAGAAAGGCCGCTCAAGCCCAATAATTGTCACCAACTTTTTCCACAAGAGTAACCAAAAAGGTAAGACACAAATGTGGATGCAAAATGAAGTGGGAATGGACGAATTTGGAAGGCCAATAGTGGCGGACAGAAATGGAAGTGCGCTAATGGAAACACGCAAGAAAGAAACCCTAGCTTCCTAAAATATAGGAGTGGGTTCTTAGAATGTAGGAGAGTATTCCTAAAATGTAAGAGAGAATGTAGGAGAGTGTTCCTAAAATGTAGGAGAGTATCCAGGTGAGACAAGAGTTATCCAAGTGCTTTACTTAGTTTCCTAATTGACTTTGGAAAGCAAGTTAGTTTTGGAAACCTTTAGAAAATCCTTTTCCTCTTGGAAACCATTTTTAAGAAACTTCCAAACCCTAATCTAAAGTCGGCGGCAACAACCTTTAAAGCTCCCCCACCGCACAATCCAAACTCACACACCACACAAGTGCAATTCAGAATTTCTGGTCCTAGTGCTCAAGATAATTCGACTATTGGTCAAGGCAAGAAGATGGCGTCTCAAGAAGATGCATCAAGCTTCCTCCCAACGGGCTACTCAAGAATTTCCCAAGAATTTTACTCCCAAACCAAGGAAGCCCTTCACCACTGTAAAAGAGTATAAAAAGATGTTTATTCGAAGGGTGGTACAAGTTTCCAAGACGCAAGGTGATCAGATTATTCGAAAGGTGGTACAAGTTTCCAAGACACAAGGTGATCAAGAACCTCAAGAAGAAGTAGGTCAAAACTTTTGAGTACTTTTCTTTTTCCTTTGCTTAATTTTCTGTTTTGGATTGGAAGCAAGATGTAAGAGACGGTTTTGGGCAATAAAATTCACTTTCCTCTCTTGTTTTCTTTGTATCTTGCCAATCGGATTCTCTTTTCTTTTTTTTTTTGTTTCTGTTTTTTTTTTGACTTAACAAACGCCACAAACACTTGGTCGAATGGGTCAAGATCAAAATCTAGTCAGCCCTCTATCTTCCCACAATCAACGATCAAGAACCACAAGTTCTTACAAGAACTTCCAAGTTTCAAGAACTTCAAGACTTTTAAGAAACCCTTAAAATCTTGTAGATTCTCTCAAGATTCACAAACGCCAACTAGTTTTACCAAAAATCAGTTTAGAAAATTAAGAACAAACAACTAGGATAACTCACAAGAACTTGGACAGGTTTGGACGAAGAAAACCCTAGCGCAATGAGAAACCCTAGCTGCAAGGAAAACCCTAGCCGCCCAAGGTCCGACCTTCTTGCTGCCCAAGCGTCGCTCAACTACTCAAGTCAGTTTGGCACGAAACAAGACACAAGATTATGGACAGAATTTGAAGACAACTAACGACTCACTGCCACAAACAAGTCGCGGCCAGATTTGACGCACACAAGAGATGCTAACGGACTGGAATTTGGATGATCAACAAGCACGCACAATGGATACACAAACGACTAGCACTTGATGCAACAAACTACTACGGATAGATTTGAAACAAACGACTCAAAATTGATGCGACAAAGGACGAAACCAATGCGGACAGAATTTTTTTTTTAACAATGCAGCGGACAAAACACAAAAAAAAACCCTACGACACAACTACGAGAAACAAAGATATAACGAAAGATACCTCCACCTAAGCTCTGAAGCCAACTGATACGCCTCTCGATCAACTCGTTTCGAGACATGTAGCACGCTTGCCCAAGGATCTAGCGAGGTTGTCCAACGCTTGGATTGCGGGACCTAAAACCAAAACGGACGACACGAATTGGTTGAAGGGTAGTAGAATGACGACTCCAACAGAGGTGATTACTCTAATAGATAGGTCGGTAGAATAATCAAGGACCTTCGCGAGATTGCTCAAGAACCCTTGCCAAAAGCAAGTAAAGGATCGAATGCTCTCAATAATTGAAGAGAAACAAATCAGAATTTTATTATGAAAATTGTGTACCCGTTAACCGTACAAAGTGAGCCTTTATATAGGCTAAGGGGCTAATGAAACCCTAAGAAACTAGATAAGGAAGGTCGGCCACTCCTTGGACAAGGTGGGCCGGCCCATGACTCAAATAAACTAATCTAATCCAACTCTAAACAATTGAACCTAATACTAAGGCCTAGGGCCTAGTCGATCAACCCTTCATGGGCTCTCTTCATGGGCTTGGATCATCATGTAGACAGCTTGATTATCACCTTCCAAGCCTTCAATATCCCAATGGATTCCTTGTTGGTCTTGAACATTTCACACAAGAGCTTGAAGGGACTCCTTGAAGCGCTTGGCCCGTGCACGTATGACTGGGCCCAATGGAACTCGAACTGGATCATTACTTGGGCTAAGGTCCGTGCACACATCAGTTCTATTGGAATACATGAAGTCATGGAGGAGATGGACCGCTAGCTATTTGATTTTCATGTTTTTGGTTTCTTTTGTTTTGTTTGATTTTTCTTGTTTAGTTGGTTAGTTAGTTATTATTATGAATAAATATGGCCAGCTATTTGAGCCATTTAAAAGTAGTTAGGGAAATAAGTGACAAAATCCTTATCCAAATTGAATCAGTCTTAGTGATTTAGTTTTTAACTATAAATAAGCCTTTTCTATTCCATTGTAAGACAACCTTTTGAGACATAAATTAATAAAAGTGAGTTGTCTCCTTTTATGGAGTTCCTTGATAGAACTTGAGTTTCTTCTTGAACTATATCAAGTATTTAGCTTGGATACTTGTGGTGTTCAAGGCAAGATGACCACATCATCTTGTTCTTTCAAGCCAATAACCAATCCACTATGTTTCTAGAGACGGGTTCTCTTTAGGTCTAGCAAGGTAGCTATTATTCCATAACTTGGTCAAGATAGATCCTTCCGCTGCCTGATCAACTTGGTTCTTCAAGACAGGTTCTTGTTGGATCGAGTTCGTCTCATTTAGAATCAGAGTTTCGGCTCTTGACCCAGGTTAATATCCTTTTTCTTTTCTTATTTTTCCTATTTGTTTTTCTACCTAAACCCTAGCCGCCTTTTTATTTAAAAAAAGAAACAAAAAAATTTTATTCTTGTTTTCTTGATTTTATTGCTTGAGTCTAACCTATCCCCTTGATTGATCGAGGTTGAAATTTCTTGGTGTGATTAGGTTCTTGAAAACAGGTTTTTCGAGGGTTTAACTCTCAATTAAATTTCTTCCAAGTGAAGTCGTAACCTTGTGTCGAGTCGTCAAAAGCCAAAAAAAAAAAAAAAATTTGCGGATAGTGTTCACAGGGGGTACTGTAGCGTTATTGTTATCGCTACTGTAGCATTACTATTCATCCGAATTACTGTTCATCCATGTTACTATTCATCCAAATTAAAAAAAAAAAATTTTAGATTGTATTTTGTTGTGTTTGCTTTTCATTTTTGGTATCCATCCGTGGTTAAGTGGTAGAAGAGTCCTTAGGGTTTCCAATTCCTAGTTTACTTAGAATTAGTAAGTTCGTGATTTTCCTTTCCCCATTGTGCACAACTTTCCTTTGCTGTTGAATTCCTAGCATCTTTGGGAGTCCATCAAAACTATTATTTCTAATCCTTAATTGTGTGGGGAAAAAAATTTCAGTTTATTTCCATTACCAATTCCATCTCCCTTTGCAATACTGAAAGTTCTCTATTATTGCTACACGTGTATGTTTCTTTTGGCCAAATCTCGATTCGAGGACGAATCGCTTTCAAGAGGAGGGGAATGATACGAGCAGTGGAACCATCACTATCTCGCGCCAAGTTGCCTGAGAGTTTTTTCAATCCAATCCATGATGTTCAAGACTCTATTGGAATACATGAAGTCGTGGAGGGGATGGAGCGCTAGCTGTTTGATTTTCATGTTTTTGGTTTCTTTTGTTTTGTTTGATTTTTTTTTGTTTAGTTGGTTAGCTAGTTATTATTATGAATAAATATGGCCAGCTATGTGAGTTATTTGAGCAATTTAAAAGTAGTTAGGGAAATAAGTAACTAAATCCTTATCTGTGAGAACCTGAAAAATTTTTATATGTTTTCTAGACATTATTTTATTTCCTTGTCTATAAATTTATACTTTTCTTCAATATATTAATTTTCTATACATTTTTATAAGTAAGTGAATATAGTTTTCAAATCATTTTCTTGATATAAGTTAGTGTACGTTAAATTTGAAGTGTAGTATTGACGTGGGACCCGCTAGTGCGTTAAGTGCGTATTATTCGGACAACTAGCTTAAGTTTTGTGTTATGGGATTAATTTACAAGATGCTAGGAGATAATTAGAGGTTTGCTAGATTAATTAGTATGGAGAGACAAGAAGATAAGCTTAAATATAAAGGGTGCCACATGTCACGTTTCTATTCGAGGGTGGACTTTTGACCAAGATATTTGTTTCCTTCTTAAAGCTAATTTTGACCAAAACTTTCCCATTTCTTATGCTCTCTTGGCCGAATCTTCTAGCTAGAAAAGGAGAAAAGAAAACTTCAATTCCAACTTCAATCCTTGCTTGGATCTTGAGTTCTAGCCACTAACTTCACAAATTACTCCATATAAAGTGCTAGTTAAGGAAGATTAGGAACTTGAATGGAAGGATGTTTGGAGGACAAAGCCTAAGCTACCATCTTTCTTAGGGAGATAAGGTATTTTGCCAAGAACATCCTCTTTACTTCAATTAATTGCTTATTAGTGGTTTTTAGTTGTTTTAGATGTTGTTTTGTGGAAGATTAGCACTTGAATGCATGAATTCCAGTTTAGGGTTTCATTTTTTACCCCATTCTGCCCGGTACTGTTTCTCCTAGTTAGAGGCCGAATTAGCCTTGGTTTAAAACA
Source organism: Coffea arabica (assembly GCF_036785885.1). Lineage (NCBI taxonomy): Eukaryota > Viridiplantae > Streptophyta > Magnoliopsida > Gentianales > Rubiaceae > Coffea > Coffea arabica. The sequence continues at coordinate 39,723,547 of NC_092321.1, forward strand.
TAACAGTTGTAGAGAATGATGTTTTATAGTTGCCTACAAAATTTCAGCTCAATCGGAGCAACGTAGCCTGTGAAAAGACCGAAATACCCCTGCTGCCCTGTTTCTGTCCGAAAATGAAAATCAGCCTCTGTAAGTGGTTAGTTTGACCAGGAATATTACCGAATTGGTTGATGATGTCTTCTTAAGAATTATAGCCTTGTATCTTATATTTCAAATGGCTTTGGAATTACCTGAATTGGAGTTGTGTGTGTTGAGATATGAGTGAATAAAGCAGGACTGCTAGTTGATTTCCGCAGTAAATTTCGAACTGGAAAATCTGGAGTTGTTTTGGTAAATTTGACCTAGTTAGGGTGAGAACTGGACTGAGTGGTCTTCATGAAAGTTGTAGGTCTTTGTCTTAGCTTTTCAACGCCTTGAAGAACGCCTTAAACGGACTTTGGTAACCTACGATATGGCCATTTAAAGGTAGTACAGTTAATTAGCCGATTCGTTGGAACTTGGTTCTGGGAATTGGGAATTTGACTAGGTTACACTGGAATTTGGACTAAGTGGTCTTCATCAAAATTGTAGCCCTCTTCTTAGCTTTGAAACGGTATAAATTACATCCCAATCCGATAAGCGTAGTTTCGGATATGTCCGTTACGCAAAACCCGTCAAATCTGTGTTTTGTTAAACTTCATTTCCGCACATGTTGTTAGCTTGATTTTTGTACTTATATGACTTTGAGCCTATGGAATGGCTATTGAAATGAGATGATATTGTGTGTGACTTTAGGATTGATTGAGGAAAACAATGAAGCCATAAATGGCTGGAAAAATAGGTAAATACAAAGGGCGTGCTACCCAAATTTTCGCTCGAGGGTTAAGTTTCTATTTGAATTTGTATATTTTCGTTTGGCAAATACTATGACCGTTTTCCATCTTAAAACATGATCCTTCTTCAATTGGAAACTCCAAATGTTTACTTACTCTTACCCAAATAAAAAGGAGTGGTTTAGGGTTTTCTTGGGTATTTTGTCCTCCCTTTTACATGAATTTCATTAAGATATTTAGTCTATAATATCTACTTGAATATGAGATGATTTTGAACCACATAAACAATCCCGAAAATAATATTTTTAGCCTATCTCGTTGGAGTTCGAGTTGTCTTTGGTCCAAGTGTTTTCCGCCGGACATTTTATAACCCTAGTTATTTCCGTCCTCCGATCCAAATATCCCCTTTTCACTATAAAGGCGTCTTTATACGTTTTACTTATCATTTGCCGGTTTTTCTTTGATTTCACTTACTTGTTTGCTCGATGAACTGTAATATTCTCTCTCGTTTAATCTTAAGTTTTCTCGGTGACTGAGGTAATATCCGGAAGGATATTTGCACGTTGTTTTGCGTAAATAGGTGAGTGTTCCTTGTTTGCTATATTTTTCTTGACTTCATGACTTGTGTTCTTATTTGATAATGTGTTAAGTGCTTTCAAGGATTTCCAAAACGAGTTTTCTAGGCGAGCGTGTACTTTACCGCGTTCGACCTAAATGAAACGTGAAATTTTCAATGATTTAATGATTGCTACATTAGTTGCGCATGATGTAAGCCTTTTGGCTGAACTGGGCCGTGCCCTTCGTTACCGATCGACTCGAGCCAGAAGCGGACTCGGTCGGGCGATATGGTAACCCTGGGTGAATTTGGTATACTCGAGTATTACCTTGTAGTCTGGTGGAGCCTGGCCAATTTCCAGGAGGGGGTGAACGAAACGAAAGAACGAACGAGGGTTTTATTTACCAAAAATGCATTTTATTTAATTGACTGGAGGAATAAGGGGAATGACAGGAGAACGAACGAATATATAGCTCCCTGTGAGCCCGTATCCTTTTAATGAATGTGTTTATCGCTTTATTTTGTATTTGTACCTTGAATTATTGGTTATATGTAATGAATGCATTGAACTTCTTGTTGCCTATGTGTTCGGAACCTCACTGAGCTTTTAACTCATTCCTTTAGTTTTGTTTTCCTTAACAGGGGACGGCGAGCAAGGACGAGAGCTCGGTAGAGTCTAGCCTAGACTGGTTTCTTTGGTTTTGTAATGGTTCTCGCCCTAGTGCTCGGCACGGACTGGATGTATGGTGAATTGAGAACCTTTGTATACTCGATGTTTGTACTCCCTTTTAGATAGCAATGTATATAAGTTTTGCTTTAAGTTTTGGATCGTTGTTATGTTTAGTCTTGTGGGTTTATTCTAGTTTCGATTGAGGATTGACGTGAACGACTGAGTCCCGACGAGAGCTGGGCAGGCAGTCCGCCGAACCCTTTGGTACGCCTTAGGGGGAGGCGGGGCTGTCACAGTATCCAAATTGGATTAGTCTTAGTGACTAAATAAGTGACTAAATCCTTATCCAAATTGGATTAGTCTTAGTGGTTTAGTTTTTAGCTATAAATAGGCCTTTTCTATTCCATTGCAAGACAACCTTTTCAGAGATAAATTAATAAAACTGAGTTGTCTCCTTTTATGGAGTTCCTTGATGGAACTTGAATTTCTTCTTGAACTGTATCAAATATTTAGCTTGGATACTTGTGATGTTCAAGGCAAGATGATCACATCATCTTGTTCTTTCAAACCAATAACCAATCCACTAGGTTTCTAGAGACGGGTTCTCTTTAGGTCTAGTAAGGTAGCTATTGTTCCATAACCTGGTCAAGATAGATCCTTCCGCTGCCTGATCAACTTGGTTCTTCAAGACAGGTTCTTGTTGGGTCGAGTTCGTATCATCTTGCCAAGAATAGGTACCATACACCTCATGAAATGTTCATTATGATCTATTGTATTTTAGTCATGAAGTTAAGGTTGAAAGTTGGAAGTTAGATGGAGGAACTTGGGGTTAAGTTGCTGGAAATTTTCTTGCCTAAACCGTATGGTGTGAGCTGTGTTTTCCAGCTTGTAACTTCCATTTTTTTTTGAAGTTTTTCAAAGAGATTTATGCCATATAGTCACGCTATGATATATTGCAGGATTTATGCTTGAACCATGAAAGAAAGTTAAGATTTTGATTAGAAATCAGCATGCATGTAACCTGTTTTAGATGAAACTTTGCGGTTGAATCCGAGTGGATAAAGCTGCAATTTTGGTTCTTTTCTTGCAAAATACTTTACTGGATTTTGTCTCCATGTACATAATATACTTTCTATCCCTCTTTTCATGTCATACAAGGAATGTTTTGCTTGAAATTCAAGTGAGATAAATGGTGGTGTTGAGGGAACCTTGCTGAAATTTCTGTTTATGATTGACTCTTAAGGGCCATTGGATTAGAGCCTAGAGTTTGTAGCTTTAACTCCAAAATTTTTACTAGTTTTGGTCAGAACTCATTTCATGTATCATTTATCTCTTTTAGCTAAACATGCATGAGGTATGTGTAGAGTTAAAAAGTTAGAAAAAAATAGATTTTTGGAGGAAACCCTAAAGCTGTAGTTTTAGTTTTCTTGCCAAGAGCCTTGTCCCATTTTAGTAAAAATCTTAACTATAATCGACATGTTTTTGTTCCATAATATGCTTGAATCATTGACCTATCATGTACGTGGTTTTCCACTTGATTTGAACAAGAAAACCGTGTGAATTTTGAAGGACAATACGAGTTATACTTGCTGGAAATTTGACAACTTGAGTGGCGGTTTAAGAACTTAGGTTTAGTCGCTTTTTACCTTGGGTTTTGATGAAAATTTGATGCCTTATTACTTTTGTGCATGCTCTACTATATATGATCGCAGGGTTCAAGAAGGGCCTAGGAGGCGAACCTGTAATTGAAGTATAAAGATTGCGCTAAGTCGGTGAGTGTTCCAACTGCATGTTTTGACCATGTAATTTACTTGACTGATGTTTCATGTGACTTGTTAATCGAAATGTGACTTGTTACTTGAAATTACTAGATATCTTGAAACTGCAAAGGCGAGTGTGTATTTATCGCACTCGACCTAACTTGGCTGAGCTCTTGTTATTCTGTTTACAAGTGAACTGATATACATGTGCATACCTTGAAAGTCGGTTGGAGATGTTATTTCATCGACTATACTCGTACTTGGGATCCCAAACCCCATTAGCTAGTTAGTCAAATCGAGACAACAAGGGTTTGGTCGAGGCGATTGACGAACCATGGGGACTCGAAAAACGCTGCTACTGAACTGGCTATAAGTGAAATACTGAATGGGAATAAGTGCTACGACTAGAACTTGATGGGAGCCATCTCTAAAGCTGTATCAGTTCATGAATCTATCCTTGAATACTGAACGGGAATAAGTGCTATGTCGGGAATCTGGCGAAGCCACTTCTAAAGCTGTATCAGTACCCATATCCTTTTCTTACTGTGTTAAATTGTTTATTTGAATATGTGAACTGTTAATGACTTTGCTTGTAGTTTACTTTTTTTGCTTTAAGATTTTGATGTATGTGATTGTTATCTTGCCAATTTGATTGCATGTTTTCTTAGAACCTTATTGGGGTTTGCTTATTCCTTTAGTTTGTTTTCAAGACAGGGGTTGGAATCGTGAATCTGAAGATTAGTGAGTTCGAGAGTTGCAGTCTTCGCTTTAAGTAATTACTATCCTATTTGTACTTAATGAATTGACTGAATTATTTGTATTTAGATCCATCTAGTTATACACATAAGTATGGATGTTTTGGAGAGCTAGATGGTTTGCAATATTTGATTGAGGAGTTTCATGCTTAGTTTGGAGTTAATATTATCTCTCAAGTTAATATTAGCGAGTGAGTCTTGACGAGAGTTGAGCAGACGGTTTGTTAAACCCTAGAGTATGCCTTAGGAGGTGGTGGGGTCGTCACATGTTTCAAGTCGAAGCTATTACCTTGAGGCTTAAGCAACCAGTTTAGTGCTTGGTAGCATAGTGAAAGAGAGCGTCCATGTCATCAAAATATTTGACTATGAAGCACAGAAAGGCATAGAGGCATAGCTCAAATGTCCATTTGTTTCACAAGAAAAGCATGTTATTCTCACGAATCAGATTGTTAATACAATATGAACTTCACCCTTCTTGAAAACATTTATCCTTAATGTTTATTTCCCAGCTGCGAATGCCATGATATAATTTAATTGTCATGCCATCCTGGAAGTCGATTGAATCAAAAACAGTAGCTGAAATGTCCTATAAGAAAAAAGAAAATATGACTTATCATGTATTTAGCAAGCAAGAAATATGCTTTTCTCACTATGTTTCAGGACTGCCTGTGTAAAAATATGTATGGATTAATGGCCATGGAAGACAATAAATTGAAAGTGTATGAAAAAAAGTTCATTGGGTGGGTTAAGGGTGATTCAGGGTGTTTCAGGTGGTTAAAGAATTTTAGCCCTGGGATTCATGATAACGGTGTTCATGTCAAGTTTGATAATGGTGGAAAGAGGAGGAGTTCGAGTATAGGGCATTCAACTCCTAAAAAAGCACTTTTAATGAGAGATGAAACAAATATGTTGCTCATGAGTCCTTTGAAGGATAGGAAGCCTCATTCGACGGGGCTTCATCAATTGTATACTGAGATTGGAAAAATTATTACGGAGTGGAAGTTTGCAAAGGACGGTGTGAATATTACAATGAGAGACATTACTAATGATGGAAACAAGTTAAGTTTGCTCCAGAAGAGCTATGGTGCTGATATTAGAAAATCCCATCAAATAGCCCAAGCACAAGATAAGAACTTCAAAACTGGAAAAACAACTCAACCACTTGAGGCACAAAAGAAAAGCCAAAAGAAATTCAAAATTGGAAAACAACTTAACCAATGCAGGTAGGAAAACACCCCAAAAGAACCACCACACAAGAGACGAGAGAAAAACCATTTGTAAAAGGAAAAAAAAAAGGAATCCTTGGCAAGAAGAAAAACAAACTATAAAAGAAGGAAAAAAGACAAGAACTTTTTATTGAGTAAAAAAGAAAGAATTTTTGGAGCAGTTGTATAATTCAGTAGAAACTGGAAAGCAAGGCTAGCTTGTCAATCACAAATTAATTAGTAAAATGGATAAAAATAAAGAAAAAGAAAAATAACAATTTATCAAGAATTGTAACTGAACACTCCAGGCATCAACATGAAACTCATCACACAAGTCTTTACTCAAGGGAGCATCCTGCAACTAAACAAACAACAGAAATGATATAAGAAGATTCAGGGGAAGAATCGCCAAACGAACCAAAAATAAGGACATTAGAAAAACAATTGAATCACTGCAACTTATTAGTATAATTAAGTGCTGTCTTGAGATCTCAATGTTTGTATGTCTGGAATGAGTAGAAGTATAAAACATCGAGAAATCTTTACTTGACATGAGAGCAAGAGATCATCATCAAGTATTTCAAAATGATTGCTTGTGGTGGCCAATCTTCATGAATCCAGAACTAAAAATGAGAAAACCTCCATAAAATGTGCATCAAAAAGGCTAATGAGGGAATTTAAACAGATTAGATTATCTTTTTTTGACAAGTATATAATATAGTCTACCAAACAGTGACAGGGAACACTATAGCCTAATAATGTGCTAAGGTTGCAAAACAAATCCTACTTATAAAATGACAACCTATGTCGCATTTTCTCCACCAAATAACAGAGAGATATTTAGAGAATCATGGAAAATTTTTAACACTTAAAAAAATTAGAAGTAAGTCCTAGATAGTAAACTGGCACCTCAGCACCAAACAAAGACACAACTCAAAAGAATGTACAATCATCAAACAAACTACTCAACTACAACAAGCCTAATTTGATCTTGAAACAGCTTGCAAAAAAAAAATGACAGGGAGAAGGGGAGGGGGGATGAGAGGTCGTACTATTTCCAACTAGGAGAGAGCTTCTTGCTTTCTTGATGGTATAGAGGAACCTCATGTGCAAGTTCTGCCGACCCAAAAAAATCCCTATCTTATTATAAAGGGCAAAAAACCGCGGTGGTCCTCCAACTTTCAACTTTGCACATTTTTAGTCCTCCAACTAATAATTGCACAAATGTAGTCTTCGAATTAAAAAAAGTGTATATTTCTAGTTCATCCGTCCAATTTTGCTATTAAGATGGACGGGAGAGACATCACGGACTACTCTCATAACATTTGTGGGGGCAATCTCGTCAGCATAGCAGAGGGACTTACCTTAAAAATCTCCTTCTTCTCTATTTTCACTCCATCTGAAGCTTGTAGGAGTGGTAGCAGTAGATTTTTGGTTTCAATTGAGCTGAAAATGAGGAGATTGAACACTTCAACTCTCCCTGTGTGCGCCTGTGGTAAATCGACAAAGATGGTGACTTCGTGGACATCTCGGAATCCTGGCAGGAGGTATGCAGTATGCACAGATAGGGGTTGCGAGTTTTAGGATTGGATCGATGGGGAAATGTGTCGTCGGTCAATTGAGGTGATACCTGGTCTTCTAAGAAGGGTGAATGCAACTGAGCAACAAAGGGATGAATTGCAAACTGTACTGACCAAATTGGAGTCAAAAGTTGCAAAGTTGAAGGTGAAAGTGAAGGACATGGAACACGAATTGGCGAGGCAAAAGCATATTAGGAAGTGGCTTGTAAGACTACTGGTACTCTCTTGGGTTTTATTCTTATTAATGGTGGTTTGGCCTCGAGATGGAAGATGGACTTCTGGAATGCTGCAAATTGAAGAAGCTCTATGAAAATTGTGTTCATGTGAAAATTGTATCTATCAAGATACTGTGGAGTAATATGATTTTAAGATAATGTAAAAATTGTGTTGTAATCCTGCCACATTGTATATTGGCCTTTTGTAGTGTTAGCTAGGCTAACGAATATGCAGTTGAATTGTACTCTATGCTTTTGGAAGAATGGAAGTAATAGAATGAAGTTTGATCTGAACTGGTGTAGCTGTGAAATTGTAATGGCAGGTTGGCAGCCACACATGAAGACGGCATTCATTTAACAATTAGTAGACAAAATAGAATAAAGCAGTGGGTACCATCCAACATAGCTTTACAAGATAAAACAGTGGGTACCATCCAACAAAATTGTACCATCCAATTGAAATTGAATGAATGCTAAAAATAATAGTAGAAACCAGAATAAAACAAAACAAAACAAAATGCGCTATTATATTCATTTACAAGTGGATACCATCCAACATAGCAGTCAAAACAATAGTCAAGCTTGACCATTTAACAATTAGTAGACAAAAAACTAATCCACTTATACAGAAAAAGCTAAGCAGTTGGACAAAACCATTACTTGGTCAAAAGCTGTCTATTACAAAAGACAAAAGACATTTCCCAGTCAAAAGAGATCCAACAATAAAGTACTACTAGGTTTGCAAAACAGTGGGTGTTGTTGGATTAAGCTGCTGTCTATCCTCTTGTACCTCCAGTTCCCCTTCGTCTACCAGCTCTTCCTCTACCCCTGCCACTCCATTTTCCCTTCCAATTCCCAATAGTGAAGGGAGGTTGCTTGCCCAAATATGCATAGTTCAGATTGATAAATCCTTTATCAGCATTCGTTAAAGGCTAGTTTATTGAATTTTTCTGCTTCTACCTCTTAGGAGGTAGTTTCTGTGTTAAGGGAGTGCTACAAGAGGCCTGCTGTTCTTGAAGATTAGCGCCATGCTGGAATGATGATTGGTGGTCTTGCTGATCCACTTGTTGTTGATGTGTCTCATTCTGATGCTCATGTTGGTGTTCCGATTCAAATCCCGAATGTTGATGCTCAAATGCCTCGTGTACTTGAGGAGATTGTCACTGCACATTTCTTTTTTTCTTCCTTTGCTGGTCCTTTCTAACCTGTCAATGGCAGCAAATAGCAAAAAGTAAGATTTTAATCTGCCTTTTCATGTATACCACAATTTCTATACACTTATAGTCTGCCTTTTAGATGGCCTCGTAGAGGACTTTGGACTTTTAGGATTTTTTGCACCCTGTGGAGTATGTACACCAATATCAGTACCCTCTTCTACTTGATTAGATTGAGTAGACCCTTCTTTTCAGTATGTAGCTGCATGTGACCTGCTTTCTCACACTTTCTGCAATGTATAACAATTCTCCTTCTCAGTTTTCTACCATGATTTTTTCCTTCTGTGATGTCTCTCATTTGAGCCTTTCTTGGCCTCCCAGGTTGAGCAACAGTGAGTGGTGGGTCCAATATAGGCATGGTGAATGGGGGCCATAGAATTTTACCACTAATTGGTTGGAGGACATTACAATATATCTTCAAAAATAGATCTGTACTGTAGCAACCTTCAACTTCGTTATAAGGATTTCCATTATTCCTATGAATTGCTGCTATTGCATGACAGCAAGGAATTCCACTTACGGCCCACAATTTGCATGTGCAATGCCTTTTTATTAGGTCTATAGCATATTGGTCTCCTTTAGGGCCCTTCAATTGATAACCAACAGCAGCATTCCAAATAGGATTCCAGTGAGTTGAACGCTTCACCCTCTCATCAACAATTTCGGTGGGCAATGGTCCAATAGGACCTTTATATTTCTCCATGGCTGCCTTTCTTTGTTGAATCCTATCCATAATATACTCTCTGATAGTCTCCAGTAGTGAAATTATAGGTTGATCTCTAGCTTCAAGGATATGAATATTGAAAGATTCACAAAGGTTATTGACCAGCATATCACATTTGGTATGAGTTGGGAAAAATGCCTTGCACTAATGCCGAGGATGAGGTGCCTTTTTCACTCAGTTGTGTGCTTCCTTTGTGAGGACTCATGTTTTTATTTCTAAAATAGTTATTTTTATGATTATTTACCATAATATTAGTTCTTATATTATCGTTGCGAGAATTTCTTTTAAGTTTCGTTTTATCGCACGCGAATCGGAAGTTCGCGTTTTTCGCGTCAAAACGACCCAATGGAGATTTAAGAAATTTATTCTAGACTACTAAAAATGAATAATTATAGTGTTAAAGAAATTATATTGGAGGTTTAGTGCACAAGTGAAACAAACCTGAAAGAAAACGGATACGAAACCCTCGCGCGCGAGTACTATTCATAGTTGACTTTTGCTCAAATTTTAACCACAAATCACTCAAGCTTCCCCAAGAAGCTTCATTCATCAGCCACACTCTCTCTCCTCATCTCCATAGCGGGCCGAAACTCTCAAGGGAAGAAGGAAGAAGGCTCACCAAATTTCACTCCAATTCTTGCTACCATTTCACCTCAAATTTTTCACACAACTTACATATCACTTGGAGAGCAACTCTAGCTTGGTGAAAGGCTCCATCTTGCGATTTTCTTGGAGCTTTTGTAGTGATAAATTTCTGGTTTTTCAAGAGCTCAAGAGGTATCCATTATCTCCTCTAATCTTTCCATTTTTCTTCAAAGTTGGAGCTTCAATTGCAAGGGTTTGAACCCTACACATGGATTAGGCTAGAGGACTTGAGGAATTTATTTTTCTTGCTCTTAAATGTTAGCCTAGCGGTCTTGTGGTGACCTCTAGGTAGCGGGCTTGAGGTGTAAATGCTTGATTGTGGTTGTTATGTGTTTAGATGAGTTGATTATGGATAGAAAATAAAGGAAAGATGAAGGAAAAATTGCGCATGGATGCTAGCCGAAATCTGTCCTGTTTTTACCGTGCCTTTGTTTCGAAATTTTGATTCTCAAATGACTATAAAACTGATGTATATATGTTGTATATGGTGTGCAGAAAGTTTCTACCAAAAATCATTTGAATTGGTTGAGTAAAACTTGAAATTTCGAAATGTGAAGAAACCTGGAAAATGTGTTCTGGCAGCTTGAACAGTATCCCTTTGATCGAACATATCTCTTTATATAGATGTCAAAATGAAGTGCTGTTTATGGCATTTGAAACTAGACATTTGTAGCTTTACAATGGTATAAAATGCACTTTCTAGTTCTAAATGAGTGAGCCGTAGTGAGTCGGCAAAGTTACTGCCCTGTTCTGATGGCCTATCCGAGAGAAAGGTAGATGCTGAATTTTGTGGCTCTATTTTCTCTCACTTATGAATTGATTTTGAGAACAATTTGTTCTGATGAAATCTAGCCTTATGATTCTAGTTTTCTACGCCACCAACCATTCACAATTCCAAATTGTATTGAGTGAGATATGGTCCAATTTCCAAACTGCGACAAAACTAGAAAACCCTTTTTTTGGCTGGACGACTGGTTTAGTTGTTTGTGAGATGTTTTATTTTGAAATTTTGATGTCAACCAACTATCAATTGCTTATGAAATGTTTCATGGATCTTGGTTTCACAAATGAATCAAAATGGGACTGGTTTCATGGTGCAAAGTGTTTGAAAAAGGAAAGAAAACAAGAAGACAGATTTGTCTTGGAAATTTCTTGAACTTTGGTAATTTTGTTAACTACCTTTCCGTACGATTTTTTACATGAAATTTGATAGAGGAATAGCCCTCATATGGGAGTTTAATTATACCAAATTTGGTGTCATTCTAAAACCATTTTGATACCCAAATGATGTCCCAAAGTTCACTTTCAATTCTGTTTGTTTGTTTGAAACTTTGATTGAAATTCTTTTTGTGTTACAAATTTTAGAGGCTATTTCACTTTTTGTGAATTTTGCCGAATTTCCAAAGTTTGCCGAAAAACATGATCGAAACTGTCTTGTATGCTCAAGTCAGCCACTTTGAGCTGAAATTTGAATGTGTTCCATTTAGAATCTTGGAAAAGTTTCTAGATTAGTACTTTGAACCAAGATTCCAATGGTATAAAGTTTTCCAATTTTGGACCTATTGAGTGCAAGTTCTGATTTTTCCAAGTTTGACGTGCAAAACTGAAATTTTCCGACTCGATGGGAAATGAGTTTTTGGAAAACTCTTCCCTATCCTTTAAGATTGATTGACCATTTTAAACTTGATTTCATGAAGGAAATTAGTTTTCCTTGTGTTATTAAACCCCTTTTTTGAGCCTCGATTTACGAGTAATTAAGGCTCTCTTTCATGATATTTTCTTAGTATTGTACAAGTATACAATCTTTCTTGTTAACAAGGGGTTTATAAGTAATAGTGTATGATAGTCAATTATTATTTGCTCAGGCGCTCAAGGGAACCTTCAAGAGGAACTCGAAGCGGACACCTAAAAGTTGTTTGAGCACTTACTCCCTATTTTGATTGGTGAGTGTCAAGTGCATGATTTGTTGCAATTATGTGAATTGCTTCTTATGAACTGAATGGTTTATGATTGTTGAGTCGAGTGTGTACTTTATCGCACTCGTTCTCTTTTAACTGATTGAACAACTGAATTGAACTTCTTGCAACTGAATTGTAACTGAACTGCTTGCAAGTCATTGGAGTGAATCTCCTTGACTTATAACTGAACTGTGGGGACGCCCAAATCTCAATTGGCCGACCTTGCGACTCGAGCCAGCAAGGGCTTGGTCGAGGAGCTTGGTGAACCATGAGATAACTGTAAGGTTGATCTATTGAGAGATCTTGCTTGGCCTACTCGCGTAGTAGTGCCTTTTATTGATGTTTGGGCCCGATGCGGTGTATGGTGGACGGAATTGACGTTAAGTGGAATTCTATGGACTTAAAAGCCGACCAGGTTGACGGAGTGTCATCGTGAGAAGGTATTCGATTGAGGCTTGGCGAAGCAAGTGGAACTTAGCTCCTGTATCCTCATTGAATGTGTTTAATTGAAAATTTGTGAATTACTTGAATGTTATAGCTTTAATTCTTGCTTAAATGCTGTTGTTACTTGAACTATGTGTTTTACATATTTTCTTGGCCTCACGAGCATCCGCTCACCCCATTAGATTTGTTTTCCTTAACAGGAGCTGAACTGGAAGGGGATTATGGAAAAGCCTACTTGATGGCTCTTTTGGCTAGAATTTTGAAATGTTTTGTCTAGACATCTTTTGGGAAGTTGTATATTTTGGAAAGTGGATGTATTTTGAACTTGTGATGTAAGATTGAATATTTTATGTATGGAAGCGAGTTCTCTTTCTTACTTCATCTTGTCTTATTAGTTATTATTGGTAATAAGCTTGAACTGGAATTGTACTGAGTCTTGGCGAGAGTTGGGCAGGCGTCCCGCGGATACACTTTGGTTTGCTTTAGGGAGAAGTGGGGGCGTCACATCCTTGTCATACGTCTCCAGGTTTGACATTGCCTTATTGAAGTGCTCAGGTGTAGTACAGCATGCAATATTCCAAAATCTCTCCTTCAACGCCTCTCCTGGATGCTTTTTCTTAAAATTTCTAGCACACAATATCGGTGCTCATAGTTTGAAAGCACCTCAGCTAATGCTCTATCCAGTCCTTGCAATATAAATAGAAAAGTAAACACCTAACTTGACGATAGAAACCAGATTACAACGATATAGTGCATAACCTTTTATTGGTCAGAGATAAAAGTGTAGTGGTATTAGTTTTCTATTTCCAAATCCTCACTCAACAGCTTCAGAAACCATTTCCATTGTTCTGTGGGTTCTTTCTCCACAACTGCCTATGCAATTGGCCAATAACCATTGTTAGGGTCCACTCCAAGAGCAGTAAGTAATTGTTCTAGATAAGTGCCTTTCAGGTGGCATCCATCTAAGCCTATAATAGGCCTACAACCATTCTTAAAGCCTTGGTTAAGTGCCCCAAGGCGGTAGTATAGTCGCATGAATCTTGGATTACCTGTAGGCAGTTTGAATGGGGTAAACATGACCTCCATAGTACTTCCCTCATGTGTCTTCTTTATCTCATTGCAATATTCCCAAATCTTCTTGTATTGTGCCTCTGCAGACCCCTTAATAAGCTGTATAGCCTTGGCTCTTGCTTTTCTAGCCACCCATTTAGAAATCTCAACCTCATAATCCTCATGAACAGTTTGCCTAAGCTCCCTAACGGGCATCTTTGTGTTAGACCTGATTCTCTCCATATACTTATTGGATAGCCACGTAGAAGTCATGTTTTTATTCTTCCAAGCATGATTGCAATTCTCATGCACATCATGCATTGTCTTTACCACCAAATCTGATGTACCAAGTGCCCTCTCAATTGATGCAAAGACAAACCAAAGACACGGGTCTCTACAAACAGCCCCCACCCTTTTGGTATCATTTTTACATGTCCAGACTGGTTTACCTGCCTTGATACCATATTCGGTCACTGCTGTCTTGAATTGTTGCCTTGACTCAAATTTCATCCCCAATTTAAACTTGGGGTCTATCATGAATTTATCCCATACAAATCTCTTGTATCTGCCTTCAAACTGGTTCTCATCTTCGTCTGATGAACTGTAATCACTGCTTAAGTGATCCGGTACATAGTCTTCATCCAATGCATATGTCTGCCTCTTAGGACCTTCATCTACAGGTTTCTCTCTTTTTCTCCTCACTTGTTTCTTCCCCTTTTTTGGCTGCTGTGGTTGCTTATTGTTGGTTTTCTACTGAACAGAGGGCTGTTGGGGTTGTTGCTCAGCTCCTACTTGGTTTTTAGACTGCTGATGCTTGTTTCTAGCCTGCGAAGACCTCTTAGATGTATCATGTTGTTGTTCACCTCTTGTATCCAGTTGCTGCTGGTTTCCTTCTCTAATGAGGTTATAAAGAAGTTGTTCATCTCCACAATAATCATTATCCCAAGGAAACCTCTCTACTTCAGCATCTGATTCAGATGCAACTTCACCATCATGTGTAGTGCCCTCATGTATAGTTCTAGGCCCCTCATGTGTAGTGCCCTGTTCATTCCTTGGATTTTCAACATGACCTCCATTGTCCCTTAATGGTTGTGCTGAAGTCCATAGTTCCAAGCCCCTCATGTGTAATGCCCTCATCTGTAGTTCCAGGCCCCTCATGTGTAGTGCCCGGTTTATTCCTTGGATTTCCAACATGACCTCCATTGTCCCTTAATGGTTGTGCTAAAGTCTGCCCAGTGTCATTATCAACAGTTTGCCAAGTTGACTGTGATGCCCCTACTCCACTATGTACCATTTGTAAACAAGGTTCCGTAACCACCCTACCTTCATCATCTAGTTCTTCGATTAGCACACCTCATTTTTTATGGCTCTACTGAATAACCCCTACCAGCAGCCTCCATCAAAACTTGATCAATTTCTTCAATTGTTAAGTGGTTACAGTAAACCTCCATCACTTTATATTCATAAGCCAAGTTGCAAAATTTGTTTACATCAGCATCTGTACACAATTCCCTTAAACCCACTGTTAAGATCTTTAGTTGGTTCAAGATAGTAATACATTATGGTTTCCTGAATATGACCTAGCTCCTCTACCATTTGATTCAGTTCATGAATTGACATCTGTTCACAATCACATAATTCTACATCGTCCACATCACCACCAACATAACTTATGTAACTTTCCCAACGAATCTTTCCCCCGTGATGCATTCTTATAGTAAACCATTCAGATCTTGCATCTACATTAACAATTACGAGTAATCATTAATTTGGTAACTAATTAATTAACTCATTAATTTTGTATATAAAAGACCTTAATGGCTTAATCCCAAACCTAGGTCAATAGGCACAATTAAAATAATATATACTAAACTAATCAACAATAGAAATTAAATAATTAGGCTAGCTCAACAAGACAAAGTAGTCATGGCCCAGTAATTTAAAAAAATATGCTTCAGGACCACTGGTGCTTATTTATAGACAGAGACAGTGAACCCAATATGGGACCACTTTCCTCCCATATTTGAGACAAAACACCCTCACATTCAACCCTACAACCAAAATAAAACTTCCTATTTACTTAGCCATCACTGTAACACAAAGAACCATCAATTGTTGTACCATTTTTGTAGAACTTTGTACAGTTTAAGTGCACTTACCGTATACTAACTGGGGGTCGAAGTAGACACCCCTTCTCCTGATTTTCCATTCCACCATTCCTCTCGGCAGACTTCAAACCCGATCGTCTTTTTCTCTGCTACAAATCTCGTCACTGCAAGGAGTAATTTAGGTTTCTCTGGGAGAAGGAGTTCCACTAACAGTCCGAACTTTGAAGCTTTCGAGGGATCGTGTTGTTTCGAAGGACTTTGTTGTTTTTTGTACCATAGTGCCCCCAACAAATGTTATGAGAGTAGTCCGTGATGTCTCTCCCGTCCATCTTAACAGCGAAATTGGATGGATGGACTAGAAATATACTCTTTTTTTAATTCGAGGACTACATTTGTGCAATTATTAGTTGGAGGACTAAAAGTGTGCAAAGTTGAAAATTGGAGGACCACCGCGGTTTTTGCCCTATTATAAAAGCTTTAACAATAAGAATAGAATTGCAACAATGAAGATGATGTTGGATTTGTCCCAACAAGTGACAATTTTAAACTATGCCATACCTCGAGTCACACAAAATAGTACACCATTCTGAGATGCTGTCGTTCCTCTCTTTGCACCATTCTGAGATGTAATCTTCAACCTATCCAATGTACACTTAAAAAAAAAAAAATAGAGCAATATGAAATACATATCTGTATATCTAGAAAAGTAGTAAAATAATGGCAGCTACCCCTCTCTTCTTTCCCCGTCATTTGCCAAATTTGTAAAACTTCTAGTCTAATGTATTGTAATGAGTACATTTGATTATATCCATTGGGAACACAATGATGCTTTGGATATTTGCAAAACTGATACAGGTCTCTGTAATTGACATGTGAACTAACAACAAAAAATGAAATGTTCTAGGTACAAATGCTATTTGTTACTTTTAAAGTCAACTTCCAAGGATAAATGGAAAATATGTTGCTGCTTGTTAACATTAAGTTGGATTTAATTGATTTGTCAAACATCTCATGATTAGATTCCATTTCGTTTATAGAAAAAAAAAATAAACAAACAAATGAATGCAAGAAGTGCAGTTGTAAAAAATGATTGTTGTACAATTACAATCAAATTTGACACTATAGTAAGCAAGTTTTAGCCTACCTTGCTTATAGAATACTATCCTTACATTTCATTCATCTAGGATAACAAAAAATACTGATAACCTATAAAAACTTGGAGCATGTTGTGTCCTTAAGGAAGGACAAAGGAAAATCAACTTCACCTAACATTAGGGCTAGTAATTTACCACCTAATGGAATGAAAATGCATGAAAAGATCTTGACCAAAAATATTGTATAGGATAGGGATGCTGTGAGAACCCGAAAAACTTGGTTGTATTTTATTTATTTTTTTGAATGCATTTTCTTTACTTTAAATTATTACCTTAATTTTCTCGATATTTGTATAAGTGAGTCAAGCTTTTAAATTATTTTCTTTGTATAAGTTCGTACATGTTAAGTTTGAAGTGACCTGCTAGTGCGGTAAGTGCGATAACATTTTGATGACTAGGTGAAGTTTTGCATAAATGGATATTATTTTATAAGGTGTTAAGGGATAATTAGAGGTTAGCAAGACAATTAGTGATTGGAAGACAACAAGATGAGGATTAATATTGGCTAAACATTTGTCACCAAACTCTTGGATCTTTGACCTTGACCAAAGACTTTCTTACCTCTTGAATGAAAACAAATTTTGACCAAAAACTCTTCCATTTTCTTCCCTCCATGGCCGAACCTCCTTGAGAGAGAAAAAAAAGAAAGAAAGCTTCCACTTCAACCTCCATTCCTTGCTTGACTCTTGAGATTTCACCGTAATCTTGCAAATCACTTCACAGAAGTTGACATTTAGGGAGGATTAAGGGTTTTGGCGGAAAGATTTTGGAGAAGGAAGCATTTGGTTGCCATATCTTCATAGGGTTTCAAGGTAGCTACATCAAGAAACCATATTCTCTCTTATCACTTGCATATGAGTAGATTTAGAGCTTGTTTTTGGTAGTTTACTTGGAAAATTTCATGGTTTAAGTTGTGGTTGGTGTTTGAGCTATACATGTGCTACATTTGGATGGTTTTGTGGCCTTAAATAAATGTATAGATGGCCTATGACTTGTGATTGTGATTGAGGTTGCATTGAGATGAAATTTGGTGTTGAATTTGGATGGAAAAGTAAAGAAAACAAAGGGAAGTGCTGCTGAAAATTTTCCGCAGGAACCCTTGGACAGTCTTAGGAAATCTGTTATATCTTGGTGTAGAAAAGCCGGAATTGAGTTCCGTTTGTTGCGTTTGAAACTGGATTCAGATTGCTATCAACCGTGTAAATTTCATAATTTTTCTCAATTCCTATGAATATCTATGATTTTTCAAAGTTGACTGAATTTGCATACCTGTTCTGTCTTTTGACTGGATGAAGCAGCAAATTTAGGTTGAAATTTGACTGACTTGTGGTCTGAATTGTACAAAGGTGTCTTCTAAAAATTATTAGTATTTGAAGTCTAGTTTTTAACAAGCCAAGTTGTATGAATTTTTGATAATTATAACTCAAGCTATGAGTTTTCTAAAGGAATGGTGCATACTAGGGTTTTTGGTGTATTTTTGCGTATTTTGATAATGTGATTAATTGGTGAGATGTGTGTACTAAATTAGATGGTTAAGAACGAGTTTTAAATAAGAGGAAGTGTGTGATTAGAAGTGCTATTAATAAGTTAGTTAATTATAAGTTAAAACACAAGTACGCGAGAGTTAAGGCAAATCGGCTTGAACCGACGTGCACCGTTTGCTACCGGTTGAGTACACCACTTGACCGATACTTTCTTACCCTAATCCTCTTGTTTTTATTTCACCTAATCCTCCCTAAATTACCCCTTAATCCAGCCATCTTTGTTGACTAAGGAAAAGGAAAGAAAAGAAAAAAAAAGAGAGAAAACTTGGCCTTGCCAAGTGTCAAAAATCCAAGGGTTGTTTGACTAAAACACCTTTCTTTCTCCTTATCTTTCCCTTGGACCAAATTTGCTTCATTTCTTGCTTATGGTGGCTGAAAATTTTGAGAGAAAAACAAGAGAGAAAACCTTCAACTCCAACCTTGAATCTTGCCTTGTTTGAGTTGAAACCACAAAACTAAACCGATTAAACTAGCACCAAGGAGCTAAGGAAGATTGTTGTGGAGTTGTTTGGAGAGAAAGAGCTTGGTTCTTCACTTTCTTCAAGTATTTTGAAAGGTAAAAAGTCTAAAACTTCCATTTTCTTTCTTGTTTTAGCAAAATATGGGATAGATGCTGTGAGCCCTACCTTCCCCTAAGGCGAACCAAAGGGTTCGGCGGACCGCCTGCCCAACTCTCGCCAGGACTCACTCACTCATAGCTCAACAAAATAACGTACATTCATAGAAAATAAATAACACATCCACTTCAACTTAATATATACATTGATGCTCAAATCCAGATACAAAGCTTCTACACACCAAAATACTTCAAAGTGATTACAATTCGAGTACAATCAACCCTAGTCGGGTACTAGCATGAGTACAAATTCAAACTTCAAAACAACTAGACTACGCTAGTCTGTACACGTCTCACGCCTCGCTTGTACCCCCTGTAAGGAAAATAAATGACGTGGAATGAGCTAAAAGCCCAGTGAGGTTCCAAATAGCAAATCGACCATTGTTTACAAGTACAAGTGTCAATATAGCAAAGTAATGAGCATGAAAAATTCATAAAAGTGGGCAATAACACTTCAAGTAGCAAATCTCAAAATGAGCGAGTGTAAAGTTTTTTCTTTTAAAACGACACAATAACACGATAAGTACTAATCATTCCAAGGTATAAGGATACGGATGGCTCTCAGGAGCCAACTTCCCATTGCATCACCAGAGCTTGATCAAGTAATAGTTGACACTCCGTCAACTTTCAAGTAAGTAACCAATCCAGTAGAGCACCACTTAAACTACTCTCCGTCCACCATCCAAGCCCCCTATTGGGCCCAAAATCCTCAATAAACACTGGTGGTAATACTCGAGTATACCGATTAGTCGAGGAGATATCACTCCACTCGACAAAACAAAAGACCCAAGATTCGTTACCCAATCGACCAGCCCCTTGCCGGCTCGACTCGAGTAACTCGCCACAGGGTTTCTGGATTTCCAGGAAGTGCGCACCATATACACAAATATATCAAATTCATGGCAACAATAAACAGTATATCTCATATTAGGGCAAGTGCGATAAAGTACACTCTTGCCCGATCAAATAAATGACATATCATTAAATCACATTGGTCAAGTACTGAAGACAAGTGTCTAGTTCAATCAGGTATTTGGAAGCACTCACCAAAGGTCTAGTACCTCTCAAAAGTCACGTTCAGGTCCAACTTCTTGGTTGGAGTCCAAATCTACGATAAAATATAATTTGTGAATGTAAAACTCTTTAGAGTTCGAAACCAATGTTTTCAGAACCGGACCGGACCGGCCGGTTCGACCGGTTGGACCGTGAACCGGCCATGTCACCGGTCCGGTCTAATGCTAAAGCCGGAAGTTCATGGAGAACCGTTGAAACTCGGACTAACCGGACGAACCGTGCGAACCGTTAAGAACCGTGAACCGGCGATTTTTTAAATTCTTCAACAAAATATCAAGAATGGTGTAGCTAAGATTCGAACCTAGGTCTCCAAGTTTGGATATGACAATCTCACCGCTAGACTGTAGTTAAGTTTGTTGAGAATTCTACTTGACTAAAAAATATATTAAAACATCAAGTTCTTCTCTTATTTTTTTTCAATTTTTTCTTCTTAACCATTTTTAACCCAAATATCCACAACAAGATTTTCTCAAGTCTTCACCATTATTATCAGGTTATTATCTTTAGCAAATTGTAAACAAGTTGAAAATTTCAACTTTTCTTGTTTTCCAACATCTTAGTAAGTTTAATTTTTTTCTTTTCAAGGTTTTTTTTTCTATATTATTATCTTTAGTTGATTTTTTGCATTTTCTTCTTTTTCCCCTCAAATTTCATATGTTTCCCTCATTTTTGTTTTATTTTTATTCGATTAATTAAGGATGAAATTTTTGCAAAAGTAGTGCACATCCGTGTAGGAATTGGGTAGGAATTACAAATGATAACATTGGGCTGGTCAAAAATATGGTAGTTGGCACATAATCGAAGCTATTGATAATTGAATTTAAAATAATTAATGGTATAGGATCATTGAATTTAATATAACATGTTAATTAGTAATGTTTAGTAGCAATTAATTTTTTATGTGTTTAACTGTATATTTGTTTTTCAAAAATTTTTAGTTTTTTTTAGTTTGAGCAATTAGATTTATATTTTTATAATAAAATTTTAACTTTTTCAGCTTAAGTTGATGAAATTGTGAAGGTGGTGTGGTTGCTTATCATGTCACTGATAAAAGTTTGCTATTCAAATAGTTTGTCTTAACTTGAACTCTTTTATGGATTTTTTTAAGGGTTGTAAAAGAATTTTAATATTTAATTTATTTATTTTTTGTGTTTTTATTTGTGATAATTGGTGAACATTTGGATTGTATCTATTTATGTTTATAATGAATTTATGAAAACTTATGGTGAATTATGATATTTTAATTATATTTATCATTCCATGTTTTATGTATAACTTTTAGAAAATTTATTATTATCATAACTTAAATTAAGTTATGTTGGTAAAGTTCAAGTATAGAATGAAACCTGCTTAGTACTTAACACTAAAAAAAAAAAAAAAAAAAAAAAAAAAAAAAAAAAAACAGTGAACCTTTGAACCGGCCGGTTGGACCGGTCGGACCGGTCGAACCGCGAACCGGCCACCTCTCTGGTTCACTGACCGGTCCGAGTTTAAAAACATTGTTCGAAACATAGGAGTTTTGCTTCAAGAAAATCAAGTAAATGCAATTCGCTTAAGTAGTATTCACGATACTTATCAAATTCTGAAAAATTCATGCTCGCTCTTAAACCTTTGAAACTTTGAAACAATTACACTTGAAATACCATTTGAGTCGAAGAAATGGAGAAAACGTATTTCTATGAGTCGTAAATTTCATTTTCCCAAGGGTACAAGGTCGGCCAAGTTCTAACTGATATATCTCGATAAAAGAAGATGCAAATATCCTAGATGGTTCAAGTGGCATTTGCTCTCAAGCCTTACTCGTGTCGCAAGTATATCTACCTAACCCTCAAGCGTAAATTTGGGCAGCACGCCCTTTGTATTTACCTATTTGCCAGCCATTTATGGCTTCAGTCGTTTCCTCAATCAGTCCCAAAATTACACACAAAATAATCTCATTTCAATAGCCGTTCAATAGGTTCAAAGTCATACAAGTACCAAACCAAGCTAGGAACATGTGCGGAAATGAAGTTTGAGTCAAGAAACAAAAGACAGATTTGACGTTATTTTGCGTAACGTACACAACTGAGGCTACGCTTATCGGAGTGGGATGCAATTTATATTATTTCGAAGCTAA
Source organism: Coffea arabica (assembly GCF_036785885.1). Taxonomy (NCBI): domain Eukaryota; kingdom Viridiplantae; phylum Streptophyta; class Magnoliopsida; order Gentianales; family Rubiaceae; genus Coffea; species Coffea arabica. The sequence continues at coordinate 39,745,747 of NC_092321.1, forward strand.
GATAAAGGGCTACAACTTTGATGAAGACCACTCAGTCCAGTTCGTAGTGTAGCTAGGTCAAAATTTCAATGTACAAAACCAGAATCTCACAAACAGGTTAGCGAACCGCACTATGGTTAAATGACAATAACTCAGGCTATCGAAGTCCGATTGAGGCATTTTTTGGGGCGTTGGAAAGCTAAGATATAGCACTACAACTTCTATGTTTTGGCAAAATGCTAATTCAGTACGCATCAGGGTGAACAGACGCGGTCAATTTGATAAAATGTCAAAACTGTCCCTCAAGTTCTACCTATGGCAGTCAGGGGTATTTTAGTCTTTTCACATGTTACAGTGCTCGGATTGAGCTGAAATTTTATAAACAGCTATAAAACATAATTCTCTACAACTTTCATGTTTTGTGCTAAGCCTAATTCGGCCTCCATCATGGTCAACCAGAACCGGACAGAACAGGGTAACTTGGTTTCCAAATTCTGAAATTTGCACCTTTACTCTATAAATTCATATCTAACAAGTGCTCTATCATCAAACCCACCAATTACTAGCTCAATAACATCAATTAAGAGGTAGATAACCATAATCAAGGCTGAAAATATAAACCCTAGCTAAACATCCCAACATATCATTTAACCCATGAAATTTTCCCATAAATCCATCAAAACTACAACTTTAAGCTTCTAGTTTACACATATAAGAAGTAGAGGGAAGTTTCTTACCAAATTCACCTTAATCCCTATGTAAAGAAGCTGCCAAGACCTTCCTTTTCCCAAATCACTCCACCAAAACCCTTAAGCTTCCTTACGTAGCTACGACTATGGAAGATAAAAGAAAGACTCGAACACAATAAAAGAGATATACGTGATAGCTCTAACCTTGCTCTGATAGCAGATGATGTGAACGCGGAAGCAAACTTGGGATCTTAGAGGACACGTTGCGGATTGACGGAGTCGAACCCAAACTTGGACCACTCAAGAATGGATTCAACGGTAGAGGACGCCACAACCAAGTGTGTGTGCTTGATTGATAAGTCAATAAACAACCTAGGAACCACTCTAGGATGTTCAACTTAGCTTTCACAAGCTAAAGGAATTTTGCCTCAAGACAGACGAAATTCTGGAATTTTATTAATAATATCACGAAAAACTAAGTGTAAACAATGAGTTGAGGCTATTTGTAGCCTTGACTAAGACCTAACAAAGCTTGGAAAAACATGGAGAGAATTCGGCCAGGCCCTTGGGCTTTCCTCTTGGCTGAAAGTTAGCCCAAAAGCGAGACCCCTGAACAGCTCAGCGGAGGTCGAAGACCAAGGGCCTCTTGCTCAACCGCATAAGAAAGAGAGAATGAACATTTAAAGGTGTTGAGTGTGGAAAATTTCATGCACGATTCTGCCATAGTGGAAATACAAGAGAGAAAGCCGACATCTGTTGTACAATCTAAGGATGTGAGGAGAATTTCTTATTATACTAACAATATTAACCTTGCAATGTCCAGTATTTTTTGTTTTGTGCAGGTTAAGCAAAGTGCAATCGCTTTGATCTTACAATGTTCCATACCAAAGTCACTTGTGCAATTCGCGAGCTTCCATGGAGTTTGTCTCGGAGTTAGATCAAATTGGTGCTCATTCATGGAATCGGATGATTGCAAAGTTGTTCACGTCTTTAGAGGATCAAACTATGTGCACCCTCAAGACATTGCAGCTGACCATGTGCCGCGAGTTTACTTAGGGAGCGAGGTCTTCAATGGTCACTACAACACCCATACTCATCTTGCACCTAGTCCATGTGAAGCTCCAACTTCACCAAATCAGTTTGCATACTTTGCAAGCTCATTCAGGCTTGAGGAGTTCACCGCATCACTTTGAGGATCCTTACCTCATGGCTACAAGTGATCAAGTTGAGCATACATTGAAACTAGTTCGTGAGATTCAAGGTTCAACAAGGGCTACTTTCCAGCTTAGCAAGTGGCTTTTTGCATTGGGTGAAACTTGTGGTAATCATAACAAAATTGACTCGACGGCATGTAACTCTTCTAATCATCATTCATGCTTCAATTTGTGGGCAAATTGCTTTCAAGAGGAGGGGAATGATACAAACCAAGATATGCCATCGGACAAGATGTGAGTTCCTCTAGGACCCGTGACACGTGCACGAGCTAAAAGGCTCAAAGAGTCACTTCAAGCCTTAGTTCATGCCGTTCAAGCTCAAGAGAAACCGTGCATTGAAGGAATTGACATGGAGGATCTTTGCAAGACTACCAAGATGTTGCTTGCAATTGAAGATGCAAGTGATCAAGCTTCAATGGCCGATTGGGCCAAGATTATTTAGCTCATGTTAAGCCTAAAGGGCCGGCAATGTGGGCCTTAGTTCCCTTAATGTTTTAGTTAGTTAGTTAGTTGGTAGTTGATTAGGTTAGATTCGGCCAAGAGAAAGAAAGGGTGCTGGCCGAATCCCTTTAGGAAGTTTCCAAGTTTTATTAGGTTTAGACAAGGCTATAAATAGCCCCAAGTTGATGTCTACATTCAGTTTTTGACATTTAATAAAAGAAATTTAAAAAATTTGTCTTCTTTGAAGCAATTTCCCTTTAGCTTGTGAAAGCTAAGTTGAACACCCTAGAGTTGATCCCAAGTTGTTTCTTGACTTATCAATCAAGCACACATACTTGATTGTGGCATCTTCTACTGTTGAATCTGTTCTTGATTGGTCCAAGTTTGGGTTCGATTCCATCAACTTCACAACGTGACCTCTAAGGTCTAGGGTTTGCTTCCGCGCGTCGTCTCCTTGGTTCCCGTGGATCAAGGATCACATCAGTTGGTAATCAGAACTAGTTAGACTTATCACGTATATCCCTTTTTATTGTTTTTGAGTTTGTTTTTATCCTCCATATTCGTAGCTACGTGTTAGGGTTTTGTCTTGGGTCGTTGGCAATTCTTGTGTCACGTACGAAATTCTATTTTGTGTGTTAGTTGCTGTCCATAATTGTCTGTCCAGATTTGTTCATCTTGCATTGTGTTTAGTTACTATAATTGGTGATATGAACGGCACCAACCTTGTGATGCAACTCGTACAGAAAGGCTAGGATCTAGAAGGCGATACTCACGTTGAAGACAAATGAACGCAGCGAAATCACCTAAACCCGTTGATCATGTGGTCAACGAACCTCGGTATTGGTAGAAGACGCCACAATCTAGCGCGGTCCTGATGCGGTGGAGCACGAGGCCCAAAGTGTACAAGTAGACCCTGTGAAGGTGCCCCAAGGCACAGTGACACGAGCACGAGCTAAGAGATTCAAGGAGTCCCTCCAAGCCTTGGTACGTGCTATCCAAAACCAAGAGAAACCGAGCATTGAAGGGATTGAGTTGGAATATCCTTGCACGACTACTAAAATGCTGCTTACAATTGAAGATGCGAGTGTTCAAGCTCCAAACGGCGGGCTGAGCCCCGAAGCTTATGATCTATAGTTAGTTGGGCTAGCTTTCGGTCAAGTATAGGCCCAAGGGGCTGGCCGAACTTTCCTTGTTATTTTTCCAGTTTATTAGGTCTTAGTTACGGCTATTAATAGCCTCAAGCCGCATGTTACATTCAGTTTTTGAGAGTATTGAATAAAATTTCCAGAATTTCGTCCATTCCTTGTGGCAAATTCCCTTAGCTTGTAAAAGCTAAGTTGAACATCCTAGAGTTGATCCTAGGCTGTTCTTGACTTATCAATCAAGCACACATACTTGATTGTGGCGTCCTCTACCGTTAAATCTGTTCTTGAGTGGTCCAAGTTCGGGTTCAACTCCGTCAAATCTTCATCGTGTTCCTCTAGATCCGAAGTAGCTTCCGCGTCTCGCATCAGCTGGCATCAGAGCTAGTTAGAGGTATCACGAATATCCCTTTTTATCGTTTTTAGATCTATTTTAGTCTTCTAAATTCGTAGCTCAAGTGCTCGGGTTTGTCAAGTCCGAAATCTGTCTTTGTTGTTTCCTTGTCAGAAATCTGTCTTTGTTGTTTCCTTGTCAGAAATCTGTCTTTGTTGTTTAGTTGTTGTCCGAAAATTTCTGTCCAGTGTTGCCTTGTGTTTATGTTCTGTTTAAATCCCAAAAAAAAAAAATCTGTTGTATTGCATACCTTATTGTCATTTCCTTGAGTCGTTGCTGGAATTAATTTGCTGGGATGCCGAATCTGTTTGCACTTGTTTATTGAACCTTTGTGTTGTTGCTTTGCAAAACTCGAACATCAAAACCTTATTGGGGAAGTCTTGAGCTTCTTGGATCAAAGAGGTTAATCTTGGCAGTCTTGAAACCTGAAATAAACCTTCAACCGTGTTCTTGTTTTCATGGAACTTTGATCTTGAAACCAAATCTGTCCAAGTTGTTTACGTTAATTGCTGTGAAATTGTGGTCTAAACTAGCTGGCTATTGTGTGAAAACACCCCAACAGAAGTCAAAAAAAAATTTCAAGAAAGACGGCTCTGGTTTCCAATTCTTGACCAGCCTTCAAGTTTTACCAAATCTGATTCAAACTTGGACTTTCAAATCTGAACAGCCCTAGTCTTGGTCAGCCTTCAAGCCACCAAATCTGATTCAAACTTGGACTTCCAAATCTGAACAACATCCAATTCTTGACAGCCAACAGCCCTAGTCTTGGTCAGCCTTCAAGCCACCAAATCTGATTCAAACTTGGACTTCCAAATCTGAACAACATCCAATTCTTGACAGCCTACAAGTTTACCAAATTTGGTGCAAAATCTGACTTCCAAATCTTACCAGCCCCAAAATTTCGAATTTGGACCACTTGGGACTCCCAAATCTGACCAAACTCCAAGGTTTCCAATCCTTGGCAACCCCAAGTGTCCAAATCAGATCAAACTTTCCAATTTCCGAATCTTGAATTCTTGAATTTTCCTAAAACCGTTGGAGCAATTGTGACACCCGATTGGGCTGAGTTTTAGGTAGTAGATTGCCCATTATTTGAGTAGCCTAAGGCCACCCAAAATACTCCAAAACCCATACCAAAAAGACCACGGACCAGCAGCTCAACAAATTCCAGAAAATTGGGTTTCGGGTAGAGTTTTCTAGGATTTTCAAAATTTCAGCATTCAAGTTAATTGTCTTACTTTCTTTTGAGTCGTTAGTTATTGTCCAGCTATATTCTGAGTCTTGAGTCGTGTCTAGGTCGTCAGTCATACACCTCCATTTATTTCTACTAGCTTGTGTGTCACTTGTTGACTAGTCAAGAACGTATACTGCGGTAACACCTAGTTTGTTCAACCAAGCAACTAGCAAGCCAAGGAATTGCTTGGTAAGATTATTAGAGAGTGATACACTTGAGTGAAATACGAGTGTGAGTGACCTATACATCGTATTTAAAAAAAAAAAAAAAAAAAAAAAGAGAGCAAGGAACTCGTTTTTGTTTATTTATTTTGCAGGTGGACTAAATATGTCTAGTGAAGTTGGTGAACAAACCATGGACATCAAACTACAATTGTAAGCCATGTGTGGGAGGAAAATTCCTTTGCACTACTAACCGTTTTGCAGGTCACATAGTCATGGCCACTAGAGTTGCATCTTGCTCATACAATCAAGAATTCATGGAGACCGAACCTTTCAAGAGGAGAGGTCCCAAGCGAAGTACCTCCAAGTACTTTAGCCCCATGCAATCCAGTTCACAATGTGGGTATCATTCACTCCGGGAGGAGATGCAACGCCACCGTGCTTTGTGTGTGTATGAAAGGTATAAACAAGATTGTGATGAGTATGAGAAGGAGCAAAGCAGTTTGCGTAGAGCATCTAAATCAAGGTCAACTTCAAGCAAACAAGGTTCATCTAAGAAGTGTCTTGACAATCAAGACGAAGGGCTCGAGAATTTTCGAATTGAGTCAAAGCTTCGTGAATCAATGGATAAATTCGAACGTCGGACTGAAGCATTGATTGATGATATGATGGAAAGACTTAGCCAAGTGCTGGATTCACACCTGGAGCAACTTAACCATGTGCCAACCGGTGGTAATAAAGGGAAAATTCATCCTAGTCCCTCGTTGATTGAAGAGCCAAATATGAATGAGTTACAACTGAGCCATGAACATGAGCTAGACAATGAAAATCAAACCTCATGTACAATGCGTGAGCAATGGTCCGAGAAGAATGGAGTGGAAAAAGACAAGAATAATTTGGCCTTAGTGAAGAGTAAAAAGGAGGAGTTGGCCGTGTTTACAAAGGCTGAAAGTGTGACCATTTTGTTTGCTAACCGGCTAACATGTGTTTTGTTTAGCACCTCTTCTTTTGTTCAAGTTACACAAAGTCAAGTAGAATTGATCATGGCATGTTCCATCCCGAAGTCACTTGGACACTTTGCGAGTTTCCATGGAATTGGTCTTCTAGGAACTAAATCTCTTTGGTATCAATTCATGGAACAATGTCCATTCAAATCTGTCCGCACCATTGGAGGATTCATTCGAGCTCATCTTAAAAGGGAAATTCCAGAATCTACTTCTTGTTCTTTACCTATGTGTCAAGGACTAGCACTGGAATCTCAAGTTGAATCAATTGGTGGAAGGAATATCGAAGTGTCAAAGGGAGTTTTCTCATTTAAATCTCGTTCTACACCTTCTTACCATCTAGCTAATAATGTCCCATTAGTCCTTTACCCGATTTCTGAATTGCTCCAAGTTGAAGGTTATTTTGTTTTCATAGGTTGTAACGCTGTCCACAATTTTCCAACTACGGCTAAAGACTTGCAACCCGATTTCGTGCTTATCCCTGCTGCAAGTGGTGCACGTTCGTGCTTCTTCACATGTCCAAAAGCTAGTCACCACGAGCTTACTTCACCAACCCCAACTTGTGCAAATTCATGCGATTCGTATGGAGTGCATTTCACTTCATTGCTGCCACTTATGTCACGTGACAATATGACAATCCATGGCCGAAGGTTGATTAGAGAGCTTTGGATTGCTACCTGGAAGTTTCGTGAGCCTTACACAAGCTTTTTCCTATCTTGGCGCATGTCCTTGTTTGAGGGCCTCATGAAACTGACCAAACGGCATTTAACTTGGCTCGTGACCTTTCATTTGTTCCCAACGTGGTTGACCTCCAAACGCACTGTTGACATCCCCATCTAGATTTGAGGACAAATCCTTTTCAAGAGGAGGGGAATGATGCGGTGGAGCACGAGGCCCAAAGTGTACAAGTAGACCCTGTGAAGGTGCCCCAAGGCACAGTGACACGAGCACGAGCTAAGAGATTCAAGGAGTCCCTCCAAGCCTTGGTACGTGCTATCCAAAACCAAGAGAAACCGAGCATTGAAGGGATTGAGTTGGAATATCCTTGCACGACTACTAAAATGCTGCTTACAATTGAAGATGCGAGTGTTCAAGCTCCAAACGGCGGGCTGAGCCCCGAAGCTTATGATCTATAGTTAGTTGGGCTAGCTTTCGGTCAAGTATAGGCCCAAGGGGCTGGCCGAACTTTCCTTGTTATTTTTCCAGTTTATTAGGTCTTAGTTACGGCTATTAATAGCCTCAAGCCGCATGTTACATTCAGTTTTTGAGAGTATTGAATAAAATTTCCAGAATTTCGTCCATTCCTTGTGGCAAATTCCCTTAGCTTGTAAAAGCTAAGTTGAACATCCTAGAGTTGATCCTAGGCTGTTCTTGACTTATCAATCAAGCACACATACTTGATTGTGGCGTCCTCTACCGTTAAATCTGTTCTTGAGTGGTCCAAGTTCGGGTTCAACTCCGTCAAATCTTCATCGTGTTCCTCTAGATCCGAAGTAGCTTCCGCGTCTCGCATCAGCTGGCATCAGAGCTAGTTAGAGGTATCACGAATATCCCTTTTTATCGTTTTTAGATCTATTTTAGTCTTCTAAATTCGTAGCTCAAGTGCTCGGGTTTGTCAAGTCCGAAATCTGTCTTTGTTGTTTCCTTGTCAGAAATCTGTCTTTGTTGTTTCCTTGTCAGAAATCTGTCTTTGTTGTTTAGTTGTTGTCCGAAAATTTCTGTCCAGTGTTGCCTTGTGTTTATGTTCTGTTTAAATCCCAAAAAAAAAAAATCTGTTGTATTGCATACCTTATTGTCATTTCCTTGAGTCGTTGCTGGAATTAATTTGCTGGGATGCCGAATCTGTTTGCACTTGTTTATTGAACCTTTGTGTTGTTGCTTTGCAAAACTCGAACATCAAAACCTTATTGGGGAAGTCTTGAGCTTCTTGGATCAAAGAGGTTAATCTTGGCAGTCTTGAAACCTGAAATAAACCTTCAACCGTGTTCTTGTTTTCATGGAACTTTGATCTTGAAACCAAATCTGTCCAAGTTGTTTACGTTAATTGCTGTGAAATTGTGGTCTAAACTAGCTGGCTATTGTGTGAAAACACCCCAACAGAAGTCAAAAAAAAATTTCAAGAAAGACGGCTCTGGTTTCCAATTCTTGACCAGCCTTCAAGTTTTACCAAATCTGATTCAAACTTGGACTTTCAAATCTGAACAGCCCTAGTCTTGGTCAGCCTTCAAGCCACCAAATCTGATTCAAACTTGGACTTCCAAATCTGAACAACATCCAATTCTTGACAGCCAACAGCCCTAGTCTTGGTCAGCCTTCAAGCCACCAAATCTGATTCAAACTTGGACTTCCAAATCTGAACAACATCCAATTCTTGACAGCCTACAAGTTTACCAAATTTGGTGCAAAATCTGACTTCCAAATCTTACCAGCCCCAAAATTTCGAATTTGGACCACTTGGGACTCCCAAATCTGACCAAACTCCAAGGTTTCCAATCCTTGGCAACCCCAAGTGTCCAAATCAGATCAAACTTTCCAATTTCCGAATCTTGAATTCTTGAATTTTCCTAAAACCGTTGGAGCAATTGTGACACCCGATTGGGCTGAGTTTTAGGTAGTAGATTGCCCATTATTTGAGTAGCCTAAGGCCACCCAAAATACTCCAAAACCCATACCAAAAAGACCACGGACCAGCAGCTCAACAAATTCCAGAAAATTGGGTTTCGGGTAGAGTTTTCTAGGATTTTCAAAATTTCAGCATTCAAGTTAATTGTCTTACTTTCTTTTGAGTCGTTAGTTATTGTCCAGCTATATTCTGAGTCTTGAGTCGTGTCTAGGTCGTCAGTCATACACCTCCATTTATTTCTACTAGCTTGTGTGTCACTTGTTGACTAGTCAAGAACGTATACTGCGGTAACACCTAGTTTGTTCAACCAAGCAACTAGCAAGCCAAGGAATTGCTTGGTAAGATTATTAGAGAGTGATACACTTGAGTGAAATACGAGTGTGAGTGACCTATACATCGTATTTAAAAAAAAAAAAAAAAAAAAAAAGAGAGCAAGGAACTCGTTTTTGTTTATTTATTTTGCAGGTGGACTAAATATGTCTAGTGAAGTTGGTGAACAAACCATGGACATCAAACTACAATTGTAAGCCATGTGTGGGAGGAAAATTCCTTTGCACTACTAACCGTTTTGCAGGTCACATAGTCATGGCCACTAGAGTTGCATCTTGCTCATACAATCAAGAATTCATGGAGACCGAACCTTTCAAGAGGAGAGGTCCCAAGCGAAGTACCTCCAAGTACTTTAGCCCCATGCAATCCAGTTCACAATGTGGGTATCATTCACTCCGGGAGGAGATGCAACGCCACCGTGCTTTGTGTGTGTATGAAAGGTATAAACAAGATTGTGATGAGTATGAGAAGGAGCAAAGCAGTTTGCGTAGAGCATCTAAATCAAGGTCAACTTCAAGCAAACAAGGTTCATCTAAGAAGTGTCTTGACAATCAAGACGAAGGGCTCGAGAATTTTCGAATTGAGTCAAAGCTTCGTGAATCAATGGATAAATTCGAACGTCGGACTGAAGCATTGATTGATGATATGATGGAAAGACTTAGCCAAGTGCTGGATTCACACCTGGAGCAACTTAACCATGTGCCAACCGGTGGTAATAAAGGGAAAATTCATCCTAGTCCCTCGTTGATTGAAGAGCCAAATATGAATGAGTTACAACTGAGCCATGAACATGAGCTAGACAATGAAAATCAAACCTCATGTACAATGCGTGAGCAATGGTCCGAGAAGAATGGAGTGGAAAAAGACAAGAATAATTTGGCCTTAGTGAAGAGTAAAAAGGAGGAGTTGGCCGTGTTTACAAAGGCTGAAAGTGTGACCATTTTGTTTGCTAACCGGCTAACATGTGTTTTGTTTAGCACCTCTTCTTTTGTTCAAGTTACACAAAGTCAAGTAGAATTGATCATGGCATGTTCCATCCCGAAGTCACTTGGACACTTTGCGAGTTTCCATGGAATTGGTCTTCTAGGAACTAAATCTCTTTGGTATCAATTCATGGAACAATGTCCATTCAAATCTGTCCGCACCATTGGAGGATTCATTCGAGCTCATCTTAAAAGGGAAATTCCAGAATCTACTTCTTGTTCTTTACCTATGTGTCAAGGACTAGCACTGGAATCTCAAGTTGAATCAATTGGTGGAAGGAATATCGAAGTGTCAAAGGGAGTTTTCTCATTTAAATCTCGTTCTACACCTTCTTACCATCTAGCTAATAATGTCCCATTAGTCCTTTACCCGATTTCTGAATTGCTCCAAGTTGAAGGTTATTTTGTTTTCATAGGTTGTAACGCTGTCCACAATTTTCCAACTACGGCTAAAGACTTGCAACCCGATTTCGTGCTTATCCCTGCTGCAAGTGGTGCACGTTCGTGCTTCTTCACATGTCCAAAAGCTAGTCACCACGAGCTTACTTCACCAACCCCAACTTGTGCAAATTCATGCGATTCGTATGGAGTGCATTTCACTTCATTGCTGCCACTTATGTCACGTGACAATATGACAATCCATGGCCGAAGGTTGATTAGAGAGCTTTGGATTGCTACCTGGAAGTTTCGTGAGCCTTACACAAGCTTTTTCCTATCTTGGCGCATGTCCTTGTTTGAGGGCCTCATGAAACTGACCAAACGGCATTTAACTTGGCTCGTGACCTTTCATTTGTTCCCAACGTGGTTGACCTCCAAACGCACTGTTGACATCCCCATCTAGATTTGAGGACAAATCCTTTTCAAGAGGAGGGGAATGATGCGGTGGAGCACGAGGCCCAAAGTGTACAAGTAGACCCTGTGAAGGTGCCCCAAGGCACAGTGACACGAGCACGAGCTAAGAGATTCAAGGAGTCCCTCCAAGCCTTGGTACGTGCTATCCAAAACCAAGAGAAACCGAGCATTGAAGGGATTGAGTTGGAATATCCTTGCACGACTACTAAAATGCTGCTTACAATTGAAGATGCGAGTGTTCAAGCTCCAAACGGCGGGCTGAGCCCCGAAGCTTATGATCTATAGTTAGTTGGGCTAGCTTTCGGTCAAGTATAGGCCCAAGGGGCTGGCCGAACTTTCCTTGTTATTTTTCCAGTTTATTAGGTCTTAGTTACGGCTATTAATAGCCTCAAGCCGCATGTTACATTCAGTTTTTGAGAGTATTGAATAAAATTTCCAGAATTTCGTCCATTCCTTGTGGCAAATTCCCTTAGCTTGTAAAAGCTAAGTTGAACATCCTAGAGTTGATCCTAGGCTGTTCTTGACTTATCAATCAAGCACACATACTTGATTGTGGCGTCCTCTACCGTTAAATCTGTTCTTGAGTGGTCCAAGTTCGGGTTCAACTCCGTCAAATCTTCATCGTGTTCCTCTAGATCCGAAGTAGCTTCCGCGTCTCGCATCAGCTGGCATCAGAGCTAGTTAGAGGTATCACGAATATCCCTTTTTATCGTTTTTAGATCTATTTTAGTCTTCTAAATTCGTAGCTCAAGTGCTCGGGTTTGTCAAGTCCGAAATCTGTCTTTGTTGTTTCCTTGTCAGAAATCTGTCTTTGTTGTTTCCTTGTCAGAAATCTGTCTTTGTTGTTTAGTTGTTGTCCGAAAATTTCTGTCCAGTGTTGCCTTGTGTTTATGTTCTGTTTAAATCCCAAAAAAAAAAAATCTGTTGTATTGCATACCTTATTGTCATTTCCTTGAGTCGTTGCTGGAATTAATTTGCTGGGATGCCGAATCTGTTTGCACTTGTTTATTGAACCTTTGTGTTGTTGCTTTGCAAAACTCGAACATCAAAACCTTATTGGGGAAGTCTTGAGCTTCTTGGATCAAAGAGGTTAATCTTGGCAGTCTTGAAACCTGAAATAAACCTTCAACCGTGTTCTTGTTTTCATGGAACTTTGATCTTGAAACCAAATCTGTCCAAGTTGTTTACGTTAATTGCTGTGAAATTGTGGTCTAAACTAGCTGGCTATTGTGTGAAAACACCCCAACAGAAGTCAAAAAAAAAATTTCAAGAAAGACGGCTCTGGTTTCCAATTCTTGACCAGCCTTCAAGTTTTACCAAATCTGATTCAAACTTGGACTTTCAAATCTGAACAGCCCTAGTCTTGGTCAGCCTTCAAGCCACCAAATCTGATTCAAACTTGGACTTCCAAATCTGAACAACATCCAATTCTTGACAGCCAACAGCCCTAGTCTTGGTCAGCCTTCAAGCCACCAAATCTGATTCAAACTTGGACTTCCAAATCTGAACAACATCCAATTCTTGACAGCCTACAAGTTTACCAAATTTGGTGCAAAATCTGACTTCCAAATCTTACCAGCCCCAAAATTTCGAATTTGGACCACTTGGGACTCCCAAATCTGACCAAACTCCAAGGTTTCCAATCCTTGGCAACCCCAAGTGTCCAAATCAGATCAAACTTTCCAATTTCCGAATCTTGAATTCTTGAATTTTCCTAAAACCGTTGGAGCAATTGTGACACCCGATTGGGCTGAGTTTTAGGTAGTAGATTGCCCATTATTTGAGTAGCCTAAGGCCACCCAAAATACTCCAAAACCCATACCAAAAAGACCACGGACCAGCAGCTCAACAAATTCCAGAAAATTGGGTTTCGGGTAGAGTTTTCTAGGATTTTCAAAATTTCAGCATTCAAGTTAATTGTCTTACTTTCTTTTGAGTCGTTAGTTATTGTCCAGCTATATTCTGAGTCTTGAGTCGTGTCTAGGTCGTCAGTCATACACCTCCATTTATTTCTACTAGCTTGTGTGTCACTTGTTGACTAGTCAAGAACGTATACTGCGGTAACACCTAGTTTGTTCAACCAAGCAACTAGCAAGCCAAGGAATTGCTTGGTAAGATTATTAGAGAGTGATACACTTGAGTGAAATACGAGTGTGAGTGACCTATACATCGTATTTAAAAAAAAAAAAAAAAAAAAAAAGAGAGCAAGGAACTCGTTTTTGTTTATTTATTTTGCAGGTGGACTAAATATGTCTAGTGAAGTTGGTGAACAAACCATGGACATCAAACTACAATTGTAAGCCATGTGTGGGAGGAAAATTCCTTTGCACTACTAACCGTTTTGCAGGTCACATAGTCATGGCCACTAGAGTTGCATCTTGCTCATACAATCAAGAATTCATGGAGACCGAACCTTTCAAGAGGAGAGGTCCCAAGCGAAGTACCTCCAAGTACTTTAGCCCCATGCAATCCAGTTCACAATGTGGGTATCATTCACTCCGGGAGGAGATGCAACGCCACCGTGCTTTGTGTGTGTATGAAAGGTATAAACAAGATTGTGATGAGTATGAGAAGGAGCAAAGCAGTTTGCGTAGAGCATCTAAATCAAGGTCAACTTCAAGCAAACAAGGTTCATCTAAGAAGTGTCTTGACAATCAAGACGAAGGGCTCGAGAATTTTCGAATTGAGTCAAAGCTTCGTGAATCAATGGATAAATTCGAACGTCGGACTGAAGCATTGATTGATGATATGATGGAAAGACTTAGCCAAGTGCTGGATTCACACCTGGAGCAACTTAACCATGTGCCAACCGGTGGTAATAAAGGGAAAATTCATCCTAGTCCCTCGTTGATTGAAGAGCCAAATATGAATGAGTTACAACTGAGCCATGAACATGAGCTAGACAATGAAAATCAAACCTCATGTACAATGCGTGAGCAATGGTCCGAGAAGAATGGAGTGGAAAAAGACAAGAATAATTTGGCCTTAGTGAAGAGTAAAAAGGAGGAGTTGGCCGTGTTTACAAAGGCTGAAAGTGTGACCATTTTGTTTGCTAACCGGCTAACATGTGTTTTGTTTAGCACCTCTTCTTTTGTTCAAGTTACACAAAGTCAAGTAGAATTGATCATGGCATGTTCCATCCCGAAGTCACTTGGACACTTTGCGAGTTTCCATGGAATTGGTCTTCTAGGAACTAAATCTCTTTGGTATCAATTCATGGAACAATGTCCATTCAAATCTGTCCGCACCATTGGAGGATTCATTCGAGCTCATCTTAAAAGGGAAATTCCAGAATCTACTTCTTGTTCTTTACCTATGTGTCAAGGACTAGCACTGGAATCTCAAGTTGAATCAATTGGTGGAAGGAATATCGAAGTGTCAAAGGGAGTTTTCTCATTTAAATCTCGTTCTACACCTTCTTACCATCTAGCTAATAATGTCCCATTAGTCCTTTACCCGATTTCTGAATTGCTCCAAGTTGAAGGTTATTTTGTTTTCATAGGTTGTAACGCTGTCCACAATTTTCCAACTACGGCTAAAGACTTGCAACCCGATTTCGTGCTTATCCCTGCTGCAAGTGGTGCACGTTCGTGCTTCTTCACATGTCCAAAAGCTAGTCACCACGAGCTTACTTCACCAACCCCAACTTGTGCAAATTCATGCGATTCGTATGGAGTGCATTTCACTTCATTGCTGCCACTTATGTCACGTGACAATATGACAATCCATGGCCGAAGGTTGATTAGAGAGCTTTGGATTGCTACCTGGAAGTTTCGTGAGCCTTACACAAGCTTTTTCCTATCTTGGCGCATGTCCTTGTTTGAGGGCCTCATGAAACTGACCAAACGGCATTTAACTTGGCTCGTGACCTTTCATTTGTTCCCAACGTGGTTGACCTCCAAACGCACTGTTGACATCCCCATCTAGATTTGAGGACAAATCCTTTTCAAGAGGAGGGGAATGATGCGGTGGAGCACGAGGCCCAAAGTGTACAAGTAGACCCTGTGAAGGTGCCCCAAGGCACAGTGACACGAGCACGAGCTAAGAGATTCAAGGAGTCCCTCCAAGCCTTGGTACGTGCTATCCAAAACCAAGAGAAACCGAGCATTGAAGGGATTGAGTTGGAATATCCTTGCACGACTACTAAAATGCTGCTTACAATTGAAGATGCGAGTGTTCAAGCTCCAAACGGCGGGCTGAGCCCCGAAGCTTATGATCTATAGTTAGTTGGGCTAGCTTTCGGTCAAGTATAGGCCCAAGGGGCTGGCCGAACTTTCCTTGTTATTTTTCCAGTTTATTAGGTCTTAGTTACGGCTATTAATAGCCTCAAGCCGCATGTTACATTCAGTTTTTGAGAGTATTGAATAAAATTTCCAGAATTTCGTCCATTCCTTGTGGCAAATTCCCTTAGCTTGTAAAAGCTAAGTTGAACATCCTAGAGTTGATCCTAGGCTGTTCTTGACTTATCAATCAAGCACACATACTTGATTGTGGCGTCCTCTACCGTTAAATCTGTTCTTGAGTGGTCCAAGTTCGGGTTCAACTCCGTCAAATCTTCATCGTGTTCCTCTAGATCCGAAGTAGCTTCCGCGTCTCGCATCAGCAAGTGTAACCAGACCCAATCACCCAGTTCAAACACCACGCGACGCCGACCCTTGTTGGCATGCTTGAGGTACTGCTGGGTGCGAGATTCAACGTTGGCCCTCACCTGCTGGTGTAAAACCTAAACAAACTCGGCCTTTTTCTTGCCATCAAGGTTAGCACGCTCAGACAAAGGTAAAGGTATCAAATCCAAGGGAGTCAGGGGGTTAAAACTGTAAACAATTTCAAAAGGGAAAAACTGTGTAGCACTATGAACTGTACGGTTATAAGCAAACTCGACATGTGGTAAGCACTCCTCCCAAGATTTGAGGTTCTTTTTAATGATGGCCCTGAGTAGAGTAGATAATGTGCGGTTAACGACCTCAGTTTAACCGTTGGTCTGGGGGTGATTGGATGTAGAAAATAGCAACTTAGTGCGCAACTTCCCCCACAAGGTTTTCCAGAAGTAAGAGAGAAACTTGACATCTCTATCAGACACAATAGTCCTAGGCATACCATGCAAACGGACAACTTCCCTAAAGAAGAGATCAGCTATGTGAGTGGCATCGTCCGTCTTATGACATAGAATGAAATGAGCCATTTTAGAAAATCTATCAACAATGACAAAAATGCTATCATGACCCATTTTACTCCTAGGCAGACCAAGCACAAAATCCATGGAGATGTCAACCCATGGTTCCGAAGGAATGGGTAGAAGTGTATACAAACTGAAAGGTTGGAGCTTGGACTTGGCCCGGTGACAGGTAGTGCAGCGTGACACCACTCGCTCCACGTCCCGCCTCATGCGTGGCCAATAGAAATGTTCTTGTAAAACACTCAAAATCTTGGTGAAATCGAAGTGTTCCATCAACCCACCTCCGTGAGCTTCACGGGTTAGTAACTCATGAATAGAACATGACGGAATGCACAATTTATCATTACAATACAGAAATCCATCATGTATGAAGAACTTACCTTGACCCGACTTAAGACAAGACTTATAGAGATCAGAGAAATCAGAGTCGATACCATAGAGTTCTTTGATGACATCAAATCCAAGGAGCTTCGCATTAAATAGAGCAATCAAGGCATACCTCCTGGATAGGGCATCGGCAACGACATTGGTCTTGCCAGCTTTGTACTTGATCAGACAAGGAAATGACCCCACAAAGTTGACCCACCGTACGTGTCTCTTACTCTGTGTTGAGACTTGAGATGCTTTAACGCCTTGTGGTCAGTGTGGATGATGAACTCCTTTGGCCGCAGGTAATGTTTCCATGTCTCCAGCACACGAATCAAAGCTAGAGCTCCTTATCGTAGGTGGAGTAGTTTAAGGCAGCACCATTCAACTTCTCGCTAAAGTATGCGATCGGCCTTCCCTCTTGGATCAACACGGCTCCAATTCCTACACCAAAAGCGTCACACTCAACCTCAAAAGTTTTATCAAAGCTAGGTAAAGACAATAAAGGTGCATGTGTGAGCTTGTGTTTAAGGAGTTGGAACGCCTTCTCCTGAGCTTCCCCCCACTCGAACTTCACATCGTTCTTGATAATGGCGATTAGAGGGGCAGCAATAGTGCTGAAATCCTTTACGAGCCGGCAATAGAAACTCGCAAGGCCGTGAAAACTTCGAACTTCACTCATGGTCTTGGGCACGGGCCACTCATTGATGGCCTGGACTTTGCTCTCGTCCACTCTATTGCCCTGTGCACTAACCTTATAACCAAGGAAAACAAGTTCATTAGTGCAAAAAGTACATTTGCGAAGGTTAGCGAATAACCTCTCCCTGCGCAATACATCAAGAACAGCTCGTACATGCGCCACATGTTCCTCAGGACTCCTGCTGTATATCAGAATGTCGTTAAAATAAACAACAACAAATTTACCTAAGAATGGGCGAAACACATGATTCATAAGGCGTATAAATGTACTAGGAGCATTAGTCAAATCAAAAGGCATAACTAACCACTCATACAGACCATACTTAGTCTTGAATGCTGTCTTCCACTCGTCCCCCTCCTTCATTCGGATTTGATGGTAGCCACTCTTAAGATCAATCTTGGTGAAAATGACTGCACCATACAATTCGTCAAGCATATCATCTAAACGAGGTATAGGGTGATGATACTTAACTATGATGGCGTTGACAGCGCGGCAGTCTACACACATCCTCCAAGTGCCTTCTTTCTTTGGAACGAGGATGACTGGAACTGCACATGGGCTCATGCTCTCTCGAGCCCAACCCTTCTCTAAGAGTTCATCTACTTGCCATTGGATCTCCTTAGTCTCCTCAGGACCCATCTTGTCGGCCGGTCTGTTAGGCAAGGATGCTCCAGGAACGAAATCGATCTGGTGCTCGATCCCTCTGAGTGGTGGATATCGTCTGGGAAAACGTCCTCAAATTCCTGCAACAAATAAGAGATTTCAGGAGGTAAGTCATTCAGTGCCTCATGAGAGAGTAAAATCACCTCTTTGCAATATAAAACATAGACAACTTGCTTGGACAAAAGTAATTTGCGAACTTCCCTGTTCTTGGCAAGCAAGCTAGGCCGTTTCTCTACTCGACCAGATGTTCCAGGCGTAGATGTCCTCTCGACCGGTGCCTTAATGATTGCATTGGAGTCAGTTGACTTCTTAGCCAACTCTCGTTCATGCTCCTGTTGCAATCACAGTTGGTCTTCATGCACCTGCTGAGGTGTGAGAGGAACAAGTGTCATCTTCTTGTTGTGGTGCAAGAAGGAATACTTGTTGGTAAAGCCATCATGAGTAGTCTCCTTGTCATATTGTCATGGCCGTCCCAACAAGATGTGGAAAGCTTGCATGGGAACGACGTCGCAAAGGACCTCGTCCTCATATTTTCCGATGTGGAAAGGTACTACCACTTGCTTGGTGACTTTGATATCGCCACTCTCATTGAACCATTGCAAGCGGTATGGGCTAGGATGTCTCAACGTGGGCAAAGAGAGATGATCCACCATGAGAGTATTTGCCACATTAGTACAACTACCCGCGTCAATGATGAGGCTACATACTCTTCCCTTGACGTGACATCGTGTGTAGAAGATGTTGTCACGTTGGGCCTCATCCACTTTCTTGACTTGGGTCGCAAGAGCCCGACGAGCGACTAGAGCAACGCCTACTTGCTCACTAGTGGCCTCAACCTCGACCTCGGAATCTTCACCTTCATCAATCAATGGAGGCATCTCGGCGAACTCATCCTCGTCGTCAGATACGACATCCCTGCTCGGTAGGACAATCATGGTACGCCTATTGGGACACTGAGAAGCAATTTGCCCAAATCCTTGGCATTTGAAACACTTGTCACGGCTTCGTGGCTTGGAGGAGTCGAAGGGAGGCTTGGTGGTTGCCTTTGGTGCCTGCTTGGGTGGCTCGGATTTAGGAATGGACTTAGACACCCCTGCACTGGGCCGTTCCCGCTCAAATGTCGAATTGTCCCTCTAAAGAGGCGTGGCCAAGAAGCTAGGGTTGCGAGGATTACCCCTCCTCTTAAGCCTCCGCTCAATCTTGGATGCCTTATCAATCAACTCAGGCATATCCACTAGTTTTGCAGTTCCACCAACTCGGCGATCTTAGGTCTCAAGCCGTTAAGAAATCTCGCCATGGTAGCCTCTCTATCCTCCACCATGTCTGCTTGGAGCATGGTGATCTCCATCTCCTTGTAGTTGTCCTCCACACTGTGGCTTTCTTGAACTAATGTCTGGAGCCTCAGGTATAGATTACGGTAGTAATGGCTGGGTGCGAACCGTTTTCTCATGGTGGTTCGTAGCTCCTCCCATGTACTAATTGGTCGTTCTCTATTGCGGCGTTTGCTAGTGCGCTCCTGCTCCCACCAGACTATGGCGTAGTCGGTGAATTCGAGAGTCGCCAGTTTGACTTTCTGTTCATCGGTGTAGTCCTGGCACTCGAATACCATCTCAATACACTGTTCCCATTCGAGATAAGCCTCTGGACTAGACTTGCCCTGGAATGAGGGAATCTTGATCTTTACCCCCTTTAATCCGTCGTCTGTCCTCCGGTAGTTCTGATTTGGCCGACGGATAAAGTTATCTTCCTCGCAATTAGAAGCCAACTCCTCGCGAGGTGGAGCATCTCGAGGGACAGTGTTGGACCGAGCTTGAGAAAGCTCCACTTGGTCAATCCTTTGGTGTAGGGACTCCATAGATTCCCTAAGCATGCGTTTAAACTCCGCCATCAATGCTAGGTTATTCAATTTGGGGTCAAATTTGGATGTGTCACTCCCGTCCGCCATGATGTAGGTAACCTGCAAAAGTTAGTAGAAAAACAAGTATATATATGTGTGCCTCACTCACTCCCTCGTGTGTTTACACTCATGATACGTTCCTCGATCAACTAGTTTCGAGACACGTAGCACGTTTGCCCAAGGATCTAGCGAGGTTGTTCAACGCTTGGATTGCGGAACTTAGAATCAAACGGACGGCACGATTTGATTAAAGGAGGTAGAACGACACTCCGATGAAGGTGAATACTCCAGGGGAATAAGTCGGTAGAACAATCAGGGACAAGACGCAAGATTGCTCAACACCCTTGCCCAAGCAAGTGAAAGGCTCAAATTCTCTCTCAAGAAGAAGAATCGAAAAATAACAAACTTTATTGATAAAACGTCTCCCCTTCATGCTTACAAAACAAGCCTTTATATAGGCAAACTAACGAAACCCTAATGCTAGTAAAAAGGAAATAAGGGTTCGGCCAGGGACCTTCAGCAAGGGACCTTCACGCCTCCGCCTTTGGTGCTTCATGGGCTTGGGCCCATGTGTAGCCAACTTGCTTGACCCCTTCAAGCCTTCAATGTCTCTATGAAAACCTTGAGTCAAGGCCGCCATCCGTGCACACATTAACTCTGCTCTCGTGTATGTCACTCAAGGCACTCTAATAATCTCACCAATGCTCTCAAACCCTCTTGATAGCGTACCTTGAAGAAATTAGAACTCCTTCAAGTAAACAATCAACTCACCAATTTTGGGTCACGAGACTGTGGCAATCCTCAATGGACTGGAGAGTGCACAATGGATGGAACTAATAGGGATTGACCCGAGGGACACAATGAAAGGGAAAGAGTCAAACGAAAGGACAAAGGACTAAGACACGGAAAAGACACGACCAAATGAGAAAAATACTCTTTTTTTTTAGACGCAAGCTGCCCTTTGCTTGTTAGTAGGTCCGAATGGTCTCCAAAGGCAGAAATGGGTGGCGGCTAGCTTCCTAGAATGTAGGAAGAGGTGGCCGAAAAGAAAAAGGAAAGGGATGGCTAAAATGTAGGAAGGAAATGCCTAGAAAGTAGGGAAAGGTGTGGCCGAATGGAAGGAAAGATGAATAGCTAAAGAAACCCTAAAATTTAGGGGAAAGTGACAGCTAGAAAATAGGCTAAGAAGTAGGAGTGTCTTTGATTGGAGATCACTCAAGGTGTGGTAACCAACGAGATTAGGAAACCAATTGCAATTAGGAAACCCACTCGCAAAGTGATAGCTACTCACGGTTTTGGAAACCGACCTTCAAAGTAGCACTTCCAATCAAGTTACGGCCTTCAACAAGGAATTGGAAACCGACACAAATTAGGGAAGTGAATCAAAGTCACGGCTGACCCTAGGCTATTAAAACACAATTCGCGTGACACTTAACCCACAAGACAACAATTAAGCTCGAAAATTCTGATCACCACAATTTGGCACTTTTCAGTTTTGCTCAAGACAAGAACAACGAGTTATGGACAATCAAGATGGTGCAACTAACCCCTCTCAGGCTCCCCCCAATGGGTTACCCAAGATATACCAAAGAAAAACACAAAGACTCCAAGAAAACCCTTCACCACGGCTCGGGAGTATAAGAAATTTTTCACTAGCCGATTGAAACAAATTCCCAAGACTCAAGAGGTTCAAGAATTTCAAGAAGTAGTGGACCAAAACTTTTGATTTTGTTTTTGCCTTGTAGTTTCGGACACACTATGTAAGCTTCGAATAAGTTGGCAATAAAATTTTGAAAGTTCTTTCTTTTCTTAGCCGAAACAATTTCTTTGCTTGCTATTTTTTTTTTAACACAAAGCAAGAAAGTCGGCTGCTAGGGTTTTTGAACTTGGTTGGCCGGAACTAAATTTTTGTACGGCTGAAAAGACACCAAGTCAGATTACCCTCACTTGCCAAATTATTCCAAACACACTTGGATTGATTCACGAGTTCAAGAATGATAAGAACCAACTCTAGTGTTTCAAGAAATTCAAGATTGGTACTAGAACTTCAAGATTCACCAAGACTTGTAGCACAACTCCCAAATAACGGATTACAACCCCAAACAGCCCAAAGGACGCACAAGTCAGCAATGAACAAATTCGGACACAATAGCAAAGGTACGGCAGCAGCTTCTTTCCTTGTTTTTTTTTTGACTCAAGAAACCCTAAAGGCTCACGGTTTCAACACAAAGTGCGGGAGCCCCAAGCACGCGACACAACAACAAGGAACACGATCAAGAGGTGCGACACACAACCAAACAAAAAGGAAACCAAAGTGGACAGAATTGTGATTCAAGCAACCAAAAGAAGATCAATGACGCACAAGTGAACACAAAACAGAATTTTTTGACTCAAGAACAAGGCAAAACAGTTTCGGGAAAACTTGGATAGATTGAAGAAAACCACGGACAGAAATTTTGACACAAAACAACAAGAAAACAGATTTGAACAAGGCTTGGACAGATTAGCGACACTTGGACAGAAATTTTTTTTTGACTCCAAACAAGAACAGAAACGACACCAAAAGGAACACAATTAACGACGCAAAGGAACAAAGAAATGGGATATACGTGATACCTTCAACTAGCTCTGATGCCAGCTGATACGAACAGCACCAATCTTGTGATGCAACCCGTACAGAAAGGCTAGGATCTAGAAGGCGATACTCACGTTGAAGACAAATGAACGCAGCGGAATCACCTAAACCCGTTGATCATGTGGTCAACGAACCTCGATATTGGTAGAGGATGCCACAATCTAGCGCGGTCCAAGATTGATAAGTCAATTGAATACCAAAGAAAATGATTCTAAGATATTCAAGGATGCTTCAAAGAAGTTTTGAGAGAACTCTCAAGTATTTTATTAATCTTCAAAAACTGCTCATTACAACCGAATTCCTTACTTAAATACTAACTAGTGATAAGAACTAATGGGCCAAGCTACTCCTAATGTGGCCCACATGGCCTAGCCACTTGACCCAATAACTAAATGGCGACCAAGGTCCGAACCACACGCTAGTTGGACCTTTTTATTACACACTACTAATACTAATAATGGACATGGATCCCTTAGCCGAAACATGGTCGGCTACTCTTCACACAGAGCCGAGATTAGGACAAGTCTTGCTTCGTGAAGGCCCTCGATGGCCTTTGGCTCTCCACTAGACTTTCGGGCCGCACGAACCAATGTTTGTAATGTCTCATTCAATCTCTTCACGCGAGCTCGTGTCATAGGCCCCAATGGTACCTTCACTTGCTCCACTTGGATAGCTCTTTCGACCTCCTCATCAATTGGTGTTGGTTATCCGTGTTTGGTCCTGAAAAAAAACGAAAAAAAAAAATTTCTAACCGCTAGGATTCTTGTTTCTTATAGTGTTTTGTTCTTGTGTCTTGTGCAATCTGTCCAAAAGTTTAGACGCTAATTTGATGTGTGCACGAATCTCAGCTCACGCAGTGACCCAGTCCGAGTTCCATTGGGCCCAGTCACACGTGCACGAGCCAAGCTCTTCAAAGAATCCCTCCAAGCCCTTGTTCGAATTGTCCAAGACCAACATGGAGTCCATAGAGATATTGAAGGCTTGGAAGGAGACAATCAAGTTATCTACACCATGATCCAAGCCCATGAAGAGTCAAGTGGGCCTCCAAGCGAGTTGGCCGAATAGGGCCTAGGCCTTAGTGTTAGAGTGCGTGATGTGTGCATGGATCAGGGCCCACGCAATGACCCAGTCCGAGTCCCATTGGGCCCAGTCACACGTGCACGGGCCAAGCTCTTCAAAGATCCCTCCAAGTCCTCGTTCGAGTTGTCCAAGACCAACATGGAGCCCATAGAGATATTGAAGGCTTAGAAAGAGACAATCAAGTAACTTACACCTTGATCCAAGCCCATGAAGAGTCAAATGGGCCTCCTTGTGAGTCGGCCGAGTAGGGCCTTAGTCTTTATTACTTATTCAGTTGGAATAGTTGCTTAGTAGAAGGCATGGGCCGGCCCATCTTGGAGTCAAGATGGCCGACTCCCCTCTTAGGGTTCTTTAGGGTTTTTGTTTAGCCTATAAATAGGCTAGCTTTGTAAGATTAAGGATACAAGTTTCATGAATAAAGTTCTTAGTATCTTCGTTTTCTTCTTAAGAGAGAATTCGAGCCTTTAACTTGCTTTGGCAAGGGTTTTTGAGCAATCTTGCGTTCTGTCCTTGATTGTTCAACTAACCGATTCCCCTAGAGTATTCACCTTCATCGGAGTATCGTTCTACCGCCTTTAATCAAACGTGTTGTCCGTTTGATTCTTGGTTCCGCAAACCAAGCGTAGGACAACCTCGCTAGATCCTTGGGCAAACGTGCTACGTGTCTTGAAACGAGTTGATCGAGGAACGTATCAGTTGGTATCAGAGCTTTGGTTGAGGTACCTTCCGTTATATCCGTTATTTTGTCTTAGTTTTGTTGAATTCCGCTGCCTTGTGTCAAAAATATATATATATATATATATATATTCTGTCCGCACTAATTTCGTTTGTTGTCGTGTCAAATTCTGGTTTCGGTTGTGTGTTTAAATCTGACCATTTGTGTCCATTAGCGTCCCATAGTTGCACTTCCAAAAGCTGTCCGCCCCTAGGTTCCTTGGTTGCAACAAATCTGTCCACGGCTTGTTGTCCTTGCAAGTCGCTAATCAATTTTTCCAATTCTGTCCAAAGTTGTGCATATTGTTGCTAGCTCTAATCTGACCAGATTTTGTGCTCTTGTTGCATCAATTCTGCCCAGCATTGGGTTATAGCCGAACTAAAAAAAAAAAAAAAGGCGGCTAGGGTTTTCCAAGTTGCGGCTAGGGTTTTTCTTTGTTGTCAAATCTGTCCAAGCTTTGTTTGGGTCATCCAAGTTGTTTTAGTTAGTTTTCTAAACTGATTTGTGGATCAAACTTGTTGGAGTTGTGAATCTTGAAGGAAACTACAAGCATCTAGGGTTTCTTGAGTTTCTTGAAATTAATCTTGAAGTTCTTGAAAGTTCTTGATAAAATCTTGGAGTTTTTGGGGGTGTTGGTTGTAGTAAGTTGGGGGCTGACCAGAACCTGGTTTTGAACCCTTTCGGCCAGGTGTAGTTATATTGCTAAGTCAAAAAAAAAAAAAACACAGAATCGAAACGAAAAAAAAAAGGAAGAAGAGCATTCTGGTAGAACAAAGGCCGAACAAGGGGAAGAGGGAAGTACTTGGGTTTTATTGCCAAAACAACAACCATTACATATTGTTTCCAAACAAACCAGAAAATTCGAACAGCAAACAGAAAGAAAGAAACTCAAAAGTTTTGGCCAACCTCTTCTTGAAAATCTTGATCACCTTGAGCCTTGATCACTTGTATCACCCTTTGAGATTCTTGAGGTTCTTGGTCATCTTGAGTCTTGAAGACTTGCACCTCTCTCCGAATAAAAAGTTTCTTGTAAGATCTTGCATCCATACGAGGCTTTCTTGGTTTAGGCGTAAATTTCTTGGGAGTTCCTTGAACAAGTCGCTTGGGAGATTCTTGAGTAACATTACTCGCGTTACCTTGGGAAGCCATTGTCTTGAACAAGGACCAAACTGTCTTGGAGGGGGAGGGGCCGAATTGAAACTGGTTTGGAGTAGAGAGAGAGCCGAACTTCTTGGAGGAAGGTGCGGCTGCCTAGGAGGGTTTTTATAGGAAGGTTAGCCGACTTTGGGAAGGACTTAAGAGGGAAGAAATCTGGAAATTTTAGAGGACCAATTCGGTTGAAGTAGGAAGCCACCAAATCTGGTTTGTGTTGGGTGTGAAGTGTGCGGCTGTGAGAGGAGGTTTTATAGGGAGTAATAGGCGACTTTGGGAAAGGATTAAGTGGGAGGAAATTCTGGAAAATTTCGGCCAAAGGGGAGAAAGGCTGAATCTGATTTTTGGAGAAGCCATTGGAAGTGTTAAAGGTTGATCAAGGGAGGACTTCAAGGCTGACTTGTTTTCCCAAATGCTTTAGGAAACTAAGTAAGAACTTGGATAACTCTAAGATCACTTGGACACCTCCCTACTCTCTCTCCTTGCTTTAGGGAACCACTCCTACTTACACTCTTACGTTTTAGGACCCACTCCTACATCTTAGGACTCCTAGGGTTTTGTTCTTCTTAGCATTTTTTTCCAAGTTTGTCCGTCCCAACAACCTTCAAATTCGACCACTCCATCTCAAATATATCATCCAATTGTGTCCTACACTCTTGCTTACTCTTGTGGGGAAAAGTTGGTGACGATTATTGGACTCGGGCAACATTTCTCAACTACCTAAACCAACAGGTGAAGGTACTTGGTAAATCTAATAGAGTGAATTGAGCACTACACACGAGCGTGAGGGACACACTAAGGGAGTGAAGTGAGGCTATACTTGCACTTTCCTTGCTTGTTACTAACCTTTTGCAGGGGCATCAAGAAAAACATGGAGCAACAACAAGCAACCACCGATCACTCATTGTTGTTCGTCGCAATGAAGAATGAGCTCAGGCGAATCAGTGAGCAACAAATGGAGGAGTTACACACTCGTTTTGACGAGTTGTCCAGGAGTCTCACACGAGGCTCTCGTTCGAGATCCTACAACCGGAGTAACCATGGCACCAAAGAGGCACATAGCGAAGACTACTCCGCTAGTGAGGATGAGGAGCGACCCGAGAAGCCTAGAAGGGACACGCCCAAGAACGAACTAAAGGGGCTTAAGATTCAAGTACCCGCGTTCAAAGGCAAGAGTGACCCTGAGGCGTACTTAGAGTGGGAAGGCCGCATCGAAATGGTCTTCGACTGCTACGACTATAGCGAGGAACAAAAAGTCAAAGTCGCCACCGTTGAGTTCACCGACTACGCCCTAGTTTGGTGGGACCAAGTGAGGACCCATAGGAGGAGAATGGGAGAACCGCGAGTCCGGACTTGGCGAGAGCTCAAGGCATTGATGCGAAAGCGATTCGTTCCAAGCTACTACAACCGAGACCTCCACTCCAAATTGTAAACCCTCACTCAAGGCAACATGAGTGTGGAGGACTACTACAAAGAGATCGAGATGGCCATGATGAGGGCGAACCTTCAAGAAGATAGCGAAGCAACCATGGCTAGATTCCTTCGAGGTCTCAACCCAGACCTTCAGGAAGCCTTAGAGCTTCAACACTATGTGGACATGCATGACCTTCTTGAACTCGCTATCAAGGCCGAGAGGGGAAAGAGACTAAGGCGAGGAGGCCGTACCTTCCAGTCTTCACACTCCCCCTCATGGAAGGGCAACCAACCACGGAGGGTGATCCACGATGCAGGATATTCGGCCACACCAACTTCTTCAAGCCGAATTCAAGGTAATGCTCCTAGCCGAAATTCCAATTCTACCCCTAACAAAGTTATCAATACATCCAGGTCTACGTCGAAGGCACCCCATGAGACTCCTAAGACTAGGAGTAGGGACATCAAATGCTTTAAGTGCCAAGGGTTTGGGCACATTCAATCTCAATGTCCAAACCAACGGGTCATGTTAATCACTCACAATGGCGAGATCGTGTCCGATGATGACGACTGTGAGGAGATACCCGAATTGACCAAAGGCGACTGCCGGGATGAAGACTCGGCTGAGGAAGATTGCTCGCCTACACAAGAAGAAGTAGGGTGTCTGGTGGCACGACGAGTGTTAACCGCCCGAGTAAAAGAGGACGAGCAACTCCAGAGGAAGAACCTGTTTTACACTCGTTGTAAAGTGGGTGACAAGGTGTGTAGCCTCATCATCGACGGTGGGAGTTGCACAAACGTGGCAAGCTTACTCATGGTTGAGAGCTTAGGACTTCCAACCACTAGACATCCACACCCTTATCGCCTCCAATGGCTGAGTGAGGATGGAGAGGTACGTGCCTTCAAACAGGTACGCGTTCCCTTTTCCATTGGAACTTACACTGATGAAGTTGTTTGTGATGTCGTGCCTATGCACGCCACCCATGTCATCTTGGGTCGACCATGGCAATTTGACAAACACGTCACCTTCGATGGAAGGGCCAACAAGTACACACTCTTGCATGATGGCAAATGCAAGGTCCTCACACCACTCACACCTGCACAGGTATATGAGGACCAATTAAAGTTGCAAAGAGAGTGTGAACAAGACCGTCAAAGGAAGAAGCAAAAGGCGGTCGACCCTGGCAAAGGCTCCACTTCTGCAAGTGAGCCATCGACCCAGGGTCAAGTGAGCACACCTAGTGTTACACGTGACAACTCACCCACTACACACACCACTAGGAAGCAAAACATGATTATTAAGGCTAAGGACGTTAGAAAAGTTGTGAATTTTGACCAGCCTGTACTCCTCATGATTTGCAAACATGTGCTCTTAGATGTTGTTGAACTCGATAAGGCATTGCCTGCGAGTATGGTAGCTCTCTTGCAGGAATTTGAGGATGTTTTCCCTGACGAGGTCCCAGATGGCTTACCACCCATTCGAGGGATTGAGCACCAAATCGACCTCATTCCTGGAGCGCCACTGCCCAACAAACCTGCTTACCGCATGGGTCCTGAGGAGACTAAGGAACTTCAACAGCAAGTTGATGGCCTGTTAGGTAAGGGTTGGGTGAAAGAGAGTCTAAGTCCTTGCACTGTGCCTGTGATACTTGTCCCAAAAAAGGATGGTACTTGGCGCATGTGCACTGACTGTCGGGCTGTAAATGCTATCACTGTCAAATATCGTCACCCCATTCCTCGACTTGATGATATGCTTGATGAACTCGATGGTGCTATTATTTTCACCAAAATTGACTTAAGGAGTGGCTATCATCAAATTAGGATGAAAGAGGGCGATGAGTGGAAAACAGCCTTCAAAACCAAACATGGTCTCTATGAGTGGCTAGTCATGCCTTTTGGCTTGACTAATGCCCCTAGCACCTTCATGCGACTAATGAACCATGTTTTGAGACATTTCATTGGCAAATTTGTCATTGTTTACTTTGATGACATCCTGATCTATAGTCGTAGTGAGCATGAGCACTTAGAGCATGTGAGATTAGTTCTTGAGACACTTTGACAGGCGCGTCTGTGACAGCCCCACCTTCCCCTAAGGCGAACCAAAGGGGTTAGCGGACTGCCTGTCCAGCTCTCGCCAGGACTAACGGTTCAGTATAGAGCGAGCTAATACGTTCCGGAACATACAACGCGCGTAAACAAGTCAAAAGGGCAAAAATAAAAAAAATCGAAATCGGAGTCGGCCATAAATAGTAACCGACCCGTCAGAACCCAGCCAAATATCAAGCAAACATTCACATCTTGAAATTTAGCATTTACAAGCCAAAATGGCATACAAAAGTATTCAAAAGTGGATACATGTCTGGTTTGCCAAATCAAAAGAGAAACGGTCCCAAAAGTACATTTAGGGTTTCAATAAATGAGCTATACAAAAGATATGTCCAACTAGCTCATTTCGGCAACCAATTATCAATTGCAGTCCAAAAGTATTTATTTTCCTGTAAGGAAAACAAAAAGAATAGAGTGAGCTAATTGCCCAGTGAGATAATACTACTCAAGCAACCAAGTTCATATAAGCATCAAGCTTTTCATTTCAATACATCAAAAGTAAACAAAGGCACACATTAATGGTGGTGATAAAAGGATACGGGCGGCTCTCAAGAGCCCTTTTCCTCGTTTGCATTCTTGATCGAAGGTCATTGACCCTCCGTCAATGTTTAAGAGTAACCAACTGTAGACTCCACTTTACTTCCATTCCTTCCACCCAACATACCCCTACCGGGCCCGAACTCCAAACACTTGCACTGTGGTATTACTCGAGTATACCGGAATCGAGAGTCTCTCATACTACAAGATTCCATATAACATTTCCCCAAGGATCATTAATTGGCACGACCAAGCCCTCGCCGGCTCGATTCAATCAACTACCAATGGGGTTGAGCTCAATGATAACAATTGTAGTCGTTGGATACTCGTCCAATCGACACCAAGTCAAGTACTTTCATTTCATGTAACATTTCATATAACATTCCAATAACATGATAAACAATAAGTGAGAGTGATAAAGTACGCTCTCACTTCAATCAATTAACATTCAACTCATCAAGTTCAAGTATCAAAGCTATATAGTAACACACAAGTGAGTAGTACACTCACCAAGCTTGCAAATGGTGTTTCATACACTTCCGTCAAAAGAACGTCGTGAACCACCGTCACGCCCTAAAACATGCAAACAAGTACAATGAGACTCGATAACGAGTCATAAACCAATGCCAAACACGACCCCAATAGGGTTCCATAAGCATATACAAGCATTAGGGGAAACCAGAAAATCCGGAAATGGCATTAGCTTTAGCCCTGAAAAAAATAGTTTTTGACCTCATTTTGCGGTAATGGCACCAAAGGCACTACAATTATTGGATGAAGGTCCAAGACCCACCGTTTCGAAGCTAAGAGATAGGGATACAATATTACAGAAGGTCACTCAACCCAGTTTCGAGTGTAATCAGGTCAAAAATGCAATCTACTATACCAGAACCGCAAAAACAGATTCACAGAACGCATTCTAGTGTAAACATCATAAAACAGCCTACATAAGTCCAAATCCAGAAATTCCAAAGCCATCTGAAAGCTAAGAAACAGGGATACATTTCATCAGAAGACCTCAACAACCAATTCGGAAGCATTCCTAACCAAAATAACCAATTACAGAAGCAATTCCCAAATTCGGGTAAAACCAGGACAGCAAGGGTAATTTCGACTTTTCTCAAGCTACGCTACTCCGATTGACCTGAAATTTTGTAGGCACATCTAAAATATCATTCCGTACAACTTTCATGTTTTAACCCAAGGCCAATTCGGCCCATAGCTATGAGCTACAGTACCAGGCAGAATGAAGAACATCAAACCCTAATTTTTTCAATTTTCTTCCAAAACAAAAATTGCTTGCAATTATCCACTTTTTCCACCTCCTATATCCCTTACATACCATTTCCAATCATCATACATAGCCACACAATCATATTCATATTAAAACAGAAAAATCCCCAATAATTACAAAAGTTCACCAATTCAACCAAAAATCACAATATAATCCATAAAGTTGCATCTTATTCCACCGCTAAGCATAAATTAAGCATCATTAGAGGGAGGAGAGGGGTTCTCACAACTCACCTTAGAAACAAGAGAGAGAGAGCAACTAGTCCTCTTAGCTTTCCAAATAACTCCACACAACACCTCACTATCACTCCCTTAAGTGATTTTATGGAGCAAAAACAAGATTGGATGGTTGAGTGAGTTGATTGAAGCAAGATTGAAGCCAAAAACTTGAAGAGTTTTCTTTCTTTTGTTGCTTGAAGAGCTCGGCCAAGAGGAAGAGAAAATGGTGAATTTTTGGTATTTTTTTGATTTATTTGGTCAATGGTAAGAAAATGAATAGTGGTCTTACAAGTCCCTCCAATCAAATGGTGACACTTGTCACTTATTTAATGCAAGTCCATCACTTTGTTTCCTCTCACACCAATCCAAATTGCAACCTCTACTTATCTCTTAACACCCGGTAAATTAATTCCAGTATCCAAAACTTAACCTAGTTGGTCGAATTTTTCCGAACTTTTCGCACTAGTGGGTCCCACGTCCGGTATACGCTCTTAATTTCTCAAAACCTATTCGATACTAGAAAAATCATCTAAAAACTATATCTGCTCCTTAAAAGTATCTAGAATTTTTCCTAATCACGAAAATGCAGAAAACAAGCCATGAAAGATAATAAAACCTAGAAAATGGAAAAAAATACGGGTTCTCACACTCTCTCCCCCTTAAAAGAATTTCGCCCTCGAAATTTCTCACCTCAACTCACGAAAAGGTTAGGGTATTTCTTTCGCATTTCTTCTTCCACTTCCCAGGTAGTCTCCTCTATCCCATGATTTCTCCATAGTATCTTCACTAACGGAATCTGCTTGTTTCTGAGCTCTTTGACTTTCCGGTCAAGCACTTGGACAGGTTTCTCTTCGTAAGCAAGCGATTCGTCTACGTCGATCTCCTCTGGTTGTAAGACATGGGATGGGTCGGGATAGTACTTCTTTAGCATCGAGACGTGGAAGACGTCGTGAATTCTAGAGAGACTTGACGGCAATTCTAGTCTATATGCCACCGCACCTATCCTCTGCAGGATCTTGTAAGGTCCGACGAACCTCGGTTGCAATTTCTTTCCTCTACCCACCGTGACACTCCGTAACGGTGTAACCTTGAGGAAAACACGGTCTCCAACTTCGAACTCCAAGTCTTTTCTTCGGTTGTCGGCGTAACTCTTTTGTCGGCTTTGAGCAGTTTGGAGTCGTTGCCGTATCAACTTGACCTTTTCTCGCGCCTCCTCCATCCATGGAATAGTGGTTGGATCCAGTGCCTTCCTCTCACCAACTTCATCCCAGTAAATTGGTGACCGGCATTTTCGTCCATATAATGCTTCATATGGAGCCATTTGAATCGACGAATGGTAGCTATTGTTGTACGCAAACTCTACTAAGGTCATGTGTTGACCCCAGTTGCCTCCAAAATCCAGAATGCAAGTCCGTAGCATGTCCTCGAGAGTTTGGATTGTTCGCTCCGATTGTCCATTCGTCTGAGGGTGATAGGTCGTGCTCAAGTTGAGTTTCGTCCCTAGTGTCTCTTGGAATTTCTGCCAAAATCGAGATACGAAACGTGGATCTCGATCGGAGACGATGCTCACAGGAACACCGTGTAGCTTTACAATCTCGTCCATGTACAGTTGAGCCAATTTATCCATGGAGTACTTCATGTTTACTGGCAAGAAATGGGCCGATTTGGTTAATCGATCGACGATCACCCAAACGGCATCGTGCCCTCTTTGCGTCCGCGGCAAACCTGAGACGAAGTCCATGGTGATGTTTTCCCACTTCCACTCGGGTATCTCAAGGGGTTGTAACAAGCCCGATGGTTTTTGATGCTCTGCTTTAACCTGTTGGCAAACGAGACATTTTTGCACGTACAGAGCGATTTCCTTCTTCATATTATCCCACCAATAGGTTCCTTTCAGGTCCTGATACATCTTGCTACTACCCGGATGGATTGTATACTTGGACCGATGGGCTTCCTCTAGAATCTCCGTTTTCAACGATTCATCCTTCGGCACCACTATTCGGTTCTGGTATTTTAAAATACCTTCAGGACTGAAATTGAAGTCAGTCGTTTCTTCTTTTCCCACTTTCTCTCCCCATTTCTGCACCATCAAATCCTCCTTTTGAGCTTCGTTAATCCTCTCCAAGAGAGTGGAGGTTACCCTAATGTTACCAAAAATCACTTTATGATTCCCAAGGTAGGGTTCCCACTCGCAAACCGACTCTAGTAACTTCCACTCTTTAATCATTAACCCGGCTACTTGTGCCTTGCGACTCAAAGCATCGGCCACTACGTTCGCCTTGCCTGGATGGTAGTTGATGGTACAGTCGTAATCCTCCAGAAATTCCATCCACCGTCGCTGCCTCATGTTTAATTCCTTCTGTGAGAAGAGGTACCTCAGGCTTTTGTGATCGGAGTAAACCTCGAAGGTTACCCCATATAGGTAGTGCCTCCACTTTTTAAGAGCGAAAACAACGGCAGCTAGCTCCAGATCATGTGTCGGGTAATTCTGCTCGTGAAGTTTTAACTTCCTAGAGGCAAAAGAGATCACATTATGGTTCTGCATTAATACACAACCCAGGCCTTCTCGTGACGCGTCTGTATACACAGCAAATCCGTCCACCCCGTTTGGTAAGACTAGCACCGGAGCCATGGTCAATTTTTTCTTTAATTCTTGAAAACTTGTCTCACTTCGGGCATTCCAAATGAATCGACCATGTTTCTTTGTCAAGTCAGTTAGGGGACCGGCAAGTTTGGAAAAGTCCTTGATGAAACACCGGTAATATCCCGCCAGTCCTAGAAAGCTGCGGATCTCTGTGGGATTTTATGGCCTCTTCCAATTAGTCACAGCCTCTACTTTCGTCGGGTCAACTGAAATACCCTCTTGAGAAATTACGTGTCCCAGAAAAGCAATTTTCTCCAGCCAAAATTCGCACTTGCTGAACTTGGCGTACAGTTGATGGTCTCTTACGGTTTGTAAAACAACCCTCAAGTGCTGCTCATGCTCTTTACGCGTCTTGGAATAGACTAGAATGTCATCAATGAAGACCACGACAAAGCGATCCAGATAGGGCTTAAACACCCTATGCATTAAATCCATGAAGGCGGCAGGAGCATTCCTTAATCCAAAGGGCATAACTGCAAACTCGTAATGCCCGTATCTTGAGTTGAAAGCAGTTTTCGGTATATCTTCCTTCCTGATTAATAACTGGTAATATCCTTGGCGTAGATCTAGTTTTGAGAAAACCACCGCTCCTTGCAACTGGTCAAACAACTCATCTATGTGGGGCAGTGGATACTTATTTTTCACCGTGATATTATTCAGGCCCCGATAATCGATACACATCCTCAACCCACCATCCTTTTTCTTCACAAAAAGTACAGGAGCTCCCCAAGGAGACCCACTCTCTTGAATGAATCCCCGCTCCAGAAGGTCTTGCAATTGCAACTTTAACTCCTTAAGCTCTGCAGGAGCCATTCGGTATGGTGTTTTTGAGATAGGTGAGGATCCCGATAACAGGTCTATTTTGAATTCAATCTCTCTTTCCGGAGGCAGAGCTACTACTAGCTCATCAGGAAACACGTCCGGAAATTCCTTCACTATGGCACGTCTTCCACCTTTACTTTATCCGAAGGGGTATTGATCAGAAAGGCCAAAAATCCTTGCGCCCCTCTACTTAGCAGTTTCCTAGCCCGAATGCCCGAAATCAACGCAGATGAGGCTAACCTACCCCTTATGTCCAACCGTAAAGTTGCCTCACCAGGGATGCGGAATTCTACCACTTTGGTTTTACAATCCAATTGGGCATTATACTTGGCTAGCCAATCCATACCTAATATCACATCATACCCTTTAATGACCAAACTTATCAAGTCCCCTAACAATCTCTTCTCTCCTACCCACACTTCACAATTCCTATAAACCGTACTAGTAACCAAACGTTGATTCCCCGTAGGTGTACTAACTTCTAGGTCGTATGGTAAACTAGCAGGTTTTATATCGATGCCACACATGAAATCAGGGTTAACGAAGGAATGAGTGGCACCAGGATCAATTAAAACTTTGGCAAAACGGTGGAAAATAGGGATCGTACCTTCTACGACCTCTGAGGAATCTGGGACTTGTTGAGGTTCTAATGAATATACTCGAGCTGGCACCTTAGGTTTCGTCCCATTCCCCTTATCCGGCCCCGTATTGGTCCTTGGCGCGATTTGAGCTCCCTTTTAATCTTGCTTTAAGAGTGGACAGGTAGCAAGCTTGTGGTCTGCGCTTCCGCAACGCAGACATCTACCTCCCTTCTTCCAGCAATTATCTTCAGAGTGATTCGGCTTTCCGCAGTACCCACAAGGCCAACGGGATGCCGAACCTGAACCTTTCTGGAAGTTTCCGCCTTGGCTTCTTCGGGCTGAACCACCCCTGGACTGAGCCCCTCTGCCTGTACCCGACTGTCGTCCACCTCCAGCTCGTCGTCCGAACTTGGAGGGGGTACCTTTATCCCCTTGTCCAGAGCTGCTTCCAGGAAAACCCCGCTTCTTCGCCTGGAAGTTCCGTACTTGTACCCTGGCGCTCTGTACCCGTTGGGCCTTCTCAACGGCCTCGCTAAAAGCATTGATTTGAGCCACTGCGAGGTCCTTCTGAATCTCCACGTTTAGGCCCTGGATAAAACGCCTAATTTGCCGTTGCTCTGTCACAATCAACTCAGGCGCAAATTTGGACAGGCGGGTGAACTGGCTCTCGTATTCCGCCACCGATTGAGCTCCTTGGCGGAGTCGGATGAACTCATCTTCCTTCCTCTCCTGAACCAGAGGAGGGAAGAATTTCACGTTAAACTCTCTCATAAAATTTACCCAAGTCCAGGGCGTTTCTTCCCGTTCCCACTTCTGCCGAACGACATTCCACCGGGAACGGGCCGCCCCTTCCAGCTGGAAAACGGCAAAAGTCACCTGCCGTCCATCGGTATAGTGCAGAGCAGCGAAAATATCAACCATCTTTTCGAGCCACCTTTCGACGACATCCGGATCGGGTCCCCCAATGAACTTGGGTGGAGCAAACTTTTGAAATCGTTCGAGAGCTCTGTCTTCGCTCTCGACATGATTGCCAGGGTTTCCAGGATTAGGGTTTGGATTCTGGCCTTGTTGCTGCACCACTTGTGCCAGCAGGTTGGTCATTTGCTGCATAGCGGCAGCTATCTGTACATTGGGGTCAATTCTCGGTTCAGGATTGGGTCCAGAGGAGGTTTCCCCAGCACCCCGGTCTGGCGTAGGTTGCCTATTCCCGCGCCCACGCCCCCGTCCACTACGTGTACCTTCCATGAATTCTACTTGGTCTAGGCGAATGTACTAAACCAGTATAATATCAATGCAAGTAAGTAAAACCCCAAAAACTTGTACAATAATATATATATACATTCCAAACCAGGCAAACATTCCAAATAAGGCAAACAACACACATATCAACAACCAGTCAAATCAAGTACTGTCAAGTCAAGTACAAACAGGGACAATCCACGAGGGAATGACCTCATCAAAAGAAATAGACACGTAGCTAATCCAAACGTACAAAACGATTAGCTAAGGCTCTTTTCCCTATCCGCCCTATATACAGAAACAAAACTAACTCAAAGACCCTAGGAATCGTAACCTAGTCCGACGACGAGCTAGAAGACCCACCCGACGGGGTAGATCCAACCTCAGCCTCGGGCCCCGCACATGAGTCCTCGTCGCTCACGCCCTCGACCACGTCAATACAGAGGTTCAGGATCGAGGCAGCTCGAACCTTCACCTTTCGGGCTCTCTTAGACTCGCGCTCACGGACTTCCCTAAGCTGAGTGCAGAGATCATCCACCCTATCCTCTACCTCTAGCACGTCGTACTTCAAGCCCTTAATGTGCTCGGCCTGCTTCTCATTGGCCGCCCTAAGCTGGTTCACCTCAGCCTCAAGCCTACCATTATCTGCGGCTAACTCCTTACGCTCCTCGGCCACAGCGAACACCAGAGCGTTAGGGTAAGCATACTTATGTCGACACTCACACCGTCTGAGGCGGTTAGACGGACTCCAGCGCACGACGGCCCCTCTTGGCCGTATCTGGTATGGTATCACGGGGAGCGCTCCACGAGGTCTCTCGCCCGGAGGACTATCACTAGGCTCACCCTGTCCGGCCATCCTACACCAAAAGAGCAATTAACCATAAATAAGCTTAAAGGCCATAAACAAAGAACCCTCAAATCGAGCATTTCTATTACACCCAGGCTAATTCAAACCTAGGCTCTGATACCACCTGTGACAGCCCCACCTTCGCCTAAGGCGAACCAAAGGGGTTAGCGGACTGCCTGCCCAGCTCTCGCCAGGACTAACGGTTCAGTATAGAGCGAGCTAATACGTTCCGGAACATACAACGCGCGTAAACAAGTCAAAAGGGCAAAAATAAAAAAAATCGAAATCGGAGTCGGCCATGAATAGTAACCGACCCGTCAGAACCCAACCAAATATCAAGCAAACATTCACATCTTGAAATTTAGCATTTACAAGCCAAAATGGCATACAAAAGTATTCAAAAGTGGATACATGTCTGGTTTGCCAAATCAAAAGAGAAACGGTCCCAAAAGTACATTTAGGGTTTCAATAAATGAGCTATACAAAAGATATGTCCAACTAGCTCATTTCGGCAACCAATTATCAATTGCAGTCCAAAAGTATTTATTTTCCTGTAAGGAAAACAAAAAGAATAGAGTGAGCTAATTGCCCAGTGAGATAATACTACTCAAGCAACCAAGTTCATATAAGCATCAAGCTTTTCATTTCAATACATCAAAAGTAAACAAAGGCACACATTAATGGTGGTGATAAAAGGATACGGGCGGCTCTCAAGAGCCCTTTTCCTCGTTTGCATTCTTGATCGAAGGTCATTGACCCTCTGTCAATGTTTAAGAGTAACCAACCGTAGACTCCACTTTACTTCCATTCCTTCCACCCAACATACCCCTACCGGGCCCGAACTCCAAACACTTGCACTGTGATATTACTCGAGTATACCGGAATCGAGAGTCTCTCATACTACAAGATTCCATATAGCATTTCCCCAAGGATCATTAATTGGCACGACCAAGCCCTCGCCGGCTCGATTCAATCAACTACCAATGGGGTTGAACTCAATGATAACAATTGTAGTCGTTGGATACTCGTCCAATCGACACCAAGTCAAGTACTTTCATTTCATGTAACATTTCATATAACAATCCAGTAACATGATAAACAATAAGTGAGAGTGATAAAGTACGCTCTCACTTCAATCAATTAACATTCTTAGGAACCCTAGGACAGTCTTAGGAAATCTGTTATATCTTGGTGTAGAAAAGCCGGAATTGAGTTCCGTTTGTTGCGTTTGAAACTAGATTCAGATTGCTATCAACCGTGTAAATTTCATAATTTTTCTCAATTCCTATGAATATCTATGATTTTTCAAAGTTGACTGAATTTGCATACCGGTTCTGTCTTTTGACTGGATGAAGCAGCAAATTTAGGTTGAAATTTGACTGACTTGTGGTCTGAATTGTACAAAGGTGTCTTCTAAAAATTATTAGTATTTGAAGTCTAGTTTTTAACAAGCCAAGTTGTATGAATTTTTGATAATTATCACTCAAGCTATGAGTTTTTAAAAGGAATGGTGCATACTAGGGTTTTTCGTGTATTTTTGCGTATTTTGATAGTGTGATTAATTGGTGAGGTGTGTGTACTAAATTTGATGGTTAAGAACGAGTTTTAAATAAGAGGAAGTGTGTGATTAGAAGTGCTATTAATAAGTTAGTTAATTATAAGTTAAAACACAAGTACGCGAGAGTTAAGGCAAATCGGCTTGAACCGACGTGCACCGTTTGCTACCGGTTGAGTACACCACTTGACCGATACTTTCTTACCCTAATCCTCTTGTTTTTATTTCACCTAATCCTCCCTAAATTACCCCTTAATCCAGCCATCTTTGTTGACTAAGGAAAAGGAAAGAAAAGAAAAAAAAGAGAGAAAACTTGGCCTTGCCAAGTGTCAAAAATCCAAGGGTTGTTTGACTAAAACACCTTTCTTTCTCCTTATCTTTCCCTTGGACCAAATTTGCTTCATTTCTTGCTTATGGTGGCCGAAAATTTTGAGAGAAAAACAAGAGAGAAAACCTTCAACTCCAACCTTGAATCTTGCCTTGTTTGAGTTGAAACCACAAAACTAAACTGATTAAACTAGCACCAAGGAGCTAAGGAAGATTGTTGTGGAGTTGTTTGGAGAGAAAGAGCTTGGTTCTTCACTTTCTTCAAGTATTTTGAAAGGTATAAAGTCTAAAACTTCCTTTTTCTTTCTTGTTTTAGCAAAATATGGGATAGATGCTATGACGGCCCTACCTTCCCCTAAGGCGAACCAAAGGGTTCGGCGGACCGCCTGCCCAACTCTCGCCAGGACTCACTCACTCATAGCTCAAGAAAATAACGTACATTCATAGAAAATAAATAACACATCAACTTCAACTTAATATATACATTGATGCTCAAATCCAGATACAAAGCTTCTACACACAAAATACTTCAAAGTGATTACAATTCGAGTACAATCAACCCTAGTCAGGTACTAGCATGAGTACAAATTCAAACTTCAAAACAACTAGACTACGCTAGTCTGTACACGTCTCACGCCTCGCTTGTACCCCCTGTAAGGAAAATAAATGACGTGGAATGAGCTAAAAGCCCAGTGAGGTTCCAAATAGCAAATCGACCATTGTTTACAAGTACAAGTGTCAATATAGCAAAGTAATGAGCATGAAAAATTCATAAAAGTGGGCAATAACACTTCAAGTAGCAAATCTCAAAATGAGCGAGTGTAAAGTTTTTTCTTTTAAAACGACACAATAACACGATAAGTACTAAGCATTCCAAGGTATAAGGATACGGATGGCTCTCAGGAGCCAACTTCCCATTGTATCACCAGAGCTTGATTAAGTAATAGTTGACACTCCGTCAACTTTCAAGTAAGTAACCAATCCAGTAGAGCACCACTTAAACTACTCTCCGTCCACCATCCAAGCCCCCTACTGGGCCCAAAATCCTCAATAAACACTGGTGGTAATACTCGAGTATATCGATTAGTCGAGGAGATATAACTCCACTCGACAAAACAAAAGACCTAGGGTTCGTTACCCAATCGACCAACCCCTTGCCGGCTCGACTCGAGTAACTCGCCACAGGGTTTCTGGAATTCCAGGAAGTGCGCACCATATACACAAATATATTGATACGAGTCAAGCTATGCCATCGGATAAGGTTCAAGTCCCACTAGGACTGGTTACACGAGCTCGAGCAGTTCATTCAGCTTCACCGCAGCAAAGACGTTATAAGGCACAGACACGCTTTATAAGGATACGTCTTCTGCCATTTAATCGATTCACCATAGCAAAGTCATTATAAGGTGTGGGCACGCTTTATAAGCTCAAGTCGTCTGCCCATCTAGTCACATTTGCTATTTTAGTTAAATCGTTTGTAATAAGGGCTTAATGGTCCATAGCCTTGCTTTATTTACCTAAGGGATGACCTCATAAAGTTATTTACCTAAGGGATGACCTCATAAGGTTATTTACCTAAGGGATGACCTCATAAGGTCCGGTCAAGCCCACAATCCTTAGTCTTATGGAAATAGTCAAGCCTACAATTCTTAGTCTTAGTCAAGCCCACAATTCTAGACTAGTTTCACATTATTTAGTTTTTCATCTCTATGTAAGGCTATAAATAGCTCACACTTCTAATGGTTTTAGGCATTCAATCAATAAATCAGATTTTGAGAGTTTTCTTGGTTTCTCCAAGGCTTCTTGAATACCTTAGAATTTCTCTAGGTGTTCGTGACTTATCAATCTAGAATCGCACTAGGTTGTGGCGTCTTCTACCATTATACCAAGGTTCGTTAACCACGTGATTAACGGGTTGAGGTCATCCGCTCCAAACTTGGTGTCCTCTTGTCGATCCTGAAGCTAATCTTTTACGGGTTTCGTCACAAGGTTGGCGACGTTCGTATCAGTTGGTAATCAGAGCTAGTTAAGAGGTATCACGTTATATCCCTTTATTTATTTCCTTTCGAGTCAAGTTGTCCAAAATTCTGTTTTCGTGTTCTAAGTTTGCTATCCGCAATTTCCAGATTTGTTGCATCGTGTTCTTGCGTTATTTTTTCCAGATTTGTTACGTCATAAACTTGCGTCTAGTTGTTGTTAATTGCTGTGGTTAGCCTTGTTTGGTCCAACCTTTTTTTTGTGTCTTATTCTTGATTCTTTGTTTGTGTTTGTGTCTTGTTTCTATCCTATTATATCCATTTAATTCCAGTCTTTTGTTCTATTTGATCATCCGAGGTTACTGTTCATCCGAAAAAAAAAATCAGTTTGTAGCAAGGGTTTTAGAGTCCTATCTAGTTGTTACCTTGTGTTCTTGTTGTTTACATACAAAAAAAAAAAATATAGCTGGCTGACCTTACAAAATTCTTGAAAATCTGTCTTGATCAAAACTTGGGTTTTTTGAAGTTC
Organism: Coffea arabica; assembly: GCF_036785885.1. Classification (NCBI taxonomy): domain Eukaryota; kingdom Viridiplantae; phylum Streptophyta; class Magnoliopsida; order Gentianales; family Rubiaceae; genus Coffea; species Coffea arabica. The sequence continues at coordinate 39,787,265 of NC_092321.1, forward strand.
TTGATTGTTTAAAACCACAATCTTGAAGTTCTTGGAACTTTAGTTGGGATTCTTGAAAGCCTCCAGAATTAACCATTGATAAGAAGAAGAACATTCAGCCATGAAATTTGACTCTTGAAAATCAGCCTTCCTAAGCCACGAAATTTGACTCTTGAAAGCTTCCAAATTTGACCATTGATTGTGATAAATGCCTTCCTAAAAGCTGACCATCAAAAAAAAGGAGCACCAAAACAACCACCAACCCTATTCCAATTCCAAGTTGGATTTGATTAGTTTAGTCCAACTTGAATAAGGCTGTCCAGATTTACTTCAATTTCATTTTTACAGCCTGTTAAATCCTTTTTGGGATAGGAAAAGGGGATTAGTTCCAGAATAATCCAAAAATTTCCACTATCCATTATTTCCTAAATTGCTGCAACAAGAGCAAGTGTTGGTGCACTCTTTAGGCAGTTGTTATTGAGTCAAATCTTTATAGCTTTCTTGAATCAGTTGTTCTGCTTATTTTTCCAGTAATTTCCAGCCAGAGTAGTGTCCAAATTTCCAGCTCTTGTATAGAGTCATTTGCCAAGTTTTTGTGTTGCATAACTAGTAGTCCTTTTGTCGTGCATCTACGCATTTTTTCCAACAAATTCCAGCAGAATATTTTTCCCAGTTCTTTTGAGTCATTTTTGTCTTATACCTCCTCAAATTTCCAGCTTATAACGAGCCACATTTGAGTAGATTCTTGTGCGAAGCTAGTTGAACTTTTCAGGGAACTTTTCTACTTTCTTCAAGGGAAGCAAGCAGAACCTTGAGAACATTAGAGTGTTTTAAACACTTGAGTGATACACGAGTGACGAGTGTAAACATGTGAGCTTGTGTGGTGAGGAAAAATATCTTTTGTTTCACTAAATTTTTGCAGGTTTCCTCATACATTATGGCGAATACGAGGCATTTAAAAGCTAGCTTACAACATCTTCTTCCTGATCCTAAGGGAGTCGAAGAAGTGGCATTACGTGGTGTAAATGAGCAGTTGGACATCGTCAAATCTCAGTTGCATTGTTGGTTTTATACTCGTTGTGGTGTCAAAGATAAAACATGCAGCTTGGCCATTGATAGGAGTTGTGAAGTCAATCTTGCAAGCGCTATCATGGTTCACAAATTAAATCTTCCAACCATTGATCATCTTCAACCGTATAAGTTGTCGAGTGCTCATGGTGATGTTTGGGTTACTAAACACACACTTGTACCTATTCAAATTGGCAAATATGTGGATGAGGTGTTGTGTGATGTAGTCCCAATTCAAGTGACACATGTGTTGCTAGGTAAAGCGTGGATGTTGAGGCGAGAAGTTAAATATGATAGACATACTAATAAGTATTCCTTCTTATTTAATGGTCGTCGTTCTGCACTTGTACCACTTATTTATGACCAACTTTGTATTGATCTAGCATACATGAGAAGTGAACATGAGCGTTATAGTATGAAGAAAGAGCTAGATGAGGGAATTGTGACTGATGAGGTAAAATTCGAGGGAGTTGAAAAGGAGAAAGAGGCTGAGAATAATGAGAGGAAAAAGACAGCTATTGAGCATGAGAAAGAGATTGAAAAATCCAAAGTGTTGACTGAGGAAGCGAAAGAAAGAAGGGATAATGCACTGATTTTAAGTTTCAACAAAAATGAGAGTGAGGGGACTTATTGCCATTCTAACAACCTTAACATTGCTCTGTCTAGTGTTCCTTGTTTTGTACAGATTAAGCAAAGTGCAATCGTTTTGATCTTACAATGTTCCATCCCAAAGACACTTGTGCAATTTGCGAGTTTCCATGGGGTTTGTCTTCTAGGAGTTAGATCAATTTGGTTCCCATTCATGGAATCAGATAATTTCAATGCTGTTCACGTCTTTGGAGGATCAAACTATGTGTACCCTCAAGATGTTAGAACAGACCATGTTCCACGAGTTTACACAAGGAGCGAGGTCTTCAATGGTCACTACAATACCTATGCTCATCTTGCACCTAGTCCACTTGAAGCTCCAACTTCACCAAGTCAGCTTCCATACTTTGCAAGCTTATTCAAGTTTGAGGAGTATGATTTCATAGGATCTACATCGCATCACTTTGAGGATCCTTACCTCATGATCACAAGCGATCAAGTTGGGCATACATTGAAACTGGTTCATGAGATTCAAGGTTCAACAATGTTTACTTTCCAGCTTAGCAAGTGGTTTATGCATTGGATGAAAATTGTGGTAATCATAACAAAATTGACTCGACGGCATGTAACTCTTCTTATCATCATTCATGCTTCAATTTGTGGGCAAATTGCTTTCAAGAGAAGGGGAATGATACGAGTCAAGCTATGCCATCGGATAAGGTTCAAGTCCCACTAGGACTGGTTACACGAGCTCGAGCAGTTCATTCAGCTTCACCGCAGCAAAGACGTTATAAGGCACAGACACGCTTTATAAGGATACGTCTTCTGCCATTTAATCGATTCACCATAGCAAAGTCATTATAAGGTGTGGGCACGCTTTATAAGCTCAAGTCGTCTGCCCATCTAGTCACATTTGCTATTTTAGTTAAATCGTTTGTAATAAGGGCTTAATGGTCCATAGCCTTGCTTTATTTACCTAAGGGATGACCTCATAAAGTTATTTACCTAAGGGATGACCTCATAAGGTCCGGTCAAGCCCACAATCCTTAGTCTTATGGAAATAGTCAAGCCTACAATTCTTAGTCTTAGTCAAGCCCACAATTCTAGACTAGTTTCACATTATTTAGTTTTTCATCTCTATGTAAGGCTATAAATAGCTCACACTTCTAATGGTTTTAGGCATTCAATCAATAAATCAGATTTTGAGAGTTTTCTTGGTTTCTCCAAGGCTTCTTGAATACCTTAGAATTTCTCTAGGTGTTCGTGACTTATCAATCTAGAATCGCACTAGGTTGTGGCGTCTTCTACCATTATACCAAGGTTCGTTAACCACGTGATTAACGGGTTGAGGTCATCCGCTCCAAACTTGGTGTCCTCTTGTCGATCCTGAAGCTAATCTTTTACGGGTTTCGTCACAAGGTTGGCGACGTTCGTATCATATATCAAATTCATGGCAACAATAAACAATATATCTCATATTAGGGCAAGTGCGATAAAGTACACTCTTGCCCGATCAAACAAATGACATATCATTAAATCACATTGGTCAAGTACTGAAGACAAGTGTCCAATTCAATCAGGTATTTGGAAGCACTCACCAAAGGTCTAGTGCCTCTCAAAAGTCACGTTCAGGTCCAACTCCTTGGTTGGAGTCCAAATCTGCGATAAAATATCATTTGTGAATGTAAAACTCTCTAGACTTCGAAACATAGGAGTTTCGCTTCAAGAAAATCAAGTAAATGCAATTCGCTTAAGTAGTATTCACGCTACTTATCAAATTCCGAAAAATTCGTGCTCGCTCTTAAACCTTTGAAACTTTGAAACAATTACACTTGAAATACCATTTGAGTCGAAGAAATGGAGAAAACGTATTTCTATGAGTCGTAAATTTCATTTTCGTAAGGGTACAAGGTCGGCCAAGTTCTAACTTATATATCTCGATAAAAGAAGACGCAAATATCCTAGATGGTTCAAGTGGTATTTGCTCTCAAGCCTTACTCGTGTCGCAAGTATATCTACCAAGCCCTCGAGTGTAAATTTGGGCAGCACACCCTTTGTATTTACCTATTTGTCAGCCATTTGTGGCAGTCAGTCCCAAAATTACACACAAAATAATCTCATTTCAATAGCCGTTCAATAGGCTCAAAGTCATACAAGTACCAAACCAAGTTAGGAACATGTGCGGAAATGAAGTTTGAGTCAAGAAACGAAAGATAGATTTGACGTTGTTTTGCGTAACGGACACAACTAAGGCTACGCTTATCGGATTGGGATGCAATTTACACCGTTTCGAAGCTAAGATAAAGGGCTACAACTTTGATGAAGACCACTCAGTCCAGTTCGTAGTGTAGCTAGGTCAAAATTTCAATGTACAAAACCAGAATCTCACAAACAGGTTAGCTAACCGCACTATGGTTAAACGACAATAACTCAGGTTACCGAAGTCTGATTGAGGCGTTTTCAGGGGCGTTGGAAAGCTAAGACATAGCACTACAACTTCTATGTTTTGGCCAAATACTAATTCAGTACGCATCAGGGTGAACAGATGCGATAAAATTGGTGAAATGTCAAAACTGTCCCTCAAGTTCTACTTATGGCAGTTAGGGGTATTTTTGTCTTTTCACATGCTACAATGCTCGGATTGAGCTAAAATTTACAAGCAGTTATAAAACATGATTCTCTACAACTTTCATGTTTCGTACTAAGCCTAATTCGGCCTCCATCATGGTCAACCAGAACCGGGCAGAACAGGGTAGCTTGGTTTCCAAATTCTGAAATTTGCACCTTTACTCTATAAATTCATATCTAACAAGTGCTCTATCATCAAACCCACCAATTACTAGCTCAATAGCATCAATTAAGAGGTAGATAACCATAATCAAGGCTGAAAATATAAACCCTAGCTAAACATCCCAACATATCATTTAACCCATGAAATTTTCCCCATAAATCCATCAAAACTACAACTTTAAGCTTCTAGTTTAACATATAAGAAGTAGAGGGAAGTTTCTTACCAAATTCACCTTAATCCCTATGTAAAGAAGCTGCCAAGACCTTCCTTTTCCCAAATCACTCCACCAAAACCCTTAAGCTTCCTTAGAGATCAACTTTTGTGGTGGAATTTGTAAGATTATCGGTTGAAACTCAAGATTGAGGCTTGAAATTAAGGTGCAAGGTGAAGTTTTTCTCTCTTCTCTCCTCTCTATGTGTCGGCCAAGCAAGAGTGAAAAATGAAGGAATTTTGGTCAAATTTTTGTTTTATGAAGGTTAAAACAAGTTGGTCAAAGTCTAACTTCCATAGATGCCTTGACACTTGTTTTCTTTCTAGCATTTTCTCTCATTTCTCTTGGTCAAATATTGTGGCTGATGTATGAGATATTTTGAGGGTTAATTACCTGAAATAAAATGAGAAGATTAAGGTAATAAAGTATGGGTCAAGTGGTGTGTTTACCCGGTAACAAACGGTACCCGTCGGTTCGAGCCGATTTTCCTTAAATCGCGTATACTAGGGTTTTAACTTATAATTCACTAACTTATTATTATCACTTCTAATCACACACTTAATATCATCCAAAACTCACTCTTAATCACCAAATTTGATTCACACTCCGTACCGGATAGTCACACTACGGATAGGCGTAAAAACCCTAATTCGCACTATCTTGAAAACAAAAGGAAAAACCCTTAATTCTATGTTCATTTACACTTATTGTGGGGTGATTGAGTAGTAGGGCCATTATAAAGTAATATTTTTCAAATAAAAGGGGATTTTTAAGAAAAATATAAGGAATTTTGCAAGTCCTCACACTCTCTCCCCCTTAAGAGAATTTCGACCTCGAAATTCATACCTTTAGCCGTAAACAACTTAGGGTATTTCCCTTGCATATCCGTTTCTAGCTCCCAGGTCTCACCATAGCCACAATTTAGCTAAACAATGGAAAACACGATTCGTACCTTCTACTACCTCCGATGGTTCAGGTACCGCCTGTTGGTCCAAGGCGTACACTCTAGCTGGCACCCTTGGTTTAGTCCCCCGACATTTGCTTGTTCAAGGTTTAGGTGTGACCTACAGGGGCAAGTTGCAAGTTGGTGCTCGGCACTACCACACCATAAACATTTTCGTGCCTTTCGTCAACAATCAACCTCAATATGATTGGTCTTCCCACAGTACCCACAAGATACTCGAGGGGCTGAGGTCTGACCTCCTTGCGAGGCACCTCCGCTTGCAGTAATTTCCTTAGGTGTCCCCGAAATTTGCCTACCACCATCCCCTCGACTCATCTTAGAGGGTGGCATATCTAGATCACCTTGTCCCTGACCGTGACTTCCACCAGGCGCACCTCTCATTTTTGCATGAAAAGCCCTCACTTGTGCCCTAGCAATTTCTATTCTCTGGGCTTTCTCCAAAACCTCCGTAAAATTATTAATTTGTGCCACCGCCAAAGCCTCCTGTATTTTCACATTTAGTCCCTGGACAAACCTCCTTACCCTCATTTGCTCCGTAGATATCAATTCGGGAGCAAACTTAGATAGTTTCGTGAACTGAATCTCATACTCAGATACACTCAGAGTTCCTTGACGAAGCTTAATAAAATCATCCTCCCTCTTCTCCTGAACTATCGGCGGCAGATATTTCTCGTTAAACTCCCGTACGAAATTTAACCAGGTCCAGGCAGTTCCTCTCTCCCCCATTTAGCTTGAATCACGTTCCACCAGGCCTTAGCTGGTCCTTCAAACTGAAATACAGCGAAATGCACCTGCCTATCCTCCGTATAGTTTAAGGCAGCGAAAATATTGATCATCGACTCTAACCACCTCTTAGCTGCCTCAGGGTTTGGCCCTCCCAGAAACTTAGGAGGGGAAAACTTTTGGAATCTCTCTAGAGCCCGATCTTGTCCTATTTCAGGATCCCTGGGTTGATTAACAGGAGCTTGACCCTGCTTCTCTACCAGTCGAGCAAGTATATTGGTCATTTGCTGAATTTCCGTTGCTACCTGGTCCCCCCCTTCCGCTCAGGGTCCAAGTTGCGGTTCAACTGTTTCACCTCTTTCCTCTCTCGATTCTCGTACAGGTTCTTGTGCCTATCTAACCCCACGGCCACGGCTAGAACCACGTCCTCGGGTAGTTCCACGTCCTTGACTCCGTCTACCCTCTATACCTCTTTTCCTATATAAGTATAAGCAAAATAAAATAACTAAAGGCCGATAAAAGCATTTTCAAATCATAAAACGAAAAATAATAGAACACATTGAAAATAACATACTTTATATACATGTCAGAGCAAGTCATATATCCTATGGGACATTAACGCTAGGTATTGCTCAAAACTTGACGAAGTACAACCAAGTATGTACGCGTGAATAGTAAGGCTCCCCAAGCTCACTAATATCTTCAATTTATTCCAAGTCCAGACTATTCGCATCCCCCTTGCCTTGGTTTTCGCCATCCAAACTTATCCTCATATTACTCAGGATACCAACTTATCATAAAGGTATCACTCTTTGGTACTTGGGTACAGGAATCCGAAAATGTGATCATTCCCCACTCGAGTTAGCTAGGCTCAAGAGGAAATCAACTACTTTTGAGATTCCTACCCAACATACATATCTAAAGTCCCCAACAATAGACATTTATTTCACACTTCACAAGTCAATCCCCACAGTCCGAGAACCCTCTCCCGGCACAAGCTCGATAGGAGCTCTGATACCATCTGTGACGGCCCCACCTTCCCCTAAGGCGAACCAAAGGGTTCGGCGGACCGCCTACCCAACTCTCGCTAGGACTCACTTACTCATAGCTCAAGAAAACAACGTACATTCATAGAAAATAAATAACACATCCACTTCAACTTAATATATACATTGATGCTCAAATCTAGATACAAAGTTTCTACACACCAAAATACTTCAAAGTGATTACAATTCGAGTACAATCAACCTTAGTCGGGTACTAGCATGAGTACAAATTCAAACTTCAAAACAACTAGACTACGCTAGTCTGTACACGTCTCACGCCTCGCTCGTACCCCCTGTAAGGAAAACAAATGACGTGGAATGAGTTAAAAGCCCAGTGAGGTTCCAAATAGCAAATCGACCATTGTTTACAAGTACAAGTGTCAATATAGCAAAGTAATGAGCATGAAAAATTCATAAAAGTGGGCAATAACACTTCAAGTAGCAAATCTCAAAATGAGCGAGTGTAAAGTTTTTTCTTTTAAAACGACACAATAACACGATAAGTACTAATCATTCCAAGGTATAAGGATACGGATGGCTCTCAGGAGCCAACTTCCCATTGCATCACCAGAGCTTGATTAAGTAATAGTTGACACTCCGTCAACTTTCAAGTAAGTAACCAATCCAGTAGAGCACCACTTAAACTACTCTCCGTCCACCATCCAAACCCCCTACTGGGCCCAAAATCCTCAATAAACACTGGTGGTAATACTCGAGTATATCGATTAGTCGAGGAGATATCACTCCACTCGACAAAACAAAAGACCTAGGGTTCGTTACCCAATCGACCAGCCCCTTGCCGGCTCGACTCGAGTAACTCGGCACAGGGTTTCTGGATTTCCAGGAAGTGCGCACCATATACACAAATATATCAAATTCATGGCAACAATAAACAGTATATCTCATATTAGGGCAAGTGCGATAAAGTACACTCTTGCCCGATCAAATAAATGACATATCATTAAATCACATTGGTCAAGTACTGAAGACAAGTGTCTAGGTCAATCAGGTATTTGGAAGCACTCACCAAAGGTCTAGTACCTCTCAAAAGTCACGTTCAGGTCCAACTTCTTGGTTGGAGTCCAAATCTACGATAAAATATAATTTGTGAATGTAAAACTCTCTAGAGTTCGAAACATAGGAGTTTTGCTTCAAGAAAATCAAGTAAATGCAATTCGCTTAAGTAGTATTCACGATACTTATCAAATTCCGAAAAATTCATGCTCGCTCTTAAACCTTTGAAACTTTGAAACAATTACACTTGAAATACCATTTGAGTCGAAGAAATGGAGAAAACGTATTTCTATGAGTCGTAAATTTCATTTTCCCAAGGGTACAAGGTCGGTCAAGTTCTAACTGATATATCTCGATAAAAGAAGATGCAAATATCCTAGATGGTTCAAGTGGCATTTGCTCTCAAGCCTTACTCGTGTCGCAAGTATATCTACCTAGCCCTCAAGCATAAATTTGGGCAGCACGCCCTTTGTATTTACCTATTTGCCAGCCATTTATGGCTTCAGTCGTTTCCTCAATCAGTCCCAAAATTACACACAAAATAATCTCATTTCAATAGCCGTTCAATAGGTTCAAAGTCATACAAGTACCAAACCAAGCTAGGAACATGTGCGGAAATGAAGTTTGAGTCAAGAAACAAAAGACAGATTTGACGTTGTTTTGCGTAACGTACACAACTGAGGCTACGCTTATTGGAGTGGGATGCAATTTATATTATTTTGAAGCTAAGATAAAGGGCTACAACTTTGATGAAGACCACTCAGTCCAGTTCGTAGTGTAGCTAGGTCAAAATTTCAATGTACAAAACCAGAATCTCACAAACAGGTTAGCGAACTGCACTATGGTTAAATGACAATAACTCAGGCTATCGAAGTCCGATTGAGGCATTTTCAGGGGCGTTGGAAAGCTAAGATATAACACTACAACTTCTATGTTTTGGTGAAATGCTAATTCAGTACGCATCATGGTGAACAGACGCGGTCAATTTGATGAAATGTCAAAACTGTCCCTCAAGTTCTACCTATGGCAGTCAGGGGTATTTTAGTCTTTTCACATGTTACAGTGCTCGGATTGAGCTGAAATTGTATAAACAGCTATAAAACATCATTCTCTACAATTTTCATGTTTTGTGCTAAGCCTAATTCGGCCTCCATCATGGTCAACCAGAACCGGACAGAACAGGGTAACTTGGTTTCCAAATTCTGAAATTTGCACATTTACTCTATAAATTCATATCTAACAAGTGCTCTATCATCAAACCTACCAATTAATAGCTCAATAACATCAATTAAGAGGTAGATAACCATAATCAAGGCTGAAAATATAAACCCTAGCTAAACATCCCAACATATCATTTAACCCATGAAAATTTTCCCATAAATCCATCAAAACTACAACTTTAAGCTTCTAGTTTACACATATAAGAAGTAGAGGGAAGTTTCTTACCAAATTCACCTTAATCCCTATGTAAAGAAGCTGCCAAGACCTTCCTTTTCCCAAATCACTTCACCAAAACCCTTAAGCTTCCTTACGTAGCTACGACTATGGAAGATAAAAGAAAGACTCGAACACAATAAAAGAGATATACGTGATAGCTCTAACCTTGCTCTGATAGCAGATGATGTGAACGCGGAAGCAAACTTGGGATCTTAGAGGACACGTTGCGGATTGACGGAGTCGAACCCAAACTTGGACCACTCAAGAATGGATTCAACGGTAGAGGACGCCACAACCAAGTGTGTGTGCTTGATTGATAAGTCAATAAACAACCTAGGAACCACTCTAGGATGTTCAACTTAGCTTTCACAAGCTAAAGGAATTTTGCCTCAAGACAGACGAAATTCTGGAATTTTATTAATAATATCACGAAAAACTAAGTGTAAACAATGAGTTGAGGCTATTTGTAGCCTTGACTAAGACCTAACAAAGCTTGGAAAAACATGGAGAGAATTCGGCCAGGCCCTTGGGCTTTCCTCTTGGCTGAAAGTTAGCCCAAAAGCGAGACCCCTGAACAGCTCAGCGGAGGTCGAAGACCAAGGGCCTCTTGCTCAACTGCATAAGAAAGAGAGAATGAACATTTAAAGGTGTTGAGTGTGGAAAATTTCATGCACGATTCTGCCATAGTGGAAATACAAGAGAGAAAGCCGACATCTGTTGTACAATCTAAGGATGTGAGGAGAATTTCTTATTATACTAACAATATTAACCTTGCAATGTCCAGTATTTTTTGTTTTGTGCAGGTTAAGCAAAGTGCAATCGCTTTGATCTTACAATGTTCCATACCAAAGTCACTTGTGCAATTCGCGAGCTTCCATGGAGTTTGTCTCGGAGTTAGATCAAATTGGTGCTCATTCATGGAATCGGATGATTGCAAAGTTGTTCACGTCTTTAGAGGATCAAACTATGTGCACCCTCAAGACATTGCAGCTGACCATGTGCCGCGAGTTTACTTAGGGAGCGAGGTCTTCAATGGTCACTACAACACCCATACTCATCTTGCACCTAGTCCATGTGAAGCTCCAACTTCACCAAATCAGTTTGCATACTTTGCAAGCTCATTCAGGCTTGAGGAGTTCACCGCATCACTTTGAGGATCCTTACCTCATGGCTACAAGTGATCAAGTTGAGCATACATTGAAACTAGTTCGTGAGATTCAAGGTTCAACAAGGGCTACTTTCCAGCTTAGCAAGTGGCTTTTTGCATTGGGTGAAACTTGTGGTAATCATAACAAAATTGACTCGACGGCATGTAACTCTTCTAATCATCATTCATGCTTCAATTTGTGGGCAAATTGCTTTCAAGAGGAGGGGAATGATACAAACCAAGATATGCCATCGGACAAGATGTGAGTTCCTCTAGGACCCGTGACACGTGCACGAGCTAAAAGGCTCAAAGAGTCACTTCAAGCCTTAGTTCATGCCGTTCAAGCTCAAGAGAAACCGTGCATTGAAGGAATTGACATGGAGGATCTTTGCAAGACTACCAAGATGTTGCTTGCAATTGAAGATGCAAGTGATCAAGCTTCAATGGCCGATTGGGCCAAGATTATTTAGCTCATGTTAAGCCTAAAGGGCCGGCAATGTGGGCCTTAGTTCCCTTAATGTTTTAGTTAGTTAGTTAGTTGGTAGTTGATTAGGTTAGATTCGGCCAAGAGAAAGAAAGGGTGCTGGCCGAATCCCTTTAGGAAGTTTCCAAGTTTTATTAGGTTTAGACAAGGCTATAAATAGCCCCAAGTTGATGTCTACATTCAGTTTTTGACATTTAATAAAAGAAATTTCAAAAATTTGTCTTCTTTGAAGCAATTTCCCTTTAGCTTGTGAAAGCTAAGTTGAACACCCTAGAGTTGATCCCAAGTTGTTTCTTGACTTATCAATCAAGCACACATACTTGATTGTGGCATCTTCTACTGTTGAATCTGTTCTTGAGTGGTCCAAGTTTGGGTTCGATTCCATCAACTTCACAACGTGACCTCTAAGGTCTAGGGTTTGCTTCCGCGCGTCGTCTCCTTGGTTCCCGTGGATCAAGGATCACATCAGTTGGTAATCAGAACTAGTTAGACTTATCACGTATATCCCTTTTTATTGTTTTTGAGTTTGTTTTTATCCTCCATATTCGTAGCTACGTGTTAGGGTTTTGTCTTGGGTCGTTGGCAATTCTTGTGTCACGTACGAAATTCTATTTTGTGTGTTAGTTGCTGTCCGTAATTGTCTGTCCAGATTTGTTCATCTTGCATTGTGTTTAGTTACTATAATTGGTGATATGAACGGCACCAACCTTGTGATGCAACTCGTACAGAAAGGCTAGGATCTAGAAGGCGATACTCACGTTGAAGACAAATGAACGCAGCGAAATCACCTAAACCCGTTGATCATGTGGTCAACGAACCTCGGTATTGGTAGAAGACGCCACAATCTAGCGCGGTCCTAGATTGATAAGTCAATTGAATACCAAAGAAAATGATTCTAAGATATTCAAGGATGCTTCAAAGAAGCTTTGAGAGAACTCTCAAGTATTTTATTAATCTTCAAACACTGCTCATTACAACCGAATTCCTTACTTAAATACTAACTAGTGATAAGGACTAATGGGCCAAGCTACTCCTAATGTGGCCCACATGGCCTAGCCACTTGACCCAATAACTAAATGGCGACCAAGGTCCGAACCACACGCTAGTTGGACCTCTTTATTACACACTACTAATACTAATAATGGACATGGATCCCTTAGCCGAAACATGGTCGGTTACTCTTCACACAGAGCCGAGATTAGGACAAGTCTTGCTTCGTGGAGGCCCTCGATGGCCTTTGGCTCTCTACTAGACTCTCAGGCCGCACGAACCAATGTTTGTAATGTCTCATTCAATCTCTTCGCGCGAGCTCGTGTCATAGGCCCCAATGGTACCTTCACTTGCTCCACTTGGATAGCTCTCTCGACCTACTCATCATTCCCCTCCTCTTGCGAATGATTTGTCCTCAAATCGATCTCATCATCTGCAAGGTAGGAACTCAGATCAGCAACATTAAAGGTAGCCGAGACATTATACTCACCCGGAAGATCGAACTTGTAGGTATTGTCATTGATGAGCGCCACAGCTTGGAATGGTCCATCTCCACGGGGTAGCAACTTGTTGCGACGCTGGACAGGGAAACGCTCTTTGCGCAAGTGTAACCAGACCCAATCACCCAGTTCAAACACCACGCGACGCCGACCCTTGTTGGCATGCTTGAGGTACTGCTGGGTGCGAGATTCAACGTTGGCCCTCACCTGCTGGTGTAAAACCTAAACAAACTCGGCCTTTTTCTTGCCATCAAGGTTAGCACGCTCAGACAAAGGTAAAGGTATCAAATCCAAGGGAGTCAGGGGGTTAAAACTGTAAACAATTTCAAAAGGGAAAAACTGTGTAGCACTATGAACTGTACGGTTATAAGCAAACTCGACATGTGGTAAGCACTCCTCCCAAGATTTGAGGTTTTTTTTAATGATGGCCCTGAGTAGAGTAGATAATGTGCGGTTAACGACCTCAGTTTGACCGTCGGTCTGGGGGTGATTGGATGTAGAAAATAGCAACTTAGTGCGCAACTTCCCCCACAAGGTTTTCCAGAAGTAAGAGAGAAACTTGACATCTCTATCAGACACAATAGTCCTAGGCATACCATGCAAATGGACAACTTCCCTAAAGAAGAGATCAGCTATGTGAGTGGCATCGTCCGTCTTATGACATAGAATGAAATGAGTCATTTTAGAAAATCTATCAACAATGACAAAAATGCTATCATGACCCCTTTTACTCCTAGGCAGACCAAGCACAAAATCCATGGAGATGTCAACCCATGGTTCCGAAGGAATGGGTAGAAGTGTATACAAACTGAAAGGTTGGAGCTTGGACTTGGCCTGGTGACAGGTAGTGCAGCGTGACACCACTCGCTCCACGTCCTGCCTCATGCGTGGCCAATAGAAATGTTCTTGTAAAACACTCAAAATCTTGGTGAAATCGAAGTGTTCCATCAACCCACCTCCGTGAGCTTCACGGGTTAGTAACTCATGAATAGAACATGACGGAATGCACAATTTATCATTACAATACAGAAATCCATCATGTATGAAGAACTTACCTTGACCCGACTTAAGACAAGACTTATAGAGATCAGAGAAATCAGAGTCGGTACCATAGAGTTCTTTGATGACATCAAATCCAAGGAGCTTCGCATTAAATAGAGCAATCAAGGCATACCTCCTGGATAGGGCATCGGCAACGACATTGGTCTTGCCAGCTTTGTACTTGATCACACAAGGAAATGATCCCACAAAGTTGACCCACCGTACGTGTCTCTTACTCTGTGTTGAGACTTGAGATGCTTTAACGCCTTGTGGTCAGTGTGGATGATGAACTCCTTTGGCCGCAGGTAATGTTGCCATGTCTCCAGCACACGAATCAAAGCATAGAGCTCCTTATCGTAGGTGGAGTAGTTTAAGGCAGCACCATTCAACTTCTCGCTAAAGTATGCGATCGGCCTTCCCTCTTGGATCAACACGGCTCCAATTCCTACACCAAAAGCGTCACACTCAACCTCAAAAGTTTTATCAAAGCTAGGTAAAGACAATAAAGGTGCATGTGTGAGCTTGTGTTTAAGGAGTTGGAACGCCTTCTCCTGAGCTTCCCCCCACTCGAACTTCACATCCTTCTTGATAATGGCGATTAGAGGGGCAGCAATAGTGCTGAAATCCTTCACGAGCCGGCAATAGAAACTCGCAAGGCCGTGAAAACTTCGAACTTCACTCATGGTCTTGGGCACGGGCCACTCATTGATGGCCTGGACTTTGCTCTCGTCCACTCTATTACCCTGTGCACTAACCTTATAACCAAGGAAAACAAGTTCATTAGTGCAAAAAGTACATTTGCGAAGGTTAGCGAATAACCTCTCCCTGCGCAATACATCAAGAACAGCTCGTACATGCGCCACATGTTCCTCAGGACTCCTGCTGTATATCAGAATGTCGTCAAAATAAACAACAACAAATTTACCTAAGAATGGGCGAAACACATGATTCATAAGGCGCATAAATGTACTAGGAGCATTAGTCAAATCAAAAGGCATAACTAACCACTCATACAGACCATACTTAGTCTTGAATGCTATCTTCCACTCATCCCCCTCCTTCATTCGGATTTGATGGTAGCCACTCTTAAGATCAATCTTGGTGAAAATGACTGCACCATACAATTCGTCAAGCATATCATCTAAACGAGGTATAGGGTGATGATATTTAACTATGATGGCGTTGACAGCACGGCAGTCTGCACACATCCTCCAAGTGCCTTCTTTCTTTGGAACGAGGATGACTGGAACTGCACATGGGCTCATGCTCTCTCGAGCCCAACCCTTCTCTAAGAGTTCATCTACTTGCCATTGGATCTCCTTAGTCTCCTCAGGACCCATCTTGTAGGCCGGTCTGTTAGGCAAGGATGCTCCAGGAACGAAATCGATCTGGTGCTCGATCCCTCTGAGTGGTGGATATCGTCTGGGAAAACGTCCTCAAATTCCTGCAACAAATAAGAGATTTCAGTAGGTAAGTCATTCAGTGCCTCATGAGAGAGTAAAATCACCTCTTTGCAATATAAAACATAGACAACTTGCTTGGACAAAAGTAATTTGCGAACTTCCCTGTTCTTGGCAAGCAAGCTAGGCCGTTTCTCTACTCGATCAGATGTTCCAGGTGTAGATGTCCTCTCGACCGGTGCCTTAATGATTGCATTGGAGTCAGTTGACTTCTTAGCCAACTCTCGTTCATGCTCTTGTTGCAATCGCAGTTGGTCTTCATGCACCTCCTGAGGTGTGAGAGGAACAAGTGTCATCTTCTTGTTGTGGTGCAAGAAGGAATACTTGTTGGTAAAGCCATCATGAGTAGTCTCCTTGTCATATTGTCATGGCCGTCCCAACAAGATGTGGAAAGCTTGCATGGGAACGACGTCGCAAAGGACCTCGTCCTCATATTTTCCGATGTGGAAAGGTACTACCACTTGCTTGGTGACTTTGATATCGCCACTCTCATTGAACCATTGCAAGCGGTATGGGCTAGGATGTCTCAACGTGGGCAAAGAGAGATGATCCACCATGAGAGTACTTGCCACATTGGTACAACTACCCGCATCAATGATGAGGCTACATACTCTTCCCTTGACGTGACATCGTGTGTAGAAGATGTTGTCACGTTGGGCCTCATCCACTTTCTTGACTTGGGTCGCAAGAGCCCGACGAGCGACTAGAGCAACGCCTACTTGCTCACTAGTGGCCTCAACCTCGACCTCGGAATCTTCACCTTCATCAATCAATGGAGACATCTCGGCGAACTCGTCCTCGTCGTCAGATACGACATCCCCGCTCGGTAGGACAATCATGGTACGCCTATTGGGACACTGAGAAGCAATTTGCCCAAATCTTGGCATTTGAAACACTTGTCACGGCTTCGTGGCTTGGAGGAGTCGAAGGGAGGCTTGGTGGTTGCCTTTGGTGCCTGCTTGGGTGGCTCGGATTTAGGAGTGGACTTAGACACCCCTGCACTGGGCCGTTCCCGCTCAAATGTCGAATTGTCCCTCTAAAGAGGCGTGGCCAAGAAGCTAGGGTTGCGAGGATTACCCCTCCTCTTAAGCCTCCGCTCAATCTTGGATGCCTTATCAATCAACTCAGGCATATCCACGTAGTTTTGCAGTTCCACCAACTCGGCGATCTTAGGTCTCAAGCCGTTAAGAAATCTCGCCATGGTAGCCTCTCTATCCTCCACCATGTCTGCTTGGAGCATGGTGATCTCCATCTCCTTGTAGTTGTCCTCCACACTGTGGCTTTCTTGAACTAATGTCTGGAGCCTCAGGTATAGATTACGGTAGTAATGGCTGGGTGCGAACCGTTTTCTCATGGTGGTTCGTAGCTCCTCCCATGTACTAATTGGTCATTCTCTATTGCGGCGTTTGCTAGTGCGCTCCTGCTCCCACCAGACTATGGCGTAGTCGGTGAATTCGAGAGTCGCCAGTTTGACTTTCTGTTCATCGGTGTAGTCCTGGCACTCGAATACCATCTCAATACACTGTTCCCATTCGAGATAAGCCTCTGGACTAGACTTGCCCTGGAATGAGGGAATCTTGATCTTTACCCCCTTTAATCCGTCGTCTGTCCTCCGGTAGTCCTGATTTGGCCGACGGATAAAGTTATCTTCCTCGCAATTAGAAGCCAACTCCTCGCGAGGTGGAGCATCTCGAGGGGCAGTGTTGGACCGAGCTTGAGAAAGCTCCACTTGGTCCATCCTTTGGTGTAGGGACTCCATAGATTCCCTAAGCATGCGTTTAAACTCCGCCATCAATGCTAGGTTATTCAATTTGGGGTCAAATTTGGATGTGTCACTCCCGTCCGCCATGATGTAGGTAACCTGCAAAAGTTAGTAGAAAAACAAGTATATATATGTGTGCCTCACTCAATCCCTCGTGTGTTTACACTCATGATACGTTCCTCGATCAACTAGTTTCGAGACACGTAGCACGTTTGCCCAAGGATCTAGCGAGGTTGTTCAACGCTTGGATTGCGGAACGTAGAATCAAACGGACGGCACGATTTGATTAAAGGCGGTAGAACGACACTCCGATGAAGGTGAATACTCCAGGGGAATAAGTCGGTAGAACAATCAGGGACAAGACGCAAGATTGCTCAACACCCTTGCCCAAGCAAGTGAAAGGCTCAAATTCTCTCTCAAGAAGAAGAATCGAAAAATAACAAACTTTATTGATAAAACGTCTCCCCTTCATGCTTACAAAACAAGCCTTTATATAGGCAAACTAACGAAACCCTAATGCTAGTAAAAAGGAAATAAGGGTTCGGCCAGGGACCTTCAGCAAGGGACCTTCACGCCTCCGCCTTTGGTGCTTCATGGGCTTGGGCCCATGTGTAGCCAACTTGCTTGACCCCTTCAAGCCTTCAATGTCTCTATGAAAGCCTTGAGTCAAGGCCGCCATCCGTGCACACATTAACTCAGCTCTCGTGTATGTCACTCAAGGCACTCTAATAATCTCACCAATGCTCTCAAACCCTCTTGATAGCGTACCTTGAAGAAATTAGAACTCCTTCAAGTAAACAATCAACTCACCAATTTTGGGTCACGAGACTGTGGCAATCCTCAATGGACTGGAGAGTGCACAATGGATGGAACTAATAGGGATTGACCCGAGGGACACAATGAAAGGGAAAGAGTCAAACGAAAGGACAAAGGACTAAGACACGGAAAAGACACGACCAAATGAGAAAAATACTCTTTTTTTTAGACGCAAGCTGCCCTTTGCTTGTTAGTAGGTCCGAATGGTCTCCAAAGGCAGAAATGGGTGGCGGCTAGCTTCCTAGAATGTAGGAAGAGGTGGCC
The DNA here is from genome assembly GCF_036785885.1 of Coffea arabica. Taxonomy (NCBI): domain Eukaryota; kingdom Viridiplantae; phylum Streptophyta; class Magnoliopsida; order Gentianales; family Rubiaceae; genus Coffea; species Coffea arabica. The sequence goes on from NC_092321.1 coordinate 39,805,550, forward strand.
GAAAAGGAAAAGGAAAGGGATGGCTAAAATGTAGGAAGGAAATGCCTAGAAAGTAGGGAAAGGTGTGGCCGAATGGAAGGAAAGATGAATAGCTAAAGAAACCCTAAAATTTAGGGGAAAGTGACAGCTAGAAAATAGGCTAAGAAGTAGGAGTGTCTTTGATTGGAGATCACTCAAGGTGTGGTAACCAACGAGATTAGGAAACCAATTGCAATTAGGAAACCCACTCGCAAAGTGATAGCTACTCACGGTTTTGGAAACCGACCTTCAAAGTAGCACTTCCAATCAAGTTACGGCCTTCAACAAGGAATTGGAAACCGACACAAATTAGGGAAGTGAATCAAAGTCACGGCTGACCCTAGGCTATTAAAACACAATTCGCGTGACACTTAACCCACAAGACAACAATTAAGCTCGAAAATTCTGATCACCACAATTTGGCACTTTTCAGTTTTGCTCAAGACAAGAACAACGAGTTATGGACAATCAAGATGGTGCAACTAACCCCTCTCAGGCTCCCCCCAATGGGTTACCCAAGATATACCAAAGAAAAACACAAAGACTCCAAGAAAACCCTTCACCACGGCTTGGGAGTATAAGAAATTTTTCACTAGCCGATTGAAACAAATTCCCAAGACTCAAGAGGTTCAAGAATTTCAAGAAGTAGTGGACCAAAACTTTTGATTTTGTTTTTGCCTTGTAGTTTCGGACACACTATGTAAGCTTCGAATAAGTTGGCAATAAAATTTTGAAAGTTCTTTCTTTTCTTAGCCGAAACAATTTCTTTGCTTGCTATTTTTTTTTTAACACAAAGCAAGAAAGTCGGCTGCTAGGGTTTTTGAACTTGGTTGGCCGGAACTAAATTTTTGTACGGCTGAAAAGACACCAAGTCAGATTACCCTCACTTGCCAAATTATTCCAAACACACTTGGATTGATTCACGAGTTCAAGAATGATAAGAACCAACTCTAGTGTTTCAAGAAATTCAAGATTGGTACTAGAACTTCAAGATTCACCAAGACTTGTAGCACAACTCCCAAATAACGGATTACAACCCCAAACAGCCCAAAGGACGCACAAGTCAGCAATGAACAAATTCGGACACAATAGCAAAGGTACGGCAGCAGCTTCTTTCCTTGTTTTTTTTTTGACTCAAGAAACCCTAAAGGCTCACGGTTTCAACACAAAGTGCGGGAGCCCCAAGCACGCGACACAACAACAAGGAACACGATCAAGAGGTGCGACACACAACCAAACAAAAAGGAAACCAAAGTGGACAGAATTGTGATTCAAGCAACCAAAAGAAGATCAATGACGCACAAGTGAACACAAAACAGAATTTTTTGACTCAAGAACAAGGCAAAACAGTTTCGGGAAAACTTGGATAGATTGAAGAAAACCACGGACAGAAATTTTGACACAAAACAACAAGAAAACAGATTTGAACAAGGCTTGGACAGATTAGCGACACTTGGACAGAAAATTTTTTTTGACTCCAAACAAGAACAGAAACGACACCAAAAGGAACACAATTAACGACGCAAAGGAACAAAGAAAAAGGATATACGTGATACCTTCAACTAGCTCTGATGCCAGCTGATACGAACAGCACCAATCTTGTGATGCAACCCGTACAGAAAGGCTAGGATCTAGAAGGCGATACTCACGTTGAAGACAAATGAACGCAGCGGAATCACCTAAACCCGTTGATCATGTGGTCAACGAACCTCGATATTGGTAGAGGATGCCACAATCTAGCGCGGTCCAAGATTGATAAGTCAATTGAATACCAAAGAAAATGATTCTAAGATATTCAAGGATGCTTCAAAGAAGTTTTGAGAGAACTCTCAAGTATTTTATTAATCTTCAAAAACTGCTCATTACAACCGAATTCCTTACTTAAATACTAACTAGTGATAAGAACTAATGGGCCAAGCTACTCCTAATGTGGCCCACATGGCCTAGCCACTTGACCCAATAACTAAATGGCGACCAAGGTCCGAACCACACGCTAGTTGGACCTTTTTATTACACACTACTAATACTAATAATGGACATGGATCCCTTAGCCGAAACATGGTCGGCTACTCTTCACACAGAGCCGAGATTAGGACAAGTCTTGCTTCGTGAAGGCCCTGATGGCCTTTGGCTCTCCACTAGACTTTCGGGCCGCACGAACCAATGTTTGTAATGTCTCATTCAATCTCTTCACGCGAGCTCGTGTCATAGGCCCCAATGGTACCTTCACTTGCTCCACTTGGATAGCTCTTTCGACCTCCTCATCAATTGGTGTTGGTTATCCGTGTTTGGTCCTGAAAAAAAACGAAAAAAAAAAATTTCTAACCGCTAGGATTCTTGTTTCTTATAGTGTTTTGTTCTTGTGTCTTGTGCAATCTGTCCAAAAGTTTAGACGCTAATTTGATGTGTGCACGAATCTCAGCTCACGCAGTGACCCAGTCCGAGTTCCATTGGGCCCAGTCACACGTGCACGAGCCAAGCTCTTCAAAGAATCCCTCCAAGCCCTTGTTCGAATTGTCCAAGACCAACATGGAGTCCATAGAGATATTGAAGGCTTGGAAGGAGACAATCAAGTTATCTACACCATGATCCAAGCCCATGAAGAGTCAAGTGGGCCTCCAAGCGAGTTGGCCGAATAGGGCCTAGGCCTTAGTGTTAGAGTGCGTGATGTGTGCATGGATCAGGGCCCACGCAATGACCCAGTCCGAGTCCCATTGGGCCCAGTCACACGTGCACGGGCCAAGCTCTTCAAAGATCCCTCCAAGTCCTCGTTCGAGTTGTCCAAGACCAACATGGAGCCCATAGAGATATTGAAGGCTTAGAAAGAGACAATCAAGTAACTTACACCTTGATCCAAGCCCATGAAGAGTCAAATGGGCCTCCTTGTGAGTCGGCCGAGTAGGGCCTTAGTCTTTATTACTTATTCAGTTGGAATAGTTGCTTAGTAGAAGGCATGGGCCGGCCCATCTTGGAGTCAAGATGGCCGACTCCCCTCTTAGGGTTCTTTAGGGTTTTTGTTTAGCCTATAAATAGGCTAGCTTTGTAAGATTAAGGATACAAGTTTCATGAATAAAGTTCTTAGTATCTTCGTTTTCTTCTTAAGAGAGAATTCGAGCCTTTAACTTGCTTTGGCAAGGGTTTTTGAGCAATCTTGCGTTCTGTCCTTGATTGTTCAACTAACCGATTCCCCTAGAGTATTCACCTTCATCGGAGTATCGTTCTACCGCCTTTAATCAAACGTGTTGTCCGTTTGATTCTTGGTTCCGCAAACCAAGCGTAGGACAACCTCGCTAGATCCTTGGGCAAACGTGCTACGTGTCTTGAAACGAGTTGATCGAGGAACGTATCAGTTGGTATCAGAGCTTTGGTTGAGGTACCTTCCGTTATATCCGTTATTTTGTCTTAGTTTTGTTGAATTCCGCTGCCTTGTGTCAAAAAAAAAATATATATATATATATATATTCTGTCCGCACTAATTTCGTTTGTTGTCGTGTCAAATTCTGGTTTCGGTTGTGTGTTTAAATCTGACCATTTGTGTCCATTAGCGTCCCATAGTTGCACTTCCAAAAGCTGTCCGCCCCTAGGTTCCTTGGTTGCAACAAATCTGTCCACGGCTTGTTGTCCTTGCAAGTCGCTAATCAATTTTTCCAATTCTGTCCAAAGTTGTGCATATTGTTGCTAGCTCTAATCTGACCAGATTTTGTGCTCTTGTTGCATCAATTCTGCCCAGCATTGGGTTATAGCCGAACTAAAAAAAAAAAAAAAGGCGGCTAGGGTTTTCCAAGTTGCGGCTAGGGTTTTTCTTTGTTGTCAAATCTGTCCAAGCTTTGTTTGGGTCATCCAAGTTGTTTTAGTTAGTTTTCTAAACTGATTTGTGGATCAAACTTGTTGGAGTTGTGAATCTTGAAGGAAACTACAAGCATCTAGGGTTTCTTGAGTTTCTTGAAATTAATCTTGAAGTTCTTGAAAGTTCTTGATAAAATCTTGGAGTTTTTGGGGGTGTTGGTTGTAGTAAGTTGGGGGCTGACCAGAACCTGGTTTTGAACCCTTTCGGCCAGGTGTAGTTATATTGCTAAGTCAAAAAAAAAAAAAACACAGAATCGAAACGAAAAAAAAAAGGAAGAAGAGCATTCTGGTAGAACAAAGGCCGAACAAGGGGAAGAGGGAAGTACTTGGGTTTTATTGCCAAAACAACAACCATTACATATTGTTTCCAAACAAACCAGAAAATTCGAACAGCAAACAGAAAGAAAGAAACTCAAAAGTTTTGGCCAACCTCTTCTTGAAAATCTTGATCACCTTGAGCCTTGATCACTTGTATCACCCTTTGAGATTCTTGAGGTTCTTGGTCATCTTGAGTCTTGAAGACTTGCACCTCTCTCCGAATAAAAAGTTTCTTGTAAGATCTTGCATCCATACGAGGCTTTCTTGGTTTAGGCGTAAATTTCTTGGGAGTTCCTTGAACAAGTCGCTTGGGAGATTCTTGAGTAACATTACTCGCGTTACCTTGGGAAGCCATTGTCTTGAACAAGGACCAAACTGTCTTGGAGGGGGAGGGGCCGAATTGAAACTGGTTTGGAGTAGAGAGAGAGCCGAACTTCTTGGAGGAAGGTGCGGCTGCCTAGGAGGGTTTTTATAGGAAGGTTAGCCGACTTTGGGAAGGACTTAAGAGGGAAGAAATCTGGAAATTTTAGAGGACCAATTCGGTTGAAGTAGGAAGCCACCAAATCTGGTTTGTGTTGGGTGTGAAGTGTGCGGCTGTGAGAGGAGGTTTTATAGGGAGTAATAGGCGACTTTGGGAAAGGATTAAGTGGGAGGAAATTCTGGAAAATTTCGGCCAAAGGGGAGAAAGGCTGAATCTGATTTTTGGAGAAGCCATTGGAAGTGTTAAAGGTTGATCAAGGGAGGACTTCAAGGCTGACTTGTTTTCCCAAATGCTTTAGGAAACTAAGTAAGAACTTGGATAACTCTAAGATCACTTGGACACCTCCCTACTCTCTCTCCTTGCTTTAGGGAACCACTCCTACTTACACTCTTACGTTTTAGGACCCACTCCTACATCTTAGGACTCCTAGGGTTTTGTTCTTCTTAGCATTTTTTTCCAAGTTTGTCCGTCCCAACAACCTTCAAATTCGACCACTCCATCTCAAATATATCATCCAATTGTGTCCTACACTCTTGCTTACTCTTGTGGGGAAAAGTTGGTGACGATTATTGGACTCGGGCAACATTTCTCAACTACCTAAACCAACAGGTGAAGGTACTTGGTAAATCTAATAGAGTGAATTGAGCACTACACACGAGCGTGAGGGACACACTAAGGGAGTGAAGTGAGGCTATACTTGCACTTTCCTTGCTTGTTACTAACCTTTTGCAGGGGCATCAAGAAAAACATGGAGCAACAACAAGCAACCACCGATCACTCATTGTTGTTCGTCGCAATGAAGAATGAGCTCAGGCGAATCAGTGAGCAACAAATGGAGGAGTTACACACTCGTTTTGACGAGTTGTCCAGGAGTCTCACACGAGGCTCTCGTTCGAGATCCTACAACCGGAGTAACCATGGCACCAAAGAGGCACATAGCGAAGACTACTCCGCTAGTGAGGATGAGGAGCGACCCGAGAAGCCTAGAAGGGACACGCCCAAGAACGAACTAAAGGGGCTTAAGATTCAAGTACCCGCGTTCAAAGGCAAGAGTGACCCTGAGGCGTACTTAGAGTGGGAAGGCCGCATCGAAATGGTCTTCGACTGCTACGACTATAGCGAGGAACAAAAAGTCAAAGTCGCCACCGTTGAGTTCACCGACTACGCCCTAGTTTGGTGGGACCAAGTGAGGACCCATAGGAGGAGAATGGGAGAACCGCGAGTCCGGACTTGGCGAGAGCTCAAGGCATTGATGCGAAAGCGATTCGTTCCAAGCTACTACAACCGAGACCTCCACTCCAAATTGTAAACCCTCACTCAAGGCAACATGAGTGTGGAGGACTACTACAAAGAGATCGAGATGGCCATGATGAGGGCGAACCTTCAAGAAGATAGCGAAGCAACCATGGCTAGATTCCTTCGAGGTCTCAACCCAGACCTTCAGGAAGCCTTAGAGCTTCAACACTATGTGGACATGCATGACCTTCTTGAACTCGCTATCAAGGCCGAGAGGGGAAAGAGACTAAGGCGAGGAGGCCGTACCTTCCAGTCTTCACACTCCCCCTCATGGAAGGGCAACCAACCACGGAGGGTGATCCACGATGCAGGATATTCGGCCACACCAACTTCTTCAAGCCGAATTCAAGGTAATGCTCCTAGCCGAAATTCCAATTCTACCCCTAACAAAGTTATCAATACATCCAGGTCTACGTCGAAGGCACCCCATGAGACTCCTAAGACTAGGAGTAGGGACATCAAATGCTTTAAGTGCCAAGGGTTTGGGCACATTCAATCTCAATGTCCAAACCAACGGGTCATGTTAATCACTCACAATGGCGAGATCGTGTCCGATGATGACGACTGTGAGGAGATACCCGAATTGACCAAAGGCGACTGCCGGGATGAAGACTCGGCTGAGGAAGATTGCTCGCCTACACAAGAAGAAGTAGGGTGTCTGGTGGCACGACGAGTGTTAACCGCCCGAGTAAAAGAGGACGAGCAACTCCAGAGGAAGAACCTGTTTTACACTCGTTGTAAAGTGGGTGACAAGGTGTGTAGCCTCATCATCGACGGTGGGAGTTGCACAAACGTGGCAAGCTTACTCATGGTTGAGAGCTTAGGACTTCCAACCACTAGACATCCACACCCTTATCGCCTCCAATGGCTGAGTGAGGATGGAGAGGTACGTGCCTTCAAACAGGTACGCGTTCCCTTTTCCATTGGAACTTACACTGATGAAGTTGTTTGTGATGTCGTGCCTATGCACGCCACCCATGTCATCTTGGGTCGACCATGGCAATTTGACAAACACGTCACCTTCGATGGAAGGGCCAACAAGTACACACTCTTGCATGATGGCAAATGCAAGGTCCTCACACCACTCACACCTGCACAGGTATATGAGGACCAATTAAAGTTGCAAAGAGAGTGTGAACAAGACCGTCAAAGGAAGAAGCAAAAGGCGGTCGACCCTGGCAAAGGCTCCACTTCTGCAAGTGAGCCATCGACCCAGGGTCAAGTGAGCACACCTAGTGTTACACGTGACAACTCACCCACTACACACACCACTAGGAAGCAAAACATGATTATTAAGGCTAAGGACGTTAGAAAAGTTGTGAATTTTGACCAGCCTGTACTCCTCATGATTTGCAAACATGTGCTCTTAGATGTTGTTGAACTCGATAAGGCATTGCCTGCGAGTATGGTAGCTCTCTTGCAGGAATTTGAGGATGTTTTCCCTGACGAGGTCCCAGATGGCTTACCACCCATTCGAGGGATTGAGCACCAAATCGACCTCATTCCTGGAGCGCCACTGCCCAACAAACCTGCTTACCGCATGGGTCCTGAGGAGACTAAGGAACTTCAACAGCAAGTTGATGGCCTGTTAGGTAAGGGTTGGGTGAAAGAGAGTCTAAGTCCTTGCACTGTGCCTGTGATACTTGTCCCAAAAAAGGATGGTACTTGGCGCATGTGCACTGACTGTCGGGCTGTAAATGCTATCACTGTCAAATATCGTCACCCCATTCCTCGACTTGATGATATGCTTGATGAACTCGATGGTGCTATTATTTTCACCAAAATTGACTTAAGGAGTGGCTATCATCAAATTAGGATGAAAGAGGGCGATGAGTGGAAAACAGCCTTCAAAACCAAACATGGTCTCTATGAGTGGCTAGTCATGCCTTTTGGCTTGACTAATGCCCCTAGCACCTTCATGCGACTAATGAACCATGTTTTGAGACATTTCATTGGCAAATTTGTCATTGTTTACTTTGATGACATCCTGATCTATAGTCGTAGTGAGCATGAGCACTTAGAGCATGTGAGATTAGTTCTTGAGACACTTTGACAGGCGCGTCTGTGACAGCCCCACCTTCCCCTAAGGCGAACCAAAGGGGTTAGCGGACTGCCTGTCCAGCTCTCGCCAGGACTAACGGTTCAGTATAGAGCGAGCTAATACGTTCCGGAACATACAACGCGCGTAAACAAGTCAAAAGGGCAAAAATAAAAAAAATCGAAATCGGAGTCGGCCATAAATAGTAACCGACCCGTCAGAACCCAGCCAAATATCAAGCAAACATTCACATCTTGAAATTTAGCATTTACAAGCCAAAATGGCATACAAAAGTATTCAAAAGTGGATACATGTCTGGTTTGCCAAATCAAAAGAGAAACGGTCCCAAAAGTACATTTAGGGTTTCAATAAATGAGCTATACAAAAGATATGTCCAACTAGCTCATTTCGGCAACCAATTATCAATTGCAGTCCAAAAGTATTTATTTTCCTGTAAGGAAAACAAAAAGAATAGAGTGAGCTAATTGCCCAGTGAGATAATACTACTCAAGCAACCAAGTTCATATAAGCATCAAGCTTTTCATTTCAATACATCAAAAGTAAACAAAGGCACACATTAATGGTGGTGATAAAAGGATACGGGCGGCTCTCAAGAGCCCTTTTCCTCGTTTGCATTCTTGATCGAAGGTCATTGACCCTCCGTCAATGTTTAAGAGTAACCAACTGTAGACTCCACTTTACTTCCATTCCTTCCACCCAACATACCCCTACCGGGCCCGAACTCCAAACACTTGCACTGTGGTATTACTCGAGTATACCGGAATCGAGAGTCTCTCATACTACAAGATTCCATATAACATTTCCCCAAGGATCATTAATTGGCACGACCAAGCCCTCGCCGGCTCGATTCAATCAACTACCAATGGGGTTGAGCTCAATGATAACAATTGTAGTCGTTGGATACTCGTCCAATCGACACCAAGTCAAGTACTTTCATTTCATGTAACATTTCATATAACATTCCAATAACATGATAAACAATAAGTGAGAGTGATAAAGTACGCTCTCACTTCAATCAATTAACATTCAACTCATCAAGTTCAAGTATCAAAGCTATATAGTAACACACAAGTGAGTAGTACACTCACCAAGCTTGCAAATGGTGTTTCATACACTTCCGTCAAAAGAACGTCGTGAACCACCGTCACGCCCTAAAACATGCAAACAAGTACAATGAGACTCGATAACGAGTCATAAACCAATGCCAAACACGACCCCAATAGGGTTCCATAAGCATATACAAGCATTAGGGGAAACCAGAAAATCCGGAAATGGCATTAGCTTTAGCCCTGAAAAAAATAGTTTTTGACCTCATTTTGCGGTAATGGCACCAAAGGCACTACAATTATTGGATGAAGGTCCAAGACCCACCGTTTCGAAGCTAAGAGATAGGGATACAATATTACAGAAGGTCACTCAACCCAGTTTCGAGTGTAATCAGGTCAAAAATGCAATCTACTATACCAGAACCGCAAAAACAGATTCACAGAACGCATTCTAGTGTAAACATCATAAAACAGCCTAAATAAGTCCAAATCCAGAAATTCCAAAGCCATTTGAAAGCTAAGAAACAGGGATACATTTCATCAGAAGACCTCAACAACCAATTCGGAAGCATTCCTAACCAAAATAACCAATTACAGAAGCAATTCCCAAATTCGGGTAAAACCAGGACAGCAAGGGTAATTTCGACTTTTCTCAAGCTACGCTACTCCGATTGACCTGAAATTTTGTAGGCACATCTAAAATACCATTCCGTACAACTTTAATGTTTTAACCCAAGGCCAATTCGGCCCATAGCTATGAGCTACAGTACCAGGCAGAATGAAGAACATCAAACCCTAATTTTTTCAATTTTCTTCCAAAACAAAAATTGCTTGCAATTATCCACTTTTTCCACCTCCTATATCCCTTACATACCATTTCCAATCATCATACATAGCCACACAATCATATTCATATTAAAACAGAAAAATCCCCAATAATTACAAAAGTTCACCAATTCAACCAAAAATCACAATATAATCCATAAAGTTGCATCTTATTCCACCGCTAAGCATAAATTAAGCATCATTAGAGGGAGGAGAGGGGTTCTCACAACTCACCTTAGAAACAAGAGAGAGAGAGCAACTAGTCCTCTTAGCTTTCCAAATAACTCCACACAACATCTCACTATCACTCCCTTAAGTGATTTTATGGAGCAAAAACAAGATTGGATGGTTGAGTGAGTTGATTGAAGCAAGATTGAAGCCAAAAACTTGAAGAGTTTTCTTTCTGTTGTTGCTTGAAGAGCTCGGCCAAGAGGAAGAGAAAATGGTGAATTTTTGGTATTTTTTTGATTTATTTGGTCAATGGTAAGAAAATGAATAGTGGTCTTACAAGTCCCTCCAATCAAATGGTGACACTTGTCACTTATTTAATGCAAGTCCATCACTTTGTTTCCTCTCACACCAATCCAAATTGTAACCTCTACTTATCTCTTAACACCCGGTAAATTAATTCCAGTATCCAAAACTTAACCTAGTTGGTCGAATTTTTCCGAACTTTTCGTACTAGTGGGTCCCACGTCCGGTATACGCTCTTAATTTCTCAAAACCTATTCGATACTAGAAAAATCATCTAAAACTATATCTGCTCCTTAAAAGTATCTAAAATTTTTCCTAATCACGAAAATGCAGAAAACAAGCCATGAAAGATAATAAAACCTAGAAAATGGAAAAAAATACGGGTTCTCACACTCTCTCCCCCTTAAAAGAATTTCACCCTCGAAATTTCTCACCTCAACTCACGAAAAGGTTAAGGTATTTCTTTCGTATTTCTTCTTCCACTTCCCAGGTAGTCTCCTCTATCCCATGATTTCTCCATAGTATCTTCACTAACGGAATCTGCTTGTTTCTGAGCTCTTTGACTTTCCGGTCAAGCACTTGGACAGGTTTCTCTTCGTAAGCAAGCGATTCGTCTACGTCGATCTCCTCTGGTTGTAAGACATGGGATGGGTCGGGATAGTACTTCTTTAGCATCGAGACGTGGAAGACGTCGTGTATTCTAGAGAGACTTGACGGCAATTCTAGTCTATATGCCACCGCACCTATCCTCTGCAGGATCTTGTAAGGTCCGACGAACCTCGGTTGCAATTTCTTTCCTCTACCCACCGTGACACTCCGTAACGGTGTAATCTTGAGGAAAACACGGTCTCCAACTTCGAACTCCAAGTCTTTTCTTCGGTTGTCGGCGTAACTCTTTTGTCGGCTTTGAGCAGTTTGGAGTCGTTGCCGTATCAACTTGACCTTTTCTCGCGCCTCCTCCATCCATGGAATAGTGGTTGGATCCAGTGCCTTCCTCTCACCAACTTCATCCCAGTAAATTGGTGACCGGCATTTTCGTCCATATAATGCTTCATATGGAGCCATTTGAATCGACGAATGGTAGCTATTGTTGTACGCAAACTCTACTAAGGTCATGTGTTGGCCCCAGTTGCCTCCAAAATCCAGAATGCAAGTCCGTAGCATGTCCTCGAGAGTTTGGATTGTTCGCTCCGATTGTCCATCCGTCTGAGGGTGATAGGTCGTGCTCAAGTTGAGTTTCGTCCCTAGTGTCTCTTGGAATTTCTGCCAAAATCGAGATACGAAACGTGGATCTCGATCGGAGACGATGCTCACAGGAACACCGTGTAGCTTTACAATCTCGTCCATGTACAGTTGAGCCAATTTATCCATGGAGTACTTCATGTTTACTGACAAGAAATGGGCCGATTTGGTTAATCGATCGACGATCACCCAAACGGCATCGTGCCCTCTTTGCGTCCGCGGCAAACCTGAGACGAAGTCCATGGTGATGTTTTCCCACTTCCACTCGGGTATCTCAAGGGGTTGTAACAAGCCCGATGGTTTTTGATGCTCTGCTTTAACCTGTTGGTAAACGAGACATTTTTGCACGTACAGAGCGATTTCCTTCTTCATATTATCCCACCAATAGGTTCCTTTCAGGTCCTGATACATCTTGCTACTACCCGGATGGATTGTATACTTGGACCGATGGGCTTCCTCTAGAATCTCCGTTTTCAACGATTCATCTTTTGGCACCACTATTCGGTTCCGGTATTTTAAAATACCTTCAGGACTGAAATTGAAGTCAGTCGTTTCTCATTTTCCCACTTTCTCTCCCTATTTCTGCACCATCAAATCCTCCTTTTGAGCTTCGTTAATCCTCTCCAAGAGAGTGGAGGTTACCCTAATGTTACCAAAAATCACTTTATGATTCCCAAGGTAGGGTTTCCACTCGCAAACCGACTCTAGTAACTTCCACTCTTTAATCATTAACCCGGCTACTTGTGCCTTGCGACTCAAAGCATCGGCCACTACGTTCGCCTTGCCTGGATGGTAGTTGATGGTACAGTCGTAATGCTCCAGAAATTCCATCCACCGTCGCTGCCTCATGTTTAATTCCTTCTGTGAGAAGAGGTACTGGCTTTTGTGATCGGAGTAAACCTCGAAGGTTACCCCATATAGGTAGTGCTCCACTTTTTAAGAGCGAAAACAACAACAGCTAGCTCCAGATCATGTGTCGGGTAATTCTGCTCGTGAAGTTTTAACTTCCTAGAGGCAAAAGAGATCACATTATGGTTCTGCATTAATACACAACCCAGGCCTTCTCATGACGTGTCTGTATACACAGCAAATCCGTCCACCCCGTTTGGTAAGACTAGCACCGGAGCCATGGTCAATTTTTTCTTTAATTCTTGAAAACTTGTCTCACTTCGGGCATTCCAAATGAATCGACCATGTTTCTTTGTCAAGTCAGTTAGGGGACCGGAAAGTTTGGAAAAGTCCTTGATGAAACACCGGTAATATCCAGCCAGTCCTAGAAAGCTGCGGATCTCTGTGAGATTTTCTGGCCTCTTCCAATTAGTCACAGCCTCTACTTTCGTCGGGTCAACTGAAATACCCTCTTGAGAAATTACGTGTCCCAGAAAAGCAATTTTCTCCAGCCAAAATTCGCACTTGCTGAACTTGGCGTACAGTTGATGGTCTCTTAGGGTTTGTAAAACAACCCTCAAGTGCTGCTCATGCTCTTTACGCGTCTTGGAATAGACTAGAATGTCATCAATGAAGACCACGACAAAGCGATCCAGATAGGGCTTAAACACCCTATGCATTAAATCCATGAAGGCGGCAGGAGCATTCGTTAATCCAAAGGGCATAACTGCAAACTCGTAATGCCCGTATCTTGAGTTGAAAGCAGTTTTCGGTATATCTTCCTTCCTGATTAATAACTGGTAATATCCTTGGCGGAGATCTAGTTTTGAGAAAACCACCGCTCCTTGCAACTGGTCAAACAACTCATCTATGTGGGGCAGTGGATACTTATTTTTCACCGTGATATTATTCAGGCCCCGATAATCGATACACATCCTCAACCCACCATCCTTTTTTTTCACAAAAAGTACAGGAGCTCCCCAAGGAGACCCACTCTCTTGAATGAATCCCCGCTCCAGAAGGTCTTGCAATTGCAACTTTAACTCCTTAAGCTCTGCAGGAGCCATTCGGTATGGTGTTTTTGAGATAGGTGAGGATCCCGGTAACAGGTCTATTTTGAATTCAATCTCTCTTTCCGGAGGCAGAGCTACTAGCTCATCAGGAAACACGTCCGGAAATTCCTTCACTATGGGCACGTCTTCCACCTTTACTTTATCCGAAGGGGTATTGATCAGAAAGGCTAAAAATCCTTGCGCCCCTCTACTTAGCAGTTTCCTAGCCCGAATGCCCGAAATCAACGCAGATGAGGCTAACCTACCCCCTATGTCCAACCGTAAAGTTGCCTCACCAGGGATGCGGAATTCTACCACTTTGGTTTTACAATCCAGTTGGGCATTATACTTGGCTAGCCAATCCATACCTAATATCACATCATACCCTTTAATGACCAAACTTATCAAGTCCCCTAACAATCTCTTCTCTCCTACCCACACTTCACAATTCCTATAAACCGTACTAGTAACCAAACGTTGATTCCCCGTAGGTGTACTAACTTCTAGGTCGTATGGTAAACTAGCAGGTTTTATATCGATGCCACACATGAAATCAGGGTTAACGAAGGAATGAGTGGCACCAGGATCAATTAAAACTTTGGCAAAACGGTGGAAAATAGGGATCGTACCTTCTACGACCTCTGAGGAATCTGGGACTTGTTGAGGTTCTAATGAATATACTCGAGCTGGCACCTTAGGTTTCGTCCCATTCCCCTTATCCGGCCTCGTATTGGTCCTTGGCGCGATTTGAGCTCCCTTTTAATCTTGCTTTAAGAGTGGATCGGTAGCAAGCTTGTGATCTGCGCTTCCGCAACGCAGACATCTACCTCCCTTCTTCCAGCAATTATCTTCAGAGTGATTCGGCTTTCCGTAGTACCCACAAGGCCCACGGGATGCCGAGCCTGAACCTTTCTGGAAGTTTCCGCCTTGGCTTCTTCCGGCTGAACCACCCCTGGACTGAGCTCCTCTGCCTGTACCCGACTGTCGTCCACCTCCAGCTCCTCGTCCGAACTTGGAGGGGGTACCTTTATCCCCTTGTCCATAGCTGCTTCCATGAAAACCCCGCTTCTTCGCTTGGAAGTTTCGTACTTGTACCCTGGCGCTCTCTACCCGTTGGGCCTTCTCAACGGCCTCGCTAAAAGCATTGATTTGAGCCACTGTGAGGTCCTTCTGAATCTCCACGTTTAGGCCCTGGATAAAATGCCTAATTTGCCGTTGCTCTGTCACAATCAACTCAGGCGCAAATTTGGACAGGCGGGTGAACTGGCTCTCGTATTCCGCCACCGATTGAGTTCTTTGGCGGAGTCGGATGAACTCATCTTCCTTCCTCTCCTGAACCAGAGGAGGGAAGAATTTCACGTTAAACTCTCTCATAAAATTTTCCAAGTCCTGGGCGTTTGTTCCCGTTCCCATTTCTGCCGAACGACATTCCACCAGGAACGGGCCGCCCCTTCCAGCTGGAAAACGGCAAAAGTCACCTGCCGTTCTTCGGTATAGTGCAGAGCAGCGAAAATATCAACCATCTTTTCGAGCCACCTTTCGACGACATCCGGATCGGGTCCCCCAATGAACTTGGGTGGAGCAAACTTTTGAAATCGTTCAAGAGCTCTGTTTTCGCTCTCGACATGATTGCCAGCGTTTCCAGGATTAGGGTTTGGATTCTGGCCTTGTTGCTGCACCACTTGTGCCAGCAGGTTGGTCATTTGCTGCATAGCGGCAGCTATCTGTACATTGGGGTCAATTCTCGGTTCTGGATTGGGTCCAGAGGAGGTTTCCCCAGCACCCCGGTCTGGCGTAGGTTGCCTATTCCCGCGCCCACGCCCCCGTCCACTACGTGTACCTTCCATGAATTCTACTTGGTCTAGGCGAATGTACTAAACCAGTATAATATCAATGCAAGTAAGTAAAACCCCAAAAACTTGTACAATAATATATATATACATTCCAAACCAGGCAAACATTCCAAATAAGGCAAACAACACACATATCAACAACCAGTCAAATCAAGTACTGTCAAGTCAAGTACAAACAGGGACAATCCACGAGGGAATGGCCTCATCAAAAGAAATAGACACGTAGCTAATCCAAACGTACAAAACGATTAGCTAAGGCTATTTTCCCTATCCGCCCTATATACAGAAACAAAACTATCTCAAAGACCCTAGGAATCGTAACCTAGTCCGACGACGAGCTAGAAGACCCACCCGACGGGGTAGATCCAACCTCAGCCTCGGGCCCCGCACATGAGTCCTCGTCGCTCACGCCCTCGACCACGTCAATACAGAGGTTCAGGATCGAGGCAGCTCGAGCCTTCACCTTTCGGGCTCTCTTAGACTCGCGCTCACGGACTTCCCTAAGCTGAGTGCAGAGGTCATCCACCCTATCCTCTACCTCTAGCACGTCGTACTTCAAGCCCTTAATGTGCTCGGCCTGCTTCTCATTGGCCGCCCTAAGCTGGTTCACCTTAGCCTCAAGCCTACCATTATCTGCGGCTAACTCCTTACGCTCCTCGGCCACAGCGAACACCAGAGCGTTAGGGTAAGCATACTTATGTCGACACTCACACCGTCTGAGGCGGTTAGACGGACTCCAGCGCACGACGGCCCCTCTTGGCCGTATCTGGTATGGTATCACGGGGAGCGCTCCACGAGGTCTCTCGCCCGGAGGACTATCACTAGGCTCACCCTGTCCGGCCATCCTACACCAAAAGAGCAATTAACCATAAATAAGCTTAAAGGCCATAAACAAAGAACCCTCAAATCGAGCATTTCTATTACACCCAGGCTAATTCAAACCTAGGCTCTGATACCACCTGTGACAGCCCCACCTTCCCCTAAGGCGAACCAAAGGGGTTAGCGGACTGCCTGCTCAGCTCTCACCAGGACTAACGGTTCAGTATAGAGCGAGCTAATACGTTCCGGAACATACAACGCGCGTAAACAAGTCAAAAGGGAAAAAATAAAAAAAATCGAAATCGGAGTCGGCCATGAATAGTAATCGACCCGTCAGAACCCAACCAAATATCAAGCAAACATTCACATCTTGAAATTTAGCATTTACAAGCCAAAATGGCATACAAAAGTATTCAAAAGTGGATACATGTCTGGTTTGCCAAATCATAAGAGAAACGGTCCCAAAAGTACATTTAGGGTTTCAATAAATGAACTATACAAAAGATATGTCCAACTAGCTCATTTCGGCAACCAATTATCAATTGCAGTCCAAAAGTATTTATTTTCCTGTAAGGAAAACAAAAAGAATAGAGTGAGCTAATTGCCCAGTGAGATAATACTACTCAAGCAACCAAATTCATATAAGCATCAAGCTTTTCATTTCAATACATCAAAAGTAAACAAAGAGGCACACATTAATGGTGGTGATAAAAGGATACGGGCGGCTCTCAAGAGCCCTTTTCCTCGTTTGCATTCTTGATCGAAGGTCATTGACCCTCCGTCAATGTTTAAGAGTAACCAACCGTAGACTCCACTTTACTTCCATTCCTTCCATCCAACATACCCCTACCGGGCCCGAACTCCAAACACTTGCACTGTGATATTACTCGAGTATACCGGAATCGAGATTCTCTCATACTACAAGATTCCATATAGCATTTCCCCAATGATCATTAATTGGCACGACTAAGCCCTCGCCGGCTCGATTCAATCAACTACCAATGGGGTTGAACTCAATGATAACAATTGTAGTCGTTGGATACTCGTCCAATCGACACCAAGTCAAGTACTTTCATTTCATGTAACATTTCATATAACAATCCAATAACATGATAAACAATAAGTGAGAGTGATAAAGTACGCTCTCACTTCAATCAATTAACATTCTTAGGAACCCTTGGACAGTCTTAGGAAATCTATTATATCTTGGTGTAGAAAAGCCGGAATTGAGTTCCGTTTGTTGCGTTTGAAACTAGATTCAGATTGCTATCAACCGTGTAAATTTCATAATTTTTCTCAATTCCTATGAATATCTATGATTTTTCAAAGTTGACTGAATTTGCATACCTGTTCTGTCTTTTGACTGGATGAAGCAGCAAATTTAGGTTGAAATTTGACTGACTTGTGGTCTGAATTGTACAAAGGTGTCTTCTAAAAATTATTAGTATTTGAAGTCTAGTTTTTAACAAGCCAAGTTGTATGAATTTTTGATAATTATAACTCAAGTTATGAGTTTTCTAAAGGAATGGTGCATACTAGGGTTTTTGGTGTATTTTTGCGTATTTTGATAGTGTGATTAATTGGTGAGGTGTGTGTACTAAATTTGATGGTTAAGAACGAGTTTTAAATAAGAGGAAGTGTGTGATTAGAAGTGCTATTAATAAGTTAGTTAATTATAAGTTAAAACACAAGTACGCGAGAGTTAAGGCAAATCGGCTTGAACCGACGTGCACCGTTTGCTACCGGTTGAGTACACCACTTGACCGATACTTTCTTACCCTAATCCTCTTGTTTTTATTTCACCTAATCCTCCCTAAATTACCCCTTAATCCAGCCATCTTTGTTGACTAAGGAAAAGGAAAGAAAAGAAAAAAAAAGAGAGAAAACTTGGCCTTGCAAAGTGTCAAAAATCCAAGGGTTGTTTGACTAAAACACCTTTCTTTCTCCTTATCTTTCCCTTGGACCAAATTTGCTTCATTTCTTGCTTATGGTGGCCGAAAATTTTGAGAGAAAAACAAGAGAGAAAACCTTCAACTCCAACCTTGAATCTTGCCTTGTTTGAGTTGAAACCACAAAACTAAACCGATTAAACTAGCACCAAGGAGCTAAGGAAGATTGTTGTGGAGTTGTTTGGAGAGAAAGAGCTTGGTTCTTCACTTTCTTCAAGTATTTTGAAAGGTATAAAGTCTAAAACTTCCTTTTTCTTTCTTGTTTTAGCAAAATATGGGATAGATGCTGTGACGGCCCTACCTTCCCCTAAGGTGAACCAAAGGGTTCGGCGGACCGCCTGCCCAACTATCACCAGGACTCACTCACTCATAGCTCAAGAAAATAACGTACATTCATAGAAAATAAATAACACATCCACTTCAACTTAATATATACATTGATGCTCAAATCCAGATACAAAGCTTCTACACACCAAAATACTTCAAAGTGATTACAATTCGAGTACAATCAACCCTAGTCGGGTACTAGCATGAGTACAAATTCAAACTTCAAAACAACTAGACTACGCTAGTCTGTACACGTCTCACGCCTCGCTTGTACCCCCTGTAAGGAAAATAAATGACGTGGAATGAGCTAAAAGCCCAGTGAGGTTCCAAATAGCAAATCGACCATTGTTTACAAGTACAAGTGTCAATATAGCAAAGTAATGAGCATGAAAAATTCATAAAAGTGGGCAATAACACTTCAAGTAGCAAATCTCAAAATGAGCGAGTGTAAAGTGATACGAGACGCGGAAGCTACTTCGGATCTAGAGGAACACGATGAAGATTTGACGGAATTGAACCCGAACTTGGACCACTCAAGAACAGATTTAACGGTAGAGGACGCCACAATCAAGTGTGTGTGTTTGATTGATAAGTCAAGAACAGCCTAGGATCAACTCTAGGATGTTCAACTTAGCTTTCACAAG
Organism: Coffea arabica; assembly: GCF_036785885.1. Classification (NCBI taxonomy): domain Eukaryota; kingdom Viridiplantae; phylum Streptophyta; class Magnoliopsida; order Gentianales; family Rubiaceae; genus Coffea; species Coffea arabica. Next base: position 39,824,687 of record NC_092321.1, read on the forward strand.
CTAAGGGAATTTGCCACAAGGAATGGACGAAATTCTGGAAATTTTATTCAATACTCTCAAAAACTGAATGTAACATGCGGCTTGAGGCTATTAATAGCCGTGACTAAGACCTAATAAACTGGAAAAATAACAAGGAAAGTTCGACCAGCCCCTTGGGCCTTCACTTGACCGAAAGCTAGCCCAACTATCTATAGATCATAAGCGAGACCCCCGTACGGCTCGGCGAGGGTACTTAACTGCGGCTCAGCCCACCGTTTGGAGCTTGGACACTTGCATCTTCAATTGTAAGCAGCATTTTAGTAGTCGTGCAAGGATATTCCAACTCAATCCCTTCAATGCTCGGTTTCTCTTGGTTTTGGATAGCACGTACCAAGGCTTGGAGGGACTCCTTGAATCTCTTAGCTCGTGCTCGTGTCACTGTGCCTTGGGGCACCTTCACAGGGTCTACTTGTACACTTTGGGCCTCGTGCTCCACCGCATCATTCCCCTCCTCTTGAAAAGGATTTGTCCTCAAATCTAGATGGGGATGTCGACAGTGCGTTTGGAGGTCAGCCACGTTGGGAACAAATGAAAGGTCACGAGCCAAGTTAAATGCCGTTTGGTCAGTTTCATGAGGCCCTCAAACAAGGACATGCACCAAGATAGGAAAAAGCTTGTGTAAGGCTCACGAAACTTCCAGGTAGCAATCCAAAGCTCTCTAATCAACCTTCGGCCATGGATTGTCTTATTGTCACGTGACATAAGTGGCAGCAATGAAGTGAAATGCACTCCATACGAATCGCATGAATTTGCACAAGTTGGGGTTGGTGAAGTAAGCTCGTGGTGACTAGCTTTTGGACATGTGAAGAAGCACGAACGTGCACCACTTGCAGCAGGGATAAGCACGAAATCGGGTTGCAAGTCTTTAGCCGTAGTTGGAAAATTGTGGACAGCGTTACAACCTATGAAAACAAAATAACCTTCAACTTGGAGCAATTCAGAAATCGGGTAAAGGACTAATGGGACATTATTAGCTAGATGGTAAGAAGGTGTAGAACGAGATTTAAATGAGAAAACTCCCTTTGACACTTCGATATTCCTTCCACCAATTGATTCAACTTGAGATTCCAGTGCTAGTCCTTGACACATAGGTAAAGAACAAGAAGTAGATTCTGGAATTTCCCTTTTAAGATGAGCTCGAATGAACCCTCCAATGGTGCGGACAGATTTGAATGGACATTGTTCCATGAATTGATACCAAAGAGATTTAGTTCCTAGAAGACCAACTCCATGGAAACTCGCAAAGTGTCCAAGTGACTTCGGGATGGAACATGCCATGATCAACTCTACTTGACTTTGTGTAACTTGAACAAAAGAAGAGGTGCTAAACAAAACACATGTTAGCCGGTTAGCAAACAAAATGGTCACACTTTCAGCCTTTGTAAACACGGCCAACTCCTCCTTTTTACTCTTCACTAAGGCCAAATTATTCTTGTCTTTTTCCACTCCATTCTTCTCGGACCATTGCTCACGCATTGTACATGAGGTTTGATTTTCATTGTCTAGCTCATGTTCATGGCTCAGTTGTAACTCATTCATATTTGGCTCTTCAATCAACGAGGGACTAGGATGAATTTTCCCTTTATTACCACCGGTTGGCACATGGTTAAGTTGCTCCAGGTGTGAATCCAGCACTTGGCTAAGTCTTTCCATCATATCATCAATCAATGCTTCAGTCCGACGTTCGAATTTATCCATTGATTCACGAAGCTTTGACTCAATTCGAAAATTCTCGAGCCCTTCGTCTTGATTGTCAAGACACTTCTTAGATGAACCTTGTTTGCTTGAAGTTGACCTTGATTTAGATGCTCTACGCAAACTGCTTTGCTCCTTCTCATACTCATCACAATCTTGTTTATACCTTTCATACACACACAAAGCACGGTGGCGTTGCATCTCCTCCCGGAGTGAATGATACCCACATTGTGAACTGGATTGCATGGGGCTAAAGTACTTGGAGGTACTTCGCTTGGGACCTCTCCTCTTGAAAGGTTCGGTCTCCATGAATTCTTGATTGTATGAGCAAGATGCAACTCTAGTGGCCATGACTATGTGACCTGCAAAACGGTTAGTAGTGCAAAGGAATTTTCCTCCCACACATGGCTTACAATTGTAGTTTGATGTCCATGGTTTGTTCACCAACTTCACTAGACATATTTAGTCCACCTGCAAAATAAATAAACAAAAACGAGTTCCTTGCTCTCTTTTTTTTTTTTTTTTTTTTTAAATACGATGTATAGGTCACTCACACTCGTATTTCACTCAAGTGTATCACTCTCTAATAATCTTACCAAGCAATTCCTTGGCTTGCTAGTTGCTTGGTTGAACAAACTAGGTGTTACCGCAGTATACGTTCTTGACTAGTCAACAAGTGACACACAAGCTAGTAGAAATAAATGGAGGTGTATGACTGACGACCTAGACACGACTCAAGACTCAGAATATAGCTGGACAATAACTAACGACTCAAAAGAAAGTAAGACAATTAACTTGAATGCTGAAATTTTGAAAATCCTAGAAAACTCTACCCGAAACCCAATTTTCTGGAATTTGTTGAGCTGCTGGTCCGTGGTCTTTTTGGTATGGGTTTTGGAGTATTTTGGGTGGCCTTAGGCTACTCAAATAATGGGCAATCTACTATCTAAAACTCAGCCCAATCGGGTGTCACAATTGCTCCAACGGTTTTAGGAAAATTCAAGAATTCAAGATTCGGAAATTGGAAAGTTTGATCTGATTTGGACACTTGGGGTTGCCAAGGATTGGAAACCTTGGAGTTTGGTCAGATTTGGGAGTCCCAAGTGGTCCAAATTCGAAATTTTGGGGCTGGTCAGATTTGGAAGTCAGATTTTGCACCAAATTTGGTAAACTTGTAGGCTGTCAAGAATTGGATGTTGTTCAGATTTGGAAGTCCAAGTTTGAATCAGATTTGGTGGCTTGAAGGCTGACCAAGACTAGGGCTGTTGGCTGTCAAGAATTGGATGTTGTTCAGATTTGGAAGTCCAAGTTTGAATCAGATTTGGTGGCTTGAAGGCTGACCAAGACTAGGGCTGTTGGCTGTCAAGAATTGGATGTTGTTCAGATTTGGAAGTCCAAGTTTGAATCAGATTTGGTGGCTTGAAGGCTGACCAAGACTAGGGCTGTTCAGATTTGAAAGTCCAAGTTTGAATCAGATTTGGTAAAACTTGAAAGCTGGTCAAGAATTGGAAACCAGAGCCGTCTTTCTTGAAATTTTTTTTTGACTTCTGTTGGGGTGTTTTCACACAATAGCCAGCTAGTTTAGACCACAATTTCACAGCAATTAACGTAAACAACTTGGACAGATTTGGTTTCAAGATCAAAGTTCCATGAAAACAAGAACACGGTTGAAGGTTTATTTCAGGTTTCAAGACTGCCAAGATTAACCTCTTTGATCCAAGAAGCTCAAGACTTCCCCAATAAGGTTTTGATGTTCGAGTTTTGCAAAGCAACAACACAAAGGTTCAATAAACAAGTGCAAACAGATTCGGCATCCCAGCAAATTAATTCCAGCAACGACTCAAGGAAATGACAATAAGGTATGCAACACAAGAGATTTTTTTTTTTTTTGGATTTAAACAGAACATAAACACAAGACAAAACTGGACAGAAAATTTCAGACAACAAGTAAACAACAAAGACAGATTTCTGACAAGGAAACAACAAAGACAGATTTCTGACAAGGAAACAACAAAGACAGATTTCTGACAAGGAAACAACAAAGACAGATTTCGGACTTGACAAACCCGAGCACTTGAGCTACGAATTTAGAAGACTAAAATAGATCTAAAAACGATAAAAAGGGATATTCGTGATACCTCTAACTAGCTCTGATGCCAGCTGATACGAGACGCGGAAGCTACTTCGGATCTAGAGGAACACGATGAAGATTTGACGGAATTGAACCCGAACTTGGACCACTCAAGAACAGATTTAACGGTAGAGGACGCCACAATCAAGTGTGTGTGTTTGATTGATAAGTCAAGAACAGCCTAGGATCAACTCTAGGATGTTCAACTTAGCTTTCACAAGCTAAGGGAATTTGCCACAAGGAATGGACGAAATTCTGGAAATTTTATTCAATACTCTCAAAAACTGAATGTAACATGCGGCTTGAGGCTATTAATAGCCGTGACTAAGACCTAATAAACTGGAAAAATAACAAGGAAAGTTCGACCAGCCCCTTGGGCCTTCACTTGACCGAAAGCTAGCCCAACTATCTATAGATCATAAGCGAGACCCCCGTACGGCTCGGCGAGGGTACTTAACTGCGGCTCAGCCCACCGTTTGGAGCTTGGACACTTGCATCTTCAATTGTAAGCAGCATTTTAGTAGTCGTGCAAGGATATTCCAACTCAATCCCTTCAATGCTCGGTTTCTCTTGGTTTTGGATAGCACGTACCAAGGCTTGGAGGGACTCCTTGAATCTCTTAGCTCGTGCTCGTGTCACTGTGCCTTGGGGCACCTTCACAGGGTCTACTTGTACACTTTGGGCCTCGTGCTCCACCGCATCATAAAGTTTTTTCTTTTAAAACGACACAATAACACGATAAGTACTAATCATTCCAAGGTATAAGGATACGGATGGCTCTCAGGAGCCAACTTCCCATTGCATCACCAGAGCTTGATTAAGTAATAGTTGACACTCCGTCAACTTTCAAGTAAGTAACCAATCCAGTAGAGCACCACTTAAACTACTCTCCGTCCACCATCCAAGCCCCCTACTGGGCCCAAAATCCTCAATAAACACTGGTGGTAATACTCGAGTATATCGATTAGTCGAGGAGATATCACTCCACTCGACAAAACAAAAGACCTAGGGTTCGTTATCCAATCGACCAACCCCTTGCTGGCTCGACTCGAGTAACTCGCCACAGGGTTTCTGGAATTCCAGGAAGTGCGCACCATATACACAAATATATCAAATTCATGGCAACAATAAACAATATATCTCATATTAGGGCAAGTGCGATAAAGTACACTCTTGCCCGATCAAACAAATGACATATCATTAAATCACATTGGTCAAGTACTGAAGACAAGTGTCCAGTTCAATCAGGTATTTGGAAGCACTCACCAAAGGTCTAGTGCCTCTCAAAAGTCACGTTCAGGTCCAACTCCTTGGTTGGAGTCCAAATCTGCGATAAAATATCATTTGTGAATGTAAAACTCTCTAGACTTCGAAACATAGGAGTTTCGCTTCAAGAAAATCAAGTAAATGCAATTCGCTTAAGTAGTATTTACGATACTTATCAAATTCCGAAAAATTCATGCTCGCTCTTAAACCTTTGAAACTTTGAAACAATTACACTTGAAATACCATTTGAGTCAAAGAAATGGAGAAAACGTATTTCTATGAGTCGTAAATTTCATTTTCGTAAGGGTACAAGGTCTGCCAAGTTCTAACTTATATATCTCGATAAAAGAAGACGCAAATATCCTAGATGGTTCAAGTGGTATTTGCTCTCAAGCCTTACTCGTGTCGCAAGTATATCTAACTAGCCCTCGAGCGTAAATTTGGGCAGCACACCCTTTGTATTTACCTATTTGTCAGCCATTTATGGCAGTCAGTCCCAAAATTACACACAAAATAATTTCATTTCAATAGCCGTTCAATAGGCTCAAAGTCATACAAGTACCAAACCAAGTTAGGAACACGTGCGGAAATGAAGTTTGAGTCAAGAAACGAAAGATAGATTTGATGTTGTTTTACGTAACGGACACAACTAAGGCTACGCTTATCGGATTGGGATGCAATTTACACCATTTCGAAGCTAAGATAAAGGGCTACAACTTTGATGAAGACCACTCAGTCCAGTTCATAGTGTAGCTAGGTCAAAATTTCAATGTACAAAACCAGAATCTCACAAACAGGTTAGCTAACCGCACTATGGTTAAACGACAATAACTCAGGCTACTGAAGTCTGATTGAGGCGTTTTTAGGGGCGTTGGAAAGCTAAGACATAGCACTACAACTTCTTTGTTTTGGCCAAATACTAAGTCAGTATGCATCAGGGTGAACAGACGCGGTCAAATTGGTGAAATGTCAAAACTGTCCCTCAAGTTCTACCTATGGCAGTTAGGGGTATTTTTGTCTTTTCACATGCTACAATGCTCGGATTGAGCTGAAATTTACAAGCAGTTATAAAACATGATTCTCTACAACTTTCATGTTTCGTACTAAGCCTAATTCGACCTCCATCATGGTCAACCAGAACCGGGCAGAACAGGGTAGCTTGGTTTCCAAATTCTGAAATTTGCACCTTTACTCTATAAATTCATATCTAACAAGTGCTCTATCATCAAACCCACCAATTACTAGCTCAATAACATCAATTAAGAGGTAGATAACCATAATCAAGGCTGAAAATATAAACCCTAGCTAAACATCCCAACATATCATTTAACCCATGAAATTTTCCCCATAAATCCATCAAAACTACAACTTTAAGCTTCTAGTTTAACATATAAGAAGTAGAGGGAAGTTTCTTACCAAATTCACCTTAATCCCTATGTAAAGAAGCTACCAAGACCTTCCTTTTCCCAAATCACTCCACCAAAACCCTTAAGCTTCCTTAGAGATCAACTTTTGTGGTGGAATTTGTTAGATTATCGGTTGAAACTCAAGATTGAGGCTTGAAATTAAGGTGCAAGTTGAAGTTTTTCTCTCTTCTCTCCTCTCTATGTGTCGGCCAAGCAAGAGTGAAAAATGAAGGAATTTTGGTCAAATTTTTGTTTTATGAAGGTTAAAACAAGTTGGTCAAAGTCTAACTTCCATAGATGCCTTGACACTTGTTTTCTTTCTAGCATTTTCTCTCATTTCTCTTGGTCAAATATTGTGGCTGATGTATGAGATATTTTGAGGGTTAATTACCTGAAATAAAATGAGAAGATTAAGGTAATAAAGTATGGGTCAAGTGGTGTGTTTACCCGGTAACAAACGGTACCCGTCGGTTCGAGCCGATTTTCCTTAAATCGCGTATACTAGGGTTTTAACTTATAATTCACTAACTTATTATTATCACTTCTAATCACACACTTAATATCATCCAAAACTCACTCTTAATCACCAAATTTGATTCACACTCCGTACCGGATAGTCACACTACGGATAGGCGTAAAAACCCTAATTCGCACTATCTTGAAAACAAAAGGAAAAACCCTTAATTCTATGTTCATTTACACTTATTGTGGGGTGATTGAGTAGTAGGGCCATTATAAAGTAATATTTTTCAAATAAAAGGGGATTTTTAAGAAAAAAATAAGGAATTTTGCAAGTCCTCACACTCTCTCCCCCTTAAGAGAATTTCGACCTCGAAATTCATACCTTTAGCCGTAAACAACTTAGGGTATTTCCCTTGCATATCCGTTTCTAACTCCCAGGTCTCACCATAGCCACAATTTAGCTAAACAATGGAAAACACGATTCGTACCTTCTACTACCTCCGATGGTTCAGGTACCGCCTGTTGGTCCAAGGCGTACACTCTAGCTGGCACCCTTGGTTTAGTCCCCCGACATTTGCTTGTTCAAGGTTTAGGTGTGACCTACAGGGGCAAGTTGCAAGTTGGTGCTCGGCACTACCACACCATAAACATTTTCGTGCCTTTCGTCAACAATCAACCTCAATATGATTGGTCTTCCCACAGTACCCACAAGATACTCGAGGGGCTGAGGTTTGACCTCCTTGCGAGGCACCTCTTGCTTGTCCCTTTCCACTTGAGGCTCCGCTTGCAGTAATTTCCTTAGGTGTCCCCGAAATTTGCCTACCACCATCCCCTCGACTCATCTTAGAGGGTGGCATATCTAGATCACCTTGTCCCTAACCGTGACTTCCACCAGGCGCACCTCTCCTTTTTGCATGAAAAGCCCTCACTTGTGCCCTAGCAATTTCTATTCTCTGGGCTTTCTCCAAAACCTCCGTAAAATTATTAATTTGTGCCACCGCCAAAGCCTCCTGTATTTCCACATTTAGTCCCTGGACAAACCTCCTTACCCTCATTTGCTCCGTAGATATCAATTCGGGAGCAAACTTAGATAGTTTCGTGAACTGAATCTCATACTCAGATACACTCAGAGTTCCTTGACGAAGCTTAATAAAATCATCCTCCCTCTTCTCCTGAACTATCGGCGGCAGATATTTCTCGTTAAACTCCCGTACGAAATTTAACCAGGTCCAGGCAGTTCCCATTTAGCTTGAATCACGTTCCACCAGGCCTTAGCTGGTCCTTCAAACTGAAATACAACGAAATGCACCTGCCTATCCTCCGTATAGTTTAAGGCAGCGAAAATATTGATCATCGACTCTAACCACCTCTTAGCTGCCTCAGGGTTTGGCCCTCCCAGAAACTTAGGAGGGAAAAACTTTTGGAATCTCTCTAGAGCCCGATCTTGTCCTATTTCAGGATCCCTGGGTTGATTAACAGGGGCTTGACCCTGCTGCTCTACCAGTCGAGCAAGTATATTGGTCATTTGCTGAATTGCCGTTGCTACCTGGTCCCCCCCTTCCGCTCAGGGTCCAAGTTGCGGTTCAACTGTTTCACCTCTTTCCTCTCTCGATTCTCGTACAGGTTCTTGTGCCTATCTAACCCCACGGCCATGGCTAGAACCACGTCCTCGGGTAGTTCCACGTCCTTGACTCCGTCTACCCTCTATACCTCTTTTCCTATATAAGTATAAGCAAAATAAAATAACTCTAAAGGCCGATAAAAGCATTTTCAAATCATAAAACGAAAAATAATAGAACACATTGAAAATAACATACTTTATATACATGTCAGAGCATGTCACATATCCTATGGGACATTAACGCTAGGTATTGCTCAAAACTTGACGAAGTACAACCAAGTATGTACGCGTGAATAGTAAGGGTCCCCAAGCTCACTAATATCTTCAATTTATTCCAAGTCCAGACTATTCGCATCCCCCTTGCCTTGGTTTTCGCCATCCAAACTTATCCTCATATTACTCAGGATACCAACTTATCATAAAGGTATCACTCTTTGGTACTTGGGTACAGGAATCCGAAAATGTGATCATTCCCCACTCGAGTTAGCTAGGCTCAAGAGGAAATCAACTACTTTTGAGATTCCTACCCAACATACATATCTAAAGTCCCCAACAATAGACATTTATTTCACACTTCACAAGTCAATCCCCACAGTCCGAGAACCCTCTCCCGGCACGAGCTCGATAGGAGCTCTGATACCATCTGTGACGGCCCCACCTTCCCCTAAGGCGAACCAAAGGGTTCGGCAGACCGCCTACCCAACTCTCGCTAGGACTCACTTACTCATAGCTCAAGAAAATAACGTACATTCATAGAAAATAAATAACACATCCACTTCAACTTAATATATACATTGATGCTCAAATCCAGATACAAAGTTTCTACACACCAAAATACTTCAAAGTGATTACAATTCGAGTACAATCAACCTTAGTCGGGTACTAGCATGAGTACAAATTCAAACTTCAAAACAACTAGACTACGCTAGTCTGTACACGTCTCACGCCTCGCTCGTACCCCCTGTAAGGAAAACAAATGACGTGGAATGAGTTAAAAGCCCAGTGAGGTTCCAAATAGCAAATCGACCATTATTTACAAGTACAAGTGGGCAATAACACTTCAAGCAGCAAATCTCAAAATGAGCGAGTGTAAAGTTTTTTCTTTTAAAACGACACAATAACACGATAAGTACTAATCATTCCAAGGTATAAGGATACGGATGGCTCTCAGGAGCCAACTTCCCATTGCCTCACCAGAGCTTGATCAAGTAATAGTTGACACTCCGTCAACTTTCAAATAAGTAACCAATCCAGTAGAGCACCACTTAAACTACTCTCCGTCCACCATCCAAGCCCCCTACTGGGCCCAAAATCCTCAATAAGCACTGGTGGTAATACTCGAGTATACCGATTAGTCGAGGAGATATCACTCCACTCGACAAAACAAAAGACCCAAGGTTCGTTACCCAATCGACCAGCCCCTTGCCGGCTCGACTTGAGTAACTCGCCAACAGGGTTTCTGGATTTCCAGGAAGTGCGCACCATATACACAAATATATCAAATTCATGGCAACAATAAACAGTATATCTCATATTAGGGCAAGTGCGATAAAGTACACTCTTGCCCGATCAAATAAATGACATATCATTAAATCACATTGGTCAAGTACTGAAGACAAGTGTCTAGTTCAATCAGGTATTTGGAAGCACTCACCAAAGGTCTAGTACCTCTCAAAAGTCACGTTCAGGTCCAACTTCTTGGTTGGAGTCCAAATCTACGATAAAATATAATTTGTGAATGTAAAACTCTCTAGAGTTCGAAACATAGGAGTTTTGCTTCAAGAAAATCAAGTAAATGCAATTTGCTTAAGTAGTATTCACGATACTTATCAAATTTCGAAAAATTCATGCTCGCTCTTAAACCTTTGAAACTTTGAAACAATTACACTTGAAATACCATTTGAGTCGAAGAAATGGAGAAAACGTATTTCTATGAGTCGTAAATTTCATTTTCCCAAGGGTACAAGGTCGGCCAAGTTCTAACTGATATATCTCGATAAAAGAAGATGCAAATATCCTAGATGGTTCAAGTGGCATTTGCTCTCAAGCCTTACTCGTGTCGCAAGTATATCTACCTAGCCCTCAAGCGTAAATTTGGGCAGCACGCCCTTTGTATTTACCTATTTGCCAGCCATTTATGGCTTCAGTCATTTCCTCAATCAGTCCCAAAATTACACACAAAATAATCTCATTTCAATAGCCGTTCAATAGGTTCAAAGTCATACAAGTACCAAACCAAGCTAGGAACATGTGCGGAAATGAAGTTTGAGTCAATAAACAAAAGACAGATTTGACGTTGTTTTGCGTAACGTACACAACTGAGGCTACGCTTATCGGAGTGGGATGCAATTTATATTATTTCGAAGCTAAGATAAAGGGCTACAACTTTGATGAAGACCACTCAGTCCAGTTCGTAGTGTAGCTAGGTCAAAATTTCAATGTACAAAACCAGAATCTCACAAACAGGTTAGCGAACCGCACTATGGTTAAATGACAATAACTCAGGCTATCGAAGTCCGATTGAGGCATTTTCAGGGGCGTTGGAAAGCTAAGATATAGCACTACAACTTCTATGTTTTGGCGAAATGCTAATTCAGTACGCATCAGGGTGAACAGACGCGGTCAATTTGATGAAATGTCAAAACTGTCCCTCAAGTTCTACCTATGGCAGTCAGGGGTATTTTAGTCTTTTCACATGTTACAGTGCTCGGATTGAGTTGAAATTTTGTAAACAGCTATAAAACATCATTCTCTACAACTTTCATCTTTTGTGCTAAGCCTAATTCGGCGTCCATCATGGTCAACCAGAACCGGGCAGAACAGGGTAGCTTGGTTTCCAAATTCTGAAATTTGCACCTTTACTCTATAAATTCATATCTAACAAGTGCTCTATCATCAAACCCACCAATTACTAGCTCAATAACATCAATTAAGAGGTAGATAACCATAATCAAGGCTGAAAATATAAACTCTAGCTAAACATCCCAACATATCATTTAACCCATGAAAATTTTCCCATAAATCCATCAAAACTACAACTTTAAGCTTCTAGTTTACGCATATAAGAAGTAGAGGGAAGTTTCTTACCAAATTCACCTTAATCCCTATGTAAAGAAGCTGCCAAGACCTTCCTTTTCCCAAATCACTCCACCAAAACCCTTAAGCTTCCTTACGTAGCTACGACTATGGAAGATAAAAGAAAGACTCGAACACAATAAAAGAGATATACGTGATAGCTCTAACCTTGCTCTGATAGCAGATGATGTGAACGCGGAAGCAAACTTGGGATCTTAGAGGACACGTTGCGGATTGACGGAGTCGAACCCAAACTTGGACCAGTCAAGAATGGATTCAACGGTAGAGGACGCCACAACCAAGTGTGTGTGCTTGATTGATAAGTCAATAAACAACCTAGGAACCACTCTAGGATGTTCAACTTAGCTTTCACAAGCTAAAGGAATTTTGCCTCAAGACAGACGAAATTCTGGAATTTTATTAATAATATCGCGAAAAACTAAGTGTAAACAATGAGTTGAGGCTATTTGTAGCCTTGACTAAGACCTAACAAAGCTTGGAAAACATGGAGAGAATTCGGCCAGGCCCTTGGGCTTTCCTCTTGGCTGAAAGTTAGCCCAAAAGCGAGACCCCTGAACAGCTCAGCGGAGGTCGAAGACCAAGGGCCTCTTGCTCAACCGCATAAGAAAGAGAGAATGAACATTTAAAGGTGTTGAGTGTGGAAAATTTCATGCACGATTCTGCCATAGTGGAAATACAAGAGAGAAAGCCGACATCTGTTGTACAATCTAAGGATGTGAGGAGAATTTCTTATTATACTAACAATATTAACCTTGCAATGTCCAGTATTTTTTGTTTTGTGCAGGTTAAGCAAAGTGCAATCGCTTTGATCTTACAATGTTCCATACCAAAGTCACTTGTGCAATTCGCGAGCTTCCATGGAGTTTGTCTCGGAGTTAGATCAAATTGGTGCTCATTCATGGAATCGGATGATTGCAAAGTTGTTCACGTCTTTAGAGGATCAAACTATGTGCACCCTCAAGACATTGTAGCTGACCATGTGCCGCGAGTTTACTTAGGGAGCGAGGTCTTCAATGGTCACTACAACACCCATACTCATCTTGCACCTAGTCCACGTGAAGCTCCAACTTCACCAAATCAGTTTGCATACTTTGCAAGCTCATTCAGGCTTGAGGAGTTCACCGCATCACTTTGAGGATCCTTACCTCATGGCTACAAGTGATCAAGTTGAGCATACATTGAAACTAGTTCGTGAGATTCAAGGTTCAACAAGGGCTACTTTCCAGCTTAGCAAGTGGCTTTTTGCATTGGGTGAAACTTGTGGTAATCATAACAAAATTGACTCGACGGCATGTAACTCTTCTAATCATCATTCATGCTTCAATTTGTGGGCAAATTGCTTTCAAGAGGAGGGGAATGATACAAACCAAGATATGCCATCGGACAAGATGTGAGTTCCTCTAGGACCCGTGACACGTGCACGAGCTAAAAGGCTCAAAGAGTCACTTCAAGCCTTAGTTCATGCCGTTCAAGCTCAAGAGAAACCGTGCATTGAAGGAATTGACATGGAGGATCCTTGCAAGACTACCAAGATGTTGTTTACAATTGAAGATGCAAGTGATCAAGCTTCAATGGCCGATTGGGCCAAGATTATTTAGCTCATGTTAAGCCTAAAGGGCCGGCAATGTGGGCCTTAGTTCCCTTAATGTTTTAGTTAGTTAGTTAGTTGGTAGTTGATTAGGTTAGATTCGGCCAAGAGAAAGAAAGGGTGCTGGCCGAATCCCTTTAGGAAGTTTCCAAGTTTTATTAGGTTTAGACAAGGCTATAAATAGCCCCAAGTTGATGTCTACATTCAGTTTTTGACATTTAATAAAAGAAATTTCAAAATTTTGTCTTCTTTGAAGCAATTTCCCTTTAGCTTGTGAAAGCTAAGTTGAACACCCTAGAGTTGATCCCAAGTTGTTTCTTGACTTATCAATCAAGCACACATACTTGATTGTGGCATCTTCTACTGTTGAATCTGTTCTTGAGTGGTCCAAGTTTGGGTTCGATTCCATCAACTTCACAACGTGACCTCTAAGGTGTAGGGTTTGCTTCCGCGCGTCATCTCCTTGGTTCCCGTGGATCAAGGATCACATCAGTTGGTAATCATAACTAGTTAGACTTATCACGTATATCCCTTTTTATTGTTTTTGAGTTTGTTTTTATCCTCCATATTCGTAGCTAGGTGTTAGGATTTTGTCTTGGGTCGTTGGCAATTCTTGTGTCACGTACGAAATTCTATTTTGTGTGTTAGTTGCTGTCCATAATTGTCTGTCCAGATTTGTTCATCTTGCATTGTGTTTAGTTACTATAATTGGTGATATGAACGGCACCAACCTTGTGATGCAACTCGTACAGAAAGGCTAGGATCTAGAAGGCGATACTCATGTTGAAGACAAATGAACGCAGCGAAATCACCTAAACCCGTTGATCATGTGGTCAACGAACCTCGGTATTGGTAGAAGACGCCAAAATCTAGCGCGGTCCTAGATTGATAAGTCAATTGAATACCAAAGAAAATGATTCTAAGATATTCAAGGATGCTTCAAAGAAGCTTTTAGAGAACTCTCAAGTATTTTATTAATCTTCAAACACTGCTCATTACAACCGAATTCCTTACTTAAATACTAACTAGTGATAAGGACTAATGGGCCAAGCTACTCCTAATGTGGCCCACATGGCCTAGCCACTTGACCCAATAACTAAATGGCGACCAAGGTCCGAACCACACGCTAGTTGGACCTCTTTATTACACACTACTAATACTAATAATGGACATGGATCCCTTAGCCGAAACATGGTCGGTTACTCTTCACACAGAGCCGAGATTAGGACAAGTCTTGCTTCGTGGAGGCCCTCGATGGCCTTTGGCTCTCTACTAGACTCTCAAGCCGCACGAACCAATGTTTGTAATGTCTCATTCAATCTCTTCGCGCGAGCTCGTGTCATAGGCCCCAATGGTACCTTCACTTGCTCCACTTGGATAGCTCTCTCGACCTACTCATCATTCCCCTCCTCTTGCGAAAGATTTGTCCTCAAATCGATCTCATCATCTGCAAGGTAGGAACTCAGATCAGCAACATTAAAGGTAGCCGAGACATTATACTCACCCGGAAGATCGAACTTGTAGGTATTGTCATTGATGAGCGCCACAGCTTGGAATGGTCCATCTCCACGGGGTAGCAACTTGTTGCGACGCTGGACAGGGAAACGCTCTTTGCGCAAGTGTAACCAGACCCAATCACCCAGTTCAAACACCACGCGACGCCGACCCTTGTTGGCATGCTTGAGGTACTGCTGGGTGCGAGATTCAACGTTGGCCCTCACCTGCTGGTGTAAAACCTAAACAAACTCGGCCTTTTTCTTGCCATCAAGGTTAGCACGCTCAGACAAAGGTAAAGGTATCAAATCCAAGGGAGTCAGGGGGTTAAAACCGTAAACAATTTCAAAAGGGAAAAACTGTGTAGCACTATGAACTGTACGGTTATAAGCAAACTCGACATGTGGTAAGCACTCCTCCCAAGATTTGAGGTTCTTTTTAATGATGGCCCTGAGTAGAGTAGATAATGTGCGGTTAACGACCTCAGTTTGACCGTCGGTCTGGGGGTGATTGGATGTAGAAAATAGCAACTTAGTGCGCAACTTCCCCCACAAGGTTTTCCAGAAGTAAGAGAGAAACTTGACATCTCTATCAGACACAATAGTCCTAGGCATACCATGCAAACGGACAACTTCCCTAAAGAAGAGATCAGCTATGTGAGTGGCATCGTCCGTCTTATGACATAGAATGAAATGAGCCATTTTAGAAAATCTATCAACAATGACAAAAATGCTATCATGACCCCTTTTACTCCTAGGCAGACCAAGCACAAAATCCATGGAGATGTCAACCCATGGTTCCGAAGGAATGGGTAGAAGTGTATACAAACTGAAAGGTTGGAGCTTGGACTTGGCCCGGTGACAGGTAGTGCAGCGTGACACCACTCGCTCCACGTCCTGCCTCATGCGTGGCCAATAGAAATGTTCTTGTAAAACACTCAAAATCTTGGTGAAATCGAAGTGTTCCATCAACCCACCTCCGTGAGCTTCACGGGTTAGTAACTCATGAATAGAACATGACGGAATGCACAATTTATCATTACAATACAGAAATCCATCATGTATGAAGAACTTACCTTGACCCGACTTAAGACAAGACTTATAGAGATCAGAGAAATCAGAGTCGGTACCATAGAGTTCTTTGATGACATCAAATCCAAGGAGCTTCGCATTAAATAGAGCAATCAAGGCATACCTCCTGGATAGGGCATCGGCAACGACATTGGTCTTGCCAGCTTTGTACTTGATCACACAAGGAAATGACCCCACAAAGTTGACCCACCGTACGTGTCTCTTACTCTGTGTTGAGACTTGAGATGCTTTAACGCCTTGTGGTCAGTGTGGATGATGAACTCCTTTGGCCGCAGGTAATGTTGCCATGTCTCCAGCACACGAATCAAAGCATAGAGCTCCTTATCGTAGGTGGAGTAGTTTAAGGCAGCACCATTCAACTTCTCGCTAAAGTATGCGATCGGCCTTCCCTCTTGGATCAACACGGCTCCAATTCCTACACCAAAAGCGTCACACTCAACCTCAAAAGTTTTATCAAAGCTAGGTAAAGACAATAAAGGTGCATGTGTGAGCTTGTGTTTAAGGAGTTGGAACGCCTTCTCCTGAGCTTCCCCCCACTCGAACTTCACATCCTTCTTGATAATGGCGAATAGAGGGGCAGCAATAGTGCTGAAATCCTTCACGAGCCGGCAATAGAAACTCGCAAGGCCGTGAAAACTTCGAACTTCACTCATGGTCTTGGGCACGGGCCACTCATTGATGGCCTGGACTTTGCTCTCGTCCACTCTATTGCCCTGTGCACTAACCTTATAACCAAGGAAAACAAGTTCATTAGTGCAAAAAGTACATTTGCGAAGGTTAGCGAATAACCTCTCCCTGCGCAATACATCAAGAACAGCTCGTACATGCGCCACATGTTCCTCAGGACTCCTGCTGTATATCAGAATGTTGTCAAAATAAACAACAACAAATTTACCTAAGAATGGGCGAAACACATGATTCATAAGGCGCATAAATGTACTAGGAGCATTAGTCAAATCAAAAGGCATAACTAACCACTCATACAGACCATACTTAGTCTTGAATGCTGTCTTCCACTCGTCCCCCTCCTTCATTCGGATTTGATGGTAGCCACTCTTAAGATCAATCTTGGTGAAAATGACTGCACCATACAATTCGTCAAGCATATCATCTAAACGAGGTATAGGGTGATGATACTTAACTATGATGGAGTTGACAGCGCGGCAGTCTACACACATCCTCCAAGTGCCTTCTTTCTTTGGAACGAGGATGACTGGAACTGCACATGGGCTCATGCTCTCTCGAGCCCAACCCTTCTCTAAGAGTTCATCTACTTGCCATTGGATCTCCTCAGTCTCCTCAGGACCCATCTTGTAGGCCGGTCTGTTAGGCAAGGATGCTCCAGGAACGAAATCGATCCGGTGCTCGATCCCTCTGAGTGGTGGATATCGTCTGGGAAAACGTCCTCAAATTCCTGCAACAAATAAGAGATTTCAGGAGGTAAGTCATTCAGTGCCTCATGAGAGAGTAAAATCACCTCTTTGCAATATAAAACATAGACAACTTGCTTGGACAAAAGTAATTTGCGAACTTCCCTGTTCTTGGCAAGCAAGCTAGGCCGTTTCTCTACTCGACCAGATGTTCCAGGCGTAGATGTCCTCTCGACCGGTGCCTTAATGATTGCATTGGAGTCAGTTGACTTCTTAGCCAACTCTCGTTCATGCTCCTGTTGCAATCGCAGTTGGTCTTGTAACGACCCCACCTCCCCCTAAGGCGAACCAAAGGGTTTAGCGGACCGCCTGCCCAACTCTCGCCGGGACTCACTTACTTACTACATTTCTCAAGTAAATTACAAGGTACAACTCAAATAATACATCCAATTCTCCAAAATTACATATCATAAGCGAAGCGGAAACTAGTTCTAAGTGTAAAATGTAGATTTACATCCGATTCAATTCCAATATTTATACAAGCCCAAAAGTACATAAACCAAAACTAAAACTAAACTATACAAGATGTACGCCATCCAGCCACACAAAGATCCAAAAACAAGTTCTTCCTTTACTTCGATCCCTGGGAGGAGAAGAAGAAAATAGGGGGTGAGCTAGAAGCTCAGCGAGTGACCAGTAAAATCAACAGCCAAGTATTTTTTCACAATAAAGCATTGATATGATGTCATGATGCAGTAATCAAATGTTCATTTATTGCTCATGTGAGCCAGTGAAGTTCTTGTACTTAAATATCCAATGCTCATTTAGATCAGGTAACCATGAAATAGAAGTAAGGAGCCATCGTACTCCAAAGAATGTGTAAACAATAGTGGAGACATTGGTTCTAAGCACAAGACTTTCCAGGAACTCATTGGAGCCAAATTATGTCATGGCATACACCCAAACCCAAATGATATGCAATAGAGTAATAAATGCAAGAATTAGTTCAAAAGTAACTTTGAAAATAGTTGAGGGATCACTAACTCAAACTATAGTGCCTGAAACGTTCAATTATACTCCAGATTTGGAGTCCAGATCTGCGATAAAAATCCGATTTGAGAACTTTGAAACACGAGTAAGATTTGAAACTTAAACGTTCCGTTCATAAGAATCAACCAATTGAAATTCATTTGAAAGGCATTCGTGAAACACTTGCTCGCTTTTCAAATCATAAGGTTTTTGTAGCATATATACTTGGAAACAATACTTGACTTGAAAGTACAAGGAAATACAAGTTTACATTGGCCATTATATCTTTTCCTCAAGAGTACAAGTTCGTTTAGGTTTTAACGTATAACCATCGATAACAAAGTAGCAAAAGTTCTCGTTAGTTCAAGTGGTAATCACTTAACCTTCACTCAAGTTGCAAATATAGTTTTCTAGTTCTCGAGTAAAAATTCGGGCAGCATGCCCTTTGTGTTTACCTAATTTTCCAGCCATTTAGGCTTCATTATTTTTCCTCAACCAAAACCCAACATCACATATATCAGCAATTCATGTCAAGAGCTGTTCCATAGGCTCACAATATCATAAGATCAAGATTCACAATAATAGCAAGTGCAGAAATTCAATTTAGCAAAAGATAGATTTGACGTATGGATGCGGAAATAACATATCCGAGGCAACGCTTATCGGATTGAGGCGCAACCTATGCCGTTTCGAAGCTATGACTCAGGGCTACAATGTTCATGAAGGTCACTTAGTCCAGTTTCTAATGTAACTTAGTCAAATCCTCAAATTACAGAACCAAAATCCACTTTGTCGGCTGTTTAACCGCATTACACTGTAATGGACATATCTCAGGCTACAAAAGTCCAATTCTGGTGTTCTTAGAGGCATTTGAAAGCTAAGTCAGAATACTACAACTTTCATGTTTTGGAAAAAAGCTAAATCAGTACGGATCCTAGTCAAAAAATGTGATAAACTGGACAAACTGATCACACGGACTGCTGGGAAAAAACTTAAAACAGTAAGGGTATTTTGGACTTTTCACGACCTACGTTGTTCCGATTGAGCTGAAATTTTGTAGGAACCTATAAAATACCATTATATACAACTTTAATTCTTTGACCTAAGGCCAATTCGGCCTCGAACATAGGGTTACAAATTCGGACAGAATGTTGGGGAAAATTTTCCAGATTCTAGAATTTTTTGTAATCAATGGAACTTTCTAAATTTTCTTGTTCTAATCACTACCAAAACCCCTTATAAAACCTCAATTGCAATATATATATATCATACATCAAATTGGGCAGAAATTCCCCAAGCCCTAGTTCATCATATAAAAGGGGAAAACTTCCAAATTCATCACACCCACTTGCATAATCATGAAATCAAGCCAAAACTTAAGCTAAATAAACATCTTAAAGCAAAATTTAAAGCAACAAAGTTCATGATCAAATGTTTGTACCTCAAAAGCAAGGCTTGATAGAGTAATCCTTCAACCCCTTTGATATTTCCTGGTTCCTCAAGCTTCCCAACTCACACTTAGTACTTTAATCGGTTTAGAATTGGATTGTTACTTGGGTTGAAGCAAATCAAGAAGGAAATGGAATGTTTCCCTTAGTGTTTTTCTTCTCCTTCCTCTCGGCCAGCAGCAGCAAAAATGAAGAGGAAAGTTGCTGAATTTTGGTGTTTAAATAGAAAGACTAAGTCTTGGTCAAGAAGCCTTAAGGTGGCGACACTTTTTTCTCTTTCTTTCTTGCATTTTAAGCCTCATAAATTCGGTCAAACCAGCTGCAAACTAAGAAGATATTTTATGCAAAAGTCAATAAGCTTATTTGGTAAGAAAAATGGTGGTCAAGTGGCGCGTTCAATCGGTAATGCGCGGGACCCGCCGGTTCGCGCCGTTTTTCTTAAAAACTCACGTACTAGGGTTTTTACTTCCCATTCACTAACCTTATATCATTGCTACTACTCACATATTATTTTTCACTTAAAAGTCATTTTTAATCACCAAATTTGATCCTTGCTCCGTCCCGAAAATTCATCCGGCAGAAAAATCGCGAAAACCCTAATTTGCTCAAATCTTGAAACCGAAGTGTGAAACCCTATTTTCTAGGTTCATTGGCACTTATTGTGGGGTGATTGAGTAGTAGGGCCATTATAAAGTGGTATTTATCAAAGAAAAGGGAATTTTAAGAAAAATATAAGGAATTTGCACGGCTTCTGGCCGGATTCCTCACAAAACACTATTCATCAGCAATTTTTCCCTTTTCTTCTGCCTCGGGGCGTTACAACTCCCCTCCTTAAAAGAATGTCGTCCTCAACATTCCAACTTGTACTAATCAGATCAAAATAGTTCTCGAAAGTCGATCACGTATTAAGAATCATTTCAATCTCGCTTATCATAATCAAATACTAATCAGATCAAATATCTCAAAGGTCAATCACATACTAAGAATCACTCATTACAATCAAGTACTAAAAGTACTCCAATCCAACTTATCAAATAATCTTGATCCAATTGATAGTCAGACGAGTAACTGGATACATATACAAAAAGGGCTCGAAATCGGACTTAAAGTCCCTGGTATTTGGAAAAACAATTCAGGACATAACGATATCTCAGGTCAGAAATTACCCCTGGTGGTGCTTTATAACACAACAAGCTAGCACTCAGCTATACTTCACCAGAGCCTCAGATGCAAGATTTTGTCCATGGCGGTGCTGGACAACACAACAGGTTAGCACAACGGCTATACCTCGCCAAAGAACCTCAGTTCAAAATTTCATCCTTGGTGGTGCTTTATAACACAACAAGTTAGCACAACGGCTAAACTTCACCAGAGGATCTTAGCTCAAGAAATTGGCCCTGGTGGTGCTTTATAACACAACAAGTTAGCACAACGGCTAAACTTCACCAGAGAGCCTCAAGTCAAAGTTTCATCCCTGATGGTGCTTTGAAACACAACAGGTATGCCTCGCCAAAAGAATGGCGGTGCTTGGTAACACAACAGGCAATACCTCATCAAAGAGGTTCAGTTCAAGAATTTCATCCCTGATGGTGCTTGGAAACACAACAGGTATGCCTCGCCAAGAGAATGGCGGTGCTTGGTAACACAACAGGCTATACCTCATCAGAGAGGTTCAGTTCAACCGCTACAGAGGAGTAGTAGCCGGTCTACAACCAAACAAGTACGAAAATGTTCAGAAACAGAGTCAAAAGCAGGGTTCAAGTATATCGGTTCAAAAGCAGGGTCAATTATTTCAGGTTCAAGGAACACGGGTATGAGTAGAAACTCACTCGCCTAGCTTATGCCCAGTAATTCACACTCTCAAGCAGTCATCAAACTCAAATCCACATACAGATCATATATAAATCAAGATACTTGCTCAAGAGTAAAAGAGATACCCTATTTTCAGTTAGGTCAGGTCTATCCAGTGTATGTAAGGGTACACTAGCCGATTCAAATTCAAGTCTACTTACAGGTCGTATACAAACCAAACTACTTGCTCATGCGTAAATGAAATACCATATATTCAGTCAAATCACAACCACTAAGTGTACGTAAAAGCACACTTGCCTAAACAATGTTCAAGTCTCAAGTGAACTCAGCCTAGTCAGTTTCCGGCAGTTCAAGTAGTTCAAATCCCAACACTTACAAATCGGGTGGTGCCATCCTTAATCAAACAAGAAGACTAGATGAAGGTTGCAAAATCAAAAATTTTCTCAACAATCCAGCCACCACCATAATGTATCAAAACCCAAGCCAACACTTATTGGACAAGTCCAAGTCATTATTTCAATTTCCTCATTCAGTTAAGTCTTGAGTACAAGACAAAATCTTCTGTGCTCTAACCTGTGCCATTACAACTTATCTCAAACTCAATCATAATTTCTATTCACATCATCGTACGTTAAACCATATTCCGTCTAAAATTCACGAGCATTTCCTCAGGAAAAATATCAGGTACACAAGTACAAGAATTCAAACTAAGAAACTTCACGACTCAAACCATATGGTTTTAAACGAAGCTCATCAAGTCATATCTTACGTGTACCATTTTCAAGAGTCACAACTGACGCTCCAAAAGAGCACTGAACGTACAAACCAATCCCACAGTCCGGCATCCTAAACTTTAAGCCTAGGATACACTACAAAGATCTGAAGCCTAAGCTCTGATACCATCTGTAACAACCCCACCTCCCCCTAAGGCGAACCAAAGGGTTTAGCGGACCGCCTGCCCAGCTCTCGCCGGGACTCACTCACTTACTACATTTCTCAAGTAAATTACAAGGTACAACTCAAATAATACATCCAATTCTCCAAAATTACATATCATAAGCGAAGCGGAAACTAGTTCTAAGCGTAAAATGTAGATTTACATCCGATTCAATTCCAATATTTATACAAGCCCAAAAGTACACAAACCAAAACTAAAACTAAACTATACAAGATGTACGCCATCCAGCCACACAAAGATCTAAAAACAAGTTCTTCCTTTACTTCGATCCCTGGGGGGAGAAGAAGATAATAGGGAGTGAGCTAGAAGCTCAGCGAGTGACCAGTAAAATCAACAGCCAAGTATTTTTTCACAATAAAGCATTGATATGATGTCATGATGCAGTAATCAAATGTTCATTTATTGCTCATGTGAGCCAGTGAAGTTCTTGTACTTAAATATCCAATGCTCGTTTAGATAAGGTAACCATGAAACGGAAGTAAGGAGCCATCGTACTCCAAAGAATGTGTAAACAATAGTGGAGACATTGGTTCTAAGCACAAGACTTTCCAGGAACTCATTGGAGCCAAATTATGTCATGGCATACACCCAAACCCAAATGATATGCAATGGAGTAATAAATGCAAGAATTAGTTCAAAAGTAACTTTGGAAATAGTTGAGGGATCACTCACTCAAACTATAGTGCCTGAAGTAGTCACGTTCAATTATACTCCAGATTTGGAGTCCAGATCTGCGATAAAAATCCGATTTGAGAACTTTGAAACACGAGTAAGATTTGAAACTTAAACGTTCCGTTCATAAGAATCAACCAATTGAAATTCATTTGAAAGGCATTCGTGAAACACTTGCTCGCTTTTCAAATCATAAGGTTTTTGTAGCATATATACTTGGAAACAATACTTGACTTGAAAGTACAAGGAAATACAAGTTTACATTGGCCATTATATCTTTTCCTCAAGAGTACAAGTTCGTTTAGGTTTTAACGTATAACCATCGATAACAAAGTAGCAAAAGTTCTCGCTAGTTCAAGTGGTAATCACTTAACCTTCACTCAAGTTGCAAATATAGTTTTCTAGTTCTCGAGTAAAAATTCGGGCAGCATGCCCTTTGTGTTTACCTAATTTTCCAGCCATTTAGGCTTCATTATTTTTCCTCAACCAAAACCCAACATCACATATATCAGCAATTCATGTCAAGAGCCGTTCCATAGGCTCACAATATCATAAGATCAAGATTCACAATAATAGCAAGTGCAGAAATTCAATTTAGCAAAAGACAGATTTGACGTATGGATGCGGAAATAACATATCCGAGGCAACGCTTATCGGATTGAGGCGCAACCTATGCCGTTTCGAAGCTATGACTCAGGGCTACAATGTTCATGAAGGTCACTTAGTCCAGTTTCTAATGTAACTTAGTCAAATCCTCAAATTACAGAACCAAAATCCACTTTGTCGGCTGTTTAACCGCATTACACTGTAATGGACATATCTCAGGCTACAAAAGTCCAATTCTGGTGTTCTTAGAGGCATTTGAAAGCTAAGTCAGAATACTACAACTTTCATGTTTTGGAAAAAAGCTAAATCAGTACGGATCCTAGTAAAAAAATGTGATAAACTAGACAAACTGATCACACGGACTGCTGGGAAAAAACTTAAAACAGTAAGGGTATTTTGGACTTTTCACGACCTACGTTGTTCCGATTGAGCTGAAATTTTGTAGGAACCTATAAAATACCATTATATACAACTTTAATTCTTTGACCTAAGGCCAATTAGGCCTCGAACATAGGGTTACAAATTCGGACAGAATGTTGGGGAAAATTTTCCAGATTCTGAAATTTTTTGTAATCAATGGAACTTTCTTAATTTTCTTGTTCTAATCACTACCAAAGCCCCTTATAAAACCTCAATTGCAATATATATATATCATACATCAAATTGGGCAGAAATTCCCCAAGCCCTAGTTCATCATATAAAAGGGAAAAACTTCCAAATTCATCACACCCACTTGCATAATCATGAAATCAAGCCAAAACTTAAGCTAAATAAACATCTTAAAGCAAAATTTAAAGCAACAAAGATCATGATCAAATGTTTGTACCTCAAAAGCAAGGCTTGATAGAGTGATCCTTCACCCCCTTTGATATTTCTTGGTTCCTCAAGCTTCCCAACTCACACTTAGTACTTTAGAAGAGATATTTATAGGTATTAAGTGGATAGGTGGAGGAGAGAGAAAAGAAAGGTAGGCAAGTCATTAAATGAGGGACAAGTGTCACCATTTGAGTGGTCCAACCTTAAGACCACTATTCATTGTCTTACCATTGACTAAATAAATCATAAAAATCACCAAAAATTCCCCATTTTTCCTCTAAGCTTGGCCGAACCACTTCCTCCAAGAAAAGAAAGAAAAGCTTCCAAGGTTCTTGCTCCAAACTTGTCCAATCTCACAAACTAACCATTTAATCTTGATTTCCTTCCATAAAACCTCTTAGTTTAGTGCTTGTGAGGTGTTGTGTGGAAGTATTTGGGAAGCCAAGAAGACTTATAGCTCTCTCCCTCTTGTGTTTAAGGTAAGTTGTGAAGAATCACCCTCCTCCTTTAATTGATGCTTAAATCATGCTTAGTGGTAGTATAAGATGCAAGTTTATGGATTATTTCTTGATTTATGGTTGAAGTGATGAACTTTTATTATTTTGGGGATTTTTCTGTTTTAATATAAGCATGACTGTGTGATTATCTATGATGATTAGAAATGGTATATAATGACTCTAGGGGGTGGAAAAAGTGATTAATTGCAATCAATTTCTGGTTTGGAAGCATTTCAGAAAATTAGGGTTTTTGATAAGAACATTCTGTCCGAAATTTTAGGTCCCAGTTAGAGGCCGAATTGGCCTTGGCTTAAAACATAAAAGTTGTAGGGAATGACATTTTAGAGATGCCTGCAAAATTTCAGGTCAATCGGAGAAGTGTAGAGTGAGATAAGTCGAAATTACTATTGCTATTCTGGTTTTACCCGAATGCAGGAACTGCGATTGTAATTGGTTGTTTTTGTTGGGAATGCTTTGGAATCAGTTGTTGAGGCCTTCTGATGATTTATATCCCTGTTTCTAAGCTTGTGGATGGCTTTGGAATTTCTGGATTTGGACCTATATAGGCTGTTTTATGATGTTTGCACTAGAATACGGTTTGTGAACCTGTTAAGAGATTCTGGTATAATATGTTACATTTTTGACGTAGTTACACTCGAAATTGGGTTGAGTGGCCTTCTTCAATATTGTAGCCTCTTAAGTCCTCAATCTACCTGTAAAATCTCAGGTCAACCGGATTAGAGTATCCTGAGTTATGGACCAAACCCTCAGGCCTGTTTTAGACATTAGTTTGTGTACATTTTGAATTTTAGTTTCTGATCGTGGGTTTTTCCGTGTTGATCATGTACGAACTGGGTGCTGATCCCTTCATATGAAATTTATATCTTGGTCTCAGCTTCGAAACGGCATAAAGTACATTGAAATCCGAGTTCCGTAGCTCTTGTTATGACCGAAACAAAAGCGATCGTCAGAACTGCCTTGTATCTGGACAGTTCTGACGGGTATTTTGACACCCGAATTTCGTTCTGTTCTGAGTGGATTCAGGTCTTGACCAAAACATCAAAGTTTTAGCCTTATGTCTCAGCTTTCTAATGCCTTTGGAATTTCCTGATTTGGACTTGTGAACTGGGAGTTATGGTCCCGTAAACAGACCCTGTCTGCCATTCAAAATGTAAACTTCTGGTACCGTTTTTCATGATTTTGACCTGTTTTGATTCGGATCTAGCTTAACGTGTCTTCATGAGGATTGTAGGCCTTCCTCTTAGCTTCAAAACGGTATCTCGCTCACCTTGATCCGACACACCTAGCCTAACTTTCGACCAAAACGGTTTAAGATGGCCGATTTGGCCGTCCCGTTTGCCGTTCCGCGCGTGCGCGTGTGCCCCTTTTTGCCGTTTTCGCACTTGCGCGTGCCAATTTTGCCGTTTTGCTTGTTTTACGTGTGTGAGTAGCTGTTTGTGATATATTGTGACACAATCTTCGATTTCAGACGGTGGTGAACTAGGCGGAGCCGGTGGGGCCCACTACTAGCCAACCAACGAAGTGATTTCCGCTTTTGTACTACTTTTGTATTTGGAGTAAGTATTCAGGCCGCTTTTGTATGTTAGTTGCTTATGTGTTTCGATATGTATGAAGAGGGTACTTAGACGATGGTGTACTTTATCGCACTCGCTCTAAACCCTAATTTGCACACATATTTGAACATGGCTTATGTATATAAGCAATTTTGGAACTAAAACCCTTGAGCTGGTGGCTCAGGGTGACTTTTGAATAATTTTGTGAATTTTGTGAGTTTGAGGTTGAACTCAATACCTAGATGGACTATTCGAGCCGGTTAGGGCTTGGTCGAAGTCAGTCCAACTTGGTTTGAGGTCACCAAGTTTGTGAACCCCGTTCGCTGAGTATGTGAACCAATTTTGTGACCCGAGCTTGTGACTCAAGCTCAAGTTTGTGATTTCGTTCGCCCGGGCAAGTTTGTGAGGTGACTGGCCAGTGAGGGTGATAAGGTGTCGGTGGGTGTATAAGTGAAGTTCTACGGACTATTATTTGCGGTCGACGGAGTGTCGGCAGGAGATCATACATGGCACATGAATTGGCTTTGGAGCCACCCGTATCCTTATTATATGATGTTGTTCTTTTCTGCTTTTGCT
Organism: Coffea arabica; assembly: GCF_036785885.1. Classification (NCBI taxonomy): domain Eukaryota; kingdom Viridiplantae; phylum Streptophyta; class Magnoliopsida; order Gentianales; family Rubiaceae; genus Coffea; species Coffea arabica. The sequence continues at coordinate 39,851,934 of NC_092321.1, forward strand.
TTACTCTTATTGTGTAATTGTTGCTACGTGAATTTATGCTTTCGCCCCTGTTTACTTACTAAGCATATAGCTTACCCCTTTCCTTTTGTTTTCCTTAGCAGGGGCCGATGCGGGGACTTTTGGCACGTACACTAGTCTAGTTAGGTTTGATTGTAATAGTTGGACATATAGTATCTTTGTTACTTTATTTTGGCGGTTTGTATAAGGACCCTTCTTAGGGTCTATCTTCTGCTGGTTGTGGTCATAGTATATTAGAGTGGGTTGACTCAATACTCTTGAAGCTGTAAATAGAACTTTTGGTGGTTGTATATATTGTATAAAGTGCTCTTTCGATTTATCTAGTTTTATTGCTTTAAGTTTTGAGTCCTGGCGCGAGCTAGGCAGGCGGCCCGCCGATACCCTTGGGTTCGCCCTTGGGAGAAGTGGGGTCGTCACAGCATACTCTTCCCTTGACGTGACATCGTGTGTAGAAGATGTTGTCACGTTGGGCCTCATCCACTTTCTTGACTTGGGTCGCAAGAGCCCGACGAGCGACTAGAGCAACGCCTACTTGCTCACTAGTGGCCTCAACCTCGACCTCGGAATCTTCACCTTCATCAATCAATGGAGACATCTCGGCGAACTCGTCCTCGTCGTCAGATACGACATCCCCGCTCGGTAGGACAATCATGGTACGCCTATTGGGACACTGAGAAGCAATTTGCCCAAATCCTTGGCATTTGAAACACTTGTCACGGCTTCGTGGCTTGGAGGAGTCGAAGGGAGGCTTGGTGGTTGCCTTTGGTGCCTGCTTGGGTGGCTCGGATTTAGGAGTGGACTTAGACACCCCTGCACTGGGCCGTTCCCGCTCAAATGTCGAATTGTCCCTCTAAAGAGGCGTGGCCAAGAAGCTAGGGTTGCGAGGATTACCCCTCCTCTTAAGCCTCCGCTCAATCTTGGATGCCTTATCAATCAACTCAGGCATATCCACGTAGTTTTGCAGTTCCACCAACTCGGCGATCTTAGGTCTCAAGCCGTTAAGAAATCTCGCCATGGTAGCCTCTCTATCCTCCACCATGTCTGCTTGGAGCATGGTGATCTCCATCTCCTTGTAGTTGTCCTCCACACTGTGGCTTTCTTGAACTAATGTCTGGAGCCTCAGGTATAGATTACGGTAGTAATGGCTGGGTGCGAACCGTTTTCTCATGGTGGTTCGTAGCTCCTCCCATGTACTAATTGGTCATTCTCTATTGCGGCGTTTGCTAGTGCGCTCCTGCTCCCACCAGACTATGGCGTAGTCGGTGAATTCGAGAGTCGCCAGTTTGACTTTCTGTTCATCGGTGTAGTCCTGGCACTCGAATACCATCTCAATACACTGTTCCCATTCGAGATAAGCCTCTGGACTAGACTTGCCCTGGAATGAGGGAATCTTGATCTTTACCCCCTTTAATCCGTCGTCTGTCCTCCGGTAGTCCTGATTTGGCCGACGGATAAAGTTATCTTCCTCGCAATTAGAAGCCAACTCCTCGCGAGGTGGAGCATCTCGAGGGGCAGTGTTGGACCGAGCTTGAGAAAGCTCCACTTGGTCCATCCTTTGGTGTAGGGACTCCATAGATTCCCTAAGCATGCGTTTAAACTCCGCCATCAATGCTAAGTTTTTCAATTTGGGGTCAAATTTGGATGTGTCACTCCCGTCCGCCATGATGTAGGTAACCTGTAAAAGTTAGTAGAAAAAAAAGTATATATATGTGTGCCTCACTCACTCCCTCGTGTGTTTACACTCATGATACGTTCCTCGATCAACTAGTTTCGAGACACGTAGCACGTTTGCCCAAGGATCTAGCGAGGTTGTTCAATGCTTGGATTGCGGAACTTAGAATCAAACGGACGGCACGATTTGATTAAAGGCGGTAGAACGACACTCCGATGAAGGTGAATACTCCAGGGGAATAAGTCGGTAGAACAATCAGGGACAAGACGCAAGATTGCTCAACACCCTTGCCCAAGCAAGTGAAAGGCTCAAATTCTCTCTCAAGAAGAAGAATCGAAAAATAACAAACTTTATTGATAAAACGTCTCCCCTTCATGCTTACAAAACAAGCCTTTATATAGGCAAACTAACGAAACCCTAATGCTAGTAAAAAGGAAATAAGGGTTCGGCCAGGGACCTTCAGCAAGGGACCTTCACGCCTCCGCCTTTGGTGCTTCATGGGCTTGGGCCCATGTGTAGCCAACTTGCTTGACCCCTTCAAGCCTTCAATGTCTCTATGAAAGCCTTGAGTCAAGGCCGCCATCCGTGCACACATTAACTCAGCTCTCGTGTATGTCACTCAAGGCACTCTAATAATCTCACCAATGCTCTCAAACCCTCTTGATAGCGTACCTTGAAGAAATTAGAACTCCTTCAAGTAAACAATCAACTCACCAATTTTAGGTCACGAGACTGTGGCAATCCTCAATGGACTGGAGAGTGCACAATGGATGGAACTAATAGGGATTGACCCGAGGGACACAATGAAAGGGAAAGAGTCAAACGAAAGGACAAAGGACTAAGACACGGAAAAGACACGACCAAATGAGAAAAATACTCTTTTTTTTTAGACGCAAGCTGCCCTTTGCTTGTTAGTAGGTCCGAATGGTCTCCAAAGGCAGAAATGGGTGGCGGCTAGCTTCCTAGAATGTAGGAAGAGGTGGCCGAAAAGGAAAAGGAAAGGGATGGCTAAAATGTAGGAAGGAAATGCCTAGAAAGTAGGGAAAGGTGTGGCCAAATGGAAGGAAAGATGAATAGCTAAAGAAACCCTAAAATTTAGGGGAAAGTGACAGCTAGAAAATAGGCTAAGAAGTAGGAGTGTCTTTGATTGGAGATCACTCAAGGTGTGGTAACCAACGAGATTAGGAAACCAATTGCAATTAGGAAACCCACTCGCAAAGTGATAGCTACTCACGGTTTTGGAAACCGACCTTCAAAGTAGCACTTCCAATCAAGTTACGGCCTTCAACAAGGAATTGGAAACCGACACAAATTAGGGAAGTGAATCAAAGTCACGGCTGACCCTAGGCTATTAAAACACAATTCGCGTGACACTTAACCCACAAGACAACAATTAAGCTCGAAAATTCTGATCACCACAATTTGGCACTTTTCAGTTTTGCTCAAGACAAGAACAACGAGTTATGGACAATCAAGATGGTGCAACTAACCCCTCTCAGGCTCCCCCCAATGGGTTACCCAAGATATACCAAAGAAAAACACAAAGACTCCAAGAAAACCCTTCACCACGGCTCGAGAGTATAAGAAATTTTTCACTAGCCGATTGAAACAAATTCCCAAGACTCAAGAGGTTCAAGAATTTCAAGAAGTAGTGGACCAAAACTTTTGATTTTGTTTTTGCCTTGTAGTTTCGGACACACTATGTAAGCTTCGAATAAGTTGGCAATAAAATTTTGAAAGTTCTTTCTTTTCTTAGCCGAAACAATTTCTTTGCTTGCTATTTTTTTTTTAACACAAAGCAAGAAAGTCGGCTGCTAGGGTTTTTGAACTTGGTTGGCCGGAACTAAATTTTTGTACGGCTGAAAAGACACCAAGTCAGATTACCCTCACTTGCCAAATTATTCCAAACACACTTGGATTGATTCACGAGTTCAAGAATGATAAGAACCAACTCTAGTGTTTCAAGAAATTCAAGATTGGTACTAGAACTTCAAGATTCACCAAGACTTGTAGCACAACTCCCAAATAACGGATTACAACCCCAAACAGCCCAAAGGACGCACAAGTCAGCAATGAACAAATTCGGACACAATAGCAAAGGTACGGCAGCAGCTTCTTTCCTTGTTTTTTTTTTTGACTCAAGAAACCCTAAAGGCTCACGGTTTCAACACAAAGTGCGGGAGCCCCAAGCACGCGACACAACAACAAGGAACACGATCAAGAGGTGCGACACACAACCAAACAAAAAGGAAACCAAAGTGGACAGAATTGTGATTCAAGCAACCAAAAGAAGATCAATGACGCACAAGTGAACACAAAACAGAATTTTTTGACTCAAGAACAAGGCAAAACAGTTTCGGGAAAACTTGGATAGATTGAAGAAAACCACGGACAGAAATTTTGACACAAAACAACAAGAAAACAGATTTGAACAAGGCTTGGACAGATTAGCGACACTTGGACAGAAAATTTTTTTTGACTCCAAACAAGAACAGAAACGACACCAAAAGGAACACAATTAACGACGCAAAGGAACAAAGAAAAGGTATATACGTGATACCTTCAACTAGCTCTGATGCCAGCTGATACGAACAGCACCAATCTTGTGATGCAACCCGTACAGAAAGGCTAGGATCTAGAAGGCGATACTCACGTTGAAGACAAATGAACGCAGCGGAATCACCTAAACCCGTTGATCATGTGGTCAACGGACCTCGATATTGGTAGAGGATGCCACAATCTAGCGCGGTCCAAGATTGATAAGTCAATTGAATACCAAAGAAAATGATTCTAAGATATTCAAGGATGCTTCAAAGAAGTTTTGAGAGAACTCTCAAGTATTTTATTAATCTTCAAAAACTGCTCATTACAACCGAATTCCTTACTTAAATACTAACTAGTGATAAGAACTAATGGGCCAAGCTACTCCTAATGTGGCCCACATGGCCTAGCCATTTGACCCAATAACTAAATGGCGACCAAGGTCCGAACCACACGCTAGTTGGACCTTTTTATTACACACTACTAATACTAATAATGGACATGGATCCCTTAGCCGAAACATGGTCGGCTACTCTTCACACAGAGCCGAGATTAGGACAAGTCTTGCTTCGTGAAGGCCCTCTATGGCCTTTGGCTCTCCACTAGACTTTCGGGCCGCACGAACCAATGTTTGTAATGTCTCATTCAATCTCTTCACGCGAGCTCGTGTCATAGGCCCCAATGGTACCTTCACTTGCTCCACTTGGATAGCTCTTTCGACCTGCTCATCAATTGGTGTTGGTTATCCGTGCTTGGTCCTGAAAAAAAAACGAAAAAAAAAAATTTCTAACCGCTAGGATTCTTGTTTCTTATAGTGTTTTGTTCTTGTGTCTTGTGCAATTTGTCCAAAAGTTTAGACGCTAATTTGATGTGTGCACGAATCTCAGCTCACGCAGAGACCCAGTCCGAGTTCCATTGGGCCCAGTCACACGTGCACGAGCCAAGCTCTTCAAGGAATCCCTCCAAGCCCTTGTTCGAATTGTCCAAGACCAACATGGAGTCCATAGAGATATTGAAGGCTTGGAAGGAGACAATCAAGTTATCTACACCATGATCTAAGCCCATGAAGAGTCAAGTGGGCCTCCAAGCGAGTTGGCCGAATAGGGCCTAGGCCTTAGTGTTAGAGTGCGTGATGTGTGCATGGATCAGGGCCCACACAATGACCCAGTCCGAGTCCCATTGGGCCCAGTCACACGTGCACGGGCCAAGCTCTTCAAAGATCCCTCCAAGTCCTCGTTCGAGTTGTCCAAGACCAACATGGAGCCCATAGAGATATTGAAGGCTTAGAAAGAGACAATCAAGTAACTTACACCTTGATCCAAGCCCATGAAGAGTCAAATGGGCCTCCTTGTGAGTCGGCCGAGTAGGGCCTTAGTCTTTATTACTTATTCAGTTGGAATAGTTGCTTCGTAGAAGGCATGGGCCGGCCCATCTTGGAGTCAAGATGGCCGACTCCCCTCTTAGGGTTCTTTAGGGTTTTTGTTTAGCCTATAAATAGGCTAGCTTTGTAAGATTAAGGATACAAGTTTCATGAATAAAGTTCTTAGTATCTTCGTTTTCTTCTTAAGAGAGAATTCGAGCCTTTAACTTGCTTTGGCAAGGGTTTTTGAGCAATCTTGCGTTCTGTCCTTGATTGTTCAACTAACCGATTCCCCTAGAGTATTCACCTTCATCGGAGTATCGTTCTACCGCCTTTAATCAAACGTGTTGTCCGTTTGATTCTTGGTTCCGCAAACCAAGCGTAGGACAACCTCGCTAGATCCTTGGGCAAACGTGCTACGTGTCTTGAAACGAGTTGATCGAGGAACGTATCAGTTGGTATCAGAGCTTTGGTTGAGGTACCTTCCGTTATATCCGTTATTTTGTCTTAGTTTTGTTGAATTCCGCTGCCTTGTGTCAAAAATATATATATATATATATATATATTCTGTCCGCACTAATTTCGTTTGTTGTCGTGTCAAATTCTGGTTTCGGTTGTGTGTTTAAATCTGACCATTTGTGTCCATTAGCGTCCCATAGTTGCACTTCCAAAAGCTGTCCGCCCCTAGGTTCTTTGGTTGCAACAAATCTGTCCACGGCTTGTTGTCCTTGCAAGTCGCTAATCAATTTTTCCAATTCTGTCCAAAGTTACGCATATTGTTGCTAGCTCTAATCTGACCAGATTTTGTGCTCTTGTTGCATCAATTCTGCCCAGCATTGGGTTATAGCCGAACTAAAAAAAAAAAAAAAGGCGGCTAGGGTTTTCCAAGTTGCGGCTAGCGTTTTTCTTTGTTGTCAAATCTGTCCAAGCTTTGTTTGGGTCATCCAAGTTGTTTTAGTTAGTTTTCTAAACTGATTTGTGGATCAAACTTGTTGGAGTTGTGAATCTTGAAGGAAACTACAAGCATCTAGGGTTTCTTGAGTTTCTTGAAATTAATCTTGAAGTTCTTGAAAGTTCTTGATAAAATCTTGGAGTTTTTGGGGGTGTTGGTTGTAGTAAGTTGGGGGCTGACCAGAACCTGGTTTTGAACCCTTTTGGCCAGGTGTAGTTATATTGCTAAGTCAAAAAAAAAAAAAATACAGAATCGAAACGAAAAAAAAAAGGAAGAAGAGCATTCTGGTAGAACAAAGGCCGAACAAGGGGAAGAGGGAAGTACTTGGGTTTTATTGCCAAAACAACAACCATTACATATTGTTTCCAAACAAACCAGAAAATTCGAACAGCAAAGAAAGAAAGAAACTCAAAAGTTTTGGCCAACCTCTTCTTGAAAATCTTGATCACCTTGAGCCTTGATCACTTGTATCACCCTTTGAGATTCTTGAGGTTCTTGGTCATCTCGAGTCTTGAAGACTTGCACCTCTCTCCGAATAAAAAGTTTCTTGTAAGATCTTGCATCCATACGAGGCTTTCTTGGTTTAGGCGTAAATTTCTTGGGAGTTCCTTGAACAAGTCGCTTGGGAGATTCTTGAATAACATTACTCGCGTTACCTTGGGAAGCCATTGTCTTGAACAAGGACCAAACTGTCTTGGAGGGGGAGGGGCCGAATTGAAACTGGTTTGGAGTAGAGAGAGAGCCGAACTTCTTGGAGGAAGGTGCGGCTGCCTAGGAGGGTTTTTATAGGAAGGTTAGCCGACTTTGGGAAGGACTTAAGAGGGAAGAAATCTGGAAATTTTAGAGGACCAATTCGGTTGAAGTAGGAAGCCACCAAATCTGGTTTGTGTTGGGTGTGAAGTGTGCGGCTGTGAGAGGAGGTTTTATAGGGAGTAATAGGCGACTTTGGGAAAGGATTAAGTGGGAGGAAATTCTGGAAAATTTCGGCCAAAGGGGAGAAAGGCTGAATCTGATTTTTGGAGAAGCCATTGGAAGTGTTAAAGGTTGATCAAGGGAGGACTTCAAGGCTGACTTGTTTTCCCAAATGCTTTAGGAAACTAAGTAAGAACTTAGATAACTCTAAGATCACTTGGACACCTCCCTACTCTCTCTCCTTGCTTTAGGGAACCACTCCTACTTACACTCTTACGTTTTAGGACCCACTCCTACATCTTAGGACTCCTAGGGTTTTCTTCTTCTTAGCATTTTTTTCCAAGTTTGTCCGTCCCAATAACCTTCAAATTCGACCACTCCATCTCAAATATATCATCCAATTGTGTCCTACACTCTTGCTTACTCTTGTGGGGAAAAGTTGGTGACGATTATTGGACTCGGGCAACATTTCTCAACTACCTAAACCAACAGGTGAAGGTACTTGGTAAATCTAATAGAGTGAATTGAGCACTACACACGAGCGTGAGGGACACACTAAGGGAGTGAAGTGAGGCTATACTTGCACTTTCCTTGCTTGTTACTAACCTTTTGCAGGGGCATCAAGAAAAACATGGAGCAACAACAAGCAACCACCGATCACTCATTGTTGTTCGTCGCAATGAAGAATGAGCTCAGGCAAATCAGTGAGCAACAAATGGAGGAGTTACACACTCGTTTTGATGAGTTGTCCAGGAGTCTCACACGAGGCTCTCGTTCGAGATCCTACAACCGGAGTAACCATGGCACCAAAGAGGCACATAGCGAAGACTACTCCGCTAGTGAGGATGAGGAGCGACCCGAGAAGCCTAGAAGGGACACGCCCAAGAACGAACTAAAGGGGCTTAAGATTCAAGTACCCGCGTTCAAAAGCAAGAGTGACCCTGAGGCGTACTTAGAGTGGGAAGGCCGCATCGAAATGGTCTTCGACTGCTACGACTATAGCGAGGAACAAAAAGTCAAAGTCGCCACCGTTGAGTTCACCGACTACGCCCTAGTTTGGTGGGACCAAGTGAGGACCCATAGGAGGAGAATGGGAGAACCGCGAGTCCGGACTTGGCGAGAGCTCAAGGCATTGATATGAAAGCGATTCGTTCCAAGCTACTACAACCGAGACCTCCACTCCAAATTGTAAACCCTCGCTCAAGGCAACATGAGTGTGGAGGACTACTACAAAGAGATCGAGATGGCCATGATGAGGGCGAACCTTCAAGAAGATAGCGAAGCAACCATGGCTAGATTCCTTCGAGGTCTCAACCCAGACCTTCAGGAAGCCTTAGAGCTTCAACACTATGTGGACATGCATGACCTTCTTGAACTCGCTATCAAGGCCGAGAGGGGAAAGAGACTAAGGCGAGGAGGCCGTACCTTCCAGTCTTCACACTCCCCCTCATGGAAGGGCAACCAACCACGGAGGGTGATCCACGATGCAGGATATTCGGCCACACCAACTTCTTCAAGCCGAATTCAAGGTAATGCTCCTAGCCGAAATTCCAATTCTACCCCTAACAAAGTTATCAATACATCCAAGTCTACGTCGAAGGCACCCCATGAGACTCCTAAGACTAGGAGTAGGGACATCAAATGCTTTAAGTGCCAAGGGTTTGGGCACATTCAATCTCAATGTCCAAACCAACGGGTCATGTTAATCACTCACAATGGCGAGATCGTGTCCGATGATGACGACTGTGAGGAGATACCCGAATTGACCAAAGGCGACTGCCGGGATGAAGACTCGGCTGAGGAAGATTGCTCGCCTACACAAGAAGAAGTAGGGTGTCTGGTGGCACGACGAGTGTTAACCGCCCGAGTAAAAGAGGACGAGCAACTCCAGAGGAAGAACCTGTTTTACACTCATTGTAAAGTGGGTGACAAGGTGTGTAGCCTCATCATCGACGGTGGGAGTTGCACAAACGTGGCAAGCTTACTCATGGTTGAGAGCTTAGGACTTCCAACCACTAGACATCCACACCCTTATCGCCTCCAATGGCTGAGTGAGGATGGAGAGGTACGTTCCTTCAAACAGGTACGCGTTCCCTTTTCCATTGGAACTTACACTGATGAAGTTGTTTGTGATGTCGTGCTTATGCACGCCACCCATGTCATCTTGGGTCGACCATGGCAATTTGACAAACACGTCACCTTCGATGGAAGGGCCAACAAGTACACACTCTTGCATGATGGCAAATGCAAGGTCCTCACACCACTCACACCTGCACAGGTATATGAGGACCAATTAAAGTTGCAAAGAGAGTGTGAACAAGACCGTCAAAGGAAGAAGCAAAAGGCGGTCGACCCTGGCAAAGGCTCCACTTCTGCAAGTGAGCCATCGACCCAGGGTCAAGTGAGCACACCTAGTGTTACACGTGACAACTCACCCACTACACACACCACTAGGAAGCAAAACATGATTATTAAGGCTAAGGACGTTAGAAAAGTTGTGAATTTTGACCAGCCTGTACTCCTCATGATTTGCAAACATGTGCTCTTAGATGTTGTTGAACTCGATAAGGCATTGCCTGCGAGTATGGTAGCTCTCTTGCAGGAATTTGAGGATATTTTCCCTGACGAGATCCCAGATGGCTTACCACCCATTCGAGGGATTGAGCACCAAATCGACCTCATTCCTGGAGCGCCACTGCCCAACAAACCTGCTTACCGCATGGGTCCTGAGGAGACTAAGAAACTTCAACAGCAAGTTGATGGCCTGTTAGGTAAGGGTTGGGTGAAAGAGAGTCTAAGTCCTTGCACTGTGCCTGTGATACTTGTCCCAAAAAAGGATGGTACTTGGCGCATGTGCACTGACTGTCGGTCTGTAAATGCTATCACTGTCAAATATCGTCACCCCATTCCTCGACTTGATGATATGCTTGATGAACTCGATGGTGCTATTATTTTCACCAAAATTGACTTAAGGAGTGGCTATCATCAAATTAGGATGAAAGAGGGCGATGAGTGGAAAACAGCCTTCAAAACCAAACATGGTCTCTATGAGTGGCTAGTCATGCCTTTTGGCTTGACTAATGCCCCTAGCTCCTTCATGCGACTAATGAACCATGTTTTGAGACATTTCATTGGCAAATTTGTCATTGTTTACTTTGATGACATCCTGATCTATAGTCGTAGTGAGCATGAGCACTTAGAGCATGTGAGATTAGTTCTTGAGACACTTTGACAGGCGCGTCTGTGACAGCCCCACCTTCCCCTAAGGCAAACCAAAGGGGTTAGCGGACTGCCTGCCCAGCTCTCGCCAGGACTAACGGTTCAGTATAGAGCGAGTTAATACGTTCCGGAACATACAACGCGCGTAAACAAGTCAAAAGGGCAAAAAAAAAAAAATCGAAATCGGAGTCGGCCATGAATAGTAACCGACCCGTCAGAACCCACCCAAATATCAAGCAAACATTCACATCTTGAAATTTAGCATTTACAAGCCAAAATGGCATACAAAAGTATTCAAAAGTGGATACATGTCTGGTTTGCCAAATCAAAAGAGAAACGGTCCCAAAAGTACATTTAGGGTTTCAATAAATGAGCTATACAAAAGATATGTCCAACTAGCTCATTTCGGCAACCAATTATCAATTGCAGTCCAAAAGTATTTATTTTCCTGTAAGGAAAACAAAAAGAATAGAGTGAGCTAATTGCCCAGTGAGATAATACTACTCAAGCAACCAAGTTCATATAAGCATCAAGCTTTTCATTTCAATACATCAAAAGTAAACAAAGGCACACATTAATGGTGGTGATAAAAGGATACGGGCGGCTCTCAAGAGCCCTTTTCCTCGTTTGCATTCTTAATCGAAGGTCATTGACCCTCCGTCAATGTTTAAGAGTAACCAACCGTAGACTCCACTTTACTTCCATTCCTTCCACCCAACATACCCCTACCGGGCCCGAACTCCAAACACTTGCACTGTGATATTACTCGAGTATACCGGAATCGAGAGTCTCTCATACTACAAAATTCCATATAACATTTCCCCAAGGATCATTAATTGGCACGACCAAGCCCTCGCCGGCTCGATTCAATCAACTACCAATGGGGTTGAACTCAATGATAACAATTGTAGTCGTTGGATACTCGTCCAATCGACACCAAGTCAAGTACTTTCATTTCATGTAACATTTCATATAACAATCCAATAACATGATAAACAATAAGTGAGAGTGATAAAGTACGCTCTCACTTCAATCAATTAACATTCAACTCATCAAGTTCAAGTATCAAAGCTATATAGTAACACACAAGTGAGTAGTACACTCACCAAGCTTGCAAATGGTGTTTCATACACTTCCGTCAAAAGAACGTCGTGAACCACCGTCACGCCCTAAAACATGCAAACAAGTACAATGAGACTCGATAACGAGTCATAAACCAATGCCAAACACGACCCCAGTAGGGTTCCATAAGCATACAAGCATTAGGGGAAACCAGAAAATCCGGAAATGGCATTAGCTTTAGCCCTGAAAAAAATAGTTTTTGACCTCATTTTGCGGTAATGGCACCAAAGGCACTACAATTATTGGATGAAGGTCCAAGACCCACCGTTTCGAAGCTAAGAGATAGGGATACAATATTACAGAAGGTCACTCAACCCAGTTTCGAGTGTAATCAGGTCAAAAATGCAATCTATTATACCAGAACCGCAAAAACAGATTCACAGAACGCATTCTAGTGTAAACATCATAAAACAGCCTACATAAGTCCAAATCCAGAAATTCCAAAGCCATCTGAAAGCTAAGAAACAGGGATAAATTTCATCAGAAGACCTCAACAACCAATTCGGAAGCATTCCTAACCAAAATAACCAATTACAGAAGCAATTCCCAAATTCGGGTAAAACCAGGACAGCAAGGGTAATTTCGACTTTTCTCAAGCTACGCTACTCCGATTGACCTGAAATTTTGTAGGCACATCTAAAATGTCATTCTGTACAACTTTTATGTTTTAACCCAAGGCCAATTCGGCCCATAGCTATGAGCTACAGTACCAGGCAGAATGAAGAACATCAAACCCTAATTTTTTCAATTTTCTTCCAAAACAAAAATTGCTTGCAATTATCCATTTTTCCACCTCCTATATCCCTTACATACCATTTCCAATCATCATACATAGCCACACAATCATATTCATGTTAAAACAGAAAAATCCCCAATAATTACAAAAGTTCACCAATTCAACCAAAAATCACAATATAATCCATAAAGTTGCATCTTATTCCACCACTAAGCATAAATTAAGCATCATTAGAGGGAGGAGAGGGGTTCTTCACAACTCACCTTAGAAACAAGAGAGAGAGAGCAACTAGTCCTCTTAGCTTTCCAAATAACTCCACACAACACCTCACTATCACTCCCTTAAGTGATTTTATGGAGCAAAAACAAGATTGGATGGTTGAGTGAGTTGATTGAAGCAAGATTGAAGCTAAAAACTTGAAGAGTTTTCTTTCTTTTGTTGCTTGAAGAGCTCGGCCAAGAGGAAGAGAAAATGGTGAATTTTTGGTATTTTTTTGATTTATTTGGTCAATGGTAAGAAAATGAATAGTGGTCTTACAAGTCCCTCCAATCAAATGGTGACACTTGTCACTTATTTAATGCAAGTCCATCACTTTGTTTCCTCTCACACCAATCCAAATTGCAACCTCTACTTATCTCTTAACACCCGGTAAATTAATTCCAGTATCCAAAACTTAATCTAGTTGGTAGAATTTTTCCGAACTTTTCGCACTAGTGGGTCCCACGTCCGGTATACGCTCTTAATTTCTCAAAACCTATTCGATACTAGAAAAATCATCTAAAAACTATATCTGCTCCTTAAAAGTATCTAGAATTTTTCCTAATCACGAAAATGCAGAAAACAAGCCATGAAAGATAATAAAACCTAGAAAATGGAAAAAATACGGGTTCTCACACTCTCTCCCCCTTAAAAGAATTTCGCCCTCGAAATTTCTCACCTCAACTCACGAAAAGGTTAGGGTATTTCTTTCGCATTTCTTCTTCCACTTCCCAGGTAGTCTCCTCTATCCCATGATTTCTCCATAGTATCTTCACTAACGGAATCTGCTTGTTTCTGAGCTCTTTGACTTTCCGGTCAAGCACTTGGACAGGTTTCTCTTCGTAAGCAAGCGATTCGTCTACGTCGATCTCCTCTGGTTGTAAGACATGGGATGGGTCGGGATAGTACTTCTTTAGCATCGAGACGTGGAAGACGTCGTGAATTCTAGAGAGACTTGACGGCAATTCTAGTCTATATGCCACCGCACCTATCCTCTGCAGGATCTTGTAAGGTCCGACGAACCTCGGTTGCAATTTCTTTCCTCTACCCACCGTGACACTCCGTAACGGTGTAACCTTGAGGAAAACACGGTCTCCAACTTCGAACTCCAAGTCTTTTCTTCGGTTGTCGGCGTAACTCTTTTGTCGGCTTTGAGCAGTTTGGAGTCGTTGCCGTATCAACTTGACCTTTTCTCGCGCCTCCTCCATCCATGGAATAGTGGTTGGATCCAGTGCCTTCCTCTCACCAACTTCATCCCAGTAAATTGGTGACCGGCATTTTCGTCCATATAATGCTTCATATGGAGCCATTTGAATCGACGAATGGTAGCTATTGTTGTACGCAAACTCTACTAAGGTCATGTGTTGACCCCAGTTGCCTCCAAAATCCAGAATGCAAGTCTGTAGCATGTCCTCGAGGGTTTGGATTATTCGCTCCGATTGTCCATCCGTCTGAGGGTGATTGGTCGTGCTCAAGTTGAGTTTCGTCCCTAGTGTCTCTTGGAATTTCTGCCAAAATCGAGATACGAAACGTGGATCTCGATCGGAGACGATGCTCACAGGAACACCGTGTAGCTTTACAATCTCGTCCATGTACAGTTGAGCCAATTTATCCATGGAGTACTTCATGTTTACTGGCAAGAAATGGGCCGATTTGGTTAATCGATCGACGATCACCCAAACGGCATCGTGCCCTCTTTGCTTCCGCGGCAAACCTGAGACGAAATCCATGGTGATGTTTTCCCACTTCCACTCGGGTATCTCAAGGGGTTGTAACAAGCCCGATGGTTTTTGATGCTCTGCTTTAACCTGTTGGCAAACGAGACATTTTTGCACGTACAGAGCGATTTCCTTCTTCATATTATCCCACCAATAGGTTCCTTTCAGGTCCTGATACATCTTACTACTACCCGGATGGATTGTATACTTGGACCGATGGGCTTCCTCTAGAATCTCCGTTTTCAACGATTCATCCTTCGGCACCACTATTCGGTTTCGGTATTTTAAAATACCTTCAGGACTGAAATTGAAGTCAGTCGTTTCTCCTTTTCCCACTTTCTCTCCCCATTTCTGCACCATCAAATCCTCCTTTTGAGCTTCGTTAATCCTCTCCAAGAGAGTGGAGGTTACCCTAATGTTACCAAAAATCACTTTATGATTCCCAAGGTAGGGTTTCCACTCGCAAACTGACTCTAGTAACTTCCACTCTTTAATCATTAACCCGGCTACTTGTGCCTTGCGACTCAAAGCATCGGCCACTACGTTCGCCTTGCCTGGATGGTAGTTGATGGTACAGTCGTAATCCTCCAGAAATTCCATCCATTGTCGCTGCCTCATGTTTAATTCCTTCTGTGAGAAGAGGTACCTCAGGCTTTTGTGATCGGAGTAAACCTCGAAGGTTACCCCATATAGGTAGTGCCTCCACTTTTTAAGAGCGAAAACAACGGCAGCTAGCTCCAGATCATGTGTCGGGTAATTCTGCTCGTGAAGTTTTAACTTCCTAGAGACAAAAGAGATCACATTATGGTTCTGCATTAATACACAACCCAGGCCTTCTCGTGACGCGTCTGTATACACAGGAAATCCGTCCACCCCGTTTGGTAAGACTAGCACCGGAGCCATGGTCAATTTTTTCTCTAATTCTTGAAAACTTGTCTCACTTCGGGCATTCCAAATGAATCGACCATGTTTCTTTGTCAAGTCAGTTAGGGGACCGGCAAGTTTGGAAAAGTCCTTGATGAAACACCGGTAATATCCAGCCAGTCCTAGAAAGCTGCGGATCTCTGTGGGATTTTCTGGCCTCTTCCAATTAGTCACAGCCTCTACTTTCGTTGGGTCAACTGAAATACCCTCTTGAGAAATTACGTGTCCCAGAAAAGCAATTTTCTCCAGCCAAAATTCGCACTTGCTGAACTTGGCGTACAGTTGATGGTCCCATGTCCGGTATACGCTCTTAATTTCTCAAAACCTATTCGATACTAGAAAAATCATCTAAAAACTATATCTGCTCCTTAAAAGTATCTAGGAGCAGTCCTCATGCAAGACAAGAGGCCTTGTGCCTTCTTTAGTGAGAAGTTGGGAGGAGCTGCATTAAACTACCCCACGTACGACAAGGAGTTGTACGCATTAGTGAGGGCCTTGGAGACCTGGCAACACTATCTTCGCCCTCGGGAGTTCATGATACACACTGATCACGAGTCATTGAAGTACCTCAAAGGGCAACCCAAGTTGAGTAAGAGACATGCCAAATGGGTAAGCTTCATTGACACTTTCTCTTATGTCATTAAGTATAAGACTGGCAAAACGAATGTGGTAGCTGATGCCTTATCACGTAGACATTCCTTGCTTGCCTTTCTTGATGCCAAGTTACTAGGGTTCGAAATGGTCAAGGAACTCTAAACACATGATCATGACTTTGGTGATATCTATGCTGCTTGTGTTAAGAACCCGCATGGAAAGTACTTCTTGCATGATGGATTTCTATTCCATGTAGATAAACTGTGTGTGCCTAATTCCTCCATTCGTGATCTTTTGATTCGCGAGGCACATAGTGGTGGTCTCATGGGCCACTTTGGCATTGCCAAGACTCTGGCCATGTTACAAGAGCACTTTTACTGGCCCCATATGCGTAGAGATGTTGAACGCATGGTTAGTAGGTGTGCTACTTGCCACAAGGCAAAGTCTAAGACAAACCCATATGGCTTGTATACCCCATTACCGATCCCTCACCATCCTTGGGTTGACTTGTCTATGGACTTTGTACTAGGTTTGCTTAGATCGCCAAGGGGTAATGATTCCATATTCGTGGTGGTTGATAGATTTTCTAAAAGAGATCGTCCGTCTGCATGGCATGCCTAGGACTATTGTTAGTGACAAAGATGTGAAGTTCCTGAGTTACTTTTGGAAGACTTTGTGGACCAAACTGGGCACTAGGTTATTATTCTCCACCACTGGTCATCCACAAAGTGATGGACAAACTGAAGTTGTCAATCGCACACTTGGCACTTTACTTCGGGCCTTGATTAAAAAGAATCTTAAGTCTTGGGAGGAGTGCTTACCTCATATTGAATTTGCCTACAATCGAACTGTGCATAGTGCAACACAATATTCTTCCTTTGAGATTGTTTATGGCTTCAACCCCCTGACCCCCCTTGATTTGGTGCCCTTACCTTCCTCTGAGCACACAAGCTTAGATGGGAAAAAGAAAGCTGATTTTGTGCGCAGGTTACATGAAGCCGTTCGAGCAAACATTGAGAGGCGTACGCAACAATACACCTAGCAGGCTAACAAGCACCGTCGCCAGATGATCTTCGAGCCTGGTGATTGGGTTTGGCTACACTTACGAAAGGAGAGGTTCCCTAAGCAGCGACAATGCAAGTTATCCCCGAGAGGTGATGGACCCTTTCGAGTGCTCCACCGAGTTAATGACAACGCTTACAAATTGGAGCTACCTGGGGAATACAATGTTAGCGCGACCTTCAATGTCGGGGACCTGAGCCCATTTCTTAATGGGGAGGATCCAGATTTGAGGGCAAATTCTTCTCAAGAGGAGGGGACTGATGTGTGCATGGATCAGGGCCCACGCAATGACCCAGTCCGAGTCCCATTGGGCCCAGTCACACGTGCACGGGCCAAGCTCTTCAAAGAATCCCTCCAAGCCCTCGTTCGAGTTGTCCAAGACCAACATGGAGGCCATAGAGATATTGAAGGCTTAGAAAGAGACAATCAAGTAACTTACACCTTGATCCAAGCCCATGAAGAGTCAAATGGGCCTCCTTGTGAGTCGGCCGAGTAGGGCCTTAGTCTTTATTACTTATTCAGTTGGAATAGTTGCTTAGTAGAAGGCATGGGCCGGCCCATCTTGGAGTCAAGATGGCCGACTCCCCTCTTAGGGTTCTTTAGGGTTTTTGTTTAGCCTATAAATAGGCTAGCTTTGTAAGATTAAGGATACAAGTTTCATGAATAAAGTTCTTAGTATCTTCGTTTTCTTCTTAAGAGAGAATTCGAGCCTTTAACTTGCTTTGGCAAGGGTTTTTGAGCAATCTTGCGTTCTGTCCTTGATTGTTCAACTAACCGATTCCCCTAGAGTATTCACCTTCATCGGAGTATCGTTCTACCGCCTTTAATCAAACGTGTTGTCCGTTTGATTCTTGGTTCCGCAAACCAAGCGTAGGACAACCTCGCTAGATCCTTGGGCAAACGTGCTACGTGTCTCGAAACGAGTTGATCGAGGAATGTATCAGTGCGGTTATTTAGAGTTGGATTAGTTTGTTTTAGTAGAACATGGGCCGGCCCATCTTGACCCAAGATGGCCGAATTCCCTTCATGTTTTCCTTAGGTTTTATTAGCCCTTAGCCTATAAAAAGGCTTGCTTTGTAAGGTTTGAAGGTAGACGTTTTATGAATAAAATTTGCTTAGACTTTCGACTCTCGAGCCTTTACTTGCTCTTGGCAAGGGTGTTTGAGCAATCTCGTGCTTGTCCTTGGTTGTTCTACCGACCTATCCACTCGAGTAATCACCATCGATTGGAGTCGTCGTTCTACACCTTCTACCAATTCGTGTCGTCCGTGTTGGTTTTAGGTTCCGCAAACCAAGCGTTGGACAACCTCGCTAGATCCTTGGGCAAACGTGCTACATGTCTCGAAACGAGTTGATCGAGATCCGTATTAGTTGGCTTCAGAGCTTAGGTGGAGGTATTTTTCGTTATATCCTTGTTTTTTTTTCTTCATAGTTGTGTCTTTGATTTCTTTGTCCCGCTGCCTTGTTTTACAAAAAAAGAAAAAAAATATATATATAATTCTATCCACGTCGTATTGTTGCTTTCTCGTGAAATTCTCTCCGCCGTTTGTGTCTCCATCGTGCGTGGTTTGTTGCTCATCAAATCTGTCCACAACTTGTTGTTGTTGTTGGGACGTTTGAAGTTCATCAAATCTGTCTGCACTTGGTTCTTGGTAGTGAGCCGTTAGTTATCTTCAATTCTGTCCGAAGTCTTGCTCATTGTTTTGTGTCAAATCTGTCCATGCATGTGTGGTTGTTGCCTTGACAAATTTGACCGTATCTTGTGTCCCTTGTTGCATCAAAATTCTGTCCAAGTCGTGCATGTGGTAGTTAGCCCCAATCTGTCCGTGGTCATCAAAGAACAAAAGAAAGTTCTAGGGGCGGCGGCTAGGGTTTTCTACTTGCGGCTAGGGTTTCCTTTGGCGGCTAGGGTTTTGTGTTGCATTAGGATTCCTTCGTTTCAAATCTGTCCAAGCTTTGTTTGGTTCATCCAAGTTGTTTTCTTAAGTTTCTAAATCTGATTTGTGGTTAATTTTGTTGGTACTTGGGAGTCTTGAAGAGAACCTACAAGATTTTAGGGTTTCTTGAAGTTCTTGGTTACTACCTTGAAGTTCTTGGAACCTTGAATACATATCTTGGAGAGCCGACCAAATTTCTGGAATTTTACTCTTTCGGCCAAGTACTTGTGTTGTTCTTTAAGTCAAAAAAAAAAAAACAGAAACGAAAAAGAAAAGAAAGAGAAAGCACGCACGCAATTGGCAAGAAACACAAGAAAGGCAAGAAAGGAAAGCCGAATTATTTTTATTGCCTAAACCAGCCTTACATCGTATCTTTATTCCTTAAAACAGAAAATTGCACAAGGAAAAGTATTCAAAAGTTTTGACCCACCTCTTCTTGAGGTTCTTGATCACCTTGTGTCTTGGAGACTTGAACCACACTTCGGATAACTTGATCATCTTGTGTCTTGGAGACTTGTACAACCCTTCGAATAAACATCTTTCTATACTCTCTTGCGGAGGTGAAGGGCTTTCTTGGTTTGGGAGTAAATTTCTTGGGCAACTCTTGGGCAGCCCGTTGGGGGAAAGCTTGAGTGAGGTTGCTTACATCTTCTTGAGACGCCATTGTCTTGAACCAAAGGGCGAAGCTGTTTGTGTGTTGCGCAAGGGAGGAGGTAGCCGAAGCTAAATTGTGTTGTGTGTGAGAGGGTGTCAGGTTTCCTTGAAGGATTTATAGAAATCCAACCGACCTTGGTGAGGTGTTTAGGAAGGAGAAAATCTGAAAAATTTCTGTTGAAGAGGTAGATACCAAATCTGATTTGGAAGTCTACTTGGAGAGGAATTTGGAAGTTTCTAAAAGTTGTTCAAGAAAGGTTTTTCTAAAGAGTTTCCAAAACTAACTTGTTTTCCAAATCACTTTAGGAAACTAAGCAAAACACTTGGATACCCTCTTTGTTTTCACTTGGACACTCTCCTATATTCTCTCCTATATTTTAGGACACTCTCCTACATTCTCTACTACATTTCCGAAACTCGCTCCTACATTTTAGGGAGCTAGGGTTTCTTTCTTTTGTGTTCACATTAGCACTCTTCCATTGCTGACCGCCACTACTGTCCTTCCAAAACCGTCCATTTCCACTTCATTTTGCACCTACATTTGTGTCTTGCCTTCTTGATTACTCTTGTGGAAAAAGTTGGTGACATTCGTTGGACTTGAGCGGCATTCCTCACCTACCTAATCCAACAGGTAAAGGTACTTGGTAAGTTCATTAGAGTGTTTTTGAGTGGTAAAACACGAGAGTGAGTGATACACTAAGGGAGTGAAGTGAGGCTATATTTGCGTTATTTCCTTGTCCACTAACCTTTGCAGGTACAGACGAGACATGGAGCAAACTCAACCAACCACAAACTACTCCTTGATGTTCACCGCCATGAAGAACGAGCTCAGGCGAATTAGTGAGCAACAAATGGAGGAGTTGCACACTCGGTTTGATGAGCTGTCCAAGAGTCTCACACGAGGCTCTCGTTCTCGGTCACACAACCGGAGTAACCGTGACACCAAAGGAACTTCAAAGGCAAGTTGATGGCCTACTAGGTAAGGGTTGGGTAAAAAAGAGTCTAAGTCCTTGTGCTGTGCCTGTGATACTTGTCCCTAAAAAGGATAGTACTTGGTGCATGTGCACTGACTGTAGAGCCGTTAATGCCATTACTGTTAAATACCGCCATCCCATCCCTAGATTAGATGATATGCTCGATGAACTTGATGGTGCTATCATATTCACTAAAATTGATCTAAGGAGTGGCTATCATCAAATAAGGATGAAAGAAGGCGATGAATGGAAAATGGCCTTCAAAACCAAACATGGTCTCTATGAGTGACTAGTCATGCCTTTTGGGTTGACTAATGCCCCTAGTACCTTCATACGGTTGATGAACCATGTTTTGAGGCAATTCATTGGTAAGTTTGTCATTGTTTATTTTGATGATATATTAATATACAGTCGAAGCGAACATGAGCACATGGAGCATATGAGATTAGTTCTTGATACACTTCGTGATGCGGTTGAGCACGAGGCCCAAAGTGTACAAGTAGACCCTGTGAAGGTGCCCCAAGGCCCAGTGACACGAGCACGAGCCAAGAGATTCAAGGAGTCCCTTCAAGCCTTGGTACGTGCCGTCCAAACCCAAGAGAAACCGGTCATTGAAGGAATTGAGTTGGAATATCCTTGCACGACTACTAAAATGCTGCTTACAATTGAAGATGCAAATGTTCAAGCTCCAAACGGCGGGCTTAGCCGCAGTTAAGTACCCTCGCTGAGCCGTACGGGGGTCTCGCTGTCCGATCAGCGAGTCGGGGGTCCAAGGGGGCGACGCGCCCCTGGCTTGGGGGCCCGGGGGCGCAGCGAAGCCCCCGGTGGGGGTTCGGGGGCAACGCCACCGAAGCTTATGATCTATAGTTAGTTGGGCTAGCTTTCGGTCAAGTGAAGGCCCAAGGGGCTGGCCGAACTTTCCTTGTTATTTTTCCAGTTTATTAGGTCTTAGTCACGGCTATTAATAGCCTCAAGCCGCATGTTACATTCAGTTTTTGAGAGTATTGAATAAAATTTCCAGAATTTCGTCCATTCCTTGTGGGAAATTCCCTTAGCTTGTAAAAGCTAAGTTGAACATCCTAGAGTTGATCCTAGGCTGTTCTTGACTTATCAATCAAGCACACATACTTGATTGTGGCGTCCTCTACCGTTAAATCTGTTCTTGAGTGGTCCAAGTTCGGGTTCAACTCCGTCAAATCTTCATCGTGTTCCTCTAGATCCGAAGTAGCTTCCGCTTCTCGTATCAGCTGGCATCAGAGCTAGTTAGAGGTATCACGAATATCCTTTTTTATCGTTTTTAGATCTATTTTAGTCTTCTAAATTCGTAGCTCAAGTGCTCGGGTTTGTCAAGTCCGAAATCTGTCTTGGTTGTTTCCTTGTCAGAAATCTGTCTTTGTTGTTTAGTTGTTGTCCGAAATTTTCTGTCCAGTTTTGTCTTGTGTTTATGTTCTGTTTAAATCCAGAAAAAAAAAAATCTCTTGTGTTGCATACCTTATTGTCATTCCCTTGAGTCGTTGCTGGAATTAATTGCTGGGTTGCCGAATCTGTTTGCACTTGTTTCTTGAACCTTTGTGTTGTTGCTTTGCAAAACTCGAACATCAAAACCTTATTGGGGAAGTCTTGAGCTTCTTGGATCAAAGAGGTTAATCTTGGCAGTCTTGAAACCTGAAATAAACCTTCAACCGTGTTCTTGTTTTCATGGAACTTTGATCTTGAAACCAAATCTGTCCAAGTTGTTTACGTTAATTGCTGTGAAATTGTGGTCTAAACTAGCTGGCTATTGTGTGAAAACACCCCAACAGAAGTCAAAAAAAATTTCAAGAAAGACGGCTCTAGTTTCCAATTCTTGACCAGCCTTCAAGTTTTACCAAATCTGATTCAAAGGTCAAAAAAATTTTTTTCAAGAAAGACGGCTCTAGTTTCCAATTCTTGACCAGCCTTCAAGTTTTACCAAATCTGATTCAAACTTGGACTTTCAAATCTGAACAGCCCTAGTCTTGGTCAGCATTCAAGCCACCAAATCTGATTCAAACTTGGACTTCCAAATCTGAACAACATCCAATTCTTGACAGCCTACAAGTTTACCAAATTTTGTGCAAAATCTGACTTCCAAATCTGACCAAACTCCAAGGTTTCCAATCCTTGGCAACCCCAAGTGTCCAAATCAGATCAAACTTTCCAATTTCCGAATCTTGAATTCTTGAATTTTCCTAAAACCGTTGGAGCAATTGTGCCACCCGATTGGGCTGAGTTTTAGGTAGTAGATTGCCCATTATTTGAGCAGCCTAAGGCCACCCAAAATACTCCAAAACCCTTACCAAAAAGACCACGGACCAGCAGCTCAACACATTCCAGAAATTTGGGTTTCGGGTAGAGTTTTCTAGGATTTTCAAAATTTCAGCATTCAAGTTAATTGTCTTACTTTCTTTTGAGTCGTTAGTTATTGTCCAGCTATATTCTGAGTCTTGAGTCGTGTCTAGGTCTTCAGTCATTCACCTCCATTTATTGCTACTAGCTTGTGTGTCACTTGTTGCCTAGTCAAGAACGTACACTGCGGTGACGCCTAGTTTGTTCAACTCGAGCAACTAGCAAGCCAAGGAATTGCTTGGTAAGATTATTAGAGAGTGATACACTTGAGTGAAACACGAGTGTGAGTGACCTATACATCGTAAAAAAAAAAAAAAAGAGAGAGGAACTCGTTTTTGTTTATTTGTTTTGCAGGTGAACTAAATATGTCTAGTGGAGTGGGTAGCCAAACCATGGACATCAAACTACAGTTGGAAGCCATGATGGGGGAGTTCAAACGATTGCTTAAG
Source organism: Coffea arabica (assembly GCF_036785885.1). Taxonomy (NCBI): domain Eukaryota; kingdom Viridiplantae; phylum Streptophyta; class Magnoliopsida; order Gentianales; family Rubiaceae; genus Coffea; species Coffea arabica. The sequence goes on from NC_092321.1 coordinate 39,875,403, forward strand.
AATGAAATTGAACCATTGCATGATCGAATTGATCAGTTGGAGAACTCGAGACCTCCACCTACCCCGAGTAAGGGCAAAGAATCTGCATACTCAAACGATGAAGAGGAAGCGTTTGAGGGAAGGTACCAAAATGATCAAAGGTTCCAACGTCGAGGAGATGACACCATTAAAGGTGTCAAACTCAAGATTCCCTCATTCCAAGGCAAGTCGGACCCCGAGGCGTACTTGGAGTGGGAACGGAAAATTGAGTTAGTCTATGAATGCCACACCTATACGGAGGAGCAAAAGGTGAAACTAGCAGCCGTAGAATTCACTGACTACGCCTCCATTTGGTGGGACCAACTTAGGCTAAGCCGAAGGAGAAATCGTGAGAGACCTGTGGAAACTTGGGAGGAAATGAGGAGTCTGATGAGAAAAAGGTTCGTTCCGAGCTACTATAGTCGAGATCTACACCGTCGGCTGCAAGCTCTCAACCAAGGGTCCATGTCAGTTGAGGATTATTATAAGGAGATGGAAATGGCCATCATGAAGGCGGATTTGCGTGAAGATGGAGAGGCCACTATGGCTCGTTTTCTACATGGATTGAGGCCCGAGATTGCCGAAGTAGTGGAACTCCAACACTACCTCGACATGAATGAAATGCTCGAGAAGGCGGTTACAATTGAACGGCGCCTCAAGAGGAGGGGTACTGTGCGACAAAGCACTACTTATCAAGCTGGAAATTGGCGTACTTCTCAACCAAAAAGGGAGGAGAAAGCCGCAGCTCCTTCTTACCCTCCAAGGCCGAATAACCTCCCTTCCAAGGCAGGTTATTAAATTTTCCTAAATAAGAAGGAATACTTAATTTAATTTTCCTAAACACCAAATGATACAAGTATTCCTTCTTATTTAATAGTCGTCGTCTTGCACTTGTATCACTTACTTATGACCAACTTTGTATTGATCTAGCATGCATGAAAAGTGAGATTGAGCGTTATAGAATGGAGAAAAAGCTAGATGAGGGAATTGTCCCTGAAGAGGTAAAACCCGAGGGAGTTGAAAGTAATGAGATGAAAGGGTCAGCTGTTGAACTAGAAAAAGAGATGGAAAAATCTAATGAGATGGGTGGTAAAAAGGAAGAAATGAGAGAAAGTGGGCTGATCTTGAGCAACCCGGTGAAGGCCTATTATTTTCCTAACGAACTTACCTTCGCTTTGTTTAGTGTTTCTACTTTTATACAGATCAAGCAAAGGCAAGTTGAGTTGAACTTGGTGTGTTCCATTCCAAAATCAATTGTAGACTTTGCAAGCCTACATGAAGTTGGCACTCCAAGAGTTAAACCCCGTTGGTATCCATTTATGGAACAATATCAACTCAAATCAGTCCACACCAAAGGGGAGTTGATTCGAGCTCGTCTTGAAGGGAACACTCCACATTTTGGGGATCGTTGTGTACCAAGGGTTCGTTTAAAGAACAAGTACCTCAATGACCATTATGATTTTCGTCTTGCTCTTAGTCCACATGAAGCTCCAACATCACCAAATCCGCCTTGGTGCCTTGCAAGTGTGTTCGAGCCGGAGTTCGATTTCATGGGATACACTTCATACCACTTTGAGGACCCTTACCTCATGACCACAAACGATCAAGTTGAGCATACATTGAAGATGGTTTGTGAGATTCAAGGTTCGACAAGGGTTATGTTCCAACTTTGCCCATGGGCTTTGCATTGGATGCCATCTGTAGCCATCATAACAAGATTGAGTCGAAGGCATGTAACTCGTCTTGTCACCATTCGTGCTTCAATTTGTGGGCAAATTGCTTTCAAGAGGGGGGGAATGATACGAACAAGAGGAGCCACTGGAGCCATGATACCAACCCTTGTTCGTGTCATTCATCTCCATCCAGATTTGAGGACAAATCCTGCTCAAGTGGAGGGGACTGATGTGTGCACGGACCTTAGCCCAAGTAATGACCCAGTCCGAGTTCCATTGGGCCCAGTCACACGTGCACGAGCCAAGCTCTTCAAAGAATCCCTCCAAGCCCTTGTTCGAATTGTCCAAAACCAACATGGAGTCCATAGAGATATTGAAGGCTTGAAGGATTTTAATCGAGTTATCTACACCATGACCCAAGCCCATGAAGAGTCAAGTGGGCCTCCAAATGAGTTGGCCGAATAGGGCCTTAGGCCTTAGTAGTTATTTAGCAATTGATTAGTGTTTAAGTAAGAGCATGGGCCGGCCCATCTTGTCCCAAGACCATGGGCCGACTTTTCCCTTTCCTAGTCCCTTTAGGGTTTCAGTCACTTTAGCCTATAAATAGGCTTGCTTTGTAAGGTTTAAGAGTAGTCGTTTTATCAATAAAGTTTTGCATATTTTCGATTCTTCTTGAGAGAGAGATTCGACCCCTTTACTTGCTTTGGCAAGGGTTTTGAGCAGTCTTGCGTCCTGTCCTAGATTGTTCTACCGACCTATTCCCCTGGAGTATTCACCTTCATCGGAGTGTCGTCTACCGTCTTGAATCAAATCGTGTCGTCCGTTTGGTTTTAGACCCCGCAACTCCAAGCGTTGGACATCCTCGCTAGATCCTTGGGCAAACGTGCTACGTGTCTCGAAACGTGTTGATCGAGGAACGTATCATAATTTCTTACGTGCCACATTTCCCACTTAAAATCTTGTTGAGTCATTCGTTCTAGTTAAATTCCAATCTGTTTGGAGTCAGCTTTTCGAGTCATTTAGCTTCCTTGAGTCAGTTCTTTTTATCCACTCAAAACATCCTCCAAGTTATCACGTTCACGTGGTTCCATTTGACAAGTTGATTGTTCACTTGGAGAAACTCTAATTGCTTCAAGACGAGCTTTCAAAAGCCTTGAGAATTGACTTGGTGAGATCATTAGAGAGTCTTTGATACGAATCAAACTATACCATCGGACAAGATTCAAGTTCCAATAGGCCCAATTACATGAGCTCGAGAATAAGAAGCTATGTGAAGCACTAAAAGTCAAGAAGTTGTCAAAAAGGCCATAGAAGGACTTGAGCATGAAGATTGGAAGCTTGTCCACCTTGTTCGAGTGAAGGAGGATCACAATTGACCTCTCTCCTAGTTTGGGTATTTGTTTTAGTCATTTAGTTAGTCACTTTGGAGTCTTGTTTAGTCATTTCCTTTCAAAGAATAATTCAGCCAGCTTGCTAAAATGTAGGAGCCGATTCTAGGTTCCTAAATTGTAGGAACCTTGCCATGTTTAGCCTTTTCCGTTTCACTTTAGGTTTAGTCTTTTCCATTGCACTTTAGGTCTTCTACTTTTATGGCTATAAATAGCCTACCTTGGGTCATGTTTTAGGGATGCAATCATTGAATTAATACAATAAACTTTGAGAGTTTTCTTGGTTTCTCCAAGGTTTCTTGAATACCTTAGAATTTCTCTAGGTGTTCGTGACTTATCAATCTAGAATCATACTAGGTTGTGGCGTCCTCTACTTTAGTACCAAGGTTCGTTAACCACGTGATTAACGGGTTGAGGTCATCCGCTCCAAGCTTGGTATCCTCTTGTCGATCCTGAGTCTAATCTCCTACGGGTTTTGTCACAAGGTTGGCGACGTTCGTATCAGTTGGTAATCAGAGTTAGTTAAGAGGTATCACATTATATCCCTTTACTTGTTTCCTTTTCGAGTCAAGTTGTCCCAAAATCTGTTTGTGTTTTGTGTTGTCCGAAATTCTGATTTGTCTCCAAAATTCTGTTTGTGTCTTGCGTTATTTTTTCCCACAATTGTTCATCGTATGCTTGTGTCTAGTTGTTGCTAGTTGTAGGGTCAGTTTTGTTTTTGTCCAGAAAACAAACAAAAAAAGAAAAAAAATTGCAGCCGCTAGGGCTTTTGCTTGTTACCTTATCGTTTCCTTGTGTTCGTGAGTTTTTGTGTGCAATCTGTCCAAAAGTTGTAGTTGCTAATTACTACTGAATTTTGCTCAGATTGTAGTAAGAAACTTGTCTTTATTGAGTCATATCAGTGGTGCAAGCAACCAGCAAAAGACACAAAAAGAAAAAGGCCAGCCATTAGGGTTCTTCCTTGTTCCTCTATATCGCGTATTGTGTCTTAGTGCAATCTGTCCAGAAATTTTTAGGCTGTAAGGATCGAAGACAACCAAGTGGAAGAGATAAGCAATGTAAAGATCACAAATGTAACAATAAGTAAATAAAAAGGAAAGAATTGCAAACCAATGAACTACCCAACTCCTCTTGAGCTTGTAGATTAATTCAAATAAGCTTCTTCAAGTTGATGAATTACAATCACTCTTGCGTACAAAGGAAGGTTCACCTCCTCCTTGCCCCGAACACCACTCGGTCAAGCCAGGAAGTTTTACTATCCCTCAGGACAACCCTCACAGAGCTACACTCATGAAGTATTCACTCACAAATGAAAAGCTTACAATGAACCTCACACCACTAAGACTACAAATCTTCTTTGAAGAGTATTTTCTCACTAAAATCACTCTAGATCTTTTGTATCTTCAGTGTGCAAAAGTTATTTGAAGATTCTGACCATACTCTATTTATAGGAGACCAACAAAGTGCTTCATTAATGCTTCCAACGGAGAGAAAGTAGCTGAACAGTCAACTAGCCGTTGGAGTATCGGACGTCTGGTACTCCTATTTTTTGCGTCCGACAGCAGGCAGTGAGTTTGAGAAAATTTCTTCAATTCTATTGGACGTCCGGTGCAAGCTCTTTGTGCGTCCGACAGCAAACAAAGAGATTTGAGAAATCATCTTGTTTCTATCGGACGTCCGGTGGAGACATATTCAGCGTCCGATGGTTTCGTCGACTGTGAAGGATCCTATCGGACGTCCGATGCTTGCGTCCGATCGAGATCAGTGATCCAGGGGGAATGTCTTATTTCCTTCGGACGTTCGGTGGTGGAGTTCTTCATGCATCCGAAGTTACGCAATGATTATCGGACGTCCGATCCAAGCATCCGACAGCTTTCAGCAGCTTTTGTCCCTTTCAATTGCACTTGATCTTTGAATCTGATTTGCTTCACAACTGAAAATATTTCTTGAAGAGATATTAGTATTATCCATTGTTTTGTAAATATCAAAAGTTAGGGACCAGATTGTAGTCTATTCCTTGTAGTCTATTCCTTGTGCTCATTGTGTCGCTTTGGTTGTGAAAACAACGTAGCAAAAGTGTCAAAAAAAAGTGTCGTGTACCATTGTTCTTGAGTCGTGTTTGCTGGAATTTTCCCTTCTTGAATTGCTGAATCTGTTTTGCCGTTAAAACTTGAATATTTGAGTTGATTCTTGCAAATCTTGGATACCAAAACCTAACTTGGGTAGTTCTTGAGCTTCTTGATCGCAAATCTTGAAGTTCTTGGATCAACCAAGACTGAATTGGTGTTTCTTGATCGAGGGTTTCTTGAAACTTGGAAGAAGACCTCTATTGTTCTTGGCAATCTTGTACTTTGATCTGAAGAATCAACTTGTGGGACTAAATCTGAGTTCTTGAGACATAGATTAGAGAGCTGTAAAGGAAAAAAAAAGAGAAAAAAAAATGAAAAAAAGGGAAAGAAGGCCTCGGCTCTAGACTTCTAGTTGGAAAACAAGTCCTAATCAAGACCTACTTCTAATCCTAAAGCTAGTGGGATTGAAGTCAGCCAAGAAACCAAATCCAAACCTTCCTAAAACACCTTGATCTCTCCACATCAGCCCAAACAACTGACCTAGACCCTTGTTCCCCACAAAACAGCCGCCACTCCTTTAAGTCACTTCTAAAAATAGCCGCGACTTGTCTCCTACTTCGGTTGCAACACCACTTGCGAGCCGAATTAGCTTATCCTCAAGGGCTGAAAACCGCACCATTTGGGCCTCCCAAAATACAAAGAACTCCATAAATAGCCTGCCCAAAACATCAAGCAAAAACCGCGAACTAGAATTCCAGCAAAACAACAAGTCAATTCGTTGATAGAGTCTTATCTAGGCTTCATAAAATTCAGCCTTGAGTCGTCATTTATTCTTGGTGAATCCTTTCATCTTGTCCGTCCAATTGTTACGAACTATGTGAGCTTGGTTGGTAAGTTGAACAACTCTAGAAGGAGTTCTAACTTCTTCAAGGAGTTAACCGAGGAGCCTTGAAAACACCTTGGTGAGTTCATTAGAGTGATTATACACGAGTGTGAGCGCATACATGTAAGAGTGTGTTGTGAGGAAACTTTCCTTTGTTTTGCTAACCTTTTTGCTGGTTAAGAATGTCCACCAAAGGGAGTTCACACCACTTCGATTCTACACTTATGTTGGAATCCATATTGGGGGACCTTGAAAGGAAGTTAGACAAATCAGTCCAACTCATGCATAAGAGGCTTGATAGGATTGAGAACAACTCTCTCAAGAAGAGGGGTCCCACTCAACCTAGCCGTACTAATGTGTCAAACCATGAGTTTCGTACCCTCAAGGAGGAGATGGATCGTGATCGTGCACTATGAGCTTATGAGAGATACAAGTGCACTTGTGAGACTATATGGAAAACCAAAGAAGACAAGCCAAACATCTAAAAGGAGTCCATCATCAACCAAGTCTAATGACCATAACCGAGCTGTGGAGCTTAAGAGCCCTTACATTAGGTCTGCACATGGTGAATTAAAGGAGAAAAGACCACTCAAAAGGGAAAAGGAGCCTACTACATTAATTTCTTCCAAGTCTAAGCATAGCCAATACCCCATCCATGGATGAAATATGTGGTAGTATATGGGATACTTCCCAACGATTGTGGATCGAGTTTGAGGAAATTGAAATAGAAGCTACGAAGTGGGAAGATGAAGTTGTTAGTGAGAAGCATGAGGTAAAAGTTGAGGAAAGTGAGCTGGAAAATGAGATAAAAAAACCTGATGAGAGGAGTGAAGCATCAAGTGAGCTGATCGTGCGTGGGAAGGCGAGTGTTTATGTGAGGACCCGTAATTTTCTTAATTTCGAGGTTTAATTTTCTTTTAATTGCATGTTTTTCCACCTTTTATTTATTCAAAAAATTGTGAAAATAAATTTTATGAGTAAATATAGTTTTAAAATGATTTTTCTAGTATCGGTTAGTTTTTGAGAAATTAAGAGCGTATACCGGACGTGGGATCCGTTAGTGCGGAAATTTTGGTAAAATTCGGCCAATTAGGTTAAGTTGTGTATACCGGGTTTAATTTATCAGGTGTTAAGAGATAATTAGAAGTTACCTAGCTGAATAAGAGTTGGAGAGACAAAAGGATAATTATCAACCAAAAGGGTGACAAGTGTCACCTTGTGATTTAATCTTGGATTTTGACCACTATTCATGTACTTTACTAATATCCCAAAATTGATAAAAAATCCTCATTTTCTTCACTCTTGTGGCCGAGCTCTTCAAGGGAGAAAAGAAAGAAAAGCTTCAACCTTCAACTTCCATTTCTTGCACAAATCTTGCAATCCAACCGATTAATCTTGAGATTACTCCATAAAAATCCTTAAGTGAGTGGTTGTGAGGTGTTTAGTGGAGTTGATTGAAAAGCTAAGGTGATTAGTTGCTCTCTCTCTTGTATTACTAAGGTGAGTAGTGAAGGACCCCTCTCCTCTATCTAATGATGTTTAATTTATGATTTGTGGTAGTTTAAGATGTAAGTTTATGGATTATATCTTGATTTTGGGTTGAATTGGTGAAGTTTTATAATTATTGGTGATTTTCTGTTTTCATATGATCATTATTATGTGGTCATTTATGATGATTGGAAATGATATTTAAGGAAGCTAGAAGGTGGAAAAAGTGGTTAACTGCTGGAAATTTCTGTTTTGGAAGGAAAATTGGAAAACTAGGGTTTCATGTCCTACATTCTGCCCGGCATAGTACCTCATAGTTAGAGGCCGAATTGGCCTTGGGTTAAAACATGAAAGTTGTAGGGAATGATATTTTAGAGATGCCTAAAAAATTTCAGGTCAATCGGAGCAACGTATCTTGTGAAAAGACTGAATTACCCCTGCTGCCCTGTTTTTACCCGAATTTGATAATTGCGTCTGTAATTGGTTATTTTGGTTGGGAATACTTCAGAATTGGTTGTTGAGGTCTTCTGATTAATTGTATCCGTGTTTCTTAGCTTTCGGATGGCTTTGGAATCACTTGATTTGGACTAAGGTAGCCTGACTTATGATGTTTGAACCAGAATGCGGTTTGTGAACCTGTTTTTGCGGTTCTGGTTTTGTATCTTGCATTTTTGACCTGGTTACACTCGAAACTGGGCAGAGTAGTCTTCTTCAACATTGTAGTCCTATCTCTTAGCTTCGAAAAGGTGTATCTTGGACCTCCATCCAATAAGTGTAGTGTCAATGGTGCCAAAACCGCAAAATGATGTCAAAAACTATTTTTTTTGGGTTAGAGTTAATTCCATTTCCGGATTTTCCTCGTTTACTCTAGTGCTTATACATTCTTATGGAGCCCTATTTTGGTGGTATTTGGAATTGGTTTATGACTTGTAATCGAGTCTTCTTGTGCTTATTTGAATATTTTAGGGCTTGACTTTCATTTCCGGACTTTTCCCTAGCTTGAATTGTACTTGTACTACTTGGAGCTTACTGAACGGCTATTGAATGAACTTATTTTGTGTGTAACTTTGGGACTGGCTGAGGAATAATGAAGCCATGACGGCTGGAAAAGTAAATAAATTTAGGGGAAATGCTGTCCAATTTTCTAGGCCGCTTAGTCTCTTTAGGTTTGAGTTGCCTTTTGAAAGTCATATTTTATTCTTTTGTACTAGTACTTACCATGGAAAGGCGTACGACGCGTAGTCGAGCCTCACTTGTGCATTCCGTTTACTCGATTTTGAATGTGAAACCTTCAATTGCTTTACTTTGATTATTTTAGGGTTTCTTGGCGATTAAAGCCAATCTGAAGTGAAAACTTTTGAAGTATCTGTACTTGAACCGGTGAGTGTACCACTCCCCCTCACTTGTTGTTTAACTCGGTTTCTATACATGCAATCTGTGATATGAATTACTGAACTATCTGATTATTTTGATTGAGACGATGGTGTACTTTATCACACTCATTCTCTTGTCTGTTCATATGCCAAATTTTGGTGTGAATCTGTTATCTGTTATCTATATCTGTATCTGTATCTGTTTCTGTTCTGATGTCGTTTGAAAGCTGGTATCCAACGACCTTTCTGTGACCTCTGAGCTCAACACTTGTGGCCAGTTACTCGAGTCGGGCCGGCAAGGGCCTGGTCGATTAGATAACGAACCATGGTAGTCTGTTTTGGGATCTTTGGGTATTGAGACCCTTGATTCCGGTATACTCGAGTATTACCATTTCTGATCTGATTGGATTTCGGGCCCGGTGGGGGTATGTGAGGTGGAAGGAATCGGAGAAAGTGGAGTCTACGGTATTGGATACTCCTTTAGCGTTGACGGAGTGTCAACTATTATTTCGATCAAGCTTTGGTGACGGAAATGGGAATTTGGCTCCTGAGAGCCACCTGTATCCTTCTTATTTGAATCATTGGTTCCTTTACTTTACATCTGGCATGTGTACCTGATTTGTTAAATGTGAAATGCCATGATTTTACTGCTATATGTCTGGCTCACCCCTTTCTGTTCCTTTTGTTTTCCTTACAGGAAAATAAATCCTTTTGGACTGGATTTGATAGTTGGTTGCCGAATTGAGCTAGATGGACATATCTTTTGTATAACTCTTTGATTGAAACCCTAAATGTACTTTTGGGTCCATTTCTCTTTTGATTTGGCAAACTGTACATGTATCAACTTTTGAATACCTTTGGTATGCCATTTTGGCTTGTAAATGCTAAATGTCAAGCTGTATATGTGTTTTTGATGTTTGGTTGACTTGCGGACAGGTTCGGTTTTCAAACGACAAAAGAAAAATTTTTGGCGGGAATGGTCTGGGTTGAATCCGGCCAGATTGTCGGCCGGATTACCTTGGGAATTTTTGGAAATCCGGCTTTTGCTCACTGGCCGGTATCCGGCCAGGAATCCGGCCGGTAGTCCGGCCAGATTCCGGCCGGATTCTGCTGTGCCTGACTCTATTCATGTCGCTCCAGTTTTTTTCCCGTTTCTTTAATTGGTACTTGTGGCTTGTCCGAGCGCGCTTTTATTTTTTCGAACCATTTTAGATCACGTGTAACTGCTTGTTAGTCCTGGCGAGAGCTGGGCAGGCGGTCCGCTAACCTCTTTGGTTCGCCTTAGGGGAAGCTAGGGCTGTCACAGTTTATACTTTTCCTAACAATCTTAACTTTGTCTTGTTTAGTGTTTCTTCTTTTGTACAGATTAAGCGAAGTCAAGTGAGGTTAGTCATGCAATGTTCCATTCCAAAGTCACTTGTACTGTGAGGACTCGAAAAATTTGTTTATTTTAAACTCCTAATAGAGCTCATTTAATTATTTATTTGGCCAATTGCCCCGAATATTATTTTCTAACCTTTTTAGACCTAATTACATTGATCTATAGCTTAATTATATTTTTAAAGTGACTTGTTTCAAAATTTAATTTTTGGAAGCTCGTTAAGTGAGAATAGTGAATGCGCGTTTGGAAGCAATAACCGATTTGAGAGTACAATGAGTTTGGAAAATTAGAGACTTGTACATTAGTCTTAAAATAGGTATTTTTATGTTTAAGTGTTCAAGTGTTAGTTAGTTATACTATCGTTATAAGAATTTCTTAAAAATTCCACTTTATCGCGCACAAATTGGAAGTACGCGTTTTTACGCGCTTGATTAATTGAGGGACTTTAGACCTTTATTTTTAGACCATTAAGAGTGAATAATAATAGTATGAATGCAAGTGCATTAGAGGTTTAGTGCACTAGTGCAACAAACTCGAGAGGAATCGAGCACAAAACGCGCGCGTGCGCGCGGGAGAAAGAGTTGACTTTTGAATTAATTAGAGCCACACATTTTAACTTATCTTGGAAGCTTCATTAGAGCCCAAAACACTCTTTTTTTTTCTCCATTCCAGCCGTGCATATCAAGAAGAAAAGAACCAAATTTCTCCTCCAAGTTCTTCATTTCATCACTAAATTTCCACCAAATCACCTCAAACTCTTTAACCACACTTTGCAATCTACTTGGAGAGCAACTCAAGCTACAAAAAAAGCTTCAAATCCATGGTTTTTCTTGAGCAAGGAAGACTGAAATTTCTGCCTTAATCATCTAAGAAAGTAAGTGATGATCAACCTTGCAAATCTTGACTTATGGAAGTTGTTTAGCACTTATGAGTTCATAATTTCTTATGGGTAGATTTAAATTGTTGGAAAATTGGTGAGTGGGCTCTATGAACTCCCACTATGACTTGATGGACTGATTTTGTGAGTTTTGATGTTAATAATGTTGGATTAGTGCTTAAATTAGTAGAAATAAGTGATATTATGGATGAAAGCTCAAAGGAAGTGAAGGGGAGAATTTTTCCATTTCTGCCCCTGTGAATGACGTGACCTTTAGAGCATTTTTTTTGAAGTTCTTTTGACTTTTTTATGATGTATATATATTGTATGGGTTGTGTGGAAAGTTTCCACAAAAAATTACGTGATTTGGTTGGCCAAATATGGTGATTTCGAAAGTTCATTCAAAACTGGAATTTTTCCCGTATTGCACTGGCAGTGTTTTTCAAACAGCTATAACTTTTTGCTTCGATGTCGAAATCGAGTTCCGTTTGCGACACTGGAAACTAGACATTCCCATCTTTCCAACGGTATAAAATGTACATCCTGATTCCACTTGAGTGATCCGAACCAACCTTGTAAAGTTGCCTGTCCTGTTTCTCATTTTACTGGAAGCTCTATTTTAAGCAGCGAGTTGATGCCCAAATATGAGCTAGTTGTGGACAAATTTTGTGATACCCCAACTTTTAGGATCATCTTTTGTTTAGTCGAATTTCTCATATTTCAACCGAAACCCTAAATTCAATTTATGAAATTGTAAAACCCCTCACGTTTTTCTTAAAAATACCCTTTTATTTCGAAATTATTCATTTATTATGGCCATACTACCCAATCACCCCACAATAAGTGTAAATGAATATAGAAGTAAGGGTTTTCGTTGTCCGTTTTCAAGTTAGAACGAGTTAGGGTTTTCACGTTTTTCCGTAGTATGACTATTCGGTACGGAGTGAGGATCAAATTTGGTAGGTAAGAGTGACTTTTGGATGAGGAAATATTATATGATTAGAAGTGATAATAATAAGTTAGTGATTAGAAGTTAAAAACCCTAGTATACGAGATTTAAGGAAAATTGGTTCGAACCGACGGGTATCGATCACTACCGATTGAACCCACCACTTGACCACCACTTCCCTACCACCACATACCCTTGATATTTTTACAAAATATCTCCCTCATCCTCAGCCATATAACCAAAATATGTGGCCCAAAATGCAAGGAAAAGAAAACAAAATTTTTGTTGGTTTTGGTGGTGACAAATGTCAACCACCTATGGTTCCTTGACCAAGCCAAAGTCTCACCTTCTTATCTTCCATTTGAGTTCATCTTTCCTCATTTTTTTTCTGTTTTGGCCGAGCTTAAGAGAGAGAGAGAGAGAGCAAGAGAAACACCTTCAATCCATCTTGAGTTTGAACCATTTGAGTGAAAACAAAAAAAACTAAACCAATTAATCACTAGTTTGGAAGCTTGGGAAGCTTAAGTGATGCGGTTGAGCACGAGGCCCAAAGTGCACAAGTAGACCCTGTGAAAGTGCCCCAAGGCCCAGTGACACGAGCACGAGCTAAGAGATTCAAGGAGTCCCTCCAAGCCTTGGTACGTGCCATCCAAACCCAAGAGAAACCGGCCATTGAAGGAATTGAGTTGGAATATCCTTGCACGACTACTAAAATGCTGCTTACAATTGAAGATGCAAGTGTTCAAGCTCCAAACGGCGGGTTGAGCTGAAGTTAAGTACCGTCGCTGAGCCGTACGGGGATCTATAGTTAGTTGGGCTAGCTTTCGGTCAAGTGAAGGCCCAAGGGGCTGGCCGAACTTTCCTTGTTATTTTTCCAGTTTATTAGGTCTTAGTCACGGCTATTAATAGCCTCAAGCCGCATGTTACATTCAGTTTTTGAGAGTATTGAATAAAATTTCCAGAATTTCGTCCATTCCTTGTGGCAAATTCCCTTAGCTTGTAAAAGCTAAGTTGAACATCCTAGAGTTGATCCGAGGCTGTTCTTGACTTATCAATCAAGCACACATACTTGATTGTGGCGTCCTCTACCGTTAAATCTGTTCTTGAGTGGTCCAAGTTCGGGTTCAACTCCGTCAAATCTTCATCGTGTTCCTCTAGATCCGAAGTAGCTTCCGCGTCTCGCATCAGCTGGCATCAGAGCTAGTTAGAGGTATCACGAATATCCCTTTTTATCGTTTTTAGATCTATTTTAGTCTTCTAAATTCGTAGCTCAAGTGCTCGGGTTTGTCAAGTCTGAAATCTGTCTTTGTTGTTTCCTTGTCAGAAATCTGTCTTTGTTGTTTCCTTGTCAGAAATCTGTCTTTGTTGTTTACTTGTTGTCTGAAATTTTCTGTCCAGTTTTGTCTTGTGTTTATGTTCTGTTTAAATCCAAAAAAAAAAAATCTCTTGTGTTGCATACCTTATTGTCATTCCCTTGAGTCGTTGCTGGAATTAATTTGCTGGGATACCGAATCTGTTTGCACTTGTTTCTTGAACCTTTGTGTTGTTGCTTTGCAAAACTCGAACATCAAAACCTTATTGGGGAAGTCTTGAGCTTTCTTGGATCAAAGAGGTTAATCTTGGCAGTCTTGAAACCTGAAATAAACCTTCAACCGTGTTCTTGTTTTCATGGAACTTTGATCTTGAAACCAAATCTGTCCAAGTTGTTTACGTTAATTGCTGTGAAATTGTGGTCTAAACTAGCTGGCTATTGTGTGAAAACACCCCAACAGAAGTCAAAAAAAATTTCAAGAAAGACGGCTCTAGTTTCCAATTCTTGACCAGCCTTCAAGTTTTACCAAATCTGATTCAAAGGTCAAAAAAAAAAAAATTTTTTCAAGAAAGACGGCTCTAGTTTCCAATTCTTGACCAGCCTTCAAGTTTTACCAAATCTGATTCAAACTTGGACTTTCAAATCTGAACAGCCCTAGTCTTGGTCAGCCTTCAAGCCACCAAATCTGATTCAAACTTGGACTTCCAAATCTGAACAACATCCAATTCTTGACAGCCTACAAGTTTACCAAATTTGGTGCAAAATCTGACTTCCAAATCTGACCAGCCCCAAAATTTCGAATTTGGACCACTTGGGACTCCCAAATCTGACCAAACTCCAAGGTTTCTAATCTTGACAACCCCAAGTGTCCAAATCAGATCACAGACCAAAAAGACCACGGACCAGCAGCTCAACACATTCCAGAAATTTGGGTTTCGGGTAGAGTTTTCTAGGATTTTCAAAATTTCAGCATTCAAGTTAATTGTCTTACTTTCTTTTGAGTCGTTAGTTGTTGTCCAGCTATATTCTGAGTCTTGAGTCGTGTCTAGGTCTTCAGTCATTCACCTCCATTTATTGCTACTAGCTTGTGTGTCACTTGTTGACTAGTCAAGAACGTACACTGCGGTGACCCCTGGTTTGTTCAACTCGAGCGACTAGCAAGCCAAGGAATTGCTTGGTAAGATTATTAGAGAGTGATACACTTGAGTGAAACACGAGTGTGAGTGACCTATACATCGTATTAAAAAAAAAAAAAAAAAAGAGAGAGGAACTCGTTTTTGTTTATTTGTTTTGCAGGTGAACTAAATATGTCTAGTGGAGTGGGTAGCCAAACCATGGACATCAAACTACAGTTGGAAGCCATGATGGGGGAGTTCAAGCGATTGCTCAAGAATGAAATTGAGCCATTGCATGATCGAATTGATCAGTTGGAGAACTCGAGACCTCCACCTACCCCGAGTAAGGGCAAAGAATCGGCATACTCAAACGATGAAGAGGAAGCGTTTGAGGGAAGGTACCAAAATGATCAAAGGTTCCAACGTCGAGGAGACGACACCATTAAAGGTGTCAAACTCAAGATTCCCTCATTCCAAGGCAAGTCGGACCCCGAGGCGTACTTGGAATGGGAACGGAAAATTGAGTTAGTCTATGAATGCCACACCTATACGGAGGAGCAAAAGGTGAAACTAGCAGCCGTAGAATTCACTGACTACGCCTCCATTTGGTGGGACCAACTTAGACTAAGCCGAAGGAGAAATCGTGAGAGACCTTTGGAAACTTGGGAGGAAATGAGGAGTCTGATGAGAAAAAGGTTCGTTCCGAGCTACTATAGTCGAGATCTACACCGTCGGCTACAAGCTCTCAACCAAGGGTCCATGTCAGTTGAGGATTATTACAAGGAGATGGAAATGGCCATCATGAAGGCGGATTTACGTGAAGATGGAGAGGCCACTATGGCTCGTTTTCTACATGGATTGAGGCCCGAGATTGCCGAAGTAGTGGAACTCCAACACTACCTCGACATGAATGAAATGCTCGAGAAGGCGGTTACAATTGAACGGCGCCTCAAGAGGAGGGGTACTGCGCGACAAAGCACTACTTATCAAGCTGGAAATTGGCGCACTTCTCAACCAAAAAGGGAGGAGAAAGCCGCAGCTCCTTCTTACCCTCCAAGGCCGAATGGCCTCCCTTCCAAGGCAACGCCCAAGCCTGACTTTGAGGCTAATAATGCAGCTACCAAACCGCGTGGTCGAGACACCAAGTGCTTTAAGTGTCAAGGATTTGGCCATATCTCTTCTCAATGCCCCAGCCAAAGGACCATGCTGATGTTGCCAAATGGGGAAATTGTATCAGATGAGGAAGAGGAGTACGAGGGGATACCGCCTCTAGAAGAGGAAGAGAATGAATCGAGTGAGGAGATACCTACGCATGAGGAGATTGGATGCCTAGTGGTTCGAAAGGTCCTCACTACCCGCGCCAAAGAGGAGGAACTGGAGGTACAACGGGACAACCTTTTCTACACAAGGTGTCATATCAAGGATAAGGTGTGTAGTGTTGTTATTGATAGTGGGAGTTGTGCCAATGTCGCTAGTCTACTCATGGTAGAAATGCTAGGGCTCCAAGTTATCAAACATCCAAGACCTTATCGTCTTCAATGGTTGAACAATGAAGGGGAAGTCCGTGTGTTTAGACAAGTAAAAGTGCCATTCCGAATTGGCAAGTATGAAGACGAGGTTACTTGTGATGTCGTGCCAATGCAAGCAAGTCACCTCATTCTTGGACGGCCTTGGCAATATGATCGCGATGTCGAATTCAAGGGAAGAGCTAATAAATATGTCTTTACTCATTGCAATAGAAAGGTGACACTTGTACCTCTCACCCCAAAACAAGTGTATGAAGATCAAATGAGGCTCCAAAAGGAGTATGAGCTAGAACTTGAGAGGAAAAAGCGAGAGAAAAGTGAGGAAGAAAAAGGAGAGAGTAGGGCCGAAACCCTAGGGAAGAAAAAGGCAACAAGTGGGTCGGCTATGAGAGAAGAAAATAAGGGGAAGCTAAGCTTGCTAGCAAAAGCCAAAGATGAATTTGAGGACATATTTCCTGAGGATGTACCTGATGGACTACCACCGCTAAGGGGAATCGAGCACCAAATCGATCTCATTCCTGGAGCACCATTGCCTAACAAACCAGCCTATGTCCAACAAGCTAATAAGCATAGGCGCAAGCTTGTCTTTGAACCAGGTGATTGGGTCTGGTTACATTTGCGCAAGGAGAGATTTCCAAAACAACGGCAAAGCAAGCTGTCACCAAGAGGAGATGGGCCTTTTCAAGTTATTGAGCGCATCAACGACAATGCATACCGCTTAGATCTGCCTGGTGAGTATACTGTTAGTGCTACATTCAATGTTGCTGATCTAAGTCCATTTATTGCAGGGGACGAGTACGATTTGAGGGCAAATCCTTTTCAAGAGGAGGGGAATGATGCGGTTGAGCACGAGGCCCAAAGTGCACAAGTAGACCCTGTGAAAGTGCCCCAAGGCCCAGTGACACGAGCACGAGCTAAGAGATTCAAGGAGTCCCTCCAAGCCTTGGTACGTGCCATCCAAACCCAAGAGAAACCGGCCATTGAAGGAATTGAGTTGGAATATCCTTGCACGACTACTAAAATGCTGCTTACAATTGAAGATGCAAGTGTTCAAGCTCCAAACGGCGGGTTGAGCTGAAGTTAAGTACCGTCGTCGCTGAGCCGTACGGGGATCTATAGTTAGTTGGGCTAGCTTTCGGTCAAGTGAAGGCCCAAGGGGCTGGCCGAACTTTCCTTGTTATTTTTCCAGTTTATTAGGTCTTAGTCACGGCTATTAATAGCCTCAAGCCGCATGTTACATTCAGTTTTTGAGAGTATTGAATAAAATTTCCAGAATTTCGTCCATTCCTTGTGGCAAATTCCCTTAGCTTGTAAAAGCTAAGTTGAACATCCTAGAGTTGATCCTAGGCTGTTCTTGACTTATCAATCAAGCACACATACTTGATTGTGGCGTCCTCTACCGTTAAATCTGTTCTTGAGTGGTCCAAGTTCGGGTTCAACTCCGTCAAATCTTCATCGTGTTCCTCTAGATCCGAAGTAGCTTCCGCGTCTCGTATCATTAAGGAACCAAAAATTTCAAGGAGAGGTGGAGGATCATTCTTGCAAGCTCTTGTCTTGAGGTATAATGGCTGATCAACCTTTCTTTCTCCATTAATCATGATTAAGTTGGGTATTAATGGTAGTATTGTGCTTGTGATGCTTGTTTCAAATGATTTTGATGATTGGATGGATGACTTTGAGTTGGGGTTTCTTGTGGGTTAAGTGTTATATGATGTATATATATGATATATAATCTTGTAAAGGAGATAGTAGTGGTAGTTTTAAGGTAAAAATGAGAAGTATAGCTTGAATATAACAAAATTCCAGATTTCTGGAAATTGTAGCTTCAGTTCTGCCCCGTTCCATTTCAGTATGCTAGAAGCCGAATTAGGCTTAGCAAAAAACATGAAAGTTTTATAGAATGACATTTTATGGTTGCCTACAAAATTTCAGCTCAATCGGAGCAACGTAGCCTGTGAAAAGATGAAAATACCCTGACTGCCCTAGGAGTAAAATCAGCGGACAGTTTTGACAGTACACTAAGTTGGTTGTATTTGTTTACCAGATACGTAGTGAACTAGCATTTAGCCAAAACATGAAAGTTTTAGCACTTTGTCTTAGCTTTTCAACACCTCCAAGAACATCTTAATCGGGCTTTGGTAGCTTGAGATATGGCCATTTGAAGGTAGTGCGGTTAACTGGTCTATTAGTTGGAATTTGGTTCTGTGAATTGGGAATTTGACTGGGTTACACTAGAATTTGGATTAAGTGATCTTCATCAAAACTGTAGCCCTTTGTCTTATCTTCGAAATGATATAAATTACATCCCAATCCGATAAGCGTAGCTTCGGTTGTGTCCGTTACGCAAAACAACGTCAAATCTGTCTTTTGCTAAACTTCATTTCCGCACATGTCGTTAGCTTGATTTTGTACCTGTATGACCTTGAGTCCATTGAACGGCTATTGAAATGAGATTATTTTGTATGTAACTTTGGGTTTGTTTGAGGAAAATATTGAAGCCATAAATGGCTGGAAAATGGGTAAACACAAGGGGCATGCCGCCAAATTGTCACGAGAAAGATAAACTAGCCTTTGGAGTTCTAGTTCTGTATTTTGCAAATTTAACTTGGATGCACTGAAAAATGGGTTGAGGTATCTTCATGGAAGTTGTAACCTTTTGTCTAAGGTTCAAGACACCATCTAGTACATTTTGATCCGATAACCACAGCTCCAGTTATGGGCAAAATCGTGTAAACCGTTTTGTACTATTTTCATTTTCACAGACCCGCACGTGCATTTCTCAACCATTTTTGCCGTTTTGGACCGTTTAGGTCTACTTTTGGTATTTTATTACCATTCCGGCCGTTTCGGCCAATTTCGACATTCTTTTGGCCTTAACGTCATTTTTTACCGTTTTTTGATTATTTTTGACCGTTTTTGACCGTATTCGATCGTTTAAGTTATAAACTGCTATTGTGTAGCCGTTTCACTTATGTGTGTATATAATCTGTCAATACAGATTGTGAGGCTTTTGACGGTGACGGTCAAGCTCAGTGAATTGTATCGTTTTTCATGCCAAACTTTATCAAATGAGTAATTGGATTGTTTATTGATGCGAAATTGTTAAAGTGCTTTGTATATGTTAAATGGGTACTTAGGTGAGGGTGTACTTTATCTCACTCGACCTAAATCCATCCTTTGTTTTGATTTCATATTTGAAAATACATGCCTTATGTTGAGTAACACCCTTTTTGCTGTGTGCTGATGGGGGTGATTACATGACTTGAGTATCACCCTTTTGTTGTGTGCTGATGGGGGTGATTACATGACTTGAATTGAACCCCATTTGCTGTGTGCTGTTTGGGGTAAGTACTTTGTTGTGTACTTTGTTGAGAGATACCATCTATTGAGAGATCGGATATCTCAGGGTTTGGTTCCTGCCCGATTCCAAGGGTTAGACGAACTATTCGAGCCAGCTGGGGTTTGGTCGAAGATAGTTCCATGCTAAACTTGGGATTTAGTTCCTTGTTAAAGCTTTGACGAAAACTAAGTATTTTGTTTCGCTTGAGCTGCTGTGTGCTGTTGACTGGCCAGCGGGGGTTGATAAGGTGAACGGGGAAAGTTAAGTGGAGTCTACGGACCATGAGTACTTTGGTTGACGGAGTGTCAACAGGTGTTCAAGCTCGGGGAATTGAACTGGCTTTGGAGCCACTCGTATCCTACCATTGTGATGTTACTTTTCTGTTATTGACGTGAAATATCCTAATTTACTTGTTTAATTATGTGAGTTTTACATTTTTACCCCTGATTATTCACTAAGCATATAGCTTACCCCATTCTATTTGTTTTCCTTAGCAGGGGGCCGACGCGGGGATCGCTCGGGAAGGTGTTTAGTGTTTTGATTATAGATGAGTTGACTTTGTACTTGTTATAAGTTGACTAGCAAGATGTATATAGTTGTCGTGGTGGTTGCAGTTATCAGCTTTTCTAGGATTTACTTTCTGGTACTCGTGGTATGTATGACTCGATGAACTAGTCTATGCAACTTTTGAAGCTGTAATAGAGTAAATAGAGCTTTCTTTTAGCGTGGAACCTATTTTCTCATTTTAAGTATTGAGTCCTGGCGCGAGCTAGGCAGGCGTCCCGCCGATACCCTTGGGTTCGCCCTTGGGAGAAGTGGGGGTCGTCACAGATTTTTAAAATGATTTCTTCTGAGAAAATGTAGCTTTATGAATCTAGTTTTCAACGCCACCAACCACGCTCAATTCCAAGTTGAATTGAGTGAGTTGTGGCCGAAGTTCGAAACTGAGTCAGGGATTGAAAACTCTCTTTTGGCTAGTTGATGCCTTAACCTTGAGTGGGACTTGTTGTTTCGAGATTCTTGGTGTTAATCACCTAGATGCTTCTTAGACATTGTCTACCTAAATGAACCATATTTGAGATGTTTTCATTGGCCGAATATTTAGAAAAGGAAAATTTGCATACAAAGATAGATTTGTCTTGAAAATTCGTGGGGCTTTAGTGATTTTGTTAACAGACTTTCCGTATGTATTTTTCTATGAAATTTGACAGAGAAATAGCCCTTATATGGTAGTGTAATAGTGCTAATTTTGGTGCCATTCCAAGTCCGTTTCGATGTTCAACCAAAGTCCCAACGTTCGTGAATTAAATCTGGAATTTAGCCTAACGGTCTTACTTTTCAGCAACTTTGAGCCACCATATCTTGGTGCTCAAAACTCCAATTCTTGTTCTGCTTGTTTTGTTTTAAACTTTGATTGTAACTCTAATTGAGTTTCAAATTTGAGAGGTTAGTTCAAATTCTGTGAATTTTTCTGAATTTCCAAAGTTGGCCAAAAACCAACCCCAAAACTGCCTCGATAGCCTAAAACAGTAAAATTGAGCCAAAATTTGAATGTCTTCCATTTGGAATCATGGAAAAGTGTCTTCTAAAAACTTTTAGTACTTTGGAAGAAGTTTCCAATGGTACCAAGTTTTTCAATTTTGGACTTGTAAAGAGTGAGATACGATTTTTCAAAGATCTCGTATCAAAGCTGAAATTTTCGAAACTTGAGGAAATGGAGTTTTTCGAATTCTCCTTTTTCCTTTGATATCACATGATCGTTTTACACTTCAATTTAGAGATGAAAAGCAGATTTCTCTTGTGCTTTAAAACCCCGCTTTTGAGTCTCGATTTACGAGTAAATAGGGCTCATTTTCATGAGATTTTCTTAGATTGTACTCTAGTACAATCTTCTTCGATAATTGGGATTTATGAGTGATAAATTATTATTAATTGCTCAGGCACTCAAGAGGACCTTCAAGGGGATCTCACAGGAGACGCCTAACTTATTGCTTGTACTTGCTACTTGAATCACTCGGTGAGTGTCAAGTGTGTGAAAACGTGTTAATTGCTTTGATAATAGAATATTTTGACAATGTTGAGTCGAGTGTGTACTTTATCACACTCGTTCTCATTTAAATGAAGTGTACTTGAATTTCGTGACATGAAATACTTGAATTGCTTGAAGTGACTTGTTAAGTGATGCGATTGAGCACGAGGCCCAAAGTGTACAAGTAGACCCTGTGAAGGTGCCCCAAGGCCCAGTGACACGAGCACGAGCTAAGAGATTCAAGGAGTCCCTCCAAGCCTTGGTACGTGCCGTCCAAACCCAAGAGAAACCGGCCATTGAAGGAATTGAGTTGGAATATCCTTGCACGACTACTAAAATGCTGCTTACAATTGAAGATGCAAGTGTTCAAGCTCCAAACGGCGGGCTGAGCCGCAGTTAAGAACCCTCGCTGAACCGTACGGGGGTCTCGCTGCCCGATCAGCGAGTCGGGGGTCCAAGGGGGCGACGCGCCCCCGGTGGGGGTTCGGGGGCAACTCCCCCGAAGCTTATGATCTATAGTTAGTTGGGCTAGCTTTCGGTCAAGTGAAGGCCCAAGGGGCTGGCCGAACTTTCCTTGTTATTTTTCCAGTTTATTAGGTCTTAGTCACGGCTATTAATAGCCTCAAGCCGCATGTTACATTCAGTTTTTGAGAGTATTGAATAAAATTTCCAGAATTTCGTCCATTCCTTGTGGCAAATTCCCTTAGCTTGTAAAAGCTAAGTTGAACATCCTAGAGTTGATCCTAGGCTGTTCTTGACTTATCAATCAAGCACACATACTTGATTGTGGCGTCCTCTACCGTTAAATCTGTTCTTGAGTGGTCCAAGTTCGGGTTCAACTCCGTCAAATCTTCATCGTGTTCCTCTAGATCCGAAGTAGCTTCCGCGTCTCGCATCATTAAGTGAATTTAAGTGAAGTGTTTAAGTGATTATTTATGCTATGACTGCATAAGTTGATGGGAGTGAATCTCCTCGACTCTTAAATGTTAAGTGGGGGACGCCCAAATCTCACTGGCTAACCCTGGACTCGAGCCGGCATGGGCTCGGTCGGGCTCCTTGGCGAATCATGAGAAATAAAAGCTTGACCTATTAAGAGGTCTTGCTTGGCATACTCGAGCAGTATCGCTTCAAACAAAAGATAGGCAGGCCCGATACAGGGGCATGTAAGGTGAAAAGGGGACATGATAAGTGAAGTTGTACGGACTAAACCTACGTCAACTCGTGGAGGTTCGTGATTGTGCAAGTGGAAAATAGCTCCTGAGAGCTCCTATATCCTTGAATTGTTTCTGTTTACTTTTCTCGCTCGAATTGTTATTTATTGAAATATTATTGCTCTACTTGTTAAATTGGGATTGTTACTTTAACAACGTGCCTGCATGTGTGTTCTTGGCCTCGCGAGCGTTTTGCTCACCCTGTAGTTTTGTTTTCCTTAACAGGAAAGGATCGGAAGTGAACATCGGAGAAACCCCTTTTGAATGTATTTTTGTTTTAGGGTTTTCAATGTACTTGGCTAGACTCTGGATTATTGTATATTTTGGGATTTGATGTAAGCTTTGTGAACTTGATGTAAGGATTGGATACTTGATGTATTTTGGAACTCGTGATGTAAGTTTGAATGTTATTTATGGGAGTGACCTTCCTTTCTTACTTATATCATCGTGATGGCTGGGATTTCATTAAGCTTGAACGGGATTTGTCTTGAGTCCTGGCGAGAGTTGGGCAGGCGTCCTGCGGATACCCTTTGGTTCGCCTTAGGGAGAGGTGGGGGCGTCACATGTACAATTCACTAGCTTCCATGTAGTTTGTCTTCTAGGAGATAAATCTATTTGGTATCACTTCATGGAACAACGTCAACTCAAATCTGTCCGCACCAATGGCCAATTAATTCGAACTCATCATGAAGGAAGAATTCCAGATTTTTATTCTTGTTTGTTACCTATGGTTCATCCATCATCTTTACCTTCTTTTGAGCATAATTTCCACCCTCACACTTGTATTTCTCATGCAGATGTTGAAGGAAAGTGTAAAAAGCTAGCAATGCCTTCTCAAGTTGAATCAATTGGTGGAAGGAATAATGAAGTGTCAAAGGGAGTTTTTGCACTTAAATCTTGTTCTATACCTTCTTACCATTTAGTTGATGATGTACTATTGCTTCTTTATCCAATTTCTGATTTGTTTCAAGTTGAAGGGTATTTTGTTTTTGTAGGTTGTAAAGCTGCCCAAAATCTTCCAGTTTCGATTAAAGCATGCTTATTCATTCACACATCCAAAAGCTTAAAGACTTAATTTGTCAACTTCAACTAGTGCTGGCTTGAGTAACCCTCATGAAGCGAAATTCAATTGTTTGCTACCTTATATGTTGGAAGATGAGAAATTGTGTGTCATGCAAGATTTGATACGAACTGCACCAACCTTGTGATGCAACCCGTACAGAAAGGCTAGGATCTAGAAGGTAGGGACTCACGTTGATGACAAACGAACGCAGCAGAATCACCTAAACCCATTGATCACGTGGTCAACGAATCTCGGTATTGGTAGAAGACGCCACAATCTAGCGCGATCCTAGATTGATAAGTCGAATTGAATACCTAAGAAATGATTCTAAGATATTCAAGGATGCTTTAATGAAGTTTTGAGAGAACTCTCAAGTATTTTTTATTAATCATCAAAAACTAAGTCATTACAACCGAAATTTCTTCCTTAAATACTAAACTAGTAATAAAGACTAATGGGCCAAGCGACTCACTCATGTGGCCCACATGGCCTAGCCCATTGACCTAAGGACTAACAACGACTAAGGTCCAAACCACAAGTTAGTTGGACTTCTTTATTACACTCTACTAAACTAATAATGGGCCATGGACCCCTTAGTCGCATCATGGGCTTCTAATCTTCAGAGATGGCCGAAACTAGGACAACAAGCCTAGCTTCGTTGAGGCCCTCGATGGCCTTTGGCTCTCCACTGGACTCTCAGGCCGCACGAACCAATGTTTGTAGTGCCTCATTCAGTCTTTTCGCGCGGGCTCGTGTCATAGGCTCCAATGGCACCTTCACTTGCTCGACGTGAATAGCTCTATCGACCTCCTCATCATTCTCCTCCTCTTGCGAAAGATTTGTCCTCAAATCGATCTCGTCATCTGCAAGATAGGGACTTAGGTCAGCAACATTAAAGGTAGCCGAGACATTATTGATACGTTCCTCGATCAACACGTTTCGAGACACGTAGCACGTTTGCCCAAGGATCTAGCGAGGATGTCCAACGCTTGGAATTGCGGGGTCTAGAACCAAACGGACGACACGATATGATTCAAGACGGTAGACGACACTCCGATGAAGGTGAATACTCCAGGGGAATCTGTCGGTAGAACAATCTAGGACAGAACGCAAGACTGCTCAAAACCCTTGCCAAAGCAAGTAAAGGAATTGTAACTCTCGAACGTAAGAGAAAACAATACTGAATTTTTATGATAAAACGACTACCCTAAAACCTTACAAAGCAAGCCTATTTATAGGCTAAAGTGACTAAAAACCCTAAGGAAATAATGACAAAGAGTTCGGCCATCTTGGTGTCCAAGATGGGCTGGCCCAATGAGCTATGAAGACACATTAATCCAATCTAACAAGTACTAAGGTTAAGGCCCTATAGGGCCGATCCTCTTGCAGGCTCACTTGGGTCTCCGTGGGCTTGGATCATGGTGTAAATGGCTTGATTGTCTCTCTCTAAGCCCTCAATATCTTTGTGCACTCCATGTTGGTCTTGGACTACTCGAACCAGGGCTTGGAGTGATTCTTTGAAGAGCTTGGCCCGTGCACGTGTGACTGGGCCCAATGGAACTCGCACTGGGTCGTTACGTGGGCCGGGACCCGTGCACACATCAATTATACTCACCAGGAAGATCGAGCTTGTAAGCGTTGTCATTGATGCACGCCACAACTTGGAACGGTCCATCTCCACGGGGTAGCAACTTGTTGCGACACTGGACGGGGAAACGTTCCTTGCGCAAGTGTAACCAGAACCAATCACTTGGTTCAAACACCACGCGACGCCGACCCTTGTTGGCATGCTTGAGGTACTGCTGGGTTCGAGCTTCAATGTTGGCCCTTACCTACTGGTGCAAAGCCTGGACAAACTCGGCCTTCTTCTTACCATCAAGGTTAGTACGCTCAGATAAAGACAAAGGCATCAAATCCAAGGCAGTCAAAGGATTAAAACCGTAAACAATTTCAAATGGAGAAAACTGTGTAGCACTATGAACTGTACGGTTATAAGCAAACTCGACATGGGGTAAACACTCCTCCCAAGTTTTGAGATTCTTTTTAATGATGGCCCTAAGTAAAGTAGACAATGTGCGATTAACGACCTCAGTTTGGCCATCGGTCTGGGGATGACTGGATGTAGAAAATAACAACTTAGTTCCCAACTTCCCCTACAAAGTTTCCAGAAATAAGATACAAACTTGACATCCCTATCAGACACAATAGTCCTAGGCACACCATGCAAACGGACAACTTCCCTAAAGAAAAGATCAGCTATGTGAGTGGCATCGTCAGTCTTATGACATGGAATGAAATGAGCCATTTTAGAAAATCTATCAACAATGACAAAAATGCTATCATGACCCCTTTTACTCCTAGGCAGACCAAGCACAAAATCCATGGAAATGTCAACCCAAGGTTCCGAAGGAATAGGTAGAGGTGTATACAAACCGAAGGGTTGGAGCTTGGACTTGGCACGGTGACAGGTAATGCAGCGTGACACTACTCACTCCACGTCTCGCCTCATGCGTGGCCAATAGAAATGTTCCTGTAAAGCACTCAAAGTCTTAGTGACACCAAAGTGTCCCATCAACCCACCTCCGTGAGTTTCACGGGTTAGTAACTCACGAATAGAACATGACGGAATGCACAATTTATCATTACAATACAGAAATCCATCATGTATGAAGAACTTACCCTGACCCGACTTAGCACAAGACTTATAGATATCAGAAAAATCAGAGTCTGTATCATAGAACTCTTTGATGATATCAAATCCAAGGAGTTTTTCATCAAGTAGAGCAATCAAGGCATACCTCCTGGATAGTGCATCGGCAACGACGTTGGTCTTGCCAGCTTTGTACTTGATCACATAGGGAAATGACTCCACAAAGTTGACCCACCGCACATGTCTCTTACTCAACTTGTGTTGAGACTTGAGATGCTTTAACGCCTCGTGGTCAGTGTGGATGACGAATTCCTTCAGTCGCAGGTAATGTTGCCATGTCTCCAGTGCACGAATCAAAGCATAGAGCTCCTTATCGTAGGTGGAGTAGTTCAAGGCAGCACCATTCAACTTCTCGCTAAAGTACGCGATCGGCCTTCCCTCTTGGATCAACACAGCTCCAATTCCTACACCAGAAGTGTCACACTCAACCTCAAAAGTCTTATCAAAGCTAGGTAAAGACAATAAGGGTGCATGTGTGAGCTTGTGTTTAAGGAGTTGGAACGCCTTCTCCTGAGCTTCCCCCCACTCGAACTTCACATCTTTCTTGATAATGGCGGTTAGAGGGGTAACAATAGTACTGAAATCCTTCACGAACCGGCGATAGAAACTCGCAAGGCCGTGGAAACTCCGAACTTCACTCATGGTCTTGGGCACGGGCCACTCATTGATGGCCTGGACTTTGCTCTCGTCCACTCGGATGCCCTGTGCGCTAACCTTATAACCAAGGAAAACAAGCTCATTAGTGCAGAAAGTACATTTGTTAAGGTTAACGAATAACCTCTCCCTGCGCAATACGTCAGGGCTACATGTTCCTCAGGGCTCTTGCTGTATATCAGAATATCGTCAAAATACACAACAACAAATTTACCTAATAAAGGTCGAAGCACATGGTTCATAAGGCGCATAAATGTACTTGGAGCGTTAGTCAAACCAAATGGCATAACTAACCACTCATACAGACCATACTTGGTCTTGAACGCCGTTTTCCATTCGTCACCTTCCTTTATGCGGATTTGGTGGTAGCCACTCTTAAGATCAATCTTAGTAAAAATGACTGCATATCAACTAAGCGAGGGATAGGGTGACGATACTTAACTGCGACAGTCTACACACATTCTCCAAGTGCCCTCTTTCTTTGGGACAAGAATGACTGGAACTACACATGGGCTCATGCTCTCACGAGCCCAACCTTTTTCTAAAAGCTCATCTACTTGCCGTTGGATCTCCTTAGTCTCCTCAGGACCCATCTTGTAGGCCGGTCTGTTTGGCAAGGATGCTCCAGGGACGAAGTTAATCTGGTGCTCGATCCCTCTGAGTGGTGGTAGGCCACTTGGGATCTCATCTGGAAAAACGTCCTCAAATTCCTACAACAAAGAAGAGATTTAAGGAGGTAAGTCATTGAGTGTCTCATGAGAGAGTAAAATCACTTCTTTGCAATATAAGACATAAACAACTTGCTTGGACAAAAGTAATTTGCGAACTTCCTTGTTCTTTGCAAGCAAGTTAGGGCATTTGTCCAATCGACCAGATGTACCAGGGGTGGATGTCCTCTCGGCCGGTGCTTTAATGATTGCTTTAGAATCGGGTGACTTTGCAGCCACCTCTCGTTCATGCACCTGTTGCAATTACAGTTGGTCTTCATGCACCTGCTGAGGTGTGAGAAGAACAAGTGTCATCTTCTTGTTGTGGTGCAAGAAGGAGTATTTGTTGGTAAAGCTATCATGAATGGTCTTCTTGTCATATTGCCATGGCCGTCCCAACAAAATGTGAGAAGCTTGCAAGGGAATGACGTCGTAAAGGACCTCGTCCTCATACTTCCCAATCCGAAAAGGCACCACCACTTGCTTGGTGACTTTGATATCGCCTCATTGAGCCATTGCAAGCGGTATGGGTTAGGGTGCCTCAACGTGGGCAAAGAAAGATGATCCACCATGAGAGTACTTGCCACGTTGGTACAACTACCCGCGTCAATGATGAGGCTACATACCCTTCCCTTGACGTGACATCATGTGTAGAAAATGTTGTCACGTTGGGCCTCATCCACTCTTTTTGATGTGTGCATGAGTGGCGGGACCTTGAAGGCTTGAAGGATGTTAATCAAGTTACCTACACATTGATCCAAGCCCACGAGGAGCCAAGTGATGGTTGTTAGTTTGGGCTCTAGCCCGCTAGTTAGTCTTTGTAGTTTTTCCAATTAAAGGGAGTCGGCCAACTGTTGGGCCTTTTTTAGTCTTGAGCCGTCAAGTTATTATTTGGATTAGTTACTAGTTGTAGGACTTGTTGAGTCATGGATTCGGCCCATCTTGTCCAAGGCCTGGCCGAACCTTTATTTCCTTTTTACTAGCATTAGGGTTTCGTTAGTTTGCCTATATAAAGGCTTGCTTTGTAAGCATTAAGGGTAGACTCGATTGATTAATAAAATTGTCTTCTTTTGATTTTCTTCTTGTGAGAATTTCGTTCCTTTACTTGCTTTTGGCAAGGGTTCTTGAGCAATCTCGTGTTGTCCTTGATTGTTCGTCCGACCTATCCACTCTTTTGTCCGTCCGCATTTGTGTCGTCCTTGAGCATTCTGTCATCCTTGAGCATTTCCTTTACAGTGAGATTGTTCGTCCGTCCTTGAGCATTACTCCACTCTTTTTGCATCCGCATTTGTGTCTTTACCTCTTGATTACTCTTGTGGAAAGTGTGGTGACAATTACTGGATTTTTACGGCATTTCTCAGTTACTCGGTCCAACAGGTAAGGAATTTTGGTAAGATTATTTGAGTACTTTGAGTGATACACGAGTGATGAGCACATACACGTGAGCTTGTGTGTCATGAGGAATCTCTTTTTCTTGGCTAACCCTTTTGGCAGGTCACGTAATCATGCCTAGGGGAGTTGCCCCTTACTCATACAACCAAGAATTCCTGGTGAATGAGTCTCTCAAGAGGAGGGGTTCCAAGCGGCCTATTCCCAAGCACTCTAGTACCATGGACTCTAGTTCACAACATGAGTTTCGTTCACTCCGAAAAGAGATAGAACGTTACCGTGCTTCGTGTGTATATGAAAGGTATAAACGAGATTGTGATTTGTATGAGAAGGAGCAAAGAAGTTTGCGCGGAGCATCTAAATCGAGGTCAATCGCCAGCAAACGAGATTCATCAAAGAAATACCTTGACAATCAAGACAAGGAGTTCGAGAATTCTCGAATTGAGTCAAAGCTTCGTGAAGCAAAGGATGAATTCCGAAGTCGGACTAAAGCATTGGTTGATTCTATGATGGAAAGACTTAGCCAAGTGTGGGATTCCCACTTGGAGCAACTTAATCATGTGTTGACCGGTGGTAATAAAGGGAAAATTCATCCTAGTCCCTCGTTGATTGAAGAGCCATATATGAATGAGTTGCAGCCGCGCCATGCACATGAGCTAGACATTGAAAATCCGAACTCAAATGCGATGAATGAACAAATGTCCAAGAAGAATGAAGTGGGAAAAGGCAAGAATAATTTGGCCTTATTGATGAGTAAAGAGGAGGAGTTGGCCATGTTCAGAAAAGTTGAATGTGTGGATGTTTTGTTTGCTAACAAGCTAACATGTGTTTTGTTTAGTACCTCTTCTTTTGTGCAGATTAAACAAAGTCAAGTAGAGTTGGTCATGGCATGTTCCATTCCCAAGTCACTTGGACACTTTGCGAGTTTCCATGGAGTTCGTCTTCTAGGAGCTAAATCTCTTTGGTCTCAATTCATGGAACCATGTCAACTCAAAGCTGTCCACACCATTGGAGGATTGATTCGAGCTCATCTTAAAAGGGAAATTCCATATTCTACTGCTTGTTCTCTCCCTATGGTTCATTCCTCACCTTTGCCTTATTTTGAGCATGTTACTAGCACTAACTCTTGTTGCTCTTATGTAGGTGTTGATGAGAAGTGTAAAGGACTAGCACTGGAATCTCAAGTTGAATCAATTGGTGGAAGAAATATTGAAGTGTCAAAGGGAGTTTTCTCATTTAAATCTTGTTCTACACCTTCTTACCATCTAGCTAATAATGTCCCATTAGTTCTTTACCCGATTTCTGAATTGTTTCAAGTTGAAGGTTATTTTGTTTTCGTTGGTTGTAACGCTGTCCAAAATTTCCCAACTATGATTAAAGACTTGCAACCCGATTTCGTGCTTATTCCTGCTAAAAGTGGTGCACATTCGTGCTTCTTCACATGTCCAAAAGCTGGTCACCACGAGCTTACTTTACCAACCCCAACTTGCGCAAATTCATGCGATTCGTATGGAGTGCGTTTCACCTCATTGCTGCCACTTATGTCGGGTGATGCCCACAAATGTGTCAATCAAGATCCGCATATTGGTCTTATCTCGCTGGTTCGTGCTTCTAGGGAAGTGCAACCCAATTGGTTCAATGTTCCACCGCCAGATAGGCAAGTTGTGCCACATCAGCGACAACCAGGTGACAATATGACAATCCATGGCCGAAGGCTGATTAGAGAGCTTTGGATTGTTACCTGAAATTTTCACGAGTCTTACACAAGCTTTTTCCTATCTTGGTGCATGTCCTTGTTTGAGAGCCTCATGAAGCTGACCAAACGGCATTTAACTTGGCTCATGACCTTTCATTTGTTCCCAACGTGGCTGACCTCCAAGCGCACTGTCGATTTGAGGTGTCACACTACTAACTCTTGTTAGTATCTTTCATTTCCATCCATATTTGAGGACAAATCCTTCTCAAGTGGAGGGGACTGATGTATGCACGGGTGGCGGGACCTTGAAGGCTTGAAGGATGTTAATCACGTTACCTACACATTGATCCAAGCCCATGAGGAGCCAAGTTATGGTTGTTAGTTTGAGCTCTAGCCCGCTAGATAGTCTTTGTAGTTTTTCCAATTAAAGGGAGTCGGCCAACTGTTGGGCCTTTTTTAGTCTTGAGCCGTCAAGTTATTATTTAGATTAGTTACTAGTTGTAGGACTTGTTGAGTCATGGATTCGGCCCACCTTGTCCAAGGCCTGGCCGAACCTTTATTTCCTTTTTACTAGCATTAGGGTTTCGTTAGTTTGCCTATATAAAGGCTTGCTTTGTAAGCATTAAGGGTAGACTCGATTGATTAATAAAATTGTCTTCTTTCGATTTTCTTCTTGTGAGAATTTCGTTCCTTTACTTGCTTTTGGCAAGGGTTCTTGAGCAATCTCGTGTTGTCCTTGATTGTTCGTCCGACCTATCCACTTGAGTATTCACCTCGATTGGAGTCATCGTTCTACCGCCTTAAACCAATTCGTGTCGTCCGTGTTGATTTTAGGTCCCGCAATCCAAGCGTTGGACAACCTCGCTAGACTCTTGGGCAAACGTGCTATGTGTCTCGAAACGTGTTGATCGAGGACCGTATCAGTTGGCTTCAGAGCTTAGGTGGAGGTATCTTTCGTTATATCCTTGTTTTTCGTAGTTGTGTCGTAAGAATTTGTGTTATTTCCGCTGCATTATTCCAAAAATAACAAAAAAAAACAAACAATACATTCTGTCCGTGTAGTTCCTTGTTCATTGTTGCATCGTGTGTTCCAAAAAATTCTGACCATAAGTTGTTATCGTTGCTTTAATCGTTGAAATCTATCCGCACTTATCTTTCTTTGTTGTGTCGAGTCGTTTGTTGTCGTCAAATCTGTCCATAGTATTGGTCATTGCTTTGTCCACGATCTGTCCAAGTCGTTAGTCCAAGCCGAAGCAACAAGAAAACAAGTAGGCGTCGGCTAGGGTTCCTTGGCGGCTAGGGTTCGTGTTTCAAATCTGTCCAAATCGATTCATGAGCTATCCAAGTTGTTTTCTTAATTTTCTAAACTGATTTTGGGTTAACTTGTTGGCTGTTGTGAAGCTTGAAGGAAACCTACAAGAATCTCGGGTTTCTTGAGGTTCTTGAAACTAATCTTGAAACTCTTGAAGCTCTTGAAAGTTTTCTTGGAGAGTTCTAGCAAGAACTTGCGGATTTGAGCGTTGCTTGTGGGAGAAAAAAAAAATAGAGGACTGTCCGAATCTGGTTTGAACCATTCGGCCAAGTACTTGTGTTGTTCTTTAAGTAAAAAAAAAAAAGGAACGAAAAAGAAAAGAAAGAGAAAGCACGCGATTGGCAAGAAGCAAAGAAGACAAGTAAGGGAGTAAATTTGTATCGCCAAACCAGTTTGCTTACACATCGTGCCAAACCAAAACAGAAAATTACATCCAAGAAAAGCATTCAAAAGTTTTCACCTACCTCTTCTTGAGGTTCTTGATCACCTTGTGCCTTGATAACTTGAACCACCCTTCGAGGTTCTTGAATTTCTTGACCACCTTGTTTCTTGAAAACTTGAACCTCCCTTCGAATAAACAACTTCCTATACTCTCTTGCGGTGGTGAAGGGCTTCCGTGGTGTGGGAGTAAATTTCTTGGGAGGGTCTTGAGCAACCCGTGGGGAAGAAATTTGTGTGAGATCGAGGGAGGAGGAAGCCGAAGCTGAATTGTGTTGTGTGTGAGAGGGTGTCGGGTTTCCTTGAAGGATTTATAGAAATCCAACCGACCTTGGTGAGGTGTTTTGGAAGGAGAAAATCTGGAAAATTTCGGTTGAAGAGGTAGATACCAAATCTGATTTGCAAGTCTACTTGGAGAAGAATTTGGAAGTTTCTAAAAGTTGTTTCAAGAAGGAAACCAAATCTGATTTGTAGCTTTCTTGGGTTAGAATTTGGAAGTTTCTAAAGGTTGTTTCAAGAAGGAAAGGTTTTCTAAAGGGTTTCCAAAACTAACTTGTTTCCAAAATCAATTAGGAAACTAAGTGGACAGCTTGGGTAACTCTTTTATTTCCACTTGGACACATTCCTTCATTTTAGGAAGCTAGGGTTCCATTCTTCCTTTGTTCACACTAGCGCCTCTTCCATTGCTGCCCACGGTTAAAAACCATCCAAAACCGTGCATTACTCCACTCTTTTTGCATCCGTATTTGTGTCTTTACCTCTTGATTACTCTTGTGGAAAGTGTGGTGACAATTACTGGATTTTTGCGGCATTTCTCAATTACTCGGTCCAACAGGGAAGGAATTTTGGTAAGCTTATTTGAGTGCTTTGAGTGATACACGAGTGATGAGCACATACACGTGAGCTTGTGTGTCGTGAGGAATCTCTTTTTCTTGGCTAACCCTTTTGGCAGGTCACGTAATCATGCCTAGGGGAGTTGCCCCTTACTCATACAACCAAGAATTCCTGGTGAATGAGTCTCTCAAGAGGAGGGGTTCCAAGCGGCCTACTCCCAAGCACTCTAGTACCATGGACTCTAGTTCACAACATGAGTTTCGTTCACTCCGAAAAGAGATAGAACGTTACCGTGCTTCGTGTGTATATGAAAGGTATAAACGAGATTGTGATTTGTATGAGAAGGAGCAAAGAAGTTTGCGCGGAGCATCTAAATCGAGGTCAACCGCCAGCAAACGAGATTCATCAAAGAAATACCTTGACAATCAAGACAAGGAGTTCGAGAATTCTCGAATTGAGTCAAAGCTTCGTGAAGCAAAGGATGAATTCCGAAGTCGGACTAAAGCATTGGTTGATTCTATGATGGAAAGACTTAGCCAAGTGTGAGATTCCCACTTGGAGCAACTTAATCATGTGTTGACCGGTGGTAATAAAGGGAAAATTCATCCTAGTCCCTCGTTGATTGAAGAGCCATATATGAATGAGTTGCAGCCGCGCCATGCACATGAGCTAGACATTGAAAATCCGAACTCAAGTGCGATGAATGAACAAATGTCCAAGAAGAATGAAGTGGGAAAAGGCAAGAATAATTTGGCCTTATTGATGAGTAAAGAGGAGGAGTTGGCCATGTTCGGAAAAGTTGAATGTGTGGACGTTTTGTTTGCTAACAAGCTAACATGTGTTTTGTTTAGTACCTCTTCTTTTGTGCAGATTAAACAAAGTCAAGTAGAGTTGGTCATGGCATGTTCCATTCCCAAGTCACTTGGACACTTTGCGAGTTTCCATGGAGTTCGTCTTCTAGGAGCTAAATCTCTTTGGTCTCAATTCATGGAACCATGTCAACTCAAAGCTGTCCACACCATTGGAGGATTGATTCGAGCTCATCTTATTACACGTTCCTCGATCAACACGTTTCGAGACACGTAGCACGTTTGCCCAAGGATCTAGCGAGATTGTCCAATGCTTGGATTGCGGGACCTAGAATCAAACGGACGGCACGATTTGATTAAAGGCGGTAGAATGACGACTCCACAGAGGTGGTTACTCTAATGGATAGGTCGGTAGAACAATCTAGGACAAGACGCAAGATTGCTCAACAGCCTTGCCAAAGCAAGTGAAAGGCTCGAATTCTCTCTCAAGAAGAAGAAATCGAAAATAACAAACTTTATTGATAAAACGTCTACCTAAAACCTTACAAAGCAAGCCTATTTACAGGCTAAGAGTTACTAAAAAACCCTAAGAAAATAAGGAAAAGGCAGTCGGCCATCTTGGGGTCAAGATGGGCCGGCCCATGCTCAACTAACTAATTAATCCAACTCTATTAGCTACTAAGGCCTAATGCGTACTCAGCCAACTCTCTTGGAAGTCCAGTTGGCTCTTCATGGGCTTGGATCATGGTGTAGATAAGTCGATTGTCCCCTTCTAGGCCTTCAATATCTCTACGCACTCCATGTTGGTCTTGGACAGTTCGGACAAGACCTTGGAGTGATTCCTTGAATTGCTTAGCCCGTGCACGTGTGACTGGGCCCAATGGTACTCGCACTGGGTCATTGCGTGTGCCTGGGTCCGTGCACACATCAGTCCCCTCCTCTTGAGAAGGATTTGCCCTCAAATCTGAATCCTCCTCGTCAAGAAACGGGCTCAATTCGGCAACATTGAAGGTCGTGCTAACATTGTATTCCCCAGGGAGCTCCAATTTGTAAGCGTTGTCATTGACTCGTTGGAGCACTCGAAAGAGGCCATCACCTCTTGGGGACAACTTGCTTTGACGCTGCTTGGGAAATCTCTCTTTGCGCAGATGTAGCCAAACCCAGTGTCCAGGCTCAAAAACCATCTTACGACGGTGCTTGTTTGCTTGCTGGATGTATTGCTGAGTACGCCTCTCAATGTTTGCTCGAACGGCCTCATGTAACCTGCGCACAAAATCAGCTTTCCTTTTCCCATCTAAGCTTGTGTGCTCAGAGGAAGGTAAGGGTACCAAATCCAAGGGGGTCAAGGGGTTAAAACCATAGACAACCTCAAACGGTGAGTAGTGTGTTGCACTATGAACAGTGCGATTGTAAGCAAATTCAATGTGGTGAGGCAAACACTCTTCCCAAGATTTAAGATTCTTCTTAATCAAAGCCCGAAGTAGAGTACCCAGTATGCGATTGACAACTTCAGTTTGGCCATCGCTTTGTGGATGACTGGTGGTGGAGAATAACAATCTAGTGCCAAGTTTAGACCACAAAGTCTTCCAAAAATAACTCAAGAACTTGACATCTCTATCACTAACAATGGTCTTGGGCATGCCATGCAAACGGACAATTTCTTTGAAGAACAAGTTAGCAATATGAGATGCATCGTCAGTTTTGTGACAGGGAATAAAATGTGCCATCTTAGAGAATCTATCAACTACGACAAAGATGGAATCATTACCCCTTGGTGACCGAGGTAGGCCTAAGACAAAATCCATAGACAAGCCTACCCAAGGATAGTGCGGAATAGGCAATGGGGTATACAGGCCGTATGGATTTGTTTTAGACTTTGCCTTATGACAAGGGACACATCTACCAACCATGCGTTCAACATCCCTACGCATATGCGGCCAGTAAAAGTGCTCTTGTAAGATGGCTAGAGTCTTAACAATGCCAAAGTGTCCCATGAGACCACCACTGTGTGCCTCTCGAACCAAAAGATCACGAATGGAAGAGTTAGGGACACACAATTTATCCACGTAAAATAAAAAGCCATTGTGCAAGAAATACTTTCCATGTGGACTCTTTATACAAGATGCATAGATTTCCCTAAAGTCATGGTGATACGTTCCTCGATCAACTTGTTTCGAGACATGTAGCACGTTTGCCCAAAGATCTAGTGAGGTCCTACGCTTGGTTTGCGGGACCTTAAATCAACACGGACGACACGAGTTGGTTTAAAGCGGTGGAACGACGACTCCAATGAAGGTGATTACTTCAAGGGATAGGTCGGACGAACAATCATGGACAAGACGCAAGATTGCTCAATAACCCTTGCCAAAGCAAGTTAAAGGCTCGAATTCTCTCTTAAGAAGAAAACGGAAATACTAAGAACTTTATTCATAAAACTTGTACCTGAAACCTTACAAAGCAAGCCTATATATAGGCTAAGGTAACAAGAAAAACCCTACGAAAACCCTAATGGAGTAGTCGGCCATCTTGACTCCAGGATGGGCCGGTCCATGCTTTTACTAAGCAACTAACCTAATCTAATAAGCATCAAAGGCTAAGGCCCTACTCAGCCGACTCACTTGGAGGCCCACTTGATTCTTCACGGGCTTGGATCAAGGTGTAGATTACTTGATTGTCTCTTTCCAAGCCTTCAATATCTCTATGATTCCCATGTTGGTCTTGGACAGTGCGAACAAGGGCTTGGAGGGATTCTTTGAAGAGCTTGGCCCGTGCACGTGTGACTGGGCCCAATGGAACTCGGACTGGGTTATTACGTGGGCTGAGATCCGTGCACACATCAGGATCACTCTTGCCTTTGAACGCGGGGACTTGAATTTTGTGTCCCTTGAGTTCGTTTTTAGACATGTCCCTCGTAGGCCTCTCAGCACGTTCATCATCCTCACTACCTGAGTAGGCTTCACTATTTGGTCCCCTGGTGCCACGGTTACTCCGGTTGTGAGATCTAGAACGAGAGCCTCGTGTGAGACTCTTGGAGAGTTCATCAAAGCGAGTGTGCAATTCCTCCATTTGTTGCTCACTCACGTGCCTGAGCTCGTTCTTCTGATACGAACGTCGCCAA
Organism: Coffea arabica; assembly: GCF_036785885.1. NCBI lineage: Eukaryota > Viridiplantae > Streptophyta > Magnoliopsida > Gentianales > Rubiaceae > Coffea > Coffea arabica. The sequence goes on from NC_092321.1 coordinate 39,912,765, forward strand.
CCTTGTGACGAAACCCGTAAAAGATTAGATTCAGGATCGACAAGAGGACACCAAGTTTGGAGCGGATGACCTCAACCCGTTAATCACGTGGTTAACGAACCTTGGTATAATGGTAGAAGACGCCACAACCTAGTGCGATTCTAGATTGATAAGTCACGAACACCTAGAGAAATTCTAAGGTATTCAAGAAGCCTTGGAGAAACCAAGAAAACTCTCAAAATCTGATTTATTGATTGAATGCCAAAACCATTGGAAGTGTAGGCTATTTATAGCCTTACATAGAGATGAACAACTAAATGTGGAACTAGTCTAGAGTTGTGGTCTTGACTAAGACTAACAATTGTAGGCTTGACTATTTCCATAAGACTAAGAATTGTGGGCTTGACCAAACCTTATGAGGTCATCCCTTAGGTAAACAACCTTATGAGGTCATCGCTTAGGTAAATAACCTTATGAGGTCATCGCTTAGGTAAATAAGCAATGCTATGGACCATTAAGCCCTTATTACAATGACTTAATTAAAACAGCAAATGTGACTAGAGAAGGGTCACACATGGTTCTCTTTGACGTGCACTACATGGATGGCTTTCATTCCTTCATGCTCAAGTCCCTCAATGACCTTGGGGACAATTTCTTGGCCTTGTATCTCATGAACAAGTCCTTGGAGTTCCTCCCTCATCTTCTTAGCTCGTGCTCGAGTTACGGGTCCTAGGGGAACTCGAATAGTTCGCAATGGTGTCTCTTGGTTCGTATCATCCCCCTCCTCTTCAAAAGGATTTGTCCTCAAATCAGCTTCATCGTCTGCAAGAAAAGGAGATAGATCAGAGACATTGAATGTAGCGCTCACATTGTACTCACCGGGTAGGTCCAGTTTGTAAGCATTGTCATTGATGCGCTTGATGACTTGGAACGGCCCATCTCCTCGGGGAAGTAATTTATTGCGCCTTTGGACTGGGAACCTTTCCTTGCGTAGATGTAACCACACCCAGTCACCAGGTTCAAACACAACGCGTTGGCGTCCCTTGTTAACCCGTTGAGCAACTTGGTCCATCCTTCGCTCAATGTTTAGGCGTACCTGCTGGTGTAATTTCTTGACAAAATCTGCTCGTTTAGCACCATCCATGTTAATGTGCTCAGAAGAAGGTAAAGGTGATAAGTCTAGTGGTGTTAAAGGGTTAAAACCATAGACTATTTCAAATGGTGAAAAATGAGTAGAACTATGCACCGTACGATTGTATGCAAACTCAACATGGGGTAAACACTCTTCCCAGGTTCTAATGTTTTTTCTAATGATGGCACGCAAGAGTGTAGATAGTGTACGATTGACAACCTCAGTTTGGCCATCAGTTTGTGGGTGACTAGTAGTAGAAAATAGCAATTTGGTACCCAATTTTCCCCACAAAGTTTTCCAAAAGTAACTCAAAAATTTGACATCCCTATCAGAGACAATTGTCCTAGGCATGCCATGCAATCTAATGATTTCTTTGAAAAATAAATCAGCAATGTGCGATGCATCATCTGTTTTGTGACATGGTATAAAATGTGCCATTTTTGAAAATCTGTCAACAATAACAAAGATGCTATCATTTCCCCTCTTTGACCTAGGCAACCCTAAAACAAAATCCATGGAAATGTCGGTCCAAGGTTCCTTAGGTACAGGTAAAGGACTATAAAGGCCATAGGGTTGAAGTTTAGACTTAGCTTTGTGGCAAGTAATGCATTTAGCCACCATTCGCTCCACATCTCGTTTCATCCTTGGCCAATGGAAGTGCTCTTGAAGGATAGCTAAGGTTTTAGCCACGCCAAAGTGTCCCATCAAGCCACCTCCGTGTGCTTCCCTAACAAGTAAAGAGCGAATAGAGCAGTTAGGTATACATAGTCGATTGAGGTAGAAAAGAAATCCATCAAGGATGTAGAATTTACCTTGAGTTGCTAAACCACAAGAGTCATAAATACCTGAGAAATCTGGGTCATTGGTGTATAACTCTTTAACTAATTCAAATCCTAACAACCTTGCATCAAGTTGAGTAAGCAAAGAGTACCGACGTGATAATGCATCAGCAACAACATTAGTTTTCCCCACTTTGTACTTAATCACATAAGGGAAGGTTTCAATAAATGCAATCCACCTAACATGACGCTTATTCAACTTGTATTGTGACTTAATGTGCTTAAGCGACTCATGGTCAGTGTGTATGACAAATTCCCTTGGTCTCAAGTAATGTTGCCAAGTTTCTAAAGCACGGATTAAGGAGTACAACTCCTTATCATAAGTGGAATAGTTCAAAACTGCCCCATTGAGTTTTTCACTAAAGTATGCAATTGGTTTGCCCTCTTGCATTAGGACAGCTCCAATACCCACCCCAGATGCATCACACTCTATTTCAAACATCTTGTCAAAGCATGGTAATGCAAGTAGTGGTGCATGTGTGAGTTGATGTTTAAGCATTTGGAAAGCACGTACTTGAGCATCTCTCCACACAAATGGCTCATTTTTCTTAATTACAGCAGTTAGAGGTGCAGCAATGGTACTAAAATCTTTAACAAATCGTCTATAAAAACTAGCAAGACCATGGAAGCTACGTACCTCACCCACCGTGCTTGGAGTAGGCCATTCTCGAATTGCTTTAACCTTCTCCTCGTCCACTTTGATTCCCTGTTTACTCACAACAAAGCCTAGGAAGACAAGTTGATCAGTACAAAAGGAGCACTTCTTAAGGTTAGCATAGAGCTTTTCCCTTCGAAGTACATCAAGAACAAGCTTCACATGTTCAACATGCTCATCTAAGCTCCTACTATAAATCAGGATATCGTCAAAATATACAACTACAAATTTTCCAAGGAATGGACGAAGTACATGGTTCATCAATCTCATGAACGTACTAGGTGCATTAGTTAGTCCAAATGGCATAACTAACCACTCGTACAAGCCATGTTTGGTTTTAAAGGCCGTTTTCCATTCATCCCCCTCTTTCATCCTAATTTGATGATAACCGCTTTTTAGATCAATTTTAGTGAAAATCACAGCACCATATAGCTCATCTAACATATCATCAAGTCTAGGAATAGGGTGACGATATTTTACCGTTATTGCATTAACGGCCCTACAGTCAGTGCACATTCGCCAACTTCCATCCTTTTTAGGCACCAAGATGACGGGAACCGCACATGGGCTCAAGCTTTCTCGTGCCCATCCCTTTGTTAGAAGCTCTTCGATTTGGCGTTGGAGCTCCTTTGTCTCATCTGGACCCATTTTGTAGGCTGGTCTGTTAGGAAGTGGGGCACCTGGAACCAAGTCAATTTGATGCTCAATTCCCCTTATTGGTGGTAGTCCATTTGGAATCTCATCGGGAAAGACATCCTCATAATCCTGCAAAAGAGAGACAATACTAGATGGTAGAGTGTTAGTAAGATCACTTGTAACAACCAACACCTCTTTGCACAAAAGTACAAAGATGGGTGTATTAACACTCAAAACTTTTCTTACTGCATTGGCTTTTATCAATAGATTTTGCCTTTTCTCTCTCTTTTCAATTTTGGCCGGCTCACCATATGTTTTTTTCCTCTCAATTTTCTCGGCCTTATCATTTTCTGTTGAGCTCTCGGCTTTTTCTATTTTTTTCTTCTCATTCTCGAGCTCACTTTCCTTGATCAAGCTTTCTTGATCTTCACGAACTTGAATAGGAGTGAGTGGCACAAGCACAATCCTCTTCTCGCCTTGCTTGAAAGAGTATTTATTAGTAATGCCATCGAATGTAACTCCCTTGTCGAATTGCCATGGTCTCCCCAATAGTATGTGACATGCTTGCATAGGGACCACGTCGCATAACACCACGTCCTCATACTTTCCAATTCGGAAAGGTACTTGGACTTGCTTGGTCACACGAACATCCCCGCTATCGTTCAACCATTGCAAACGATACGGTGTTGGATGTCGTAGAGTGGGTAGTGCTAGTTTCTCCACCATCAAGGCACTAGCAACATTAGCACAACTACCTCCATCTATGATCAAACTACATACCTTGCCTTTGATATAGCAACGGGTGTAGAAAATGTTCTCCCTTTGTGCATGGTCAGCGGCTTTCACTTGGGTTGCTAAGGCTCGTCTGACAACGAGTCCAACTCGTTCATCGATGGGCAATGCTTCCTCTTCTTCCTCAAGGGATGGCAACTCCTCCTTCTCATCTTCATCATCAGTGAGAAACTCACCATTGGGTAAGATGATCATAGTGCGTTGGTTCGGGCATTGGCTAGCAATATGCCCTCGGCCTTGGCATTTGAAGCATCTAGTATCTCGATTTCGCCCCATGCTCGACTCAATGGCAGTCTTTGGTGTTGCCTTAGACTCCCACTTAGTCATATCCGGCCTCGGTCTTGAAGGGATGGAATTACTCGGCCCTTTATCCTCTTTCTTTGGTGGTGTAGTTCGGAGATAAGAGGGTGAAAAGTTGGAGTAACTCCGAGTCGAACCCCTCCTCTTAATCCTCCTTTCAATCTTGATGGCCTTTTCCACCAAGTCCCCAAGTTCCACATAGTGGTGTAACTCCACTTGATCAGCAATTTCGGGCCTTAATCCGTTCAAGAAGCGTGCCATTGTTGCTTCTCGATCCCCCATGATGTCTGCCCGTAGCATGAGTATTTCTATTTCCTTGTGATAGTCCTCGACACTTCGTGCTCCTTGGTTGAGGGTTTGAAGCTTTTGGTACAAGTCACGGTAGTAGTGACTTGGTACGAAACGCTTCCTCATTAGTCGTCTTAGCTCCGTCCAAGTTTGTATGGTAGGTTCACGACTCCTCCTTCGACTAGTAGAGAGTTGATCCCACCACACAACGGCGTAGTCGGTGAATTCGACCACGGCCAACTTGACCTTTTGCTCCTCCGAGTAAGTATTGCAATCGAAGACAAGTTCAATCCGCTTCTCCCACTCTAAGTAGGCATCGGGGTCTGATCGTCCTTGGAAAGGCGGAATTTTCATCTTTATGCCCGGAATGTGGTCATTTGAAGGCCTAGCTTCACGCTTGGACCTACTTTGCTTATGCTCATAGTTGTTGTCTGAGTTAGAGTCGGTAGACTCATGTGCATAAGCCTTTCCACGGCTGCCTTTGGAGCTTCCATGAGACAACTCTAAGCTGTCAATGCGTTGGTGCATTAGTTCAAGTTTTTGGTCCATCATGCGTCCCAATTCGCCTTTGATTGCTTCTGTGAAAAGTTTAAGATCAAAAGCTTGGGAGCTTGCTCCCCCCTCGTTAGCCATGGTAGGGTAAAAAAAATAATAATGGAAAGAAGCAAAGTTTATCTCGCACACTTCCTCACGTGTTTACTCTCGCTCTCGTGTTTGAACACTCTAATGAACTCACCAAGGTATTTTCAAGGCTCCTCGGTCAACTCCTCGAAGAAGTTAGAACTCCTTCTAGTGTGGATCGACTTACCAACCAGGGTCACAAGATTGTAGCACTTTGAACGAAAAAAAAAACAAAAGATGAAGAGACTGACCACGACTCAATGAATGACTCAAAGTTGAATTTTAAGAATCCTAGACAAAACTCTACCCAAAACTGGAATTTTGAGCTACTGGTTGCTACATTTCTGGTCAGTGTTTTGGTAGGTAAATGGACACTTAGAGGATTCAGAATGACACTTAAAACTGACCTAATGATGCACGAAAATTTCCAGAATTAGAAATTCCCCAACGGTTACAAAGATGGAATCCGAATGGAAAAGGAATTTGTGTTGCGGTGGGATTTTTTTTTTTGGAAACCCAAGGCTGACTTTTCTTCCTTAATTCTTTGGAAACAAGGATTAGTCTTCCTATTTGCTAGTTCCTATGAATTCTAAGGTCAAGTTCAAGATTGGAACTGATTTGGTTGTTTTTGGGAACAAGGGTGGAAAATTTTGACTTGAACAGGTTGGAAAATTTGACTTGAATAGGCTGAATATTCTTCTTCTTCCTTTTTTTTTTTTTTTTTGTTTTCTAATCAGCCAAGAAGAGTCAAATTTCGTGGCTAAAATGTTCTTAGTCAAGAAAGAAGATTGTTGTGGTGAAGACAAGGATTTTGGCAGCTAAAATTTTGCAGCCTTGTTGTTTACCAAGATTTGGTTCCCAAAACCCAGAAACTTCAAGATTCTTTCAAGAATTCAAGATGTTAATCTCCAGAATTCAAGAAACACAAAATTGAAGATGATTTCCTCCCCAAACAATCCAAGATTTCACGATTTGATCAAGACAGATTTTGGTTGGCTTCAAGAATCCCAACTAAAGTTCCAAGAACTTCAAGATTGTGGTTTTAAACAATTAGGAATTTCAAGAAACCCAAGTTTTGATCAAGACAGATTTCCAGGAATTTTTGTAAGGTTAGCCAGCTATTTTTTTTTTTTTTGTATGTAAACAAGAACACAAGGTAATAACTAGATAGGACTTCTAAAACCCTTGCTACAAACTGATTTTTTTCGGATGAACAGTAACCTCGAATGATCAAATAGAACAAAAGACTGGAATTGAATGGATATAACAGGATAGAAACAAGACACAAACACAAACAAAGAATCAAGAATAAGACACAAAAAAAAATGCTGGACTAAACAAGGCTAACCACAGCAATTAACAACAACTAGACGCAAGTTTATGATGCAACAAATCTGGAAAAATAACGCAAGAACACGATGCAACAAATCTGGAAATTGCGGATAGCAAACTTAGAACACGAAAACAGAATTTTGGACAACTTGACTCGAAAGGAAATAAATAAAGGGATATAACGTGATACCTCTTAACTAGCTCTGATTACCAACTGATACGAACGTCGCCAACCTTGTGACGAAACCCGTAAAAGATTAGTTTCAGGATCGACAAGAGGACACCAAGTTTGGAGCGGATGACCTCAACCCGTTAATCACGTGGTTAACGAACCTTGGTATAATGGTAGAAGACGCCACAACCTAGTGCGATTCTAGATTGATAAGTCACGAACACCTAGAGAAATTCTAAGGTATTCAAGAAGCCTTGGAGAAACCAAGAAAACTCTCAAAATCTGATTTATTGATTGAATGCCAAAACCATTGGAAGTGTAGGCTATTTATAGCCTTACATAGAGATGAACAACTAAATGTGGAACTAGTCTAGAGTTGTGGTCTTGACTAAGACTAACAATTGTAGGCTTGACTATTTCCATAAGACTAAGAATTGTGGGCTTGACCAAACCTTATAAGGTCATCCCTTAGGTAAACAACCTTATGAGGTCATCGCTTAGGTAAATAACCTTATGAGGTCATCGCTTAGGTAAATAAGCAATGCTATGGACCATTAAGCCCTTATTACAATGACTTAATTAAAACAGCAAATGTGACTAGAGAAGGGTCACACATGGTTCTCTTTGACGTGCACTACATGGATGGCTTTCATTCCTTCATGCTCAAGTCCCTCAATGACCTTGGGGACAATTTCTTGGCCTTGTATCTCATGAACAAGTCCTTGGAGTTCCTCCCTCATCTTCTTAGCTCGTGCTCGAGTTACGGGTCCTAGGGGAACTCGAATAGTTCGCAATGGTGTCTCTTGGTTCGTATCATGTCCGTCCGTTTGAGGATGACTAGAGGTAGAGAACAACAGTTTGGTTCCCAACCGACCACATAAAGATTTCCAGAAATAGCTCAAAAACTTGACATCTCTATCGGATACTATTGTCCTAGGTATGCCATGCAAACGAACAACCTCTTTAAAGAATAAATCAGCAATGTGTAAAGCATCATCCGTCTTATGACATGCAATAAAGTGAGCCATTTTGGAGAACCTATCTACCACAACAAATATAGAGTCATGGCCACGCTTTGAACGAGGTAAACCAAGCACGAAATCCATGGAGATGTCAACCCAAGGTTGGTGAGGTATGGGTAAAGGAGTATACAAACCGTTTGGGTTGACCCGAGACTTAGCTCTGTGGCACACACCACATCTTTCAACAATCCTCTCCACGTCCTTGCGCATGCGAGGCCAATGGAAGTGTTCCTGCAATACAGCTAATGTCTTGGTGACACCAAAGTGTCCCATTAGTCCACCACTATGTGACTCCTGAATAAGTAAGTCACGTATGGACCCTCGAGGAATGCACAGCTTGGTAAGATAAAATAAGAACCCATCATGTACAAAGAACTTTTCAAAGTCAGATTTTCCCCAATTCGCATAAGCGTTGGCAAAATCCAAGTCATCCTTATACAACTCCTTCATGAGCTCAAAGCCTAGGAGTTTAGCATCTAAGGCAGTGAGCAAAATGTGTCTCCGAGATAAAGCGTCAGCTACTACATTAGACTTACCTGTTTTGTATTTGATGACGTATGGAAAAGACTCGATGAAGGCTACCCATCGGGCATGCCGTTTGCTCAGGTTTTGTTGTCCTTTTAGGTGCTTGAGAGACTCATGGTCAGTTTTGATGACGAATTCCCGGGCACGTAGGTAGTGTTGCCATGTCTCCAAAGCACGTACGAGGGCAAACATCTCCTTGTCATAAGTTGAATAGTTGAGGACCGCGCCATTTAATTTCTCACTAAAGTAGGCAATCGGTCTCCCTCCTTGCATGAGTACGGCTCCTACTCCTACACCTGATGCATCACATTCCACTTCAAAAGTGAGATCAAAGTTAGGTATTGCAAGGAGTGGTGCATGTGTGAGTTTGTGTTTCAGCAATTGGAAAGCCTTATCTTGGGCTTCCCCCCAAAAGAACTTCTCGTTCTTCTTTATGACCGCGGTAAGAGGTGCAGCAATGGTGCTAAAATCCTTCACAAAGCGACGGTAGAAGCTTGCTAATCCATGAAAGCTGCGCACATCACTTACAGAGGTAGGTGTTGGCCACTCTTGGATGGACTTAATCTTCTCTTCATCTACATGAATGCCCTGCGCACTTACAACATATCCTAGAAACACAACACGATCAGTGCAAAATGTGCACTTCTTAAGGTTGGCATATAGCCTTTCCCTTCGAAGTACTGCAAAGATGGCTTTGAGGTGCTCAAAGTGTTCCTCTAAGCTTCTACTATAAATCAGAATATCATCAAAGTAAACCACTACAAATTTCCCAAGAAAAGGTCTCAAAACATGGTTCATCAAACGCATGAAGGTACTAGGTGCATTAGTTAAGCCAAATGGCATTACTAACCACTCATATAGACCATGTTTAGTTTTGAAAGCGGTTTTCCACTCATCTCCCTCTTTCATTCTTATTTGGTGGTAACCACTTTTCAAATCAATTTTAGTGAATATAATGGCACCATGCAATTCATCTAACATATCATCTAACCTAGGGATAGGGTGACGATATTTTACCGTGATTGCATTGACTGCTCGACAGTCGGTGCACATTCTCCACGCTCCATCTTTCTTTGGCACGAGAATCACTGGTACAGCGCATGGACTTAGACTTTCTCTAGCCCAACCTTTCCTTAGCAATTCCTCCACTTGCCTTTGCAATTCCTTTGTTTCCTCAGGACCCATTCTATAGGCTGGTTTGTTAGGCAATGGTGCTCCAGGAATGAGATCGATTTGGTGCTCGATTCCCCTTAGCGGTGGTAGTCCATCAGGTACATCCTCAGGAAATATGTCCTCAAATTCCTACAAGAGAGGTAAAATAGTATAAGGCAAGGAGTCAGTAGGTATGGATGAATTGACCAACCCTTCTTTGCACACAAGCATAAGTAAGAGTTGGTTGGAAGACAAAGCTCGCCTTACATCTTTGGCTTTTGCTAGCAAGCTTAGCTTCCCCTTATTTTCTTCTCTCATAGCCGACCCACTTGTTGCCTTTTTCTTTCCTAGGGTTTCGGCCCTACTCTCTCCTTTTTCTTCCTCACTTTTCTCTCGCTTTTTCCTCTCAAGTTCTAGTTCATACTCCTTTTGGAGCCTCATTTGATCTTCATACACTTGTTTTGGGGTGAGAGGTACAAGTGTCACCTTTCTATTGCAATGAGTAAAGACATATTTATTAGCTCTTCCCTTGAATTCGACATCGCGATCATATTGCCAAGGCCGTCCAAGAATGAGGTGACTTGCTTGCATTGGCACGACATCACAAGTAACCTCGTCTTCATACTTGCCAATTCGGAATGGCACTTTTACTTGTCTAAACACACGGACTTCCCCTTCATTGTTCAACCATTGAAGGCGATAAGGTCTTGGATGTTTGATAACTTGGAGCCCTAGCATTTCTACCATGAGTAGACTAGCGACATTGGCACAACTCCCACTATCAATAACAACACTACACACCTTATCCTTGATATGACACCTTGTGTAGAAAAGGTTGTCCCGTTGTACCTCCATTTCCTCCTCTTTGGCGCGGGTAGTGAGTACCTTTCGAACCACTAGGCATCCAATCTCCTCATGCGTAGGTATCTCCTCACTCGATTCATTCTCTTCCTCTTCTAGAGGTGGTATTCCCTCGTACTCCTCTTCCTCATCTGATACAATTTCCCCATTTGGTAACATCAGCATGGTCCTTTGGCTGGGGCATTGAGAAGCGATATGGCCAAATCCTTGACACTTAAAGCACTTGGTGTCTCGACCACGCGGTTTGGAAGCTGCATTATTAGCCTTAAAGTCAGGCTTGGTCGTTGCCTTGGAAGGGAGGCCATTCGGCCTTGGAGGGTAAGAAGGAGCTGCGGCTTTCTCCTCCCTTTTTGGTTGAGAAGTGCGCCAATTTCCAGCTGGATAAGTAGTGCTTTGTCGCGCAGTACCCCTCCTCTTGAGGCGTCGTTCAATTGTAACCGCCTTCTCGAGCATTTCATTCATGTCGAGGTAGTGTTGGAGTTCCACTACTTCGGCAATCTCGGGCCTCAATCCATGTAGAAAACGAGCCATAGTGGCCTCTCCATCTTCACGCAAATCCGCCTTCATGATGGCCATTTCCATCTCCTTGTAATAATCCTCAACTGACATGGACCCTTGGTTGAGAGCTTGTAGCCGACGGTGTAGATCTCGACTATAGTAGCTCGGAACAAACCTTTTTCTCATCAGACTCCTCATTTCTTCCCAAGTTTCCACAGGTTTCTCACGATTTCTCCTTCGGCTCAGTCTAAGTTGGTCTCACCAAATGGAGGCGTAGTCAGTGAATTCTACGGCTGCTAGTTTCACCTTTTGCTCCTCCGTATAGGTGTGGCATTCATAGACTAACTCAATTTTCCATTCCCACTCCAAGTACGCCTCGGGGTCTGACTTGCCTTGGAATGAGGGAATCTTGAGTTTGACACCTTTAATGGTGTCATCTCCTCGACGTTGGAACCTTTGATCATTTTGGTACCTTCCCTCAAATGCTTCCTCTTCATCGTTTGAGTATGCCGATTCTTTGCCCTTACTCGGGGTAGGTGGAGGTCTCGAGTTCTCCAACTGATCAATTCGATCATGCAATGGTTCAATTTCATTCTTAAGCAATCGTTTGAACTCCCCCATCATGGCTTCCAACTGGAGTTTGATGTCCATGGTTTGTTCACCAACTCCACTAGACATATTTAGTCCACCTGCAAAATAAATAAACAAAAACGAGTTCCTCTCTTTTTCTTTTTTTTTTTAATACGATGTATAGGTCACTCACACTCGTGTTTCACTCAAGTGTATCACTCTCTAATAATCTTACCAAGCAATTCCTTGGCTTGCTGGTTGCTCGAGTTGAACAAACTAGGCGTCACCGCAGTATACGTTCTTGACTAGTCAACAAGTGACACACAAGCTGGTAGCACTAAATGGAGGTGATTGAATGAAGGCCTAGACACGACTCAAGACTCAGAATATAGCTGTACAATAACTAACGACTCAAAAGAAAGTAGGACAATTAACTTGAATGCTGAAATTTTGAAAATCCTAGAAAACTCTACCCGAAGCCCAATTTTCTGGAATTTGTTGAGCTGCTGGTCCGTGGTCTTTTTGGTATGGGTTTTGGAGTATTTTGGGTGGCCTTAGGCTGCTCAAATAATGGGCAATCTACTACCTAAAACTCAGCCCAATCGGGTGTCACAATTGCTCCAACGGTTTTAGGAAAATTCAAGAATTCAAGATTCGAAAATTGGAAAGTTTGATCTGATTTGGACACTTGGGGTTGCCAAGGATTGGAAACCTTGGAGTTTGGTCAGATTTGGGAGTCCCAAGTGGTTCAATTTCGAAATTTTGGGACTGGTCAGATTTGGAAGTCAGATTTTACACCAAATTTGGTAAAACTTGTAGGCTGTCAAGAATTGGAGGTTGTTCAGATTTGGAAGTCCAAGTTTGAATCAAATTTGGTGGCTTGAAGGCTGACCAAGACTAGGGCTGTTCAGATTTGGAAGTCCAAGTTTGAATCAGATTTGGTAAAACTTGAAGGCTGGTCAAGAATTGGAAACTAGAGCCGTCTTTCTTGAAAATCTTTTTTTTTGACCTTTGAATCAGATTTGGTAAAACTTGAAGGCTGGTCAAGAATTGGAAACTAGAGCCGTCTTTCTTGAAATTTTTTTTTTTTGACTTCTGTTGGGGTGTTTTCACACAATAGCCAGCTAGTTTAGACCACAATTTCACAGCAATTAACGTAAACAACTTGGACAGATTTGGTTTCAAGATCAAAGTTCCATGAAAACAAGAACACGGTTGAAGGTTTATTTCAGGTTTCAAGGCTGCCAAAATTAACCTCTTTGATCCAAGAAGCTCAAGACTTCCCCAATAAGGTTTTGATGTTCGAGTTTTGCAAAGCAACAACACAAAGGTTCAAGAAACAAGTGCAAACAGATTCAGCAACCCAGCAAATTAATTCCAGCAACGACTCAAGGGAATGACAACAAAGTATGCAACACAAAAATTTTTTTTTTTTTTTCTTGTTGGTTAAGTCACGACTAACCAACACAACAGAATTTTGGATTTAAACAGAACATAAACAGAAGAGAAAACTGGACAGAAAATTTCGGACAACAACTAAACAACAAAGATAGATTTCTGACAAGGAAGCAACCAAGACAGATTTCGGACTTGACAAACCCGAGCACTTGAGCTACGAATTTAGAAGACTGAAATAGATCTAAAAACAATAAAAAGGGATATTCGTGATACCTCTAACTAGCTCTGATGCCAGCTGATGCGAGAGGCGGAAGCTACTTCGGATCTAGAGGAACACGATGAAGATTTGATGGAGTTGAACCCGAACTTGGACCACTCAAGAACAGATTTAACGGTAGAGGACGCCACAATCAAGTGTGTGTGTTTGATTGATAAGTCAAGAACAGCCTAGGATCAACTCTAGGATGTTCAACTTAGCTTTCACAAGCTAAGGGAATTTGCCACAAGGAATGGACGAAATTCTGGAAATGTTATTCAATACTCTCAAAAAACTGAATGTAACATGCGACTTCAGGCTATTTATAGCCGTGACTAAAGACCTAATAAACTGGAAAAATAACAAGGAAAGTTCGGCCAGTCCCTTGGGCCTTCACTTGACCGAAAGCGAGACCCCCGTACGGCTCAGCGAGGGTACTTAACTGCGGCTCAGCCCGCCGCTTGGAGCTTGAACACTTGCATCTTCAATTGTAAGCAGCATTTTGGTAGTCGTGCAAGGATATTCCAACTCAATTCCTTCAATGCCTGGTTTCTCTTGGGTTTGGATGGCACGTACCAAGGCTTGGAGGGACTCCTTGAATCTCTTAGCTCGCGCTCGTGTCACTGGGCCTTGGGGCACCTTCACAGGGTCTACTTGTACACTTTGGGCCTCGTGCTCAACCGCATCAAAACGTCTGCCTAAAACCTTACAAAGCAAGCCTTTATATAGGCAAAACTAATGAAACCCTAATATCGCAAGGCTAGATGGTCGGCCACTAAGACAAGGTGGGCCGACCCATGGACTCAATAAAAAGGGCCTAGTGGTTCGGCCATCCTTAGACAAAGGTGGGCCGAATCCATGGCTAACAAAAGGACTAATCTAAACTTAAGACTCCTAACACTAAGGCCTAAGGCCCTATTCGGCCAACTCACTTGGAGGCCCACTTGACTCTTCATGGCTTGGATCATGGTGTAGATAACTTGACTCTTCATGGGCTTGGATCATGGTGTAGATAACTTGATTGTCTCCTTCCAAGCCTTCAATATCTCTATGAAAGCCTTGAGTCAGGGCCGCCATCTATCTCGCTATCCGTGCACACATCAACTTGCCTTTAAAATATTAAAGTTTCTATGCATTTTTATAAGCAAGTACAGTTTTAAATCATTTTCCTAGTATAAGTTAGTGTATGTTACATTTGAAACGCATTATAGACGTGGGACCCGCTAGTGCGATAAAATTTTGGTGATTATGTGATTTTTGTGTTAAGTGTTATTATTTTACAAGGTGCTAGGAGATGATTAGAGGTTAGCTAGATAGACTAACCATTGGGAGTGAGAAGATAATCATTAAACATTCAAAGTGCCAAGTGTTACAAACCCATTGGAAGGTGGACTTTGACCTAACTTTCACCTTTACTAAAAACCAATTTTTGACCCAATTTTCTTCCATTTTCTTGGTCTTGGCCGACCCATTTGAGGAGCAAAACAAGAAAAGAAAGTTCTTCATTTTCTAGCTCCAATTCTTGTTCAAATCTTGAGTTTCAACCACCCAAATCACAAACTACACCATACAAGTGCTCAACTAGGAAGCTTAAAGGTTTTGGTGGAGTTGTTTTGGAGGAGGAAAGTCTAAGCCACCATTTTTCTTGAGTTTCCAAGGTATTTTGCCAAGAACTTCCTCTTTACTTCAATTAATTGTTAATTAGTGGCTTATAGTTGTTATAAATGTTATTTTGTGGAAGATTTCATGGGTTGAGCTAGAGTTATGTTCAATTTCAGTTTTAGGATTTCAATTCTGCCCTGTTCTGACCAGTGTCATTCGGCCATGATGGAGACCGAATTGGGCTTAGCTCCAAACATAAAAGTTGTTGGTAATTGAGTTAGCGAGCTACCTATAAAATTTCAGCTCAATCGGAGCACTGTAACTTATGAAATGACCGAAATACCCTTGACTGCCCATGAGCCCTGTTCCGCGGACAGCTTTCTATTTTCGTGGAGATTTTCATTTTTGACCCTGAAAATGCATGATTTGGCTTTGGAGGTCTTCATAAGAAATGAAGGTATATGTCTTGGCTTCGAAACGCCATAAGATTCGTTTCAATCCGATAAGTATAGCTTCAGTTGTGGTTGTTATGCCGAAAGGTGTATTGTATCGCCTATGATTTGTATGTGAAATTGTGGTTGTTTTGGAATGTGAGTTGGTGTTTGATTGTAGGATGGAAAGTAAAGAAAGTAAGGGAAAATGCTGTCCAATTGTTTTCTTGTAGTTTAAGTGCGTAAAAGTGAGATTTGAAATGTTCTTTGTTGATGCGTTGGACTTACTTTGCTTGGACATACTTAGGTCCACTTTAATGATATTATTTGAGCTACCTTTCATTTGAACTTCTACATTTTAGCATGGTGAATGAGACAACCGTTTTAAGCATGATACTTAGCTACAAATGTCAAGTTTTGGACTTCAAATGGTTACTCATTTCTTTCCGAAACAAAGAAGAATTGCCTAGGGTTTCTTGGCCGTAAAACCTAATTTTATCAAGCAAGGCTTTAGGTGTGAATTTAGGGTTTATTTATTTTCCTTTTCTCGGCCGTAAAATCTAAATGTACACTTTTTACTTTAAAACTCACATAGATTTTCTTTGAATTACTTAAACTTTTGATGGTTGAACTGTGATAGTTTCTCTCGATCAACACGTTTCGAGACACGTAGCACGTTTGCCCAAGGATCTAGCGAGATTGTCCAATGCTTGGATTGCGGGACCTAGAATCAAACGGACGGCACGATTTGATTAAAGGCGGTAGAACGACGACTCCACAGAGGTGGTTACTCTAATGGATAGGTCGGTAGAACAATCTAGGACAAGACGCAAGATTGCTCAAAAACCCTTGCCAAAGTAAGTGAAAGGCTCGAATTCTCTCTCAAGAAGAAGAATCGAAAATTAACAAACTTTATTGATAAAACGTCTTCCCTTAATGCTTACAATGCAAGCCTTTATATAGGCAAACTAACGAAACCCTAATGCTAGTAAAAAGGAAATAAAGGTTCGGCCAGGCCTTGGACAAGGTGGGCCGAATCCATGACTCAACAAGCCCTACAACTAGTAACTAATCCAAACAATAACTTGACGGCTCAAGACTAAAAAGGCCCAACAGTTGGCCGACTCCCTTTAATTGAAAAAACTACAAAGACTAACTAGCGGGCTAGATCCCAAACTAACAACCATCACTTGGCTTCTCGTGGGCTTGGATCAATGTGTAGATAACTTGATTAACATCCTTCAAGCCTTCAAGGTCCCGCCACCTGTGCACACATCAGTAATGATACGAACAAGAGGAGCCATTGGAGTAAAGCCATGAGTTTTCTTGGCTGGTTGTGAGCATTTTCAAACTAACCAAGAGACATGAGTACCGAATCATAGTAATCATGATGTATGCAAGTATCATTCAGTCTAAGAGGGCCAATATGTGGTGGCATTAGATTTGAGGATTCATACTACCAACCCTTGTTCGTGTCATTCATTTCCATCCAGATTTGAGGACAAATCCTTCTCAAGTGGAGAGGACTGATGTGTGCACGGGTGGCGGAACCTTGAAGGCTTGAAGGATGTTAATCAAGTTACCTACACATTGATCCAAGCCCACGAGGAGCCAAGTTATGGTTGTTAGTTTGAGCTCTAGCCCGCTAGATAGTCTTTGTAGTTTTTCCAATTAAAGGGAGTTGGCCAACTGTTGGGCCTTTTTTAGTCTTGAGCCGTCAAGTTATTATTTAGATTAGTTACTAGTTGTAGGACTTGTTGAGTCATGGATTCGGCCCACCTTGTCCAAGGCCTGGCCGAACCTTTATTTCCTTTTTACTAGCATTAGGGTTTCGTTAGTTTGCCTATATAAAGGCTTGCTTTGTAAGCATTAAGGGTAGACTCGATTGATTAATAAAATTGTCTTCTTTCGATTTTCTTCTTGTGAGAATTTCGTTCCTTTACTTGCTTTTGGCAAGGGTTCTTGAGCAATCTCGTGTTGTCCTTGATTGTTCGTCCGACCTATCCACTTGAGTATTCACCTCGATTGGAGTCGTCGTTCTACCGCCTTAAACCAATTCGTGTCGTCCGTGTTGATTTTAGGTCCCGCAATCCAAGCGTTGGACAACCTCGCTAGATTCTTGGGCAAACGTGCTATGTGTCTCGAAACGTGTTGATCGAGGACCGTATCAGTTGGCTTCAGAGCTTAGGTGGAGGTATCTTTCGTTATATCCTTGTTTTTCGTAGTTGTGTCGTAAGAATTTGTGTTATTTCCGCTGCATTATTCCAAAAATAACAAAAAAAAAACAAACAATACATTCTGTCTGTGTAGTTCCTTGTTCATTGTCGCATCGTGTGTTCCAAAAAATTATGACCATAAGTTGTTATCGTTGCTTTAATCGTTGAAATCTATCCGCACTTATCTTTCTTTGTTGTGTCGAGTCGTTTGTTGTCGTCAAATCTGTCCATAGTATTGGTCATTGCTTTGTCCACGATCTGTCCAAGTCGTTAGTCCAAGCCGAAGCAACAAGAAAACAAGTAGGCGTCGGCTAGGGTTCCTTGGCGGCTAGGGTTCGTGTTTCAAATCTGTCCAAATCGATTCATGAGCTATCCAAGTTGTTTTCTTAATTTTCTAAACTGATTTTGGGTTAACTTGTTGGGTGTTGTGAAGCTTGAAGGAAACCTACAAGAATCTCGGGTTTCTTGAGGTTCTTGAAACTAATCTTGAAACTCTTGAAGCTCTTGAAAGTTTTCTTGGAGAGTTCTTGCAAGAACTTGCGGATTTGAGAGTTGCTTGTGGGAGAAAAAAAAAATAGAGGGCTGTCCGAATCTGGTTTGAACCATTCGGCCAAGTACTTGTGTTGTTCTTTATGTAAAAAAAAAAAGGAACGAAAAAGAAAAGAAAGAGAAAGCACGCGATTGGCAAGAAGTAAAGAAGACAAGTAAGGGAGTAAATTTGTATCGCCAAACCAGTTTGCTTACACATCGTGCCAAACCAAAACAGAAAATTACATCCAAGAAAAGCATTCAAAAGTTTTCACCTACCTCTTCTTGAGGTTCTTGATCACCTTGTGCCTTGATAACTTGAACCACCCTTCGAGGTTCTTGAATTTCTTGACCACCTTGTTTCTTGAAAACTTGAACCTCCCTTCGAATAAACAACTTCCTATACTCTCTTGCGGTGGTGAAGGGCTTCCGTGGTGTGGGAGTAAATTTCTTGGGAGGGTCTTGAGCAACCCGTGGGGAAGAAATTTGTGTGAGATCGAGGGAGGAGGAAGCCGAAGCTGAATTGTGTTGTGTGTGAGAGGGTGTTGGGTTTCCTTGAAGGATTTATAGAAATCCAACCGACCTTGGTGAGGTGTTTTGGAAGGAGAAAATCTGGAAAATTTCGGTTGAAGAGGTAGATACCAAATCTGATTTGCAAGTCTACTTGGAGAAGAATTTGGAAGTTTCTAAAAGTTGTTTCAAGAAGGAAACCAAATCTGATTTGTAGCTTTCTTGGGTTAGAATTTGGAAGTTTCTAAAGGTTGTTTCAAGAAGGAAAGGTTTTCTAAAGGGTTTCCAAAACTAACTTGTTTCCAAAATCAATTAGGAAACTAAGTGGACAGCTTGGGTAACTCTTTTATTTCCACTTGGACACATTCCTTCATTTTAGGAAGCTAGGGTTCCATTCTTCCTTTGTTCACACTAGCGCCTCTTCCATTGCTGCCCACGGTTAAAAACCATCCAAAACCGTGCATTACTCCACTCTTTTTGCATCCGTATTTGTGTCTTTACCTCTTGATTACTCTTGTGGAAAGTGTGGTGACAATTACTAGATTTTTACGGCATTTCTCAATTACTCGGTCCAACAGGAAAGGAATTTTGGTAAGCTTATTTGAGTGCTTTGAGTGATACACGAGTGATGAGCACATACACGTGAGCTTGTGTGTCGTGAGGAATCTCTTTTTCTTGGCTAACCCTTTTGGCAGGTCACGTAATCATGCCTAGGGGAGTTGCCCCTTACTCATACAACCAAGAATTCCTGGTGAATGAGTCTCTCAAGAGGAGGGGTTCCAAGCGGCCTACTCCCAAGCACTCTAGTACCATGGACTCTAGTTCACAACATGAGTTTCGTTCACTCCGAAAAGAGATAGAACGTTACCGTGCTTCGTGTGTATATGAAAGGTATAAACGAGATTGTGATTTGTATGAGAAGGAGCAAAGAAGTTTGCGCGGAGCATCTAAATCGAGGTCAACCGCCAGCAAACGAGATTCATCAAAGAAATACCTTGACAATCAAGACAAGGAGTTCGAGAATTCTCGAATTGAGTCAAAGCTTCGTGAAGCAAAGGATGAATTCCGAAGTCGGACTAAAGCATTGGTTGATTCTATGATGGAAAGACTTAGCCAAGTGTGAGATTCCCACTTGGAGCAACTTAATCATGTGTTGACCGGTGGTAATAAAGGGAAAATTCATCCTAGTCCCTCGTTGATTGAAGAGCCATATATGAATGAGTTGCAGCCGCGCCATGCACATGAGCTAGACATTGAAAATCCGAACTCAAGTACGATGAATGAACAAATGTCCAAGAAGAATGAAGTGGGAAAAGGCAAGAATAATTTGGCCTTATTGATGAGTAAAGAGGAGGAGTTGGCCATGTTCGGAAAAGTTGAATGTGTGGACGTTTTGTTTGCTAACAAGCTAACATGTGTTTTGTTTAGTACCTCTTCTTTTGTGCAGATTAAACAAAGTCAAGTAGAGTTGGTCATGGCATGTTCCATTCCCAAGTCACTTGGACACTTTGCGAGTTTCCATGGAGTTCGTCTTCTAGGAGCTAAATCTCTTTGGTCTCAATTCATGGAACCATGTCAACTCAAAGCTGTCCACACTATTGGAGGATTGATTCGAGCTCATCTTATTACACGTTCCTCGATCAACACGTTTCGAGACACGTAGCACGTTTGCCCAAGGATCTAGCGAGATTGTCCAATGCTTGGATTGCGGGACCTAGAATCAAACGGACGGCACGATTTGATTAAAGGCGGTAGAATGACGACTCCACAGAGGTGGTTACTCTAATGGATAGGTCGGTAGAACAATCTAGGACAAGACGCAAGATTGCTCAACAGCCTTGCCAAAGCAAGTGAAAGGCTCGAATTCTCTCTCAAGAAGAAGAATCGAAAATAACAAACTTTATTGATAAAACGTCTACCTAAAACCTTACAAAGCAAGCCTATTTACAGGCTAAGAGTTACTAAAAAACCCTAAGAAAATAAGGAAAAGGCAGTCGGCCATCTTGGGGTCAAGATGGGCCGGCCCATGCTCAACTAACTAATTAATCCAACTCTATTAGCTACTAAGGCCTAATGCGTACTCAGCCAACTCTCTTGGAAGTCCAGTTGGCTCTTCATGGGCTTGGATCATGGTGTAGATAAGTCGATTGTCCCCTTCTAGGCCTTCAATATCTCTACGCACTCCATGTTGGTCTTGGACAGTTCGGACAAGACCTTGGAGTGATTCCTTGAATTGCTTAGCCCGTGCACGTGTGACTGGGCCCAATGGTACTCGCACTGGGTCATTGCGTGTGCCTGGGTCCGTGCACACATCAGTCCCCTCCTCTTGAGAAGGATTTGCCCTCAAATCTGAATCCTCCTCGTCAAGAAACGGGCTCAATTCGGCAACATTGAAGGTCGTGCTAACATTGTATTCCCCAGGGAGCTCCAATTTGTAAGCGTTGTCATTGACTCGTTGGAGCACTCGAAAGAGGCCATCACCTCTTGGGGACAACTTGCTTTGACGCTGCTTGGGAAATCTCTCTTTGCGCAGATGTAGCCAAACCCAGTGTCCAGGCTCAAAAACCATCTTACGACGGTGCTTGTTTGCTTGCTGGATGTATTGCTGAGTACGCCTCTCAATGTTTGCTCGAACGGCCTCATGTAACCTGCGCACAAAATCAGCTTTCCTTTTCCCATCTAAGCTTGTGTGCTCAGAGGAAGGTAAGGGTACCAAATCCAAGGGGGTCAAGGGGTTAAAACCATAGACAACCTCAAACGGTGAGTAGTGTGTTGCACTATGAACAGTGCGATTGTAAGCAAATTCAATGTGGTGAGGCAAACACTCTTCCCAAGATTTAAGATTCTTCTTAATCAAAGCCCGAAGTAGAGTACCCAGTATGCGATTGACAACTTCAGTTTGGCCATCGCTTTGTGGATGACTGGTGGTGGAGAATAACAATCTAGTGCCAAGTTTAGACCACAAAGTCTTCCAAAAATAACTCAAGAACTTGACATCTCTATCACTAACAATGGTCTTGGGCATGCCATGCAAACGGACAATTTCTTTGAAGAACAAGTTAGCAATATGAGATGCATCGTCAGTTTTGTGACAGGGAATAAAATGTGCCATCTTAGAGAATCTATCAACTACGACAAAGATGGAATCATTACCCCTTGGTGACCGAGGTAGGCCTAAGACAAAATCCATAGACAAGTCTACCCAAGGATAGTGCGGAATAGGCAATGGGGTATACAGGCCGTATGGATTTGTTTTAGACTTTGCCTTATGACAAGGGACACATCTACCAACCATGCGTTCAACATCCCTACGCATATGCGGCCAGTAAAAGTGCTCTTGTAAGATGGCTAGAGTCTTAACAATGCCAAAGTGTCCCATAAGACCACCACTGTGTGCCTCTCGAACCAAAAGATCACGAATAGAAGAGTTAGGGACACACAATTTATCCACGTAAAATAAAAAGCCATTGTGCAAGAAATACTTTCCATGTGGACTCTTTATACAAGATGCATAGATTTCCCTAAAGTCATGGTGATACGTTCCTCGATCAACTTGTTTCGAGACATGTAGCACGTTTGCCCAAAGATCTAGTGAGGTCCTACGCTTGGTTTGCGGGACCTTAAATCAACACGGACGACACGAGTTGGTTTAAAGCGGTGGAACGACGACTCCAATGAAGGTGATTACTTCAAGGGATAGGTCGGACGAACAATCATGGACAAGACGCAAGATTGCTCAATAACCCTTGCCAAAGCAAGTTAAAGGCTCGAATTCTCTCTTAAGAAGAAAACGGAAATACTAAGAACTTTATTCATAAAACTTGTACCTGAAACCTTACAAAGCAAGCCTATATATAGGCTAAGGTAACAAGAAAAACCCTACGAAAACCCTAATGGAGTAGTCGGCCATCTTGACTCCAGGATGGGCCGATCCATGCTTTTACTAAGCAACTAACCTAATCTAATAAGCATCAAAGGCTAAGGCCCTACTCAGCTGACTCACTTGGAGGCCCACTTGATTCTTCACGGGCTTGGATCAAGGTGTAGATTACTTGATTGTCTCTTTCCAAGCCTTCAATATCTCTATGATTCCCATGTTGGTCTTGGACAGTGCGAACAAGGGCTTGGAGGGATTCTTTGAAGAGCTTGGCCCGTGCACGTGTGACTGGGCCCAATGGAACTCGGACTGGGTTATTACGTGGGCTGAGATCCGTGCACACATCAGGATCACTCTTGCCTTTGAACGCGGGGACTTGAATTTTGTGTCCCTTGAGTTCATTTTTAGACATGTCCCTCGTAGACCTCTCAGCACGTTCATCATCCTCACTACCTGAGTAGGCTTCACTATTTGGTCCCCTGGTGTCACGGTTACTCCGGTTGTGAGATCTAAAACGAGAGCCTCGTGTGAGACTCTTGGAGAGTTCATCAAAGCGAGTGTGCAATTCCTCCATTTGTTGCTCACTCACGTGCCTGAGCTCGTTCTTCATGGCGGTGAACATCAAGGAGTAGTCAGTGGGGGTGGTTGTTGTTGCTCCATGTCTCTCTTGACGCCCTGCAAAAGGTTAGAAACAAGAAGAAATAGTGCAAATATATCCTCACTTCACTCCTTTAGTGGATCACTCTCGCTCGTGTTTGTCACTCAAGTCACTCTTGAAACAATCTTACCCAATGCCTTTACCTTTCGGTTTAGGTAGGTGAGAAATGCTGCTCTAGTCCAATAATCATCACCGACTTTTCCGTTCACGAGTGTAAGACACCAATGTGGATGGAAAATGAGGTGAAAGGGACGGATTTGAAGGGGAGGTAGTGGCGGACAGCAAGGGGTGCGCCAATGTGAACAAAATGGACAAGAAACCCTAGTTTCCTAAAAGGTAGGAGTGAATGTAGGAGAGTTTTTCTAAAATGTAGGAGAGAATATAAGAAAGTGTTCAAGTGAAACGAAAGAGTTATCCAAGTATTTTACTTAGTTTCCTAAATTGATTTGGAAAACAAGTTAGTTTTGAAACTCTTTAGGAATCCTTTCTTAAACAACTTTTGGAAACTTCCAAATTCCTTTCCAAGAATGCTTCCAAGTCCGATTTGGTCTTCACCTCTCTCAACCGAAAATTTCCAGATTTCCTCCTTCCAAATTACTTCACTAATGTCGGTTGGATTCTTATAAAACCCTTCCAAGGCAGTCGTCACCCTCGCAAACCAACAAAAATCAGATTCAGCTTCTTACTTCCTTGCGCACAAACAAACAGTTTCGGCTCTTTGGTTCAAGACAATGGCATCCCAAGATAATGTGAGCAATGTCACTCAAGGATCCCCCCAACGGCCTGCTCAAGAAGCTCCCAAGAAATTTATTCCTAAACTAAGAAAGCCCCGTATGGATGCAAGAACGTACACGAAACTTTTTATTCGAAGGGAGGTGCAAGTGTTCAAGGCTCAAGATGATCAAGAACCGCAAAAGGTGGTACAAGTGATCAAAGTTCAAGGTGATCAAGGATTTCAAGAAGAGGTAGGTCAAAACTTTTGAGTCTCCTTTGTTTTTCTTGGTGTAAACGGCTATTGTGATGTGATTATTTGTATGTGTTTTGGGGCGGAATTAAGAAAAATAATGAAACCATAAATGGCTGGAAAATAGGCAAAAATAAAGGGCGTGCTGCCCAAATTTTCACTCGAGAGTTAGGTAGATATACTCACGACTTGAGTAAGGGTTTGAGGATGAATTGAACTTGAATCGTCTAGGGTATTCAAGTCTTGTTTCACAGAGGTCTATAAGTTAGCATTCGGCCGAAACTTGTACCCTTGGAAAAATGAAATTTACGACTAATAGAAATACGTTTTTTTCCATTTTTTCGACTCAAATGGTATTTCAAGTATAATTGCTTCAAAGTTTCAAAGTTTTAAGAGCGAGCATTAATTTTTTGGAATTTAATAAGTATCTTGAATACTACTTAAACGAGTTGCATTTACTTGATTTTTTTGAAGCGAAACTCCTATGTTTCGCACTCTAGAGAGTTTTACATTCGCAAATGATATTTTATCGCAGATTTGGACTCCAACCAAGGAGTTGGACCCGAACGTGACATTTGAGAGGCACTAAATGTGAGAACCCCACAATGTTCACATTTTTCTAGGCATTATTTTTTTTTGTCTACATTTTTATACTTGCCTTTAAAATATTAAAGTTTCTATGCATTTTTATAAGCAAGTACAGTTTTAAATCATTTTCCTAGTATAAGTTAGTGTATGTTACATTTGAAACGCATTATAGACGTGGGACCCGCTAGTGCGATAAAATTTTGGTGATTATGTGATTTTTGTGTTAAGTGTTATTATTTTACAAGGTGCTAGGAGATGATTAGAGGTTAGCTAGATAGACTAACCATTGGGAGTGAGAAGATAATCATTAAACATTCAAAGTGCCAAGTGTTACAAACCCATTGGAAGGTGGACTTTGACCTAACTTTCACCTTTACTAAAAACCAATTTTTGACCCAATTTTCTTCCATTTTCTTGGTCTTGGCCGACCCATTTGAGGAGCAAAACAAGAAAAGAAAGTTCTTCATTTTCTAGCTCCAATTCTTGTTCAAATCTTGAGTTTCAACCACCCAAATCACAAACTACACCATACAAGTGCTCAACTAGGAAGCTTAAAGGTTTTGGTGGAGTTGTTTTGGAGGAGGAAAGTCTAAGCCACCATTTTTCTTGAGTTTCCAAGGTATTTTGCCAAGAACTTCCTCTTTACTTCAATTAATTGTTAATTAGTGGCTTATAGTTGTTATAAATGTTATTTTGTGGAAGATTTCATGGGTTGAGCTAGAGTTATGTTCAATTTCAGTTTTAGGATTTCAATTCTGCCCTGTTCTGACCAGTGTCATTCGGCCATGATGGAGACCGAATTGGGCTTAGCTCCAAACATAAAAGTTGTTGGTAATTGAGTTAGCTAGCTACCTATAAAATTTCAGCTCAATCGGAGCACTGTAACTTATGAAATGACCGAAATACCCTTGACTGCCCATGAGCCCTGTTCCGCGGACAGCTTTCTATTTTCATGGAGATTTTCATTTTTGACCCTGAAAATGCATGATTTGGCTTTGGAGGTCTTCATAAGAAATGAAGGTATATGTCTTGGCTTCGAAACGCCATAAGATTCGTTTCAATCCGATAAGTATAGCTTCAGTTGTGGTTGTTATGCCGAAAGGTGTATTGTATCGCCTATGATTTGTATGTGAAATTGTGGTTGTTTTGGAATGTGAGTTGGTGTTTGATTGTAGGATGGAAAGTAAAGAAAGTAAGGGAAAATGCTGTCCAATTGTTTTCTTGTAGTTTAAGTGCGTAAAAGTGAGATTTGAAATGTTCTTTGGTGATGCGTTGGACTTACTTTGCTTGGACATACTTAGGTCCACTTTAATGATATTATTTGAGCTACCTTTCATTTGAACTTCTACATTTTAGCATGGTGAATGAGACAACCATTTTAAGCATGATACTTAGCTACAAATGTCAAGTTTTGGACTTCAAATGGTTACTCATTTCTTTCCGAAACAAAGAAGAATTGCCTAGAGTTTCTTGGCCGTAAAACCTAATTTTATCAAGCAAGGCTTTAGGTGTGAATTTAGGGTTTATTTATTTTCCTTTTCTCGGCCGTAAAATCTAAATGTACACTTTTTACTTTAAAACTCACATAGATTTTCTTTGAATTACTTAAACTTTTGATGGTTGAACTGTGATAGTTTCTCTCGATCAACACGTTTCGAGACACGTAGCACGTTTGCCCAAGGATCTAGCGAGATTGTCCAATGCTTGGATTGCGGGACCTAGAATCAAACGGACGGCACGATTTGATTAAAGGCGGTAGAACGACGACTCCACAGAGGTGGTTACTCTAATGGATAGGTTGGTAGAACAATCTAGGACAAGACGCAAGATTGCTCAAAAACCCTTGCCAAAGTAAGTGAAAGGTTCGAATTCTCTCTCAAGAAGAAGAATCGAAAATTAACAAACTTTATTGATAAAACGTCTTCCCTTAATGCTTACAATGCAAGCCTTTATATAGGCAAACTAACGAAACCCTAATGCTAGTAAAAAGGAAATAAAGGTTCGGCCAGGCCTTGGACAAGGTGGGCCAAATCCATGACTCAACAAGCCCTACAACTAGTAACTAATCCAAACAATAACTTGACGGCTCAAGACTAAAAAGGCCCAACAGTTTGCCGACTCCCTTTAATTGGAAAAACTACAAAGACTAACTAACGGGCTAGAGCCCAAACTAACAACCATCACTTGGCTTCTCGTGGGCTTGGATCAATGTGTAGATAACTTGATTAACATCCTTCAAGCCTTCAAGGTCCCGCCACCCGTGCACACATCAGTAATGATACGAACAAGAGGAGCCATTGGAGTAAAGCCATGAGTTTTCTTGGCTGGTTGTGAGCATTTTCAAACTAACCAAGAGACATGAGCACCGAATCATAGTAATCATGATGTATGCAAGTATCATTCAGTCTAAGAGGGCCAATATGTGATGGCATTAGATTTGAGGATTCTTACTACCAACCCTTGTTCGTGTCATTCATTTCCATCCAGATTTGAGGACAAATCCTTCTCAAGTGGAGAGGACTGATGTGTGCACGGGTGGCGGAACCTTGAAGGCTTGAAGGATGTTAATCAAGTTACCTACACATTGATCCAAGCCCACGAGGAGCCAAGTTATGGTTGTTAGTTTGAGCTCTAGCCCGCTAGATAGTCTTTGTAGTTTTTCCAATTAAAGGGAGTCGGCCAACTGTTGGGCCTTTTTAGTCTTGAGCCGTCAAGTTATTGTTTGGATTAGTTACTAGTTGTAGGGCTTGTTGAGTCATGGATTCGGCCCACCTTGTCCAAGGCCTGGCCGAACCTTTATTTCCTTTTTACCAGCATTAGGGTTTCATTAGTTTGCCTATATAAAGGCTTGCTTTGCAAGCATTAAGGGAAGACGTTTTATCAATAAAGTTTGTTAATTTTTGATTGAATATTGGGAAAACCATGCTGCCCATCGGAGGAGTTGTGGATGTGGTATGGCTAAAACTTTTAGTTTTCTCCCAAGGGAAGGCCAAGAAAACCTTATAGCCGCGTGTTGCTTAGAACATCATAGCTTTGCTCTTTGAAGGTATTCCCGAACACAACAGCCTCTCTCCTTTTGGGCTTTCAAAAGTTCAAGGGACTTTTATCACAAGAGCAGATTATAACAAAGCTATGATGTTCTAAGCAACACGCAGCTATAAGGTTTTCTTGGCCTTCCCTAGGGAGAAAACTAAAAGTTTTAGCCTGTCATAAGGAAAACACACTTGAAATTTTATTGATAGATTTTTGATACAAGACTCGATGATCCTTTAAACTGATAAGGCTCATCTATTTATAGATTACAAAGTGACTCTAGAATGGGTGAAAAGACAAACAACCTTTTTAAACATCAACAGACAACTTGACTTTTGAAAACTTTAAAGGACAACCTTTACAAGACTTCAAAGGGTAAATGACCCTTGAACAGCTAATTGACTCTTGAAATAGTAACTTGGCCTTTCATAAAGGATAAGGCCTATGTCTGAGTAGTGGCAAGCACATGGGACCTTGTGGGTCCTTGTGTCCTCAAATTGTCCAGTGTTCATCAGGGGTATCAGAAGGAGTAGAATCTGGATCAGTGATATTCATTTGTTCAATCCAATCGTCATGGCTCCTTTTATTTTTCTTTTTGTTTTCAATGCTCTTCCATTCTGGACGATATTTGTGGAATGATTTTTGTGTACTGGAAGATCCTGGGTCCTGAGTAAAGTTTTCAGGCATCTGGGAATCTTGAAATTCTGTTGAGTTCATTTTATCAGTCCACTCTTTTTTAGCCTTGCGAATCTGGGTCCAATAAGGCTGAGAACTTTGATAATTCCATGATCCATAAGATCCTGGCCAAATTTCAGGGGGAATGCATCTGTTCTCCTGGAATATGTATCTCTGAGCTTCTCCATACTCAACTTCTTGGTCTAAAATAGTATGAGACAATTCCCTATAAATAACTGCATTGGATAGGGCTTGGACCTGGTTATTTATGAAATGACAAGGGCGATGAAAATAGAGGAGTAGATGATTCGGATTTGTGGCAAACAGATCTTTCCAATAAGATAAAGGCTTAAACCATTGCAGAAATTGTTTAAGATTCTGAACCAATGGTCTATTAAAGAATTGACTCTGAAATTCCATTAAAATATGATATTGGTGATACAAGCACCAAAAATACCATAACAATTCTTTTGGAAATTCAATGGGATTAGTAATGAAGATCTGGCAGAAAGGATATTCAGGATTTGTACCAAAGGGGCTGAGTATTGATCCACCATATGAGCGGAAAAGTTCAAGCTCATATTGGTTCCTAATTCTTTCAATATTTTCGTTTTCCCATGGGTACGGTATGTCATAGATGTCTGGTGGATGATCTTGGACAGGGGTAAACATAAAACAAGGTAAGGCTTTCGGTGGCAAAACTTGTTGAGGCAAAGGTTCTTTTCTTGAAAAGAAATCAGCAACAAGATTAGTTTTCCCTTTAATGTGTTTAACATCAAAGGAATATTGGGAAAACCATGCTGCCCATCGGAGGAGTTGTGGATGTGGTATGGTCTTTTGTTTGAAATGCAGCATTTTAGGAAATGATCCCATATCCATTTCAACCAAAAAATGTTGAGAAATAAGGAAAAAAGAGAATTTCTTTATTCCATTCCTTACCGCAAGAATTTCTTTGAAAGTGGAGTGATAATGTTTGATGTGTGCACGAGTCTCAGCCCACGCAATGACCCAGTCCGAGTTCCATTGGGCCCAGTCACACGTGCACGAGCCAAGCTCTTCAAAGAATCACTCCAAACCCTGGTTCGAGTCGTCCAAGACCAACATGGAGTTCACAAAGATATTGAGGGCTTAGAGAGAGACAATCAAGCCATTTGCACCATGATCCAAGCCCACGAAGACTCAAGTGGGCCTTCAAGAGGACCGGCCCTATAGGGCCTTAGCCTTAGTATTTGATAGATTGGATTAATTTGTCTTCATAGCTCATTGGGCCGGCCTATCTTGGACACCAAGATGGCCGAACTCTTTGCCATTGTTTCCTTAGGTTTTCTTAGTCACTTTAGCCTATAAATAGGCTTGCTTTGTAAGGTTTTAAGGTAGTCGTTTTATCAATAAAATTGGTTTAATTCGTTCCTTCTTCTAAGAAGAGAGTTCGAGCACTTTAACTTGCTTTGGCAAGGGTTATTGAGCAATCTTGCGTCCTGTCCTCGATTATTCATCCGACCTATTCCCCTGGAGTATTCAGCTTCATCAGAGTGTCGTCTACCACCTAAATCAAATCGTGTCGTCCGTTTGATTCTAGGTCCCGCAATCCAAGCGTTGGACAACCTCGCTAGATCCTTGGGCAAACGTGCTACGTGTCTTGAAACAAGTTGATCGAGAAACGTATCAGTTGGCTTCAGAGCTTTGGTGGAGGTATCTTCCGTTATATCCGTAGTTTTGTCTTAGTTTTCCTTATTTCCGCTGCAATGCTTTGTTCCCTGTTCATCTTCTTCAAGTAGTACAGCTCCCCAATATTTATCACTGGCATCTGTTTGTAAGATCTTTTTCCCATCTGATGTAATATGAAGTGTAGGAAGATCTTGGAGTGCCTTCTTGAGGATTTGGATTGCTTGAGTTTGTGAAACGCCCCATGGTGGAGGTTTCTTTTTAAGCATTTTAGTCAAAGGACTAATGTGCTTAGAAACTTTGGGAATAAATTCCCGGACGTAGTTAACAACACCAAGAAATTGTTGGACCTGGGTTTTGGAAAGATTTTCTTCAGGGAAATCCTTAATGGATTGTCCAACATGCTGTTCAGGAGTGCATTGTCCTTTAGCAATTTTCATGCCTAGGAATGAAATTTCTTGCTGAGCTAAAAACATTTTCTTTTCAGAAAGCATTATCCCGTATTGCTTAACAAGATGATGAAAATCTTTAAGCAACTCAAGATGTTCTTCAAAAGTATTACTGAAAAGAAGAATATCATCAATGTAAACAAGTGCGGAATGTAAGATAGGCTGAAATATTCTTATCATCGCTTTTTGGAAAAAAGAAGGTGCAGTTTTCAGGCCAAAAGGCATCACCTTCCATTGGAAATGATGATTCGGAATACAAAATCCAGTCTTATGCCTATCTTCAGGATGAATTCCCAATTGCCAGAATCCAGATTTTAAATCAAATTTAGAAAACCATTTTGCCTTGGATATCTGGGAAAAAATAGTAAATCTGTTGGGAATCG
The DNA here is from genome assembly GCF_036785885.1 of Coffea arabica. Classification (NCBI taxonomy): domain Eukaryota; kingdom Viridiplantae; phylum Streptophyta; class Magnoliopsida; order Gentianales; family Rubiaceae; genus Coffea; species Coffea arabica. Next base: position 39,943,372 of record NC_092321.1, read on the forward strand.
GGAATTTATCATCAAGTAGGAAAATATTAAGAGGCTGGTAATTGATTACCAATCTCATTTTTCCCCTTACCTGTTCAGATCTTTTGTTGACATAAAATGCTTGGCATGCCCATTGAGAATGAGAAATCTCAATTAGTCCAAACTTCAAAAGTTCTTGGCATTCTTGTTCTGCAAGCTTTGTATCATTAGGATTCATTCCAGAATGACTAGCTTTTGTAGGATTGATATCCTCATTTTCTTAAAATGTAGGCGGATAAAAAACTCAGAATTTTCCCACAAAGGATGATCACATTTTTGTAAAAACTCTTGATGATTTGTGGAGCATGATTCTTGAATGATCTGCTTTTGAAACTGCTGGAGTTGATCCATTTGAACATTTTCTTCTTGTATCAAATACAGCTTTGGGATTTCAAGAAAAGGTTTAAAAAACTTTTTTGATTTTATCCCATTTCCTGTAATAAGATACTTGTTTTGTTTGTAAAGATCAAATCCTAACAACAAGTCCTTACCAGTAAAATTTGCTCCCAGAAATTTTGAACTTACACAGCAATCAGGGAGAAGTTTGAGAGTGATGGGATTTTTCGTGACAAATCTTGTTTCAAAAAGATTTCCATCCGCTCCTCTAAACTTATTCACTTCAGGAATCCAATATGAGTCTGGTAGGATATCCTTCCTCATGATGGAAGTATGGGCACCTGTATCAAAAAATGCAATAAGAGGGATAGGTTTAGAATATTTATCCAACAAGATATGAATAAGAGTTTGTGGATAAACTTCCTCTTCTTTTTGCTCTTTATTTACCATAGCAATAGGCCCAATGCTTAAGATTTCTTCGGGGACCTGTAAAGCTAATAGAGTAGTGTCAGTAGGCTCCTCTTGTTCAGAAAATTCAGATTCTAAATCAGATATGGAAAAATGAAGTTCATTTTGAATTTCTGAAATTAATTTTACTCCCTTCTGATTTTGAGGACAATTTTTTGCAAAATGTCCAGGCTTGCCACAGATAAAACATTTGTTGCCTTTTGTGCCTCTGAATTTTTTAGACTTTCGTCTAAAATATCTCCATTTCTTTCTGAAAGATTTTCTTGGAAAATTCTTATAGATCTTGGTAAAGCTTTTGAACTTTTTGAATCTTCTGGATCCTTTTCTTCTCTGGGATGGAGTACAGGCTTGGCACTTTCCCTTGGTTATTAGCTCTGGCTTTTTGCAGGCTTGGTCCAAACAAACATCTCCTTTTAGATATTCTCGAATAACTTTCCTCTTATGACAAAGGTCATCAAGAGATAGGAAAACTGCTTGTTTGATTTGGCCAATGGTGAGATTTAAAACTGATCCATACTTATTATGGATATACATTTCTGCACCACCTGCAAGTGGCTTGGGAAGGGAACTGATAAACGGCTGTTTGAGATTAATATCTGCACCAAGAGAGTAGAATAATTTAATCATCTTTTTAAAATGTTTATTTAGATCTCGTCGATCATAAGATAAACATCTTATTTGAAAGAATTCTTTTCTTTTTGCTTCCTGGAATTCTCGGACATTTCCAAGAAATGTAAGATGAAGAATATGAATATTTTCCATGAAATCTTGTTTGGTTAAAAAGAGCATTTTATCTGCATCTCCAATGGTTGTCCACCAATCCTTGAGGATTCCAGCCAAATGAGCTGTAAAAATTGATAAAATTTCAAAGTGAGATTCTTCTGTTAAATTTTGGGCAAGCATCCAAGCATGAAATTCATGGAACCTTGCTTCCCACTTTTCAGGTGGGATATTATCAATTGTAAACAGAGGTACTCCCTTTGATTTTGGAAAAGTAGCTCGCTGGGTTCGATCAAATGATGTCTCTCCTTCCTCCTCATTGTCATCAGGCTCAACCACTTCTGGTTCTGGATCTGCCGTATGAATCTGAGGGGTACTTTCTTCGTCGGATGAGGATTCTAAAGTATCAGTTGTTGATATTGTATCATCATCTGAAGAATTAGAAAGACTGCTTTCTTCGGAGCCTGCATCTTTAGAGGAATTATCATGAAATTCAGTATAGGTTGAAATATATGGAACTGAATCTTCATGAAGTTCATTTAGCACTGTTGACAAGGGATTATCATATACCCTAGTAGCTTCATTTGCTTTCCTTTCCTGTTCAACAGAAAAAGTTGGATTAGTATAGGTACTAAACATTAATGAAGCCGGAGGTTCCTGTTGAGAAGATGACGGCTGTTCAATAGCAGATTGTTTAGCCTTTCTTTCCCTTTCAGCTTCAGCCTTTCTCTGTTCTTTTTCAGCCATTTTCTTTGCTATTTCAGCATCCTTTTGAATTTGTTTATTTTTACGATATTCTCGTAAAGTTGCTGCAATATCAAAAGGTTTGGTAACTTGTGGCTGTGGTGTTGAAAAGTAAAGAGATGGGGATGAAGTAGTGACTTCTCCAAAATAGAAAGGTGTCGGCCAATTTTGAAGGGGTACTGCACCATACATGGGACCGACCTTAAAAAGAGGTGTGGAAGACCCTTCATCATACGTAGGAACTTGTCCTGTGGTTTTCAGAACATGTAGCTGATTTTGAATAAACTTTGTTTCTTTTTCTTTGTTGAGGATAAAATCAGCTAGAGTGGATGGATCAGAAGGCAAGATATACTTAAGTTCTTGAAGTCTTTTTTCAAAAACTTCAATCATGTGAGAAACCTGAGATTGTTGAGTGGATACTGTGGTATCAATTTGTTCAATCTTATCTTTGGCCTCTGAGATGTTCTTATGAATAGATATAAGGGCAGTATTTTGAAAAAGAGAGTTCTCAGTCTGCCAATTTAGAACATCTTCTGTGGGATTTGGTCGAACAGTTTCTCCACTTGGTAAAACTGTTGAGGAAGTATTTTGGATTTTTGGAGTATGTCTAGCACCATTCTTATGGAAAGTTTCCAACTTTGGAAAATCTGCTTCACTAAACATAAAACATTCCTGAGTCCGAAGAGTTGGAACTGGAAGTAATGGTTCAGGTGTACAAAATGGTTTAAGAGTCCATTCCTTTTTTGATTCTTTTGCTTCTTTGTCTAGAATGTCAAGACACTTTTGATAATAAGGATGAAGATCCTTTTGTGAATATGAATCAAATGTCTGAGAAATTTTTGGAATCCAATCAAAAGGAATTTGATAGCCATTAAACTGGCTTCTTTGAGATACAAAGGTATCAGTGTCTGGATCTTGTGGATCCAGGTCTGGTTTGCAGGGTCGGGGTTCAACTTGTTTTGATGTTGATTTTTTCTTACGAGATAAATCTGGTAGGTCAAAACCAAGAATATTTTCAAGTTGACAGGAGTCACAAATGTTGCAAACATCAAAATAGATATGACCTGAGATAGGATCCTGAAACCATGATACTGGGAGTCCTTCGTTATCAAAATATTTGATAATATCTTGACTTCGATGTACTTGCTGAAGATTCTGAGGGTGATCATCATGTATTTCCCATTGTTTCTCGAAATCTGAGGGATAATACATAGGTACCTGTGCACACATAATAGAAGGATGAGATTTTGAAATCAAATCTTTAAAATGAGAATGATCAAATGAAATTGATGTTCTCCCTTCTTTGGTATGAGATATCCTTGAATTTGAGGATTCAAGGGGTTCATTTGCTTGAGCATGCAAATCTTCATAGTCTGTAATCCAGTCATTTGGTAGTAACTGGATTAAATCTTGCTTTGAAATTTGCCGAGGAACATGAGTACAAGAGGCACCATTCTTCTCATCAACTCTTATTAAAAGAGCATTTTCTCCTCCTGGAATAGCCAGATCAAGGGCATGATTCTGAACACGATAGACCATCTGGTAATGGAGGGTTGCTGCGATGGCGTCTGACACTTGTTCTGCACCAATAATTTGTACCTGTACTTTAAGAGCTTCTAGCAGATGGGGATCTGCTAAGGACATGTTAAAATTTGGGAAAAGAGTGACAAAAACAGTTCTATCCTGATAAAGGGTATCCTGATAAAGGGTTTACGCTTATAACAGTCATGATTCATAGCTTACGCCCAAAAAGAGCACCTAGTCCTTTCCACTGACTCACATAATCGAAACAATAACACCACTTGGCCCCAAGCTCACTTCGCGCAGAGACCACGCGAAGCAGTAAAATATCTTCCATTCTTTCAAACCAGTTCTCGGCAATTTCGGGATCTAGTTCTCCAAGAAATTTAGGAGGTGTGAACTTTTGGAACTGATTTAGGACTCTATCTTCACTTACTTCAAGGTTCCTTTACTAGTTACCCGGTGTTTGACCTTGTTGGTCAACTGAATGGCCAGTAAACAGTAGATCAGTCATACGATTGATAGCTGTAGCTACCTGGTCCCCTACTCCACCTCCGGGTCCCTGGTTCTAATTGACTACAAACCTTTATTCCTCTTCTTGGTCCTGGACCTATTCTCCTTTATTACTCACTGGTCTAGGGTCCAAGTATTTTAACCAATGGGTAAGTACGTGTTGGTACATGATAGATGATTATTCCTTTTCAAAAGTCAAATAAAATGAAATCGGAGTCACAATAAGCGAGTGAAAATATAAAGCAATTAAATGCCAATGTCGTAATAAAGTCGAGGTCAAAGTTACGGTAACAGTCACAGTCCAATTCACAGTCACAGTCAAAGTCAAAGTATTATACATTCCAAGGCTCATAGTAGTTGTTTGTAAGATAACTAGACCAAAAGTATCAGGTACGAGACTCACAGATACAAATACAGTCATACAGTCATATCAAGGAAAAATCCAGTGCAAGTAGTCAAAAGAAAATTATACAACCACCGAGTCACCACATCCCTTATCCTTTCTATGTATAGTAGTCAAAATCATCCAAAGTAGTAGCCTAGAGGTGTAGGCTTAGTTTGATGCGGGACTAGCTGACCCTCCTCCGGTCTAGGCAAGGTCAACACTTGCCTCGTCTCCAATGTTAGAGACTTCACCACTTAAGTCTACTGAAGTCCCCAAACAGGTCATCACAAACATTCAGGTTTGACTCGACTCTATTCCTCACTTTTATTGCCCCCTAAACGCGTTCCTGAGCTTCTCCAAGTTACATACAAAGATTTACCAATCCTTTGATGGCCTTCAACCATATCATACCTGTGCTCCTTAATTCGATCGGCTTGCATTTTAGTAGTTTCCTTTAGTTGATTGACTTCAGCTTTAAACCTAGCATTGTCCCGGGCAAGCAATTTTCGCTCCTTCACAACGGCCAACACTACTCCATTAGAATAGGTAAAATTTACAGACACTCACACCACTTGTAGTGATTAGATAAGCCCCAATAGGCTCTAGGCCTCCGGGTCTGATTTGATACTTAATCATCGGTAAGTCCCCACGGGATGGCTCGCCAACCGGTCTATTACTAGGGCCGCCAGATTCATCCAGCCTACACAAAGTGTAGATAAACTTAAGTACTCTTAAGGGAAAATAATCAAATATAATCCTCAAGTCGAAAATTCCTAACTCGCCCAAACCAATTCAAACCTAGGCTCAAAATTTTTTTTTTCCTTCCAGTGATCACTTAACTTTCAAACCAATCCCACAGTCCAGCATCCTGAGCTTTTATGTCTAGGATACTCTACAAAGATCTGAAGCCTAAGCTCTGATACCAACTGTGACAGCCCCACCTCTCCCTAGGGCAAACCCCAGGGTATCAACGGACTGCCTGCCCAACTCTCGCCAGGACTCAGTCGTTCAAAGTACTAATATCATCAATGAAACGAATGTAACATTTGACAATGCAGGGGATTGAAACACTAACTCAAACATAATCACTAATTCAACAATTCAGCTTAGTACATATATCATCGTATGCCAACTTACCACGCTTCACTCAAAATTACATAATATAAATCACCCTTAAGAATTTAAGCTTACAAGTCTGCTTAAACGAAAGTTACAACCTCAAAACGCAAGAACGGCAAAATAAAGCTAAGAAAGCCCTCGATCAAATCCCTTCCCGATCTGTTAAGGAAAACAAAGGGAATGGAGTGAGCTAAAGCCCAGTGAGGTTCCAGGTAAACAAGTAAACACATAGCCACATAAAATCACAAAATAGCCAACTAAACACCGTACAGTAAAATAACAGTTCAATTCAAGGATACGGGTGGCTTTCAAAAGCCAAAGGTCCACTTGAGCTTGATCATAATTGCCTCCTGTTGACACTCCGTCAACACTTGTAACAGTATATAGGTCCGTAGAACACCACTTTCACCAGTCTCCGTCCACCAAACAACCCCCCCACCGGGCCCGCACTCCATAAACAGTAGTTTGGTAATACTCGAGTATACCAGGAATCCGAGTTTCCAATGCTCAAGGATTCCAATGAAACAGTATCAAGCCGAGGATTTTATCACTGGTGGTGCTGGACAACACAACAAGCAAGCACAGCGGCTATGCTTCACCAGGGACCTCCAAGCAAGATTCAATTTCCAGTGAACAGTAAACAGTCCTCAAGGTTTATCGGCCTTCTCGACCAAGCCCTTGCTGGCTCGATACAACCGACTCACCTATGAGGTTGGGTACCCAAACAGTAACAGTAGTTGGTGGAATGTCATCCACGCAACTTAAGCACAGTCATGTATAGCAATATCTCATTTCATGTTAATTCATTCAGTAAGTAGAGCCTCAGTGAAAAGAAAAAATAAGAAAGGTCGAGTGCGATAAAGTACACACTCGCCTCAATTTTAATTAAAACAGTGTTTGGCTCAAACAATAACAATTCAATACTTTCAAGTACACGAATATTTCTCATAACAAGTAGCAGGTAGTGGAACACTCACCTGTCAAGCAAAAGTAATAATCGACGTCAAACGTCTCAGTTACGATCACCGTCGTTGCCCAAACCTAGGTCAACGAGTGAAAACATTAATAATTGGATTCGTTCCCTACTAAAGTATAGGTTCATTAAGAGGCCAAGTGAGTAGCTTAAGCTACTTAATCCGGCATGCAAATAGGGTCTAAACCACGGTGAAAGTTCATGGAAAACAAGTCTAGTATGTACATGAAAGTTTGGCAAAAGAAAAGTTTCACTACAGCTCAAAGGCTTCATTACGGGTTAAACTGTCTCGCCCGGCCAGCCTCGGGGAAACGGTCATTGCTCATTGTGGGAAAGTCAGAATTTGGTTCCGTCAGTTGCATTGGAAACTAGGTTCATAAGGCTAAATTTGTCTAGAAGAAACCATTTCCAAAATCCCAACATAAGTGGCTCAAAATTAAGAAACCAAAGTATTCCCGAACACAACAGCCTTTCTCTCTTGGGCTTTCAAAAGTTCAAGGGACTTTTATCACAAGAACAACTTATAGCAAAGCTATGGACATCTAAACAACCACGCAACTATGAGGATCTCTCGGGCTTCCCTAGTGAAAATAGAAACTTAGAACTTCATGAAGGATATAAGCAAACTTAGGATTTTATTGATTTTCCTCGATGATCCTTTCCAATGTAAACTGGCCTCTATTTATAGAAATAGAATTTGGCCCTTCAGGATAAACGACCCTTTAGAAAAGTAAACAACAAACGACTCTTCGGAAAAGTAAACAACAAACGACTCTTCGGAAAAGTAAACAACAAACGACTCTTCGGAAAAGTAAACAACAAACGACTCTTCGGAAAAGTAAACAACAAACGACTCTTCTACGGGGATTCTTCCATATCAACATCATTCCAGGCCCACTGGTAATCATCATCTGGGGTATCTGATGGTGTGGTAGCTGGATCTGTAATGTTAAGCATTTCAATGTAATGTTGATGTGCCTGGGCATTCCTCCTTCTATTCTCGATGCTTTTCCATTCTGTTCTATTTTTGAATTTATAAGAAGAAACTGTTGAGGATGATGGAAAAGCCTGTGATGATCCTGTGTTATGATAAGGGTCTTGGGAATCTTGCATTACAGTGTAATTCATTTTGTCCTGATACTCCTTCTTTGCTCGTTTGATTCTGGTCCAATGAGGATGACTTGAGTGGTAGTTCCACGATCCATAGTGACCAGGCCATATTTCAGGAGGAATGCATCTGTTTTCCTGAAATATGTATCTCTGTGCTTCCTCATACTCATCATCAAGGTCTAAAATAGTATGATCCATTTCTTTATAAATTACTGCACTTGGACAGGATTGGACTTGGTTATTTTGCAGATTGCAAGGTCTATGGAAATGGAAAATAACATATTTAGACTGAGTTGAAAATAATCCAGACCAATATGTTAATGGTCGAAACCATTGCAGGAAAACTTGAAGGTTTGGATTTAATGGCTGATTAAAGAAAGGTGATTGAAATTCCATAAGAATATGATATTGATGGCAAAGACACCAAAAATACCATAACAATGATTTTGGAAAATCATCATGTCTGGCAATGAAAATTTGACAGAAAGGATATTCAGGATTAGTTCCAAAGGGATTTAAGATTGATCCTCCATATGAACTGAATATTTCAAATTCATAGTGATTTCGGATTCTTTCAATATCTTCCTTTTCCCATGGATGAGGAATTTGGTGAATATCTGGGGGTTCAGAACAAACAGGTGAGAACATGAAACAAGGTTGGTCTTGTTGAGGCAAAGGTTCTTTCCTTGAGAAGAAATCAGCAACAATGTTCTTTTTCCCTTTTATGTTTTTGACATTAAAAGAATATTGGGAAAACCATGCTGACCATCTAAGTAACTGAGGATTAGGGACAGTGTTTTGTTTAAAGTGCAACATTTTAGGAAATGACCCCATATCCATTTCAACCAAGAAATGATGGGATATAAGGAAAAAAGAGAATTTCTTTATACCATTCTTGACTGCAAGGATTTCTTTGAATGTGGAATGATAATGTTGTTCAGAAACTTTGAATTTTCCACTAGCAAATCCACAACAATGCTTTGTTCCCTGTTCATCTTCTTCAAGTAGTACAGCTCCCCAATATTTATATCACTTGTCTCAAAAAAAAATTATAATAAAAAATTCTGGTCATTGTTTGTTGTTGAAGCCGAGTCCAAATCTGTCCGTTTGTACCGTATTAACAAAAAAAATAAAATAAAATCTGTTCGTTAGCTTTGTTGCTGTGTTGTGCCGTTTTCTTTCTTTTGTTGTCAAAAATTCTGGTCGTGTAGTTGCGTTTGGTTGCATCAATTCTGGTCGGTATTGTGTTCACCAAATCTGTTCGACACTTGTTGTTTGAGTCGTTTGTTCCTTCAATTCTGCCGCGGTTGTGTTGTCATGATTTGATGTCCAATTCTGTCCAAAGTGGTCGTTATTGTTGCTAGCCTAATCTGACCAGGTTTTGTACTTTTAATTGCATTAATTCTGCCAGCCTTGGGTCATAGCCGAATCTGCAAAAAAAAAAAAAAAAAAAAAACGGCTAGGGTTTCCCAATTTCGCAGCTAGGGTTTTTCTTTGTTGTCAAATCTGTCCAAGTAGTTATTGTTATCCAAGTTGTGTGCTTAGCTGGCCTAAACTGATTTGGGATACAAAAACTTGTTGGGTTGGTGAATCTTGAAGAAAATCTACAAGGTTTCTAAGGTTCTTGAAGTTCTTGACCGCTATCTTGAAATTCTTGAAAGTCTTGGAGAAACCTTGTTAGTTTGAGGAAGTTGGGTGGTGCGTTCTTGCGTGTTGAGGGCTGACCTTATTTCTTGGATTTTTACTCATTCGGACAAGAACTTGTGTTGTCTTTAAGTCAAAAAAAAAAAAAAAACAGAAACGCAAGAGAAAAGAGAAAAAAAAAATTCGGACAACAAGAAACAAAGAAGGAAGCCGTATCATTATTGTCAAACCTGTCTTGTTACTTCTTGTTCCAACCCAAACCAGAAATTACAGCAAGAGAAAAGAAAAGAATTCAAAAGTTTTGGCCAACCTCTTCTTGGAAATCTTGATCACCTTGGATCTTGATCACTTGTGTCACCTTTTGGGTTTCTTGAGGGTCTTGATTATCTTGGGGATTGAAGACTTGCACTTTCCTTCGTATAAAGAGTTTTTTGTAAGATCTTGCATCCATACGAGGCTTCCTTGGTTTTGGAGTGAATTTCTTGGGAGATTCTTGAGTAACAATACTTGCTTTACCTTGGGAGTCCATTGGAGCCGAATTGCTTGAGCAACAAGAACCAAACCTGTCTTGTAGGAGAGAGGGCCGAATTGCTTGTTTCTTGGAATAGAGAGAGAGCCGAATTGCTTGGGCAAGTTGCGGCTGTGAGAGAGGGAGTTTTATAGGAAGGTTAGCCAACTTAGGGAAGGATTTGAGAAGGCAGAAATCTGGAAATTTTTGAAGGCCAATTCGGTTGAAAACCGAGCTACCAAATCCGGCTTGTGTAGTTGTGAAGTGTGCGGCTGTGAGAGGGGGATTTTAGGGCAAGACTAACCGACCTTGGGTTGGGTTTAAGAGGTGAATTTCTGGAAGTTTGCGGGTAAGAGAGAGGAGGAACCGAATCTGTTGTGGAGAAGGATTAGGAAGTTGCTTAAGAAAGATCTTCAAGGGAGTTTCCAACTCTAACTTGTTTTCCATTTTTGGTTTAGGAGACTAAGCAAACAAACTTGGATAACTCTTGGACACTTCTCTATATTTTCTCCTCCATTTTAGGATATTCTCCTATATTCTCTCATCTACTTTAGGAAACCACTCCTACATCTTAGGATTCTTGGAGTTTCCTTTCTTGACATTAATTCCAAATCTGTCCACCGTTCCCAAGCCTTCCAAAACCGTCCTTTCCTTCACAAAATTTCATCCACTTGCATCCTTCACTCTTGTTTACTCTTGTGGGAAAAGTTGGTGACAAATTGTTGGACTCGAGCAACATTTCTCAACTACCTAAACCAACAGGTAAGGTACTTGGTAAGTTTTATAGAGCGACTTGAGCACTATACACGAGAGAGAAAGATACACTCAGGGAGTGAAGTGAGGATTATATTTGCACTTTCTTTGCTTGTTACTAACCTTTGCAGGGGCATCAAGCGAGACATGAGTGTGGAGGACTACTACAAAGAAATTGAGATTGCCATGATGAGAGCCAACATTCAAGAAGACAATGAGGCCACGATGGCTCGGTTTCTTAAAGGTCTCAATCCTGACCTTCAAGAAGCCTTGTAGCTCCAACATTACTTGGACATGCACGACCTTCTAGAACTCGCTATTAAGGCCGAGCGGGGGAAGAAACTAAGACGCGGAGTACGTACGTTCCAAACTTCTAACACCACTTCATGGAGGGGCAACCAACCACGAAGGGCGACCCACGAAGTTGGAAATGCGGCAGCACCAACCTCTTCTAACCGAATCCAAGGTAACACCTCTAACCGCCATTCCTATTCTACCCCTAACAAGGTTTTCGATGCATCCAGGTCCACTTCAAAGGCACCGCATGAGACTCCTAAGACTAGGAGTAGGGACATCAAGTGCTTCAAGTGCCAAGGGTTTGGATATTCAATCTCAGTGCCCAAACCAATGGGTCATGCTCATCACTCACAATGGCGAAATCGTGTCTGATGATGACGAATGTGAGGAGATGCCCGAATTGGTCGAAGACGACTGCCTGGAAGAAGAGTCAGCTGGGGAGGCTTGCTCGCCTACACGAGGAGAAGTAGGTTGCCTGGTGGCACGGCGAGTGCTAACCGCCCGCGTTAAGGTGGACGAGCAGCTACAACGCGAAAACCTTTTCTACACCCGCTGTAAGATAGGCGACAAGGTGTGTAGTCTCATCATCGACGGTGGGAGTTGCACGAACGTGGCCAGTTTGCTCATGGTTGAGAGTCTAGGACTCCCCACTACCAGGCATCCAAATCCTTACCGCCTCCAATGGCTAAGTGAGGATGGTGAGGTACGAGTCTTCAAACAGGTACGCATTCCCTTTTCAATTGGTACTTACACTGATGAAATCGTGTGCGACGTAGTACCAATGCATGCTACGCATATCATTTTGGGAAGGCCCTGGCAATTTGACAAACACGTCACATTCGATGGAAGAGCAAATAAGTACACACTTTTGCACGATGGCAAACGTAAGGTCCTTACACCTCTCACACCTGCACAAGTTTATGAGGACCAACTACTATTGCAAAGGGAGTGTGAACAAGACCGTCAAAGGAGGAAACTAAAGGCGGTCGACCCTGGTAAAGGCTCCACGTCTACGAGTGAGCCATCAACCAAGGGTCAAGGGAGCACACCTAGGGGTATACATGACAAATCACCTACCGCACCTACCACTAGGAAGCACAACATGATTATTAAGGCTAAAGATGTTAGAAAAGTGGTGAACTCTAATCAGCCTATACTTCTCATGATTTGCAAGCATGTGCTCTTGGATGTTGCTGAGCTCGACAAGGCGTTGCCTGCGAGCATAGTTGCTCTTTTGCAAGAATTTGAGGATGTTTTCCCTGATGAGGTCCCTGATGGCTTACCACCCATTCGGGGAATTGAACACCAAATCGACCTCATTCCTGGAGCACCATTGCCCAACAAACCTGCTTACCGCATGGGCCCTGAGGAGACCAAGGAGCTTCAAAGGCAAGTTGATGGCCTCTTAGGTAAGGGTTGGGTAAAGGAAAGTCTAAGTCCTTGCGCTGTGCCTGTGATACTTGTTCCCAAAAAGGACGGTACTTGGCGCATGTGCACTGACTGTCGGGCTGTGAACGCTATCACTGTCAAATATCGTCATCCCATTCCTAGACTTGATGATATGCTTGATGAACTCGATGGTGCCATTATTTTCACCAAAATAGACTTAAGGAGCGGCTATCATCAAATTCGGATGAAAGAAGGCGACGAGTGGAAAACAGCCTTCAAAACCAAACATGGTCTCTATGAGTGGCTAGTCATGCCTTTTGGCTTAACTAATGCCCCTAGCACCTTCATGCGACTAATGAACTATGTGTTGAGACACTTTATTGGCAAGTTTGTCATTGTTTACTTTGACGACATCCTGATCTATAGTCGTAGTGAGCATGAGCACCTAGAGCATGTGAGATTAGTTCTTGAGACACTTCGACAGGCGCGTCTTTACGCCAACCTCAAGAAGTGCACCTTTTGTACTAACGAGCTTGTGTTTTTAGGCTATGTGGTAAGTTCGCAGGGCATCAAGGTGGACAAATCCAAGATTGAGGCCATCGAGCAATGGCCAACTCCCACATCCGTCCCTGACGTGCGCAGCTTTCTTGGATTGGCGGGTTTTTACCGGCGCTTTGTCAAAGATTTAGCACCATTGCCGCCCCGTTGACCGCCGTGACAAAGAAGAATGACAAGTTCCACTGGGGAGAACCACAAGAACAAGCATTTCTCACCCTCAAGGACACACTCACACGTGCACCTGTGTTAGCATTACCAAATTTTCACAAGACTTTTGAAATTGAATGTGATGCTTCTGGTGTAGGTATTGGAGCGGTCCTCATGCAAGACACGAGGCCTTGTGCCTTTTTTAGTGAGAAACTGGGAGGAGCTGCATTAAACTACCCCACGTACGATAAGGAGTTGTACGCATTAGTGAGGGCCTTGGAGACTTGGCAACACTATCTTCGCCCTCGGGAGTTCGTGATACACACTGATCACGAGTCATTGAAGTACCTCAAGGGACAACCCAAGTTAAGCAAGCGACATGCCAAATGGGTAAGCTTCATTGACACCTTTTCGTATGTCATTAAGTATAAGACTGGCAAAACGAATGTAGTGGCTGATGCATTATCACGTAGACATTCGTTGCTTGCCCTCCTGGATGCCAAGTTACTAGGGTTCGAAATGGTTAAGGAACTCTACACAAATGATCATGACTTTGGTGATATCTATGTTGCTTGTGTTAAGAACCCGCATGGAAAATACTTCTTGCATGATGGATTTCTATTCCATGTAGATAAACTGTGTGTACCTAATTCTTCCATTCGTGATCTTTTGATTCGAGAGGCACATAGTGGTGGTCTCATGGGCCACTTTGGCATCACCAAGACTCTGGCCATGTTGCAAGAGCACTTTTACTGACCTCATATGCGTAGAGATGTTGTGTGACGCCCCCACTTCTCCCAAGGGCGAACCCTAGGGTATCGGCGGGACGCTTGCCTAGCTCGCGCCAGGACTCAAAACACAAAGCTAACAAAATTATATCAAACCAAAAGAGAACTATTTATAATATAGACAACCACCAAGAATTCTATTTACATCTTCAAAAGTATCGAGTCAAACCACTTTAATACATTATAATAACAACCATCAGAAGGTAGACCCTAAGGAGGGTTCTTATACAAATCACCAAAACAAAAACAAACATCCTAGCTGTCCGACTATTACAAACAAACCTAACTATACTAGTGTATGTGTCAAAAGTCCCCACGTCGGCCCCTGCTAAGGAAAACAAAAGAAAAGGGGTAAGCTATATGCTTAGTAAGTAAACAGGGGTAAAAGCGTAAATTTCACGTAACAACAGTTACACAGTAAGAGTAAAGCAAAAGCAGAAAATAACATCACATAATAAGGATACGGGTGGCTCCAAAGCCAATTCATGTGCCATGTATGATCTCCTGCCGACACTCCGTCGACCACAAATGATGGTCCGTAGACCTCCACTTGTTCTCCCACCGTACACCGTATCACCCTCTCTGGCCAGACACCTCACAAACTTGCTCGAGCGAACGAAATTGAGCTTGGTTCACAAGCTCGGGTCACAAACTTGGTCCACATAATCGGTGAACCGGATTCACAAACTTGGTGACCTCAAACCAGGTTGGACTGACTTCGACCAAGCCCTAACCGGCTCGAATAGTCCATCTAGGCCATGAGATCGGGCCCCAAACTCACAAACTTCACAAAATTTTCTCAAAAGTCACCCCGAGCCACAAGCTCAAGGGGTTTAGTTCCAAAATGATTCATATACATGTGTCATGTACAAATATGTGCGTAAATTATGGTTTAGGTCGAGTGCGATAAAGTACACCCTCGCCTAGGTACCCTTTTCATACATATCGAAACACATAGGCAACTAACACATAAGAGCGGCCTGAATACTTACCCAACGAACAAAAGAGCAAAAGCACGAAATTCGTGCCGCGAGGAGTAGCTAGTAGGCCCCACCGGCTCCACCTAGCTCACCAACGTCTGAAATTGAAGATTGTGTCACAATATATCACAAACGGCTACTAACATACTTAAAACAAGCAAAACGGCAAAATCGGCACATGCAAGTGCGGAAACGGCAAAACGGGCGCACGCGCCCGCGCGGAACGGCAAACGGAAATGGCCAAATCTGCCTTCTCAAACCGTTTCGATCAAAAGTTAGGCTAGGAATGTCAGATCAAGGTACATGAGGTACCGTTGCGAAGCTAAGAGGAAGGGCTACAATTTTCATGAAGACACCTAAATCCGGATCTGAACAGAAATAGGTCAAAAGTATGGAAAATCGTTCCAGAAATTCACACTCTAGAGTAACGAACAGGGTATGTTTGCTGGACCATAACTCCCAGCTCACAAATCTAAATCAGGAAATTCCAAAGGCATTAGAAATCTGAGACATAAGGATAAAACTTTGATGTTTTGGCCAAGACCTGAATCCATTCAGAACAGAACAAAAATTGAGTGCCAAAGTACCCGTCAGAACTGTCCAGATCAAAGGCAGTTCTGACGATCAATCTTGTTTTGGTCATAACGGAAGCTACGGAACTCGGATTTCGACGCACTTTATACCGTTTCGAAGCTAAAACTAAGATCTACATTTCTTATGAAGGAGTTGACACCCAGATCGTACGGGATCAAAACGAAAAAATGCACGGTCAGAAGCTGAAATTCAAAACGTTTAGAGAAAGTAGAAAAGACGTTCAAAATGCAAAGTTGTAAACTGTCCGACCTAAGGTGGTTTGAAGAACTCATTTTCCTTTCATTTAAGTCTCGTTTCTACTCATAAACCAACCTCAAAATAGTTTACCAACTCCAATCCTAAAGTTGGGAATGTAAGTAGGAATAATCCTAGGAAAAATAGAAATTTTTTGTTTACTAACTTTTCCTAGCCCATTCAAGGCTTCATTCTTCCCATGAAATAGCTTCAACTCAAGCATATAAATATCAAGCCCACAACTCACTACATCAAGCATATAACCGTCTCTACTCAAGTTTAGCAAAATGAAACCCGAAGCTGAAATTCTTAATCACAAGCTTGAATTTTCTTTAGGCAAGTCATAACAAAGCTATCAGACCATGGTCAGTACTTAAGCATGACGTGTGGTAGAAAATTCACCATAAAACCATAAATTACCATAACACTAGTTCAACCCATGAAATTTTCCATAAAGCTGCCAAAAGTACTACCTTAATCCACTAGTTTTCCTATATTGGTAGTAGAGGAAAATTGCTAGCCAAAGTTACCTTGTAACCTCAAGAAAGATGGAAATCCAGGGCTTCTTCCTCAAAAATCGCTCCACCAATACCTTGAAATCTTTCTTAGTTAACATTTCCATGGAGTAACTTCAGATTCAAGTACAAAATTGAGGTTGGAGTTGGAGGTCTCTCTTTGGTTTCTCTTCTCTCTTGGTTCGGCCAAGTAAGAGGGAAGATGAAGACAATTCGGTCAAATTGTTGATTTAGTCAAGGTGAAAAATGTGACGCAAACCTTAATCTCGATAGAAAGAAGAGTTACAACATGGTTACTATTCTTGCTAGCTCTTTAACCCATACACTCTGTACATTAAATCATTTCTTCCCTTCGAGCGACAAACGATAAATTTTTAACTCAAAGACCAAAGTAGGGCAATAAACTCAGGGATAAGGATCCAATATTGCACCACCACAAATATTTCATAGCATTTATTAAAACAGCAGGTACCAAGTCCACTGTTCCTAAGGGAATACATCTTGCTATATAAAAATGTCACTATGCATAGTCCAATGATTATAACTTATCCAGGCAAAAACCTCATTAATGGCTATTCAACTTGGCAAATGTACTTGTACAAACTTATTCTGTACCTCTTCTGGAACCCCTTCATATTTCCTTTCAATCGTATGTTCTGATGCAATAGTTCAATGTTCTCTAGGTATTTTGGTTCCCATCATCCTTCCCAGTACTCAGTTCATCTCTTTTGGAACTCTATTTCTTTTTTAATAACCTCTATTTTCTTATGCAGATCAGTCACATTTGTCATCTCACTAATTCACTTATCTAGATAGTAGCTTGCCAGTAAATCAAAGGAGCAAAGTAAGTAACTAATTACAATTGGAAACTCTAGTCATATAACTTTTAAATTCATTCTCCTCCGATCCTACCACAAGGAATTAAACGTAGCTATCCTCAAGTGAGATAGACAAGATAATAGAATACAGGTAGGCTAATAGCTCAGAATACAATGCCACTCATTCTTATTCGGGAATTTCAATACGAGAGTATCCTTATCACTTATGCACACAGCAACCCTAAAGCGTACTTTATGTGTCGGAACTTCTACCTCCTATCTCAATCTCTTGCATACAGGTATAGAATCCAATTCTTTTCTCAAATTCCCATGCATAATTCCAAAACTCACGATCTCGCCACGATCATAATCGAGTCAAGTCCATACTTAGACATTAGTGGATAGGTGTCAAGGAAGCATAGGAAATAATGTCACAAGAGGAGTAGAAATATCCATATAGTTGTAATCAAACCGCCCCACATTCGAAATAAACACTTATCATGTCTTCACAGTCATGGGTGAAGGAAACAGATCTTCAGTGCAAATTTCTCGACGTACAGTATAATCTAGCCACCATCTATAGAAACCCTGTCAGACTATTTTGAGATTAGTCCATGATAGCTTCCGAGATTTATTCCCTCAATCAGTCCAATAACTAGGTCAAATATTAGGATCTTTCGCGCCTTGACTTTTGCCATTAAAACTTGTCTCAAGTGCAATCAAGATACAGACCCTTATTCTAGGGCTCTCCACTTTTTGGTACTCAAGTACAAGAATCCACAATAAGGTAATTCACAACTCGAGCCGGCCGGTCCTAAGAGTAAATCACCCATATTACAGATTCCTACCCGACGTACATATCTATTCCTCCCAAGTATCCTGATAAAGGGTTTACGCTTATAACAGTCATGATTCATAGCTTACGCCCAAAAAGAGCACCTAGTCCTTTCCACTGACTCACATAATCGAAACAATAACACCACTTGGCCCCAAGCTCACTTCGCGCAGAGACCACGCGAAGCAGTAAAATATCTTCCATTCTTTCAAACCAGTTCTCGGCAATTTCGGGATCTAGTTCTCCAAGAAATTTAGGAGGTGTGAACTTTTGGAACTGATTTAGGACTCTATCTTAACTTACTTCAAGGTTCCTTTACTAGTTACCCGGTGTTTGACCTTGTTGGTCAACCGAATGGCCAGTAAACAGTAGATCGGTCATACGATTGATAGCTGTAGCTACCTGATCCCCTACTCCACCTCCGGGTCCCTGGTTCTAATTGACTACAAACCTTTATTCCTCTTCTTGGTCCTGGACCTATTCTCCTTTATTACTCACTGGTCTAGGGTCCAAGTATTTTAACCAATGGGTAAGTACGTGTTGGTACATGATAGATGATTATTCCTTTACAAAAGTCAAATAAAATGAAATCGGAGTCACAATAAGCGAGTGAAAATATAAAGCAATTAAATGCCAATGTCGTAATAAAGTCGAGGTCAAAGTCACCGTAACAGTCACAGTCCAATTCACAGTCACAGTCAAAGTCAAAGTATTATACATTCCAAGGCTCATAGTAGTTGTTTGTAAGATAACTAGACCAAAAGTATCAGGTACGAGACTCACAGATACAAATACAGTCATACAGTCATATCAAGGAAAAATCCAGTGCAAGTAGTCAAAAGAAAATTGTACAACCACCGAGTCACCACATCCCTTATCCTTTCTATGTATAGTAGTCAAAATCATCCAAAGTAGTAGCCTAGAGGTGTAGGCTTAGTTTGATGCGGGACTAGCTGACCCTCCTCCGGTCTAGGCAAGGTCAACACTTGCCTCGTCTCCAATGTTAGAGACTTCACCACTTAAGTCTACTGAAGTCCCCAAACAGGTCATCACAAACATTCAGGTTTGACTCGACTCTATTCCTCACTTTTATTGCCCCCTAAACGCGTTCCTGAGCTTCTCCAAGTTACATACAAAGATTTACCAATCCTTTGATGGCCTTCAACCATATCATACCTGTGCTCCTTAATTCGATCGGCTTGCATTTTAGTAGTTTCCTTTAGTTGATTGACTTCAGCTTTAAACCTAGCATTGTCCCGGGCAAGCGACTTTCGCTCCTTCACAACGGCCAACACTACTCCATTAGAATAGGTAAAATTTGCAGACACTCACACCACTTGTAGTGATTAGATAAGCCCCAATAGGCTCTAGGCCTCCGGGTCTGATTTGATACTTAATCATCGGTAAGTCCCCACGGGATGGCTCGCCAACCGGTCTATTACTAGGGCCGCCAGATTCATCCAGCCTACACAAAGTGCAGATAAACTTAAGTACTCTTAAGGGAAAATAATCAAATATAATCCTCAAGTCGAAAATTCCTAACTCGCCCAAACCAATTCAAACCTAGGCTCAAAATTTTTTTTTCCTTCCAGTGATCACTTAACTTTCAAACCAATCCCACAGTCCAGCATCCTGAGCTTTTATGTCTAGGATACTCTACAAAGATCTGAAGCCTAAGCTCTGATACCAACTGTGACAGCCCCACCTCTCCCTAGGGCAAACCCTAGGGTATCAACGGACTGCCTGCCCAACTCTCGCCTGGACTCAGTCGTTCAAAGTACTAATATCATCAATGAAACGAATGTAACATTTGACAATGCAGGGGATTGAAACACTAACTCAAACATAATCACTAATTCAACAATTCAGCTTAGTACATATATCATCGTATGCCAACTTACCACGCTTCACTCAAAATTACATAATATAAATCACCCTTAAGAATTTAAGCTTACAAGTCTGCTTAAACGAAAGTTACAACCTCAAAACGCAAGAACGGCAAAATAAAGCTAAGAAAGCCCTCGATCAAATCCCTTCCCGATCTGTTAAGGAAAACAAAGGGAATGGAGTGAGCTAAAGCCCAGTGAGGTTCCAGGTAAACAAGTAAACACATAGCCACATAAAATCACAAAATAGCCAACTAAACACCGTACAGTAAAATAACAGTTCAATTCAAGGATACGGGTGGCTTTCAAAAGCCAAAGGTCCACTTGAGCTTGATCATAATTGCCTCCTGTTGACACTCCGTCAACACTTGTAACAGTATATAGGTCCGTAGAACACCACTTTCACCAGTCTCCGTCCACCAAACAACCCCCCACCGGGCCCGCACTCCATAAACAGTAGTTTGGTAATACTCGAGTATACCAGGAATCCGAGTTTCCAATGCTCAAGGATTCCAATGAAACAGTATCAAGCCGAGGATTTTATCACTGGTGGTGCTGGACAACACAACAAGCAAGCACAGCGGCTATGCTTCACCAGGGACCTCCAACCAAGATTCAATTTCCAGTGAACAGTAAACAGTCCTCAAGGTTTATCGGCCTTCTCGACCAAGCCCTTGCTGGCTCGATACAACCGACTCACCTATGAGGTTGGGTACCCAAACAGTAACAGTAGTTGGTGGAATGTCATCCACGCAACTTAAGCACAGTCATGTATAGCAATATCTCATTTCATGTTAATTCATTCAGTAAGTAGAGCCTCAGTGAAAAGAAAAAATAAGAAAGGTCGAGTGCGATAAAGTACACACTCGCCTCAATTTTAATTAAAACAGTTTTGGCTCAAACAATAACAATTCAATACTTTCAAGTACACGAATATTTCTCATAACAAGTAGCAGGTAGTGGAACACTCACCTGTCAAGCAAAAGTAATAATCGACGTCAAACGTCTCAGTTACGATCACCGTCGTTGCCCAAACCTAGGTCAACGAGTGAAAACATTAATAATTGGATTCGTTCCCTACTAAAGTATAGGTTCATTAAGAGGCCAAGTGAGTAGCTTAAGCTACTTAATCCGGCATGCAAATAGGGTCTAAACCACGGTGAAAGTTCATGGAAAACAAGTCTAGTATGTACATGAAAGTTTGGCAAAAGAAAAGTTTCACTACAGCTCAAAGGCTTCATTACGGGTTAAACTGTCTCGCCCGGCCAGCCTCGGGAAAACGGTCATTGCTCATTGTGGGAAAGTCAGAATTTGGTTCCGTCAGTTGCATTGGAAACTAGGTTCATAAGGCTAAATTTGTCTAGAATAAACCATTTCCAAAATCCCAACATAAGTGGCTCAAAATTAAGAAACCAAATGAACTTTCTGGACTGTCTCGGATGAACAGTACTTCCCGGACAGCCAACTTTCCAGACTCGCCACGGATCGCTCGGGATGAACCAGAAAATGAGCTTTGTACCGTTTTAAAGCTCTAAGAGTCTACTTTCAATTGCCATAAACGGCACTCAATTCTGATCAGTGAGTAACACGTTATGACCTTAACAAGATGGCTGGACAGAAAATTTCTGGACCTAGTCCAGTTTTCCTCCTTTGTTTATAACTCAAAATTTATTCAACCAAATTGGCTAATTTTTTTGTAGACAACCTCCACACACATAACCCAACATATAATACTCACATTTGTAGCCAAAATGTGCATGAAAATATCAAGGAAAAACCGGGCAGCAAGCTTAAAAAGTTTCGGTCAGCACACTTTAAAAAATTTCTAACTTCTACTCTTCTTGTTATTTTCATTCCTTGCACATACCAAGTATTAGATCCAACTAAATAGGGGTTTAAAACATATCAATACTTCATAAACACACATGAATAAGGGTTAGACATTTCATCAAACACTTGGTATGCATATTAGTAAACCTAACCATTACTTGATTAACTCAAGAAACTAACCCCAAATTCAACCATAACAAGTTGTTTTCACCATTTCAACCTCAAGTAGATGATATAACATCATAAACCCAAATTTTAAAGATTACATACCTTACTTACAAGTTGCTTTGGTCACCAAACAAACCACCACAATAGAAGCTTTAGGCTTGAAACAACCTCAAAGATTGAAGGAAATTTTCTCACAAACTCTAGATCTTTCTCTTTTGGTTTTTGTTCAAGATCAAACTAAGGTTGTCATAGCAAGAAGATGGAGTTTTCTTCCTTCCCTTGGAAGCCCTTAAGGTGGACGAAATTTTGGAGGAAAATGAAGCAAAGTTGGTTTAAAATTCCTCTAATCCTTTGGTCAAACAAGATACATGGCTAGGGTTTTGCCACATGGCTCCATTATTGTCCTAACCTTTCTTAATCTTTGACTAATGCCATTCTTACCTTTCCAAATGCACCAATAATTATTCAACACCTCTAATCTCTCACATAAAGTCTCTACCACTAATAAAAGAACACTTGGACAATTACAAGTGGTGAATTATTTACAACCTAGCTCAAGGAAATATTTTACTTCAAGTAAAATGAATTGAAATGAAATGCATGGAAATTATTATAACACATAGAAAATAATTTGTAAGGGCATATAGTAAATGGTCTAGATCTTATAATAAGGCATGTAAGTAAAAAAATTGTGTTTTAAAGTGAGGGTCAATACAAGGGATTTGTTGTAACACATTGTGAAATATAATGCAAGGGCATATAAGAGGTGGTTTAAATCTTGGTGCAAGGCATGTAGTTTGGGGAAATTGTATTTTAAAAATGAGGGTTCTCACACTCTCTCCCCCTTAAAGAATTTCACCCTCGAGATTCTCAGCTTGATTACTGAGTAGTTCAAAATATTTTCGATGAATATCCTTTTTAACTCTCTCGAGTCCTGTGAGCGCATGCTTTAGTAAGACCAGCAATACAAAGCCATATTATGTAGGAATTGAAGCTACAAATCTTTATTTAGAACATGTTTCAATTTACAAGTTTCATAGTTGTATAACCTATCGAAATATAATACTAGCTTGTTCCCATCGAAGAATAATCCTTATGTCCTTACTAATCAATGTTGCAAAAGTCATTTAGAGCAGAAAAGTATCACTTATAGCCAAACGTTTAGAGAAAGTAGAAAAGACGTTCAAAATGCAAAGTTGTAAACTGTCCGACCTAAGGTGGTTTGAAGAACTCATTTTCCTTTCATTTAAGTCTCGTTTCTACTCATAAACCAACCTCAAAATAGTTTACCAACTCCAATCCTAAAGTTGGGAATGTAAGTAGGAATAATCCTAGGAAAAATAGAAATTTTTTTAGTTTTGCGTGATCTCATTTGAAAATCTTATCTCGAGCTTCTTATGTACCGTCGGAATATGGATTCAAATTGTTACAACTTTCTAGAAGGTACCATTGTAAGATCCAATCCACGAGTCGGTCAAATTCCAACCTAAAGTTGCTGCTTCACCCAGTAACAGACAGAACAGGTATACAGTTTCAGTCAACTTTGAAAAATCATAGATATTCATGGAAATTGAGAGATACTCTGAATCTAGTTTCAAACATAATAAAACTCAATTTTGACTTTTCTACATCAAGATATAACAAATTCTGTAAAACCTTCCAAGGTTCCCGGCGGAAAAAATTTTCAGCGGCACATCCTTTGTGTTTACTAACTTTTCCTAGCCCATTCAAGGCTTCATTCTTCCCATGAAATAGCTTCAACTCAAGCATATAAATATCAAGCCCACAACTCACTACATCAAGCATATAACCGTCTCTACTCAAGTTTAGCAAAATGAAACCCAAAGCTGAAATTCTTAATCACAAGCTTGAATTTTCTTTAGGCAAGTCATAACAAAGCTATCAGACCATGGTCAGTACTTAAGCATGACGTGTGGTAGAAAATTCACCATAAAACCATAAATTACCATATCACTAGTTCAACCCATGAAATTTTCCATAAAGCTGCCAAAAGTACTACCTTAATCCACTAGTTTTCCTATATTGGTAGTAGAGGAAAATTGCTAGCCAAAGTTACCTTGTAACCTCAAGAAAGATGGAAATCCAGGGCTTCTTCCTCAAAAATCGCTCCACCAATACCTTGAAATCTTTCTTAGTTAACATTTCCATGGAGTAACTTCAGATTCAAGTACAAAATTGAGGTTGGAGTTGGAGGTCTCTCTTTGGTTTCTCTTCTCTCTTGGTTCGGCCAAGTAAGAGGGAAGATGAAGACAATTCGGTCAAATTGTTGATTTAGTCAAGGTGAAAAATGTGACGCAAACCTTAATCTCGATAGAAAGAAGAGTTACAACATGGTTACTATTCTTGCTAGCTCTTTAACCCATACACTCTGTACATTAAATCATTTCTTCCCTTCGAGCGACAAACGATAAATTTTTAACTCAAAGACCAAAGTAGGGCAATAAACTCAGGGATAAGGATCCAATATTGCACCACCACAAATATTTCATAGCATTTATTAAAACAGCAGGTACCAAGTCCACTGTTCCTAAGGGAATACATCTTGCTATATAAAAATGTCACTATGCATAGTCCAATGATTATAACTTATCCAGGCAAAAACCTCATTAATGGCTATTCAACTTGGCAAATGTACTTGTACAAACTTATTCTGTACCTCTTCTGGAACCCCTTCATATTTCCTTTCAATCGTATGTTCTGATGCAATAGTTCAATGTTCTCTAGGTATTTTGGTTCCCATCATCCTTCCCAGTACTCAGTTCATCTCTTTTGGAACTCTATTTCTTTTTTAATAACCTCTATTTTCTTATGCAGATCAGTCACATTTGTCATCTCACTAATTCACTTATCTAGATAGTAGCTTGCCAGTAAATCAAAGGAGCAAAGTAAGTAACTAATTACAATTGGAAACTCTAGTCATATAACTTTTAAATTCATTCTCCTCCGATCCTACCACAAGGAATTAAACGTAGCTATCCTCAAGTGAGATAGACAAGATAATAGAATACAGGTAGGCTAATAGCTCAGAATACAATGCCACTCATTCTTATTCGGGAATTTCAATACGAGAGTATCCTTATCACTTATGCACATAGCAACCCTAAAGCGTACTTTATGTGTCGGAACTTCTACCTCCTATCTCAATCTCTTGCATACAGGTATAGAATCCAATTCTTTTCTCAAATTCCCATGCATAATTCCAAAACTCACGATCTCGCCACGATCATAATCGAGTCAAGTCCATACTTAGACATTAGTGGATAGGTGTCAAGGAAGCATAGGAAAGAATGTCACAAGAGGAGTAGAAATATCCATATAGTTGTAATCAAACCGCCCCACATTCGAAATAAACACTTATCATGTCTTCACAGTCATGGGTGAAGGAAACAGATCTTCAGTGCAAATTTCTCGACGTACAGTATAATCTAGCCACCATCTATAGAAACCCTGTCAGACTATTTTGAGATTAGTCCATGATAGCTTCCGAGATTTATTCCCTCAATCAGTCCAATAACTAGGTCAAATATTAGGATCTTTCGCGCCTTGACTTTTGCCATTAAAACTTGTCTCAAGTGCAATCAAGATACAGACCCTTATTCTAGGGCTCTCCACTTTTTGGTACTCAAGTACAAGAATCCACAATAAGGTAATTCACAACTCGAGCCGGCCGGTCCTAAGAGTAAATCACCCATATTACAGATTCCTACCCGACGTACATATCTATTCCTCCCAAGTATCCTGATAAAGGGTTTACGCTTATAACAGTCATGATTCATAGCTTATGCCCAAAAAGAGCACCTAGTCCTTTCCACTGACTCACATAATCGAAACAATAACACCACTTGGCCCCAAGCTCACTTCGCGCAGAGACCACGCGAAGCAGTAAAATATCTTCCATTCTTTCAAACCAGTTCTCGGCAATTTCGGGATCTAGTTCTCCAAGAAATTTAGGAGGTGTGAACTTTTGGAACTGATTTAGGACTCTATCTTAACTTACTTCAAGGTTCCTTTACTAGTTACCCGGTGTTTGACCTTGTTGGTCAACCGAATGGCCAGTAAACAGTAGATCGGTCATACGATTGATAGCTGTAGCTACCTGATCCCCTACTCCACCTCCGGGTCCCTGGTTCTAATTGACTACAAACCTTTATTCCTCTTCTTGGTCCTGGACCTATTCTCCTTTATTACTCACTGGTCTAGGGTCCAAGTATTTTAACCAATGCGTAAGTACGTGTTGGTACATGATAGATGATTATTCCTTTATAAAAGTCAAATAAAATGAAATCGGAGTCACAATAAGCGAGTGAAAATATAAAGCAATTAAATGCCAATGTCGTAATAAAGTCGAGGTCAAAGTCACCGTAACAGTCACAGTCCAATTCACAGTCACAGTCAAAGTCAAAGTATTATACATTCCAAGGCTCATAGTAGTTGTTTGTAAGATAACTAGACCAAAAGTATCAGGTACGAGACTCACAAATACAAATACAGTCATACAGTCATATCAAGGAAAAATCCAGTGCAAGTAGTCAAAAGAAAATTGTACAACCACCGAGTCACCACATCCCTTATCCTTTCTATGTATAGTAGTCAAAATCATCCAAAGTAGTAGCCTAGAGGTGTAGGCTTAGTTTGATGCGGGACTAGCTGACCCTCCTCCGGTCTAGGCAAGGTCAACACTTGCCTCGTCTCCAATGTTAGAGACTTCACCACTTAAGTCTACTGAAGTCCCCAAACAGGTCATCACAAACATTCAGGTTTGACTCGACTCTATTCCTCACTTTTATTGCCCCCTAAACGCGTTCCTGAGCTTCTCCAAGTTACATACAAAGATTTACCAATCCTTTGATGGCCTTCAACCATATCATACCTGTGCTCCTTAATTCGATCGGCTTGCATTTTAGTAGTTTCCTTTAGTTGATTGACTTCAGCTTTAAACCTAGCATTGTCCCGGGCAAGCAACTTTCGCTCCTTCACAACGGCCAACACTACTCCATTAGAATAGGTAAAATTTGCAGACACTCACACCACTTGTAGTGATTAGATAAGCCCCAGTAGGCTCTAGGCCTCCGGGTCTGATTTGATACTTAATCATCGGTAAGTCCCCACGGGATGGCTCGCCAACCGGTCTATTACTAGGGCCGCCAGATTCATCCAGCCTACACAAAGTGTAGATAAACTTAAGTACTCTTAAGGGAAAATAATCAAATATAATCCTCAAGTCAAAAATTCCTAACTCGCCCAAACCAAATCAAACCTAGGCTCAAAATTTTTTTTTCCTTCCAGTGATCACTTAACTTTCAAACCAATCCCACAGTCCAGCATCCTGAGCTTTTATGTCTAGGATACTCTACAAAGATCTGAAGCCTAAGCTCTGATACCAATTGTGACAGCCCCACCTCTCCCTAGGGCAAACCCTAGGGTATCAACGGACTGCCTGCCCAACTCTCGCCAGGACTCAGTCGTTCAAAGTACTAATATCATCAATGAAACGAATGTAACATTTGACAATGCAGGGGATTGAAACACTAACTCAAACATAATCACTAATTCAACAATTCAGCTTAGTACATATATCATCGTATGCCAACTTACCACGCTTCACTCAAAATTACATAATATAAATCACCCTTAAGAATTTAAGCTTACAAGTCTGCTTAAACGAAAGTTACAACCTCAAAACGCAAGAACGGCAAAATAAAGCTAAGAAAGCCCTCGATCAAATCCCTTCCCGATCTGTTAAGGAAAACAAAGGGAATGGATGAGCTAAAGCCCAGTGAGGTTCCAGGTAAACAAGTAAACACATAGCCACATAAAATCACAAAATAGCCAACTAAACACCGTACAGTAAAATAACAGTTCAATTCAAGGATACGGGTGGCTTTCAAAAGCCAAAGGTCCACTTGAGCTTGATCATAATTGCCTCCTGTTGACACTCCGTCAACACTTGTAACAGTATATAGGTCCTTAGAACACCACTTTCACCAGTCTCCGTCCACCAAACAACCCCCCACCGGGTCCGCACTCCATAAACAGTAGTTTGGTAATACTCGAGTATACCAGGAATCCGAGTTTCCAATGCTCAAGGATTCCAATGAAACAGTATCAAGCCGAGGATTTTATCACTGGTGGTGCTGGACAACACAACAAGCAAGCACAGCGGCTATGCTTCACCAGGGACCTCCAAGCAAGATTCAATTTCCAGTGAACAGTAAACAGTCCTCAAGGTTTATCGGCCTTCTCGACCAAGCCCTTGCTGGCTCGATACAACCGACTCACCTATGAGGTTGGGTACCCAAACAGTAACAGTAGTTGGTGGAATGTCATCCACGCAACTTAAGCACAGTCATGTATAGCAATATCTCATTTCATGTTAATTCATTCAGTAAGTAGAGCCTCAGTGAAAAGAAAAAATAAGAAAGGTCGAGTGCGATAAAGTACACACTCGCCTCAATTTTAATTAAAACAGTTTTGGCTCAAACAATAACAATTCAATACTTTCAAGTACACGAATATTTCTCATAACAAGTAGCAGGTAGTGGAACACTCACCTGTCAAGCAAAAGTAATAATCGACGTCAAACGTCTCAGTTACGATCACCGTCGTTGCCCAAACCTAGGTCAACGAGTGAAAACATTAATAATTGGATTCGTTCCCTACTAAAGTATAGGTTCATTAAGAGGCCAAGTGAGTAGCTTAAGCTACTTAATCCGGCATGCAAATAGGGTCTAAACCACGGTGAAAGTTCATGGAAAACAAGTCTAGTATGTACATGAAAGTTTGGCAAAAGAAAAGTTTCACTACAGCTCAAAGGCTTCATTACGGGTTAAACTGTCTCGCCCGGCCAGCCTCGGGGAAACGGTCATTGCTCATTGTGGGAAAGTCAGAATTTGGTTCCGTCAGTTGCATTGGAAACTAGGTTCATAAGGCTAAATTTGTCTAGAAGAAACCATTTCCAAAATCCCAACATAAGTGGCTCAAAATTAAGAAACCAAATGAACTTTCTGGACTGTCTCGGATGAACAGTACTTCCCGGACAGCCAACTTTCCAGACTCGCCACGGATCGCTCGGGATGAACCAGAAAATGAGCTTTGTACCGTTTTAAAGCTCTAAGAGTCTACTTTCAATTGCCATAAACGGCACTCAATTCTGATCAGTGAGTAACACGTTATGACCTTAACAAGAT
Source organism: Coffea arabica (assembly GCF_036785885.1). NCBI lineage: Eukaryota > Viridiplantae > Streptophyta > Magnoliopsida > Gentianales > Rubiaceae > Coffea > Coffea arabica. The sequence goes on from NC_092321.1 coordinate 39,972,431, forward strand.
GGCTGGACAGAAAATTTCTGGACCTAGTCCAGTTTTCCTCCTTTGTTTATAACTCAAAATTTATTCAACCAAATTGGCTAATTTTTTTGTAGACAACCTCCACACACATAACCCAACATATAATACTCACATTTGTAGCCAAAATGTGCTTGAAAATATCAAGGTAAAACCGGGCAGCAAGCTTAAAAAGTTTCGGTCAGCACACTTTAAAAAATTTCTAACTTCTACTCTTCTTGTTATTTTCATTCCTTGCACATAACAAGTATTAGATCCAACTAAATAGGGGTTTAAAACATATCAATACTTCATAAACACACATGAATAAGGGTTAGACATTTCATCAAACACTTGGTATGCATATTAGTAAACCTAACCATTACTTGATTAACTCAAGAAACTAACCCCAAATTCAACCATAACAAGTTGTTTTCACCATTTCAACCTCAAGTAGATGATATAACATCATAAACCCAAATTTTAAAGATTACATACCTTACTTACAAGTTGCTTTGGTCACCAAACAAACCACCACAATAGAAGCTTTAGGCTTGAAACAACCTCAAAGATTGAAGGAAATTTTCTCACAAACTCTAGATCTTTCTCTTTTGGTTTTTGTTCAAGATCAAACTAAGGTTGTCATAGCAAGAAGATGGAGTTTTCTTCCTTCCCTTGGAAGCCCTTAAGGTGGACGAAATTTTGGAGGAAAATGAAGCAAAGTTGGTTTAAAATTCCTCTAATCCTTTGGTCAAACAAGATACATGGCTAGGGTTTTGCCACATGGCTCCATTATTGTCCTAACCTTTCTTAATCTTTGACTAATGCCATTCTTACCTTTCCAAATGCACCAATAATTATTCAACACCTCTAATCTCTCACATAAAGTCTCTACCACTAATAAAAGAACACTTGGACAATTACAAGTGGTGAATTATTTACAACCTAGCTCAAGGAAATATTTTACTTCAAGTAAAATGAATTGAAATGAAATGCATGGAAATTATTATAACACATAGAAAATAATTTGTAAGGGCATATATTAAATGGTCTAGATCTTATAATAAGGCATGTAAGTAAGAAAATTGTGTTTTAAAGTGAGGGTCAATACAAGGGATTTGTTGTAACACATTGTGAAATATAATGCCAGGGCATATAAGAGGTGGTTTAAATCTTGGTGCAAGGCATGTAGTTTGGGGAAATTGTATTTTAAAAATGAGGGTTCTCACACTCTCTCCCCCTTAAAGAATTTCGCCCTCGAGATTCTCAGCTTGATTACTGAGTAGTTCAAAATATTTTCGATGAATATCCTTTTTAACTCTCTCGAGTCCTGTGAGCGCATGCTTTAGTAAGACCAGCAATACAAAGCCATATTATGTAGGAATTGAAGCTACAAATCTTTATTTAGAACATGTTTCAATTTACAAGTTTCATAGTTGTATAACCTATCGAAATATAATACTAGCTTGTTCCCATCGAAGAATAATCCTTATGTCCTTACTAATCAATGTTGCAAAAGTCATTTAGAGCAGAAAAGTATCACTTATAGCCAAACGTTTAGAGAAAGTAGAAAAGACGTTCAAAATGCAAAGTTGTAAACTGTCCGACCTAAGGTGGTTTGAAGAACTCATTTTCCTTTCATTTAAGTCTCGTTTCTACTCATAAACCAACCTCAAAATAGTTTACCAACTCCAATCCTAAAGTTGGGAATGTAAGTAGGAATAATCCTAGGAAAAATAGAAATTTTTTTAGTTTTGCGTGATCTCATTTGAAAATCTTATCTCGAGCTTCTTGTGTCCAAAACTTAAAAAACTTTATACCGTCGGAATATGGATTCAAATTGTTACAACTTTCTAGAAGGTACCATTGTAAGATCCAATCCACGAGTCGGTCAAATTCCAACCTAAAGTTGCTGCTTCACCCAGTAACAGACAGAACAGGTATACAGTTTCAGTCAACTTTGAAAAATCATAGATATTCATGGAAATTGAGAACAATACTCTGAATCTAGTTTCAAACATAATAAAACTCAATTTTGACTTTTCTACATCAAGATATAACAAATTCTGTAAAACCTTCCAAGGTTCCCTGCGGAAAAAATTTTCAGCGGCACATCCTTTGTGTTTACTAACTTTTCCTAGCCCATTCAAGGCTTCATTCTTCCCATGAAATAGCTTCAACTCAAGCATATAAATATCAAGCCCACAACTCACTACATCAAGCATATAACCTCTACTCAAGTTTAGCAAAATGAAACCCGAAGCTGAAATTCTTAATCACAAGCTTGAATTTTCTTTAGGCAAGTCATAACAAAGCTATCAGACCATGGTCAGTACTTAAGCATGACGTGTGGTAGAAAATTCACCATAAAACCATAAATTACCATAACACTAGTTCAACCCATGAAATTTTCCATAAAGCTGCCAAAAGTACTACCTTAATCCACTAGTTTTCCTATATTGGTAGTAGAGGAAAATTGCTAGCCAAAGTTACCTTGTAACCTCAAGAAAGATGGAAATCCAGGGCTTCTTCCTCAAAAATCGCTCCACCAATACCTTGAAATCTTTCTTAGTTAACATTTCCATGGAGTAACTTCAGATTCAAGTACAAAATTGAGGTTGGAGTTGGAGGTCTCTCTTTGGTTTCTCTTCTCTCTTGGTTCGGCCAAGTAAGAGGGAAGATGAAGACAATTCGGTCAAATTGTTGATTTAGTCAAGGTGAAAAATGTGACGCAAACCTTAATCTCGATAGAAAGAAGAGTTACAACATGGTTACTATTCTTGCTAGCTCTTTAACCCATACACTCTGTACATTAAATCATTTCTTCCCTTCGAGCGACAAACGATAAATTTTTAACTCAAAGACCAAAGTAGGGCAATAAACTCAGGGATAAGGATCCAATATTGCACCACCACAAATATTTCATAGCACTTATTAAAACAGCAGGTACCAAGTCCACTGTTCCTAAGGGAATACATCTTGCTATATAAAAATGTCACTATGCATAGTCCAATGATTATAACTTATCCAGGCAAAAACCTCATTAATGGCTATTCAACTTGGCAAATGTACTGGTACAAACTTATTCTGTACCTCTTCTGGAACCCCTTCATATTTCCTTTCAATCGTATGTTCTGATGCAATAGTTCAATGTTCTCTAGGTATTTTGGTTCCCATCATCTTTCCCAGTACTCAGTTCATCTCTTTTGGAACTCTATTTCTTTTTGAATAACCTCTATTTTCTTATGCAGATCAGTCACATTTGTCATCTCACTAATTCACTTATCTCGATAGTAGCTTGCCAGTAAATCAAAGGAGCAAAGTAAGTAACTAATTACAATTGGAAACTCTAGTCATATAACTTTTAAATTCATTCTCCTCCGATCCTACCACAAGGAATTAAACGTAGCTATCCTCAAGTGAGATAGACAAGATAATAGAATACAGGTAGGCTAATAGCTCAGAATACAATGCCACTCATTCTTATTCGGGAATTTCAATACGAGAGTATCCTTATCACTTATGCACACAGCAACCCTAAAGCGTACTTTATGTGTCGGAACTTCTACCTCCTATCTCAATCTCTTGCATACAGGTATAGAATCCAATTCTTTTCTCAAATTCCCATGCATAATTCCAAAACTCACGATCTCGCCACGATCATAATCGAGTCAAGTCCATACTTAGACATTAGTGGATAGGTGTCAAGGAAGCATAGGAAAGAATGTCACAAGAGGAGTAGAAATATCCATATAGTTGTAATCAAACCGCCCCACATTCGAAATAAACACTTATCATGTCTTCACAGTCATGGGTGAAGGAAACAGATCTTCAGTGCAAATTTCTCGACGTACAGTATAATCTAGCCACCATCTATAGAAACCCTGTCAGACTATTTTGAGATTAGTCCATGATAGCTTCCGAGATTTATTCCCTCAATCAGTCCAATAACTAGGTCAAATATTAGGATCTTTCGCGCCTTGACTTTTGCCATTAAAACTTGTCTCAAGTGCAATCAAGATACAGACCCTTATTCTAGGGCTCTCCACTTTTTGGTACTCAAGTACAAGAATCCACAATAAGGTAATTCACAACTCGAGCCGGCCGGTCCTAAGAGTAAATCACCCATATTACAGATTCCTACCCGACGTACATATCTATTCCTCCCAAGTATCCTGATAAAGGGTTTACGCTTATAACAGTCATGATTCATAGCTTACGCCCAAAAAGAGCACCTAGTCCTTTCCACTGACTCACATAATCGAAACAATAACACCACTTGGCCCCAAGCTCACTTCGCGCAGAGACCACGCGAAGCAGTAAAATATCTTCTATTCTTTCAAACCAGTTTTCGGCAATTTCGGGATCTAGTTCTCCAAGAAATTTAGGAGGTGTGAACTTTTGGAACTGATTTAGGACTCTATCTTAACTTACTTCAAGGTTCCTTTACTAGTTACCCGGTGTTTGACCTTGTTGGTCAACCGAATGGCCAGTAAACAGTAGATCGGTCATACGATTGATAGCTGTAGCTACCTGGTCCCCTACTCCACCTGCGGGTCCCTGGTTCTAATTGACTACAAACCTTTATTCCTCTTCTTGGTCCTGGACCTATTCTCCTTTATTACTCACTGGTCTAGGGTCCAAGTATTTTAACCAATGGGTAAGTACGTGTTGGTACATTATAGATGATTATTCCTTTTCAAAAGTCAAATAAAATGAAATCGGAGTCACAATAAGCGAGTGAAAATATAAAGCAATTAAATGCCAATGTCGTAATAAAGTCGAGGTCAAAGTCACCGTAACAGTCACAGTCCAATTCACAGTCACAGTCAAAGTCAAAGTATTATACATTCCAAGGCTCATCATAGTAGTTGTTTGTAAGATAACTAGACCAAAAGTATCAGGTACGAGACTCACAGATACAAATACAGTCATACAGTCATATCAAGGCAAAATCCAGTGCAAGTAGTCAAAAGAAAATTGTACAACCACCGAGTCACCACATCCCTTATCCTTTCTATGTATAGTAGTCAAAATCATCCAAAGTAGTAGCCTAGAGGTGTAGGCTTAGTTTGATGCGGGACTAGCTGACCCTCCTCCGGTCTAGGCAAGGTCAACACTTGCCTCGTCTCCAATGTTAGAGACTTCACCACTTAAGTCTACTGAAGTCCCCAAACAGGTCATCACAAACATTCAGGTTTGACTCGACTCTATTCCTCACTTTTATTGCCCCCTAAACGCGTTCCTGAGCTTCTCCAAGTTACATACAAAGATTTACCAATCCTTTGATGGCCTTCAACCATATCATACCTGTGCTCCTTAATTCGATCGGCTTGCATTTTAGTAGTTTCCTTTAGTTGATTGACTTCAGATTTAAACCTAGCATTGTCCCGGGCAAGCAACTTTCGCTCCTTCACAACGGCCAACACTACTCCATTAGAATAGGTAAAATTTGCAGACACTCACACCACTTGTAGTGATTAGATAATCCCCAATAGGCTCTAGGCCTCCGGGTCTGATTTGATACTTAATCATCGGTGATGTGTGCACGGATGGCGAGATGGATAGCGGCTTTAACTCAAGACTCTCATAGAGACCTCGAAGGCTTGAAGGATTTTAATCGGGTTATCTACACCATGACCCAAGCCCATGAAGAGTCAAGTGGGCCTCCAAATGAGTTGGCCGAATAGGGCCTTAGGCCTTAGTAGTTATTTAGCAATTGATTAGTGTTTAAGTAAGAGCATGGGCCGGCCCATCTTGTCCCAAGACCATGGGCCGACTTTTCCCTTTCCTAGTCCCTTTAGGGTTTCAGTCACTTTAGCCTATAAATAGGCTTGCTTTGTAAGGTTTTAGGGAGACGTTTTATCAATAAAGTTTTGCATATTTTCGATTCTTCTTGAGAGAGAGATTCGACCCCTTTACTTGCTTTGGCAAGGGTTTTGAGCAGTCTTGCGTCCTGTCCTAGATTGTTCTACCGACCTATTCCCCTGGAGTATTCACCTTCATCGGAGTGTCGTCTACCGTCTTGAATCAAATCGTGTCGTCCGTTTGGTTCTAGATCCCGCAATTCCAAGCGTTGGACGTCCTCGCTAGATCCTTGGGCAAACGTGCTACGTGTCTCGACCGTGGATCGAGGAGCGTATCAATCGGTAAGTCCCCACGGGATGGCTCGCCAACCGGTCTATTACTAGGGCCGCCAGATTCATCCAGCCTACACAAAGTGTAGATAAACTTAAGTACTCTTAAGGGAAAATAATCAAATATAATCCTCAAGTCGAAAATTCCTAACTCGCCCAAACCAATTCAAACCTAGGCTCAAAATTTTTTTTTTCCTTCCAGTGATCACTTAACTTTCAAACCAATCCCACAGTCCAGCATCCTGAGCTTTTATGTCTAGGATACTCTACAAAGATCTGAAGCCTAAGCTCTGATACCAACTGTGACAGCCCCACCTCTCCCTAGGGCAAACCCAGGGTATCAACGGACTGCCTGCCCAACTCTCGCCAGGACTCAGTCGTTCAAAGTACTAATATCATCAATGAAACGAATGTAACATTTGACAATGTAGGGGATTGAAACACTAACTCAAACATAATCACTAATTCAACAATTCAGCTTAGTACATATATCATCGTATGCCAACTTACCACGCTTCACTCAAAATTACATAATATAAATCACCCTTAAGAATTTAAGCTTACAAGTCTGCTTAAACGAAAGTTACAACCTCAAAACGCAAGAACGGCAAAATAAAGCTAAGAAAGCCCTCGATCAAATCCCTTCCCGATCTGTTAAGGAAAACAAAGGGAATGGAGTGAGCTAAAGCCCAGTGAGGTTCCAGGTAAACAAGTAAACACATAGCCACATAAAATCACAAAATAGCCAACTAAACACCGTACAGTAAAATAACAGTTCAATTCAAGGATACGGGTGGCTTTCAAAAGCCAAAGGTCCACTTGAGCTTGATCATAATTGCCTCCTGTTGACACTCCGTCAACACTTGTAACAGTATATAGGTCCGTACAACACCACTTTCACCAGTCTCCGTCCACCAAACAACCCCCCACCGGGCCCGCACTCCATAAACAGTAGTTTGGTAATACTCGAGTATACCAGGAATCCGAGTTTCCAATGCTCAAGGATTCCAATGAAACAGTATCAAGCCGAGGATTTTATCACTGGTGGTGCTGGACAACACAACAAGCAAGCACAGCGGCTATGCTTCACCAGGGACCTCCAAGCAAGATTCAATTTCTAGTGAACAGTAAACAGTCCTCAAGGTTTATCGGCCTTCTCGACCAAGCCCTTGCTGGCTCGATACAACCGACTCACCTATGAGGTTGGGTACCCAAACAGTAACAGTAGTTGGTGGAATGTCATCCACGCAACTTAAGCACAGTCATGTATAGCAATATCTCATTTCATGTTAATTCATTCAGTAAGTAGAGCCTCAGTGAAAAGAAAAAATAAGAAAGGTCGAGTGCGATAAAGTACACACTCGCCTCAATTTTAATTAAAACAGTTTTGGCTCAAACAATAACAATTCAATACTTTCAAGTACACGAATATTTCTCATAACAAGTAGCAGGTAGTGGAACACTCACCTGTCAAGCAAAAGTAATAATCGACGTCAAATGTCTCAGTTACGATCACCGTCGTTGCCCAAACCTAGGTCAACGAGTGAAAACATTAATAATTGGATTCGTTCCCTACTAAAGTATAGGTTCATTAAGAGGCCAAGTGAGTAGCTTAAGCTACTTAATCCGGCATGCAAATAGGGTCTAAACCACGGTGAAAGTTCATGGAAAACAAGTCTAGTATGTACATGAAAGTTTGGCAAAAGAAAAGTTTCACTACAGCTCAAAGGCTTCATTACGGGTTAAACTGTCTCGCCCGGCCAGCCTCGGGGAAACGGTCATTGCTCATTGTGGGAAAGTCAGAATTTGGTTCCGTCAGTTGCATTGGAAACTAGGTTCATAAGGCTAAATTTGTCTAGAAGAAACCATTTCCAAAATCCCAACATAAGTGGCTCAAAATTAAGAAACCAAATGAACTTTCTGGACTGTCTCGGATGAACAGTACTTCCCGGACAGCCAACTTTCCAGACTCGCCACGGATCGCTCGGGATGAACCAGAAAATGAGCTTTGTACCGTTTTAAAGCTCTAAGAGTCTACTTTCAATTGCCATAAACGGCACTCAATTCTGATCAGTGAGTAACACGTTATGACCTTAACAAGATGGATGGACAGAAAATTTCTGGACCTAGTCCAGTTTTCCTCCTTTGTTTATAACTCAAAATTTATTCAACCAAATTGGCTAATTTTTTTGTACACATAACCCAACATATAATACTCACATTTGTAGCCAAAATGTGCATGAAAATATCAAGGAAAAACTGGGCAGCAAGCTTAAAAAGTTTCGGTCAGCACACTTTAAAAAATTTCTAACTTCTACTCTTCTTGTTATTTTCATTCCTTGCACATAACAAGTATTAGATCCAACTAAATAGGGGTTTAAAACATATCAATACTTCATAAACACACATGAATAAGGGTTAGACATTTCATCAAACACTTGGTATGCATATTAGTAAACCTAACCATTACTTGATTAACTCAAGAAACTAACCCCAAATTCAACCATAACAAGTTGTTTTCACCATTTCAACCTCAAGTAGATGATATAACATCATAAACCCAAATTTTAAAGATTACATACCTTACTTACAAGTTGCTTTGGTCACCAAACAAACCACCACAATAGAAGCTTTAGGCTTGAAACAACCTCAAAGATTGAAGGAAATTTTCTCACAAACTCTAGATCTTTCTCTTTTGGTTTTTGTTCAAGATCAAACTAAGGTTGTCATAGCAAGAAGATGGAGTTTTCTTCCTTCCCTTGGAAGCCCTTAAGGTGGACGAAATTTTGGAGGAAAATGAAGCAAAGTTGGTTTAAAATTCCTCTAATCCTTTGGTCAAACAAGATACATGGCTAGGGTTTTGCCACATGGCTCCATTATTGTCCTAACCTTTCTTAATCTTTGACTAATGCCATTCTTACCTTTCCAAATGCACCAATAATTATTCAACACCTCTAATCTCTCACATAAAGTCTCTACCACTAATAAAAGAACACTTGGACAATTACAAGTGGTGAATTATTTACAACCTAGCTCAAGGAAATATTTTACTTCAAGTAAAATGAATTGAAATGAAATGCATGGAAATTATTATAACACATAGAAAATAATTTGTAAGGGCATATATTAAATGGTCTAGATCTTATAATAAGGCATGTAAGTAAGAAAATTGTGTTTTAAAGTGAGGGTCAATACAAGGGATTTGTTGTAACACATTGTGAAATATAATGCCAGGGCATATAAGAGGTGGTTTAAATCTTGGTGCAAGGCATGTAGTTTGGGGAAATTGTATTTTAAAAATGAGGGTTCTCACACTCTCTCCCCCTTAAAGAATTTCGCCCTCGAGATTCTCAGCTTGATTACTGAGTAGTTCAAAATATTTTCGATGAATATCCTTTTTAACTCTCTCGAGTCCTGTGAGCGCATGCTTTAGTAAGACCAGCAATACAAAGCCATATTATGTAGGAATTGAAGCTACAAATCTTTATTTAGAACATGTTTCAATTTACAAGTTTCATAGTTGTATAACCTATCGAAATATAATACTAGCTTGTTCCCATCGAAGAATAATCCTTATGTCCTTACTAATCAATGTTACAAAAGTCATTTAGAGCAGAAAAGTATCACTTATAGCCAAACGTTTAGAGAAAGTAGAAAAGACGTTCAAAATGCAAAGTTGTAAACTGTCCGACCTAAGGTGGTTTGAAGAACTCATTTTCCTTTCATTTAAGTCTCGTTTCTACTCATAAACCAACCTCAAAATAGTTTACCAACTCCAATCCTAAAGTTGGGAATGTAAGTAGGAATAATCCTAGGAAAAATAGAAATTTTTTTAGTTTTGCGTGATCTCATTTGAAAATCTTATCTCGAGCTTCTTATGTACCGTCGGAATATGGATTCAAATTGTTACAACTTTCTAGAAGGTACCATTGTAAGATCCAATCCACGAGTCGGTCAAATTCCAACCTAAAGTTGCTGCTTCACCCAGTAACAGACAGAACAGGTATACAGTTTCAGTCAACTTTGAAAAATCATAGATATTCATGGAAATTGAGAGATACTCTGAATCTAGTTTCAAACATAATAAAACTCAATTTTGACTTTTCTACATCAAGATATAACAAATTCTGTAAAACCTTCCAAGGTTCCCGGCGGAAAAAATTTTCAGCGGCACATCCTTTGTGTTTACTAACTTTTCCTAGCCCATTCAAGGCTTCATTCTTCCCATGAAATAGCTTCAACTCAAGCATATAAATATCAAGCCCACAACTCACTACATCAAGCATATAACCGTCTCTACTCAAGTTTAGCAAAATGAAACCCAAAGCTGAAATTCTTAATCACAAGCTTGAATTTTCTTTAGGCAAGTCATAACAAAGCTATCAGACCATGGTCAGTACTTAAGCATGACGTGTGGTAGAAAATTCACCATAAAACCATAAATTACCATAACACTAGTTCAACCCATGAAATTTTCCATAAAGCTGCCAAAAGTACTACCTTAATCCACTAGTTTTCCTATATTGGTAGTAGAGGAAAATTGCTAGCCAAAGTTACCTTGTAACCTCAAGAAAGATGGAAATCCAGGGCTTCTTCCTCAAAAATCGCTCCACCAATACCTTGAAATCTTTCTTAGTTAACATTTCCATGGAGTAACTTCAGATTCAAGTACAAAATTGAGGTTGGAGTTGGAGGTCTCTCTTTGGTTTCTCTTCTCTCTTGGTTCGGCCAAGTAAGAGGGAAGATGAAGACAATTCGGTCAAATTGTTGATTTAGTCAAGGTGAAAAATGTGACGCAAACCTTAATCTCGATAGAAAGAAGAGTTACAACATGGTTACTATTCTTGCTAGCTCTTTAACCCATACACTCTGTACATTAAATCATTTCTTCCCTTCGAGCGACAAACGATAAATTTTTAACTCAAAGACCAAAGTAGGGCAATAAACTCAGGGATAAGGATCCAATATTGCACCACCACAAATATTTCATAGCATTTATTAAAACAGCAGGTACCAAGTCCACTGTTCCTAAGGGAATACATCTTGCTATATAAAAATGTCACTATGCATAGTCCAATGATTATAACTTATCCAGGCAAAAACCTCATTAATGGCTATTCAACTTGGCAAATGTACTTGTACAAACTTATTCTGTACCTCTTCGGGAACCCCTTCATATTTCCTTTCAATCGTATGTTCTGATGCAATAGTTCAATGTTCTCTAGGTATTTTGGTTCCCATCATCCTTCCCAGTACTCAGTTCATCTCTTTTGGAACTCTATTTCTTTTTTAATAACCTCTATTTTCTTATGCAGATCAGTCACATTTGTCATCTCACTAATTCACTTATCTAGATAGTAGCTTGCCAGTAAATCAAAGGAGCAAAGTAAGTAACTAATTACAATTGGAAACTCTAGTCATATAACTTTTAAATTCATTCTCCTCCGATCCTACCACAAGGAATTAAACGTAGCTATCCTCAAGTGAGATAGACAAGATAATAGAATACAGGTAGGCTAATAGCTCAGAATACAATGCCACTCATTCTTATTCGGGAATTTCAATACGAGAGTATCCTTATCACTTATGCACATAGCAACCCTAAAGCGTACTTTATGTGTCGGAACTTCTACCTCCTATCTCAATCTCTTGCATACAGGTATAGAATCCAATTCTTTTCTCAAATTCCCATGCATAATTCCAAAACTCACGATCTCGCCACGATCATAATCGAGTCAAGTCCATACTTAGACATTAGTGGATAGGTGTCAAGGAAGCATAGGAAAGAATGTCACAAGAGGAGTAGAAATATCCATATAGTTGTAATCAAACCGCCCCACATTCGAAATAAACACTTATCATGTCTTCACAGTCATGGGTGAAGGAAACAGATCTTCAGTGCAAATTTCTCGACGTACAGTATAATCTAGCCACCATCTATAGAAACCCTGTCAGACTATTTTGAGATTAGTCCATGATAGCTTCCGAGATTTATTCCCTCAATCAGTCCAATAACTAGGTCAAATATTAGGATCTTTCGCGCCTTGACTTTTGCCATTAAAACTTGTCTCAAGTGCAATCAAGATACAGACCCTTATTCTAGGGCTCTCCACTTTTTGGTACTCAAGTACAAGAATCCACAATAAGGTAATTCACAACTCGAGCCGGCCGGTCCTAAGAGTAAATCACCCATATTACAGATTCCTACCCGACGTACATATCTATTCCTCCCAAGTATCCTGATAAAGGGTTTACGCTTATAACAGTCATGATTCATAGCTTATGCCCAAAAAGAGCACCTAGTCCTTTCCACTGACTCACATAATCGAAACAATAACACCACTTGGCCCCAAGCTCACTTCGCGCAGAGACCACGCGAAGCAGTAAAATATCTTCCATTCTTTCAAACCAGTTCTCGGCAATTTCGGGATCTAGTTCTCCAAGAAATTTAGGAGGTGTGAACTTTTGGAACTGATTTAGGACTCTATCTTAACTTACTTCAAGGTTCCTTTACTAGTTACCCGGTGTTTGACCTTGTTGGTCAACCGAATGGCCAGTAAACAGTAGATCGGTCATACGATTGATAGCTGTAGCTACCTGATCCCCTACTCCACCTCCGGGTCCCTGGTTCTAATTGACTACAAACCTTTATTCCTCTTCTTGGTCCTGGACCTATTCTCCTTTATTACTCACTGGTCTAGGGTCCAAGTATTTTAACCAATGCGTAAGTACGTGTTGGTACATGATAGATGATTATTCCTTTATAAAAGTCAAATAAAATGAAATCGGAGTCACAATAAGCGAGTGAAAATATAAAGCAATTAAATGCCAATGTCGTAATAAAGTCGAGGTCAAAGTCACCGTAACAGTCACAGTCCAATTCACAGTCACAGTCAAAGTCAAAGTATTATACATTCCAAGGCTCATAGTAGTTGTTTGTAAGATAACTAGACCAAAAGTATCAGGTACGAGACTCACAAATACAAATACAGTCATACAGTCATATCAAGGAAAAATCCAGTGCAAGTAGTCAAAAGAAAATTGTACAACCACCGAGTCACCACATCCCTTATCCTTTCTATGTATAGTAGTCAAAATCATCCAAAGTAGTAGCCTAGAGGTGTAGGCTTAGTTTGATGCGGGACTAGCTGACCCTCCTCCGGTCTAGGCAAGGTCAACACTTGCCTCGTCTCCAATGTTAGAGACTTCACCACTTAAGTCTACTGAAGTCCCCAAACAGGTCATCACAAACATTCAGGTTTGACTCGACTCTATTCCTCACTTTTATTGCCCCCTAAACGCGTTCCTGAGCTTCTCCAAGTTACATACAAAGATTTACCAATCCTTTGATGGCCTTCAACCATATCATACCTGTGCTCCTTAATTCGATCGGCTTGCATTTTAGTAGTTTCCTTTAGTTGATTGACTTCAGCTTTAAACCTAGCATTGTCCCGGGCAAGCAACTTTCGCTCCTTCACAACGGCCAACACTACTCCATTAGAATAGGTAAAATTTGCAGACACTCACACCACTTGTAGTGATTAGATAAGCCCCAGTAGGCTCTAGGCCTCCGGGTCTGATTTGATACTTAATCATCGGTAAGTCCCCACGGGATGGCTCGCCAACCGGTCTATTACTAGGGCCGCCAGATTCATCCAGCCTACACAAAGTGTAGATAAACTTAAGTACTCTTAAGGGAAAATAATCAAATATAATCCTCAAGTCAAAAATTCCTAACTCGCCCAAACCAAATCAAACCTAGGCTCAAAATTTTTTTTTCCTTCCAGTGATCACTTAACTTTCAAACCAATCCCACAGTCCAGCATCCTGAGCTTTTATGTCTAGGATACTCTACAAAGATCTGAAGCCTAAGCTCTGATACCAATTGTGACAGCCCCACCTCTCCCTAGGGCAAACCCTAGGGTATCAACGGACTGCCTGCCCAACTCTCGCCAGGACTCAGTCGTTCAAAGTACTAATATCATCAATGAAACGAATGTAACATTTGACAATGCAGGGGATTGAAACACTAACTCAAACATAATCACTAATTCAACAATTCAGCTTAGTACATATATCATCGTATGCCAACTTACCACGCTTCACTCAAAATTACATAATATAAATCACCCTTAAGAATTTAAGCTTACAAGTCTGCTTAAACGAAAGTTACAACCTCAAAACGCAAGAACGGCAAAATAAAGCTAAGAAAGCCCTCGATCAAATCCCTTCCCGATCTGTTAAGGAAAACAAAGGGAATGGATGAGCTAAAGCCCAGTGAGGTTCCAGGTAAACAAGTAAACACATAGCCACATAAAATCACAAAATAGCCAACTAAACACCGTACAGTAAAATAACAGTTCAATTCAAGGATACGGGTGGCTTTCAAAAGCCAAAGGTCCACTTGAGCTTGATCATAATTGCCTCCTGTTGACACTCCGTCAACACTTGTAACAGTATATAGGTCCTTAGAACACCACTTTCACCAGTCTCCGTCCACCAAACAACCCCCCACCGGGTCCGCACTCCATAAACAGTAGTTTGGTAATACTCGAGTATACCAGGAATCCGAGTTTCCAATGCTCAAGGATTCCAATGAAACAGTATCAAGCCGAGGATTTTATCACTGGTGGTGCTGGACAACACAACAAGCAAGCACAGCGGCTATGCTTCACCAGGGACCTCCAAGCAAGATTCAATTTCCAGTGAACAGTAAACAGTCCTCAAGGTTTATCGGCCTTCTCGACCAAGCCCTTGCTGGCTCGATACAACCGACTCACCTATGAGGTTGGGTACCCAAACAGTAACAGTAGTTGGTGGAATGTCATCCACGCAACTTAAGCACAGTCATGTATAGCAATATCTCATTTCATGTTAATTCATTCAGTAAGTAGAGCCTCAGTGAAAAGAAAAAATAAGAAAGGTCGAGTGCGATAAAGTACACACTCGCCTCAATTTTAATTAAAACAGTTTTGGCTCAAACAATAACAATTCAATACTTTCAAGTACACGAATATTTCTCATAACAAGTAGCAGGTAGTGGAACACTCACCTGTCAAGCAAAAGTAATAATCGACGTCAAACGTCTCAGTTACGATCACCGTCGTTGCCCAAACCTAGGTCAACGAGTGAAAACATTAATAATTGGATTCGTTCCCTACTAAAGTATAGGTTCATTAAGAGGCCAAGTGAGTAGCTTAAGCTACTTAATCCGGCATGCAAATAGGGTCTAAACCACGGTGAAAGTTCATGGAAAACAAGTCTAGTATGTACATGAAAGTTTGGCAAAAGAAAAGTTTCACTACAGCTCAAAGGCTTCATTACGGGTTAAACTGTCTCGCCCGGCCAGCCTCGGGGAAACGGTCATTGCTCATTGTGGGAAAGTCAGAATTTGGTTCCGTCAGTTGCATTGGAAACTAGGTTCATAAGGCTAAATTTGTCTAGAAGAAACCATTTCCAAAATCCCAACATAAGTGGCTCAAAATTAAGAAACCAAATGAACTTTCTGGACTGTCTCGGATGAACAGTACTTCCCGGACAGCCAACTTTCCAGACTCGCCACGGATCGCTCGGGATGAACCAGAAAATGAGCTTTGTACCGTTTTAAAGCTCTAAGAGTCTACTTTCAATTGCCATAAACGGCACTCAATTCTGATCAGTGAGTAACACGTTATGACCTTAACAAGATGGCTGGACAGAAAATTTCTGGACCTAGTCCAGTTTTCCTCCTTTGTTTATAACTCAAAATTTATTCAACCAAATTGGCTAATTTTTTTGTAGACAACCTCCACACACATAACCCAACATATAATACTCACATTTGTAGCCAAAATGTGCTTGAAAATATCAAGGTAAAACCGGGCAGCAAGCTTAAAAAGTTTCGGTCAGCACACTTTAAAAAATTTCTAACTTCTACTCTTCTTGTTATTTTCATTCCTTGCACATAACAAGTATTAGATCCAACTAAATAGGGGTTTAAAACATATCAATACTTCATAAACACACATGAATAAGGGTTAGACATTTCATCAAACACTTGGTATGCATATTAGTAAACCTAACCATTACTTGATTAACTCAAGAAACTAACCCCAAATTCAACCATAACAAGTTGTTTTCACCATTTCAACCTCAAGTAGATGATATAACATCATAAACCCAAATTTTAAAGATTACATACCTTACTTACAAGTTGCTTTGGTCACCAAACAAACCACCACAATAGAAGCTTTAGGCTTGAAACAACCTCAAAGATTGAAGGAAATTTTCTCACAAACTCTAGATCTTTCTCTTTTGGTTTTTGTTCAAGATCAAACTAAGGTTGTCATAGCAAGAAGATGGAGTTTTCTTCCTTCCCTTGGAAGCCCTTAAGGTGGACGAAATTTTGGAGGAAAATGAAGCAAAGTTGGTTTAAAATTCCTCTAATCCTTTGGTCAAACAAGATACATGGCTAGGGTTTTGCCACATGGCTCCATTATTGTCCTAACCTTTCTTAATCTTTGACTAATGCCATTCTTACCTTTCCAAATGCACCAATAATTATTCAACACCTCTAATCTCTCACATAAAGTCTCTACCACTAATAAAAGAACACTTGGACAATTACAAGTGGTGAATTATTTACAACCTAGCTCAAGGAAATATTTTACTTCAAGTAAAATGAATTGAAATGAAATGCATGGAAATTATTATAACACATAGAAAATAATTTGTAAGGGCATATATTAAATGGTCTAGATCTTATAATAAGGCATGTAAGTAAGAAAATTGTGTTTTAAAGTGAGGGTCAATACAAGGGATTTGTTGTAACACATTGTGAAATATAATGCCAGGGCATATAAGAGGTGGTTTAAATCTTGGTGCAAGGCATGTAGTTTGGGGAAATTGTATTTTAAAAATGAGGGTTCTCACACTCTCTCCCCCTTAAAGAATTTCGCCCTCGAGATTCTCAGCTTGATTACTGAGTAGTTCAAAATATTTTCGATGAATATCCTTTTTAACTCTCTCGAGTCCTGTGAGCGCATGCTTTAGTAAGACCAGCAATACAAAGCCATATTATGTAGGAATTGAAGCTACAAATCTTTATTTAGAACATGTTTCAATTTACAAGTTTCATAGTTGTATAACCTATCGAAATATAATACTAGCTTGTTCCCATCGAAGAATAATCCTTATGTCCTTACTAATCAATGTTACAAAAGTCATTTAGAGCAGAAAAGTATCACTTATAGCCAAACGTTTAGAGAAAGTAGAAAAGACGTTCAAAATGCAAAGTTGTAAACTGTCCGACCTAAGGTGGTTTGAAGAACTCATTTTCCTTTCATTTAAGTCTCGTTTCTACTCATAAACCAACCTCAAAATAGTTTACCAACTCCAATCCTAAAGTTGGGAATGTAAGTAGGAATAATCCTAGGAAAAATAGAAATTTTTTTAGTTTTGCGTGATCTCATTTGAAAATCTTATCTCGAGCTTCTTATGTCCAAAACTTAAAAAACTTTATACCGTCCGAATATGGATTCAAATTGTTACAACTTTCTAGAAGGTACCATTGTAAGATCCAATCCACGAGTCGGTCAAATTCCAACCTAAAGTTGCTGCTTCACCCAGTAACAGACAGAACAGGTATACAGTTTCAGTCAACTTTGAAAAATCATAGATATTCATGGAAATTGAGAACAATACTGATACTCTGAATCTAGTTTCAAACATAATAAAACTCAATTTTGACTTTTCTACATCAAGATATAACAAATTCTGTAAAACCTTCCAAGGTTCCCTGCGGAAAAAATTTTCAGCGGCAAATCCTTTGTGTTTACTAACTTTTCCTAGCCCATTCAAGGCTTCATTCTTCCCATGAAATAGCTTCAACTCAAGCATATAAATATCAAGCCCACAACTCACTACATCAAGCATATAACCGTCTCTACTCAAGTTTAGCAAAATGAAACCCGAAGCTGAAATTCTTAATCACAAGCTTGAATTTTCTTTAGGCAAGTCATAACAAAGCTATCAGACCATGGTCAGTACTTAAGCATGACGTGTGGTAGAAAATTCACCATAAAACCATAAATTACCATAACACTAGTTCAACCCATGAAATTTTCCATAAAGCTGCCAAAAGTACTACCTTAATCCACTAGTTTTCCTATATTGGTAGTAGAGGAAAATTGCTAGCCAAAGTTACCTTGTAACCTCAAGAAAGATGGAAATCCAGGGCTTCTTCCTCAAAAATCGCTCCACCAATACCTTGAAATCTTTCTTAGTTAACATTTCCATGGAGTAACTTCAGATTCAAGTACAAAATTGAGGTTGGAGTTGGAGGTCTCTCTTTGGTTTCTCTTCTCTCTTGGTTCGGCCAAGTAAGAGGGAAGATGAAGACAATTCGGTCAAATTGTTGATTTAGTCAAGGTGAAAAATGTGACGCAAACCTTAATCTCGATAGAAAGAAGAGTTACAACATGGTTACTATTCTTGCTAGCTCTTTAACCCATACACTCTGTACATTAAATCATTTCTTCCCTTCGAGCGACAAACGATAAATTTTTAACTCAAAGACCAAAGTAGGGCAATAAACTCAGGGATAAGGATCCAATATTGCACCACCACCAATATTTCATAGCACTTATTAAAACAGCAGGTACCAAGTCCACTGTTCCTAAGGGAATACATCTTGCTATATAAAAATGTCACTATGCATAGTCCAATGATTATAACTTATCCAGGCAAAAACCTCATTAATGGCTATTCAACTTGGCAAATGTACTGGTACAAACTTATTCTGTACCTCTTCTGGAACCCCTTCATATTTCCTTTCAATCGTATGTTCTGATGCAATAGTTCAATGTTCTCTAGGTATTTTGGTTCCCATCATCTTTCCCAGTACTCAGTTCATCTCTTTTGGAACTCTATTTCTTTTTTAATAACCTCTATTTTCTTATGCAGATCAGTCACATTTGTCATCTCACTAATTCACTTATCTCGATAGTAGCTTGCCAGTAAATCAAAGGAGCAAAGTAAGTAACTAATTACAATTGGAAACTCTAGTCATATAACTTTTAAATTCATTCTCCTCCGATCCTACCACAAGGAATTAAACGTAGCTATCCTCAAGTGAGATAGACAAGATAATAGAATACAGGTAGGCTAATAGCTCAGAATACAATGCCACTCATTCTTATTCGGGAATTTCAATACGAGAGTATCCTTATCACTTATGCACATAGCAACCCTAAAGCGTACTTTATGTGTCGGAACTTCTACCTCCTATCTCAATCTCTTGCATACAGGTATAGAATCCAATTCTTTTCTCAAATTCCCATGCATAATTCCAAAACTCACGATCTCGCCACGATCATAATCGAGTCAAGTCCATACTTAGACATTAGTGGATAGGTGTCAAGGAAGCATAGGAAAGAATGTCACAAGAGGAGTAGAAATATCCATATAGTTGTAATCAAACCGCCCCACATTCGAAATAAACACTTATCATGTCTTCACAGTCATGGGTGAAGGAAACAGATCTTCAGTGCAAATTTCTCGACGTACAGTATAATCTAGCCACCATCTATAGAAACCCTGTCAGACTATTTTGAGATTAGTCCATGATAGCTTCCGAGATTTATTCCCTCAATCAGTCCAATAACTAGGTCAAATATTAGGATCCTTCGCGCCTTGACTTTTGCCATTAAAACTTGTCTCAAGTGCAATCAAGATACAGGCCCTTATTCTAGGGCTCTCCACTTTTTGGTACTCAAGTACAAGAATCCACAATAAGGTAATTCACAACTCGAGCCGGCCGGTCCTAAGAGTAAATCACCCATATTACAGATTACTACCCGACGTACATATCTATTCCTCCCAAGTATCCTGATAAAGGGTTTACGCTTATAACAGTCATGATTCATAGCTTACGCCCAAAAAGAGCACCTAGTCCTTTCCACTGACTCACATAATCGAAACAATAACACCACTTGGCCCCAAGCTCACTTCGCACAGAGACCACGCGAAGCAGTAAAATATCTTCCATTCTTTCAAACCAGTTCTCGGCAATTTCGGGATCTAGTTCTCCAAGAAATTTAGGAGGTGTGAACTTTTGGAACTGATTTAGGACTCTATCTTCACTTACTTCAAGGTTCCTTTACTAGTTACCCGGTGTTTGACCTTGTTGGTCAACGGAATGGCCAGTAAACAGTAGATCAGTCATACGATTGATAGCTGTAGCTACCTGGTCCCCTACTCCACCTCCGGGTCCCTGATTCTAATTGACTACAAACCTTTATTCCTCTTCTTGGTCCTGGACCTATTCTCCTTTATTACTCACTGGTCTAGGGTCCAAGTATTTTAACCAATGGGTAAGTACGTGTTGGTACATGATAGATGATTATTCCTTTTCAAAAGTCAAATAAAATGAAATCGGAGTCACAATAAGCGAGTGAAAATATAAAGCAATTAAATGCCAATGTCGTAATAAAGTCGAGGTCAAAGTTACGGTAACAGTCACAGTCCAATTCACAGTCACAGTCAAAGTCAAAGTATTATACATTCCAAGGCTCATAGTAGTTGTTTGTAAGATAACTAGACCAAAAGTATCAGGTACGAGACTCACAGATACAAATACAGTCATACAGTCATATCAAGGAAAAATCCAGTGCAAGTAGTCAAAAGAAAATTATACAACCACCGAGTCACCACATCCCTTATCCTTTCTATGTATAGTAGTCAAAATCATCCAAAGTAGTAGCCTAGAGGTGTAGGCTTAGTTTGATGCGGGACTAGCTGACCCTCCTCCGGTCTAGGCAAGGTCAACACTTGCCTCGTCTCCAATGTTAGAGACTTCACCACTTAAGTCTACTGAAGTCCCCAAACAGGTCATCACAAACATTCAGGTTTGACTCGACTCTATTCCTCACTTTTATTGCCCCCTAAACGCGTTCCTGAGCTTCTCCAAGTTACATACAAAGATTTACCAATCCTTTGATGGCCTTCAACCATATCATACCTGTGCTCCTTAATTCGATCGCCTTGCATTTTAGTAGTTTCCTTTAGTTGATTGACTTCAGCTTTAAACCTAGCATTGTCCCGGGCAAGCAACTTTCGCTCCTTCACAACGGCCAACACTACTCCATTAGAATAGGTAAAATTTGCAGACACTCACACCACTTGTAGTGATTAGATAAGCCCCAATAGGCTCTAGGCCTCCGGGTCTGATTTGATACTTAATCATCGGTAAGTCCCCACGGGATGGCTCGCCAACCGGTCTATTACTAGGGCCGCCAGATTCATCCAGCCTACACAAAGTGTAGATGATACGTTCCTCGATCAACACGTTTCGAGACACGTAGCACGTTTGCCCAAGGATCTAGCGAGGATGTCCAACGCTTGGAATTGCGGGATCTAGAACCAAACGGACGACACGATTTGATTCAAGACGGTAGACGACACTCCGATGAAGGTAAATACTCCAGGGGAATAGGTCGGTAGAACAATCTAGGACAGGACGCAAGACTGCTCAAAACTCTTGCCAAAGCAAGTAAAGGGGTCGAATCTCTCTCTCAAGAAGAATCGAAAATATGCAAAACTTTATTGATAAAACGTCTCCCCTAAAACCTTACAAAGCAAGCCTATTTATAGGCTAAAGTGACGGAAACCCTAAAGGGACTAGGAAAGGGAAAAGTCGGCCCATGGTCTTGGGACAAGATGGGCCGGCCCATGCTCGTACTTAAACACTAATCAATTGCTAAATAACTACTAAGGCCTAAGGCCCTATTCGGCCAACTCATTTGGAGGCCCACTTGACTCTTCATGGGCTTGGGTCATGGTGTAGATAACTCGATTAAAATCCTTCAAGCCTTCAATATCTCTATGGACTCCATGTTGGTTCTGGACAATTCGAACAAGGGCTTGGAGGGATTCTTTGAAGAGCTTGGCTCGTGCACGTGTGACTGGGCCCAATGGAACTCGGACTGGGTCATTACTTGGGCTAAGGTCCGTGCACACATCAGTCCCCTCCTCTTGAGCAGGATTTGTCCTCAAATCTGGATGGAAATGAATGACACGAACAAGGGTTGGTATCATGGCTCCAGTGGCTCCTCTTGTTCGTATCATTCCCCCCCTCTTGAAAGCAATTTGCCCACAAATTGAAGCACGATTGGTGACAAGACGAGTTACATGCCTTCGACTCAATCTTGTTAGGATGGTTACAGATGGCATCCAATGCAAAGCCCATGGGCTAAGTTGGAACATAACCCTTGTCGAACCTTGAATCTCACAAACCATCTTCAATGTATGCTCAACTTGATCGTTTGTGGTCATGAGGTAAGGGTCCTCAAAGTGGTATGAAGTGTATCCCATGAAATCGAACTCCAGCTCGAACACACTTGCAAGGCACCAAGGCGGATTTGGTGATGTTGGAGCTTCATGTGGACTAAGAGCAAGACGAAAATCATAATGGTCATTGAGGTACTTGTTCTTTAAACGAACCCTTGGTACACAACGATCCCCAAAATGTGGAGTGTTCCCTTCAAGACGAGCTCGAATCAACTCCCCTTTGGTGTGGACTGATTTGAGTTGACATTGTTCCATGAATGGATACCAACGGGGTTTAACTCTTGGAGTGCCAACTCCATGGAGGCTTGCAAAGTCTACAATTGATTTTGGAATGGAACACACCAAGATCAACTCAACTTGCCTTTGCTTGATCTGTATAAAAGTAGAAACACTAAACAAAGCGAAGGTAAGTTCGTTAGGAAAATAATAGGCCTTCACCGAGTTGCTCAAGATCAGCCCACTTTCTCTCTTTTCTTCCTTTTTACCACCCATCTCATTAGATTTTTCCATCTCTTTTTCTAGTTCAACAGCTGACCCTTTCATCTCATTACTTTCAACTCCCTCGGATTTTACCTCTTCAGGCACAATTCCCTCATCTAGCTTTTTCTCCATTCTATAACGCTCAAGCTCACTTTTCATGCATGCTAGATCAATACAAAGTTGGTCATAAGTAAGTGATACAAGTGCAAGACGACGACTATTAAATAAGAAGGAATACTTATTAGTATGTCCGTCATATTTAATTTCTCGCCTCGACATCCATGCTTTGCCCAACAACACATGTGTCACTTGAATTGGGACTACATCACACAACACCTCATCCACATATTTGCCGATGTGAATAGGTACAAGTGTGTGCTTAGTAACCCAAACATCACCATGAGTGCTCGTCAACTTGTACGGTTGAAGATGATCAATGGTTGGAAGATTTAATTTCTCAACCATGATAGCGCTTGCAAGGTTGACTTCACAACTCCCATCAATGGCCAAGCTACAAATTTTATCTTTGACACCGCAACGGGTATAAAACCAACCAAGCAACTGAGATTTGACGAGGTCCAATTGCTCATCTACACCACGTAATGCCACTTCTTTGACTCCCTTAGGATCAGGAAGACAATGTTGTGGGCTAGCTTTTATGCGTCTTGTATTCGCCATGACGTATGAGGGAACCTGCAAAAAGTTAGCAAAGAAACCGAAGATATTGCCTTTCACGCTCCCTTGCGTGCATCCACTCGCACTCGTGTATATGGATGTCACTCTAATGGACTTACCAAATACCTTTACCTGTTGGGTTAGGTAGTTGAGAAAGGCCGCTCAAGTCCAATAATTGTCGCCAACTTTTTCCACAAGAGTAACCAAGAAGGTAAGACACAAATATGGGTGCAAAATGAAGCGGAAATGGACGACTTTGAAAGGCCAATAATGGCGGACAGAAATGGAAGTGCGCTAATGGGGACATAAAAGAAAGAAACCCTAGCTTCCTAAAATGTAGGAGTGGGTTCCTAGAATGTAGGAGAGTATTCCTAAAATGTAGGAGAGAATGTAGGATAGTGTTCCTAAAATGTAGGAGAGAATGTAGGAGAGAATGTAGGAGAAAATGTAGGAGAGTGTTCCTAAAATGTAGGAGAGAATGTAGGAGAGTGTTCCTAAAATGTAGGAGAGTATACCTAAAATGTAGGAGAGAATGTAGGAGAAAATGTAGGAGAGTGTTGCTAAAATTTAGGAGAGAATGTATGAAAGTATTCCTAAAATATATGAGAGGATGTAGGAGAGTATTCCTAAAATGTAGGAGAGAATGTAGGAGAGTGCCCCAAAATATAGGAGAGAATATAGGAGAGTGTCCAAGTGAAACAAAGAAACCCTAGCCGCAAGTAGACATCCTAGCCGCAAGTAGAAAACCCTAGCCGCAAGGATAACCCTAGCAAGAGAAGGAAACCCTAGCAAGATAAGGAAACCCTAGCAGCCGTCACGTTATTGTTCTTGCTGCCCAAGCGACAACCAATTAACGAGGCAGATTTGGGAGCAACGTTGAAACACCAACAACCAGAATTTTTGATGCACAAACGACTCAAACGCAAGAAACAAGTTGTGGACAGAAATTATCAACAAACTAGACACAACACAAAGGAGATAACACACTAACAGATTTTGTGTTCGGATGAACAGTAACGTGAACAGTGTCGGTGAACAGTGTCGGATGAACAGTAACGATGAACAGTGACGTTTTTTTTTTTTTGTAAAACAAGGCAGGGGAAACAAGGAAAACTACGAAAAAACTACGGATATAACGGAAGATACCTCAACCACAGCTCTGATACCAACTGATACGTTCCTCGATCAACACGTTTCGAGACACGTAGCACGTTTGCCCAAGGATCTAGCGAGGATGTCCAACGCTTGGAATTGCGGGATCTAGAACCAAACGGACGACACGATTTGATTCAAGACGGTAGACGACACTCCGATGAAGGTGAATACTCCAGGGGAATAGGTCGGTAGAACAATCTAGAACAGGACGCAAGACTGCTCAAAACTCTTGCCAAAGCAAGTAAAGGGGTCGAATCTCTCTCTCAAGAAGAATCGAAAATATGCAAAACTTTATTGATAAAACGTCTCCCCTAAAACCTTACAAAGCAAGCCTATTTATAGGCCAAAGTGACGGAAACCCTAAAGGGACTAGGAAAGGGAAAAGTCGGCCCATGGTCTTGGGACAAGATGGGCCGGCCCATGCTCGTACTTAAACACTAATCAATTGCTAAATAACTACTAAGGCCTAAGGCCCTATTCGGCCAACTCATTTGGAGGCCCACTTGACTCTTCATGGGCTTGGGTCATGGTGTAGATAACTCGATTAAAATCCTTCAAGCCTTCAATATCTCTATGGACTCCATGTTGGTTTTGGACAATTCGAACAAGGGCTTGGAGGGATTCTTTGAAGAGCTTGGCTCGTGCACGTGTGACTGGGCCCAATGGAACTCGGACTGGGTCAATACTTGGGCTAAGGTCCGTGCACACATCAGTAGATAAACTTAAGTACTCTTAAGGGAAAATAATCAAATATAATCCTCAAGTCGAAAATTCCTAACTCGCCCAAACCAATTCAAACCTAGGCTCAAAATATTTTTTTTTCCTTCCAGTGATCACTTAACTTTCAAACCAATCCTACAGTCCAGCATCCTGAGCTTTTATGTCTAGGATACTCTACAAAGATCTGAAGCCTAAGCTCTGATACCAACTGTGACAGCCCCACCTCTCCCTAGGGCAAACCCCAGGGTATCAACGGACTGCCTGCCCAACTCTCGCCAGGACTCAGTCGTTCAAAGTACTAATATCATCAATGAAACGAATGTAACATTTGACAATGCAGGGGATTGAACACTAACTCAAACATAATCACTAATTCAACAATTCAGCTTAGTACATATATCATCGTATGCCAACTTGCCACGCTTCACTCAAAATTACATAATATAAATCACCCTTAAGAATTTAAGCTTACAAGTCTGCTTAAACGAAAGTTACAACCTCAAAACGCAAGAACGGCAAAATAAAGCTAAGAAAGCCCTCGATCAAATCCCTTCCCGATCTGTTAAGGAAAACAAAGGGAATGGAGTGAGCTAAAGCCCAGTGAGGTTCCAGGTAAACAAGTAAACACATAGCCACATAAAATCACAAAATAGCCAACTAAACACCGTACAGTAAAATAACAGTTCAATTCAAGGATACGGGTGGCTTTCAAAAGCCAAAGGTCCACTTGAGCTTGATCATAATTGCCTCCTGTTGACACTCCGTCAACACTTGTAACAGTATATAGGTCCGTACAACACCACTTTCACCAGTCTCCGTCCACCAAACAACCCCCCACCGGGCCCGCACTCCATAAACAGTAGTTTGGTAATACTCGAGTATACCAGGAATCCGAGTTTCCAATGCTCAAGGATTCCAATGAAACAGTATCAAGCCGAGGATTTTATCACTGGTGGTGCTGGACAACACAACAAGCAAGCACAGCGGCTATGCTTCACCAGGGACCTCCAAGCAAGATTCAATTTCCAGTGAACAGTAAACAGTCCTCAAGGTTTATCGGCCTTCTCGACCAAGCCCTTGCTGGCTCGATACAACCGACTCACCTATGAGGTTGGGTACCCAAACAGTAACAGTAGTTGGTGGAATGTCATCCACGCAACTTAAGCACAGTCATGTATAGCAATATCTCATTTCATGTTAATTCATTCAGTAAGTAGAGCCTCAGTGAAAAGAAAAAATAAGAAAGGTCGAGTGCGATAAAGTACACACTCGCCTCAATTTTAATTAAAACAGTGTTTGGCTCAAACAATAACAATTCAATACTTTCAAGTACACGAATATTTCTCATAACAAGTAGCAGGTAGTGGAACACTCACCTGTCAAGCAAAAGTAATAATCGACGTCAAACGTCTCAGTTACGATCACCGTCGTTGCCCAAACCTAGGTCAACGAGTGAAAACATTAATAATTGGATTCGTTCCCTACTAAAGTATAGGTTCATTAAGAGGCCAAGTGAGTAGCTTAAGCTACTTAATCCGGCATGCAAATAGGGTCTAAACCACGGTGAAAGTTCATGGAAAACAAGTCTAGTATGTACATGAAAGTTTGGCAAAAGAAAAGTTTCACTACAGCTCAAAGGCTTCATTACGGGTTAAACTGTCTCGCCCGGCCAGCCTCGGGGAAACGGTCATTGCTCATTGTGGGAAAGTCAGAATTTGGTTCCGTCAGTTGCATTGGAAACTAGGTTCATAAGGCTAAATTTTTCTAGAAGAAACCATTTCCAAAATCCCAACATAAGTGGCTCAAAATTAAGAAACCAAAGTATTCCCGAACACAACAGCCTTTCTCTCTTGGGCTTTCAAAAGTTCAAGGGACTTTTATCACAAGAACAACTTATAGCAAAGCTATGGACATCTAAACAACCACGCAACTATGAGGATCTCTCGGGCTTCCCTAGTGAAAATAGAAACTTAGAACTTCATGAAGGATATAAGCAAACTTAGGATTTTATTGATTTTCCTCGATGATCCTTTCCAATGTAAACTGGCCTCTATTTATAGAAATAGAATTTGGCCCTTCAGGATAAACGACCCTTTAGAAAAGTAAACAACAAACGACTCTTCGGAAAAGTAAA
Organism: Coffea arabica; assembly: GCF_036785885.1. Taxonomy (NCBI): domain Eukaryota; kingdom Viridiplantae; phylum Streptophyta; class Magnoliopsida; order Gentianales; family Rubiaceae; genus Coffea; species Coffea arabica. The sequence goes on from NC_092321.1 coordinate 40,000,052, forward strand.
CAACAAACGACTCTTCGGAAAAGTAAACAACAAACGACTCTTCTACGGGGATTCTTCCATATCAACATCATTCCAGGCCCACTGGTAATCATCATCTGGGGTATCTGATGGTGTGGTAGCTGGATCTGTAATGTTAAGCATTTCAATGTAATGTTGATGTGCCTGGGCATTCCTCCTTCTATTCTCGATGCTTTTCCATTCTGTTCTATTTTTGAATTTATAAGAAGAAACTGTTGAGGATGATGGAAAATCCTGTGATGATCCTGTGTTATGATAAGGGTCTTGGGAATCTTGCATTACAGTGTAATTCATTTTGTCCTGATACTCCTTCTTTGCTCGTTTGATTCTGGTCCAATGAGGATGACTTGAGTGGTAGTTCCACGATCCATAGTGACCAGGCCATATTTCAGGAGGAATGCATCTGTTTTCCTGAAATATGTATCTCTGTGCTTCCTCATACTCATCATCAAGGTCTAAAATAGTATGATCCATTTCTTTATAAATTACTGCACTTGGACAGGATTGGACTTGGTTATTTTGCAGATTGCAAGGTCTATGGAAATGGAAAATAACATATTTAGACTGAGTTGAAAATAATCCAGACCAATATGTTAATGGTCGAAACCATTGCAGGAAAACTTGAAGGTTTGGATTTAATGGCTGATTAAAGAAAGGTGATTGAAATTCCATAAGAATATGATATTGATGGCAAAGACACCAAAAATACCATAACAATGATTTTGGAAAATCATCATGTCTGGCAATGAAAATTTGACAGAAAGGATATTCAGGATTAGTTCCAAAGGGATTTAAGATTGATCCTCCATATGAACTGAATATTTCAAATTCATAGTGATTTCGGATTCTTTCAATATCTTCCTTTTCCCATGGATGAGGAATTTGGTGAATATCTGGGGGTTCAGAACAAACAGGTGAGAACATGAAACAAGGTTGGTCTTGTTGAGGCAAAGGTTCTTTCCTTGAGAAGAAATCAGCAACAATGTTCTTTTTCCCTTTTATGTTTTTGACATTAAAAGAATATTGGGAAAACCATGCTGACCATCTAAGTAACTGAGGATTAGGGACAGTGTTTTGTTTAAAGTGCAACATTTTAGGAAATGACCCCATATCCATTTCAACCAAGAAATGATGGGATATAAGGAAAAAAGAGAATTTCTTTATACCATTCTTGACTGCAAGGATTTCTTTGAATGTGGAATGATAATGTTGTTCAGAAACTTTGAATTTTACACTAGCAAATCCACAACAATGCTTTGTTCCCTGTTCATCTTCTTCAAGTAGTACAGCTCCCCAATATTTATATCACTTGTCTCAAAAAAAAAATTATAATAAAAAATTCTGGTCATTGTTTGTTGTTGAAGCCGAGTCCAAATCTGTCCGTTTGTACCGTATTAACAAAAAAAAAAAAAAAAAATCTGTTCGTTAGCTTTGTTGCTGTGTTGTGCCGTTTTCTTTCTTTTGTTGTCAAAAATTCTGGTCGTGTAGTTGCGTTTGGTTGCATCAATTCTGGTCGGTATTGTGTTCACCAAATCTGTTCGACACTTGTTGTTTGAGTCGTTTGTTCCTTCAATTCTGCCGCGGTTGTGTTGTCATGATTTGATGTCCAATTCTGTCCAAAGTGGTCGTTATTGTTGCTAGCCTAATCTGACCAGGTTTTGTACTTTTAATTGCATTAATTCTGCCAGCCTTGGGTCATAGCCGAATCTGCAAAAAAAAAAAAAAAAAAAAAACGGCTAGGGTTTCCCAATTTCGCAGCTAGGGTTTTTCTTTGTTGTCAAATCTGTCCAAGTAGTTATTGTTATCCAAGTTGTGTGCTTAGCTGGCCTAAACTGATTTGGGATACAAAAACTTGTTGGGTTGGTGAATCTTGAAGAAAATCTACAAGGTTTCTAAGGTTCTTGAAGTTCTTGACCGCTATCTTGAAATTCTTGAAAGTCTTGGAGAAACCTTGTTAGTTTGAGGAAGTTGGGTGGTGCGTTCTTGCGTGTTGAGGGCTGACCTTATTTCTTGGATTTTTACTCATTCGGACAAGAACTTGTGTTGTCTTTAAGTCAAAAAAAAAAAAAAAACAGAAACGCAAGAGAAAAGAGAAAAAAAAAATTCGGACAACAAGAAACAAAGAAGGAAGCCGTATCATTATTGTCAAACCTGTCTTGTTACTTCTTGTTCCAACCCAAACCAGAAATTACAGCAAGAGAAAAGAAAAGAATTCAAAAGTTTTGGCCAACCTCTTCTTGGAAATCTTGATCACCTTGGATCTTGATCACTTGTGTCACCTTTTGGTTACCTCTTCAGGCACAATTCCCTCATCTAGCTTTTTCTCCATTCTATAACGCTCAAGCTCACTTTTCATGCATGCTAGATCAATACAAAGTTGGTCATAAGTAAGTGATACAAGTGCAAGATGACGACTATTAAATAAGAAGGAATACTTATTAGTATGTCCGTCATATTTAATTTCTCGCCTCGACATCCATGCTTTGCCCAACAACACATGTGTCACTTGAATTGGGACTACATCACACAACACCTCATCCACATATTTGCCGATGTGAATAGGTACAAGTGTGTGCTTAGTAACCCAAACATCACCATGAGTGCTCGTCAACTTGTACGGTTGAAGATGATCAATGGTTGGAAGATTTAATTTCTCAACCATGATAGCGCTTGCAAGGTTGACGTCACAACTCCCATCAATGGCCAAGCTACAAATTTTATCTTTGACACCGCAACGAGTATAAAACCAACCAAGCAACTGAGATTTGACGAGGTCCAATTGCTCATCTACACCACGTAATGCCACGTCTTTGACTCCCTTAGGATCAGGAAGACAATGTTGTGGGCTAGCTTTTATGTGTCTTGTATTCGCCATGACGTATGAGGGACCCTGCAAAAAGTTAGCAACGAAACCGAAGATATTGCCTTTCACGCTCCCTTACGTGTATCCACTCGCACTCGTGTATATGGATGTCACTCTAATGGACTTACCAAATACCTTTACCTGTTGGGTTAGGTAGTTGAGAAAGGCCGCTCAAGTCCAATAATTGTCGCCAACTTTTCCCACAAGAGTAACCAAGAGTGAAGGACACGGTTTGGATGAGATTGTGGTGAAGGAAGAACGGTTTTGGAAGTCTTAGGGCGGTAGACAGATTTGGAAAATATTGCCAAGAAAGGGCACTCTAAGAATTCCTAAGATGTAGGAGTAGTTTCCTAAAATGTAGGAGAATATCCAAAAATGGAGGAGAAAAAATAGGAGCTGTCCAAGAGCTATCCAAGTAGGTTATTTAGTCTCCTAACTAAGTTGGAAAACAAGTTGGAGTTGGAAACTTCCTTTGAAGACCTTGCTTAAGCAACTTCCTAATTCTTCTCAAAACAGCTTGGTCTCTTCCCTCCTTCAACCGAAAATTTCCAGAATTCCTCCCTCTTATTCCCTTCCCAAAGTCGGCTAAGAGAAACCCTATAAACCCTCTTAAGCAGCCGCCCACTATGCTCACAACACAAACCAGAATTGGACCACTGAAATTTCCAGATTTCTTCCTTCTTGAACCCCTCCCAAGGTCGGCTATTGTCTCCTATTAAACCTCCCCTCACAGCCGCACACTTACCCAAGCAATTCGGCTCCCTCTCTACTCCAAGAACAAGAAATTCGCCCTCTCTCCTACAAGACAGTTTTGGTCCTTGTCACTCCAGAAATTCGGCTCCAATGGACTCCCAAGGGCATGCGAGTGATGTTACTCAAGAACCTCCCAAGAAATTCACTCTTCAATCAAGAAGACCACGTATGGATGCAAGATCTTACAAGAAACTTTTTATAAGAAAGGAAGTGCAAGTGTTCAAGGCTCAAGGTGATCAAGTTGTTCGAAGGGTGGTTCAAGTTTCCAAGACTCAAGATCAAGAACCCCAAGAAGAGGTTGGCCAAAACTTTTGAGTTTGTTTCCTTTTCTTTTTCTTTTGTTCGAATTTTTCTGTTTGGGTACAAGATGCAATAAGACAGATTTGGCAATAAGAAGTGCGGTTTTCCTTCTTGGTTTTCTTGCTACCCGATTGCTCTTCTTGTTTCTTTCGGTTCTGTTTTTTTTTTTTTTTTTTTTTAACTTGGTAATAGAACTACACCTGGCCGAAAGGGTTCAAAACCAGATTCTGATCAAGTCCTAATTTACTACAACCAACAGCCCCAAAACTCCAAGATTTTATCAAGAACTTCCAAGAACTTCAAGAAACTCAAGAAACCTAAAAACTCTTGTAGATTTCCTTCAAGATTCACTACTCCAACAAGTTTGCTCCACAAATCAGTTTAGAAAACTAACTAAACAACTTAGATTAAACAATCAAACACTTGGACAGATTTGGCAACCACAAGAACCCTAGCCGCACAAAACCCTAGCCGCGGTTTTCCTTTTTTTGTTTTTTTTTTTTCAGTTTTGGCTAGGACCAATTGCTGGGCAGAATGGTTGCAATTCGAGTTCAAAATCTGGGCAGATTAGAACTAGCAACAATACATGCGACCGACCAGAAATTTGACGCGACCAAGAACAAGATCTAGTGGACAGAATTTTTTTTTTTTTGTTTTTTTTGGACAAGCGATGCAAACAGATTTTGTTTGTTTTTTTTTTTTTTTTGACTAACAACGGACTCAACAACAAGACTACGACCAGAATTTCTTGACAACACAAAGAAAGGAAACGGCACAACAAGCAACAATGCTAATGAACAGATTTTTTTTTCCTTTTTTGTAAAACAAGGCAGCGGAAAATAAGGAAAACTAAGACAAGACTATGGATATAACGAAAGATACCTCTACCGAAGCTCTAAAGCCAACTGATACGTTCCTCGATCAACACGTTTCGAGACACGTAGCACGTTTGCCCAAGGATCTAGCGAGGATGTCCAACGCTTGGAATTGCGGGGTCTAGAACCAAACGGACGACACGATATGATTCAAGACGGTAGACGACACTCCGATGAAGGTGAATACTCCAGGGGAATCGGTCGGTAGAACAATCTAGGACAGAACGCAAGACTGCTCAAAACCCTTGCCAAAGCAAGTAAAGGAATTGATGCGATTGAGCACGAGGCCCAAAGTGTACAAGTAGACCCTGTGAAGGTGCCCCAAGGCCCAGTGACACGAGCACGAGCTAAGAGATTCAAGGAGTCCCTCCAAGCCTTGGTACGTGCCGTCCAAACCCAAGAGAAACCGGCCATTGAAGGAATTGAGTTGGAATATCCTTGCACGACTACTAAAATGCTGCTTACAATTGAAGATGCAAGTGTTCAAGCTCCAAACGGCGGGCTGAGCCGCAGTTAAGAACCCTCGCTGAACCGTACGGGGGTCTCGCTGCCCGATCAGCGAGTCGGGGGTCCAAGGGGGCGACGCGCCCCCGGCTTGGGGGCCCGGGGGCGCAGCGAAGCCCCCGGTGGGGGTTCGGGGGCAACTCCCCCGAAGCTTATGATCTATAGTTAGTTGGGCTAGCTTTTGGTCAAGTGAAGGCCCAAGGGGCTGGCCGAACTTTCCTTGTTATTTTTCCAGTTTATTAGGTCTTAGTCACGGCTATTAATAGCCTCAAGCCGCATGTTACATTCAGTTTTTGAGAGTATTGAATAAAATTTCCAGAATTTCGTCCATTCCTTGTGGCAAATTCCCTTAGCTTGTAAAAGCTAAGTTGAACATCCTAGAGTTGATCCTAGGCTGTTCTTGACTTATCAATCAAGCACACATACTTGATTGTGGCGTCCTCTACCGTTAAATCTGTTCTTGAGTGGTCCAAGTTCGGGTTCAACTCCGTCAAATCTTCATCGTGTTCCTCTAGATCCGAAGTAGCTTCCGCGTCTCGCATCAGCTGGCATCAGAGCTAGTTAGAGGTATCACGAATATCCTTTTTTATCGTTTTTAGATCTATTTTAGTCTTCTAAATTCGTAGCTCAAGTGCTCGGGTTTGTCAAGTCCGAAATCTGTCTTTGTTGTTTCCTTGTCAGAAATCTGTCTTGGTTGTTTCCTTGTCAGAAATCTGTCTTTGTTGTTTAGTTGTTGTCCGAAATTTTCTGTCCAGTTTTGTCTTGTGTTTATGTTCTGTTTAAATCCAGAAAAAAAAAAATCTCTTGTGTTGCATACCTTATTGTCATTCCCTTGAGTCGTTGCTGGAATTAATTGCTGGGTTGCCGAATCTGTTTGCACTTGTTTCTTGAACCTTTGTGTTGTTGCTTTGCAAAACTCGAACATCAAAACCTTATTGGGGAAGTCTTGAGCTTCTTGGATCAAAGAGGTTAATCTTGGCAGTCTTGAAACCTGAAATAAACCTTCAACCGTGTTCTTGTTTTCATGGAACTTTGATCTTGAAACCAAATCTGTCCAAGTTGTTTACGTTAATTGCTGTGAAATTGTGGTCTAAGCTAGCTGGCTATTGTGTGAAAACACCCCAACAGAAGTCAAAAAAAAATTTCAAGAAAGACGGCTCTAGTTTCCAATTCTTGACCAGCCTTCAAGTTTTACCAAATCTGATTCAAAGGTCAAAAAAAAAAAAATTTTCAAGAAAGACGGCTCTAGTTTCCAATTCTTGACCAGCCTTCAAGTTTTACCAAATCTGATTCAAACTTGGACTTTCAAATCTGAACAGCCCTAGTCTTGGTCAGCATTCAAGCCACCAAATCTGATTCAAACTTGGACTTCCAAATCTGAACAACATCCAATTCTTGACAACCTACAAGTTTACCAAATTTTGTGCAAAATCTGACTTCCAAATCTGACCAGCCCCAAAATTTCGAATTTGGACCACTTGGGACTCCCAAATCTGACCAAACTCCAAGGTTTCTAATCTTGGCAACCCCAAGTGTCCAAATCAGATCACGGACCAAAAAGACCACGGACCAGCAGCTCAACACATTCCAGAAATTTGGGTTTCGGGTAGAGTTTTCTAGGATTTTCAAAATTTCAGCATTCAAGTTAATTGTCTTACTTTCTTTTGAGTCGTTAGTTATTGTCCAGCTATATTCTGAGTCTTGAGTCGTGTCTAGGTCTTCAGTCATTCACCTCCACTTATTGCTACTAGCTTGTGTGTCACTTGTTGACTAGTCAAGAACGTACACTGCGGTGACGCCTCGTTTGTTCAACTCGAGCAACTAGCAAGCCAAGGAATTGCTTGGTAAGATTATTAGAGAGTGATACACTTGAGTGAAACACGAGTGTGAGTGACCTATACATCGTATTAAAAAAAAAAAAAAAAAAAGAGGAAATCGTTTTTGTTTATTTGTTTTGCAGGTGAACTAAATATGTCTAGTGGAGTGGGTAGCCAAACCATGGACATCAAACTACAGTTGGAAGCCATGATGGGGGAGTTCAAACGATTGCTTAAGAATGAAATTGAACCATTGCATGATCGAATTGATCAGTTGGAGAACTCGAGACCTCCACCTACCCCGAGTAAGGGCAAAGAATCGGCATACTCAAACGATGAAGAGGAAGCGTTTGAGGGAAGGTACCAAAATGATCAAAGGTTCCAACGTCGAGGAGATGACACCATTAAAGGTGTCAAACTCAAGATTCCCTCATTCCAAGGCAAGTCGGACCCCGAGGCGTACTTGGAATGGGAACGAAAAATTGAGTTAGTCTATGAATGCCACACCTATACGGAGGAGCAAAAGGTGAAACTAGCAGCCGTAGAATTCACTGACTACGCCTCCATTTGGTGGGACCAACTTAGACTAAGCCGAAGGAGAAATCGTGAGAGACCTTTGGAAACTTGGGAGGAAATGAGGAGTCTGATGAGAAAAAGGTTCGTTCCGAGCTACTATAGCCGAGATCTACACCGTCGGCTACAAGCTCTCAACCAAGGGTCCATGTCAGTTGAGGATTATTACAAGGAGATGGAAATGGCCATCATGAAGGCGGATTTGCGTGAAGATGGAGAGGCCACTATGGCTCGTTTTCTACATGGATTGAGGCCCGAGATTGCCGAAGTAGTGGAACTCCAACACTACCTCGACATGAATGAAATGCTCGAGAAGGCGGTTACAATTGAACGGCGCCTCAAGAGGAGGGGTACTGCGCGACAAAGCACTACTTATCAAGCTGGAAGTTGGCGCACTTCTCAACCAAAAAGGGAGGAGAAAGCCGCAGCTCCTTCTTACCCTCCAAGGCCGAATGGCCTCCCTTCCAAGGCAACGCCCAAGCCTGACTTTGAGGCTAATAATGCAGCTACCAAACCGCGTGGTCGAGACACCAAGTGCTTTAAGTGTCAAGGATTTGGCCATATCGCTTCTCAATGCCCCAGCCAAAGGACCATGCTGATGTTGCCAAATGGGGAAATTGTATCAGATGAGGAAGAGGAGTACGAGGGAATACCTCCTCTAGAAGAGGAAGAGAATGAATCGAGTGAGGAGATACCTACGCATGAGGTGATTGGATGCCTAGTGGTTCGAAAGGTCCTCACTACCCGCGCCAAAGAGGAGGAAATGGAGGTACAACGGGACAACCTTTTCTACACAAGGTGTCATATCAAGGATAAGGTGTGTAGTGTTGTTATTGATAGTGGGAGCTGTGCCAATGTCGCTAGTCTGCTCATGGTAGAAATGCTAGGGCTCCAAGTTATCAAACATCCAAGACCTTATCGCCTTCAATGGCTGAACAATGAAGGAGAAGTCCGTGTGTTTAGACAAGTAAAAGTGTCATTCCGAATTGGCAAGTATGAAGACGAGGTTACTTGTGATGTCGTGCCAATGCAAGCAAGTCACCTCATTCTTGGACGGCCTTGGCAATATGATCGCGATGTCGAATTCAAGGGAAGAGCTAATAAATATGTCTTTACTCATTGCAATAGAACGGTGACACTTGTACCTCTCACCCCAAAACAAGTGTATGAAGATCAAATGAGGCTCCAAAAGGAGTATGAGCTAGAACTTGAGAGGAAAAAGGCAACAAGTGGGTCGGCTATGAGAGAAGAAAATAAGGGGAAGCTAAGCTTGCTAGCAAAAGCCAAAGATGAATTTGAGGACATATTTCCTGAGGATGTACCTGATGGACTACCACCGCTAAGGGGAATCGAGCACCAAATCGATCTCATTCCTGGAGCACCATTGCCTAACAAACCAGCCTATGTCCAACAAGCTAATAAGCACAGGCGCAAGCTTGTCTTTGAACCAGGTGATTGGGTCTGGTTACATTTGCGCAAGGAGAGATTTCCAAAACAACGGCAAAGCAAGCTGTCACCAAGAGGAGATGGGCCTTTTCAAGTCATTGAGCGCATCAACGACAATGCATACCGCTTAGATCTGCCTGGTGAGTATAATGTTAGTGCTACATTCAATGTTGCTGATCTAAGTCCATTTATTGCAGGGGACGAGTACGATTTGAGGGCAAATCCTTTTCAAGAGGAGGGGAATGATGCGATTGAGCACGAGGCCCAAAGTGTACAAGTAGACCCTGTGAAGGTGCCCCAAGGCCCAGTGACACGAGCACGAGCTAAGAGATTCAAGGAGTCCCTCCAAGCCTTGGTACGTGCCGTCCAAACCCAAGAGAAACCGGCCATTGAAGGAATTGAGTTGGAATATCCTTGCACGACTACTAAAATGCTGCTTACAATTGAAGATGCAAGTGTTCAAGCTCCAAACGGCGGGCTGAGCCGCAGTTAAGAACCCTCGCTGAACCGTACGGGGGTCTCACTGCCCGATCAGCGAGTCGGGGGTCCAAGGGGGCGACGCGCCCCCGGCTTGGGGGCCCGGGGGCGCAGCGAAGCCCCCGGTGGGGGTTCGGGGGCAACTCCCCCGAAGCTTATGATCTATAGTTAGTTGGGCTAGCTTTCGGTCAAGTGAAGGCCCAAGGGGCTGGTCGAACTTTCCTTGTTATTTTTCCAGTTTATTAGGTCTTAGTCACGGCTATTAATAGCTGATGCGAGACGCGGAAGCTACTTCGGATCTAGAGGAACACGATGAAGATTTGACGGAGTTGAACCCGAACTTGGACCACTCAAGAACAGATTTAACGGTAGAGGACGCCACAATCAAGTATGTGTGCTTGATTGATAAGTCAAGAACAGCCTAGGATCAACTCTAGGATGTTCAACTTAGCTTTTACAAGCTAAGGGAATTTGCCACAAGGAATGGACGAAATTCTGGAAATTTTATTCAATACTCTCAAAAACTGAATGTAACATGCGGCTTGAGGCTATTAATAGCCGTGACTAAGACCTAATAAACTGGAAAAATAACAAGGAAAGTTCGGCCAGCCCCTTGGGCCTTCACTTGACCGAAAGCTAGCCCAACTAACTAAGGAAAGTTCGGCTCAGCGAGGGTACTTAACTGCGGCTCAGCCCACCGTTTGGAGCTTGGACACTTGCATCTTCAATTGTAAGCAGCATTTTAGTAGTCGTGCAAGGATATTCCAACTCAATCCCTTCAATGCTCGGTTTCTCTTGGTTTTGGATAGCACGTACCAAGGCTTGGAGGGACTCCTTGAATCTCTTAGCTCGTGCTCGTGTCACTGTGCCTTGGGGCACCTTCACAGGGTCTACTTGTACACTTTGGGCCTCGTGCTCCACCGCATCATTCCCCTCCTCTTGAAAAGGATTTGTCCTCAAATCTAGATGGGGATGTCGACAGTGCGTTTGGAGGTCAACCACGTTGGGAACAAATGAAAGGTCACGAGCCAAGTTAAATGCCGTTTGGTCAGTTTCATGAGGCCCTCAAACAAGGACATGCGCCAAGATAGGAAAAAGCTTGTGTAAGGCTCACGAAACTTCCAGGTAGCAATCCAAAGCTCTCTAATCAACCTTCGGCCATGGATTGTCTTATTGTCACGTGACATAAGTGGCAGCAATGAAGTGAAATGCACTCCATACGAATCGCATGAATTTGCACAAGTTGGGGTTGGTGAAGTAAGCTCGTGGTGACTAGCTTTTGGACATGTGAAGAAGCACGAACGTGCACCACTTGCAGCAGGGATAAGCACGAAATCGGGTTGCAAGTCTTTAGCCGTAGTTGGAAAATTGTGGACAGCGTTACAACCTATGAAAACAAAATAACCTTCAACTTGGAGCAATTCAGAAATCGGGTAAAGGACTAATGGGACATTATTAGCTAGATGGTAAGAAGGTGTAGAACGAGATTTAAATGAGAAAACTCCCTTTGACACTTCGATATTCCTTCCACCAATTGATTCAACTTGAGATTCCAGTGCTAGTCCTTGACACATAGGTAAAGAACAAGAAGTAGATTCTGGAATTTCCCTTTTAAGATGAGCTCGAATGAATCCTCCAATGGTGCGGACAGATTTGAATGGACATTGTTCCATGAATTGATACCAAAGAGATTTAGTTCCTAGAAGACCAATTCCATGGAAACTCGCAAAGTGTCCAAGTGACTTCGGGATGGAACATGCCATGATCAATTCTACTTGACTTTGTGTAACTTGAACAAAAGAAGAGGTGCTAAACAAAACACATGTTAGCCGGTTAGCAAACAAAATGGTCACACTTTCAGCCTTTGTAAACACGGCCAACTCCTCCTTTTTACTCTTCACTAAGGCCAAATTATTCTTGTCTTTTTCCACTCCATTCTTCTCGGACCATTGCTCACGCATTGTACATGAGGTTTGATTTTCATTGTCTAGCTCATGTTCATGGCTCAGTTGTAACTCATTCATATTTGGCTCTTCAATCAACGAGGGACTAGGATGAATTTTCCCTTTATTACCACCGGTTGGCACATGGTTAAGTTGCTCCAGGTGTGAATCCAGCACTTGGCTAAGTCTTTCCATCATATCATCAATCAATGCTTCAGTCCGACGTTCGAATTTATCCATTGATTCACGAAGCTTTGACTCAATTCGAAAATTCTCGAGCCCTTCGTCTTGATTGTCAAGACACTTCTTAGATGAACCTTGTTTGCTTGAAGTTGACCTTGATTTAGATGCTCTACGCAAACTGCTTTGCTCCTTCTCATACTCATCACAATCTTGTTTATACCTTTCATACACACACAAAGCACGGTGGCGTTGCATCTCCTCCCGGAGTGAATGATACCCACATTGTGAACTGGATTGCATGGGGCTAAAGTACTTGGAGGTACTTCGCTTGGGACCTCTCCTCTTGAAAGGTTCGGTCTCCATGAATTCTTGATTGTATGAGCAAGATGCAACTCTAGTGGCCATGACTATGTGACCTGCAAAACGGTTAGTAGTGCAAAGGAATTTTCCTCCCACACATGGCTTACAATTGTAGTTTGATGTCCATGGTTTGTTCACCAACTTCACTAGACATATTTAGTCCACCTGCAAAATAAATAAACAAAAACGAGTTCCTTGCTCTCTTTTTTTTTTTTTTTTTTTTAAATACGATGTATAGGTCACTCACACTCGTATTTCACTCAAGTGTATCACTCTCTAATAATCTTACCAAGCAATTCCTTGGCTTGCTAGTTGCTTGGTTGAACAAACTAGGTGTTACCGCAGTATACGTTCTTGACTAGTCAACAAGTGACACACAAGCTAGTAGAAATAAATGGAGGTGTATGACTGACGACCTAGACACGACTCAAGACTCAGAATATAGCTGGACAATAACTAACGACTCAAAAGAAAGTAAGACAATTAACTTGAATGCTGAAATTTTGAAAATCCTAGAAAACTCTACCCGAAACCCAATTTTCTGGAATTTGTTGAGCTGCTGGTCCGTGGTCTTTTTGGTATGGGTTTTGGAGTATTTTGGGTGGCCTTAGGCTACTCAAATAATGGGCAATCTACTACCTAAAACTCAGCCCAATCGGGTGTCACAATTGCTCCAACGGTTTTAGGAAAATTCAAGAATTCAAGATTCGGAAATTGGAAAGTTTGATCTGATTTGGACACTTGGGGTTGCCAAGGATTGGAAACCTTGGAGTTTGGTCAGATTTGGGAGTCCCAAGTGGTCCAAATTCGAAATTTTGGGGCTGGTAAGATTTGGAAGTCAGATTTTGCACCAAATTTGGTAAACTTGTAGGCTGTCAAGAATTGGATGTTGTTCAGATTTGGAAGTCCAAGTTTGAATCAGATTTGGTGGCTTGAAGGCTGACCAAGACTAGGGCTGTTGGCTGTCAAGAATTGGATGTTGTTCAGATTTGGAAGTCCAAGTTTGAATCAGATTTGGTGGCTTGAAGGCTGACCAAGACTAGGGCTGTTCAGATTTGAAAGTCCAAGTTTGAATCAGATTTGGTAAAACTTGAAGGCTGGTCAAGAATTGGAAACCAGAGCCGTCTTTCTTGAAATTTTTTTTTGACTTCTGTTGGGGTGTTTTCACACAATAGCCAGCTAGTTTAGACCACAATTTCACAGCAATTAACGTAAACAACTTGGACAGATTTGGTTTCAAGATCAAAGTTCCATGAAAACAAGAACACGGTTGAAGGTTTATTTCAGGTTTCAAGACTGCCAAGATTAACCTCTTTGATCCAAGAAGCTCAAGACTTCCCCAATAAGGTTTTGATGTTCGAGTTTTGCAAAGCAACAACACAAAGGTTCAATAAACAAGTGCAAACAGATTCGGCATCCCAGCAAATTAATTCCAGCAACGACTCAAGGAAATGACAATAAGGTATGCAATACAACAGATTTTTTTTTTTTGGGATTTAAACAGAACATAAACACAAGGCAACACTGGACAGAAATTTTCGGACAACAACTAAACAACAAAGACAGATTTCTGACAAGGAAACAACAAAGACAGATTTCTGACAAGGAAACAACAAAGACAGATTTCGGACTTGACAAACCCGAGCACTTGAGCTACGAATTTAGAAGACTAAAATAGATCTAAAAACGATAAAAAGGGATATTCGTGATACCTCTAACTAGCTCTGATGCCAGCTGATGCGAGACGCGGAAGCTACTTCGGATCTAGAGGAACACGATGAAGATTTGACGGAGTTGAACCCGAACTTGGACCACTCAAGAACAGATTTAACGGTAGAGGACGCCACAATCAAGTATGTGTGCTTGATTGATAAGTCAAGAACAGCCTAGGATCAACTCTAGGATGTTCAACTTAGCTTTTACAAGCTAAGGGAATTTGCCACAAGGAATGGACGAAATTCTGGAAATTTTATTCAATACTCTCAAAAACTGAATGTAACATGCGGCTTGAGGCTATTAATAGCCGTGACTAAGACCTAATAAACTGGAAAAATAACAAGGAAAGTTCGGCCAGCCCCTTGGGCCTTCACTTGACCGAAAGCTAGCCCAACTAACTAAGGAAAGTTCGGCTCAGCGAGGGTACTTAACTGCGGCTCAGCCCACCGTTTGGAGCTTGGACACTTGCATCTTCAATTGTAAGCAGCATTTTAGTAGTCGTGCAAGGATATTCCAACTCAATCCCTTCAATGCTCGGTTTCTCTTGGTTTTGGATAGCACGTACCAAGGCTTGGAGGGACTCCTTGAATCTCTTAGCTCGTGCTCGTGTCACTGTGCCTTGGGGCACCTTCACAGGGTCTACTTGTACACTTTGGGCCTCGTGCTCCACCGCATCATAAAACAGCAGGTACCAAGTCCACTGTTCCTAAGGGAATACATCTTGCTATATAAAAATGTCACTATGCATAGTCCAATGATTATAACTTATCCAGGCAAAAACCTCATTAATGGCTATTCAACTTGGCAAATGTACTGGTACAAACTTATTCTGTACCTCTTCTGGAACCCCTTCATATTTCCTTTCCATCGTATGTTCTGATGCAATAGTTCAATGTTCTCTAGGTATTTTGGTTCCCATCATCTTTCCCAGTACTCAGTTCATCTCTTTTGGAACTCTATTTCTTTTTGAATAACCTCTATTTTCTTATGCAGATCAGTCACATTTGTCATCTCACTAATTGACTTATCTCGATAGTAGCTTGCCAGTAAATCAAAGGAGCAAAGTAAGTAACTAATTACAATTGGAAACTCTAGTCATATAACTTTTAAATTCATTCTCCTCCGATCCTACCACAAGGAATTAAACGTAGCTATCCTCAAGTGAGATAGACAAGATAATAGAATACAGGTAGGCTAATAGCTCAGAATACAATGCCACTCATTCTTATTCGGGAATTTCAATACGAGAGTATCCTTATCACTTATGCACATAGCAACCCTAAAGCGTACTTTATGTGTCGGAACTTCTACCTCCTATCTCAATCTCTTGCATACAGGTATAGAATCCAATTCTTTTCTCAAATTCCCATGCATAATTCCAAAACTCACGATCTCGCCACGATCATAATCGAGTCAAGTCCATACTTAGACATTAGTGGATAGGTGTCAAGGAAGCATAGGAAAGAATGTCACAAGAGGAGTAGAAATATCCATATAGTTGTAATCAAACCGCCCCACATTCGAAATAAACACTTATCATGTCTTCACAGTCATGGGTGAAGGAAACAGATCTTCAGTGCAAATTTCTCGACGTACAGTATAATCTAGCCACCATCTATAGAAACCCTGTCAGACTATTTTGAGATTAGTCCATGATAGCTTCCGAGATTTATTCCCTCAATCAGTCCAATAACTAGGTCAAATATTAGGATCTTTCGCGCCTTGACTTTTGCCATTAAAACTTGTCTCAAGTGCAATCAAGATACAGACCCTTATTCTAGGGCTCTCCACTTTTTGGTACTCAAGTACAAGAATCCACAATAAGGTAATTCACAACTCGAGCCGGCCGGTCCTAAGAGTAAATCACCCATATTACAGATTCCTACCCGACGTACATATCTATTCCTCCCAAGTATCCTGATAAAGGGTTTACGCTTATAACAGTCATGATTCATAGCTTACGCCCAAAAAGAGCACCTAGTCCTTTCCACTGACTCACATAATCGAAACAATAACACCACTTGGCCCCAAGCTCACTTCGCGCAGAGACCACGCGAAGCAGTAAAATATCTTCCATTCTTTCAAACCAGTTCTCGGCAATTTCGGGATCTAGTTCTCCAAGAAATTTAGGAGGTGTGAACTTTTGGAACTGATTTAGGACTCTATCTTCACTTACTTCAAGGTTCCTTTACTAGTTACCCGGTGTTTGACCTTGTTGGTCAACCGAATGGCCAGTAAACAGTAGATCAGTCATACGATTGATAGCTGTAGCTACCTGGTCCCCTACTCCACCTCCGGGTCCCTGGTTCTAATTGACTACAAACCTTTATTCCTCTTCTTGGTCCTGGACCTATTCTCCTTTATTACTCACTGGTCTAGGGTCCAAGTATTTTAACCAATGGGTAAGTACGTGTTGGTACATGATAGATGATTATTCCTTTACAAAAGTCAAATAAAATGAAATCGGAGTCACAATAAGCGAGTGAAAATATAAAGCAATTAAATGCCAATGTCGTAATAAAGTCGAGGTCAAAGTCACCGTAACAGTCACAGTCCAATTCACGGTCACAGTCAAAGTGAAAGTATTATACATTCCAAGGCTCATAGTAGTTGTTTGTAAGATAACTAGACCAAAAGTATCAGGTACGAGACTCACAGATACAAATACAGTCATACAGTCATATCAAGGAAAAATCCAGTGCAAGTAGTCAAAAGAAAATTGTACAACCACCGAATCACCACATCCCTTATCCTTTCTATGTATAGTAGTCAAAATCATCCAAAGTATTAGCCTAGAGGTGTAGGCTTAGTTTGATGCGGGACTAGCTGACCCTCCTCCGGTCTAGGCAAGGTCAACACTTGCCTCGTCTCCAATGTTAGAGACTTCACCACTTAAGTCTACTGAAGTCCCCAAACAGGTCATCACAAACATTCAGGTTTGACTCGACTCTATTCCTCACTTTTATTGCCCCCTAAACGCGTTCCTGAGCTTCTCCAAGTTACATACAAAGATTTACCAATCCTTTGATGGCCTTCAACCATATCATACATGTGCTCCTTAATTCGATCGGCTTGAATTTTAGTAGTTTCCTTTAGTTGATTGACTTCAGCTTTAAACCTAGCATTGTCCCGGGCAAGCAACTTTCGCTCCTTCACAACGGCCAACACTACTCCATTAGAATAGGTAAAATTTGCAGACACTCACACCACTTGTAGTGATTAGATAAGCCCCAATAGGCTCTAGGCCTCCGGGTCTGATTTGATACCAAATCATCGGTAAGTCCCCACGGGATGGCTCGCCAACCGGTCTATTACTAGGGCCGCCAGATTCATCCAGCCTACACAAAGTGTAGATAAACTTAAGTACTCTTAAGGGAAAATAATCAAATATAATCCTCAAGTCGAAAATTCCTAACTCGCCCAAACCAATTCAAACCTAGGCTCAAAATTTTTTTCCCTTCCAGTGATCACTTAACTTTCAAACCAATCCCACAGTCCAGCATCCTGAGCTTTTATGTCTAGGATACTCTACAAAGATCTGAAGCCTAAGCTCTGATACCAACTGTGACAGCCCCACCTCTCCCTAGGGCAAACCCTAGGGTATCAACGGACTGCCTGCCCAACTCTCGCCAGGACTCAGTCGTTCAAAGTACTAATATCATCAATGAAACGAATGTAACATTTGACAATGCAGGGGATTGAAACACTAACTCAAACATAATCACTAATTCAACAATTCAGCTTAGTACATATATCATCGTATGCCAACTTACCACGCTTCACTCAAAATTACATAATATGAATCACCCTTAAGAATTTAAGCTTACAAGTCTGCTTAAACGAAAGTTACAACCTCAAAACGCAAGAACGGCAAAATAAAGCTAAGAAAGCCCTCGATCAAATCCCTTCCCGATCTGTTAAGGAAAACAAAGGGAATGGAGTGAGCTAAAGCCCAGTGAGGTTCCAGGTAAACAAGTAAACACATAGCCACATAAAATCACAAAATAGCCAACTAAACACCGTACAGTAAAATAACAGTTCAATTCAAGGATACGGGTGGCTTTCAAAAGCCAAAGGTCCACTTGAGCTTGATCATAATTGCCTCCTGTTGACACTCCGTCAACACTTGTAACAGTATATAGGTCCGTAGAACACCACTTTCACCAGTCTCCGTCCACCAAACAACCCCCCACCGGGCCCGCACTCCATAAACAGTAGTTTGGTAATACTCGAGTATACCAGGAATCCGAGTTTCCAATGCTCAAGGATTCCAATGAAACAGTATCAAGCCGAGGATTTTATCACTGGTGGTGCTGGACAACACAACAAGCAAGCACAGCGGCTATGCTTCACCAGGGACCTCCAAGCAAGATTCAATTTCCAGTGAACAGTAAACAGTCCTCAAGGTTTATCGGCCTTCTCGACCAAGCCCTTGCTGGCTCGATACAACCGACTCACCTATGAGGTTGGGTACCCAAACAGTAACAGTAGTTGGTGGAATGTCATCCACGCAACTTAAGCACAGTCATGTATAGAAATATCTCATTTCATGTTAATTCATTCAGTAAGTAGAGCCTCAGTGAAAAGAAAAAATAAGAAAGGTCGAGTGCGATAAAGTACACACTCGCCTCAATTTTAATTAAAACAGTTTTGGCTCAAACAATAACAATTCAATACTTTCAAGTACACGAATATTTCTCATAACAAGTAGCAGGTAGTGGAACACTCACCTGTCAAGCAAAAGTAATAATCGACGTCAAACGTCTCAGTTACGATCACCGTCGTTGCCCAAACCTAGGTCAACGAGTGAAAACATTAATAATTGGATTCGTTCCCTACTAAAGTATAGGTTCATTAAGAGGCCAAGTGAGTAGCTTAAGCTACTTAATCCGGCATGCAAATAGGGTCTAAACCACGGTGAAAGTTCATGGAAAACAAGTCTAGTATGTACATGAAAGTTTGGCAAAAGAAAAGTTTCACTACAGCTCAAAGGCTTCATTACGGGTTAAACTGTCTCGCCCGGCCAGCCTCGGGAAAACGGTCATTGCTCATTGTGGGAAAGTCAGAATTTGGTTCCGTCAGTTGCATTGGAAACTAGGTTCATAAGGCTAAATTTGTCTAGAATAAACCATTTCCAAAATCCCAACATAAGTGGCTCAAAATTAAGAAACCAAATGAACTTTCTGGACTGTCTCGGATGAACAGTACTTCCCGGACAGCCAACTTTCCAGACTCGCCACGGATCGCTCGGGATGAACCAGAAAATGAGCTTTGTACCGTTTTAAAGCTCTAAGAGTCTACTTTCAATTGCCATAAACGGCACTCAATTCTGATCAGTGAGTAACACGTTATGACCTTAACAAGATGGCTGGACAGAAAATTTCTGGACCTAGTCCAGTTTTCCTCCTTTGTTTATAACTCAAAATTTATTCAACCAAATTGGCTAATTTTTTTGTAGACAACCTCCACACACATAACCCAACATATAATACTCACATTTGTAGCCAAAATGTGCATGAAAATATCAAGGAAAAACCGGGCAGCAAGCTTAAAAAGTTTCGGTCAGCACACTTTAAAAAATTTCTAACTTCTACTCTTCTTGTTATTTTCATTCCTTGCACATACCAAGTATTAGATCCAACTAAATAGGGGTTTAAAACATATCAATACTTCATAAACACACATGAATAAGGGTTAGACATTTCATCAAACACTTGGTATGCATATTAGTAAACCTAACCATTACTTGATTAACTCAAGAAACTAACCCCAAATTCAACCATAACAAGTTGTTTTCACCATTTCAACCTCAAGTAGATGATATAACATCATAAACCCAAATTTTAAAGATTACATACCTTACTTACAAGTTGCTTTGGTCACCAAACAAACCACCACAATAGAAGCTTTAGGCTTGAAACAACCTCAAAGATTGAAGGAAATTTTCTCACAAACTCTAGATCTTTCTCTTTTGGTTTTTGTTCAAGATCAAACTAAGGTTGTCATAGCAAGAAGATGGAGTTTTCTTCCTCCCCTTGGAAGCCCTTAAGGTGGACGAAATTTTGGAGGAAAATGAAGCAAAGTTGGTTTAAAATTCCTCTAATCCTTTGGTCAAACAAGATACATGGCTAGGGTTTTGCCACATGGCTCCATTATTGTCCTAACCTTTCTTAATCTTTGACTAATGCCATTCTTACCTTTCCAAATGCACCAATAATTATTCAACACCTCTAATCTCTCACATAAAGTCTCTACCACTAATAAAAGAACACTTGGACAATTACAAGTGGTGAATTATTTACAACCTAGCTCAAGGAAATATTTTACTTCAAGTAAAATGAATTGAAATGAAATGCATGGAAATTATTATAACACATAGAAAATAATTTGTAAGGGCATATATTAAATGGTCTAGATCTTATAATAAGGCATGTAAGTAAGAAAATTGTGTTTTAAAGTGAGGGTCAATACAAGGGATTTGTTGTAACACATTGTGAAATATAATGCCAGGGCATATAAGAGGTGGTTTAAATCTTGGTGCAAGGCATGTAGTTTGGGGAAATTGTATTTTAAAAATGAGGGTTCTCACACTCTCTCCCCCTTAAAGAATTTCGCCCTCGAGATTCTCAGCTTGATTACTGAGTAGTTCAAAATATTTTCGATGAATATCCTTTTTAACTCTCTCGAGTCCTGTGAGCGCATGCTTTAGTAAGACCAGCAATACAAAGCCATATTATGTAGGAATTGAAGCTACAAATCTTTATTTAGAACATGTTTCAATTTACAAGTTTCATAGTTGTATAACCTATCGAAATATAATACTAGCTTGTTCCCATCGAAGAATAATCCTTATGTCCTTACTAATCAATGTTGCAAAAGTCATTTAGAGCAGAAAAGTATCACTTATAGCCAAACGTTTAGAGAAAGTAGAAAAGACGTTCAAAATGCAAAGTTGTAAACTGTCCGACCTAAGGTGGTTTGAAGAACTCATTTTCCTTTCATTTAAGTCTCGTTTCTACTCATAAACCAACCTCAAAATAGTTTACCAACTCCAATCCTAAAGTTGGGAATGTAAGTAGGAATAATCCTAGGAAAAATAGAAATTTTTTTAGTTTTGCGTGATCTCATTTGAAAATCTTATCTCGAGCTTCTTATGTCCAAAACTTAAAAAACTTTATACCGTCGGAATATGGATTCAAATTGTTACAACTTTCTAGAAGGTACCATTGTAAGATCCAATCCACGAGTCGGTCAAATTCCAACCTAAAGTTGCTGCTTCACCCAGTAACAGACAGAACAGGTATACAGTTTCAGTCAACTTTGAAAAATCATAGATATTCATGGAAATTGAGAGATACTCTGAATCTAGTTTCAAACATAATAAAACTCAATTTTGACTTTTCTACATCAAGATATAACAAATTCTGTAAAACCTTCCAAGGTTCCCTGCGGAAAAAATTTTCAGCGGCACATCCTTTGTGTTTACTAACTTTTCCTAGCCCATTCAAGGCTTCATTCTTCCCATGAAATAGCTTCAACTCAAGCATATAAATATCAAGCCCACAACTCACTACATCAAGCATATAACCGTCTCTACTCAAGTTTAGCAAAATGAAACCCGAAGCTGAAATTCTTAATCACAAGCTTGAATTTTCTTTAGGCAAGTCATAACAAAGCTATCAGACCATGGTCAGTACTTAAGCATGACGTGTGGTAGAAAATTCACCATAAAACCATAAATTACCATAACACTAGTTCAACCCATGAAATTTTCCATAAAGCTGCCAAAAGTACTACCTTAATCCACTAGTTTTCCTATATTGGTAGTAGAGGAAAATTGCTAGCCAAAGTTACCTTGTAACCTCAAGAAAGATGGAAATCCAGGGCTTCTTCCTCAAAAATCGCTCCACCAATACCTTGAAATCTTTCTTAGTTAACATTTCCATGGAGTAACTTCAGATTCAAGTACAAAATTGAGGTTGGAGTTGGAGGTCTCTCTTTGGTTTCTCTTCTCTCTTGGTTCGGCCAAGTAAGAGGGAAGATGAAGACAATTCGGTCAAATTGTTGATTTAGTCAAGGTGAAAAATGTGACGCAAACCTTAATCTCGATAGAAAGAAGAGTTACAACATGGTTACTATTCTTGCTAGCTCTTTAACCCATACACTCTGTACATTAAATCATTTCTTCCCTTCGAGCGACAAACGATAAATTTTTAACTCAAAGACCAAAGTAGGGCAATAAACTCAGGGATAAGGATCCAATATTGCACCACCACCAATATTTCATAGCACTTATTAAAACAGCAGGTACCAAGTCCACTGTTCCTAAGGGAATACATCTTGCTATATAAAAATGTCACTATGCATAGTCCAATGATTATAACTTATCCAGGCAAAAACCTCATTAATGGCTATTCAACTTGGCAAATGTACTGGTACAAACTTATTCTGTACCTCTTCTGGAACCCCTTCATATTTCCTTTCAATCGTATGTTCTGATGCAATAGTTCAATGTTCTCTAGGTATTTTGGTTCCCATCATCTTTCCCAGTACTCAGTTCATCTCTTTTGGAACTCTATTTCTTTTTGAATAACCTCTATTTTCTTATGCAGATCAGTCACATTTGTCATCTCACTAATTCACTTATCTCGATAGTAGCTTGCCAGTAAATCAAAGGAGCAAAGTAAGTAACTAATTACAATTGGAAACTCTAGTCATATAACTTTTAAATTCATTCTCCTCCGATCCTACCACAAGGAATTAAACGTAGCTATCCTCAAGTGAGATAGACAAGATAATAGAATACAGGTAGGCTAATAGCTCAGAATACAATGCCACTCATTCTTATTCGGGAATTTCAATACGAGAGTATCCTTATCACTTATGCACATAGCAACCCTAAAGCGTACTTTATGTGTCGGAACTTCTACCTCCTATCTCAATCTCTTGCATACAGGTATAGAATCCAATTCTTTTCTCAAATTCCCATGCATAATTCCAAAACTCACGATCTCGCCACGATCATAATCGAGTCAAGTCCATACTTAGACATTAGTGGATAGGTGTCAAGGAAGCATAGGAAAGAATGTCACAAGAGGAGTAGAAATATCCATATAGTTGTAATCAAACCGCCCCACATTCGAAATAAACACTTATCATGTCTTCACAGTCATGGGTGAAGGAAACAGATCTTCAGTGCAAATTTCTCGACGTACAGTATAATCTAGCCACCATCTATAGAAACCCTGTCAGACTATTTTGAGATTAGTCCATGATAGCTTCCGAGATTTATTCCCTCAATCAGTCCAATAACTAGGTCAAATATTAGGATCTTTCGCGCCTTGACTTTTGCCATTAAAACTTGTCTCAAGTGCAATCAAGATACAGACCCTTATTCTAGGGCTCTCCACTTTTTGGTACTCAAGTACAAGAATCCACAATAAGGTAATTCACAACTCGAGCCGGCCGGTCCTAAGAGTAAATCACCCATATTACAGATTCCTACCCGACGTACATATCTATTCCTCCCAAGTATCCTGATAATGGGTTTACGCTTATAACAGTCATGATTCATAGCTTACGCCCAAAAAGAGCACCTAGTCCTTTCCACTGACTCACATAATCGAAACAATAACACCACTTGGCCCCAAGCTCACTTCGCGCAGAGACCACGCGAAGCAGTAAAATATCTTCCATTCTTTCAAACCAGTTCTCGGCAATTTCGGGATCTAGTTCTCCAAGAAATTTAGGAGGTGTGAACTTTTGGAACTGATTTAGGACTCTATCTTCACTTACTTCAAGGTTCCTTTACTAGTTACCCGGTGTTTGACCTTGTTGGTCAACCGAATGGCCAGTAAACAGTAGATCAGTCATACGATTGATAGCTGTAGCTACCTGGTCCCCTACTCCACCTCCGGGTCCCTGGTTCTAATTGACTACAAACCTTTATTCCTCTTCTTGGTCCTGGACCTATTCTCCTTTATTACTCACTGGTCTAGGGTCCAAGTATTTTAACCAATGGGTAAGTACGTGTTGGTACATGATAGATGATTATTCCTTTACAAAAGTCAAATAAAATGAAATCGGAGTCACAATAAGCGAGTGAAAATATAAAGCAATTAAATGCCAATGTCGTAATAAAGTCGAGGTCAAAGTCACCGTAACAGTCACAGTCCAATTCACGGTCACAGTCAAAGTGAAAGTATTATACATTCCAAGGCTCATAGTAGTTGTTTGTAAGATAACTAGACCAAAAGTATCAGGTACGAGACTCACAGATACAAATACAGTCATACAGTCATATCAAGGAAAAATCCAGTGCAAGTAGTCAAAAGAAAATTGTACAACCACCGAATCACCACATCCCTTATCCTTTCTATGTATAGTAGTCAAAATCATCCAAAGTATTAGCCTAGAGGTGTAGGCTTAGTTTGATGCGGGACTAGCTGACCCTCCTCCGGTCTAGGCAAGGTCAACACTTGCCTCGTCTCCAATGTTAGAGACTTCACCACTTAAGTCTACTGAAGTCCCCAAACAGGTCATCACAAACATTCAGGTTTGACTCGACTCTATTCCTCACTTTTATTGCCCCCTAAACGCGTTCCTGAGCTTCTCCAAGTTACATACAAAGATTTACCAATCCTTTGATGGCCTTCAACCATATCATACATGTGCTCCTTAATTCGATCGGCTTGAATTTTAGTAGTTTCCTTTAGTTGATTGACTTCAGCTTTAAACCTAGCATTGTCCCGGGCAAGCAACTTTCGCTCCTTCACAACGGCCAACACTACTCCATTAGAATAGGTAAAATTTGCAGACACTCACACCACTTGTAGTGATTAGATAAGCCCCAATAGGCTCTAGGCCTCCGGGTCTGATTTGATACCAAATCATCGGTAAGTCCCCACGGGATGGCTCGCCAACCGGTCTATTACTAGGGCCGCCAGATTCATCCAGCCTACACAAAGTGTAGATAAACTTAAGTACTCTTAAGGGAAAATAATCAAATATAATCCTCAAGTCGAAAATTCCTAACTCGCCCAAACCAATTCAAACCTAGGCTCAAAATTTTTTTCCCTTCCAGTGATCACTTAACTTTCAAACCAATCCCACAGTCCAGCATCCTGAGCTTTTATGTCTAGGATACTCTACAAAGATCTGAAGCCTAAGCTCTGATACCAACTGTGACAGCCCCACCTCTCCCTAGGGCAAACCCTAGGGTATCAACGGACTGCCTGCCCAACTCTCGCCAGGACTCAGTCGTTCAAAGTACTAATATCATCAATGAAACGAATGTAACATTTGACAATGCAGGGGATTGAAACACTAACTCAAACATAATCACTAATTCAACAATTCAGCTTAGTACATATATCATCGTATGCCAACTTACCACGCTTCACTCAAAATTACATAATATGAATCACCCTTAAGAATTTAAGCTTACAAGTCTGCTTAAACGAAAGTTACAACCTCAAAACGCAAGAACGGCAAAATAAAGCTAAGAAAGCCCTCGATCAAATCCCTTCCCGATCTGTTAAGGAAAACAAAGGGAATGGAGTGAGCTAAAGCCCAGTGAGGTTCCAGGTAAACAAGTAAACACATAGCCACATAAAATCACAAAATAGCCAACTAAACACCGTACAGTAAAATAACAGTTCAATTCAAGGATACGGGTGGCTTTCAAAAGCCAAAGGTCCACTTGAGCTTGATCATAATTGCCTCCTGTTGACACTCCGTCAACACTTGTAACAGTATATAGGTCCGTAGAACACCACTTTCACCAGTCTCCGTCCACCAAACAACCCCCCACCGGGCCCGCACTCCATAAACAGTAGTTTGGTAATACTCGAGTATACCAGGAATCCGAGTTTCCAATGCTCAAGGATTCCAATGAAACAGTATCAAGCCGAGGATTTTATCACTGGTGGTGCTGGACAACACAACAAGCAAGCACAGCGGCTATGCTTCACCAGGGACCTCCAAGCAAGATTCAATTTCCAGTGAACAGTAAACAGTCCTCAAGGTTTATCGGCCTTCTCGACCAAGCCCTTGCTGGCTCGATACAACCGACTCACCTATGAGGTTGGGTACCCAAACAGTAACAGTAGTTGGTGGAATGTCATCCACGCAACTTAAGCACAGTCATGTATAGAAATATCTCATTTCATGTTAATTCATTCAGTAAGTAGAGCCTCAGTGAAAAGAAAAAATAAGAAAGGTCGAGTGCGATAAAGTACACACTCGCCTCAATTTTAATTAAAACAGTTTTGGCTCAAACAATAACAATTCAATACTTTCAAGTACACGAATATTTCTCATAACAAGTAGCAGGTAGTGGAACACTCACCTGTCAAGCAAAAGTAATAATCGACGTCAAACGTCTCAGTTACGATCACCGTCGTTGCCCAAACCTAGGTCAACGAGTGAAAACATTAATAATTGGATTCGTTCCCTACTAAAGTATAGGTTCATTAAGAGGCCAAGTGAGTAGCTTAAGCTACTTAATCCGGCATGCAAATAGGGTCTAAACCACGGTGAAAGTTCATGGAAAACAAGTCTAGTATGTACATGAAAGTTTGGCAAAAGAAAAGTTTCACTACAGCTCAAAGGCTTCATTACGGGTTAAACTGTCTCGCCCGGCCAGCCTCGGGAAAACGGTCATTGCTCATTGTGGGAAAGTCAGAATTTGGTTCCGTCAGTTGCATTGGAAACTAGGTTCATAAGGCTAAATTTGTCTAGAATAAACCATTTCCAAAATCCCAACATAAGTGGCTCAAAATTAAGAAACCAAATGAACTTTCTGGACTGTCTCGGATGAACAGTACTTCCCGGACAGCCAACTTTCCAGACTCGCCACGGATCGCTCGGGATGAACCAGAAAATGAGCTTTGTACCGTTTTAAAGCTCTAAGAGTCTACTTTCAATTGCCATAAACGGCACTCAATTCTGATCAGTGAGTAACACGTTATGACCTTAACAAGATGGCTGGACAGAAAATTTCTGGACCTAGTCCAGTTTTCCTCCTTTGTTTATAACTCAAAATTTATTCAACCAAATTGGCTAATTTTTTTGTAGACAACCTCCACACACATAACCCAACATATAATACTCACATTTGTAGCCAAAATGTGCATGAAAATATCAAGGAAAAACCGGGCAGCAAGCTTAAAAAGTTTCGGTCAGCACACTTTAAAAAATTTCTAACTTCTACTCTTCTTGTTATTTTCATTCCTTGCACATACCAAGTATTAGATCCAACTAAATAGGGGTTTAAAACATATCAATACTTCATAAACACACATGAATAAGGGTTAGACATTTCATCAAACACTTGGTATGCATATTAGTAAACCTAACCATTACTTGATTAACTCAAGAAACTAACCCCAAATTCAACCATAACAAGTTGTTTTCACCATTTCAACCTCAAGTAGATGATATAACATCATAAACCCAAATTTTAAAGATTACATACCTTACTTACAAGTTGCTTTGGTCACCAAACAAACCACCACAATAGAAGCTTTAGGCTTGAAACAACCTCAAAGATTGAAGGAAATTTTCTCACAAACTCTAGATCTTTCTCTTTTGGTTTTTGTTCAAGATCAAACTAAGGTTGTCATAGCAAGAAGATGGAGTTTTCTTCCTCCCCTTGGAAGCCCTTAAGGTGGACGAAATTTTGGAGGAAAATGAAGCAAAGTTGGTTTAAAATTCCTCTAATCCTTTGGTCAAACAAGATACATGGCTAGGGTTTTGCCACATGGCTCCATTATTGTCCTAACCTTTCTTAATCTTTGACTAATGCCATTCTTACCTTTCCAAATGCACCAATAATTATTCAACACCTCTAATCTCTCACATAAAGTCTCTACCACTAATAAAAGAACACTTGGACAATTACAAGTGGTGAATTATTTACAACCTAGCTCAAGGAAATATTTTACTTCAAGTAAAATGAATTGAAATGAAATGCATGGAAATTATTATAACACATAGAAAATAATTTGTAAGGGCATATATTAAATGGTCTAGATCTTATAATAAGGCATGTAAGTAAGAAAATTGTGTTTTAAAGTGAGGGTCAATACAAGGGATTTGTTGTAACACATTGTGAAATATAATGCCAGGGCATATAAGAGGTGGTTTAAATCTTGGTGCAAGGCATGTAGTTTGGGGAAATTGTATTTTAAAAATGAGGGTTCTCACACTCTCTCCCCCTTAAAGAATTTCGCCCTCGAGATTCTCAGCTTGATTACTGAGTAGTTCAAAATATTTTCGATGAATATCCTTTTTAACTCTCTCGAGTCCTGTGAGCGCATGCTTTAGTAAGACCAGCAATACAAAGCCATATTATGTAGGAATTGAAGCTACAAATCTTTATTTAGAACATGTTTCAATTTACAAGTTTCATAGTTGTATAACCTATCGAAATATAATACTAGCTTGTTCCCATCGAAGAATAATCCTTATGTCCTTACTAATCAATGTTGCAAAAGTCATTTAGAGCAGAAAAGTATCACTTATAGCCAAACGTTTAGAGAAAGTAGAAAAGACGTTCAAAATGCAAAGTTGTAAACTGTCCGACCTAAGGTGGTTTGAAGAACTCATTTTCCTTTCATTTAAGTCTCGTTTCTACTCATAAACCAACCTCAAAATAGTTTACCAACTCCAATCCTAAAGTTGGGAATGTAAGTAGGAATAATCCTAGGAAAAATAGAAATTTTTTTAGTTTTGCGTGATCTCATTTGAAAATCTTATCTCGAGCTTCTTATGTCCAAAACTTAAAAAACTTTATACCGTCGGAATATGGATTCAAATTGTTACAACTTTCTAGAAGGTACCATTGTAAGATCCAATCCACGAGTCGGTCAAATTCCAACCTAAAGTTGCTGCTTCACCCAGTAACAGACAGAACAGGTATACAGTTTCAGTCAACTTTGAAAAATCATAGATATTCATGGAAATTGAGAGATACTCTGAATCTAGTTTCAAACATAATAAAACTCAATTTTGACTTTTCTACATCAAGATATAACAAATTCTGTAAAACCTTCCAAGGTTCCCTGCGGAAAAAATTTTCAGCGGCACATCCTTTGTGTTTACTAACTTTTCCTAGCCCATTCAAGGCTTCATTCTTCCCATGAAATAGCTTCAACTCAAGCATATAAATATCAAGCCCACAACTCACTACATCAAGCATATAACCGTCTCTACTCAAGTTTAGCAAAATGAAACCCGAAGCTGAAATTCTTAATCACAAGCTTGAATTTTCTTTAGGCAAGTCATAACAAAGCTATCAGACCATGGTCAGTACTTAAGCATGACGTGTGGTAGAAAATTCACCATAAAACCATAAATTACCATAACACTAGTTCAACCCATGAAATTTTCCATAAAGCTGCCAAAAGTACTACCTTAATCCACTAGTTTTCCTATATTGGTAGTAGAGGAAAATTGCTAGCCAAAGTTACCTTGTAACCTCAAGAAAGATGGAAATCCAGGGCTTCTTCCTCAAAAATCGCTCCACCAATACCTTGAAATCTTTCTTAGTTAACATTTCCATGGAGTAACTTCAGATTCAAGTACAAAATTGAGGTTGGAGTTGGAGGTCTCTCTTTGGTTTCTCTTCTCTCTTGGTTCGGCCAAGTAAGAGGGAAGATGAAGACAATTCGGTCAAATTGTTGATTTAGTCAAGGTGAAAAATGTGACGCAAACCTTAATCTCGATAGAAAGAAGAGTTACAACATGGTTACTATTCTTGCTAGCTCTTTAACCCATACACTCTGTACATTAAATCATTTCTTCCCTTCGAGCGACAAACGATAAATTTTTAACTCAAAGACCAAAGTAGGGCAATAAACTCAGGGATAAGGATCCAATATTGCACCACCACAAATATTTCATAGCACTTATTAAAACAGCAGGTACCAAGTCCACTGTTCCTAAGGGAATACATCTTGCTATATAAAAATGTCACTATGCATAGTCCAATGATTATAACTTATCCAGGCAAAAACCTCATTAATGGCTATTCAACTTGGCAAATGTACTGGTACAAACTTATTCTGTACCTCTTCTGGAACCCCTTCATATTTCCTTTCAATCGTATGTTCTGATGCAATAGTTCAATGTTCTCTAGGTATTTTGGTTCCCATCATCTTTCCCAGTACTCAGTTCATCTCTTTTGGAACTCTATTTCTTTTTGAATAACCTCTATTTTCTTATGCAGATCAGTCACATTTGTCATCTCACTAATTCACTTATCTCGATAGTAGCTTGCCAGTAAATCAAAGGAGCAAAGTAAGTAACTAATTACAATTGGAAACTCTAGTCATATAACTTTTAAATTCATTCTCCTCCGATCCTACCACAAGGAATTAAACGTAGCTATCCTCAAGTGAGATAGACAAGATAATAGAATACAGGTAGGCTAATAGCTCAGAATACAATGCCACTCATTCTTATTCGGGAATTTCAATACGAGAGTATCCTTATCACTTATGCACATAGCAACCCTAAAGCGTACTTTATGTGTCGGAACTTCTACCTCCTATCTCAATCTCTTGCATACAGGTATAGAATCCAATTCTTTTCTCAAATTCCCATGCATAATTCCAAAACTCACGATCTCGCCACGATCATAATCGAGTCAAGTCCATACTTAGACATTAGTGGATAGGTGTCAAGGAAGCATAGGAAAGAATGTCACAAGAGGAGTAGAAATATCCATATAGTTGTAATCAAACCGCCCCACATTCGAAATAAACACTTATCATGTCTTCACAGTCATGGGTGAAGGAAACAGATCTTCAGTGCAAATTTCTCGACGTACAGTATAATCTAGCCACCATCTATAGAAACCCTGTCAGACTATTTTGAGATTAGTCCATGATAGCTTCCGAGATTTATTCCCTCAATCAGTCCAATAACTAGGTCAAATATTAGGATCTTTCGCGCCTTGACTTTTGCCATTAAAACTTGTCTCAAGTGCAATCAAGATACAGACCCTTATTCTAGGGCTCTCCACTTTTTGGTACTCAAGTACAAGAATCCACAATAAGGTAATTCACAACTCGAGCCGGCCGGTCCTAAGAGTAAATCACCCATATTACAGATTCCTACCCGACGTACATATCTATTCCTCCCAAGTATCCTGATAATGGGTTTACGCTTATAACAGTCATGATTCATAGCTTACGCCCAAAAAGAGCACCTAGTCCTTTCCACTGACTCACATAATCGAAACAATAACACCACTTGGCCCCAAGCTCACTTCGCGCAGAGACCACGCGAAGCAGTAAAATATCTTCCATTCTTTCAAACCAGTTCTCGGCAATTTCGGGATCTAGTTCTCCAAGAAATTTAGGAGGTGTGAACTTTTGGAACTGATTTAGGACTCTATCTTCACTTACTTCAAGGTTCCTTTACTAGTTACCCGGTGTTTGACCTTGTTGGTCAACCGAATGGCCAGTAAACAGTAGATCAGTCATACGATTGATAGCTGTAGCTACCTGGTCCCCTACTCCACCTCCGGGTCCCTGGTTCTAATTGACTACAAACCTTTATTCCTCTTCTTGGTCCTGGACCTATTCTCCTTTATTACTCACTGGTCTAGGGTCCAAGTATTTTAACCAATGGGTAAGTACGTGTTGGTACATGATAGATGATTATTCCTTTACAAAAGTCAAATAAAATGAAATCGGAGTCACAATAAGCGAGTGAAAATATAAAGCAATTAAATGCCAATGTCGTAATAAAGTCGAGGTCAAAGTCACCGTAACAGTCACAGTCCAATTCACGGTCACAGTCAAAGTGAAAGTATTATACATTCCAAGGCTCATAGTAGTTGTTTGTAAGATAACTAGACCAAAAGTATCAGGTACGAGACTCACAGATACAAATACAGTCATACAGTCATATCAAGGAAAAATCCAGTGCAAGTAGTCAAAAGAAAATTGTACAACCACCGAGTCACCACATCCCTTATCCTTTCTATGTATAGTAGTCAAAATCATCCAAAGTAGTAGCCTAGAGGTGTAGGCTTAGTTTGATGCGGGACTAGCTGACCCTCCTCCGGTCTAGGCAAGGTCAACACTTGCCTCGTCTCCAATGTTAGAGACTTCACCACTTAAGTCTACTGAAGTCCCCAAACAGGTCATCACAAACATTCAGGTTTGACTCGACTCTATTCCTCACTTTTATTGCCCCCTAAACGCGTTCCTGAGCTTCTCCAAGTTACATACAAAGATTTACCAATCCTTTGATGGCCTTCAACCATATCATACCTGTGCTCCTTAATTCGATCGGCTTGCATTTTAGTAGTTTCCTTTAGTTGATTGACTTCAGCTTTAAACCTAGCATTGTCCCGGGCAAGCAACTTTCGCTCCTTCACAACGGCCAACACTACTCCATTAGAATAGGTAAAATTTGCAGACACTCACACCACTTGTAGTGATTAGATAAGCCCCAATAGGCTCTAGGCCTCCGGGTCTGATTTGATACTTAATCATCGGTAAGTCCCCACGGGATGGCTCGCCAACCGGTCTATTACTAGGGCCGCCAGATTCATCCAGCCTACACAAAGTGTAGATAAACTTAAGTACTCTTAAGGGAAAATAATCAAATATAATCCTCAAGTCGAAAATTCCTAACTCGCCCAAACCAATTCAAACCTAGGCTCAAAATTTTTTTTTTCCTTCCAGTGATCACTTAACTTTCAAACCAATCCCACAGTCCAGCATCCTGAGCTTTTATGTCTAGGATACTCTACAAAGATCTGAAGCCTAAGCTCTGATACCAACTGTGACAGCCCCACCTCTCCCTAGGGCAAACCCTAGGGTATCAACGGACTGCCTGCCCAACTCTCGCCAGGACTCAGTCGTTCAAAGTACTAATATCATCAATGAAACGAATGTAACATTTGACAATGCAGGGGATTGAAACACTAACTCAAACATAATCACTAATTCAACAATTCAGCTTAGTACATATATCATCGTATGCCAACTTACCACGCTTCACTCAAAATTACATAATATGAATCACCCTTAAGAATTTAAGCTTACAAGTCTGCTTAAACGAAAGTTACAACCTCAAAACGCAAGAACGGCAAAATAAAGCTAAGAAAGCCCTCGATCAAATCCCTTCCCGATCTGTTAAGGAAAACAAAGGGAATGGAGTGAGCTAAAGCCCAGTGAGGTTCCAGGTAAACAAGTAAACACATAGCCACATAAAATCACAAAATAGCCAACTAAACACCGTACAGTAAAATAACAGTTCAATTCAAGGATACGGGTGGCTTTCAAAAGCCAAAGGTCCACTTGAGCTTGATCATAATTGCCTCCTGTTGACACTCCGTCAACACTTGTAACAGTATATAGGTCCGTAGAACACCACTTTCACCAGTCTCCGTCCACCAAACAACCCCCCACCGGGCCCGCACTCCATAAACAGTAGTTTGGTAATACTCGAGTATACCAGGAATCCGAGTTTCCAATGCTCAAGGATTCCAATGAAACAGTATCAAGCCGAGGATTTTATCACTGGTGGTGCTGGACAACACAACAAGCAAGCACAGCGGCTATGCTTCACCAGGGACCTCCAAGCAAGATTCAATTTCCAGTGAACAGTAAACAGTCCTCAAGGTTTATCGGCCTTCTCGACCAAGCCCTTGCTGGCTCGATACAACCGACTCACCTATGAGGTTGGGTACCCAAACAGTAACAGTAGTTGGTGGAATGTCATCCACGCAACTTAAGCACAGTCATGTATAGAAATATCTCATTTCATGTTAATTCATTCAGTAAGTAGAGCCTCAGTGAAAAGAAAAAATAAGAAAGGTCGAGTGCGATAAAGTACACACTCGCCTCAATTTTAATTAAAACAGTTTTGGCTCAAACAATAACAATTCAATACTTTCAAGTACACGAATATTTCTCATAACAAGTAGCAGGTAGTGGAACACTCACCTGTCAAGCAAAAGTAATAATCGACGTCAAACGTCTCAGTTACGATCACCGTCGTTGCCCAAACCTAGGTCAACGAGTGAAAACATTAATAATTGGATTCGTTCCCTACTAAAGTATAGGTTCATTAAGAGGCCAAGTGAGTAGCTTAAGCTACTTAATCCGGCATGCAAATAGGGTCTAAACCACGGTGAAAGTTCATGGAAAACAAGTCTAGTATGTACATGAAAGTTTGGCAAAAGAAAAGTTTCACTACAGCTCAAAGGCTTCATTACGGGTTAAACTGTCTCGCCCGGCCAGCCTCGGGAAAACGGTCATTGCTCATTGTGGGAAAGTCAGAATTTGGTTCCGTCAGTTGCATTGGAAACTAGGTTCATAAGGCTAAATTTGTCTAGAATAAACCATTTCCAAAATCCCAACATAAGTGGCTCAAAATTAAGAAACCAAATGAACTTTCTGGACTGTCTCGGATGAACAGTACTTCCCGGACAGCCAACTTTCCAGACTCGCCACGGATCGCTCGGGATGAACCAGAAAATGAGCTTTGTACCGTTTTAAAGCTCTAAGAGTCTACTTTCAATTGCCATAAACGGCACTCAATTCTGATCAGTGAGTAACACGTTATGACCTTAACAAGATGGCTGGACAGAAAATTTCTGGACCTAGTCCAGTTTTCCTCCTTTGTTTATAACTCAAAATTTATTCAACCAAATTGGCTAATTTTTTTGTAGACAACCTCCACACACATAACCCAACATATAATACTCACATTTGTAGCCAAAATGTGCATGAAAATATCAAGGAAAAACCGGGCAGCAAGCTTAAAAAGTTTCGGTCAGCACACTTTAAAAAATTTCTAACTTCTACTCTTCTTGTTATTTTCATTCCTTGCACATACCAAGTATTAGATCCAACTAAATAGGGGTTTAAAACATATCAATACTTCATAAACACACATGAATAAGGGTTAGACATTTCATCAAACACTTGGTATGCATATTAGTAAACCTAACCATTACTTGATTAACTCAAGAAACTAACCCCAAATTCAACCATAACAAGTTGTTTTCACCATTTCAACCTCAAGTAGATGATATAACATCATAAACCCAAATTTTAAAGATTACATACCTTACTTACAAGTTGCTTTGGTCACCAAACAAACCACCACAATAGAAGCTTTAGGCTTGAAACAACCTCAAAGATTGAAGGAAATTTTCTCACAAACTCTAGATCTTTCTCTTTTGGTTTTTGTTCAAGATCAAACTAAGGTTGTCATAGCAAGAAGATGGAGTTTTCTTCCTTCCCTTGGAAGCCCTTAAGGTGGACGAAATTTTGGAGGAAAATGAAGCAAAGTTGGTTTAAAATTCCTCTAATCCTTTGGTCAAACAAGATACATGGCTAGGGTTTTGCCACATGGCTCCATTATTGTCCTAACCTTTCTTAATCTTTGACTAATGCCATTCTTACCTTTCCAAATGCACCAATAATTATTCAACACCTCTAATCTCTCACATAAAGTCTCTACCACTAATAAAAGAACACTTGGACAATTACAAGTGGTGAATTATTTACAACCTAGCTCAAGGAAATATTTTACTTCAAGTAAAATGAATTGAAATGAAATGCATGGAAATTATTATAACACATAGAAAATAATTTGTAAGGGCATATATTAAATGGTCTAGATCTTATAATAAGGCATGTAAGTAAGAAAATTGTGTTTTAAAGTGAGGGTCAATACAAGGGATTTGTTGTAACACATTGTGAAATATAATGCCAGGGCATATAAGAGGTGGTTTAAATCTTGGTGCAAGGCATGTAGTTTGGGGAAATTGTATTTTAAAAATGAGGGTTCTCACACTCTCTCCCCCTTAAAGAATTTCGCCCTCGAGATTCTCAGCTTGATTACTGAGTAGTTCAAAATATTTTCGATGAATATCCTTTTTAACTCTCTCGAGTCCTGTGAGCGCATGCTTTAGTAAGACCAGCAATACAAAGCCATATTATGTAGGAATTGAAGCTACAAATCTTTATTTAGAACATGTTTCAATTTACAAGTTTCATAGTTGTATAACCTATCGAAATATAATACTAGCTTGTTCCCATCGAAGAATAATCCTTATGTCCTTACTAATCAATGTTGCAAAAGTCATTTAGAGCAGAAAAGTATCACTTATAGCCAAACGTTTAGAGAAAGTAGAAAAGACGTTCAAAATGCAAAGTTGTAAACTGTCCGACCTAAGGTGGTTTGAAGAACTCATTTTCCTTTCATTTAAGTCTCGTTTCTACTCATAAACCAACCTCAAAATAGTTTACCAACTCCAATCCTAAAGTTGGGAATGTAAGTAGGAATAATCCTAGGAAAAATAGAAATTTTTTTAGTTTTGCGTGATCTCATTTGAAAATCTTATCTCGAGCTTCTTATGTCCAAAACTTAAAAAACTTTATACCGTCGGAATATGGATTCAAATTGTTACAACTTTCTAGAAGGTACCATTGTAAGATCCAATCCACGAGTCGGTCAAATTCCAACCTAAAGTTGCTGCTTCACCCAGTAACAGACAGAACAGGTATACAGTTTCAGTCAACTTTGAAAAATCATAGATATTCATGGAAATTGAGAGATACTCTGAATCTAGTTTCAAACATAATAAAACTCAATTTTGACTTTTCTACATCAAGATATAACAAATTCTGTAAAACCTTCCAAGGTTCCCTGCGGAAAAAATTTTCAGCGGCACATCCTTTGTGTTTACTAACTTTTCCTAGCCCATTCAAGGCTTCATTCTTCCCATGAAATAGCTTCAACTCAAGCATATAAATATCAAGCCCACAACTCACTACATCAAGCATATAACCGTCTCTACTCAAGTTTAGCAAAATGAAACCCGAAGCTGAAATTCTTAATCACAAGCTTGAATTTTCTTTAGGCAAGTCATAACAAAGCTATCAGACCATGGTCAGTACTTAAGCATGACGTGTGGTAGAAAATTCACCATAAAACCATAAATTACCATAACACTAGTTCAACCCATGAAATTTTCCATAAAGCTGCCAAAAGTACTACCTTAATCCACTAGTTTTCCTATATTGGTAGTAGAGGAAAATTGCTAGCCAAAGTTACCTTGTAACCTCAAGAAAGATGGAAATCCAGGGCTTCTTCCTCAAAAATCGCTCCACCAATACCTTGAAATCTTTCTTAGTTAACATTTCCATGGAGTAACTTCAGATTCAAGTACAAAATTGAGGTTGGAGTTGGAGGTCTCTCTTTGGTTTCTCTTCTCTCTTGGTTCGGCCAAGTAAGAGGGAAGATGAAGACAATTCGGTCAAATTGTTGATTTAGTCAAGGTGAAAAATGTGACGCAAACCTTAATCTCGATAGAAAGAAGAGTTACAACATGGTTACTATTCTTGCTAGCTCTTTAACCCATACACTCTGTACATTAAATCATTTCTTCCCTTCGAGCGACAAACGATAAATTTTTAACTCAAAGACCAAAGTAGGGCAATAAACTCAGGGATAAGGATCCAATATTGCACCACCACAAATATTTCATAGCACTTATTAAAACAGCAGGTACCAAGTCCACTGTTCCTAAGGGAATACATCTTGCTATATAAAAATGTCACTATGCATAGTCCAATGATTATAACTTATCCAGGCAAAAACCTCATTAATGGCTATTCAACTTGGCAAATGTACTGGTACAAACTTATTCTGTACCTCTTCTGGAACCCCTTCATATTTCCTTTCAATCGTATGTTCTGATGCAATAGTTCAATGTTCTCTAGGTATTTTGGTTCCCATCATCTTTCCCAGTACTCAGTTCATCTCTTTTGGAACTCTATTTCTTTTTGAATAACCTCTATTTTCTTATGCAGATCAGTCACATTTGTCATCTCACTAATTCACTTATCTCGATAGTAGCTTGCCAGTAAATCAAAGGAGCAAAGTAAGTAACTAATTACAATTGGAAACTCTAGTCATATAACTTTTAAATTCATTCTCCTCCGATCCTACCACAAGGAATTAAACGTAGCTATCCTCAAGTGAGATAGACAAGATAATAGAATACAGGTAGGCTAATAGCTCAGAATACAATGCCACTCATTCTTATTCGGGAATTTCAATACGAGAGTATCCTTATCACTTATGCACATAGCAACCCTAAAGCGTACTTTATGTGTCGGAACTTCTACCTCCTATCTCAATCTCTTGCATACAGGTATAGAATCCAATTCTTTTCTCAAATTCCCATGCATAATTCCAAAACTCACGATCTCGCCACGATCATAATCGAGTCAAGTCCATACTTAGACATTAGTGGATAGGTGTCAAGGAAGCATAGGAAAGAATGTCACAAGAGGAGTAGAAATATCCATATAGTTGTAATCAAACCGCCCCACATTCGAAATAAACACTTATCATGTCTTCACAGTCATGGGTGAAGGAAACAGATCTTCAGTGCAAATTTCTCGACGTACAGTATAATCTAGCCACCATCTATAGAAACCCTGTCAGACTATTTTGAGATTAGTCCATGATAGCTTCCGAGATTTATTCCCTCAATCAGTCCAATAACTAGGTCAAATATTAGGATCTTTCGCGCCTTGACTTTTGCCATTAAAACTTGTCTCAAGTGCAATCAAGATACAGACCCTTATTCTAGGGCTCTCCACTTTTTGGTACTCAAGTACAAGAATCCACAATAAGGTAATTCACAACTCGAGCCGGCCGGTCCTAAGAGTAAATCACCCATATTACAGATTCCTACCCGACGTACATATCTATTCCTCCCAAGTATCCTGATAATGGGTTTACGCTTATAACAGTCATGATTCATAGCTTACGCCCAAAAAGAGCACCTAGTCCTTTCCACTGACTCACATAATCGAAACAATAACACCACTTGGCCCCAAGCTCACTTCGCGCAGAGACCACGCGAAGCAGTAAAATATCTTCCATTCTTTCAAACCAGTTCTCGGCAATTTCGGGATCTAGTTCTCCAAGAAATTTAGGAGGTGTGAACTTTTGGAACTGATTTAGGACTCTATCTTCACTTACTTCAAGGTTCCTTTACTAGTTACCCGGTGTTTGACCTTGTTGGTCAACCGAATGGCCAGTAAACAGTAGATCAGTCATACGATTGATAGCTGTAGCTACCTGGTCCCCTACTCCACCTCCGGGTCCCTGGTTCTAATTGACTACAAACCTTTATTCCTCTTCTTGGTCCTGGACCTATTCTCCTTTATTACTCACTGGTCTAGGGTCCAAGTATTTTAACCAATGGGTAAGTACGTGTTGGTACATGATAGATGATTATTCCTTTACAAAAGTCAAATAAAATGAAATCGGAGTCACAATAAGCGAGTGAAAATATAAAGCAATTAAATGCCAATGTCGTAATAAAGTCGAGGTCAAAGTCACCGTAACAGTCACAGTCCAATTCACGGTCACAGTCAAAGTGAAAGTATTATACATTCCAAGGCTCATAGTAGTTGTTTGTAAGATAACTAGACCAAAAGTATCAGGTACGAGACTCACAGATACAAATACAGTCATACAGTCATATCAAGGAAAAATCCAGTGCAAGTAGTCAAAAGAAAATTGTACAACCACCGAGTCACCACATCCCTTATCCTTTCTATGTATAGTAGTCAAAATCATCCAAAGTAGTAGCCTAGAGGTGTAGGCTTAGTTTGATGCGGGACTAGCTGACCCTCCTCCGGTCTAGGCAAGGTCAACACTTGCCTCGTCTCCAATGTTAGAGACTTCACCACTTAAGTCTACTGAAGTCCCCAAACAGGTCATCACAAACATTCAGGTTTGACTCGACTCTATTCCTCACTTTTATTGCCCCCTAAACGCGTTCCTGAGCTTCTCCAAGTTACATACAAAGATTTACCAATCCTTTGATGGCCTTCAACCATATCATACCTGTGCTCCTTAATTCGATCGGCTTGCATTTTAGTAGTTTCCTTTAGTTGATTGACTTCAGCTTTAAACCTAGCATTGTCCCGGGCAAGCAACTTTCGCTCCTTCACAACGGCCAACACTACTCCATTAGAATAGGTAAAATTTGCAGACACTCACACCACTTGTAGTGATTAGATAAGCCCCAATAGGCTCTAGGCCTCCGGGTCTGATTTGATACTTAATCATCGGTAAGTCCCCACGGGATGGCTCGCCAACCGGTCTATTACTAGGGCCGCCAGATTCATCCAGCCTACACAAAGTGTAGATAAACTTAAGTACTCTTAAGGGAAAATAATCAAATATAATCCTCAAGTCGAAAATTCCTAACTCGCCCAAACCAATTCAAACCTAGGCTCAAAATTTTTTTTTCCTTCCAGTGATCACTTAACTTTCAAACCAATCCCACAGTCCAGCATCCTGAGCTTTTATGTCTAGGATACTCTACAAAGATCTGAAGCCTAAGCTCTGATACCAACTGTGACAGCCCCACCTCTCCCTAGGGCAAACCCTAGGGTATCAACGGACTGCCTGCCCAACTCTCGCCAGGACTCAGTCGTTCAAAGTACTAATATCATCAATGAAACGAATGTAACATTTGACAATGCAGGGGATTGAAACACTAACTCAAACATAATCACTAATTCAACAATTCAGCTTAGTACATATATCATCGTATGCCAACTTACCACGCTTCACTCAAAATTACATAATATGAATCACCCTTAAGAATTTAAGCTTACAAGTCTGCTTAAACGAAAGTTACAACCTCAAAACGCAAGAACGGCAAAATAAAGCTAAGAAAGCCCTCGATCAAATCCCTTCCCGATCTGTTAAGGAAAACAAAGGGAATGGAGTGAGCTAAAGCCCAGTGAGGTTCCAGGTAAACAAGTAAACACATAGCCACATAAAATCACAAAATAGCCAACTAAACACCGTACAGTAAAATAACAGTTCAATTCAAGGATACGGGTGGCTTTCAAAAGCCAAAGGTCCACTTGAGCTTGATCATAATTGCCTCCTGTTGACACTCCGTCAACACTTGTAACAGTATATAGGTCCGTAGAACACCACTTTCACCAGTCTCCGTCCACCAAACAACCCCCCACCGGGCCCGCACTCCATAAACAGTAGTTTGGTAATACTCGAGTATACCAGGAATCCGAGTTTCCAATGCTCAAGGATTCCAATGAAACAGTATCAAGCCGAGGATTTTATCACTGGTGGTGCTGGACAACACAACAAGCAAGCACAGCGGCTATGCTTCACCAGGGACCTCCAAGCAAGATTCAATTTCCAGTGAACAGTAAACAGTCCTCAAGGTTTATCGGCCTTCTCGACCAAGCCCTTGCTGGCTCGATACAACCGACTCACCTATGAGGTTGGGTACCCAAACAGTAACAGTAGTTGGTGGAATGTCATCCACGCAACTTAAGCACAGTCATGTATAGAAATATCTCATTTCATGTTAATTCATTCAGTAAGTAGAGCCTCAGTGAAAAGAAAAAATAAGAAAGGTCGAGTGCGATAAAGTACACACTCGCCTCAATTTTAATTAAAACAGTTTTGGCTCAAACAATAACAATTCAATACTTTCAAGTACACGAATATTTCTCATAACAAGTAGCAGGTAGTGGAACACTCACCTGTCAAGCAAAAGTAATAATCGACGTCAAACGTCTCAGTTACGATCACCGTCGTTGCCCAAACCTAGGTCAACGAGTGAAAACATTAATAATTGGATTCGTTCCCTACTAAAGTATAGGTTCATTAAGAGGCCAAGTGAGTAGCTTAAGCTACTTAATCCGGCATGCAAATAGGGTCTAAACCACGGTGAAAGTTCATGGAAAACAAGTCTAGTATGTACATGAAAGTTTGGCAAAAGAAAAGTTTCACTACAGCTCAAAGGCTTCATTACGGGTTAAACTGTCTCGCCCGGCCAGCCTCGGGAAAACGGTCATTGCTCATTGTGGGAAAGTCAGAATTTGGTTCCGTCAGTTGCATTGGAAACTAGGTTCATAAGGCTAAATTTGTCTAGAAGAAACCATTTCCAAAATCCCAACATAAGTGGCTCAAAATTAAGAAACCAAATGAACTTTCTGGACTGTCTCGGATGAACAGTACTTCCCGGACAGCCAACTTTCCAGACTCGCCACGGATCGCTCGGGATGAACCAGAAAATGAGCTTTGTACCGTTTTAAAGCTCTAAGAGTCTACTTTCAATTGCCATAAACGGCACTCAATTCTGATCAGTGAGTAACACGTTATGACCTTAACAAGATGGCTGGACAGAAAATTTCTGGACCTAGTCCAGTTTTCCTCCTTTGTTTATAACTCAAAATTTATTCAACCAAATTGGCTAATTTTTTTGTAGACAACCTCCACACACATAACCCAACATATAATACTCACATTTGTAGCCAAAATGTGCATGAAAATATCAAGGAAAAACCGGGCAGCAAGCTTAAAAAGTTTCGGTCAGCACACTTTAAAAAATTTCTAACTTCTACTCTTCTTGTTATTTTCATTCCTTGCACATACCAAGTATTAGATCCAACTAAATAGGGGTTTAAAACATATCAATACTTCATAAACACACATGAATAAGGGTTAGACATTTCATCAAACACTTGGTATGCATATTAGTAAACCTAACCATTACTTGATTAACTCAAGAAACTAACCCCAAATTCAACCATAACAAGTTGTTTTCACCATTTCAACCTCAAGTAGATGATATAACATCATAAACCCAAATTTTAAAGATTACATACCTTACTTACAAGTTGCTTTGGTCACCAAACAAACCACCACAATAGAAGCTTTAGGCTTGAAACAACCTCAAAGATTGAAGGAAATTTTCTCACAAACTCTAGATCTTTCTCTTTTGGTTTTTGTTCAAGATCAAACTAAGGTTGTCATAGCAAGAAGATGGAGTTTTCTTCCTCCCCTTGGAAGCCCTTAAGGTGGACGAAATTTTGGAGGAAAATGAAGCAAAGTTGGTTTAAAATTCCTCTAATCCTTTGGTCAAACAAGATACATGGCTAGGGTTTTGCCACATGGCTCCATTATTGTCCTAACCTTTCTTAATCTTTGACTAATGCCATTCTTACCTTTCCAAATGCACCAATAATTATTCAACACCTCTAATCTCTCACATAAAGTCTCTACCACTAATAAAAGAACACTTGGACAATTACAAGTGGTGAATTATTTACAA
Organism: Coffea arabica; assembly: GCF_036785885.1. NCBI lineage: Eukaryota > Viridiplantae > Streptophyta > Magnoliopsida > Gentianales > Rubiaceae > Coffea > Coffea arabica. Next base: position 40,043,044 of record NC_092321.1, read on the forward strand.
CCTAGCTCAAGGAAATATTTTACTTCAAGTAAAATGAATTGAAATGAAATGCATGGAAATTATTATAACACATAGAAAATAATTTGTAAGGGCATATATTAAATGGTCTAGATCTTATAATAAGGCATGTAAGTAAGAAAATTGTGTTTTAAAGTGAGGGTCAATACAAGGGATTTGTTGTAACACATTGTGAAATATAATGCCAGGGCATATAAGAGGTGGTTTAAATCTTGGTGCAAGGCATGTAGTTTGGGGAAATTGTATTTTAAAAATGAGGGTTCTCACACTCTCTCCCCCTTAAAGAATTTCGCCCTCGAGATTCTCAGCTTGATTACTGAGTAGTTCAAAATATTTTCGATGAATATCCTTTTTAACTCTCTCGAGTCCTGTGAGCGCATGCTTTAGTAAGACCAGCAATACAAAGCCATATTATGTAGGAATTGAAGCTACAAATCTTTATTTAGAACATGTTTCAATTTACAAGTTTCATAGTTGTATAACCTATCGAAATATAATACTAGCTTGTTCCCATCGAAGAATAATCCTTATGTCCTTACTAATCAATGTTGCAAAAGTCATTTAGAGCAGAAAAGTATCACTTATAGCCAAACGTTTAGAGAAAGTAGAAAAGACGTTCAAAATGCAAAGTTGTAAACTGTCCGACCTAAGGTGGTTTGAAGAACTCATTTTCCTTTCATTTAAGTCTCGTTTCTACTCATAAACCAACCTCAAAATAGTTTACCAACTCCAATCCTAAAGTTGGGAATGTAAGTAGGAATAATCCTAGGAAAAATAGAAATTTTTTTAGTTTTGCGTGATCTCATTTGAAAATCTTATCTCGAGCTTCTTATGTCCAAAACTTAAAAAACTTTATACCGTCGGAATATGGATTCAAATTGTTACAACTTTCTAGAAGGTACCATTGTAAGATCCAATCCACGAGTCGGTCAAATTCCAACCTAAAGTTGCTGCTTCACCCAGTAACAGACAGAACAGGTATACAGTTTCAGTCAACTTTGAAAAATCATAGATATTCATGGAAATTGAGAGATACTCTGAATCTAGTTTCAAACATAATAAAACTCAATTTTGACTTTTCTACATCAAGATATAACAAATTCTGTAAAACCTTCCAAGGTTCCCTGCGGAAAAAATTTTCAGCGGCACATCCTTTGTGTTTACTAACTTTTCCTAGCCCATTCAAGGCTTCATTCTTCCCATGAAATAGCTTCAACTCAAGCATATAAATATCAAGCCCACAACTCACTACATCAAGCATATAACCGTCTCTACTCAAGTTTAGCAAAATGAAACCCGAAGCTGAAATTCTTAATCACAAGCTTGAATTTTCTTTAGGCAAGTCATAACAAAGCTATCAGACCATGGTCAGTACTTAAGCATGACGTGTGGTAGAAAATTCACCATAAAACCATAAATTACCATAACACTAGTTCAACCCATGAAATTTTCCATAAAGCTGCCAAAAGTACTACCTTAATCCACTAGTTTTCCTATATTGGTAGTAGAGGAAAATTGCTAGCCAAAGTTACCTTGTAACCTCAAGAAAGATGGAAATCCAGGGCTTCTTCCTCAAAAATCGCTCCACCAATACCTTGAAATCTTTCTTAGTTAACATTTCCATGGAGTAACTTCAGATTCAAGTACAAAATTGAGGTTGGAGTTGGAGGTCTCTCTTTGGTTTCTCTTCTCTCTTGGTTCGGCCAAGTAAGAGGGAAGATGAAGACAATTCGGTCAAATTGTTGATTTAGTCAAGGTGAAAAATGTGACGCAAACCTTAATCTCGATAGAAAGAAGAGTTACAACATGGTTACTATTCTTGCTAGCTCTTTAACCCATACACTCTGTACATTAAATCATTTCTTCCCTTCGAGCGACAAACGATAAATTTTTAACTCAAAGACCAAAGTAGGGCAATAAACTCAGGGATAAGGATCCAATATTGCACCACCACAAATATTTCATAGCACTTATTAAAACAGCAGGTACCAAGTCCACTGTTCCTAAGGGAATACATCTTGCTATATAAAAATGTCACTATGCATAGTCCAATGATTATAACTTATCCAGGCAAAAACCTCATTAATGGCTATTCAACTTGGCAAATGTACTGGTACAAACTTATTCTGTACCTCTTCTGGAACCCCTTCATATTTCCTTTCAATCGTATGTTCTGATGCAATAGTTCAATGTTCTCTAGGTATTTTGGTTCCCATCATCTTTCCCAGTACTCAGTTCATCTCTTTTGGAACTCTATTTCTTTTTGTAATAACCTCTATTTTCTTATGCAGATCAGTCACATTTGTCATCTCACTAATTCACTTATCTCGATAGTAGCTTGCCAGTAAATCAAAGGAGCAAAGTAAGTAACTAATTACAATTGGAAACTCTAGTCATATAACTTTTAAATTCATTCTCCTCCGATCCTACCACAAGGAATTAAACGTAGCTATCCTCAAGTGAGATAGACAAGATAATAGAATACAGGTAGGCTAATAGCTCAGAATACAATGCCACTCATTCTTATTCGGGAATTTCAATACGAGAGTATCCTTATCACTTATGCACATAGCAACCCTAAAGCGTACTTTATGTGTCGGAACTTCTACCTCCTATCTCAATCTCTTGCATACAGGTATAGAATCCAATTCTTTTCTCAAATTCCCATGCATAATTCCAAAACTCACGATCTCGCCACGATCATAATCGAGTCAAGTCCATACTTAGACATTAGTGGATAGGTGTCAAGGAAGCATAGGAAAGAATGTCACAAGAGGAGTAGAAATATCCATATAGTTGTAATCAAACCGCCCCACATTCGAAATAAACACTTATCATGTCTTCACAGTCATGGGTGAAGGAAACAGATCTTCAGTGCAAATTTCTCGACGTACAGTATAATCTAGCCACCATCTATAGAAACCCTGTCAGACTATTTTGAGATTAGTCCATGATAGCTTCCGAGATTTATTCCCTCAATCAGTCCAATAACTAGGTCAAATATTAGGATCTTTCGCGCCTTGACTTTTGCCATTAAAACTTGTCTCAAGTGCAATCAAGATACAGACCCTTATTCTAGGGCTCTCCACTTTTTGGTACTCAAGTACAAGAATCCACAATAAGGTAATTCACAACTCGAGCCGGCCGGTCCTAAGAGTAAATCACCCATATTACAGATTCCTACCCGACGTACATATCTATTCCTCCCAAGTATCCTGATAAAGGGTTTACGCTTATAACAGTCATGATTCATAGCTTACGCCCAAAAAGAGCACCTAGTCCTTTCCACTGACTCACATAATCGAAACAATAACACCACTTGGCCCCAAGCTCACTTCGCGCAGAGACCACGCGAAGCAGTAAAATATCTTCCATTCTTTCAAACCAGTTCTCGGCAATTTCGGGATCTAGTTCTCCAAGAAATTTAGGAGGTGTGAACTTTTGGAACTGATTTAGGACTCTATCTTAACTTACTTCAAGGTTCCTTTACTAGTTACCCGGTGTTTGACCTTGTTGGTCAACCGAATGGCCAGTAAACAGTAGATCGGTCATACGATTGATAGCTGTAGCTACCTGATCCCCTACTCCACCTCCGGGTCCCTGGTTCTAATTGACTACAAACCTTTATTCCTCTTCTTGGTCCTGGACCTATTCTCCTTTATTACTCACTGGTCTAGGGTCCAAGTATTTTAACCAATGGGTAAGTACGTGTTGGTACATGATAGATGATTATTCCTTTACAAAAGTCAAATAAAATGAAATCGGAGTCACAATAAGCGAGTGAAAATATAAAGCAATTAAATGCCAATGTCGTAATAAAGTCGAGGTCAAAGTCACCGTAACAGTCACAGTCCAATTCACAGTCACAGTCAAAGTCAAAGTATTATACATTCCAAGGCTCATAGTAGTTGTTTGTAAGATAACTAGACCAAAAGTATCAGGTACGAGACTCACAGATACAAATACAGTCATACAGTCATATCAAGGAAAAATCCAGTGCAAGTAGTCAAAAGAAAATTGTACAACCACCGAGTCACCACATCCCTTATCCTTTCTATGTATAGTAGTCAAAATCATCCAAAGTAGTAGCCTAGAGGTGTAGGCTTAGTTTGATGCGGGACTAGCTGACCCTCCTCCGGTCTAGGCAAGGTCAACACTTGCCTCGTCTCCAATGTTAGAGACTTCACCACTTAAGTCTACTGAAGTCCCCAAACAGGTCATCACAAACATTCAGGTTTGACTCGACTCTATTCCTCACTTTTATTGCCCCCTAAACGCGTTCCTGAGCTTCTCCAAGTTACATACAAAGATTTACCAATCCTTTGATGGCCTTCAACCATATCATACCAGTGCTCCTTAATTCGATCGGCTTGCATTTTAGTAGTTTCCTTTAGTTGATTGACTTCAGCTTTAAACCTAGCATTGTCCCGGGCAAGCAACTTTCGCTCCTTCACAACGGCCAACACTACTCCATTAGAATAGGTAAAATTTGCAGACACTCACACCACTTGTAGTGATTAGATAAGCCCCAATAGGCTCTAGGCCTCCGGGTCTGATTTGATACTTAATCATCGGTAAGTCCCCACGGGATGGCTCGCCAACCGGTCTATTACTAGGGCCGCCAGATTCATCCAGCCTACACAAAGTGTAGATAAACTTAAGTACTCTTAAGGGAAAATAATCAAATATAATCCTCAAGTCGAAAATTCCTAACTCGCCCAAACCAATTCAAACCTAGGCTCAAAATTTTTTTTTCCTTCCAGTGATCACTTAACTTTCAAACCAATCCCACAGTCCAGCATCCTGAGCTTTTATGTCTAGGATACTCTACAAAGATCTGAAGCCTAAGCTCTGATACCAACTGTGACAGCCCCACCTCTCCCTAGGGCAAACCCTAGGGTATCAACGGACTGCCTGCCCAACTCTCGCCAGGACTCAGTCGTTCAAAGTACTAATATCATCAATGAAACGAATGTAACATTTGACAATGCAGGGGATTGAAACACTAACTCAAACATAATCACTAATTCAACAATTCAGCTTAGTACATATATCATCGTATGCCAACTTACCACGCTTCACTCAAAATTACATAATATAAATCACCCTTAAGAATTTAAGCTTACAAGTCTGCTTAAACGAAAGTTACAACCTCAAAACGCAAGAACGGCAAAATAAAGCTAAGAAAGCCCTCGATCAAATCCCTTCCCGATCTGTTAAGGAAAACAAAGGGAATGGAGTGAGCTAAAGCCCAGTGAGGTTCCAGGTAAACAAGTAAACACATAGCCACATAAAATCACAAAATAGCCAACTAAACACCGTACAGTAAAATAACAGTTCAATTCAAGGATACGGGTGGCTTTCAAAAGCCAAAGGTCCACTTGAGCTTGATCATAATTGCCTCCTGTTGACACTCCGTCAACACTTGTAACAGTATATAGGTCCGTAGAACACCACTTTCACCAGTCTCCGTCCACCAAACAACCCCCCACCGGGCCCGCACTCCATAAACAGTAGTTTGGTAATACTCGAGTATACCAGGAATCCGAGTTTCCAATGCTCAAGGATTCCAATGAAACAGTATCAAGCCGAGGATTTTATCACTGGTGGTGCTGGACAACACAACAAGCAAGCACAGCGGCTATGCTTCACCAGGGACCTCCAAGCAAGATTCAATTTCCAGTGAACAGTAAACAGTCCTCAAGGTTTATCGGCCTTCTCGACCAAGCCCTTGCTGGCTCGATACAACCGACTCACCTATGAGGTTGGGTACCCAAACAGTAACAGTAGTTGGTGGAATGTCATCCACGCAACTTAAGCACAGTCATGTATAGAAATATCTCATTTCATGTTAATTCATTCAGTAAGTAGAGCCTCAGTGAAAAGAAAAAATAAGAAAGGTCGAGTGCGATAAAGTACACACTCGCCTCAATTTTAATTAAAACAGTTTTGGCTCAAACAATAACAATTCAATACTTTCAAGTACACGAATATTTCTCATAACAAGTAGCAGGTAGTGGAACACTCACCTGTCAAGCAAAAGTAATAATCGACGTCAAACGTCTCAGTTACGATCACCGTCGTTGCCCAAACCTAGGTCAACGAGTGAAAACATTAATAATTGGATTCGTTCCCTACTAAAGTATAGGTTCATTAAGAGGCCAAGTGAGTAGCTTAAGCTACTTAATCCGGCATGCAAATAGGGTCTAAACCACGGTGAAAGTTCATGGAAAACAAGTCTAGTATGTACATGAAAGTTTGGCAAAAGAAAAGTTTCACTACAGCTCAAAGGCTTCATTACGGGTTAAACTGTCTCGCCCGGCCAGCCTCGGGAAAACGGTCATTGCTCATTGTGGGAAAGTCAGAATTTGGTTCCGTCAGTTGCATTGGAAACTAGGTTCATAAGGCTAAATTTGTCTAGAAGAAACCATTTCCAAAATCCCAACATAAGTGGCTCAAAATTAAGAAACCAAATGAACTTTCTGGACTGTCTCGGATGAACAGTACTTCCCGGACAGCCAACTTTCCAGACTCGCCACGGATCGCTCGGGATGAACCAGAAAATGAGCTTTGTACCGTTTTAAAGCTCTAAGAGTCTACTTTCAATTGCCATAAATGGCTCTCAATTCTGATCAGTGAGTAACACGTTATGACCTTAACAAGATGGCTGGACAGAAAATTTCTGGACCTAGTCCAGTTTTCCTCCTTTGTTTATAACTCAAAATTTATTCAACCAAATTGGCTAATTTTTTTGTAGACAACCTCCACACACATAACCCAACATATAATACTCACAGTTGTAGCCAAAATGTGCATGAAAATATCAAGGAAAAACCGGGCAGCAAGCTTAAAAAGTTTCGGTCAGCACACTTTAAAAAATTTCTAACTTCTACTCTTCTTGTTATTTTCATTCCTTGCACATACCAAGTATTAGATCCAACTAAATAGGGGTTTAAAACATATCAATACTTCATAAACACACATGAATAAGGGTTAGACATTTCATCAAACACTTGGTATGCATATTAGTAAACCTAACCATTACTTGATTAACTCAAGAAACTAACCCCAAATTCAACCATAACAAGTTGTTTTCACCATTTCAACCTCAAGTAGATGATATAACATCATAAACCCAAATTTTAAAGATTACATACCTTACTTACAAGTTGCTTTGGTCACCAAACAAACCACCACAATAGAAGCTTTAGGCTTGAAACAACCTCAAAGATTGAAGGAAATTTTCTCACAAACTCTAGATCTTTCTCTTTTGGTTTTTGTTCAAGATCAAGCTAAGGTTGTCATAGCAAGAAGATGGAGTTTTCTTCCTTCCCTTGGAAGCCCTTAAGGTGGACGAAATTTTGGAGGAAAATGAAGCAAAGTTGGTTTAAAATTCCTCTAATCCTTTGGTCAAACAAGATACATGGCTAGGGTTTTGCCACATGGCTCCATTATTGTCCTAACCTTTCTTAATCTTTGACTAATGCCATTCTTACCTTTCCAAATGCACCAATAATTATTCAACACCTCTAATCTCTCACATAAAGTCTCTACCACTAATAAAAGAACACTTGGACAATTACAAGTGGTGAATTATTTACAACCTAGCTCAAGGAAATATTTTACTTCAAGTAAAATGAATTGAAATGAAATGCATGGAAATTATTATAACACATAGAAAATAATTTGTAAGGGCATATATTAAATGGTCTAGATCTTATAATAAGGCATGTAAGTAAAAAAATTGTGTTTTAAAGTGAGGGTCAATACAAGGGATTTGTTGTAACACATTGTGAAATATAATGCCAGGGCATATAAGAGGTGGTTTAAATCTTGGTGCAAGGCATGTAGTTTGGGGAAATTGTATTTTAAAAATGAGGGTTCTCACACTCTCTCCCCCTTAAAGAATTTCGCCCTCGAGATTCTCAGCTTGATTACTGAGTAGTTCAAAATATTTTCGATGAATATCCTTTTTAACTCTCTCGAGTCCTGTGAGCGCATGCTTTAGTAAGACCAGCAATACAAAGCCATATTATGTAGGAATTGAAGCTACAAATCTTTATTTAGAACATGTTTCAATTTACAAGTTTCATAGTTGTATAACCTATCGAAATATAATACTAGCTTGTTCCCATCGAAGAATAATCCTTATGTCCTTACTAATCAATGTTGCAAAAGTCATTTAGAGCAGAAAAGTATCACTTATAGCCAAACGTTTAGAGAAAGTAGAAAAGACGTTCAAAATGCAAAGTTGTAAACTGTCCGACCTAAGGTGGTTTGAAGAACTCATTTTCCTTTCATTTAAGTCTCGTTTCTACTCATAAACCAACCTCAAAATAGTTTACCAACTCCAATCCTAAAGTTGGGAATGTAAGTAGGAATAATCCTAGGAAAAATAGAAATTTTTTTAGTTTTGCGTGATCTCATTTGAAAATCTTATCTCGAGCTTCTTATGTCCAAAACTTAAAAAACTTTATACCGTCGGAATATGGATTCAAATTGTTACAACTTTCTAGAAGGTACCATTGTAAGATCCAATCCACGAGTCGGTCAAATTCCAACCTAAAGTTGCTGCTTCACCCAGTAACAGACAGAACAGGTATACAGTTTCAGTCAACTTTGAAAAATCATAGATATTCATGGAAATTGAGAACAATACTGATACTCTGAATCTAGTTTCAAACATAATAAAACTCAATTTTGACTTTTCTACATCAAGATATAACAAATTCTGTAAAACCTTCCAAGGTTCCCTGCGGAAAAAATTTTCAGCGGCACATCCTTTGTGTTTACTAACTTTTCCTAGCCCATTCAAGGCTTCATTCTTCCCATGAAATAGCTTCAACTCAAGCATATAAATATCAAGCCCACAACTCACTACATCAAGCATATAACCGTCTCTACTCAAGTTTAGCAAAATGAAACCCGAAGCTGAAATTCTTAATCACAAGCTTGAATTTTCTTTAGGCAAGTCATAACAAAGCTATCAGACCATGGTCAGTACTTAAGCATGACGTGTGGTAGAAAATTCACCATAAAACCATAAATTACCATAACACTAGTTCAACCCATGAAATTTTCCATAAAGCTGCCAAAAGTACTACCTTAATCCACTAGTTTTCCTATATTGGTAGTAGAGGAAAATTGCTAGCCAAAGTTACCTTGTAACCTCAAGAAAGATGGAAATCCAGGGCTTCTTCCTCAAAAATCGCTCCACCAATACCTTGAAATCTTTCTTAGTTAACATTTCCATGGAGTAACTTCAGATTCAAGTACAAAATTGAGGTTGGAGTTGGAGGTCTCTCTTTGGTTTCTCTTCTCTCTTGGTTCGGCCAAGTAAGAGGGAAGATGAAGACAATTCGGTCAAATTGTTGATTTAGTCAAGGTGAAAAATGTGACGCAAACCTTAATCTCGATAGAAAGAAGAGTTACAACATGGTTACTATTCTTGCTAGCTCTTTAACCCATACACTCTGTACATTAAATCATTTCTTCCCTTCGAGCGACAAACGATAAATTTTTAACTCAAAGACCAAAGTAGGGCAATAAACTCAGGGATAAGGATCCAATATTGCACCACCACAAATATTTCATAGCACTTATTAAAACAGCAGGTACCAAGTCCACTGTTCCTAAGGGAATACATCTTGCTATATAAAAATGTCACTATGCATAGTCCAATGATTATAACTTATCCAGGCAAAAACCTCATTAATGGCTATTCAACTTGGCAAATGTACTGGTACAAACTTATTCTGTACCTCTTCTGGAACCCCTTCATATTTCCTTTCAATCGTATGTTCTGATGCAATAGTTCAATGTTCTCTAGGTATTTTGGTTCCCATCATCTTTCCCAGTACTCAGTTCATCTCTTTTGGAACTCTATTTCTTTTTGAATAACCTCTATTTTCTTATGCAGATCAGTCACATTTGTCATCTCACTAATTCACTTATCTCGATAGTAGCTTGCCAGTAAATCAAAGGAGCAAAGTAAGTAACTAATTACAATTGGAAACTCTAGTCATATAACTTTTAAATTCATTCTCCTCCGATCCTACCACAAGGAATTAAACGTAGCTATCCTCAAGTGAGATAGACAAGATAATAGAATACAGGTAGGCTAATAGCTCAGAATACAATGCCACTCATTCTTATTCGGGAATTTCAATACGAGAGTATCCTTATCACTTATGCACATAGCAACCCTAAAGCGTACTTTATGTGTCGGAACTTCTACCTCCTATCTCAATCTCTTGCATACAGGTATAGAATCCAATTCTTTTCTCAAATTCCCATGCATAATTCCAAAACTCACGATCTCGCCACGATCATAATCGAGTCAAGTCCATACTTAGACATTAGTGGATAGGTGTCAAGGAAGCATAGGAAAGAATGTCACAAGAGGAGTAGAAATATCCATATAGTTGTAATCAAACCGCCCCACATTCGAAATAAACACTTATCATGTCTTCACAGTCATGGGTGAAGGAAACAGATCTTCAGTGCAAATTTCTCGACGTACAGTATAATCTAGCCACCATCTATAGAAACCCTGTCAGACTATTTTGAGATTAGTCCATGATAGCTTCCGAGATTTATTCCCTCAATCAGTCCAATAACTAGGTCAAATATTAGGATCTTTCGTTCCTTGACTTTTGCCATTAAAACTTGTCTCAAGTGCAATCAAGATACAGACCCTTATTCTAGGGCTCTCCACTTTTTGGTACTCAAGTACAAGAATCCACAATAAGGTAATTCACAACTCGAGCCGGCCGGTCCTAAGAGTAAATCACCCATATTACAGATTCCTACCCGACGTACATATCTATTCCTCCCAAGTATCCTGATAAAGGGTTTACGCTTATAACAGTCATGATTCATAGCTTACGCCCAAAAAGAGCACCTAGTCCTTTCCACTGACTCACATAATCGAAACAATAACACCACTTGGCCCCAAGCTCACTTCGTGCAGAGACCACGCGAAGCAGTAAAATATCTTCCATTCTTTCAAACCAGTTCTCGGCAATTTCGGGATCTAGTTCTCCAAGAAATTTAGGAGGTGTGAACTTTTGGAACTGATTTAGGACTCTATCTTAACTTACTTCAAGGTTCCTTTACTAGTTACCCGTTGTTTGACCTTGTTGGTCAACCGAATGGCCAGTAAACAGTAGATCGATCATACGATTGATAGCTGTAGCTACCTGATCCCCTACTCCACCTCCGGGTCCCTGGTTCTAATTTACTACAAACCTTTATTCCTCTTCTTGGTCCTGGACCTATTCTCCTTTATTACTCACTGGTCTAGGGTCCAAGTATTTTAACCAATGGGTAAGTACGTGTTGGTACATGATAGATGATTATTCCTTTACAAAAGTCAAATAAAATGAAATCGGAGTCACAATAAGCGAGTGAAAATATAAAGCAATTAAATGCCAATGTCGTAATAAAGTCGAGGTCAAAGTCACCGTAACAGTCACAGTCCAATTCACAGTCACAGTCAAAGTCAAAGTATTATACATTCCAAGGCTCATAGTAGTTGTTTGTAAGATAACTAGACCAAAAGTATCAGGTACGAGACTCACAGATACAAATACAGTCATACAGTCATATCAAGGAAAAATCCAGTGCAAGTAGTCAAAAGAAAATTGTACAACCACCGAGTCACCACATCCCTTATCCTTTCTATGTATAGTAGTCAAAATCATCCAAAGTAGTAGCCTAGAGGTGTAGGCTTAGTTTGATGCGGGACTAGCTGACCCTCCTCCGGTCTAGGCAAGGTCAACACTTGCCTCGTCTCCAATGTTAGAGACTTCACCACTTAAGTCTACTGAAGTCCCCAAACAGGTCATCACAAACATTCAGGTTTGACTCGACTCTATTCCTCACTTTTATTGCCCCCTAAACGCGTTCCTGAGCTTCTCCAAGTTACATACAAAGATTTACCAATCCTTTGATGGCCTTCAACCATATCATACCAGTGCTCCTTAATTCGATCGCCTTGCATTTTAGTAGTTTCCTTTAGTTGATTGACTTCAGCTTTAAACCTAGCATTGTCCCGGGCAAGCAACTTTCGCTCCTTCACAACGGCCAACACTACTCCATTAGAATAGGTAAAATTTGCAGACACTCACACCACTTGTAGTGATTAGATAAGCCCCAATAGGCTCTAGGCCTCCGGGTCTGATTTGATACTTAATCATCGGTAAGTCCCCACGGGATGGCTCGCCAACCGGTCTATTACTAGGGCCGCCAGATTCATCCAGCCTACACAAAGTGTAGATAAACTTAAGTACTCTTAAGGGAAAATAATCAAATATAATCCTCAAGTCGAAAATTCCTAACTCGCCCAAACCAATTCAAACCTAGGCTCAAATTTTTTTTTTCCTTCCAGTGATCACTTAACTTTCAAACCAATCCCACAGTCCAGCATCCTGAGCTTTTATGTCTAGGATACTCTACAAAGATCTGAAGCCTAAGCTCTGATACCAACTGTGACAGCCCCACCTCTCCCTAGGGCAAACCCTAGGGTATCAACGGACTGCCTGCCCAACTCTCGCCAGGACTCAGTCGTTCAAAGTACTAATATCATCAATGAAACGAATGTAACATTTGACAATGCAGGGGATTGAAACACTAACTCAAACATAATCACTAATTCAACAATTCAGCTTAGTACATATATCATCGTATGCCAACTTACCACGCTTCACTCAAAATTACATAATATAAATCACCCTTAAGAATTTAAGCTTACAAGTCTGCTTAAACGAAAGTTACAACCTCAAAACGCAAGAACGGCAAAATAAAGCTAAGAAAGCCCTCGATCAAATCCCTTCCCGATCTGTTAAGGAAAACAAAGGGAATGGAGTGAGCTAAAGCCCAGTGAGGTTCCAGGTAAACAAGTAAACACATAGCCACATAAAATCACAAAATAGCCAACTAAACACCGTACAGTAAAATAACAGTTCAATTCAAGGATACGGGTGGCTTTCAAAAGCCAAAGGTCCACTTGAGCTTGATCATAATTGCCTCCTGTTGACACTCCGTCAACACTTGTAACAGTATATAGGTCCGTAGAACACCACTTTCACCAGTCTCCGTCCACCAAACAACCCCCCACCGGGCCCGCACTCCATAAACAGTAGTTTGGTAATACTCGAGTATACCAGGAATCCGAGTTTCCAATGCTCAAGGATTCCAATGAAACAGTATCAAGCCGAGGATTTTATCACTGGTGGTGCTGGACAACACAACAAGCAAGCACAGCGGCTATGCTTCACCAGGGACCTCCAAGCAAGATTCAATTTCCAGTGAACAGTAAACAGTCCTCAAGGTTTATCGGCCTTCTCGACCAAGCCCTTGCTGGCTCGATACAACCGACTCACCTATGAGGTTGGGTACCCAAACAGTAACAGTAGTTGGTGGAATGTCATCCACGCAACTTAAGCACAGTCATGTATAGAAATATCTCATTTCATGTTAATTAATTCAGTAAGTAGAGCCTCAGTGAAAAGAAAAAATAAGAAAGGTCGAGTGCGATAAAGTACACACTCGCCTCAATTTTAATTAAAACAGTTTTGGCTCAAACAATAACAATTCAATACTTTCAAGTACACGAATATTTCTCATAACAAGTAGCAGGTAGTGGAACACTCACCTGTCAAGCAAAAGTAATAATCGACGTCAAACGTCTCAGTTACGATCACCGTCGTTGCCCAAACCTAGGTCAACGAGTGAAAACATTAATAATTGGATTCGTTCCCTACTAAAGTATAGGTTCATTAAGAGGCCAAGTGAGTAGCTTAAGCTACTTAATCCGGCATGCAAATAGGGTCTAAACCACGGTGAAAGTTCATGGAAAACAAGTCTAGTATGTACATGAAAGTTTGGCAAAAGAAAAGTTTCACTACAGCTCAAAGGCTTCATTACGGGTTAAACTGTCTCGCCCGGCCAGCCTCGGGAAAACGGTCATTGCTCATTGTGGGAAAGTCAGAATTTGGTTCCGTCAGTTGCATTGGAAACTAGGTTCATAAGGCTAAATTTGTCTAGAAGAAACCATTTCCAAAATCCCAACATAAGTGGCTCAAAATTAAGAAACCAAATGAACTTTCTGGACTGTCTCGGATGAACAGTACTTCCCGGACAGCCAACTTTCCAGACTCGCCACGGATCGCTCGGGATGAACCAGAAAATGAGCTTTGTACCGTTTTAAAGCTCTAAGAGTCTACTTTCAATTGCCATAAATGGCTCTCAATTCTGATCAGTGAGTAACACGTTATGACCTTAACAAGATGGCTGGACAGAAAATTTCTGGACCTAGTCCAGTTTTCCTCCTTTGTTTATAACTCAAAATTTATTCAACCAAATTGGCTAATTTTTTTGTAGACAACCTCCACACACATAACCCAACATATAATACTCACAGTTGTAGCCAAAATGTGCATGAAAATATCAAGGAAAAACCGGGCAGCAAGCTTAAAAAGTTTCGGTCAGCACACTTTAAAAAATTTCTAACTTCTACTCTTCTTGTTATTTTCATTCCTTGCACATACCAAGTATTAGATCCAACTAAATAGGGGTTTAAAACATATCAATACTTCATAAACACACATGAATAAGGGTTAGACATTTCATCAAACACTTGGTATGCATATTAGTAAACCTAACCATTACTTGATTAACTCAAGAAACTAACCCCAAATTCAACCATAACAAGTTGTTTTCACCATTTCAACCTCAAGTAGATGATATAACATCATAAACCCAAATTTTAAAGATTACATACCTTACTTACAAGTTGCTTTGGTCACCAAACAAACCACCATAATAGAAGCTTTAGGCTTGAAACAACCTCAAAGATTGAAGGAAATTTTCTCACAAACTCTAGATCTTTCTCTTTTGGTTTTTGTTCAAGATCAAGCTAAGGTTGTCATAGCAAGAAGATGGAGTTTTCTTCCTTCCCTTGGAAGCCCTTAAGGTGGACGAAATTTTGGAGGAAAATGAAGCAAAGTTGGTTTAAAATTCCTCTAATCCTTTGGTCAAACAAGATACATGGCTAGGGTTTTGCCACATGGCTCCATTATTGTCCTAACCTTTCTTAATCTTTGACTAATGCCATTCTTACCTTTCCAAATGCACCAATAATTATTCAACACCTCTAATCTCTCACATAAAGTCTCTACCACTAATAAAAGAACACTTGGACAATTACAAGTGGTGAATTATTTACAACCTAGCTCAAGGAAATATTTTACTTCAAGTAAAATGAATTGAAATGAAATGCATGGAAATTATTATAACACATAGAAAATAATTTGTAAGGGCATATATTAAATGGTCTAGATCTTATAATAAGGCATGTAAGTAAAAAAATTGTGTTTTAAAGTGAGGGTCAATACAAGGGATTTGTTGTAACACATTGTGAAATATAATGCCAGGGCATATAAGAGGTGGTTTAAATCTTGGTGCAAGGCATGTAGTTTGGGGAAATTGTATTTTAAAAATGAGGGTTCTCACACTCTCTCCCCCTTAAAGAATTTCGCCCTCGAGATTCTCAGCTTGATTACTGAGTAGTTCAAAATATTTTCGATGAATATCCTTTTTAACTCTCTCGAGTCCTGTGAGCGCATGCTTTAGTAAGACCAGCAATACAAAGCCATATTATGTAGGAATTGAAGCTACAAATCTTTATTTAGAACATGTTTCAATTTACAAGTTTCATAGTTGTATAACCTATCGAAATATAATACTAGCTTGTTCCCATCGAAGAATAATCCTTATGTCCTTACTAATCAATGTTGCAAAAGTCATTTAGAGCAGAAAAGTATCACTTATAGCCAAACGTTTAGAGAAAGTAGAAAAGACGTTCAAAATGCAAAGTTGTAAACTGTCCGACCTAAGGTGGTTTGAAGAACTCATTTTCCTTTCATTTAAGTCTCGTTTCTACTCATAAACCAACCTCAAAATAGTTTACCAACTCCAATCCTAAAGTTGGGAATAATCCTAGGAAAAATAGAAATTTTTTTAGTTTTGCGTGATCTCATTTGAAAATCTTATCTCGAGCTTCTTATGTCCAAAACTTAAAAAACTTTATACCGTCGGAATATGGATTCAAATTGTTACAACTTTCTAGAAGGTACCATTGTAAGATCCAATCCACGAGTCGGTCAAATTCCAACCTAAAGTTGCTGCTTCACCCAGTAACAGACAGAACAGGTATACAGTTTCAGTCAACTTTGAAAAATCATAGATATTCATGGAAATTGAGAACAATACTGATACTCTGAATCTAGTTTCAAACATAATAAAACTCAATTTTGACTTTTCTACATCAAGATATAACAAATTCTGTAAAACCTTCCAAGGTTCCCTGCGGAAAAAATTTTCAGCGGCACATCCTTTGTGTTTACTAACTTTTCCTAGCCCATTCAAGGCTTCATTCTTCCCATGAAATAGCTTCAACTCAAGCATATAAATATCAAGCCCACAACTCACTACATCAAGCATATAACCGTCTCTACTCAAGTTTAGCAAAATGAAACCCGAAGCTGAAATTCTTAATCACAAGCTTGAATTTTCTTTAGGCAAGTCATAACAAAGCTATCAGACCATGGTCAGTACTTAAGCATGACGTGTGGTAGAAAATTCACCATAAAACCATAAATTACCATAACACTAGTTCAACCCATGAAATTTTCCATAAAGCTGCCAAAAGTACTACCTTAATCCACTAGTTTTCCTATATTGGTAGTAGAGGAAAATTGCTAGCCAAAGTTACCTTGTAACCTCAAGAAAGATGGAAATCCAGGGCTTCTTCCTCAAAAATCGCTCCACCAATACCTTGAAATCTTTCTTAGTTAACATTTCCATGGAGTAACTTCAGATTCAAGTACAAAATTGAGGTTGGAGTTGGAGGTCTCTCTTTGGTTTCTCTTCTCTCTTGGTTCGGCCAAGTAAGAGGGAAGATGAAGACAATTCGGTCAAATTGTTGATTTAGTCAAGGTGAAAAATGTGACGCAAACCTTAATCTCGATAGAAAGAAGAGTTACAACATGGTTACTATTCTTGCTAGCTCTTTAACCCATACACTCTGTACATTAAATCATTTCTTCCCTTCGAGCGACAAACGATAAATTTTTAACTCAAAGACCAAAGTAGGGCAATAAACTCAGGGATAAGGATCCAATATTGCACCACCACAAATATTTCATAGCACTTATTAAAACAGCAGGTACCAAGTCCACTGTTCCTAAGGGAATACATCTTGCTATATAAAAATGTCACTATGCATAGTCCAATGATTATAACTTATCCAGGCAAAAACCTCATTAATGGCTATTCAACTTGGCAAATGTACTGGTACAAACTTATTCTGTACCTCTTCTGGAACCCCTTCATATTTCCTTTCAATCGTATGTTCTGATGCAATAGTTCAATGTTCTCTAGGTATTTTGGTTCCCATCATCTTTCCCAGTACTCAGTTCATCTCTTTTGGAACTCTATTTCTTTTTGAATAACCTCTATTTTCTTATGCAGATCAGTCACATTTGTCATCTCACTAATTCACTTATCTCGATAGTAGCTTGCCAGTAAATCAAAGGAGCAAAGTAAGTAACTAATTACAATTGGAAACTCTAGTCATATAACTTTTAAATTCATTCTCCTCCGATCCTACCACAAGGAATTAAACGTAGCTATCCTCAAGTGAGATAGACAAGATAATAGAATACAGGTAGGCTAATAGCTCAGAATACAATGCCACTCATTCTTATTCGGGAATTTCAATACGAGAGTATCCTTATCACTTATGCACATAGCAACCCTAAAGCGTACTTTATGTGTCGGAACTTCTACCTCCTATCTCAATCTCTTGCATACAGGTATAGAATCCAATTCTTTTCTCAAATTCCCATGCATAATTCCAAAACTCACGATCTCGCCACGATCATAATCGAGTCAAGTCCATACTTAGACATTAGTGGATAGGTGTCAAGGAAGCATAGGAAAGAATGTCACAAGAGGAGTAGAAATATCCATATAGTTGTAATCAAACCGCCCCACATTCGAAATAAACACTTATCATGTCTTCACAGTCATGGGTGAAGGAAACAGATCTTCAGTGCAAATTTCTCGACGTACAGTATAATCTAGCCACCATCTATAGAAACCCTGTCAGACTATTTTGAGATTAGTCCATGATAGCTTCCGAGATTTATTCCCTCAATCAGTCCAATAACTAGGTCAAATATTAGGATCTTTCGTTCCTTGACTTTTGCCATTAAAACTTGTCTCAAGTGCAATCAAGATACAGACCCTTATTCTAGGGCTCTCCACTTTTTGGTACTCAAGTACAAGAATCCACAATAAGGTAATTCACAACTCGAGCCGGCCGGTCCTAAGAGTAAATCACCCATATTACAGATTCCTACCCGACGTACATATCTATTCCTCCCAAGTATCCTGATAAAGGGTTTACGCTTATAACAGTCATGATTCATAGCTTACGCCCAAAAAGAGCACCTAGTCCTTTCCACTGACTCACATAATCGAAACAATAACACCACTTGGCCCCAAGCTCACTTCGTGCAGAGACCACGCGAAGCAGTAAAATATCTTCCATTCTTTCAAACCAGTTCTCGGCAATTTCGGGATCTAGTTCTCCAAGAAATTTAGGAGGTGTGAACTTTTGGAACTGATTTAGGACTCTATCTTAACTTACTTCAAGGTTCCTTTACTAGTTACCCGTTGTTTGACCTTGTTGGTCAACCGAATGGCCAGTAAACAGTAGATCGATCATACGATTGATAGCTGTAGCTACCTGATCCCCTACTCCACCTCCGGGTCCCTGGTTCTAATTTACTACAAACCTTTATTCCTCTTCTTGGTCCTGGACCTATTCTCCTTTATTACTCACTGGTCTAGGGTCCAAGTATTTTAACCAATGGGTAAGTACGTGTTGGTACATGATAGATGATTATTCCTTTACAAAAGTCAAATAAAATGAAATCGGAGTCACAATAAGCGAGTGAAAATATAAAGCAATTAAATGCCAATGTCGTAATAAAGTCGAGGTCAAAGTCACCGTAACAGTCACAGTCCAATTCACAGTCACAGTCAAAGTCAAAGTATTATACATTCCAAGGCTCATAGTAGTTGTTTGTAAGATAACTAGACCAAAAGTATCAGGTACGAGACTCACAGATACAAATACAGTCATACAGTCATATCAAGGAAAAATCCAGTGCAAGTAGTCAAAAGAAAATTGTACAACCACCGAGTCACCACATCCCTTATCCTTTCTATGTATAGTAGTCAAAATCATCCAAAGTAGTAGCCTAGAGGTGTAGGCTTAGTTTGATGCGGGACTAGCTGACCCTCCTCCGGTCTAGGCAAGGTCAACACTTGCCTCGTCTCCAATGTTAGAGACTTCACCACTTAAGTCTACTGAAGTCCCCAAACAGGTCATCACAAACATTCAGGTTTGACTCGACTCTATTCCTCACTTTTATTGCCCCCTAAACGCGTTCCTGAGCTTCTCCAAGTTACATACAAAGATTTACCAATCCTTTGATGGCCTTCAACCATATCATACCAGTGCTCCTTAATTCGATCGGCTTGCATTTTAGTAGTTTCCTTTAGTTGATTGACTTCAGCTTTAAACCTAGCATTGTCCCGGGCAAGCAACTTTCGCTCCTTCACAACGGCCAACACTACTCCATTAGAATAGGTAAAATTTGCAGACACTCACACCACTTGTAGTGATTAGATAAGCCCCAATAGGCTCTAGGCCTCCGGGTCTGATTTGATACTTAATCATCGGTAAGTCCCCACGGGATGGCTCGCCAACCGGTCTATTACTAGGGCCGCCAGATTCATCCAGCCTACACAAAGTGTAGATAAACTTAAGTACTCTTAAGGGAAAATAATCAAATATAATCCTCAAGTCGAAAATTCCTAACTCGCCCAAACCAATTCAAACCTAGGCTCAAAATTTTTTTTTCCTTCCAGTGATCACTTAACTTTCAAACCAATCCCACAGTCCAGCATCCTGAGCTTTTATGTCTAGGATACTCTACAAAGATCTGAAGCCTAAGCTCTGATACCAACTGTGACAGCCCCACCTCTCCCTAGGGCAAACCCTAGGGTATCAACGGACTGCCTGCCCAACTCTCGCCAGGACTCAGTCGTTCAAAGTACTAATATCATCAATGAAACGAATGTAACATTTGACAATGCAGGGGATTGAAACACTAACTCAAACATAATCACTAATTCAACAATTCAGCTTAGTACATATATCATCGTATGCCAACTTACCACGCTTCACTCAAAATTACATAATATAAATCACCCTTAAGAATTTAAGCTTACAAGTCTGCTTAAACGAAAGTTACAACCTCAAAACGCAAGAACGGCAAAATAAAGCTAAGAAAGCCCTCGATCAAATCCCTTACCGATCTGTTAAGGAAAACAAAGGGAATGGAGTGAGCTAAAGCCCAGTGAGGTTCCAGGTAAACAAGTAAACACATAGCCACATAAAATCACAAAATAGCCAACTAAACACCGTACAGTAAAATAACAGTTCAATTCAAGGATACGGGTGGCTTTCAAAAGCCAAAGGTCCACTTGAGCTTGATCATAATTGCCTCCTGTTGACACTCCGTCAACACTTGTAACAGTATATAGGTCCGTAGAACACCACTTTCACCAGTCTCCGTCCACCAAACAACCCCCCACCGGGCCCGCACTCCATAAACAGTAGTTTGGTAATACTCGAGTATACCAGGAATCCGAGTTTCCAATGCTCAAGGATTCCAATGAAACAGTATCAAGCCGAGGATTTTATCACTGGTGGTGCTGGACAACACAACAAGCAAGCACAGCGGCTATGCTTCACCAGGGACCTCCAAGCAAGATTCAATTTCCAGTGAACAGTAAACAGTCCTCAAGGTTTATCGGCCTTCTCGACCAAGCCCTTGCTGGCTCGATACAACCGACTCACCTATGAGGTTGGGTACCCAAACAGTAACAGTAGTTGGTGGAATGTCATCCACGCAACTTAAGCACAGTCATGTATAGAAATATCTCATTTCATGTTAATTAATTCAGTAAGTAGAGCCTCAGTGAAAAGAAAAAATAAGAAAGGTCGAGTGCGATAAAGTACACACTCGCCTCAATTTTAATTAAAACAGTTTTGGCTCAAACAATAACAATTCAATACTTTCAAGTACACGAATATTTCTCATAACAAGTAGCAGGTAGTGGAACACTCACCTGTCAAGCAAAAGTAATAATCGACGTCAAACGTCTCAGTTACGATCACCGTCGTTGCCCAAACCTAGGTCAACGAGTGAAAACATTAATAATTGGATTCGTTCCCTACTAAAGTATAGGTTCATTAAGAGGCCAAGTGAGTAGCTTAAGCTACTTAATCCGGCATGCAAATAGGGTCTAAACCACGGTGAAAGTTCATGGAAAACAAGTCTAGTATGTACATGAAAGTTTGGCAAAAGAAAAGTTTCACTACAGCTCAAAGGCTTCATTACGGGTTAAACTGTCTCGCCCGGCCAGCCTCGGGAAAACGGTCATTGCTCATTGTGGGAAAGTCAGAATTTGGTTCCGTCAGTTGCATTGGAAACTAGGTTCATAAGGCTAAATTTGTCTAGAAGAAACCATTTCCAAAATCCCAACATAAGTGGCTCAAAATTAAGAAACCAAATGAACTTTCTGGACTGTCTCGGATGAACAGTACTTCCCGGACAGCCAACTTTCCAGACTCGCCACGGATCGCTCGGGATGAACCAGAAAATGAGCTTTGTACCGTTTTAAAGCTCTAAGAGTCTACTTTCAATTGCCATAAATGGCTCTCAATTCTGATCAGTGAGTAACACGTTATGACCTTAACAAGATGGCTGGACAGAAAATTTCTGGACCTAGTCCAGTTTTCCTCCTTTGTTTATAACTCAAAATTTATTCAACCAAATTGGCTAATTTTTTTGTAGACAACCTCCACACACATAACCCAACATATAATACTCACAGTTGTAGCCAAAATGTGCATGAAAATATCAAGGAAAAACCGGGCAGCAAGCTTAAAAAGTTTCGGTCAGCACACTTTAAAAAATTTCTAACTTCTACTCTTCTTGTTATTTTCATTCCTTGCACATACCAAGTATTAGATCCAACTAAATAGGGGTTTAAAACATATCAATACTTCATAAACACACATGAATAAGGGTTAGACATTTCATCAAACACTTGGTATGCATATTAGTAAACCTAACCATTACTTGATTAACTCAAGAAACTAACCCCAAATTCAACCATAACAAGTTGTTTTCACCATTTCAACCTCAAGTAGATGATATAACATCATAAACCCAAATTTTAAAGATTACATACCTTACTTACAAGTTGCTTTGGTCACCAAACAAACCACCATAATAGAAGCTTTAGGCTTGAAACAACCTCAAAGATTGAAGGAAATTTTCTCACAAACTCTAGATCTTTCTCTTTTGGTTTTTGTTCAAGATCAAGCTAAGGTTGTCATAGCAAGAAGATGGAGTTTTCTTCCTTCCCTTGGAAGCCCTTAAGGTGGACGAAATTTTGGAGGAAAATGAAGCAAAGTTGGTTTAAAATTCCTCTAATCCTTTGGTCAAACAAGATACATGGCTAGGGTTTTGCCACATGGCTCCATTATTGTCCTAACCTTTCTTAATCTTTGACTAATGCCATTCTTACCTTTCCAAATGCACCAATAATTATTCAACACCTCTAATCTCTCACATAAAGTCTCTACCACTAATAAAAGAACACTTGGACAATTACAAGTGGTGAATTATTTACAACCTAGCTCAAGGAAATATTTTACTTCAAGTAAAATGAATTGAAATGAAATGCATGGAAATTATTATAACACATAGAAAATAATTTGTAAGGGCATATATTAAATGGTCTAGATCTTATAATAAGGCATGTAAGTAAAAAAATTGTGTTTTAAAGTGAGGGTCAATACAAGGGATTTGTTGTAACACATTGTGAAATATAATGCCAGGGCATATAAGAGGTGGTTTAAATCTTGGTGCAAGGCATGTAGTTTGGGGAAATTGTATTTTAAAAATGAGGGTTCTCACACTCTCTCCCCCTTAAAGAATTTCGCCCTCGAGATTCTCAGCTTGATTACTGAGTAGTTCAAAATATTTTCGATGAATATCCTTTTTAACTCTCTCGAGTCCTGTGAGCGCATGCTTTAGTAAGACCAGCAATACAAAGCCATATTATGTAGGAATTGAAGCTACAAATCTTTATTTAGAACATGTTTCAATTTACAAGTTTCATAGTTGTATAACCTATCGAAATATAATACTAGCTTGTTCCCATCGAAGAATAATCCTTATGTCCTTACTAATCAATGTTGCAAAAGTCATTTAGAGCAGAAAAGTATCACTTATAGCCAAACGTTTAGAGAAAGTAGAAAAGACGTTCAAAATGCAAAGTTGTAAACTGTCCGACCTAAGGTGGTTTGAAGAACTCATTTTCCTTTCATTTAAGTCTCGTTTCTACTCATAAACCAACCTCAAAATAGTTTACCAACTCCAATCCTAAAGTTGGGAATAATCCTAGGAAAAATAGAAATTTTTTTAGTTTTGCGTGATCTCATTTGAAAATCTTATCTCGAGCTTCTTATGTCCAAAACTTAAAAAACTTTATACCGTCGGAATATGGATTCAAATTGTTACAACTTTCTAGAAGGTACCATTGTAAGATCCAATCCACGAGTCGGTCAAATTCCAACCTAAAGTTGCTGCTTCACCCAGTAACAGACAGAACAGGTATACAGTTTCAGTCAACTTTGAAAAATCATAGATATTCATGGAAATTGAGAACAATACTGATACTCTGAATCTAGTTTCAAACATAATAAAACTCAATTTTGACTTTTCTACATCAAGATATAACAAATTCTGTAAAACCTTCCAAGGTTCCCTGCGGAAAAAATTTTCAGCGGCACATCCTTTGTGTTTACTAACTTTTCCTAGCCCATTCAAGGCTTCATTCTTCCCATGAAATAGCTTCAACTCAAGCATATAAATATCAAGCCCACAACTCACTACATCAAGCATATAACCGTCTCTACTCAAGTTTAGCAAAATGAAACCCGAAGCTGAAATTCTTAATCACAAGCTTGAATTTTCTTTAGGCAAGTCATAACAAAGCTATCAGACCATGGTCAGTACTTAAGCATGACGTGTGGTAGAAAATTCACCATAAAACCATAAATTACCATAACACTAGTTCAACCCATGAAATTTTCCATAAAGCTGCCAAAAGTACTACCTTAATCCACTAGTTTTCCTATATTGGTAGTAGAGGAAAATTGCTAGCCAAAGTTACCTTGTAACCTCAAGAAAGATGGAAATCCAGGGCTTCTTCCTCAAAAATCGCTCCACCAATACCTTGAAATCTTTCTTAGTTAACATTTCCATGGAGTAACTTCAGATTCAAGTACAAAATTGAGGTTGGAGTTGGAGGTCTCTCTTTGGTTTCTCTTCTCTCTTGGTTCGGCCAAGTAAGAGGGAAGATGAAGACAATTCGGTCAAATTGTTGATTTAGTCAAGGTGAAAAATGTGACGCAAACCTTAATCTCGATAGAAAGAAGAGTTACAACATGGTTACTATTCTTGCTAGCTCTTTAACCCATACACTCTGTACATTAAATCATTTCTTCCCTTCGAGCGACAAACGATAAATTTTTAACTCAAAGACCAAAGTAGGGCAATAAACTCAGGGATAAGGATCCAATATTGCACCACCACAAATATTTCATAGCACTTATTAAAACAGCAGGTACCAAGTCCACTGTTCCTAAGGGAATACATCTTGCTATATAAAAATGTCACTATGCATAGTCCAATGATTATAACTTATCCAGGCAAAAACCTCATTAATGGCTATTCAACTTGGCAAATGTACTGGTACAAACTTATTCTGTACCTCTTCTGGAACCCCTTCATATTTCCTTTCAATCGTATGTTCTGATGCAATAGTTCAATGTTCTCTAGGTATTTTGGTTCCCATCATCTTTCCCAGTACTCAGTTCATCTCTTTTGGAACTCTATTTCTTTTTGAATAACCTCTATTTTCTTATGCAGATCAGTCACATTTGTCATCTCACTAATTCACTTATCTCGATAGTAGCTTGCCAGTAAATCAAAGGAGCAAAGTAAGTAACTAATTACAATTGGAAACTCTAGTCATATAACTTTTAAATTCATTCTCCTCCGATCCTACCACAAGGAATTAAACGTAGCTATCCTCAAGTGAGATAGACAAGATAATAGAATACAGGTAGGCTAATAGCTCAGAATACAATGCCACTCATTCTTATTCGGGAATTTCAATACGAGAGTATCCTTATCACTTATGCACATAGCAACCCTAAAGCGTACTTTATGTGTCGGAACTTCTACCTCCTATCTCAATCTCTTGCATACAGGTATAGAATCCAATTCTTTTCTCAAATTCCCATGCATAATTCCAAAACTCACGATCTCGCCACGATCATAATCGAGTCAAGTCCATACTTAGACATTAGTGGATAGGTGTCAAGGAAGCATAGGAAAGAATGTCACAAGAGGAGTAGAAATATCCATATAGTTGTAATCAAACCGCCCCACATTCGAAATAAACACTTATCATGTCTTCACAGTCATGGGTGAAGGAAACAGATCTTCAGTGCAAATTTCTCGACGTACAGTATAATCTAGCCACCATCTATAGAAACCCTGTCAGACTATTTTGAGATTAGTCCATGATAGCTTCCGAGATTTATTCCCTCAATCAGTCCAATAACTAGGTCAAATATTAGGATCTTTCGTTCCTTGACTTTTGCCATTAAAACTTGTCTCAAGTGCAATCAAGATACAGACCCTTATTCTAGGGCTCTCCACTTTTTGGTACTCAAGTACAAGAATCCACAATAAGGTAATTCACAACTCGAGCCGGCCGGTCCTAAGAGTAAATCACCCATATTACAGATTCCTACCCGACGTACATATCTATTCCTCCCAAGTATCCTGATAAAGGGTTTACGCTTATAACAGTCATGATTCATAGCTTACGCCCAAAAAGAGCACCTAGTCCTTTCCACTGACTCACATAATCGAAACAATAACACCACTTGGCCCCAAGCTCACTTCGTGCAGAGACCACGCGAAGCAGTAAAATATCTTCCATTCTTTCAAACCAGTTCTCGGCAATTTCGGGATCTAGTTCTCCAAGAAATTTAGGAGGTGTGAACTTTTGGAACTGATTTAGGACTCTATCTTAACTTACTTCAAGGTTCCTTTACTAGTTACCCGTTGTTTGACCTTGTTGGTCAACCGAATGGCCAGTAAACAGTAGATCGATCATACGATTGATAGCTGTAGCTACCTGATCCCCTACTCCACCTCCGGGTCCCTGGTTCTAATTTACTACAAACCTTTATTCCTCTTCTTGGTCCTGGACCTATTCTCCTTTATTACTCACTGGTCTAGGGTCCAAGTATTTTAACCAATGGGTAAGTACGTGTTGGTACATGATAGATGATTATTCCTTTACAAAAGTCAAATAAAATGAAATCGGAGTCACAATAAGCGAGTGAAAATATAAAGCAATTAAATGCCAATGTCGTAATAAAGTCGAGGTCAAAGTCACCGTAACAGTCACAGTCCAATTCACAGTCACAGTCAAAGTCAAAGTATTATACATTCCAAGGCTCATAGTAGTTGTTTGTAAGATAACTAGACCAAAAGTATCAGGTACGAGACTCACAGATACAAATACAGTCATACAGTCATATCAAGGAAAAATCCAGTGCAAGTAGTCAAAAGAAAATTGTACAACCACCGAGTCACCACATCCCTTATCCTTTCTATGTATAGTAGTCAAAATCATCCAAAGTAGTAGCCTAGAGGTGTAGGCTTAGTTTGATGCGGGACTAGCTGACCCTCCTCCGGTCTAGGCAAGGTCAACACTTGCCTCGTCTCCAATGTTAGAGACTTCACCACTTAAGTCTACTGAAGTCCCCAAACAGGTCATCACAAACATTCAGGTTTGACTCGACTCTATTCCTCACTTTTATTGCCCCCTAAACGCGTTCCTGAGCTTCTCCAAGTTACATACAAAGATTTACCAATCCTTTGATGGCCTTCAACCATATCATACCAGTGCTCCTTAATTCGATCGGCTTGCATTTTAGTAGTTTCCTTTAGTTGATTGACTTCAGCTTTAAACCTAGCATTGTCCCGGGCAAGCAACTTTCGCTCCTTCACAACGGCCAACACTACTCCATTAGAATAGGTAAAATTTGCAGACACTCACACCACTTGTAGTGATTAGATAAGCCCCAATAGGCTCTAGGCCTCCGGGTCTGATTTGATACTTAATCATCGGTAAGTCCCCACGGGATGGCTCGCCAACCGGTCTATTACTAGGGCCGCCAGATTCATCCAGCCTACACAAAGTGTAGATAAACTTAAGTACTCTTAAGGGAAAATAATCAAATATAATCCTCAAGTCGAAAATTCCTAACTCGCCCAAACCAATTCAAACCTAGGCTCAAAATTTTTTTTTCCTTCCAGTGATCACTTAACTTTCAAACCAATCCCACAGTCCAGCATCCTGAGCTTTTATGTCTAGGATACTCTACAAAGATCTGAAGCCTAAGCTCTGATACCAACTGTGACAGCCCCACCTCTCCCTAGGGCAAACCCTAGGGTATCAACGGACTGCCTGCCCAACTCTCGCCAGGACTCAGTCGTTCAAAGTACTAATATCATCAATGAAACGAATGTAACATTTGACAATGCAGGGGATTGAAACACTAACTCAAACATAATCACTAATTCAACAATTCAGCTTAGTACATATATCATCGTATGCCAACTTACCACGCTTCACTCAAAATTACATAATATAAATCACCCTTAAGAATTTAAGCTTACAAGTCTGCTTAAACGAAAGTTACAACCTCAAAACGCAAGAACGGCAAAATAAAGCTAAGAAAGCCCTCGATCAAATCCCTTACCGATCTGTTAAGGAAAACAAAGGGAATGGAGTGAGCTAAAGCCCAGTGAGGTTCCAGGTAAACAAGTAAACACATAGCCACATAAAATCACAAAATAGCCAACTAAACACCGTACAGTAAAATAACAGTTCAATTCAAGGATACGGGTGGCTTTCAAAAGCCAAAGGTCCACTTGAGCTTGATCATAATTGCCTCCTGTTGACACTCCGTCAACACTTGTAACAGTATATAGGTCCGTAGAACACCACTTTCACCAGTCTCCGTCCACCAAACAACCCCCCACCGGGCCCGCACTCCATAAACAGTAGTTTGGTAATACTCGAGTATACCAGGAATCCGAGTTTCCAATGCTCAAGGATTCCAATGAAACAGTATCAAGCCGAGGATTTTATCACTGGTGGTGCTGGACAACACAACAAGCAAGCACAGCGGCTATGCTTCACCAGGGACCTCCAAGCAAGATTCAATTTCCAGTGAACAGTAAACAGTCCTCAAGGTTTATCGGCCTTCTCGACCAAGCCCTTGCTGGCTCGATACAACCGACTCACCTATGAGGTTGGGTACCCAAACAGTAACAGTAGTTGGTGGAATGTCATCCACGCAACTTAAGCACAGTCATGTATAGAAATATCTCATTTCATGTTAATTAATTCAGTAAGTAGAGCCTCAGTGAAAAGAAAAAATAAGAAAGGTCGAGTGCGATAAAGTACACACTCGCCTCAATTTTAATTAAAACAGTTTTGGCTCAAACAATAACAATTCAATACTTTCAAGTACACGAATATTTCTCATAACAAGTAGCAGGTAGTGGAACACTCACCTGTCAAGCAAAAGTAATAATCGACGTCAAACGTCTCAGTTACGATCACCGTCGTTGCCCAAACCTAGGTCAACGAGTGAAAACATTAATAATTGGATTCGTTCCCTACTAAAGTATAGGTTCATTAAGAGGCCAAGTGAGTAGCTTAAGCTACTTAATCCGGCATGCAAATAGGGTCTAAACCACGGTGAAAGTTCATGGAAAACAAGTCTAGTATGTACATGAAAGTTTGGCAAAAGAAAAGTTTCACTACAGCTCAAAGGCTTCATTACGGGTTAAACTGTCTCGCCCGGCCAGCCTCGGGAAAACGGTCATTGCTCATTGTGGGAAAGTCAGAATTTGGTTCCGTCAGTTGCATTGGAAACTAGGTTCATAAGGCTAAATTTGTCTAGAAGAAACCATTTCCAAAATCCCAACATAAGTGGCTCAAAATTAAGAAACCAAATGAACTTTCTGGACTGTCTCGGATGAACAGTACTTCCCGGACAGCCAACTTTCCAGACTCGCCACGGATCGCTCGGGATGAACCAGAAAATGAGCTTTGTACCGTTTTAAAGCTCTAAGAGTCTACTTTCAATTGCCATAAATGGCTCTCAATTCTGATCAGTGAGTAACACGTTATGACCTTAACAAGATGGCTGGACAGAAAATTTCTGGACCTAGTCCAGTTTTCCTCCTTTGTTTATAACTCAAAATTTATTCAACCAAATTGGCTAATTTTTTTGTAGACAACCTCCACACACATAACCCAACATATAATACTCACAGTTGTAGCCAAAATGTGCATGAAAATATCAAGGAAAAACCGGGCAGCAAGCTTAAAAAGTTTCGGTCAGCACACTT
Source organism: Coffea arabica (assembly GCF_036785885.1). NCBI lineage: Eukaryota > Viridiplantae > Streptophyta > Magnoliopsida > Gentianales > Rubiaceae > Coffea > Coffea arabica. The sequence goes on from NC_092321.1 coordinate 40,072,794, forward strand.
TAAAAAATTTCTAACTTCTACTCTTCTTGTTATTTTCATTCCTTGCACATACCAAGTATTAGATCCAACTAAATAGGGGTTTAAAACATATCAATACTTCATAAACACACATGAATAAGGGTTAGACATTTCATCAAACACTTGGTATGCATATTAGTAAACCTAACCATTACTTGATTAACTCAAGAAACTAACCCCAAATTCAACCATAACAAGTTGTTTTCACCATTTCAACCTCAAGTAGATGATATAACATCATAAACCCAAATTTTAAAGATTACATACCTTACTTACAAGTTGCTTTGGTCACCAAACAAACCACCATAATAGAAGCTTTAGGCTTGAAACAACCTCAAAGATTGAAGGAAATTTTCTCACAAACTCTAGATCTTTCTCTTTTGGTTTTTGTTCAAGATCAAGCTAAGGTTGTCATAGCAAGAAGATGGAGTTTTCTTCCTTCCCTTGGAAGCCCTTAAGGTGGACGAAATTTTGGAGGAAAATGAAGCAAAGTTGGTTTAAAATTCCTCTAATCCTTTGGTCAAACAAGATACATGGCTAGGGTTTTGCCACATGGCTCCATTATTGTCCTAACCTTTCTTAATCTTTGACTAATGCCATTCTTACCTTTCCAAATGCACCAATAATTATTCAACACCTCTAATCTCTCACATAAAGTCTCTACCACTAATAAAAGAACACTTGGACAATTACAAGTGGTGAATTATTTACAACCTAGCTCAAGGAAATATTTTACTTCAAGTAAAATGAATTGAAATGAAATGCATGGAAATTATTATAACACATAGAAAATAATTTGTAAGGGCATATATTAAATGGTCTAGATCTTATAATAAGGCATGTAAGTAAAAAAATTGTGTTTTAAAGTGAGGGTCAATACAAGGGATTTGTTGTAACACATTGTGAAATATAATGCCAGGGCATATAAGAGGTGGTTTAAATCTTGGTGCAAGGCATGTAGTTTGGGGAAATTGTATTTTAAAAATGAGGGTTCTCACACTCTCTCCCCCTTAAAGAATTTCGCCCTCGAGATTCTCAGCTTGATTACTGAGTAGTTCAAAATATTTTCGATGAATATCCTTTTTAACTCTCTCGAGTCCTGTGAGCGCATGCTTTAGTAAGACCAGCAATACAAAGCCATATTATGTAGGAATTGAAGCTACAAATCTTTATTTAGAACATGTTTCAATTTACAAGTTTCATAGTTGTATAACCTATCGAAATATAATACTAGCTTGTTCCCATCGAAGAATAATCCTTATGTCCTTACTAATCAATGTTGCAAAAGTCATTTAGAGCAGAAAAGTATCACTTATAGCCAAACGTTTAGAGAAAGTAGAAAAGACGTTCAAAATGCAAAGTTGTAAACTGTCCGACCTAAGGTGGTTTGAAGAACTCATTTTCCTTTCATTTAAGTCTCGTTTCTACTCATAAACCAACCTCAAAATAGTTTACCAACTCCAATCCTAAAGTTGGGAATAATCCTAGGAAAAATAGAAATTTTTTTAGTTTTGCGTGATCTCATTTGAAAATCTTATCTCGAGCTTCTTATGTCCAAAACTTAAAAAACTTTATACCGTCGGAATATGGATTCAAATTGTTACAACTTTCTAGAAGGTACCATTGTAAGATCCAATCCACGAGTCGGTCAAATTCCAACCTAAAGTTGCTGCTTCACCCAGTAACAGACAGAACAGGTATACAGTTTCAGTCAACTTTGAAAAATCATAGATATTCATGGAAATTGAGAACAATACTGATACTCTGAATCTAGTTTCAAACATAATAAAACTCAATTTTGACTTTTCTACATCAAGATATAACAAATTCTGTAAAACCTTCCAAGGTTCCCTGCGGAAAAAATTTTCAGCGGCACATCCTTTGTGTTTACTAACTTTTCCTAGCCCATTCAAGGCTTCATTCTTCCCATGAAATAGCTTCAACTCAAGCATATAAATATCAAGCCCACAACTCACTACATCAAGCATATAACCGTCTCTACTCAAGTTTAGCAAAATGAAACCCGAAGCTGAAATTCTTAATCACAAGCTTGAATTTTCTTTAGGCAAGTCATAACAAAGCTATCAGACCATGGTCAGTACTTAAGCATGACGTGTGGTAGAAAATTCACCATAAAACCATAAATTACCATAACACTAGTTCAACCCATGAAATTTTCCATAAAGCTGCCAAAAGTACTACCTTAATCCACTAGTTTTCCTATATTGGTAGTAGAGGAAAATTGCTAGCCAAAGTTACCTTGTAACCTCAAGAAAGATGGAAATCCAGGGCTTCTTCCTCAAAAATCGCTCCACCAATACCTTGAAATCTTTCTTAGTTAACATTTCCATGGAGTAACTTCAGATTCAAGTACAAAATTGAGGTTGGAGTTGGAGGTCTCTCTTTGGTTTCTCTTCTCTCTTGGTTCGGCCAAGTAAGAGGGAAGATGAAGACAATTCGGTCAAATTGTTGATTTAGTCAAGGTGAAAAATGTGACGCAAACCTTAATCTCGATAGAAAGAAGAGTTACAACATGGTTACTATTCTTGCTAGCTCTTTAACCCATACACTCTGTACATTAAATCATTTCTTCCCTTCGAGCGACAAACGATAAATTTTTAACTCAAAGACCAAAGTAGGGCAATAAACTCAGGGATAAGGATCCAATATTGCACCACCACAAATATTTCATAGCACTTATTAAAACAGCAGGTACCAAGTCCACTGTTCCTAAGGGAATACATCTTGCTATATAAAAATGTCACTATGCATAGTCCAATGATTATAACTTATCCAGGCAAAAACCTCATTAATGGCTATTCAACTTGGCAAATGTACTGGTACAAACTTATTCTGTACCTCTTCTGGAACCCCTTCATATTTCCTTTCAATCGTATGTTCTGATGCAATAGTTCAATGTTCTCTAGGTATTTTGGTTCCCATCATCTTTCCCAGTACTCAGTTCATCTCTTTTGGAACTCTATTTCTTTTTGAATAACCTCTATTTTCTTATGCAGATCAGTCACATTTGTCATCTCACTAATTCACTTATCTCGATAGTAGCTTGCCAGTAAATCAAAGGAGCAAAGTAAGTAACTAATTACAATTGGAAACTCTAGTCATATAACTTTTAAATTCATTCTCCTCCGATCCTACCACAAGGAATTAAACGTAGCTATCCTCAAGTGAGATAGACAAGATAATAGAATACAGGTAGGCTAATAGCTCAGAATACAATGCCACTCATTCTTATTCGGGAATTTCAATACGAGAGTATCCTTATCACTTATGCACATAGCAACCCTAAAGCGTACTTTATGTGTCGGAACTTCTACCTCCTATCTCAATCTCTTGCATACAGGTATAGAATCCAATTCTTTTCTCAAATTCCCATGCATAATTCCAAAACTCACGATCTCGCCACGATCATAATCGAGTCAAGTCCATACTTAGACATTAGTGGATAGGTGTCAAGGAAGCATAGGAAAGAATGTCACAAGAGGAGTAGAAATATCCATATAGTTGTAATCAAACCGCCCCACATTCGAAATAAACACTTATCATGTCTTCACAGTCATGGGTGAAGGAAACAGATCTTCAGTGCAAATTTCTCGACGTACAGTATAATCTAGCCACCATCTATAGAAACCCTGTCAGACTATTTTGAGATTAGTCCATGATAGCTTCCGAGATTTATTCCCTCAATCAGTCCAATAACTAGGTCAAATATTAGGATCTTTCGTTCCTTGACTTTTGCCATTAAAACTTGTCTCAAGTGCAATCAAGATACAGACCCTTATTCTAGGGCTCTCCACTTTTTGGTACTCAAGTACAAGAATCCACAATAAGGTAATTCACAACTCGAGCCGGCCGGTCCTAAGAGTAAATCACCCATATTACAGATTCCTACCCGACGTACATATCTATTCCTCCCAAGTATCCTGATAAAGGGTTTACGCTTATAACAGTCATGATTCATAGCTTACGCCCAAAAAGAGCACCTAGTCCTTTCCACTGACTCACATAATCGAAACAATAACACCACTTGGCCCCAAGCTCACTTCGTGCAGAGACCACGCGAAGCAGTAAAATATCTTCCATTCTTTCAAACCAGTTCTCGGCAATTTCGGGATCTAGTTCTCCAAGAAATTTAGGAGGTGTGAACTTTTGGAACTGATTTAGGACTCTATCTTAACTTACTTCAAGGTTCCTTTACTAGTTACCCGTTGTTTGACCTTGTTGGTCAACCGAATGGCCAGTAAACAGTAGATCGATCATACGATTGATAGCTGTAGCTACCTGATCCCCTACTCCACCTCCGGGTCCCTGGTTCTAATTTACTACAAACCTTTATTCCTCTTCTTGGTCCTGGACCTATTCTCCTTTATTACTCACTGGTCTAGGGTCCAAGTATTTTAACCAATGGGTAAGTACGTGTTGGTACATGATAGATGATTATTCCTTTACAAAAGTCAAATAAAATGAAATCGGAGTCACAATAAGCGAGTGAAAATATAAAGCAATTAAATGCCAATGTCGTAATAAAGTCGAGGTCAAAGTCACCGTAACAGTCACAGTCCAATTCACAGTCACAGTCAAAGTCAAAGTATTATACATTCCAAGGCTCATAGTAGTTGTTTGTAAGATAACTAGACCAAAAGTATCAGGTACGAGACTCACAGATACAAATACAGTCATACAGTCATATCAAGGAAAAATCCAGTGCAAGTAGTCAAAAGAAAATTGTACAACCACCGAGTCACCACATCCCTTATCCTTTCTATGTATAGTAGTCAAAATCATCCAAAGTAGTAGCCTAGAGGTGTAGGCTTAGTTTGATGCGGGACTAGCTGACCCTCCTCCGGTCTAGGCAAGGTCAACACTTGCCTCGTCTCCAATGTTAGAGACTTCACCACTTAAGTCTACTGAAGTCCCCAAACAGGTCATCACAAACATTCAGGTTTGACTCGACTCTATTCCTCACTTTTATTGCCCCCTAAACGCGTTCCTGAGCTTCTCCAAGTTACATACAAAGATTTACCAATCCTTTGATGGCCTTCAACCATATCATACCAGTGCTCCTTAATTCGATCGGCTTGCATTTTAGTAGTTTCCTTTAGTTGATTGACTTCAGCTTTAAACCTAGCATTGTCCCGGGCAAGCAACTTTCGCTCCTTCACAACGGCCAACACTACTCCATTAGAATAGGTAAAATTTGCAGACACTCACACCACTTGTAGTGATTAGATAAGCCCCAATAGGCTCTAGGCCTCCGGGTCTGATTTGATACTTAATCATCGGTAAGTCCCCACGGGATGGCTCGCCAACCGGTCTATTACTAGGGCCGCCAGATTCATCCAGCCTACACAAAGTGTAGATAAACTTAAGTACTCTTAAGGGAAAATAATCAAATATAATCCTCAAGTCGAAAATTCCTAACTCGCCCAAACCAATTCAAACCTAGGCTCAAAATTTTTTTTTCCTTCCAGTGATCACTTAACTTTCAAACCAATCCCACAGTCCAGCATCCTGAGCTTTTATGTCTAGGATACTCTACAAAGATCTGAAGCCTAAGCTCTGATACCAACTGTGACAGCCCCACCTCTCCCTAGGGCAAACCCTAGGGTATCAACGGACTGCCTGCCCAACTCTCGCCAGGACTCAGTCGTTCAAAGTACTAATATCATCAATGAAACGAATGTAACATTTGACAATGCAGGGGATTGAAACACTAACTCAAACATAATCACTAATTCAACAATTCAGCTTAGTACATATATCATCGTATGCCAACTTACCACGCTTCACTCAAAATTACATAATATAAATCACCCTTAAGAATTTAAGCTTACAAGTCTGCTTAAACGAAAGTTACAACCTCAAAACGCAAGAACGGCAAAATAAAGCTAAGAAAGCCCTCGATCAAATCCCTTACCGATCTGTTAAGGAAAACAAAGGGAATGGAGTGAGCTAAAGCCCAGTGAGGTTCCAGGTAAACAAGTAAACACATAGCCACATAAAATCACAAAATAGCCAACTAAACACCGTACAGTAAAATAACAGTTCAATTCAAGGATACGGGTGGCTTTCAAAAGCCAAAGGTCCACTTGAGCTTGATCATAATTGCCTCCTGTTGACACTCCGTCAACACTTGTAACAGTATATAGGTCCGTAGAACACCACTTTCACCAGTCTCCGTCCACCAAACAACCCCCCACCGGGCCCGCACTCCATAAACAGTAGTTTGGTAATACTCGAGTATACCAGGAATCCGAGTTTCCAATGCTCAAGGATTCCAATGAAACAGTATCAAGCCGAGGATTTTATCACTGGTGGTGCTGGACAACACAACAAGCAAGCACAGCGGCTATGCTTCACCAGGGACCTCCAAGCAAGATTCAATTTCCAGTGAACAGTAAACAGTCCTCAAGGTTTATCGGCCTTCTCGACCAAGCCCTTGCTGGCTCGATACAACCGACTCACCTATGAGGTTGGGTACCCAAACAGTAACAGTAGTTGGTGGAATGTCATCCACGCAACTTAAGCACAGTCATGTATAGAAATATCTCATTTCATGTTAATTCATTCAGTAAGTAGAGCCTCAGTGAAAAGAAAAAATAAGAAAGGTCGAGTGCGATAAAGTACACACTCGCCTCAATTTTAATTAAAACAGTTTTGGCTCAAACAATAACAATTCAATACTTTCAAGTACACGAATATTTCTCATAACAAGTAGCAGGTAGTGGAACACTCACCTGTCAAGCAAAAGTAATAATCGACGTCAAACGTCTCAGTTACGATCACCGTCGTTGCCCAAACCTAGGTCAACGAGTGAAAACATTAATAATTGGATTCGTTCCCTACTAAAGTATAGGTTCATTAAGAGGCCAAGTGAGTAGCTTAAGCTACTTAATCCGGCATGCAAATAGGGTCTAAACCACGGTGAAAGTTCATGGAAAACAAGTCTAGTATGTACATGAAAGTTTGGCAAAAGAAAAGTTTCACTACAGCTCAAAGGCTTCATTACGGGTTAAACTGTCTCGCCCGGCCAGCCTCGGGAAAACGGTCATTGCTCATTGTGGGAAAGTCAGAATTTGGTTCCGTCAGTTGCATTGGAAACTAGGTTCATAAGGCTAAATTTGTCTAGAAGAAACCATTTCCAAAATCCCAACATAAGTGGCTCAAAATTAAGAAACCAAATGAACTTTCTGGACTGTCTCGGATGAACAGTACTTCCCGGACAGCCAACTTTCCAGACTCGCCACGGATCGCTCGGGATGAACCAGAAAATGAGCTTTGTACCGTTTTAAAGCTCTAAGAGTCTACTTTCAATTGCCATAAATGGCTCTCAATTCTGATCAGTGAGTAACACGTTATGACCTTAACAAGATGGCTGGACAGAAAATTTCTGGACCTAGTCCAGTTTTCCTCCTTTGTTTATAACTCAAAATTTATTCAACCAAATTGGCTAATTTTTTTGTAGACAACCTCCACACACATAACCCAACATATAATACTCACAGTTGTAGCCAAAATGTGCATGAAAATATCAAGGAAAAACCGGGCAGCAAGCTTAAAAAGTTTCGGTCAGCACACTTTAAAAAATTTCTAACTTCTACTCTTCTTGTTATTTTCATTCCTTGCACATACCAAGTATTAGATCCAACTAAATAGGGGTTTAAAACATATCAATACTTCATAAACACACATGAATAAGGGTTAGACATTTCATCAAACACTTGGTATGCATATTAGTAAACCTAACCATTACTTGATTAACTCAAGAAACTAACCCCAAATTCAACCATAACAAGTTGTTTTCACCATTTCAACCTCAAGTAGATGATATAACATCATAAACCCAAATTTTAAAGATTACATACCTTACTTACAAGTTGCTTTGGTCACCAAACAAACCACCATAATAGAAGCTTTAGGCTTGAAACAACCTCAAAGATTGAAGGAAATTTTCTCACAAACTCTAGATCTTTCTCTTTTGGTTTTTGTTCAAGATCAAGCTAAGGTTGTCATAGCAAGAAGATGGAGTTTTCTTCCTTCCCTTGGAAGCCCTTAAGGTGGACGAAATTTTGGAGGAAAATGAAGCAAAGTTGGTTTAAAATTCCTCTAATCCTTTGGTCAAACAAGATACATGGCTAGGGTTTTGCCACATGGCTCCATTATTGTCCTAACCTTTCTTAATCTTTGACTAATGCCATTCTTACCTTTCCAAATGCACCAATAATTATTCAACACCTCTAATCTCTCACATAAAGTCTCTACCACTAATAAAAGAACACTTGGACAATTACAAGTGGTGAATTATTTACAACCTAGCTCAAGGAAATATTTTACTTCAAGTAAAATGAATTGAAATGAAATGCATGGAAATTATTATAACACATAGAAAATAATTTGTAAGGGCATATATTAAATGGTCTAGATCTTATAATAAGGCATGTAAGTAAAAAAATTGTGTTTTAAAGTGAGGGTCAATACAAGGGATTTGTTGTAACACATTGTGAAATATAATGCCAGGGCATATAAGAGGTGGTTTAAATCTTGGTGCAAGGCATGTAGTTTGGGGAAATTGTATTTTAAAAATGAGGGTTCTCACACTCTCTCCCCCTTAAAGAATTTCGCCCTCGAGATTCTCAGCTTGATTACTGAGTAGTTCAAAATATTTTCGATGAATATCCTTTTTAACTCTCTCGAGTCCTGTGAGCGCATGCTTTAGTAAGACCAGCAATACAAAGCCATATTATGTAGGAATTGAAGCTACAAATCTTTATTTAGAACATGTTTCAATTTACAAGTTTCATAGTTGTATAACCTATCGAAATATAATACTAGCTTGTTCCCATCGAAGAATAATCCTTATGTCCTTACTAATCAATGTTGCAAAAGTCATTTAGAGCAGAAAAGTATCACTTATAGCCAAACGTTTAGAGAAAGTAGAAAAGACGTTCAAAATGCAAAGTTGTAAACTGTCCGACCTAAGGTGGTTTGAAGAACTCATTTTCCTTTCATTTAAGTCTCGTTTCTACTCATAAACCAACCTCAAAATAGTTTACCAACTCCAATCCTAAAGTTGGGAATAATCCTAGGAAAAATAGAAATTTTTTTAGTTTTGCGTGATCTCATTTGAAAATCTTATCTCGAGCTTCTTATGTCCAAAACTTAAAAAACTTTATACCGTCGGAATATGGATTCAAATTGTTACAACTTTCTAGAAGGTACCATTGTAAGATCCAATCCACGAGTCGGTCAAATTCCAACCTAAAGTTGCTGCTTCACCCAGTAACAGACAGAACAGGTATACAGTTTCAGTCAACTTTGAAAAATCATAGATATTCATGGAAATTGAGAACAATACTGATACTCTGAATCTAGTTTCAAACATAATAAAACTCAATTTTGACTTTTCTACATCAAGATATAACAAATTCTGTAAAACCTTCCAAGGTTCCCTGCGGAAAAAATTTTCAGCGGCACATCCTTTGTGTTTACTAACTTTTCCTAGCCCATTCAAGGCTTCATTCTTCCCATGAAATAGCTTCAACTCAAGCATATAAATATCAAGCCCACAACTCACTACATCAAGCATATAACCGTCTCTACTCAAGTTTAGCAAAATGAAACCCGAAGCTGAAATTCTTAATCACAAGCTTGAATTTTCTTTAGGCAAGTCATAACAAAGCTATCAGACCATGGTCAGTACTTAAGCATGACGTGTGGTAGAAAATTCACCATAAAACCATAAATTACCATAACACTAGTTCAACCCATGAAATTTTCCATAAAGCTGCCAAAAGTACTACCTTAATCCACTAGTTTTCCTATATTGGTAGTAGAGGAAAATTGCTAGCCAAAGTTACCTTGTAACCTCAAGAAAGATGGAAATCCAGGGCTTCTTCCTCAAAAATCGCTCCACCAATACCTTGAAATCTTTCTTAGTTAACATTTCCATGGAGTAACTTCAGATTCAAGTACAAAATTGAGGTTGGAGTTGGAGGTCTCTCTTTGGTTTCTCTTCTCTCTTGGTTCGGCCAAGTAAGAGGGAAGATGAAGACAATTCGGTCAAATTGTTGATTTAGTCAAGGTGAAAAATGTGACGCAAACCTTAATCTCGATAGAAAGAAGAGTTACAACATGGTTACTATTCTTGCTAGCTCTTTAACCCATACACTCTGTACATTAAATCATTTCTTCCCTTCGAGCGACAAACGATAAATTTTTAACTCAAAGACCAAAGTAGGGCAATAAACTCAGGGATAAGGATCCAATATTGCACCACCACAAATATTTCATAGCACTTATTAAAACAGCAGGTACCAAGTCCACTGTTCCTAAGGGAATACATCTTGCTATATAAAAATGTCACTATGCATAGTCCAATGATTATAACTTATCCAGGCAAAAACCTCATTAATGGCTATTCAACTTGGCAAATGTACTGGTACAAACTTATTCTGTACCTCTTCTGGAACCCCTTCATATTTCCTTTCAATCGTATGTTCTGATGCAATAGTTCAATGTTCTCTAGGTATTTTGGTTCCCATCATCTTTCCCAGTACTCAGTTCATCTCTTTTGGAACTCTATTTCTTTTTGAATAACCTCTATTTTCTTATGCAGATCAGTCACATTTGTCATCTCACTAATTCACTTATCTCGATAGTAGCTTGCCAGTAAATCAAAGGAGCAAAGTAAGTAACTAATTACAATTGGAAACTCTAGTCATATAACTTTTAAATTCATTCTCCTCCGATCCTACCACAAGGAATTAAACGTAGCTATCCTCAAGTGAGATAGACAAGATAATAGAATACAGGTAGGCTAATAGCTCAGAATACAATGCCACTCATTCTTATTCGGGAATTTCAATACGAGAGTATCCTTATCACTTATGCACATAGCAACCCTAAAGCGTACTTTATGTGTCGGAACTTCTACCTCCTATCTCAATCTCTTGCATACAGGTATAGAATCCAATTCTTTTCTCAAATTCCCATGCATAATTCCAAAACTCACGATCTCGCCACGATCATAATCGAGTCAAGTCCATACTTAGACATTAGTGGATAGGTGTCAAGGAAGCATAGGAAAGAATGTCACAAGAGGAGTAGAAATATCCATATAGTTGTAATCAAACCGCCCCACATTCGAAATAAACACTTATCATGTCTTCACAGTCATGGGTGAAGGAAACAGATCTTCAGTGCAAATTTCTCGACGTACAGTATAATCTAGCCACCATCTATAGAAACCCTGTCAGACTATTTTGAGATTAGTCCATGATAGCTTCCGAGATTTATTCCCTCAATCAGTCCAATAACTAGGTCAAATATTAGGATCTTTCGTTCCTTGACTTTTGCCATTAAAACTTGTCTCAAGTGCAATCAAGATACAGACCCTTATTCTAGGGCTCTCCACTTTTTGGTACTCAAGTACAAGAATCCACAATAAGGTAATTCACAACTCGAGCCGGCCGGTCCTAAGAGTAAATCACCCATATTACAGATTCCTACCCGACGTACATATCTATTCCTCCCAAGTATCCTGATAAAGGGTTTACGCTTATAACAGTCATGATTCATAGCTTACGCCCAAAAAGAGCACCTAGTCCTTTCCACTGACTCACATAATCGAAACAATAACACCACTTGGCCCCAAGCTCACTTCGTGCAGAGACCACGCGAAGCAGTAAAATATCTTCCATTCTTTCAAACCAGTTCTCGGCAATTTCGGGATCTAGTTCTCCAAGAAATTTAGGAGGTGTGAACTTTTGGAACTGATTTAGGACTCTATCTTAACTTACTTCAAGGTTCCTTTACTAGTTACCCGTTGTTTGACCTTGTTGGTCAACCGAATGGCCAGTAAACAGTAGATCGATCATACGATTGATAGCTGTAGCTACCTGATCCCCTACTCCACCTCCGGGTCCCTGGTTCTAATTTACTACAAACCTTTATTCCTCTTCTTGGTCCTGGACCTATTCTCCTTTATTACTCACTGGTCTAGGGTCCAAGTATTTTAACCAATGGGTAAGTACGTGTTGGTACATGATAGATGATTATTCCTTTACAAAAGTCAAATAAAATGAAATCGGAGTCACAATAAGCGAGTGAAAATATAAAGCAATTAAATGCCAATGTCGTAATAAAGTCGAGGTCAAAGTCACCGTAACAGTCACAGTCCAATTCACAGTCACAGTCAAAGTCAAAGTATTATACATTCCAAGGCTCATAGTAGTTGTTTGTAAGATAACTAGACCAAAAGTATCAGGTACGAGACTCACAGATACAAATACAGTCATACAGTCATATCAAGGAAAAATCCAGTGCAAGTAGTCAAAAGAAAATTGTACAACCACCGAGTCACCACATCCCTTATCCTTTCTATGTATAGTAGTCAAAATCATCCAAAGTAGTAGCCTAGAGGTGTAGGCTTAGTTTGATGCGGGACTAGCTGACCCTCCTCCGGTCTAGGCAAGGTCAACACTTGCCTCGTCTCCAATGTTAGAGACTTCACCACTTAAGTCTACTGAAGTCCCCAAACAGGTCATCACAAACATTCAGGTTTGACTCGACTCTATTCCTCACTTTTATTGCCCCCTAAACGCGTTCCTGAGCTTCTCCAAGTTACATACAAAGATTTACCAATCCTTTGATGGCCTTCAACCATATCATACCAGTGCTCCTTAATTCGATCGCCTTGCATTTTAGTAGTTTCCTTTAGTTGATTGACTTCAGCTTTAAACCTAGCATTGTCCCGGGCAAGCAACTTTCGCTCCTTCACAACGGCCAACACTACTCCATTAGAATAGGTAAAATTTGCAGACACTCACACCACTTGTAGTGATTAGATAAGCCCCAATAGGCTCTAGGCCTCCGGGTCTGATTTGATACTTAATCATCGGTAAGTCCCCACGGGATGGCTCGCCAACCGGTCTATTACTAGGGCCGCCAGATTCATCCAGCCTACACAAAGTGTAGATAAACTTAAGTACTCTTAAGGGAAAATAATCAAATATAATCCTCAAGTCGAAAATTCCTAACTCGCCCAAACCAATTCAAACCTAGGCTCAAATTTTTTTTTTCCTTCCAGTGATCACTTAACTTTCAAACCAATCCCACAGTCCAGCATCCTGAGCTTTTATGTCTAGGATACTCTACAAAGATCTGAAGCCTAAGCTCTGATACCAACTGTGACAGCCCCACCTCTCCTTAGGGCAAACCCTAGGGTATCAACGGACTGCCTGCCCAACTCTCGCCAGGACTCAGTCGTTCAAAGTACTAATATCATCAATGAAACGAATGTAACATTTGACAATGCAGGGGATTGAAACACTAACTCAAACATAATCACTAATTCAACAATTCAGCTTAGTACATATATCATCGTATGCCAACTTACCACGCTTCACTCAAAATTACATAATATAAATCACCCTTAAGAATTTAAGCTTACAAGTCTGCTTAAACGAAAGTTACAACCTCAAAACGCAAGAACGGCAAAATAAAGCTAAGAAAGCCCTCGATCAAATCCCTTCCCGATCTGTTAAGGAAAACAAAGGGAATGGAGTGAGCTAAAGCCCAGTGAGGTTCCAGGTAAACAAGTAAACACATAGCCACATAAAATCACAAAATAGCCAACTAAACACCGTACAGTAAAATAACAGTTCAATTCAAGGATACGGGTGGCTTTCAAAAGCCAAAGGTCCACTTGAGCTTGATCATAATTGCCTCCTGTTGACACTCCGTCAACACTTGTAACAGTATATAGGTCCGTAGAACACCACTTTCACCAGTCTCCGTCCACCAAACAACCCCCCACCGGGCCCGCACTCCATAAACAGTAGTTTGGTAATACTCGAGTATACCAGGAATCCGAGTTTCCAATGCTCAAGGATTCCAATGAAACAGTATCAAGCCGAGGATTTTATCACTGGTGGTGCTGGACAACACAACAAGCAAGCACAGCGGCTATGCTTCACCAGGGACCTCCAAGCAAGATTCAATTTCCAGTGAACAGTAAACAGTCCTCAAGGTTTATCGGCCTTCTCGACCAAGCCCTTGCTGGCTCGATACAACCGACTCACCTATGAGGTTGGGTACCCAAACAGTAACAGTAGTTGGTGGAATGTCATCCACGCAACTTAAGCACAGTCATGTATAGAAATATCTCATTTCATGTTAATTAATTCAGTAAGTAGAGCCTCAGTGAAAAGAAAAAATAAGAAAGGTCGAGTGCGATAAAGTACACACTCGCCTCAATTTTAATTAAAACAGTTTTGGCTCAAACAATAACAATTCAATACTTTCAAGTACACGAATATTTCTCATAACAAGTAGCAGGTAGTGGAACACTCACCTGTCAAGCAAAAGTAATAATCGACGTCAAACGTCTCAGTTACGATCACCGTCGTTGCCCAAACCTAGGTCAACGAGTGAAAACATTAATAATTGGATTCGTTCCCTACTAAAGTATAGGTTCATTAAGAGGCCAAGTGAGTAGCTTAAGCTACTTAATCCGGCATGCAAATAGGGTCTAAACCACGGTGAAAGTTCATGGAAAACAAGTCTAGTATGTACATGAAAGTTTGGCAAAAGAAAAGTTTCACTACAGCTCAAAGGCTTCATTACGGGTTAAACTGTCTCGCCCGGCCAGCCTCGGGAAAACGGTCATTGCTCATTGTGGGAAAGTCAGAATTTGGTTCCGTCAGTTGCATTGGAAACTAGGTTCATAAGGCTAAATTTGTCTAGAAGAAACCATTTCCAAAATCCCAACATAAGTGGCTCAAAATTAAGAAACCAAATGAACTTTCTGGACTGTCTCGGATGAACAGTACTTCCCGGACAGCCAACTTTCCAGACTCGCCACGGATCGCTCGGGATGAACCAGAAAATGAGCTTTGTACCGTTTTAAAGCTCTAAGAGTCTACTTTCAATTGCCATAAATGGCTCTCAATTCTGATCAGTGAGTAACACGTTATGACCTTAACAAGATGGCTGGACAGAAAATTTCTGGACCTAGTCCAGTTTTCCTCCTTTGTTTATAACTCAAAATTTATTCAACCAAATTGGCTAATTTTTTTGTAGACAACCTCCACACACATAACCCAACATATAATACTCACAGTTGTAGCCAAAATGTGCATGAAAATATCAAGGAAAAACCGGGCAGCAAGCTTAAAAAGTTTCGGTCAGCACACTTTAAAAAATTTCTAACTTCTACTCTTCTTGTTATTTTCATTCCTTGCACATACCAAGTATTAGATCCAACTAAATAGGGGTTTAAAACATATCAATACTTCATAAACACACATGAATAAGGGTTAGACATTTCATCAAACACTTGGTATGCATATTAGTAAACCTAACCATTACTTGATTAACTCAAGAAACTAACCCCAAATTCAACCATAACAAGTTGTTTTCACCATTTCAACCTCAAGTAGATGATATAACATCATAAACCCAAATTTTAAAGATTACATACCTTACTTACAAGTTGCTTTGGTCACCAAACAAACCACCATAATAGAAGCTTTAGGCTTGAAACAACCTCAAAGATTGAAGGAAATTTTCTCACAAACTCTAGATCTTTCTCTTTTGGTTTTTGTTCAAGATCAAGCTAAGGTTGTCATAGCAAGAAGATGGAGTTTTCTTCCTTCCCTTGGAAGCCCTTAAGGTGGACGAAATTTTGGAGGAAAATGAAGCAAAGTTGGTTTAAAATTCCTCTAATCCTTTGGTCAAACAAGATACATGGCTAGGGTTTTGCCACATGGCTCCATTATTGTCCTAACCTTTCTTAATCTTTGACTAATG
This sequence comes from Coffea arabica, assembly GCF_036785885.1. Classification (NCBI taxonomy): domain Eukaryota; kingdom Viridiplantae; phylum Streptophyta; class Magnoliopsida; order Gentianales; family Rubiaceae; genus Coffea; species Coffea arabica. The sequence goes on from NC_092321.1 coordinate 40,088,640, forward strand.
CCATTCTTACCTTTCCAAATGCACCAATAATTATTCAACACCTCTAATCTCTCACATAAAGTCTCTACCACTAATAAAAGAACACTTGGACAATTACAAGTGGTGAATTATTTACAACCTAGCTCAAGGAAATATTTTACTTCAAGTAAAATGAATTGAAATGAAATGCATGGAAATTATTATAACACATAGAAAATAATTTGTAAGGGCATATATTAAATGGTCTAGATCTTATAATAAGGCATGTAAGTAAAAAAATTGTGTTTTAAAGTGAGGGTCAATACAAGGGATTTGTTGTAACACATTGTGAAATATAATGCCAGGGCATATAAGAGGTGGTTTAAATCTTGGTGCAAGGCATGTAGTTTGGGGAAATTGTATTTTAAAAATGAGGGTTCTCACACTCTCTCCCCCTTAAAGAATTTCGCCCTCGAGATTCTCAGCTTGATTACTGAGTAGTTCAAAATATTTTCGATGAATATCCTTTTTAACTCTCTCGAGTCCTGTGAGCGCATGCTTTAGTAAGACCAGCAATACAAAGCCATATTATGTAGGAATTGAAGCTACAAATCTTTATTTAGAACATGTTTCAATTTACAAGTTTCATAGTTGTATAACCTATCGAAATATAATACTAGCTTGTTCCCATCGAAGAATAATCCTTATGTCCTTACTAATCAATGTTGCAAAAGTCATTTAGAGCAGAAAAGTATCACTTATAGCCAAACGTTTAGAGAAAGTAGAAAAGACGTTCAAAATGCAAAGTTGTAAACTGTCCGACCTAAGGTGGTTTGAAGAACTCATTTTCCTTTCATTTAAGTCTCGTTTCTACTCATAAACCAACCTCAAAATAGTTTACCAACTCCAATCCTAAAGTTGGGAATAATCCTAGGAAAAATAGAAATTTTTTTAGTTTTGCGTGATCTCATTTGAAAATCTTATCTCGAGCTTCTTATGTCCAAAACTTAAAAAACTTTATACCGTCGGAATATGGATTCAAATTGTTACAACTTTCTAGAAGGTACCATTGTAAGATCCAATCCACGAGTCGGTCAAATTCCAACCTAAAGTTGCTGCTTCACCCAGTAACAGACAGAACAGGTATACAGTTTCAGTCAACTTTGAAAAATCATAGATATTCATGGAAATTGAGAACAATACTGATACTCTGAATCTAGTTTCAAACATAATAAAACTCAATTTTGACTTTTCTACATCAAGATATAACAAATTCTGTAAAACCTTCCAAGGTTCCCTGCGGAAAAAATTTTCAGCGGCACATCCTTTGTGTTTACTAACTTTTCCTAGCCCATTCAAGGCTTCATTCTTCCCATGAAATAGCTTCAACTCAAGCATATAAATATCAAGCCCACAACTCACTACATCAAGCATATAACCGTCTCTACTCAAGTTTAGCAAAATGAAACCCGAAGCTGAAATTCTTAATCACAAGCTTGAATTTTCTTTAGGCAAGTCATAACAAAGCTATCAGACCATGGTCAGTACTTAAGCATGACGTGTGGTAGAAAATTCACCATAAAACCATAAATTACCATAACACTAGTTCAACCCATGAAATTTTCCATAAAGCTGCCAAAAGTACTACCTTAATCCACTAGTTTTCCTATATTGGTAGTAGAGGAAAATTGCTAGCCAAAGTTACCTTGTAACCTCAAGAAAGATGGAAATCCAGGGCTTCTTCCTCAAAAATCGCTCCACCAATACCTTGAAATCTTTCTTAGTTAACATTTCCATGGAGTAACTTCAGATTCAAGTACAAAATTGAGGTTGGAGTTGGAGGTCTCTCTTTGGTTTCTCTTCTCTCTTGGTTCGGCCAAGTAAGAGGGAAGATGAAGACAATTCGGTCAAATTGTTGATTTAGTCAAGGTGAAAAATGTGACGCAAACCTTAATCTCGATAGAAAGAAGAGTTACAACATGGTTACTATTCTTGCTAGCTCTTTAACCCATACACTCTGTACATTAAATCATTTCTTCCCTTCGAGCGACAAACGATAAATTTTTAACTCAAAGACCAAAGTAGGGCAATAAACTCAGGGATAAGGATCCAATATTGCACCACCACAAATATTTCATAGCACTTATTAAAACAGCAGGTACCAAGTCCACTGTTCCTAAGGGAATACATCTTGCTATATAAAAATGTCACTATGCATAGTCCAATGATTATAACTTATCCAGGCAAAAACCTCATTAATGGCTATTCAACTTGGCAAATGTACTGGTACAAACTTATTCTGTACCTCTTCTGGAACCCCTTCATATTTCCTTTCAATCGTATGTTCTGATGCAATAGTTCAATGTTCTCTAGGTATTTTGGTTCCCATCATCTTTCCCAGTACTCAGTTCATCTCTTTTGGAACTCTATTTCTTTTTGAATAACCTCTATTTTCTTATGCAGATCAGTCACATTTGTCATCTCACTAATTCACTTATCTCGATAGTAGCTTGCCAGTAAATCAAAGGAGCAAAGTAAGTAACTAATTACAATTGGAAACTCTAGTCATATAACTTTTAAATTCATTCTCCTCCGATCCTACCACAAGGAATTAAACGTAGCTATCCTCAAGTGAGATAGACAAGATAATAGAATACAGGTAGGCTAATAGCTCAGAATACAATGCCACTCATTCTTATTCGGGAATTTCAATACGAGAGTATCCTTATCACTTATGCACATAGCAACCCTAAAGCGTACTTTATGTGTCGGAACTTCTACCTCCTATCTCAATCTCTTGCATACAGGTATAGAATCCAATTCTTTTCTCAAATTCCCATGCATAATTCCAAAACTCACGATCTCGCCACGATCATAATCGAGTCAAGTCCATACTTAGACATTAGTGGATAGGTGTCAAGGAAGCATAGGAAAGAATGTCACAAGAGGAGTAGAAATATCCATATAGTTGTAATCAAACCGCCCCACATTCGAAATAAACACTTATCATGTCTTCACAGTCATGGGTGAAGGAAACAGATCTTCAGTGCAAATTTCTCGACGTACAGTATAATCTAGCCACCATCTATAGAAACCCTGTCAGACTATTTTGAGATTAGTCCATGATAGCTTCCGAGATTTATTCCCTCAATCAGTCCAATAACTAGGTCAAATATTAGGATCTTTCGTTCCTTGACTTTTGCCATTAAAACTTGTCTCAAGTGCAATCAAGATACAGACCCTTATTCTAGGGCTCTCCACTTTTTGGTACTCAAGTACAAGAATCCACAATAAGGTAATTCACAACTCGAGCCGGCCGGTCCTAAGAGTAAATCACCCATATTACAGATTCCTACCCGACGTACATATCTATTCCTCCCAAGTATCCTGATAAAGGGTTTACGCTTATAACAGTCATGATTCATAGCTTACGCCCAAAAAGAGCACCTAGTCCTTTCCACTGACTCACATAATCGAAACAATAACACCACTTGGCCCCAAGCTCACTTCGTGCAGAGACCACGCGAAGCAGTAAAATATCTTCCATTCTTTCAAACCAGTTCTCGGCAATTTCGGGATCTAGTTCTCCAAGAAATTTAGGAGGTGTGAACTTTTGGAACTGATTTAGGACTCTATCTTAACTTACTTCAAGGTTCCTTTACTAGTTACCCGTTGTTTGACCTTGTTGGTCAACCGAATGGCCAGTAAACAGTAGATCGATCATACGATTGATAGCTGTAGCTACCTGATCCCCTACTCCACCTCCGGGTCCCTGGTTCTAATTTACTACAAACCTTTATTCCTCTTCTTGGTCCTGGACCTATTCTCCTTTATTACTCACTGGTCTAGGGTCCAAGTATTTTAACCAATGGGTAAGTACGTGTTGGTACATGATAGATGATTATTCCTTTACAAAAGTCAAATAAAATGAAATCGGAGTCACAATAAGCGAGTGAAAATATAAAGCAATTAAATGCCAATGTCGTAATAAAGTCGAGGTCAAAGTCACCGTAACAGTCACAGTCCAATTCACAGTCACAGTCAAAGTCAAAGTATTATACATTCCAAGGCTCATAGTAGTTGTTTGTAAGATAACTAGACCAAAAGTATCAGGTACGAGACTCACAGATACAAATACAGTCATACAGTCATATCAAGGAAAAATCCAGTGCAAGTAGTCAAAAGAAAATTGTACAACCACCGAGTCACCACATCCCTTATCCTTTCTATGTATAGTAGTCAAAATCATCCAAAGTAGTAGCCTAGAGGTGTAGGCTTAGTTTGATGCGGGACTAGCTGACCCTCCTCCGGTCTAGGCAAGGTCAACACTTGCCTCGTCTCCAATGTTAGAGACTTCACCACTTAAGTCTACTGAAGTCCCCAAACAGGTCATCACAAACATTCAGGTTTGACTCGACTCTATTCCTCACTTTTATTGCCCCCTAAACGCGTTCCTGAGCTTCTCCAAGTTACATACAAAGATTTACCAATCCTTTGATGGCCTTCAACCATATCATACCAGTGCTCCTTAATTCGATCGCCTTGCATTTTAGTAGTTTCCTTTAGTTGATTGACTTCAGCTTTAAACCTAGCATTGTCCCGGGCAAGCAACTTTCGCTCCTTCACAACGGCCAACACTACTCCATTAGAATAGGTAAAATTTGCAGACACTCACACCACTTGTAGTGATTAGATAAGCCCCAATAGGCTCTAGGCCTCCGGGTCTGATTTGATACTTAATCATCGGTAAGTCCCCACGGGATGGCTCGCCAACCGGTCTATTACTAGGGCCGCCAGATTCATCCAGCCTACACAAAGTGTAGATAAACTTAAGTACTCTTAAGGGAAAATAATCAAATATAATCCTCAAGTCGAAAATTCCTAACTCGCCCAAACCAATTCAAACCTAGGCTCAAATTTTTTTTTTCCTTCCAGTGATCACTTAACTTTCAAACCAATCCCACAGTCCAGCATCCTGAGCTTTTATGTCTAGGATACTCTACAAAGATCTGAAGCCTAAGCTCTGATACCAACTGTGACAGCCCCACCTCTCCCTAGGGCAAACCCTAGGGTATCAACGGACTGCCTGCCCAACTCTCGCCAGGACTCAGTCGTTCAAAGTACTAATATCATCAATGAAACGAATGTAACATTTGACAATGCAGGGGATTGAAACACTAACTCAAACATAATCACTAATTCAACAATTCAGCTTAGTACATATATCATCGTATGCCAACTTACCACGCTTCACTCAAAATTACATAATATAAATCACCCTTAAGAATTTAAGCTTACAAGTCTGCTTAAACGAAAGTTACAACCTCAAAACGCAAGAACGGCAAAATAAAGCTAAGAAAGCCCTCGATCAAATCCCTTCCCGATCTGTTAAGGAAAACAAAGGGAATGGAGTGAGCTAAAGCCCAGTGAGGTTCCAGGTAAACAAGTAAACACATAGCCACATAAAATCACAAAATAGCCAACTAAACACCGTACAGTAAAATAACAGTTCAATTCAAGGATACGGGTGGCTTTCAAAAGCCAAAGGTCCACTTGAGCTTGATCATAATTGCCTCCTGTTGACACTCCGTCAACACTTGTAACAGTATATAGGTCCGTAGAACACCACTTTCACCAGTCTCCGTCCACCAAACAACCCCCCACCGGGCCCGCACTCCATAAACAGTAGTTTGGTAATACTCGAGTATACCAGGAATCCGAGTTTCCAATGCTCAAGGATTCCAATGAAACAGTATCAAGCCGAGGATTTTATCACTGGTGGTGCTGGACAACACAACAAGCAAGCACAGCGGCTATGCTTCACCAGGGACCTCCAAGCAAGATTCAATTTCCAGTGAACAGTAAACAGTCCTCAAGGTTTATCGGCCTTCTCGACCAAGCCCTTGCTGGCTCGATACAACCGACTCACCTATGAGGTTGGGTACCCAAACAGTAACAGTAGTTGGTGGAATGTCATCCACGCAACTTAAGCACAGTCATGTATAGAAATATCTCATTTCATGTTAATTAATTCAGTAAGTAGAGCCTCAGTGAAAAGAAAAAATAAGAAAGGTCGAGTGCGATAAAGTACACACTCGCCTCAATTTTAATTAAAACAGTTTTGGCTCAAACAATAACAATTCAATACTTTCAAGTACACGAATATTTCTCATAACAAGTAGCAGGTAGTGGAACACTCACCTGTCAAGCAAAAGTAATAATCGACGTCAAACGTCTCAGTTACGATCACCGTCGTTGCCCAAACCTAGGTCAACGAGTGAAAACATTAATAATTGGATTCGTTCCCTACTAAAGTATAGGTTCATTAAGAGGCCAAGTGAGTAGCTTAAGCTACTTAATCCGGCATGCAAATAGGGTCTAAACCACGGTGAAAGTTCATGGAAAACAAGTCTAGTATGTACATGAAAGTTTGGCAAAAGAAAAGTTTCACTACAGCTCAAAGGCTTCATTACGGGTTAAACTGTCTCGCCCGGCCAGCCTCGGGAAAACGGTCATTGCTCATTGTGGGAAAGTCAGAATTTGGTTCCGTCAGTTGCATTGGAAACTAGGTTCATAAGGCTAAATTTGTCTAGAAGAAACCATTTCCAAAATCCCAACATAAGTGGCTCAAAATTAAGAAACCAAATGAACTTTCTGGACTGTCTCGGATGAACAGTACTTCCCGGACAGCCAACTTTCCAGACTCGCCACGGATCGCTCGGGATGAACCAGAAAATGAGCTTTGTACCGTTTTAAAGCTCTAAGAGTCTACTTTCAATTGCCATAAATGGCTCTCAATTCTGATCAGTGAGTAACACGTTATGACCTTAACAAGATGGCTGGACAGAAAATTTCTGGACCTAGTCCAGTTTTCCTCCTTTGTTTATAACTCAAAATTTATTCAACCAAATTGGCTAATTTTTTTGTAGACAACCTCCACACACATAACCCAACATATAATACTCACAGTTGTAGCCAAAATGTGCATGAAAATATCAAGGAAAAACCGGGCAGCAAGCTTAAAAAGTTTCGGTCAGCACACTTTAAAAAATTTCTAACTTCTACTCTTCTTGTTATTTTCATTCCTTGCACATACCAAGTATTAGATCCAACTAAATAGGGGTTTAAAACATATCAATACTTCATAAACACACATGAATAAGGGTTAGACATTTCATCAAACACTTGGTATGCATATTAGTAAACCTAACCATTACTTGATTAACTCAAGAAACTAACCCCAAATTCAACCATAACAAGTTGTTTTCACCATTTCAACCTCAAGTAGATGATATAACATCATAAACCCAAATTTTAAAGATTACATACCTTACTTACAAGTTGCTTTGGTCACCAAACAAACCACCATAATAGAAGCTTTAGGCTTGAAACAACCTCAAAGATTGAAGGAAATTTTCTCACAAACTCTAGATCTTTCTCTTTTGGTTTTTGTTCAAGATCAAGCTAAGGTTGTCATAGCAAGAAGATGGAGTTTTCTTCCTTCCCTTGGAAGCCCTTAAGGTGGACGAAATTTTGGAGGAAAATGAAGCAAAGTTGGTTTAAAATTCCTCTAATCCTTTGGTCAAACAAGATACATGGCTAGGGTTTTGCCACATGGCTCCATTATTGTCCTAACCTTTCTTAATCTTTGACTAATGCCATTCTTACCTTTCCAAATGCACCAATAATTATTCAACACCTCTAATCTCTCACATAAAGTCTCTACCACTAATAAAAGAACACTTGGACAATTACAAGTGGTGAATTATTTACAACCTAGCTCAAGGAAATATTTTACTTCAAGTAAAATGAATTGAAATGAAATGCATGGAAATTATTATAACACATAGAAAATAATTTGTAAGGGCATATATTAAATGGTCTAGATCTTATAATAAGGCATGTAAGTAAAAAAATTGTGTTTTAAAGTGAGGGTCAATACAAGGGATTTGTTGTAACACATTGTGAAATATAATGCCAGGGCATATAAGAGGTGGTTTAAATCTTGGTGCAAGGCATGTAGTTTGGGGAAATTGTATTTTAAAAATGAGGGTTCTCACACTCTCTCCCCCTTAAAGAATTTCGCCCTCGAGATTCTCAGCTTGATTACTGAGTAGTTCAAAATATTTTCGATGAATATCCTTTTTAACTCTCTCGAGTCCTGTGAGCGCATGCTTTAGTAAGACCAGCAATACAAAGCCATATTATGTAGGAATTGAAGCTACAAATCTTTATTTAGAACATGTTTCAATTTACAAGTTTCATAGTTGTATAACCTATCGAAATATAATACTAGCTTGTTCCCATCGAAGAATAATCCTTATGTCCTTACTAATCAATGTTGCAAAAGTCATTTAGAGCAGAAAAGTATCACTTATAGCCAAACGTTTAGAGAAAGTAGAAAAGACGTTCAAAATGCAAAGTTGTAAACTGTCCGACCTAAGGTGGTTTGAAGAACTCATTTTCCTTTCATTTAAGTCTCGTTTCTACTCATAAACCAACCTCAAAATAGTTTACCAACTCCAATCCTAAAGTTGGGAATAATCCTAGGAAAAATAGAAATTTTTTTAGTTTTGCGTGATCTCATTTGAAAATCTTATCTCGAGCTTCTTATGTCCAAAACTTAAAAAACTTTATACCGTCGGAATATGGATTCAAATTGTTACAACTTTCTAGAAGGTACCATTGTAAGATCCAATCCACGAGTCGGTCAAATTCCAACCTAAAGTTGCTGCTTCACCCAGTAACAGACAGAACAGGTATACAGTTTCAGTCAACTTTGAAAAATCATAGATATTCATGGAAATTGAGAACAATACTGATACTCTGAATCTAGTTTCAAACATAATAAAACTCAATTTTGACTTTTCTACATCAAGATATAACAAATTCTGTAAAACCTTCCAAGGTTCCCTGCGGAAAAAATTTTCAGCGGCACATCCTTTGTGTTTACTAACTTTTCCTAGCCCATTCAAGGCTTCATTCTTCCCATGAAATAGCTTCAACTCAAGCATATAAATATCAAGCCCACAACTCACTACATCAAGCATATAACCGTCTCTACTCAAGTTTAGCAAAATGAAACCCGAAGCTGAAATTCTTAATCACAAGCTTGAATTTTCTTTAGGCAAGTCATAACAAAGCTATCAGACCATGGTCAGTACTTAAGCATGACGTGTGGTAGAAAATTCACCATAAAACCATAAATTACCATAACACTAGTTCAACCCATGAAATTTTCCATAAAGCTGCCAAAAGTACTACCTTAATCCACTAGTTTTCCTATATTGGTAGTAGAGGAAAATTGCTAGCCAAAGTTACCTTGTAACCTCAAGAAAGATGGAAATCCAGGGCTTCTTCCTCAAAAATCGCTCCACCAATACCTTGAAATCTTTCTTAGTTAACATTTCCATGGAGTAACTTCAGATTCAAGTACAAAATTGAGGTTGGAGTTGGAGGTCTCTCTTTGGTTTCTCTTCTCTCTTGGTTCGGCCAAGTAAGAGGGAAGATGAAGACAATTCGGTCAAATTGTTGATTTAGTCAAGGTGAAAAATGTGACGCAAACCTTAATCTCGATAGAAAGAAGAGTTACAACATGGTTACTATTCTTGCTAGCTCTTTAACCCATACACTCTGTACATTAAATCATTTCTTCCCTTCGAGCGACAAACGATAAATTTTTAACTCAAAGACCAAAGTAGGGCAATAAACTCAGGGATAAGGATCCAATATTGCACCACCACAAATATTTCATAGCACTTATTAAAACAGCAGGTACCAAGTCCACTGTTCCTAAGGGAATACATCTTGCTATATAAAAATGTCACTATGCATAGTCCAATGATTATAACTTATCCAGGCAAAAACCTCATTAATGGCTATTCAACTTGGCAAATGTACTGGTACAAACTTATTCTGTACCTCTTCTGGAACCCCTTCATATTTCCTTTCAATCGTATGTTCTGATGCAATAGTTCAATGTTCTCTAGGTATTTTGGTTCCCATCATCTTTCCCAGTACTCAGTTCATCTCTTTTGGAACTCTATTTCTTTTTGAATAACCTCTATTTTCTTATGCAGATCAGTCACATTTGTCATCTCACTAATTCACTTATCTCGATAGTAGCTTGCCAGTAAATCAAAGGAGCAAAGTAAGTAACTAATTACAATTGGAAACTCTAGTCATATAACTTTTAAATTCATTCTCCTCCGATCCTACCACAAGGAATTAAACGTAGCTATCCTCAAGTGAGATAGACAAGATAATAGAATACAGGTAGGCTAATAGCTCAGAATACAATGCCACTCATTCTTATTCGGGAATTTCAATACGAGAGTATCCTTATCACTTATGCACATAGCAACCCTAAAGCGTACTTTATGTGTCGGAACTTCTACCTCCTATCTCAATCTCTTGCATACAGGTATAGAATCCAATTCTTTTCTCAAATTCCCATGCATAATTCCAAAACTCACGATCTCGCCACGATCATAATCGAGTCAAGTCCATACTTAGACATTAGTGGATAGGTGTCAAGGAAGCATAGGAAAGAATGTCACAAGAGGAGTAGAAATATCCATATAGTTGTAATCAAACCGCCCCACATTCGAAATAAACACTTATCATGTCTTCACAGTCATGGGTGAAGGAAACAGATCTTCAGTGCAAATTTCTCGACGTACAGTATAATCTAGCCACCATCTATAGAAACCCTGTCAGACTATTTTGAGATTAGTCCATGATAGCTTCCGAGATTTATTCCCTCAATCAGTCCAATAACTAGGTCAAATATTAGGATCTTTCGTTCCTTGACTTTTGCCATTAAAACTTGTCTCAAGTGCAATCAAGATACAGACCCTTATTCTAGGGCTCTCCACTTTTTGGTACTCAAGTACAAGAATCCACAATAAGGTAATTCACAACTCGAGCCGGCCGGTCCTAAGAGTAAATCACCCATATTACAGATTCCTACCCGACGTACATATCTATTCCTCCCAAGTATCCTGATAAAGGGTTTACGCTTATAACAGTCATGATTCATAGCTTACGCCCAAAAAGAGCACCTAGTCCTTTCCACTGACTCACATAATCGAAACAATAACACCACTTGGCCCCAAGCTCACTTCGTGCAGAGACCACGCGAAGCAGTAAAATATCTTCCATTCTTTCAAACCAGTTCTCGGCAATTTCGGGATCTAGTTCTCCAAGAAATTTAGGAGGTGTGAACTTTTGGAACTGATTTAGGACTCTATCTTAACTTACTTCAAGGTTCCTTTACTAGTTACCCGTTGTTTGACCTTGTTGGTCAACCGAATGGCCAGTAAACAGTAGATCGATCATACGATTGATAGCTGTAGCTACCTGATCCCCTACTCCACCTCCGGGTCCCTGGTTCTAATTTACTACAAACCTTTATTCCTCTTCTTGGTCCTGGACCTATTCTCCTTTATTACTCACTGGTCTAGGGTCCAAGTATTTTAACCAATGGGTAAGTACGTGTTGGTACATGATAGATGATTATTCCTTTACAAAAGTCAAATAAAATGAAATCGGAGTCACAATAAGCGAGTGAAAATATAAAGCAATTAAATGCCAATGTCGTAATAAAGTCGAGGTCAAAGTCACCGTAACAGTCACAGTCCAATTCACAGTCACAGTCAAAGTCAAAGTATTATACATTCCAAGGCTCATAGTAGTTGTTTGTAAGATAACTAGACCAAAAGTATCAGGTACGAGACTCACAGATACAAATACAGTCATACAGTCATATCAAGGAAAAATCCAGTGCAAGTAGTCAAAAGAAAATTGTACAACCACCGAGTCACCACATCCCTTATCCTTTCTATGTATAGTAGTCAAAATCATCCAAAGTAGTAGCCTAGAGGTGTAGGCTTAGTTTGATGCGGGACTAGCTGACCCTCCTCCGGTCTAGGCAAGGTCAACACTTGCCTCGTCTCCAATGTTAGAGACTTCACCACTTAAGTCTACTGAAGTCCCCAAACAGGTCATCACAAACATTCAGGTTTGACTCGACTCTATTCCTCACTTTTATTGCCCCCTAAACGCGTTCCTGAGCTTCTCCAAGTTACATACAAAGATTTACCAATCCTTTGATGGCCTTCAACCATATCATACCAGTGCTCCTTAATTCGATCGGCTTGCATTTTAGTAGTTTCCTTTAGTTGATTGACTTCAGCTTTAAACCTAGCATTGTCCCGGGCAAGCAACTTTCGCTCCTTCACAACGGCCAACACTACTCCATTAGAATAGGTAAAATTTGCAGACACTCACACCACTTGTAGTGATTAGATAAGCCCCAATAGGCTCTAGGCCTCCGGGTCTGATTTGATACTTAATCATCGGTAAGTCCCCACGGGATGGCTCGCCAACCGGTCTATTACTAGGGCCGCCAGATTCATCCAGCCTACACAAAGTGTAGATAAACTTAAGTACTCTTAAGGGAAAATAATCAAATATAATCCTCAAGTCGAAAATTCCTAACTCGCCCAAACCAATTCAAACCTAGGCTCAAAATTTTTTTTTCCTTCCAGTGATCACTTAACTTTCAAACCAATCCCACAGTCCAGCATCCTGAGCTTTTATGTCTAGGATACTCTACAAAGATCTGAAGCCTAAGCTCTGATACCAACTGTGACAGCCCCACCTCTCCCTAGGGCAAACCCTAGGGTATCAACGGACTGCCTGCCCAACTCTCGCCAGGACTCAGTCGTTCAAAGTACTAATATCATCAATGAAACGAATGTAACATTTGACAATGCAGGGGATTGAAACACTAACTCAAACATAATCACTAATTCAACAATTCAGCTTAGTACATATATCATCGTATGCCAACTTACCACGCTTCACTCAAAATTACATAATATAAATCACCCTTAAGAATTTAAGCTTACAAGTCTGCTTAAACGAAAGTTACAACCTCAAAACGCAAGAACGGCAAAATAAAGCTAAGAAAGCCCTCGATCAAATCCCTTACCGATCTGTTAAGGAAAACAAAGGGAATGGAGTGAGCTAAAGCCCAGTGAGGTTCCAGGTAAACAAGTAAACACATAGCCACATAAAATCACAAAATAGCCAACTAAACACCGTACAGTAAAATAACAGTTCAATTCAAGGATACGGGTGGCTTTCAAAAGCCAAAGGTCCACTTGAGCTTGATCATAATTGCCTCCTGTTGACACTCCGTCAACACTTGTAACAGTATATAGGTCCGTAGAACACCACTTTCACCAGTCTCCGTCCACCAAACAACCCCCCACCGGGCCCGCACTCCATAAACAGTAGTTTGGTAATACTCGAGTATACCAGGAATCCGAGTTTCCAATGCTCAAGGATTCCAATGAAACAGTATCAAGCCGAGGATTTTATCACTGGTGGTGCTGGACAACACAACAAGCAAGCACAGCGGCTATGCTTCACCAGGGACCTCCAAGCAAGATTCAATTTCCAGTGAACAGTAAACAGTCCTCAAGGTTTATCGGCCTTCTCGACCAAGCCCTTGCTGGCTCGATACAACCGACTCACCTATGAGGTTGGGTACCCAAACAGTAACAGTAGTTGGTGGAATGTCATCCACGCAACTTAAGCACAGTCATGTATAGAAATATCTCATTTCATGTTAATTCATTCAGTAAGTAGAGCCTCAGTGAAAAGAAAAAATAAGAAAGGTCGAGTGCGATAAAGTACACACTCGCCTCAATTTTAATTAAAACAGTTTTGGCTCAAACAATAACAATTCAATACTTTCAAGTACACGAATATTTCTCATAACAAGTAGCAGGTAGTGGAACACTCACCTGTCAAGCAAAAGTAATAATCGACGTCAAACGTCTCAGTTACGATCACCGTCGTTGCCCAAACCTAGGTCAACGAGTGAAAACATTAATAATTGGATTCGTTCCCTACTAAAGTATAGGTTCATTAAGAGGCCAAGTGAGTAGCTTAAGCTACTTAATCCGGCATGCAAATAGGGTCTAAACCACGGTGAAAGTTCATGGAAAACAAGTCTAGTATGTACATGAAAGTTTGGCAAAAGAAAAGTTTCACTACAGCTCAAAGGCTTCATTACGGGTTAAACTGTCTCGCCCGGCCAGCCTCGGGAAAACGGTCATTGCTCATTGTGGGAAAGTCAGAATTTGGTTCCGTCAGTTGCATTGGAAACTAGGTTCATAAGGCTAAATTTGTCTAGAAGAAACCATTTCCAAAATCCCAACATAAGTGGCTCAAAATTAAGAAACCAAATGAACTTTCTGGACTGTCTCGGATGAACAGTACTTCCCGGACAGCCAACTTTCCAGACTCGCCACGGATCGCTCGGGATGAACCAGAAAATGAGCTTTGTACCGTTTTAAAGCTCTAAGAGTCTACTTTCAATTGCCATAAATGGCTCTCAATTCTGATCAGTGAGTAACACGTTATGACCTTAACAAGATGGCTGGACAGAAAATTTCTGGACCTAGTCCAGTTTTCCTCCTTTGTTTATAACTCAAAATTTATTCAACCAAATTGGCTAATTTTTTTGTAGACAACCTCCACACACATAACCCAACATATAATACTCACAGTTGTAGCCAAAATGTGCATGAAAATATCAAGGAAAAACCGGGCAGCAAGCTTAAAAAGTTTCGGTCAGCACACTTTAAAAAATTTCTAACTTCTACTCTTCTTGTTATTTTCATTCCTTGCACATACCAAGTATTAGATCCAACTAAATAGGGGTTTAAAACATATCAATACTTCATAAACACACATGAATAAGGGTTAGACATTTCATCAAACACTTGGTATGCATATTAGTAAACCTAACCATTACTTGATTAACTCAAGAAACTAACCCCAAATTCAACCATAACAAGTTGTTTTCACCATTTCAACCTCAAGTAGATGATATAACATCATAAACCCAAATTTTAAAGATTACATACCTTACTTACAAGTTGCTTTGGTCACCAAACAAACCACCATAATAGAAGCTTTAGGCTTGAAACAACCTCAAAGATTGAAGGAAATTTTCTCACAAACTCTAGATCTTTCTCTTTTGGTTTTTGTTCAAGATCAAGCTAAGGTTGTCATAGCAAGAAGATGGAGTTTTCTTCCTTCCCTTGGAAGCCCTTAAGGTGGACGAAATTTTGGAGGAAAATGAAGCAAAGTTGGTTTAAAATTCCTCTAATCCTTTGGTCAAACAAGATACATGGCTAGGGTTTTGCCACATGGCTCCATTATTGTCCTAACCTTTCTTAATCTTTGACTAATGCCATTCTTACCTTTCCAAATGCACCAATAATTATTCAACACCTCTAATCTCTCACATAAAGTCTCTACCACTAATAAAAGAACACTTGGACAATTACAAGTGGTGAATTATTTGCAACCTAGCTCAAGGAAATATTTTACTTCAAGTAAAATGAATTGAAATGAAATGCATGGAAATTATTATAACACATAGAAAATAATTTGTAAGGGCATATATTAAATGGTCTAGATCTTATAATAAGGCATGTAAGTAAAAAAATTGTGTTTTAAAGTGAGGGTCAATACAAGGGATTTGTTGTAACACATTGTGAAATATAATGCCAGGGCATATAAGAGGTGGTTTAAATCTTGGTGCAAGGCATGTAGTTTGGGGAAATTGTATTTTAAAAATGAGGGTTCTCACACTCTCTCCCCCTTAAAGAATTTCGCCCTCGAGATTCTCAGCTTGATTACTGAGTAGTTCAAAATATTTTCGATGAATATCCTTTTTAACTCTCTCGAGTCCTGTGAGCGCATGCTTTAGTAAGACCAGCAATACAAAGCCATATTATGTAGGAATTGAAGCTACAAATCTTTATTTAGAACATGTTTCAATTTACAAGTTTCATAGTTGTATAACCTATCGAAATATAATACTAGCTTGTTCCCATCGAAGAATAATCCTTATGTCCTTACTAATCAATGTTGCAAAAGTCATTTAGAGCAGAAAAGTATCACTTATAGCCAAACGTTTAGAGAAAGTAGAAAAGACGTTCAAAATGCAAAGTTGTAAACTGTCCGACCTAAGGTGGTTTGAAGAACTCATTTTCCTTTCATTTAAGTCTCGTTTCTACTCATAAACCAACCTCAAAATAGTTTACCAACTCCAATCCTAAAGTTGGGAATAATCCTAGGAAAAATAGAAATTTTTTTAGTTTTGCGTGATCTCATTTGAAAATCTTATCTCGAGCTTCTTATGTCCAAAACTTAAAAAACTTTATACCGTCGGAATATGGATTCAAATTGTTACAACTTTCTAGAAGGTACCATTGTAAGATCCAATCCACGAGTCGGTCAAATTCCAACCTAAAGTTGCTGCTTCACCCAGTAACAGACAGAACAGGTATACAGTTTCAGTCAACTTTGAAAAATCATAGATATTCATGGAAATTGAGAACAATACTGATACTCTGAATCTAGTTTCAAACATAATAAAACTCAATTTTGACTTTTCTACATCAAGATATAACAAATTCTGTAAAACCTTCCAAGGTTCCCTGCGGAAAAAATTTTCAGCGGCACATCCTTTGTGTTTACTAACTTTTCCTAGCCCATTCAAGGCTTCATTCTTCCCATGAAATAGCTTCAACTCAAGCATATAAATATCAAGCCCACAACTCACTACATCAAGCATATAACCGTCTCTACTCAAGTTTAGCAAAATGAAACCCGAAGCTGAAATTCTTAATCACAAGCTTGAATTTTCTTTAGGCAAGTCATAACAAAGCTATCAGACCATGGTCAGTACTTAAGCATGACGTGTGGTAGAAAATTCACCATAAAACCATAAATTACCATAACACTAGTTCAACCCATGAAATTTTCCATAAAGCTGCCAAAAGTACTACCTTAATCCACTAGTTTTCCTATATTGGTAGTAGAGGAAAATTGCTAGCCAAAGTTACCTTGTAACCTCAAGAAAGATGGAAATCCAGGGCTTCTTCCTCAAAAATCGCTCCACCAATACCTTGAAATCTTTCTTAGTTAACATTTCCATGGAGTAACTTCAGATTCAAGTACAAAATTGAGGTTGGAGTTGGAGGTCTCTCTTTGGTTTCTCTTCTCTCTTGGTTCGGCCAAGTAAGAGGGAAGATGAAGACAATTCGGTCAAATTGTTGATTTAGTCAAGGTGAAAAATGTGACGCAAACCTTAATCTCGATAGAAAGAAGAGTTACAACATGGTTACTATTCTTGCTAGCTCTTTAACCCATACACTCTGTACATTAAATCATTTCTTCCCTTCGAGCGACAAACGATAAATTTTTAACTCAAAGACCAAAGTAGGGCAATAAACTCAGGGATAAGGATCCAATATTGCACCACCACAAATATTTCATAGCACTTATTAAAACAGCAGGTACCAAGTCCACTGTTCCTAAGGGAATACATCTTGCTATATAAAAATGTCACTATGCATAGTCCAATGATTATAACTTATCCAGGCAAAAACCTCATTAATGGCTATTCAACTTGGCAAATGTACTGGTACAAACTTATTCTGTACCTCTTCTGGAACCCCTTCATATTTCCTTTCAATCGTATGTTCTGATGCAATAGTTCAATGTTCTCTAGGTATTTTGGTTCCCATCATCTTTCCCAGTACTCAGTTCATCTCTTTTGGAACTCTATTTCTTTTTGAATAACCTCTATTTTCTTATGCAGATCAGTCACATTTGTCATCTCACTAATTCACTTATCTCGATAGTAGCTTGCCAGTAAATCAAAGGAGCAAAGTAAGTAACTAATTACAATTGGAAACTCTAGTCATATAACTTTTAAATTCATTCTCCTCCGATCCTACCACAAGGAATTAAACGTAGCTATCCTCAAGTGAGATAGACAAGATAATAGAATACAGGTAGGCTAATAGCTCAGAATACAATGCCACTCATTCTTATTCGGGAATTTCAATACGAGAGTATCCTTATCACTTATGCACATAGCAACCCTAAAGCGTACTTTATGTGTCGGAACTTCTACCTCCTATCTCAATCTCTTGCATACAGGTATAGAATCCAATTCTTTTCTCAAATTCCCATGCATAATTCCAAAACTCACGATCTCGCCACGATCATAATCGAGTCAAGTCCATACTTAGACATTAGTGGATAGGTGTCAAGGAAGCATAGGAAAGAATGTCACAAGAGGAGTAGAAATATCCATATAGTTGTAATCAAACCGCCCCACATTCGAAATAAACACTTATCATGTCTTCACAGTCATGGGTGAAGGAAACAGATCTTCAGTGCAAATTTCTCGACGTACAGTATAATCTAGCCACCATCTATAGAAACCCTGTCAGACTATTTTGAGATTAGTCCATGATAGCTTCCGAGATTTATTCCCTCAATCAGTCCAATAACTAGGTCAAATATTAGGATCTTTCGTTCCTTGACTTTTGCCATTAAAACTTGTCTCAAGTGCAATCAAGATACAGACCCTTATTCTAGGGCTCTCCACTTTTTGGTACTCAAGTACAAGAATCCACAATAAGGTAATTCACAACTCGAGCCGGCCGGTCCTAAGAGTAAATCACCCATATTACAGATTCCTACCCGACGTACATATCTATTCCTCCCAAGTATCCTGATAAAGGGTTTACGCTTATAACAGTCATGATTCATAGCTTACGCCCAAAAAGAGCACCTAGTCCTTTCCACTGACTCACATAATCGAAACAATAACACCACTTGGCCCCAAGCTCACTTCGTGCAGAGACCACGCGAAGCAGTAAAATATCTTCCATTCTTTCAAACCAGTTCTCGGCAATTTCGGGATCTAGTTCTCCAAGAAATTTAGGAGGTGTGAACTTTTGGAACTGATTTAGGACTCTATCTTAACTTACTTCAAGGTTCCTTTACTAGTTACCCGTTGTTTGACCTTGTTGGTCAACCGAATGGCCAGTAAACAGTAGATCGATCATACGATTGATAGCTGTAGCTACCTGATCCCCTACTCCACCTCCGGGTCCCTGGTTCTAATTTACTACAAACCTTTATTCCTCTTCTTGGTCCTGGACCTATTCTCCTTTATTACTCACTGGTCTAGGGTCCAAGTATTTTAACCAATGGGTAAGTACGTGTTGGTACATGATAGATGATTATTCCTTTACAAAAGTCAAATAAAATGAAATCGGAGTCACAATAAGCGAGTGAAAATATAAAGCAATTAAATGCCAATGTCGTAATAAAGTCGAGGTCAAAGTCACCGTAACAGTCACAGTCCAATTCACAGTCACAGTCAAAGTCAAAGTATTATACATTCCAAGGCTCATAGTAGTTGTTTGTAAGATAACTAGACCAAAAGTATCAGGTACGAGACTCACAGATACAAATACAGTCATACAGTCATATCAAGGAAAAATCCAGTGCAAGTAGTCAAAAGAAAATTGTACAACCACCGAGTCACCACATCCCTTATCCTTTCTATGTATAGTAGTCAAAATCATCCAAAGTAGTAGCCTAGAGGTGTAGGCTTAGTTTGATGCGGGACTAGCTGACCCTCCTCCGGTCTAGGCAAGGTCAACACTTGCCTCGTCTCCAATGTTAGAGACTTCACCACTTAAGTCTACTGAAGTCCCCAAACAGGTCATCACAAACATTCAGGTTTGACTCGACTCTATTCCTCACTTTTATTGCCCCCTAAACGCGTTCCTGAGCTTCTCCAAGTTACATACAAAGATTTACCAATCCTTTGATGGCCTTCAACCATATCATACCAGTGCTCCTTAATTCGATCGGCTTGCATTTTAGTAGTTTCCTTTAGTTGATTGACTTCAGCTTTAAACCTAGCATTGTCCCGGGCAAGCAACTTTCGCTCCTTCACAACGGCCAACACTACTCCATTAGAATAGGTAAAATTTGCAGACACTCACACCACTTGTAGTGATTAGATAAGCCCCAATAGGCTCTAGGCCTCCGGGTCTGATTTGATACTTAATCATCGGTAAGTCCCCACGGGATGGCTCGCCAACCGGTCTATTACTAGGGCCGCCAGATTCATCCAGCCTACACAAAGTGTAGATAAACTTAAGTACTCTTAAGGGAAAATAATCAAATATAATCCTCAAGTCGAAAATTCCTAACTCGCCCAAACCAATTCAAACCTAGGCTCAAAATTTTTTTTTCCTTCCAGTGATCACTTAACTTTCAAACCAATCCCACAGTCCAGCATCCTGAGCTTTTATGTCTAGGATACTCTACAAAGATCTGAAGCCTAAGCTCTGATACCAACTGTGACAGCCCCACCTCTCCCTAGGGCAAACCCTAGGGTATCAACGGACTGCCTGCCCAACTCTCGCCAGGACTCAGTCGTTCAAAGTACTAATATCATCAATGAAACGAATGTAACATTTGACAATGCAGGGGATTGAAACACTAACTCAAACATAATCACTAATTCAACAATTCAGCTTAGTACATATATCATCGTATGCCAACTTACCACGCTTCACTCAAAATTACATAATATAAATCACCCTTAAGAATTTAAGCTTACAAGTCTGCTTAAACGAAAGTTACAACCTCAAAACGCAAGAACGGCAAAATAAAGCTAAGAAAGCCCTCGATCAAATCCCTTACCGATCTGTTAAGGAAAACAAAGGGAATGGAGTGAGCTAAAGCCCAGTGAGGTTCCAGGTAAACAAGTAAACACATAGCCACATAAAATCACAAAATAGCCAACTAAACACCGTACAGTAAAATAACAGTTCAATTCAAGGATACGGGTGGCTTTCAAAAGCCAAAGGTCCACTTGAGCTTGATCATAATTGCCTCCTGTTGACACTCCGTCAACACTTGTAACAGTATATAGGTCCGTAGAACACCACTTTCACCAGTCTCCGTCCACCAAACAACCCCCCACCGGGCCCGCACTCCATAAACAGTAGTTTGGTAATACTCGAGTATACCAGGAATCCGAGTTTCCAATGCTCAAGGATTCCAATGAAACAGTATCAAGCCGAGGATTTTATCACTGGTGGTGCTGGACAACACAACAAGCAAGCACAGCGGCTATGCTTCACCAGGGACCTCCAAGCAAGATTCAATTTCCAGTGAACAGTAAACAGTCCTCAAGGTTTATCGGCCTTCTCGACCAAGCCCTTGCTGGCTCGATACAACCGACTCACCTATGAGGTTGGGTACCCAAACAGTAACAGTAGTTGGTGGAATGTCATCCACGCAACTTAAGCACAGTCATGTATAGAAATATCTCATTTCATGTTAATTAATTCAGTAAGTAGAGCCTCAGTGAAAAGAAAAAATAAGAAAGGTCGAGTGCGATAAAGTACACACTCGCCTCAATTTTAATTAAAACAGTTTTGGCTCAAACAATAACAATTCAATACTTTCAAGTACACGAATATTTCTCATAACAAGTAGCAGGTAGTGGACCTGTCATGCAAAAGTAATAATCGACGTCAAACGTCTCAGTTACGATCACCGTCGTTGCCCAAACCTAGGTCAACGAGTGAAAACATTAATAATTGGATTCGTTCCCTACTAAAGTATAGGTTCATTAAGAGGCCAAGTGAGTAGCTTAAGCTACTTAATCCGGCATGCAAATAGGGTCTAAACCACGGTGAAAGTTCATGGAAAACAAGTCTAGTATGTACATGAAAGTTTGGCAAAAGAAAAGTTTCACTACAGCTCAAAGGCTTCATTACGGGTTAAACTGTCTCGCCCGGCCAGCCTCGGGAAAACGGTCATTGCTCATTGTGGGAAAGTCAGAATTTGGTTCCGTCAGTTGCATTGGAAACTAGGTTCATAAGGCTAAATTTGTCTAGAAGAAACCATTTCCAAAATCCCAACATAAGTGGCTCAAAATTAAGAAACCAAATGAACTTTCTGGACTGTCTCGGATGAACAGTACTTCCCGGACAGCCAACTTTCCAGACTCGCCACGGATCGCTCGGGATGAACCAGAAAATGAGCTTTGTACCGTTTTAAAGCTCTAAGAGTCTACTTTCAATTGCCATAAATGGCTCTCAATTCTGATCAGTGAGTAACACGTTATGACCTTAACAAGATGGCTGGACAGAAAATTTCTGGACCTAGTCCAGTTTTCCTCCTTTGTTTATAACTCAAAATTTATTCAACCAAATTGGCTAATTTTTTTGTAGACAACCTCCACACACATAACCCAACATATAATACTCACAGTTGTAGCCAAAATGTGCATGAAAATATCAAGGAAAAACCGGGCAGCAAGCTTAAAAAGTTTCGGTCAGCACACTTTAAAAAATTTCTAACTTCTACTCTTCTTGTTATTTTCATTCCTTGCACATACCAAGTATTAGATCCAACTAAATAGGGGTTTAAAACATATCAATACTTCATAAACACACATGAATAAGGGTTAGACATTTCATCAAACACTTGGTATGCATATTAGTAAACCTAACCATTACTTGATTAACTCAAGAAACTAACCCCAAATTCAACCATAACAAGTTGTTTTCACCATTTCAACCTCAAGTAGATGATATAACATCATAAACCCAAATTTTAAAGATTACATACCTTACTTACAAGTTGCTTTGGTCACCAAACAAACCACCATAATAGAAGCTTTAGGCTTGAAACAACCTCAAAGATTGAAGGAAATTTTCTCACAAACTCTAGATCTTTCTCTTTTGGTTTTTGTTCAAGATCAAGCTAAGGTTGTCATAGCAAGAAGATGGAGTTTTCTTCCTTCCCTTGGAAGCCCTTAAGGTGGACGAAATTTTGGAGGAAAATGAAGCAAAGTTGGTTTAAAATTCCTCTAATCCTTTGGTCAAACAAGATACATGGCTAGGGTTTTGCCACATGGCTCCATTATTGTCCTAACCTTTCTTAATCTTTGACTAATGCCATTCTTACCTTTCCAAATGCACCAATAATTATTCAACACCTCTAATCTCTCACATAAAGTCTCTACCACTAATAAAAGAACACTTGGACAATTACAAGTGGTGAATTATTTACAACCTAGCTCAAGGAAATATTTTACTTCAAGTAAAATGAATTGAAATGAAATGCATGGAAATTATTATAACACATAGAAAATAATTTGTAAGGGCATATATTAAATGGTCTAGATCTTATAATAAGGCATGTAAGTAAAAAAATTGTGTTTTAAAGTGAGGGTCAATACAAGGGATTTGTTGTAACACATTGTGAAATATAATGCCAGGGCATATAAGAGGTGGTTTAAATCTTGGTGCAAGGCATGTAGTTTGGGGAAATTGTATTTTAAAAATGAGGGTTCTCACACTCTCTCCCCCTTAAAGAATTTCGCCCTCGAGATTCTCAGCTTGATTACTGAGTAGTTCAAAATATTTTCGATGAATATCCTTTTTAACTCTCTCGAGTCCTGTGAGCGCATGCTTTAGTAAGACCAGCAATACAAAGCCATATTATGTAGGAATTGAAGCTACAAATCTTTATTTAGAACATGTTTCAATTTACAAGTTTCATAGTTGTATAACCTATCGAAATATAATACTAGCTTGTTCCCATCGAAGAATAATCCTTATGTCCTTACTAATCAATGTTGCAAAAGTCATTTAGAGCAGAAAAGTATCACTTATAGCCAAACGTTTAGAGAAAGTAGAAAAGACGTTCAAAATGCAAAGTTGTAAACTGTCCGACCTAAG
This sequence comes from Coffea arabica, assembly GCF_036785885.1. Classification (NCBI taxonomy): domain Eukaryota; kingdom Viridiplantae; phylum Streptophyta; class Magnoliopsida; order Gentianales; family Rubiaceae; genus Coffea; species Coffea arabica. The sequence continues at coordinate 40,112,267 of NC_092321.1, forward strand.
GTGGTTTGAAGAACTCATTTTCCTTTCATTTAAGTCTCGTTTCTACTCATAAACCAACCTCAAAATAGTTTACCAACTCCAATCCTAAAGTTGGGAATAATCCTAGGAAAAATAGAAATTTTTTTAGTTTTGCGTGATCTCATTTGAAAATCTTATCTCGAGCTTCTTATGTCCAAAACTTAAAAAACTTTATACCGTCGGAATATGGATTCAAATTGTTACAACTTTCTAGAAGGTACCATTGTAAGATCCAATCCACGAGTCGGTCAAATTCCAACCTAAAGTTGCTGCTTCACCCAGTAACAGACAGAACAGGTATACAGTTTCAGTCAACTTTGAAAAATCATAGATATTCATGGAAATTGAGAACAATACTGATACTCTGAATCTAGTTTCAAACATAATAAAACTCAATTTTGACTTTTCTACATCAAGATATAACAAATTCTGTAAAACCTTCCAAGGTTCCCTGCGGAAAAAATTTTCAGCGGCACATCCTTTGTGTTTACTAACTTTTCCTAGCCCATTCAAGGCTTCATTCTTCCCATGAAATAGCTTCAACTCAAGCATATAAATATCAAGCCCACAACTCACTACATCAAGCATATAACCGTCTCTACTCAAGTTTAGCAAAATGAAACCCGAAGCTGAAATTCTTAATCACAAGCTTGAATTTTCTTTAGGCAAGTCATAACAAAGCTATCAGACCATGGTCAGTACTTAAGCATGACGTGTGGTAGAAAATTCACCATAAAACCATAAATTACCATAACACTAGTTCAACCCATGAAATTTTCCATAAAGCTGCCAAAAGTACTACCTTAATCCACTAGTTTTCCTATATTGGTAGTAGAGGAAAATTGCTAGCCAAAGTTACCTTGTAACCTCAAGAAAGATGGAAATCCAGGGCTTCTTCCTCAAAAATCGCTCCACCAATACCTTGAAATCTTTCTTAGTTAACATTTCCATGGAGTAACTTCAGATTCAAGTACAAAATTGAGGTTGGAGTTGGAGGTCTCTCTTTGGTTTCTCTTCTCTCTTGGTTCGGCCAAGTAAGAGGGAAGATGAAGACAATTCGGTCAAATTGTTGATTTAGTCAAGGTGAAAAATGTGACGCAAACCTTAATCTCGATAGAAAGAAGAGTTACAACATGGTTACTATTCTTGCTAGCTCTTTAACCCATACACTCTGTACATTAAATCATTTCTTCCCTTCGAGCGACAAACGATAAATTTTTAACTCAAAGACCAAAGTAGGGCAATAAACTCAGGGATAAGGATCCAATATTGCACCACCACAAATATTTCATAGCACTTATTAAAACAGCAGGTACCAAGTCCACTGTTCCTAAGGGAATACATCTTGCTATATAAAAATGTCACTATGCATAGTCCAATGATTATAACTTATCCAGGCAAAAACCTCATTAATGGCTATTCAACTTGGCAAATGTACTGGTACAAACTTATTCTGTACCTCTTCTGGAACCCCTTCATATTTCCTTTCAATCGTATGTTCTGATGCAATAGTTCAATGTTCTCTAGGTATTTTGGTTCCCATCATCTTTCCCAGTACTCAGTTCATCTCTTTTGGAACTCTATTTCTTTTTGAATAACCTCTATTTTCTTATGCAGATCAGTCACATTTGTCATCTCACTAATTCACTTATCTCGATAGTAGCTTGCCAGTAAATCAAAGGAGCAAAGTAAGTAACTAATTACAATTGGAAACTCTAGTCATATAACTTTTAAATTCATTCTCCTCCGATCCTACCACAAGGAATTAAACGTAGCTATCCTCAAGTGAGATAGACAAGATAATAGAATACAGGTAGGCTAATAGCTCAGAATACAATGCCACTCATTCTTATTCGGGAATTTCAATACGAGAGTATCCTTATCACTTATGCACATAGCAACCCTAAAGCGTACTTTATGTGTCGGAACTTCTACCTCCTATCTCAATCTCTTGCATACAGGTATAGAATCCAATTCTTTTCTCAAATTCCCATGCATAATTCCAAAACTCACGATCTCGCCACGATCATAATCGAGTCAAGTCCATACTTAGACATTAGTGGATAGGTGTCAAGGAAGCATAGGAAAGAATGTCACAAGAGGAGTAGAAATATCCATATAGTTGTAATCAAACCGCCCCACATTCGAAATAAACACTTATCATGTCTTCACAGTCATGGGTGAAGGAAACAGATCTTCAGTGCAAATTTCTCGACGTACAGTATAATCTAGCCACCATCTATAGAAACCCTGTCAGACTATTTTGAGATTAGTCCATGATAGCTTCCGAGATTTATTCCCTCAATCAGTCCAATAACTAGGTCAAATATTAGGATCTTTCGTTCCTTGACTTTTGCCATTAAAACTTGTCTCAAGTGCAATCAAGATACAGACCCTTATTCTAGGGCTCTCCACTTTTTGGTACTCAAGTACAAGAATCCACAATAAGGTAATTCACAACTCGAGCCGGCCGGTCCTAAGAGTAAATCACCCATATTACAGATTCCTACCCGACGTACATATCTATTCCTCCCAAGTATCCTGATAAAGGGTTTACGCTTATAACAGTCATGATTCATAGCTTACGCCCAAAAAGAGCACCTAGTCCTTTCCACTGACTCACATAATCGAAACAATAACACCACTTGGCCCCAAGCTCACTTCGTGCAGAGACCACGCGAAGCAGTAAAATATCTTCCATTCTTTCAAACCAGTTCTCGGCAATTTCGGGATCTAGTTCTCCAAGAAATTTAGGAGGTGTGAACTTTTGGAACTGATTTAGGACTCTATCTTAACTTACTTCAAGGTTCCTTTACTAGTTACCCGTTGTTTGACCTTGTTGGTCAACCGAATGGCCAGTAAACAGTAGATCGATCATACGATTGATAGCTGTAGCTACCTGATCCCCTACTCCACCTCCGGGTCCCTGGTTCTAATTTACTACAAACCTTTATTCCTCTTCTTGGTCCTGGACCTATTCTCCTTTATTACTCACTGGTCTAGGGTCCAAGTATTTTAACCAATGGGTAAGTACGTGTTGGTACATGATAGATGATTATTCCTTTACAAAAGTCAAATAAAATGAAATCGGAGTCACAATAAGCGAGTGAAAATATAAAGCAATTAAATGCCAATGTCGTAATAAAGTCGAGGTCAAAGTCACCGTAACAGTCACAGTCCAATTCACAGTCAAAGTCAAAGTCAAAGTATTATACATTCCAAGGCTCATAGTAGTTGTTTGTAAGATAACTAGACCAAAAGTATCAGGTACGAGACTCACAGATACAAATACAGTCATACAGTCATATCAAGGAAAAATCCAGTGCAAGTAGTCAAAAGAAAATTGTACAACCACCGAGTCACCACATCCCTTATCCTTTCTATGTATAGTAGTCAAAATCATCCAAAGTAGTAGCCTAGAGGTGTAGGCTTAGTTTGATGCGGGACTAGCTGACCCTCCTCCGGTCTAGGCAAGGTCAACACTTGCCTCGTCTCCAATGTTAGAGACTTCACCACTTAAGTCTACTGAAGTCCCCAAACAGGTCATCACAAACATTCAGGTTTGACTCGACTCTATTCCTCACTTTTATTGCCCCCTAAACGCGTTCCTGAGCTTCTCCAAGTTACATACAAAGATTTACCAATCCTTTGATGGCCTTCAACCATATCATACCAGTGCTCCTTAATTCGATCGGCTTGCATTTTAGTAGTTTCCTTTAGTTGATTGACTTCAGCTTTAAACCTAGCATTGTCCCGGGCAAGCAACTTTCGCTCCTTCACAACGGCCAACACTACTCCATTAGAATAGGTAAAATTTGCAGACACTCACACCACTTGTAGTGATTAGATAAGCCCCAATAGGCTCTAGGCCTCCGGGTCTGATTTGATACTTAATCATCGGTAAGTCCCCACGGGATGGCTCGCCAACCGGTCTATTACTAGGGCCGCCAGATTCATCCAGCCTACACAAAGTGTAGATAAACTTAAGTACTCTTAAGGGAAAATAATCAAATATAATCCTCAAGTCGAAAATTCCTAACTCGCCCAAACCAATTCAAACCTAGGCTCAAAATTTTTTTTTCCTTCCAGTGATCACTTAACTTTCAAACCAATCCCACAGTCCAGCATCCTGAGCTTTTATGTCTAGGATACTCTACAAAGATCTGAAGCCTAAGCTCTGATACCAACTGTGACAGCCCCACCTCTCCCTAGGGCAAACCCTAGGGTATCAACGGACTGCCTGCCCAACTCTCGCCAGGACTCAGTCGTTCAAAGTACTAATATCATCAATGAAACGAATGTAACATTTGACAATGCAGGGGATTGAAACACTAACTCAAACATAATCACTAATTCAACAATTCAGCTTAGTACATATATCATCGTATGCCAACTTACCACGCTTCACTCAAAATTACATAATATAAATCACCCTTAAGAATTTAAGCTTACAAGTCTGCTTAAACGAAAGTTACAACCTCAAAACGCAAGAACGGCAAAATAAAGCTAAGAAAGCCCTCGATCAAATCCCTTACCGATCTGTTAAGGAAAACAAAGGGAATGGAGTGAGCTAAAGCCCAGTGAGGTTCCAGGTAAACAAGTAAACACATAGCCACATAAAATCACAAAATAGCCAACTAAACACCGTACAGTAAAATAACAGTTCAATTCAAGGATACGGGTGGCTTTCAAAAGCCAAAGGTCCACTTGAGCTTGATCATAATTGCCTCCTGTTGACACTCCGTCAACACTTGTAACAGTATATAGGTCCGTAGAACACCACTTTCACCAGTCTCCGTCCACCAAACAACCCCCCACCGGGCCCGCACTCCATAAACAGTAGTTTGGTAATACTCGAGTATACCAGGAATCCGAGTTTCCAATGCTCAAGGATTCCAATGAAACAGTATCAAGCCGAGGATTTTATCACTGGTGGTGCTGGACAACACAACAAGCAAGCACAGCGGCTATGCTTCACCAGGGACCTCCAAGCAAGATTCAATTTCCAGTGAACAGTAAACAGTCCTCAAGGTTTATCGGCCTTCTCGACCAAGCCCTTGCTGGCTCGATACAACCGACTCACCTATGAGGTTGGGTACCCAAACAGTAACAGTAGTTGGTGGAATGTCATCCACGCAACTTAAGCACAGTCATGTATAGAAATATCTCATTTCATGTTAATTCATTCAGTAAGTAGAGCCTCAGTGAAAAGAAAAAATAAGAAAGGTCGAGTGCGATAAAGTACACACTCGCCTCAATTTTAATTAAAACAGTTTTGGCTCAAACAATAACAATTCAATACTTTCAAGTACACGAATATTTCTCATAACAAGTAGCAGGTAGTGGAACACTCACCTGTCAAGCAAAAGTAATAATCGACGTCAAACGTCTCAGTTACGATCACCGTCGTTGCCCAAACCTAGGTCAACGAGTGAAAACATTAATAATTGGATTCGTTCCCTACTAAAGTATAGGTTCATTAAGAGGCCAAGTGAGTAGCTTAAGCTACTTAATCCGGCATGCAAATAGGGTCTAAACCACGGTGAAAGTTCATGGAAAACAAGTCTAGTATGTACATGAAAGTTTGGCAAAAGAAAAGTTTCACTACAGCTCAAAGGCTTCATTACGGGTTAAACTGTCTCGCCCGGCCAGCCTCGGGAAAACGGTCATTGCTCATTGTGGGAAAGTCAGAATTTGGTTCCGTCAGTTGCATTGGAAACTAGGTTCATAAGGCTAAATTTGTCTAGAAGAAACCATTTCCAAAATCCCAACATAAGTGGCTCAAAATTAAGAAACCAAATGAACTTTCTGGACTGTCTCGGATGAACAGTACTTCCCGGACAGCCAACTTTCCAGACTCGCCACGGATCGCTCGGGATGAACCAGAAAATGAGCTTTGTACCGTTTTAAAGCTCTAAGAGTCTACTTTCAATTGCCATAAACGGCACTCAATTCTGATCAGTGAGTAACACGTTATGACCTTAACAAGATGGCTGGACAGAAAATTTCTGGACCTAGTCCAGTTTTCCTCCTTTGTTTATAACTCAAAATTTATTCAACCAAATTGGCTAATTTTTTTGTAGACAACCTCCACACACATAACCCAACATATAATACTCACATTTTTAGCCAAAATGTGCATGAAAATATCAAGGAAAAACCGGGCAGCAAGCTTAAAAAGTTTCGGTCAGCACACTTTAAAAATTTCTAACTTCTACTCTTCTTGTTATTTTCATTCCTTGCACATACTTCAAGTATTAGATCCAACTAAATAGGGGTTTAAAACATATCAATACTTCATAAACACACATGAATAAGGGTTAGACATGTCATCAAACACTTGGTATGCATATTAGTAAACCTAACCATTACTTGATTAACTCAAGAAACTAACCCCAAATTCAACCATAACAAGTTGTTTTCACCATTTCAACCTCAAGTAGATGATATAACATCATAAACCCAAATTTTAAAGATTACATACCTTACTTACAAGTTGCTTTGGTCACCAAACAAACCACCACAATAGAAGCTTTAGGCTTGAAACAACCTCAAAGATTGAAGGAAATTTTCTCACAAACTCTAGATCTTTCTCTTTTGGTTTTTGTTCAAGATCAAGCTAAGGTTGTCATAGCAAGAAGATGGAGTTTTCTTCCTTCCCTTGGAAGCCCTTAAGGTGGACGAAATTTTGGAGGAAAATGAAGCAAAGTTGGTTTAAAATTCCTCTAATCCTTTGGTCAAACAAGATACATGGCTAGGGTTTTGCCACATGGCTCCATTATTGTCCTAACCTTTCTTAATCTTTGACTAATGCCATTCTTACCTTTCCAAATGCACCAATAATTATTCAACACCTCTAATCTCTCACATAAAGTCTCTACCACTAATAAAAGAACACTTGGACAATTACAAGTGGTGAATTATTTACAACCTAGCTCAAGGAAATATTTTACTTCAAGTAAAATGAATTGAAATGAAATGCATGGAAATTATTATAACACATAGAAAATAATTTGTAAGGGCATATATTAAATGGTCTAGATCTTATAATAAGGCATGTAAGTAAAAAAATTGTGTTTTAAAGTGAGGGTCAATACAAGGGATTTGTTGTAACACATTGTGAAATATAATGCCAGGGCATATAAGAGGTGGTTTAAATCTTGGTGCAAGGCATGTAGTTTGGGGAAATTGTATTTTAAAAATGAGGGTTCTCACACTCTCTCCCCCTTAAAGAATTTCGCCCTCGAGATTCTCAGCTTGATTACTGAGTAGTTCAAAATATTTTCGATGAATATCCTTTTTAACTCTCTCGAGTCCTGTGAGCGCATGCTTTAGTAAGACCAGCAATACAAAGCCATATTATGTAGGAATTGAAGCTACAAATCTTTATTTAGAACATGTTTCAATTTACAAGTTTCATAGTTGTATAACCTATCGAAATATAATACTAGCTTGTTCCCATCGAAGAATAATCCTTATGTCCTTACTAATCAATGTTGCAAAAGTCATTTAGAGCAGAAAAGTATCACTTATAGCCAAACGTTTAGAGAAAGTAGAAAAGACGTTCAAAATGCAATGATGTGTGCACGGACCTTAGCCCAAGTAATGACCCAATCCGAGTTCCATTGGGCCCAGTCACACGTGCACGAGCCAAGCTCTTCAAAGAATCCCTCCAAGCCCTTGTTCGAATTGTCCAAAACCAACATGGAGTCCATAGAGATATTGAAGGCTTGAAGGATTTTAATCGAGTTATCTACACCATGACCCAAGCCCATGAAGAGTCAAGTGGGCCTCCAAATGAGTTGGCCGAATAGGGCCTTAGGCCTTAGTAGTTATTTAGCAATTGATTAGTGTTTAAGTAAGAGCATGGGCCGGCCCATCTTGTCCCAAGACCATGGGCCGACTTTTCCCTTTCCTAGTCCCTTTAGGGTTTCCGTCACTTTAGCCTATAAATAGGCTTGCTTTGTAAGGTTTTAGGGTAGACGTTTTATCAATAAAGTTTTGCATATTTTCGATTCTTCTTGAGAGAGAGATTCGACCCCTTTACTTGCTTTGGCAAGGGTTTTGAGCAGTCTTGCGTCCTGTCCTAGATTGTTCTACCGACCTATTCCCCTGGAGTATTCACCTTCATCGGAGTGTCGTCTACCGTCTTGAATCAAATCGTGTCATCCGTTTGGTTCTAGATCCCGCAATTCCAAGCGTTGGACATCCTCGCTAGATCCTTGGGCAAACGTGCTACGTGTCTCGAAACGTGTTGATCGAGGAACGTATCAGTTGACTGATACGCTCCTCGATCCACGGTCGAGACACGTAGCACGTTTGCCCAAGGATCTAGCGGGGATGTCCTACGCTTGGTGTGCGGAACCTCTAACCAAACGGACAACACGATTTGATTTGAAGGTGGTAGACGACGCTCCAATGATAAACCTCGTTTGCTTGAAGGTGACCTTGATTTAGATGCTCTACACAAACTGCGGTGCTCCTTCTCATACTCATCACAATCTTGTTTATACCTTTCATATACACACAAAGCACGGTGGCGTTGCATCTCCTCCCGGAGTGAATGATACCCACGTTGTGAACTGGATGGCATGGTACTAGAGGACTTGAGAGTAGTCTGCTTGGAGCCCCTCCTCTTGAGAGGCTCATTCTCCAAGAATTCTTGGTTGTATGAGTAAGAGGCAACTCCCCTAGGCATGATTATGTGACCTGCAAAAATGGTTAGCAAAGAAAAGGAATTTTCCTCCCACACACAAGCTCACGTTTGTACACTCGACTCTCGTGTATCACTCAGGCTGATGACACTCTAATGGTCTTACCATTACACTTACGTTGCCGGATTGAGTAACTTGAGCAATGCCGCACAAGGTCCAAGAATTGTTCACCAAGTTTCGCACAAGAGTAACCAACGAGCAAAGATACTTTGGACACACTTGAGATACTGTTTTATGACCTAAATAATGTAGGTGAGCAGCCCAAGATGATCGACACTAGATAAGACACAAAACTCAAAAGCTGAAATTTTGGAATTCCGAGGAAGAACTCTACCCGCACCAATTTCTGGAATTTGTTGGGTTGCTGTTTTCATGCCCTTTTGGTCAGGGTTTTGGGGTATTGTTGGTGTTGTTTTGGTGAATGAGTCAGCCCTTAAACTTAGCCCAATCCGATCACAAAGGGCTGTTTCACTAATTCGAGAATGCGGCAGGTTTGGCTTGTCAAGGTGTGGCGGTCGGCTTGTGGGTGTAGGAGGCTGGATTGTGTATTGAGTGGGCTGGCTTATGTCGGTTAGCACTCGTAGTTGCAACCGACCTTGGACACAAGATTGTGTAGAGGTGACATATGGGCGGTGGTGGTCGGTCAAGACATTTGGGAAATGATTTTGGTGTGCTGGCCGAATGTGAGTCAGAATTTGGGAAACTGAATTGTTGATTGACTTGGTTATATGTGGGCGGTGGAGGTCGGTGGACGGAAGGTTTGGGGAATGAGTTGGTGTGGTGGTTGGCTGGGTTGGCAAACTGAATTGGTGATTTATGGCAGTGGAGGTCGGTTGGAGGGAAGCTTGGGTGGTATATTAAGTGGGCTTTTGGGGGAATGGTTTGGGATGGCCGAATAAGTTTCTTGGGTCCTATTAATCCTACCAGAATTAGAAGTAGTTGGGTCACGGTGGGACTTGGGTTTTCCAAGTAGGAGACTAGAGCCAATATCCTTGCTTTCCTTCCTTTTTTTTTTTTTTTCCTCTTTCTTTTTTTTTCGTTCCTTTTGTTTCTATTCTGTCTTCCTCTTTTTTTTTTTTTTCTGGCTCAATCAGATTTTGCACGACTCAATTCCAGTCCCAAGAAAAGAATTCAGCACAATTCTGGTTTCAAGAACTTCCAAACCAGTCTTTGGTAGGCCAAGATTTTGAAGAAACTTGCTCAAGAACTCACCCAAGGATGTTTTGGTATTCAAGTTTTGCAAGAAAAACAACACAAAAGTTCAAGAACAAGAGTAAACAGGTTCGGCAGCCCCAACAACTAAATTCCAGCAATGACTTCAAGGGCCACAACCAGGTATGCGACTTTCTCTCCTTTTCTCTTTTTTTTTTTGTGACTTTTGCTGGGTTGTTTACACGGCCCCAACAACACAACAACCAACCAGAATGGACCCACTATCTGGACACATATGAATCAGCAATTAATGAAGGGGGAATCTAGACAGATTGCTACAACACAAGATGCGACAAGGAGGGAAAGGAACCCTAGCTGTCGCAAAGGTTTTTTTTTTTTTTTTTTCCACGGACAGTTTGGGGCTGCTATGACACGCACCACTTGAACAGAAATTTGGTGCAACAAACGACACCAGACTTGGCCAGATTCGGTGATGGCAACAACGACCCAAGAACAAGACAAATTGTGGGGGTGCAACTATGGGATGCTACGGCACAAATTGACGCAACAAGACACAAAAAGGAATTGCGGACAGATTTCTTTTTTTTTTTTCTCACAAGGAACTACACGGACAGAATACTTCGGAGAGCAACACACAAGCAATACGGTCAGAATTGAAGAACAAAGTCACAACTGAATTGATGCCACAAGACACAACGAATTGCGGACAGATTTTGCAACACAAGGAAGCACACGAACAGAATTTTTTTTTTTTTTTGACTAACAATGGCGCAACAAGACAACAACTACGACCAGAATTTTATGACAAGGGACACGACTTGAAACAAGGAACTACTCGGTCAGATTTGGGTCAGGTTTGTTGGGCAATGGTGCTCCAGGGATGAGGTCGATTTGGTGTTCAATTCCCCGAATGGGTGGTAAACCGTCAGGGACCTCGTCAGGAAAAACATCTTCAAATTCCTGCAAAAGAGCAACTATGCTCGAGGGCAAAGCCTTGTCGAGCTCAGCAACATCTAAGAGCACATGCTTGCAAATCATGAGAAGTATAGGCTGATTAGAGTGCACCGCTTTTCGAACATCTTTAGCCTAAGGGACAAGGGACAGAATTTTGGTGCAAAGTTGTAAACTGTCCGACCTAAGGTGGTTTGAAGAACTCATTTTCCTTTCATTTAAGTCTCGTTTCTACTCATAAACCAACCTCAAAATAGTTTACCAACTCCAATCCTAAAGTTGGGAATAATCCTAGGAAAAATAGAAATTTTTTTAGTTTTGCGTGATCTCATTTGAAAATCTTATCTCGAGCTTCTTATGTCCAAAACTTAAAAAACTTTATACCGTCGGAATATGGATTCAAATTGTTACAACTTTCTAGAAGGTACCATTGTAAGATCCAATCCACGAGTCGGTCAAATTCCAACCTAAAGTTGCTGCTTCACCCAGTAACAGACAGAACAGGTATACAGTTTCAGTCAACTTTGAAAAATCATAGATATTCATGGAAATTGAGAACAATACTGATACTCTGAATCTAGTTTCAAACATAATAAAACTCAATTTTGACTTTTCTACATCAAGATATAACAAATTCTGTAAAACCTTCCAAGGTTCCCTGCGGAAAAAATTTTCAGCGGCACATCCTTTGTGTTTACTAACTTTTCCTAGCCCATTCAAGGCTTCATTCTTCCCATGAAATAGCTTCAACTCAAGCATATAAATATCAAGCCCACAACTCACTACATCAAGCATATAACCGTCTCTACTCAAGTTTAGCAAAATGAAACCCGAAGCTGAAATTCTTAATCACAAGCTTGAATTTTCTTTAGGCAAGTCATAACAAAGCTATCAGACCATGGTCAGTACTTAAGCATGACGTGTGGTAGAAAATTCACCATAAAACCATAAATTACCATAACACTAGTTCAACCCATGAAATTTTCCATAAAGCTGCCAAAAGTACTACCTTAATCCACTAGTTTTCCTATATTGGTAGTAGAGGAAAATTGCTAGCCAAAGTTACCTTGTAACCTCAAGAAAGATGGAAATCCAGGGCTTCTTCCTCAAAAATCGCTCCACCAATACCTTGAAATCTTTCTTAGTTAACATTTCCATGGAGTAACTTCAGATTCAAGTACAAAATTGAGGTTGGAGTTGGAGGTCTCTCTTTGGTTTCTCTTCTCTCTTGGTTCGGCCAAGTAAGAGGGAAGATGAAGACAATTCGGTCAAATTGTTGATTTAGTCAAGGTGAAAAATGTGACGCAAACCTTAATCTCGATAGAAAGAAGAGTTACAACATGGTTACTATTCTTGCTAGCTCTTTAATACACTCTGTACATTAAATCATTTCTTCCCTTCGAGCGACAAACGATAAATTTTTAACTCAAAGACCAAAGTAGGGCAATAAACTCAGGGATAAGGATCCAATATTGCACCACCACAAATATTTCATAGCACTTATTAAAACAGCAGGTACCAAGTCCACTGTTCCTAAGGGAATACATCTTGCTATATAAAAATGTCACTATGCATAGTCCAATGATTATAACTTATCCAGGCAAAAACCTCATTAATGGCTATTCAACTTGGCAAATGTACTGGTACAAACTTATTCTGTACCTCTTCTGGAACCCCTTCATGTTTCCTTTCAATCGTATGTTCTGATGCAATAGTTCAATGTTCTCTAGGTATTTTGGTTCCCATCATCTTTCCCAGTACTCAGTTCATCTCTTTTGGAACTCTATTTCTTTTTGAATAACCTCTATTTTCTTATGCAGATCAGTCACATTTGTCATCTCACTAATTCACTTATCTCGATAGTAGCTTGCCAGTAAATCAAAGGAGCAAAGTAAGTAACTAATTACAATTGGAAACTCTAGTCATATAACTTTTAAATTCATTCTCCTCCGATCCTACCACAAGGAATTAAACGTAGCTATCCTCAAGTGAGATAGACAAGATAATAGAATACAGGTAGGCTAATAGCTCAGAATACAATGCCACTCATTCTTATTCGGGAATTTCAATACGAGAGTATCCTTATCACTTATGCACATAACAACCCTAAAGCGTACTTTATGTGTCGGAACTTCTACCTCCTATCTCAATCTCTTGCATACAGGTATAGAATCCAATTCTTTTCTCAAATTCCCATGCATAATTCCAAAACTCACGATCTCGCCACGATCATAATCGAGTCAAGTCCATACTTAGACATTAGTGGATAGGTGTCAAGGAAGCATAGGAAAGAATGTCACAAGAGGAGTAGAAATATCCATATAGTTGTAATCAAACCGCCCCACATTCGAAATAAACACTTATCATGTCTTCACAGTCATGGGTGAAGGAAACAGATCTTCAGTGCAAATTTCTCGACGTACAGTATAATCTAGCCACCATCTATAGAAACCCTGTCAGACTATTTTGAGATTAGTCCATGATAGCTTCCGAGATTTATTCCCTCAATCAGTCCAATAACTAGGTCAAATATTAGGATCTTTCGCGTCTTGACTTTTGCCATTAAAACTTGTCTCAAGTGCAATCAAGATACAGACCCTTATTCTAGGGCTCTCCACTTTTTGGTACTCAAGTACAAGAATCCACAATAAGGTAATTCACAACTCGAGCCGGCCGGTCCTAAGAGTAAATCACCCATATTACAGATTCCTACCCGACGTACATATCTATTCCTCCCAAGTATCCTGATAAAGGGTTTACGCTTATAACAGTCATGATTCATAGCTTACGCCCAAAAAGAGCACCTAGTCCTTTCCACTGACTCACATAATCGAAACAATAACACCACTTGGCCCCAAGCTCACTTCGCGCAGAGACCACGCGAAGCAGTAAAATATCTTCCATTCTTTCAAACCAGTTCTCGGCAATTTCGGGATCTAGTTCTCCAAGAAATTTAGGAGGTGTGAACTTTTGGAACTGATTTAGGACTCTATCTTAACTTACTTCAAGGTTCCTTTACTAGTTACCCGGTGTTTGACCTTGTTGGTCAACCGAATGGCCAGTAAACAGTAGATCGGTCATACGATTGATAGCTGTAGCTACCTGATCCCCTACTCCACCTCCGGGTCCCTGGTTCTAATTGACTACAAACCTTTATTCCTCTTCTTGGTCCTGGACCTATTCTCCTTTATTACTCACTGGTCTAGGGTCCAAGTATTTTAACCAATGGGTAAGTACGTGTTGGTACATGATAGATGATTATTCCTTTACAAAAGTCAAATAAAATGAAATCGGAGTCACAATAAGCGAGTGAAAATATAAAGCAATTAAATGCCAATGTCGTAATAAAGTCGAGGTCAAAGTCACCGTAACAGTCACAGTCCAATTCACAGTCACAGTCAAAGTCAAAGTATTATACATTCCAAGGCTCATAGTAGTTGTTTGTAAGATAACTAGACCAAAAGTATCAGGTACGAGACTCACAGATACAAATACAGTCATACAGTCATATCAAGGAAAAATCCAGTGCAAGTAGTCAAAAGAAAATTGTACAACCACCGAGTCACCACATCCCTTATCCTTTCTATGTATAGTAGTCAAAATCATCCAAAGTAGTAGCCTAGAGGTGTAGGCTTAGTTTGATGCGGGACTAGCTGACCCTCCTCCGGTCTAGGCAAGGTCAACACTTGCCTCGTCTCCAATGTTAGAGACTTCACCACTTAAGTCTACTGAAGTCCCCAAACAGGTCATCACAAACATTCAGGTTTGACTCGACTCTATTCCTCACTTTTATTGCCCCCTAAACGCGTTCCTGAGCTTCTCCAAGTTACATACAAAGATTTACCAATCCTTTCATGGCCTTCAACCATATCATACCTGTGCTCCTTAATTCGATCGGCTTGCATTTTAGTAGTTTCCTTTAGTTGATTGACTTCAGCTTTAAACCTAGCATTGTCCCGGGCAAGCAACTTTCGCTCCTTCACAACGGCCAACACTACTCCATTAGAATAGGTAAAATTTGCAGACACTCACACCACTTGTAGTGATTAGATAAGCCCCAATAGGCTCTAGGCCTCCGGGTTTGATTTGATACTTAATCATCGGTAAGTCCCCACGGGATGGCTCGCCAACCGGTCTATTACTAGGGCCGCCAGATTCATCCAGCCTACACAAAGTGTAGATAAACTTAAGTACTCTTAAGGGAAAATAATCAAATATAATCCTCAAGTCGAAAATTCCTAACTCGCCCAAACCAATTCAAACCTAGGCTCAAAATTTTTTTTTCCTTCCAGTGATCACTTAACTTTCAAACCAATCCCACAGTCCAGCATCCTGAGCTTTTATGTCTAGGATACTCTACAAAGATCTGAAGCCTAAGCTCTGATACCAACTGTGACAGCCCCACCTCTCCCTAGGGCAAACCCTAGGGTATCAACGGACTGCCTGCCCAACTCTCGCCAGGACTCAGTCGTTCAAAGTACTAATATCATCAATGAAACGAATGTAACATTTGACAATGCAGGGGATTGAAACACTAACTCAAACATAATCACTAATTCAACAATTCAGCTTAGTACATATATCATCGTATGCCAACTTACCACGCTTCACTCAAAATTACATAATATAAATCACCCTTAAGAATTTAAGCTTACAAGTCTGCTTAAACGAAAGTTACAACCTCAAAACGCAAGAACGGCAAAATAAAGCTAAGAAAGCCCTCGATCAAATCCCTTACCGATCTGTTAAGGAAAACAAAGGGAATGGAGTGAGCTAAAGCCCAGTGAGGTTCCAGGTAAACAAGTAAACACATAGCCACATAAAATCACAAAATAGCCAACTAAACACCGTACAGTAAAATAACAGTTCAATTCAAGGATACGGGTGGCTTTCAAAAGCCAAAGGTCCACTTGAGCTTGATCATAATTGCCTCCTGTTGACACTCCGTCAACACTTGTAACAGTATATAGGTCCGTAGAACACCACTTTCACCAGTCTCCGTCCACCAAACAACCCCCCACCGGGCCCGCACTCTATAAACAGTAGTTTGGTAATACTCGAGTATACCAGGAATCCGAGTTTCCAATGCTCAAGGATTCCAATGAAACAGTATCAAGCCGAGGATTTTATCACTGGTGGTGCTGGACAACACAACAAGCAAGCACAGCGGCTATGCTTCACCAGGGACCTCCAAGCAAGATTCAATTTCCAGTGAACAGTAAACAGTCCTCAAGGTTTATCGGCCTTCTCGACCAAGCCCTTGCTGGCTCGATACAATCGACTCACCTATGAGGTTGGGTACCCAAACAGTAACAGTAGTTGGTGGAATGTCATCCACGCAACTTAAGCACAGTCATGTATAGAAATATCTCATTTCATGTTAATTCATTCAGTAAGTAGAGCCTCAGTGAAAAGAAAAAATAAGAAAGGTCGAGTGCGATAAAGTACACACTCGCCTCAATTTTAATTAAAACAGTTTTGGCTCAAACAATAACAATTCAATACTTTCAAGTACACGAATATTTCTCATAACAAGTAGCAGGTAGTGGACCTGTCAAGCAAAAGTAATAATCGACGTCAAACGTCTCAGTTACGATCACCGTCGTTGCCCAAACCTAGGTCAACGAGTGAAAACATTAATAATTGGATTCGTTCCCTACTAAAGTATAGGTTCATTAAGAGGCCAAGTGAGTAGCTTAAGCTACTTAATCCGGCATGCAAATAGGGTCTAAACCACGGTGAAAGTTCATGGAAAACAAGTCTAGTATGTACATGAAAGTTTGGCAAAAGAAAAGTTTCACTACAGCTCAAAGGCTTCATTACGGGTTAAACTGTCTCGCCCGGCCAGCCTCGGGAAAACGGTCATTGCTCATTGTGGGAAAGTCAAAATTTGGTTCCGTCAGTTGCATTGGAAACTAGGTTTATAAGGCTAAATTTGTCTAGAATAAACCATTTCCAAAATCCCAACATAAGTGGCTCAAAATTAAGAAACCAAATGAACTTTCTGGACTGTCTCGGATGAACAGTACTTCCCGGACAGCCAACTTTCCAGACTCGCCACGGATCGCTCGGGATGAACCAGAAAATGAGCTTTGTACCATTTTAAAGCTCTAAGAGTCTACTTTCAATTGCCATAAACGGCACTCAATTCTGATCAGTGAGTAACACGTTATGACCTTAACAAGATGGCTGGACAGAAAATTTCTGGACCTAGTCCAGTTTTCCTCCTTTGTTTATAACTCAAAATTTATTCAACCAAATTGGCTAATTTTTTTGTAGACAACCTCCACACACATAACCCAACATATAATACTCACATTTGTAGCCAAAATGTGCATGAAAATATCAAGGAAAAACCGGGCAGCAAGCTTAAAAAGTTTCGGTCAGCACACTTTAAAAAATTTCTAACTTCTACTCTTCTTGTTATTTTCATTCCTTGCACATACCAAGTATTAGATCCAACTAAATAGGGGTTTAAAACATATCAATACTTCATAAACACACATGAATAAGGGTTAGACATTTCATCAAACACTTGGTATGCATATTAGTAAACCTAACCATTACTTGATTAACTCAAGAAACTAACCCCAAATTCAACCATAACAAGTTGTTTTCACCATTTCAACCTCAAGTAGATGATATAACATCATAAACCCAAATTTTAAAGATTACATACCTTACTTACAAGTTGCTTTGGTCACCAAACAAACCACCACAATAGAAGCTTTAGGCTTGAAACAACCTCAAAGATTGAAGGAAATTTTCTCACAAACTCTAGATCTTTCTCTTTTGGTTTTTGTTCAAGATCAAGCTAAGGTTGTCATAGCAAGAAGATGGAGTTTTCTTCCTTCCCTTGGAAGCCCTTAAGGTGGACGAAATTTTGGAGGAAAATGAAGCAAAGTTGGTTTAAAATTCCTCTAATCCTTTGGTCAAACAAGATACATGGCTAGGGTTTTGCCACATGGCTCCATTATTGTCCTAACCTTTCTTAATCTTTGACTAATGCCATTCTTACCTTTCCAAATGCACCAATAATTATTCAACACCTCTAATCTCTCACATAAAGTCTCTACCACTAATAAAAGAACACTTGGACAATTACAAGTGGTGAATTATTTACAACCTAGCTCAAGGAAATATTTTACTTCAAGTAAAATGAATTGAAATGAAATGCATGGAAATTATTATAACACATAGAAAATAATTTGTAAGGGCATATATTAAATGGTCTAGATCTTATAATAAGGCATGTAAGTAAAAAAATTGTGTTTTAAAGTGAGGGTCAATACAAGGGATTTGTTGTAACACATTGTGAAATATAATGCCAGGGCATATAAGAGGTGGTTTAAATCTTGGTGCAAGGCATGTAGTTTGGGGAAATTGTATTTTAAAAATGAGGGTTCTCACACTCTCTCCCCCTTAAAGAATTTCGCCCTCGAGATTCTCAGCTTGATTACTGAGTAGTTCAAAATATTTTCGATGAATATCCTTTTTAACTCTCTCGAGTCCTGTGAGCGCATGCTTTAGTAAGACCAGCAATACAAAGCCATATTATGTAGGAATTGAAGCTACAAATCTTTATTTAGAACATGTTTCAATTTACAAGTTTCATAGTTGTATAACCTATCGAAATATAATACTAGCTTGTTCCCATCGAAGAATAATCCTTATGTCCTTACTAATCAATGTTGCAAAAGTCATTTAGAGCAGAAAAGTATCACTTATAGCCAAACGTTTAGAGAAAGTAGAAAAGACGTTCAAAATGCAAAGTTGTAAACTGTCCGACCTAAGGTGGTTTGAAGAACTCATTTTCCTTTCATTTAAGTCTCGTTTCTACTCATAAACCAACCTCAAAATAGTTTACCAACTCCAATCCTAAAGTTGGGAATAATCCTAGGAAAAATAGAAATTTTTTTAGTTTTGCGTGATCTCATTTGAAAATCTTATCTCGAGCTTCTTATGTCCAAAACTTAAAAAACTTTATACCGTCGGAATATGGATTCAAATTGTTACAACTTTCTAGAAGGTACCATTGTAAGATCCAATCCACGAGTCGGTCAAATTCCAACCTAAAGTTGCTGCTTCACCCAGTAACAGACAGAACAGGTATACAGTTTCAGTCAACTTTGAAAAATCATAGATATTCATGGAAATTGAGAACAATACTGATACTCTGAATCTAGTTTCAAACATAATAAAACTCAATTTTGACTTTTCTACATCAAGATATAACAAATTCTGTAAAACCTTCCAAGGTTCCCTGCGGAAAAAATTTTCAGCGGCACATCCTTTGTGTTTACTAACTTTTCCTAGCCCATTCAAGGCTTCATTCTTCCCATGAAATAGCTTCAACTCAAGCATATAAATATCAAGCCCACAACTCACTACATCAAGCATATAACCGTCTCTACTCAAGTTTAGCAAAATGAAACCCGAAGCTGAAATTCTTAATCACAAGCTTGAATTTTCTTTAGGCAAGTCATAACAAAGCTATCAGACCATGGTCAGTACTTAAGCATGACGTGTGGTAGAAAATTCACCATAAAACCATAAATTACCATAACACTAGTTCAACCCATGAAATTTTCCATAAAGCTGCCAAAAGTACTACCTTAATCCACTAGTTTTCCTATATTGGTAGTAGAGGAAAATTGCTAGCCAAAGTTACCTTGTAACCTCAAGAAAGATGGAAATCCAGGGCTTCTTCCTCAAAAATCGCTCCACCAATACCTTGAAATCTTTCTTAGTTAACATTTCCATGGAGTAACTTCAGATTCAAGTACAAAATTGAGGTTGGAGTTGGAGGTCTCTCTTTGGTTTCTCTTCTCTCTTGGTTCGGCCAAGTAAGAGGGAAGATGAAGACAATTCGGTCAAATTGTTGATTTAGTCAAGGTGAAAAATGTGACGCAAACCTTAATCTCGATAGAAAGAAGAGTTACAACATGGTTACTATTCTTGCTAGCTCTTTAATACACTCTGTACATTAAATCATTTCTTCCCTTCGAGCGACAAACGATAAATTTTTAACTCAAAGACCAAAGTAGGGCAATAAACTCAGGGATAAGGATCCAATATTGCACCACCACAAATATTTCATAGCACTTATTAAAACAGGAGGTACCAAGTCCACTGTTCCTAAGGGAATACATCTTGCTATATAAAAATGTCACTATGCATAGTCCAATGATTATAACTTATCCAGGCAAAAACCTCATTAATGGCTATTCAACTTGGCAAATGTACTGGTACAAACTTATTCTGTACCTCTTCTGGAACCCCTTCATGTTTCCTTTCAATCGTATGTTCTGATGCAATAGTTCAATGTTCTCTAGGTATTTTGGTTCCCATCATCTTTCCCAGTACTCAGTTCATCTCTTTTGGAACTCTATTTCTTTTTGAATAACCTCTATTTTCTTATGCAGATCAGTCACATTTGTCATCTCACTAATTCACTTATCTCGATAGTAGCTTGCCAGTAAATCAAAGGAGCAAAGTAAGTAACTAATTACAATTGGAAACTCTAGTCATATAACTTTTAAATTCATTCTCCTCCGATCCTACCACAAGGAATTAAACGTAGCTATCCTCAAGTGAGATAGACAAGATAATAGAATACAGGTAGGCTAATAGCTCAGAATACAATGCCACTCATTCTTATTCGGGAATTTCAATACGAGAGTATCCTTATCACTTATGCACATAACAACCCTAAAGCGTACTTTATGTGTCGGAACTTCTACCTCCTATCTCAATCTCTTGCATACAGGTATAGAATCCAATTCTTTTCTCAAATTCCCATGCATAATTCCAAAACTCACGATCTCGCCACGATCATAATCGAGTCAAGTCCATACTTAGACATTAGTGGATAGGTGTCAAGGAAGCATAGGAAAGAATGTCACAAGAGGAGTAGAAATATCCATATAGTTGTAATCAAACCGCCCCACATTCGAAATAAACACTTATCATGTCTTCACAGTCATGGGTGAAGGAAACAGATCTTCAGTGCAAATTTCTCGACGTACAGTATAATCTAGCCACCATCTATAGAAACCCTGTCAGACTATTTTGAGATTAGTCCATGATAGCTTCCGAGATTTATTCCCTCAATCAGTCCAATAACTAGGTCAAATATTAGGATCTTTCGCGTCTTGACTTTTGCCATTAAAACTTGTCTCAAGTGCAATCAAGATACAGACCCTTATTCTAGGGCTCTCCACTTTTTGGTACTCAAGTACAAGAATCCACAATAAGGTAATTCACAACTCGAGCCGGCCGGTCCTAAGAGTAAATCACCCATATTACAGATTCCTACCCGACGTACATATCTATTCCTCCCAAGTATCCTGATAAAGGGTTTACGCTTATAACAGTCATGATTCATAGCTTACGCCCAAAAAGAGCACCTAGTCCTTTCCACTGACTCACATAATCGAAACAATAACACCACTTGGCCCCAAGCTCACTTCGCGCAGAGACCACGCGAAGCAGTAAAATATCTTCCATTCTTTCAAACCAGTTCTCGGCAATTTCGGGATCTAGTTCTCCAAGAAATTTAGGAGGTGTGAACTTTTGGAACTGATTTAGGACTCTATCTTAACTTACTTCAAGGTTCCTTTACTAGTTACCCGGTGTTTGACCTTGTTGGTCAACCGAATGGCCAGTAAACAGTAGATCGGTCATACGATTGATAGCTGTAGCTACCTGATCCCCTACTCCACCTCCGGGTCCCTGGTTCTAATTGACTACAAACCTTTATTCCTCTTCTTGGTCCTGGACCTATTCTCCTTTATTACTCACTGGTCTAGGGTCCAAGTATTTTAACCAATGGGTAAGTACGTGTTGGTACATGATAGATGATTATTCCTTTACAAAAGTCAAATAAAATGAAATCGGAGTCACAATAAGCGAGTGAAAATATAAAGCAATTAAATGCCAATGTCGTAATAAAGTCGAGGTCAAAGTCACCGTAACAGTCACAGTCCAATTCACAGTCACAGTCAAAGTCAAAGTATTATACATTCCAAGGCTCATAGTAGTTGTTTGTAAGATAACTAGACCAAAAGTATCAGGTACGAGACTCACAGATACAAATACAGTCATACAGTCATATCAAGGAAAAATCCAGTGCAAGTAGTCAAAAGAAAATTGTACAACCACCGAGTCACCACATCCCTTATCCTTTCTATGTATAGTAGTCAAAATCATCCAAAGTAGTAGCCTAGAGGTGTAGGCTTAGTTTGATGCGGGACTAGCTGACCCTCCTCCGGTCTAGGCAAGGTCAACACTTGCCTCGTCTCCCCAACACTACTCCATTAGAATAGGTAAAATTTGCAGACACTCACACCACTTGTAGTGATTAGATAAGCCCCAATAGGCTCTAGGCCTCCGGGTTTGATTTGATACTTAATCATCGGTAAGTCCCCACGGGATGGCTCGCCAACCGGTCTATTACTAGGGCCGCCAGATTCATCCAGCCTACACAAAGTGTAGATAAACTTAAGTACTCTTAAGGGAAAATAATCAAATATAATCCTCAAGTCGAAAATTCCTAACTCGCCCAAACCAATTCAAACCTAGGCTCAAAATTTTTTTTTCCTTCCAGTGATCACTTAACTTTCAAACCAATCCCACAGTCCAGCATCCTGAGCTTTTATGTCTAGGATACTCTACAAAGATCTGAAGCCTAAGCTCTGATACCAACTGTGACAGCCCCACCTCTCCCTAGGGCAAACCCTAGGGTATCAACGGACTGCCTGCCCAACTCTCGCCAGGACTCAGTCGTTCAAAGTACTAATATCATCAATGAAACGAATGTAACATTTGACAATGCAGGGGATTGAAACACTAACTCAAACATAATCACTAATTCAACAATTCAGCTTAGTACATATATCATCGTATGCCAACTTACCACGCTTCACTCAAAATTACATAATATAAATCACCCTTAAGAATTTAAGCTTACAAGTCTGCTTAAACGAAAGTTACAACCTCAAAACGCAAGAACGGCAAAATAAAGCTAAGAAAGCCCTCGATCAAATCCCTTACCGATCTGTTAAGGAAAACAAAGGGAATGGAGTGAGCTAAAGCCCAGTGAGGTTCCAGGTAAACAAGTAAACACATAGCCACATAAAATCACAAAATAGCCAACTAAACACCGTACAGTAAAATAACAGTTCAATTCAAGGATACGGGTGGCTTTCAAAAGCCAAAGGTCCACTTGAGCTTGATCATAATTGCCTCCTGTTGACACTCCGTCAACACTTGTAACAGTATATAGGTCCGTAGAACACCACTTTCACCAGTCTCCGTCCACCAAACAACCCCCCACCGGGCCCGCACTCTATAAACAGTAGTTTGGTAATACTCGAGTATACCAGGAATCCGAGTTTCCAATGCTCAAGGATTCCAATGAAACAGTATCAAGCCGAGGATTTTATCACTGGTGGTGCTGGACAACACAACAAGCAAGCACAGCGGCTATGCTTCACCAGGGACCTCCAAGCAAGATTCAATTTCCAGTGAACAGTAAACAGTCCTCAAGGTTTATCGGCCTTCTCGACCAAGCCCTTGCTGGCTCGATACAACCGACTCACCTATGAGGTTGGGTACCCAAACAGTAACAGTAGTTGGTGGAATGTCATCCACGCAACTTAAGCACAGTCATGTATAGAAATATCTCATTTCATGTTAATTCATTCAGTAAGTAGAGCCTCAGTGAAAAGAAAAAATAAGAAAGGTCGAGTGCGATAAAGTACACACTCGCCTCAATTTTAATTAAAACAGTTTTGGCTCAAACAATAACAATTCAATACTTTCAAGTACACGAATATTTCTCATAACAAGTAGCAGGTAGTGGACCTGTCAAGCAAAAGTAATAATCGACGTCAAACGTCTCAGTTACGATCACCGTCGTTGCCCAAACCTAGGTCAACGAGTGAAAACATTAATAATTGGATTCGTTCCCTACTAAAGTATAGGTTCATTAAGAGGCCAAGTGAGTAGCTTAAGCTACTTAATCCGGCATGCAAATAGGGTCTAAACCACGGTGAAAGTTCATGGAAAACAAGTCTAGTATGTACATGAAAGTTTGGCAAAAGAAAAGTTTCACTACAGCTCAAAGGCTTCATTACGGGTTAAACTGTCTCGCCCGGCCAGCCTCGGGAAAACGGTCATTGCTCATTGTGGGAAAGTCAGAATTTGGTTCCGTCAGTTGCATTGGAAACTAGGTTCATAAGGCTAAATTTGTCTAGAATAAACCATTTCCAAAATCCCAACATAAGTGGCTCAAAATTAAGAAACCAAATGAACTTTCTGGACTGTCTCGGATGAACAGTACTTCCCGGACAGCCAACTTTCCAGACTCGCCACGGATCGCTCGGGATGAACCAGAAAATGAGCTTTGTACCATTTTAAAGCTCTAAGAGTCTACTTTCAATTGCCATAAACGGCACTCAATTCTGATCAGTGAGTAACACGTTATGACCTTAACAAGATGGCTGGACAGAAAATTTCTGGACCTAGTCCAGTTTTCCTCCTTTGTTTATAACTCAAAATTTATTCAACCAAATTGGCTAATTTTTTTGTAGACAACCTCCACACACATAACCCAACATATAATACTCACATTTGTAGCCAAAATGTGCATGAAAATATCAAGGAAAAACCGGGCAGCAAGCTTAAAAAGTTTCGGTCAGCACACTTTAAAAAATTTCTAACTTCTACTCTTCTTGTTATTTTCATTCCTTGCACATACCAAGTATTAGATCCAACTAAATAGGGGTTTAAAACATATCAATACTTCATAAACACACATGAATAAGGGTTAGACATTTCATCAAACACTTGGTATGCATATTAGTAAACCTAACCATTACTTGATTAACTCAAGAAACTAACCCCAAATTCAACCATAACAAGTTGTTTTCACCATTTCAACCTCAAGTAGATGATATAACATCATAAACCCAAATTTTAAAGATTACATACCTTACTTACAAGTTGCTTTGGTCACCAAACAAACCACCACAATAGAAGCTTTAGGCTTGAAACAACCTCAAAGATTGAAGGAAATTTTCTCACAAACTCTAGATCTTTCTCTTTTGGTTTTTGTTCAAGATCAAGCTAAGGTTGTCATAGCAAGAAGATGGAGTTTTCTTCCTTCCCTTGGAAGCCCTTAAGGTGGACGAAATTTTGGAGGAAAATGAAGCAAAGTTGGTTTAAAATTCCTCTAATCCTTTGGTCAAACAAGATACATGGCTAGGGTTTTGCCACATGGCTCCATTATTGTCCTAACCTTTCTTAATCTTTGACTAATGCCATTCTTACCTTTCCAAATGCACCAATAATTATTCAACACCTCTAATCTCTCACATAAAGTCTCTACCACTAATAAAAGAACACTTGGACAATTACAAGTGGTGAATTATTTACAACCTAGCTCAAGGAAATATTTTACTTCAAGTAAAATGAATTGAAATGAAATGCATGGAAATTATTATAACACATAGAAAATAATTTGTAAGGGCATATATTAAATGGTCTAGATCTTATAATAAGGCATGTAAGTAAAAAAATTGTGTTTTAAAGTGAGGGTCAATACAAGGGATTTGTTGTAACACATTGTGAAATATAATGCCAGGGCATATAAGAGGTGGTTTAAATCTTGGTGCAAGGCATGTAGTTTGGGGAAATTGTATTTTAAAAATGAGGGTTCTCACACTCTCTCCCCCTTAAAGAATTTCGCCCTCGAGATTCTCAGCTTGATTACTGAGTAGTTCAAAATATTTTCGATGAATATCCTTTTTAACTCTCTCGAGTCCTGTGAGCGCATGCTTTAGTAAGACCAGCAATACAAAGCCATATTATGTAGGAATTGAAGCTACAAATCTTTATTTAGAACATGTTTCAATTTACAAGTTTCATAGTTGTATAACCTATCGAAATATAATACTAGCTTGTTCCCATCGAAGAATAATCCTTATGTCCTTACTAATCAATGTTGCAAAAGTCATTTAGAGCAGAAAAGTATCACTTATAGCCAAACGTTTAGAGAAAGTAGAAAAGACGTTCAAAATGCAAAGTTGTAAACTGTCCGACCTAAGGTGGTTTGAAGAACTCATTTTCCTTTCATTTAAGTCTCGTTTCTACTCATAAACCAACCTCAAAATAGTTTACCAACTCCAATCCTAAAGTTGGGAATAATCCTAGGAAAAATAGAAATTTTTTTAGTTTTGCGTGATCTCATTTGAAAATCTTATCTCGAGCTTCTTATGTCCAAAACTTAAAAAACTTTATACCGTCGGAATATGGATTCAAATTGTTACAACTTTCTAGAAGGTACCATTGTAAGATCCAATCCACGAGTCGGTCAAATTCCAACCTAAAGTTGCTGCTTCACCCAGTAACAGACAGAACAGGTATACAGTTTCAGTCAACTTTGAAAAATCATAGATATTCATGGAAATTGAGAACAATACTGATACTCTGAATCTAGTTTCAAACATAATAAAACTCAATTTTGACTTTTCTACATCAAGATATAACAAATTCTGTAAAACCTTCCAAGGTTCCCTGCGGAAAAAATTTTCAGCGGCACATCCTTTGTGTTTACTAACTTTTCCTAGCCCATTCAAGGCTTCATTCTTCCCATGAAATAGCTTCAACTCAAGCATATAAATATCAAGCCCACAACTCACTACATCAAGCATATAACCGTCTCTACTCAAGTTTAGCAAAATGAAACCCGAAGCTGAAATTCTTAATCACAAGCTTGAATTTTCTTTAGGCAAGTCATAACAAAGCTATCAGACCATGGTCAGTACTTAAGCATGACGTGTGGTAGAAAATTCACCATAAAACCATAAATTACCATAACACTAGTTCAACCCATGAAATTTTCCATAAAGCTGCCAAAAGTACTACCTTAATCCACTAGTTTTCCTATATTGGTAGTAGAGGAAAATTGCTAGCCAAAGTTACCTTGTAACCTCAAGAAAGATGGAAATCCAGGGCTTCTTCCTCAAAAATCGCTCCACCAATACCTTGAAATCTTTCTTAGTTAACATTTCCATGGAGTAACTTCAGATTCAAGTACAAAATTGAGGTTGGAGTTGGAGGTCTCTCTTTGGTTTCTCTTCTCTCTTGGTTCGGCCAAGTAAGAGGGAAGATGAAGACAATTCGGTCAAATTGTTGATTTAGTCAAGGTGAAAAATGTGACGCAAACCTTAATCTCGATAGAAAGAAGAGTTACAACATGGTTACTATTCTTGCTAGCTCTTTAATACACTCTGTACATTAAATCATTTCTTCCCTTCGAGCGACAAACGATAAATTTTTAACTCAAAGACCAAAGTAGGGCAATAAACTCAGGGATAAGGATCCAATATTGCACCACCACAAATATTTCATAGCACTTATTAAAACAGCAGGTACCAAGTCCACTGTTCCTAAGGGAATACATCTTGCTATATAAAAATGTCACTATGCATAGTCCAATGATTATAACTTATCCAGGCAAAAACCTCATTAATGGCTATTCAACTTGGCAAATGTACTGGTACAAACTTATTCTGTACCTCTTCTGGAACCCCTTCATGTTTCCTTTCAATCGTATGTTCTGATGCAATAGTTCAATGTTCTCTAGGTATTTTGGTTCCCATCATCTTTCCCAGTACTCAGTTCATCTCTTTTGGAACTCTATTTCTTTTTGAATAACCTCTATTTTCTTATGCAGATCAGTCACATTTGTCATCTCACTAATTCACTTATCTCGATAGTAGCTTGCCAGTAAATCAAAGGAGCAAAGTAAGTAACTAATTACAATTGGAAACTCTAGTCATATAACTTTTAAATTCATTCTCCTCCGATCCTACCACAAGGAATTAAACGTAGCTATCCTCAAGTGAGATAGACAAGATAATAGAATACAGGTAGGCTAATAGCTCAGAATACAATGCCACTCATTCTTATTCGGGAATTTCAATACGAGAGTATCCTTATCACTTATGCACATAACAACCCTAAAGCGTACTTTATGTGTCGGAACTTCTACCTCCTATCTCAATCTCTTGCATACAGGTATAGAATCCAATTCTTTTCTCAAATTCCCATGCATAATTCCAAAACTCACGATCTCGCCACGATCATAATCGAGTCAAGTCCATACTTAGACATTAGTGGATAGGTGTCAAGGAAGCATAGGAAAGAATGTCACAAGAGGAGTAGAAATATCCATATAGTTGTAATCAAACCGCCCCACATTCGAAATAAACACTTATCATGTCTTCACAGTCATGGGTGAAGGAAACAGATCTTCAGTGCAAATTTCTCGACGTACAGTATAATCTAGCCACCATCTATAGAAACCCTGTCAGACTATTTTGAGATTAGTCCATGATAGCTTCCGAGATTTATTCCCTCAATCAGTCCAATAACTAGGTCAAATATTAGGATCTTTCGCGTCTTGACTTTTGCCATTAAAACTTGTCTCAAGTGCAATCAAGATACAGACCCTTATTCTAGGGCTCTCCACTTTTTGGTACTCAAGTACAAGAATCCACAATAAGGTAATTCACAACTCGAGCCGGCCGGTCCTAAGAGTAAATCACCCATATTACAGATTCCTACCCGACGTACATATCTATTCCTCCCAAGTATCCTGATAAAGGGTTTACGCTTATAACAGTCATGATTCATAGCTTACGCCCAAAAAGAGCACCTAGTCCTTTCCACTGACTCACATAATCGAAACAATAACACCACTTGGCCCCAAGCTCACTTCGCGCAGAGACCACGCGAAGCAGTAAAATATCTTCCATTCTTTCAAACCAGTTCTCGGCAATTTCGGGATCTAGTTCTCCAAGAAATTTAGGAGGTGTGAACTTTTGGAACTGATTTAGGACTCTATCTTAACTTACTTCAAGGTTCCTTTACTAGTTACCCGGTGTTTGACCTTGTTGGTCAACCGAATGGCCAGTAAACAGTAGATCGGTCATACGATTGATAGCTGTAGCTACCTGATCCCCTACTCCACCTCCGGGTCCCTGGTTCTAATTGACTACAAACCTTTATTCCTCTTCTTGGTCCTGGACCTATTCTCCTTTATTACTCACTGGTCTAGGGTCCAAGTATTTTAACCAATGGGTAAGTACGTGTTGGTACATGATAGATGATTATTCCTTTACAAAAGTCAAATAAAATGAAATCGGAGTCACAATAAGCGAGTGAAAATATAAAGCAATTAAATGCCAATGTCGTAATAAAGTCGAGGTCAAAGTCACCGTAACAGTCACAGTCCAATTCACAGTCACAGTCAAAGTCAAAGTATTATACATTCCAAGGCTCATAGTAGTTGTTTGTAAGATAACTAGACCAAAAGTATCAGGTACGAGACTCACAGATACAAATACAGTCATACAGTCATATCAAGGAAAAATCCAGTGCAAGTAGTCAAAAGAAAATTGTACAACCACCGAGTCACCACATCCCTTATCCTTTCTATGTATAGTAGTCAAAATCATCCAAAGTAGTAGCCTAGAGGTGTAGGCTTAGTTTGATGCGGGACTAGCTGACCCTCCTCCGGTCTAGGCAAGGTCAACACTTGCCTCGTCTCCAATGTTAGAGACTTCACCACTTAAGTCTACTGAAGTCCCCAAACAGGTCATCACAAACATTCAGGTTTGACTCGACTCTATTCCTCACTTTTATTGCCCCCTAAACGCGTTCCTGAGCTTCTCCAAGTTACATACAAAGATTTACCAATCCTTTCATGGCCTTCAACCATATCATACCTGTGCTCCTTAATTCGATCGGCTTGCATTTTAGTAGTTTCCTTTAGTTGATTGACTTCAGCTTTAAACCTAGCATTGTCCCGGGCAAGCAACTTTCGCTCCTTCACAACGGCCAACACTACTCCATTAGAATAGGTAAAATTTGCAGACACTCACACCACTTGTAGTGATTAGATAAGCCCCAATAGGCTCTAGGCCTCCGGGTTTGATTTGATACTTAATCATCGGTAAGTCCCCACGGGATGGCTCGCCAACCGGTCTATTACTAGGGCCGCCAGATTCATCCAGCCTACACAAAGTGTAGATAAACTTAAGTACTCTTAAGGGAAAATAATCAAATATAATCCTCAAGTCGAAAATTCCTAACTCGCCCAAACCAATTCAAACCTAGGCTCAAAATTTTTTTTTCCTTCCAGTGATCACTTAACTTTCAAACCAATCCCACAGTCCAGCATCCTGAGCTTTTATGTCTAGGATACTCTACAAAGATCTGAAGCCTAAGCTCTGATACCAACTGTGACAGCCCCACCTCTCCCTAGGGCAAACCCTAGGGTATCAACGGACTGCCTGCCCAACTCTCGCCAGGACTCAGTCGTTCAAAGTACTAATATCATCAATGAAACGAATGTAACATTTGACAATGCAGGGGATTGAAACACTAACTCAAACATAATCACTAATTCAACAATTCAGCTTAGTACATATATCATCGTATGCCAACTTACCACGCTTCACTCAAAATTACATAATATAAATCACCCTTAAGAATTTAAGCTTACAAGTCTGCTTAAACGAAAGTTACAACCTCAAAACGCAAGAACGGCAAAATAAAGCTAAGAAAGCCCTCGATCAAATCCCTTACCGATCTGTTAAGGAAAACAAAGGGAATGGAGTGAGCTAAAGCCCAGTGAGGTTCCAGGTAAACAAGTAAACACATAGCCACATAAAATCACAAAATAGCCAACTAAACACCGTACAGTAAAATAACAGTTCAATTCAAGGATACGGGTGGCTTTCAAAAGCCAAAGGTCCACTTGAGCTTGATCATAATTGCCTCCTGTTGACACTCCGTCAACACTTGTAACAGTATATAGGTCCGTAGAACACCACTTTCACCAGTCTCCGTCCACCAAACAACCCCCCACCGGGCCCGCACTCTATAAACAGTAGTTTGGTAATACTCGAGTATACCAGGAATCCGAGTTTCCAATGCTCAAGGATTCCAATGAAACAGTATCAAGCCGAGGATTTTATCACTGGTGGTGCTGGACAACACAACAAGCAAGCACAGCGGCTATGCTTCACCAGGGACCTCCAAGCAAGATTCAATTTCCAGTGAACAGTAAACAGTCCTCAAGGTTTATCGGCCTTCTCGACCAAGCCCTTGCTGGCTCGATACAACCGACTCACCTATGAGGTTGGGTACCCAAACAGTAACAGTAGTTGGTGGAATGTCATCCACGCAACTTAAGCACAGTCATGTATAGAAATATCTCATTTCATGTTAATTCATTCAGTAAGTAGAGCCTCAGTGAAAAGAAAAAATAAGAAAGGTCGAGTGCGATAAAGTACACACTCGCCTCAATTTTAATTAAAACAGTTTTGGCTCAAACAATAACAATTCAATACTTTCAAGTACACGAATATTTCTCATAACAAGTAGCAGGTAGTGGACCTGTCAAGCAAAAGTAATAATCGACGTCAAACGTCTCAGTTACGATCACCGTCGTTGCCCAAACCTAGGTCAACGAGTGAAAACATTAATAATTGGATTCGTTCCCTACTAAAGTATAGGTTCATTAAGAGGCCAAGTGAGTAGCTTAAGCTACTTAATCCGGCATGCAAATAGGGTCTAAACCACGGTGAAAGTTCATGGAAAACAAGTCTAGTATGTACATGAAAGTTTGGCAAAAGAAAAGTTTCACTACAGCTCAAAGGCTTCATTACGGGTTAAACTGTCTCGCCCGGCCAGCCTCGGGAAAACGGTCATTGCTCATTGTGGGAAAGTCAGAATTTGGTTCCGTCAGTTGCATTGGAAACTAGGTTCATAAGGCTAAATTTGTCTAGAATAAACCATTTCCAAAATCCCAACATAAGTGGCTCAAAATTAAGAAACCAAATGAACTTTCTGGACTGTCTCGGATGAACAGTACTTCCCGGACAGCCAACTTTCCAGACTCGCCACGGATCGCTCGGGATGAACCAGAAAATGAGCTTTGTACCATTTTAAAGCTCTAAGAGTCTACTTTCAATTGCCATAAACGGCACTCAATTCTGATCAGTGAGTAACACGTTATGACCTTAACAAGATGGCTGGACAGAAAATTTCTGGACCTAGTCCAGTTTTCCTCCTTTGTTTATAACTCAAAATTTATTCAACCAAATTGGCTAATTTTTTTGTAGACAACCTCCACACACATAACCCAACATATAATACTCACATTTGTAGCCAAAATGTGCATGAAAATATCAAGGAAAAACCGGGCAGCAAGCTTAAAAAGTTTCGGTCAGCACACTTTAAAAAATTTCTAACTTCTACTCTTCTTGTTATTTTCATTCCTTGCACATACCAAGTATTAGATCCAACTAAATAGGGGTTTAAAACATATCAATACTTCATAAACACACATGAATAAGGGTTAGACATTTCATCAAACACTTGGTATGCATATTAGTAAACCTAACCATTACTTGATTAACTCAAGAAACTAACCCCAAATTCAACCATAACAAGTTGTTTTCACCATTTCAACCTCAAGTAGATGATATAACATCATAAACCCAAATTTTAAAGATTACATACCTTACTTACAAGTTGCTTTGGTCACCAAACAAACCACCACAATAGAAGCTTTAGGCTTGAAACAACCTCAAAGATTGAAGGAAATTTTCTCACAAACTCTAGATCTTTCTCTTTTGGTTTTTGTTCAAGATCAAGCTAAGGTTGTCATAGCAAGAAGATGGAGTTTTCTTCCTTCCCTTGGAAGCCCTTAAGGTGGACGAAATTTTGGAGGAAAATGAAGCAAAGTTGGTTTAAAATTCCTCTAATCCTTTGGTCAAACAAGATACATGGCTAGGGTTTTGCCACATGGCTCCATTATTGTCCTAACCTTTCTTAATCTTTGACTAATGCCATTCTTACCTTTCCAAATGCACCAATAATTATTCAACACCTCTAATCTCTCACATAAAGTCTCTACCACTAATAAAAGAACACTTGGACAATTACAAGTGGTGAATTATTTACAACCTAGCTCAAGGAAATATTTTACTTCAAGTAAAATGAATTGAAATGAAATGCATGGAAATTATTATAACACATAGAAAATAATTTGTAAGGGCATATATTAAATGGTCTAGATCTTATAATAAGGCATGTAAGTAAAAAAATTGTGTTTTAAAGTGAGGGTCAATACAAGGGATTTGTTGTAACACATTGTGAAATATAATGCCAGGGCATATAAGAGGTGGTTTAAATCTTGGTGCAAGGCATGTAGTTTGGGGAAATTGTATTTTAAAAATGAGGGTTCTCACACTCTCTCCCCCTTAAAGAATTTCGCCCTCGAGATTCTCAGCTTGATTACTGAGTAGTTCAAAATATTTTCGATGAATATCCTTTTTAACTCTCTCGAGTCCTGTGAGCGCATGCTTTAGTAAGACCAGCAATACAAAGCCATATTATGTAGGAATTGAAGCTACAAATCTTTATTTAGAACATGTTTCAATTTACAAGTTTCATAGTTGTATAACCTATCGAAATATAATACTAGCTTGTTCCCATCGAAGAATAATCCTTATGTCCTTACTAATCAATGTTGCAAAAGTCATTTAGAGCAGAAAAGTATCACTTATAGCCAAACGTTTAGAGAAAGTAGAAAAGACGTTCAAAATGCAAAGTTGTAAACTGTCCGACCTAAGGTGGTTTGAAGAACTCATTTTCCTTTCATTTAAGTCTCGTTTCTACTCATAAACCAACCTCAAAATAGTTTACCAACTCCAATCCTAAAGTTGGGAATAATCCTAGGAAAAATAGAAATTTTTTTAGTTTTGCGTGATCTCATTTGAAAATCTTATCTCGAGCTTCTTATGTCCAAAACTTAAAAAACTTTATACCGTCGGAATATGGATTCAAATTGTTACAACTTTCTAGAAGGTACCATTGTAAGATCCAATCCACGAGTCGGTCAAATTCCAACCTAAAGTTGCTGCTTCACCCAGTAACAGACAGAACAGGTATACAGTTTCAGTCAACTTTGAAAAATCATAGATATTCATGGAAATTGAGAACAATACTGATACTCTGAATCTAGTTTCAAACATAATAAAACTCAATTTTGACTTTTCTACATCAAGATATAACAAATTCTGTAAAACCTTCCAAGGTTCCCTGCGGAAAAAATTTTCAGCGGCACATCCTTTGTGTTTACTAACTTTTCCTAGCCCATTCAAGGCTTCATTCTTCCCATGAAATAGCTTCAACTCAAGCATATAAATATCAAGCCCACAACTCACTACATCAAGCATATAACCGTCTCTACTCAAGTTTAGCAAAATGAAACCCGAAGCTGAAATTCTTAATCACAAGCTTGAATTTTCTTTAGGCAAGTCATAACAAAGCTATCAGACCATGGTCAGTACTTAAGCATGACGTGTGGTAGAAAATTCACCATAAAACCATAAATTACCATAACACTAGTTCAACCCATGAAATTTTCCATAAAGCTGCCAAAAGTACTACCTTAATCCACTAGTTTTCCTATATTGGTAGTAGAGGAAAATTGCTAGCCAAAGTTACCTTGTAACCTCAAGAAAGATGGAAATCCAGGGCTTCTTCCTCAAAAATCGCTCCACCAATACCTTGAAATCTTTCTTAGTTAACATTTCCATGGAGTAACTTCAGATTCAAGTACAAAATTGAGGTTGGAGTTGGAGGTCTCTCTTTGGTTTCTCTTCTCTCTTGGTTCGGCCAAGTAAGAGGGAAGATGAAGACAATTCGGTCAAATTGTTGATTTAGTCAAGGTGAAAAATGTGACGCAAACCTTAATCTCGATAGAAAGAAGAGTTACAACATGGTTACTATTCTTGCTAGCTCTTTAATACACTCTGTACATTAAATCATTTCTTCCCTTCGAGCGACAAACGATAAATTTTTAACTCAAAGACCAAAGTAGGGCAATAAACTCAGGGATAAGGATCCAATATTGCACCACCACAAATATTTCATAGCACTTATTAAAACAGCAGGTACCAAGTCCACTGTTCCTAAGGGAATACATCTTGCTATATAAAAATGTCACTATGCATAGTCCAATGATTATAACTTATCCAGGCAAAAACCTCATTAATGGCTATTCAACTTGGCAAATGTACTGGTACAAACTTATTCTGTACCTCTTCTGGAACCCCTTCATATTTCCTTTCAATCGTATGTTCTGATGCAATAGTTCAATGTTCTCTAGGTATTTTGGTTCCCATCATCTTTCCCAGTACTCAGTTCATCTCTTTTGGAACTCTATTTCTTTTTGAATAACCTCTATTTTCTTATGCAGATCAGTCACATTTGTCATCTCACTAATTCACTTATCTCGATAGTAGCTTGCCAGTAAATCAAAGGAGCAAAGTAAGTAACTAATTACAATTGGAAACTCTAGTCATATAACTTTTAAATTCATTCTCCTCCGATCCTACCACAAGGAATTAAACGTAGCTATCCTCAAGTGAGATAGACAAGATAATAGAATACAGGTAGGCTAATAGCTCAGAATACAATGCCACTCATTCTTATTCGGGAATTTCAATACGAGAGTATCCTTATCACTTATGCACATAACAACCCTAAAGCGTACTTTATGTGTCGGAACTTCTACCTCCTATCTCAATCTCTTGCATACAGGTATAGAATCCAATTCTTTTCTCAAATTCCCATGCATAATTCCAAAACTCACGATCTCGCCACGATCATAATCGAGTCAAGTCCATACTTAGACATTAGTGGATAGGTGTCAAGGAAGCATAGGAAAGAATGTCACAAGAGGAGTAGAAATATCCATATAGTTGTAATCAAACCGCCCCACATTCGAAATAAACACTTATCATGTCTTCACAGTCATGGGTGAAGGAAACAGATCTTCAGTGCAAATTTCTCGACGTACAGTATAATCTAGCCACCATCTATAGAAACCCTGTCAGACTATTTTGAGATTAGTCCATGATAGCTTCCGAGATTTATTCCCTCAATCAGTCCAATAACTAGGTCAAATATTAGGATCTTTCGCGTCTTGACTTTTGCCATTAAAACTTGTCTCAAGTGCAATCAAGATACAGACCCTTATTCTAGGGCTCTCCACTTTTTGGTACTCAAGTACAAGAATCCACAATAAGGTAATTCACAACTCGAGCCGGCCGGTCCTAAGAGTAAATCACCCATATTACAGATTCCTACCCGACGTACATATCTATTCCTCCCAAGTATCCTGATAAAGGGTTTACGCTTATAACAGTCATGATTCATAGCTTACGCCCAAAAAGAGCACCTAGTCCTTTCCACTGACTCACATAATCGAAACAATAACACCACTTGGCCCCAAGCTCACTTCGCGCAGAGACCACGCGAAGCAGTAAAATATCTTCCATTCTTTCAAACCAGTTCTCGGCAATTTCGGGATCTAGTTCTCCAAGAAATTTAGGAGGTGTGAACTTTTGGAACTGATTTAGGACTCTATCTTAACTTACTTCAAGGTTCCTTTACTAGTTACCCGGTGTTTGACCTTGTTGGTCAACCGAATGGCCAGTAAACAGTAGATCGGTCATACGATTGATAGCTGTAGCTACCTGATCCCCTACTCCACCTCCGGGTCCCTGGTTCTAATTGACTACAAACCTTTATTCCTCTTCTTGGTCCTGGACCTATTCTCCTTTATTACTCACTGGTCTAGGGTCCAAGTATTTTAACCAATGGGTAAGTACGTGTTGGTACATGATAGATGATTATTCCTTTACAAAAGTCAAATAAAATGAAATCGGAGTCACAATAAGCGAGTGAAAATATAAAGCAATTAAATGCCAATGTCGTAATAAAGTCGAGGTCAAAGTCACCGTAACAGTCACAGTCCAATTCACAGTCACAGTCAAAGTCAAAGTATTATACATTCCAAGGCTCATAGTAGTTGTTTGTAAGATAACTAGACCAAAAGTATCAGGTACGAGACTCACAGATACAAATACAGTCATACAGTCATATCAAGGAAAAATCCAGTGCAAGTAGTCAAAAGAAAATTGTACAACCACCGAGTCACCACATCCCTTATCCTTTCTATGTATAGTAGTCAAAATCATCCAAAGTAGTAGCCTAGAGGTGTAGGCTTAGTTTGATGCGGGACTAGCTGACCCTCCTCCGGTCTAGGCAAGGTCAACACTTGCCTCGTCTCCAATGTTAGAGACTTCACCACTTAAGTCTACTGAAGTCCCCAAACAGGTCATCACAAACATTCAGGTTTGACTCGACTCTATTCCTCACTTTTATTGCCCCCTAAACGCGTTCCTGAGCTTCTCCAAGTTACATACAAAGATTTACCAATCCTTTCATGGCCTTCAACCATATCATACCTGTGCTCCTTAATTCGATCGGCTTGCATTTTAGTAGTTTCCTTTAGTTGATTGACTTCAGCTTTAAACCTAGCATTGTCCCGGGCAAGCAACTTTCGCTCCTTCACAACGGCCAACACTACTCCATTAGAATAGGTAAAATTTGCAGACACTCACACCACTTGTAGTGATTAGATAAGCCCCAATAGGCTCTAGGCCTCCGGGTTTGATTTGATACTTAATCATCGGTAAGTCCCCACGGGATGGCTCGCCAACCGGTCTATTACTAGGGCCGCCAGATTCATCCAGCCTACACAAAGTGTAGATAAACTTAAGTACTCTTAAGGGAAAATAATCAAATATAATCCTCAAGTCGAAAATTCCTAACTCGCCCAAACCAATTCAAACCTAGGCTCAAAATTTTTTTTTCCTTCCAGTGATCACTTAACTTTCAAACCAATCCCACAGTCCAGCATCCTGAGCTTTTATGTCTAGGATACTCTACAAAGATCTGAAGCCTAAGCTCTGATACCAACTGTGACAGCCCCACCTCTCCCTAGGGCAAACCCTAGGGTATCAACGGACTGCCTGCCCAACTCTCGCCAGGACTCAGTCGTTCAAAGTACTAATATCATCAATGAAACGAATGTAACATTTGACAATGCAGGGGATTGAAACACTAACTCAAACATAATCACTAATTCAACAATTCAGCTTAGTACATATATCATCGTATGCCAACTTACCACGCTTCACTCAAAATTACATAATATAAATCACCCTTAAGAATTTAAGCTTACAAGTCTGCTTAAACGAAAGTTACAACCTCAAAACGCAAGAACGGCAAAATAAAGCTAAGAAAGCCCTCGATCAAATCCCTTACCGATCTGTTAAGGAAAACAAAGGGAATGGAGTGAGCTAAAGCCCAGTGAGGTTCCAGGTAAACAAGTAAACACATAGCCACATAAAATCACAAAATAGCCAACTAAACACCGTACAGTAAAATAACAGTTCAATTCAAGGATACGGGTGGCTTTCAAAAGCCAAAGGTCCACTTGAGCTTGATCATAATTGCCTCCTGTTGACACTCCGTCAACACTTGTAACAGTATATAGGTCCGTAGAACACCACTTTCACCAGTCTCCGTCCACCAAACAACCCCCCACCGGGCCCGCACTCTATAAACAGTAGTTTGGTAATACTCGAGTATACCAGGAATCCGAGTTTCCAATGCTCAAGGATTCCAATGAAACAGTATCAAGCCGAGGATTTTATCACTGGTGGTGCTGGACAACACAACAAGCAAGCACAGCGGCTATGCTTCACCAGGGACCTCCAAGCAAGATTCAATTTCCAGTGAACAGTAAACAGTCCTCAAGGTTTATCGGCCTTCTCGACCAAGCCCTTGCTGGCTCGATACAACCGACTCACCTATGAGGTTGGGTACCCAAACAGTAACAGTAGTTGGTGGAATGTCATCCACGCAACTTAAGCACAGTCATGTATAGAAATATCTCATTTCATGTTAATTCATTCAGTAAGTAGAGCCTCAGTGAAAAGAAAAAATAAGAAAGGTCGAGTGCGATAAAGTACACACTCGCCTCAATTTTAATTAAAACAGTTTTGGCTCAAACAATAACAATTCAATACTTTCAAGTACACGAATATTTCTCATAACAAGTAGCAGGTAGTGGACCTGTCAAGCAAAAGTAATAATCGACGTCAAACGTCTCAGTTACGATCACCGTCGTTGCCCAAACCTAGGTCAACGAGTGAAAACATTAATAATTGGATTCGTTCCCTACTAAAGTATAGGTTCATTAAGAGGCCAAGTGAGTAGCTTAAGCTACTTAATCCGGCATGCAAATAGGGTCTAAACCACGGTGAAAGTTCATGGAAAACAAGTCTAGTATGTACATGAAAGTTTGGCAAAAGAAAAGTTTCACTACAGCTCAAAGGCTTCATTACGGGTTAAACTGTCTCGCCCGGCCAGCCTCGGGAAAACGGTCATTGCTCATTGTGGGAAAGTCAGAATTTGGTTCCGTCAGTTGCATTGGAAACTAGGTTCATAAGGCTAAATTTGTCTAGAATAAACCATTTCCAAAATCCCAACATAAGTGGCTCAAAATTAAGAAACCAAATGAACTTTCTGGACTGTCTCGGATGAACAGTACTTCCCGGACAGCCAACTTTCCAGACTCGCCACGGATCGCTCGGGATGAACCAGAAAATGAGCTTTGTACCATTTTAAAGCTCTAAGAGTCTACTTTCAATTGCCATAAACGGCACTCAATTCTGATCAGTGAGTAACACGTTATGACCTTAACAAGATGGCTGGACAGAAAATTTCTGGACCTAGTCCAGTTTTCCTCCTTTGTTTATAACTCAAAATTTATTCAACCAAATTGGCTAATTTTTTTGTAGACAACCTCCACACACATAACCCAACATATAATACTCACATTTGTAGCCAAAATGTGCATGAAAATATCAAGGAAAAACCGGGCAGCAAGCTTAAAAAGTTTCGGTCAGCACACTTTAAAAAATTTCTAACTTCTACTCTTCTTGTTATTTTCATTCCTTGCACATACCAAGTATTAGATCCAACTAAATAGGGGTTTAAAACATATCAATACTTCATAAACACACATGAATAAGGGTTAGACATTTCATCAAACACTTGGTATGCATATTAGTAAACCTAACCATTACTTGATTAACTCAAGAAACTAACCCCAAATTCAACCATAACAAGTTGTTTTCACCATTTCAACCTCAAGTAGATGATATAACATCATAAACCCAAATTTTAAAGATTACATACCTTACTTACAAGTTGCTTTGGTCACCAAACAAACCACCACAATAGAAGCTTTAGGCTTGAAACAACCTCAAAGATTGAAGGAAATTTTCTCACAAACTCTAGATCTTTCTCTTTTGGTTTTTGTTCAAGATCAAGCTAAGGTTGTCATAGCAAGAAGATGGAGTTTTCTTCCTTCCCTTGGAAGCCCTTAAGGTGGACGAAATTTTGGAGGAAAATGAAGCAAAGTTGGTTTAAAATTCCTCTAATCCTTTGGTCAAACAAGATACATGGCTAGGGTTTTGCCACATGGCTCCATTATTGTCCTAACCTTTCTTAATCTTTGACTAATGCCATTCTTACCTTTCCAAATGCACCAATAATTATTCAACACCTCTAATCTCTCACATAAAGTCTCTACCACTAATAAAAGAACACTTGGACAATTACAAGTGGTGAATTATTTACAACCTAGCTCAAGGAAATATTTTACTTCAAGTAAAATGAATTGAAATGAAATGCATGGAAATTATTATAACACATAGAAAATAATTTGTAAGGGCATATATTAAATGGTCTAGATCTTATAATAAGGCATGTAAGTAAAAAAATTGTGTTTTAAAGTGAGGGTCAATACAAGGGATTTGTTGTAACACATTGTGAAATATAATGCCAGGGCATATAAGAGGTGGTTTAAATCTTGGTGCAAGGCATGTAGTTTGGGGAAATTGTATTTTAAAAATGAGGGTTCTCACACTCTCTCCCCCTTAAAGAATTTCGCCCTCGAGATTCTCAGCTTGATTACTGAGTAGTTCAAAATATTTTCGATGAATATCCTTTTTAACTCTCTCGAGTCCTGTGAGCGCATGCTTTAGTAAGACCAGCAATACAAAGCCATATTATGTAGGAATTGAAGCTACAAATCTTTATTTAGAACATGTTTCAATTTACAAGTTTCATAGTTGTATAACCTATCGAAATATAATACTAGCTTGTTCCCATCGAAGAATAATCCTTATGTCCTTACTAATCAATGTTGCAAAAGTCATTTAGAGCAGAAAAGTATCACTTATAGCCAAACGTTTAGAGAAAGTAGAAAAGACGTTCAAAATGCAAAGTTGTAAACTGTCCGACCTAAGGTGGTTTGAAGAACTCATTTTCCTTTCATTTAAGTCTCGTTTCTACTCATAAACCAACCTCAAAATAGTTTACCAACTCCAATCCTAAAGTTGGGAATAATCCTAGGAAAAATAGAAATTTTTTTAGTTTTGCGTGATCTCATTTGAAAATCTTATCTCGAGCTTCTTATGTCCAAAACTTAAAAAACTTTATACCGTCGGAATATGGATTCAAATTGTTACAACTTTCTAGAAGGTACCATTGTAAGATCCAATCCACGAGTCGGTCAAATTCCAACCTAAAGTTGCTGCTTCACCCAGTAACAGACAGAACAGGTATACAGTTTCAGTCAACTTTGAAAAATCATAGATATTCATGGAAATTGAGAACAATACTGATACTCTGAATCTAGTTTCAAACATAATAAAACTCAATTTTGACTTTTCTACATCAAGATATAACAAATTCTGTAAAACCTTCCAAGGTTCCCTGCGGAAAAAATTTTCAGCGGCACATCCTTTGTGTTTACTAACTTTTCCTAGCCCATTCAAGGCTTCATTCTTCCCATGAAATAGCTTCAACTCAAGCATATAAATATCAAGCCCACAACTCACTACATCAAGCATATAACCGTCTCTACTCAAGTTTAGCAAAATGAAACCCGAAGCTGAAATTCTTAATCACAAGCTTGAATTTTCTTTAGGCAAGTCATAACAAAGCTATCAGACCATGGTCAGTACTTAAGCATGACGTGTGGTAGAAAATTCACCATAAAACCATAAATTACCATAACACTAGTTCAACCCATGAAATTTTCCATAAAGCTGCCAAA
Source organism: Coffea arabica (assembly GCF_036785885.1). Classification (NCBI taxonomy): domain Eukaryota; kingdom Viridiplantae; phylum Streptophyta; class Magnoliopsida; order Gentianales; family Rubiaceae; genus Coffea; species Coffea arabica. The sequence continues at coordinate 40,154,255 of NC_092321.1, forward strand.
AGTACTACCTTAATCCACTAGTTTTCCTATATTGGTAGTAGAGGAAAATTGCTAGCCAAAGTTACCTTGTAACCTCAAGAAAGATGGAAATCCAGGGCTTCTTCCTCAAAAATCGCTCCACCAATACCTTGAAATCTTTCTTAGTTAACATTTCCATGGAGTAACTTCAGATTCAAGTACAAAATTGAGGTTGGAGTTGGAGGTCTCTCTTTGGTTTCTCTTCTCTCTTGGTTCGGCCAAGTAAGAGGGAAGATGAAGACAATTCGGTCAAATTGTTGATTTAGTCAAGGTGAAAAATGTGACGCAAACCTTAATCTCGATAGAAAGAAGAGTTACAACATGGTTACTATTCTTGCTAGCTCTTTAATACACTCTGTACATTAAATCATTTCTTCCCTTCGAGCGACAAACGATAAATTTTTAACTCAAAGACCAAAGTAGGGCAATAAACTCAGGGATAAGGATCCAATATTGCACCACCACAAATATTTCATAGCACTTATTAAAACAGCAGGTACCAAGTCCACTGTTCCTAAGGGAATACATCTTGCTATATAAAAATGTCACTATGCATAGTCCAATGATTATAACTTATCCAGGCAAAAACCTCATTAATGGCTATTCAACTTGGCAAATGTACTGGTACAAACTTATTCTGTACCTCTTCTGGAACCCCTTCATATTTCCTTTCAATCGTATGTTCTGATGCAATAGTTCAATGTTCTCTAGGTATTTTGGTTCCCATCATCTTTCCCAGTACTCAGTTCATCTCTTTTGGAACTCTATTTCTTTTTGAATAACCTCTATTTTCTTATGCAGATCAGTCACATTTGTCATCTCACTAATTCACTTATCTCGATAGTAGCTTGCCAGTAAATCAAAGGAGCAAAGTAAGTAACTAATTACAATTGGAAACTCTAGTCATATAACTTTTAAATTCATTCTCCTCCGATCCTACCACAAGGAATTAAACGTAGCTATCCTCAAGTGAGATAGACAAGATAATAGAATACAGGTAGGCTAATAGCTCAGAATACAATGCCACTCATTCTTATTCGGGAATTTCAATACGAGAGTATCCTTATCACTTATGCACATAACAACCCTAAAGCGTACTTTATGTGTCGGAACTTCTACCTCCTATCTCAATCTCTTGCATACAGGTATAGAATCCAATTCTTTTCTCAAATTCCCATGCATAATTCCAAAACTCACGATCTCGCCACGATCATAATCGAGTCAAGTCCATACTTAGACATTAGTGGATAGGTGTCAAGGAAGCATAGGAAAGAATGTCACAAGAGGAGTAGAAATATCCATATAGTTGTAATCAAACCGCCCCACATTCGAAATAAACACTTATCATGTCTTCACAGTCATGGGTGAAGGAAACAGATCTTCAGTGCAAATTTCTCGACGTACAGTATAATCTAGCCACCATCTATAGAAACCCTGTCAGACTATTTTGAGATTAGTCCATGATAGCTTCCGAGATTTATTCCCTCAATCAGTCCAATAACTAGGTCAAATATTAGGATCTTTCGCGTCTTGACTTTTGCCATTAAAACTTGTCTCAAGTGCAATCAAGATACAGACCCTTATTCTAGGGCTCTCCACTTTTTGGTACTCAAGTACAAGAATCCACAATAAGGTAATTCACAACTCGAGCCGGCCGGTCCTAAGAGTAAATCACCCATATTACAGATTCCTACCCGACGTACATATCTATTCCTCCCAAGTATCCTGATAAAGGGTTTACGCTTATAACAGTCATGATTCATAGCTTACGCCCAAAAAGAGCACCTAGTCCTTTCCACTGACTCACATAATCGAAACAATAACACCACTTGGCCCCAAGCTCACTTCGCGCAGAGACCACGCGAAGCAGTAAAATATCTTCCATTCTTTCAAACCAGTTCTCGGCAATTTCGGGATCTAGTTCTCCAAGAAATTTAGGAGGTGTGAACTTTTGGAACTGATTTAGGACTCTATCTTAACTTACTTCAAGGTTCCTTTACTAGTTACCCGGTGTTTGACCTTGTTGGTCAACCGAATGGCCAGTAAACAGTAGATCGGTCATACGATTGATAGCTGTAGCTACCTGATCCCCTACTCCACCTCCGGGTCCCTGGTTCTAATTGACTACAAACCTTTATTCCTCTTCTTGGTCCTGGACCTATTCTCCTTTATTACTCACTGGTCTAGGGTCCAAGTATTTTAACCAATGGGTAAGTACGTGTTGGTACATGATAGATGATTATTCCTTTACAAAAGTCAAATAAAATGAAATCGGAGTCACAATAAGCGAGTGAAAATATAAAGCAATTAAATGCCAATGTCGTAATAAAGTCGAGGTCAAAGTCACCGTAACAGTCACAGTCCAATTCACAGTCACAGTCAAAGTCAAAGTATTATACATTCCAAGGCTCATAGTAGTTGTTTGTAAGATAACTAGACCAAAAGTATCAGGTACGAGACTCACAGATACAAATACAGTCATACAGTCATATCAAGGAAAAATCCAGTGCAAGTAGTCAAAAGAAAATTGTACAACCACCGAGTCACCACATCCCTTATCCTTTCTATGTATAGTAGTCAAAATCATCCAAAGTAGTAGCCTAGAGGTGTAGGCTTAGTTTGATGCGGGACTAGCTGACCCTCCTCCGGTCTAGGCAAGGTCAACACTTGCCTCGTCTCCAATGTTAGAGACTTCACCACTTAAGTCTACTGAAGTCCCCAAACAGGTCATCACAAACATTCAGGTTTGACTCGACTCTATTCCTCACTTTTATTGCCCCCTAAACGCGTTCCTGAGCTTCTCCAAGTTACATACAAAGATTTACCAATCCTTTCATGGCCTTCAACCATATCATACCTGTGCTCCTTAATTCGATCGGCTTGCATTTTAGTAGTTTCCTTTAGTTGATTGACTTCAGCTTTAAACCTAGCATTGTCCCGGGCAAGCAACTTTCGCTCCTTCACAACGGCCAACACTACTCCATTAGAATAGGTAAAATTTGCAGACACTCACACCACTTGTAGTGATTAGATAAGCCCCAATAGGCTCTAGGCCTCCGGGTTTGATTTGATACTTAATCATCGGTAAGTCCCCACGGGATGGCTCGCCAACCGGTCTATTACTAGGGCCGCCAGATTCATCCAGCCTACACAAAGTGTAGATAAACTTAAGTACTCTTAAGGGAAAATAATCAAATATAATCCTCAAGTCGAAAATTCCTAACTCGCCCAAACCAATTCAAACCTAGGCTCAAAATTTTTTTTTCCTTCCAGTGATCACTTAACTTTCAAACCAATCCCACAGTCCAGCATCCTGAGCTTTTATGTCTAGGATACTCTACAAAGATCTGAAGCCTAAGCTCTGATACCAACTGTGACAGCCCCACCTCTCCCTAGGGCAAACCCTAGGGTATCAACGGACTGCCTGCCCAACTCTCGCCAGGACTCAGTCGTTCAAAGTACTAATATCATCAATGAAACGAATGTAACATTTGACAATGCAGGGGATTGAAACACTAACTCAAACATAATCACTAATTCAACAATTCAGCTTAGTACATATATCATCGTATGCCAACTTACCACGCTTCACTCAAAATTACATAATATAAATCACCCTTAAGAATTTAAGCTTACAAGTCTGCTTAAACGAAAGTTACAACCTCAAAACGCAAGAACGGCAAAATAAAGCTAAGAAAGCCCTCGATCAAATCCCTTACCGATCTGTTAAGGAAAACAAAGGGAATGGAGTGAGCTAAAGCCCAGTGAGGTTCCAGGTAAACAAGTAAACACATAGCCACATAAAATCACAAAATAGCCAACTAAACACCGTACAGTAAAATAACAGTTCAATTCAAGGATACGGGTGGCTTTCAAAAGCCAAAGGTCCACTTGAGCTTGATCATAATTGCCTCCTGTTGACACTCCGTCAACACTTGTAACAGTATATAGGTCCGTAGAACACCACTTTCACCAGTCTCCGTCCACCAAACAACCCCCCACCGGGCCCGCACTCTATAAACAGTAGTTTGGTAATACTCGAGTATACCAGGAATCCGAGTTTCCAATGCTCAAGGATTCCAATGAAACAGTATCAAGCCGAGGATTTTATCACTGGTGGTGCTGGACAACACAACAAGCAAGCACAGCGGCTATGCTTCACCAGGGACCTCCAAGCAAGATTCAATTTCCAGTGAACAGTAAACAGTCCTCAAGGTTTATCGGCCTTCTCGACCAAGCCCTTGCTGGCTCGATACAACCGACTCACCTATGAGGTTGGGTACCCAAACAGTAACAGTAGTTGGTGGAATGTCATCCACGCAACTTAAGCACAGTCATGTATAGAAATATCTCATTTCATGTTAATTCATTCAGTAAGTAGAGCCTCAGTGAAAAGAAAAAATAAGAAAGGTCGAGTGCGATAAAGTACACACTCGCCTCAATTTTAATTAAAACAGTTTTGGCTCAAACAATAACAATTCAATACTTTCAAGTACACGAATATTTCTCATAACAAGTAGCAGGTAGTGGACCTGTCAAGCAAAAGTAATAATCGACGTCAAACGTCTCAGTTACGATCACCGTCGTTGCCCAAACCTAGGTCAACGAGTGAAAACATTAATAATTGGATTCGTTCCCTACTAAAGTATAGGTTCATTAAGAGGCCAAGTGAGTAGCTTAAGCTACTTAATCCGGCATGCAAATAGGGTCTAAACCACGGTGAAAGTTCATGGAAAACAAGTCTAGTATGTACATGAAAGTTTGGCAAAAGAAAAGTTTCACTACAGCTCAAAGGCTTCATTACGGGTTAAACTGTCTCGCCCGGCCAGCCTCGGGAAAACGGTCATTGCTCATTGTGGGAAAGTCAGAATTTGGTTCCGTCAGTTGCATTGGAAACTAGGTTCATAAGGCTAAATTTGTCTAGAATAAACCATTTCCAAAATCCCAACATAAGTGGCTCAAAATTAAGAAACCAAATGAACTTTCTGGACTGTCTCGGATGAACAGTACTTCCCGGACAGCCAACTTTCCAGACTCGCCACGGATCGCTCGGGATGAACCAGAAAATGAGCTTTGTACCATTTTAAAGCTCTAAGAGTCTACTTTCAATTGCCATAAACGGCACTCAATTCTGATCAGTGAGTAACACGTTATGACCTTAACAAGATGGCTGGACAGAAAATTTCTGGACCTAGTCCAGTTTTCCTCCTTTGTTTATAACTCAAAATTTATTCAACCAAATTGGCTAATTTTTTTGTAGACAACCTCCACACACATAACCCAACATATAATACTCACATTTGTAGCCAAAATGTGCATGAAAATATCAAGGAAAAACCGGGCAGCAAGCTTAAAAAGTTTCGGTCAGCACACTTTAAAAAATTTCTAACTTCTACTCTTCTTGTTATTTTCATTCCTTGCACATACCAAGTATTAGATCCAACTAAATAGGGGTTTAAAACATATCAATACTTCATAAACACACATGAATAAGGGTTAGACATTTCATCAAACACTTGGTATGCATATTAGTAAACCTAACCATTACTTGATTAACTCAAGAAACTAACCCCAAATTCAACCATAACAAGTTGTTTTCACCATTTCAACCTCAAGTAGATGATATAACATCATAAACCCAAATTTTAAAGATTACATACCTTACTTACAAGTTGCTTTGGTCACCAAACAAACCACCACAATAGAAGCTTTAGGCTTGAAACAACCTCAAAGATTGAAGGAAATTTTCTCACAAACTCTAGATCTTTCTCTTTTGGTTTTTGTTCAAGATCAAGCTAAGGTTGTCATAGCAAGAAGATGGAGTTTTCTTCCTTCCCTTGGAAGCCCTTAAGGTGGACGAAATTTTGGAGGAAAATGAAGCAAAGTTGGTTTAAAATTCCTCTAATCCTTTGGTCAAACAAGATACATGGCTAGGGTTTTGCCACATGGCTCCATTATTGTCCTAACCTTTCTTAATCTTTGACTAATGCCATTCTTACCTTTCCAAATGCACCAATAATTATTCAACACCTCTAATCTCTCACATAAAGTCTCTACCACTAATAAAAGAACACTTGGACAATTACAAGTGGTGAATTATTTACAACCTAGCTCAAGGAAATATTTTACTTCAAGTAAAATGAATTGAAATGAAATGCATGGAAATTATTATAACACATAGAAAATAATTTGTAAGGGCATATATTAAATGGTCTAGATCTTATAATAAGGCATGTAAGTAAAAAAATTGTGTTTTAAAGTGAGGGTCAATACAAGGGATTTGTTGTAACACATTGTGAAATATAATGCCAGGGCATATAAGAGGTGGTTTAAATCTTGGTGCAAGGCATGTAGTTTGGGGAAATTGTATTTTAAAAATGAGGGTTCTCACACTCTCTCCCCCTTAAAGAATTTCGCCCTCGAGATTCTCAGCTTGATTACTGAGTAGTTCAAAATATTTTCGATGAATATCCTTTTTAACTCTCTCGAGTCCTGTGAGCGCATGCTTTAGTAAGACCAGCAATACAAAGCCATATTATGTAGGAATTGAAGCTACAAATCTTTATTTAGAACATGTTTCAATTTACAAGTTTCATAGTTGTATAACCTATCGAAATATAATACTAGCTTGTTCCCATCGAAGAATAATCCTTATGTCCTTACTAATCAATGTTGCAAAAGTCATTTAGAGCAGAAAAGTATCACTTATAGCCAAACGTTTAGAGAAAGTAGAAAAGACGTTCAAAATGCAAAGTTGTAAACTGTCCGACCTAAGGTGGTTTGAAGAACTCATTTTCCTTTCATTTAAGTCTCGTTTCTACTCATAAACCAACCTCAAAATAGTTTACCAACTCCAATCCTAAAGTTGGGAATAATCCTAGGAAAAATAGAAATTTTTTTAGTTTTGCGTGATCTCATTTGAAAATCTTATCTCGAGCTTCTTATGTCCAAAACTTAAAAAACTTTATACCGTCGGAATATGGATTCAAATTGTTACAACTTTCTAGAAGGTACCATTGTAAGATCCAATCCACGAGTCGGTCAAATTCCAACCTAAAGTTGCTGCTTCACCCAGTAACAGACAGAACAGGTATACAGTTTCAGTCAACTTTGAAAAATCATAGATATTCATGGAAATTGAGAACAATACTGATACTCTGAATCTAGTTTCAAACATAATAAAACTCAATTTTGACTTTTCTACATCAAGATATAACAAATTCTGTAAAACCTTCCAAGGTTCCCTGCGGAAAAAATTTTCAGCGGCACATCCTTTGTGTTTACTAACTTTTCCTAGCCCATTCAAGGCTTCATTCTTCCCATGAAATAGCTTCAACTCAAGCATATAAATATCAAGCCCACAACTCACTACATCAAGCATATAACCGTCTCTACTCAAGTTTAGCAAAATGAAACCCGAAGCTGAAATTCTTAATCACAAGCTTGAATTTTCTTTAGGCAAGTCATAACAAAGCTATCAGACCATGGTCAGTACTTAAGCATGACGTGTGGTAGAAAATTCACCATAAAACCATAAATTACCATAACACTAGTTCAACCCATGAAATTTTCCATAAAGCTGCCAAAAGTACTACCTTAATCCACTAGTTTTCCTATATTGGTAGTAGAGGAAAATTGCTAGCCAAAGTTACCTTGTAACCTCAAGAAAGATGGAAATCCAGGGCTTCTTCCTCAAAAATCGCTCCACCAATACCTTGAAATCTTTCTTAGTTAACATTTCCATGGAGTAACTTCAGATTCAAGTACAAAATTGAGGTTGGAGTTGGAGGTCTCTCTTTGGTTTCTCTTCTCTCTTGGTTCGGCCAAGTAAGAGGGAAGATGAAGACAATTCGGTCAAATTGTTGATTTAGTCAAGGTGAAAAATGTGACGCAAACCTTAATCTCGATAGAAAGAAGAGTTACAACATGGTTACTATTCTTGCTAGCTCTTTAATACACTCTGTACATTAAATCATTTCTTCCCTTCGAGCGACAAACGATAAATTTTTAACTCAAAGACCAAAGTAGGGCAATAAACTCAGGGATAAGGATCCAATATTGCACCACCACAAATATTTCATAGCACTTATTAAAACAGCAGGTACCAAGTCCACTGTTCCTAAGGGAATACATCTTGCTATATAAAAATGTCACTATGCATAGTCCAATGATTATAACTTATCCAGGCAAAAACCTCATTAATGGCTATTCAACTTGGCAAATGTACTGGTACAAACTTATTCTGTACCTCTTCTGGAACCCCTTCATATTTCCTTTCAATCGTATGTTCTGATGCAATAGTTCAATGTTCTCTAGGTATTTTGGTTCCCATCATCTTTCCCAGTACTCAGTTCATCTCTTTTGGAACTCTATTTCTTTTTGAATAACCTCTATTTTCTTATGCAGATCAGTCACATTTGTCATCTCACTAATTCACTTATCTCGATAGTAGCTTGCCAGTAAATCAAAGGAGCAAAGTAAGTAACTAATTACAATTGGAAACTCTAGTCATATAACTTTTAAATTCATTCTCCTCCGATCCTACCACAAGGAATTAAACGTAGCTATCCTCAAGTGAGATAGACAAGATAATAGAATACAGGTAGGCTAATAGCTCAGAATACAATGCCACTCATTCTTATTCGGGAATTTCAATACGAGAGTATCCTTATCACTTATGCACATAACAACCCTAAAGCGTACTTTATGTGTCGGAACTTCTACCTCCTATCTCAATCTCTTGCATACAGGTATAGAATCCAATTCTTTTCTCAAATTCCCATGCATAATTCCAAAACTCACGATCTCGCCACGATCATAATCGAGTCAAGTCCATACTTAGACATTAGTGGATAGGTGTCAAGGAAGCATAGGAAAGAATGTCACAAGAGGAGTAGAAATATCCATATAGTTGTAATCAAACCGCCCCACATTCGAAATAAACACTTATCATGTCTTCACAGTCATGGGTGAAGGAAACAGATCTTCAGTGCAAATTTCTCGACGTACAGTATAATCTAGCCACCATCTATAGAAACCCTGTCAGACTATTTTGAGATTAGTCCATGATAGCTTCCGAGATTTATTCCCTCAATCAGTCCAATAACTAGGTCAAATATTAGGATCTTTCGCGTCTTGACTTTTGCCATTAAAACTTGTCTCAAGTGCAATCAAGATACAGACCCTTATTCTAGGGCTCTCCACTTTTTGGTACTCAAGTACAAGAATCCACAATAAGGTAATTCACAACTCGAGCCGGCCGGTCCTAAGAGTAAATCACCCATATTACAGATTCCTACCCGACGTACATATCTATTCCTCCCAAGTATCCTGATAAAGGGTTTACGCTTATAACAGTCATGATTCATAGCTTACGCCCAAAAAGAGCACCTAGTCCTTTCCACTGACTCACATAATCGAAACAATAACACCACTTGGCCCCAAGCTCACTTCGCGCAGAGACCACGCGAAGCAGTAAAATATCTTCCATTCTTTCAAACCAGTTCTCGGCAATTTCGGGATCTAGTTCTCCAAGAAATTTAGGAGGTGTGAACTTTTGGAACTGATTTAGGACTCTATCTTAACTTACTTCAAGGTTCCTTTACTAGTTACCCGGTGTTTGACCTTGTTGGTCAACCGAATGGCCAGTAAACAGTAGATCGGTCATACGATTGATAGCTGTAGCTACCTGATCCCCTACTCCACCTCCGGGTCCCTGGTTCTAATTGACTACAAACCTTTATTCCTCTTCTTGGTCCTGGACCTATTCTCCTTTATTACTCACTGGTCTAGGGTCCAAGTATTTTAACCAATGGGTAAGTACGTGTTGGTACATGATAGATGATTATTCCTTTACAAAAGTCAAATAAAATGAAATCGGAGTCACAATAAGCGAGTGAAAATATAAAGCAATTAAATGCCAATGTCGTAATAAAGTCGAGGTCAAAGTCACCGTAACAGTCACAGTCCAATTCACAGTCACAGTCAAAGTCAAAGTATTATACATTCCAAGGCTCATAGTAGTTGTTTGTAAGATAACTAGACCAAAAGTATCAGGTACGAGACTCACAGATACAAATACAGTCATACAGTCATATCAAGGAAAAATCCAGTGCAAGTAGTCAAAAGAAAATTGTACAACCACCGAGTCACCACATCCCTTATCCTTTCTATGTATAGTAGTCAAAATCATCCAAAGTAGTAGCCTAGAGGTGTAGGCTTAGTTTGATGCGGGACTAGCTGACCCTCCTCCGGTCTAGGCAAGGTCAACACTTGCCTCGTCTCCAATGTTAGAGACTTCACCACTTAAGTCTACTGAAGTCCCCAAACAGGTCATCACAAACATTCAGGTTTGACTCGACTCTATTCCTCACTTTTATTGCCCCCTAAACGCGTTCCTGAGCTTCTCCAAGTTACATACAAAGATTTACCAATCCTTTCATGGCCTTCAACCATATCATACCTGTGCTCCTTAATTCGATCGGCTTGCATTTTAGTAGTTTCCTTTAGTTGATTGACTTCAGCTTTAAACCTAGCATTGTCCCGGGCAAGCAACTTTCGCTCCTTCACAACGGCCAACACTACTCCATTAGAATAGGTAAAATTTGCAGACACTCACACCACTTGTAGTGATTAGATAAGCCCCAATAGGCTCTAGGCCTCCGGGTTTGATTTGATACTTAATCATCGGTAAGTCCCCACGGGATGGCTCGCCAACCGGTCTATTACTAGGGCCGCCAGATTCATCCAGCCTACACAAAGTGTAGATAAACTTAAGTACTCTTAAGGGAAAATAATCAAATATAATCCTCAAGTCGAAAATTCCTAACTCGCCCAAACCAATTCAAACCTAGGCTCAAAATTTTTTTTTCCTTCCAGTGATCACTTAACTTTCAAACCAATCCCACAGTCCAGCATCCTGAGCTTTTATGTCTAGGATACTCTACAAAGATCTGAAGCCTAAGCTCTGATACCAACTGTGACAGCCCCACCTCTCCCTAGGGCAAACCCTAGGGTATCAACGGACTGCCTGCCCAACTCTCGCCAGGACTCAGTCGTTCAAAGTACTAATATCATCAATGAAACGAATGTAACATTTGACAATGCAGGGGATTGAAACACTAACTCAAACATAATCACTAATTCAACAATTCAGCTTAGTACATATATCATCGTATGCCAACTTACCACGCTTCACTCAAAATTACATAATATAAATCACCCTTAAGAATTTAAGCTTACAAGTCTGCTTAAACGAAAGTTACAACCTCAAAACGCAAGAACGGCAAAATAAAGCTAAGAAAGCCCTCGATCAAATCCCTTACCGATCTGTTAAGGAAAACAAAGGGAATGGAGTGAGCTAAAGCCCAGTGAGGTTCCAGGTAAACAAGTAAACACATAGCCACATAAAATCACAAAATAGCCAACTAAACACCGTACAGTAAAATAACAGTTCAATTCAAGGATACGGGTGGCTTTCAAAAGCCAAAGGTCCACTTGAGCTTGATCATAATTGCCTCCTGTTGACACTCCGTCAACACTTGTAACAGTATATAGGTCCGTAGAACACCACTTTCACCAGTCTCCGTCCACCAAACAACCCCCCACCGGGCCCGCACTCTATAAACAGTAGTTTGGTAATACTCGAGTATACCAGGAATCCGAGTTTCCAATGCTCAAGGATTCCAATGAAACAGTATCAAGCCGAGGATTTTATCACTGGTGGTGCTGGACAACACAACAAGCAAGCACAGCGGCTATGCTTCACCAGGGACCTCCAAGCAAGATTCAATTTCCAGTGAACAGTAAACAGTCCTCAAGGTTTATCGGCCTTCTCGACCAAGCCCTTGCTGGCTCGATACAACCGACTCACCTATGAGGTTGGGTACCCAAACAGTAACAGTAGTTGGTGGAATGTCATCCACGCAACTTAAGCACAGTCATGTATAGAAATATCTCATTTCATGTTAATTCATTCAGTAAGTAGAGCCTCAGTGAAAAGAAAAAATAAGAAAGGTCGAGTGCGATAAAGTACACACTCGCCTCAATTTTAATTAAAACAGTTTTGGCTCAAACAATAACAATTCAATACTTTCAAGTACACGAATATTTCTCATAACAAGTAGCAGGTAGTGGACCTGTCAAGCAAAAGTAATAATCGACGTCAAACGTCTCAGTTACGATCACCGTCGTTGCCCAAACCTAGGTCAACGAGTGAAAACATTAATAATTGGATTCGTTCCCTACTAAAGTATAGGTTCATTAAGAGGCCAAGTGAGTAGCTTAAGCTACTTAATCCGGCATGCAAATAGGGTCTAAACCACGGTGAAAGTTCATGGAAAACAAGTCTAGTATGTACATGAAAGTTTGGCAAAAGAAAAGTTTCACTACAGCTCAAAGGCTTCATTACGGGTTAAACTGTCTCGCCCGGCCAGCCTCGGGAAAACGGTCATTGCTCATTGTGGGAAAGTCAGAATTTGGTTCCGTCAGTTGCATTGGAAACTAGGTTCATAAGGCTAAATTTGTCTAGAATAAACCATTTCCAAAATCCCAACATAAGTGGCTCAAAATTAAGAAACCAAATGAACTTTCTGGACTGTCTCGGATGAACAGTACTTCCCGGACAGCCAACTTTCCAGACTCGCCACGGATCGCTCGGGATGAACCAGAAAATGAGCTTTGTACCATTTTAAAGCTCTAAGAGTCTACTTTCAATTGCCATAAACGGCACTCAATTCTGATCAGTGAGTAACACGTTATGACCTTAACAAGATGGCTGGACAGAAAATTTCTGGACCTAGTCCAGTTTTCCTCCTTTGTTTATAACTCAAAATTTATTCAACCAAATTGGCTAATTTTTTTGTAGACAACCTCCACACACATAACCCAACATATAATACTCACATTTGTAGCCAAAATGTGCATGAAAATATCAAGGAAAAACCGGGCAGCAAGCTTAAAAAGTTTCGGTCAGCACACTTTAAAAAATTTCTAACTTCTACTCTTCTTGTTATTTTCATTCCTTGCACATACCAAGTATTAGATCCAACTAAATAGGGGTTTAAAACATATCAATACTTCATAAACACACATGAATAAGGGTTAGACATTTCATCAAACACTTGGTATGCATATTAGTAAACCTAACCATTACTTGATTAACTCAAGAAACTAACCCCAAATTCAACCATAACAAGTTGTTTTCACCATTTCAACCTCAAGTAGATGATATAACATCATAAACCCAAATTTTAAAGATTACATACCTTACTTACAAGTTGCTTTGGTCACCAAACAAACCACCACAATAGAAGCTTTAGGCTTGAAACAACCTCAAAGATTGAAGGAAATTTTCTCACAAACTCTAGATCTTTCTCTTTTGGTTTTTGTTCAAGATCAAGCTAAGGTTGTCATAGCAAGAAGATGGAGTTTTCTTCCTTCCCTTGGAAGCCCTTAAGGTGGACGAAATTTTGGAGGAAAATGAAGCAAAGTTGGTTTAAAATTCCTCTAATCCTTTGGTCAAACAAGATACATGGCTAGGGTTTTGCCACATGGCTCCATTATTGTCCTAACCTTTCTTAATCTTTGACTAATGCCATTCTTACCTTTCCAAATGCACCAATAATTATTCAACACCTCTAATCTCTCACATAAAGTCTCTACCACTAATAAAAGAACACTTGGACAATTACAAGTGGTGAATTATTTACAACCTAGCTCAAGGAAATATTTTACTTCAAGTAAAATGAATTGAAATGAAATGCATGGAAATTATTATAACACATAGAAAATAATTTGTAAGGGCATATATTAAATGGTCTAGATCTTATAATAAGGCATGTAAGTAAAAAAATTGTGTTTTAAAGTGAGGGTCAATACAAGGGATTTGTTGTAACACATTGTGAAATATAATGCCAGGGCATATAAGAGGTGGTTTAAATCTTGGTGCAAGGCATGTAGTTTGGGGAAATTGTATTTTAAAAATGAGGGTTCTCACACTCTCTCCCCCTTAAAGAATTTCGCCCTCGAGATTCTCAGCTTGATTACTGAGTAGTTCAAAATATTTTCGATGAATATCCTTTTTAACTCTCTCGAGTCCTGTGAGCGCATGCTTTAGTAAGACCAGCAATACAAAGCCATATTATGTAGGAATTGAAGCTACAAATCTTTATTTAGAACATGTTTCAATTTACAAGTTTCATAGTTGTATAACCTATCGAAATATAATACTAGCTTGTTCCCATCGAAGAATAATCCTTATGTCCTTACTAATCAATGTTGCAAAAGTCATTTAGAGCAGAAAAGTATCACTTATAGCCAAACGTTTAGAGAAAGTAGAAAAGACGTTCAAAATGCAAAGTTGTAAACTGTCCGACCTAAGGTGGTTTGAAGAACTCATTTTCCTTTCATTTAAGTCTCGTTTCTACTCATAAACCAACCTCAAAATAGTTTACCAACTCCAATCCTAAAGTTGGGAATAATCCTAGGAAAAATAGAAATTTTTTTAGTTTTGCGTGATCTCATTTGAAAATCTTATCTCGAGCTTCTTATGTCCAAAACTTAAAAAACTTTATACCGTCGGAATATGGATTCAAATTGTTACAACTTTCTAGAAGGTACCATTGTAAGATCCAATCCACGAGTCGGTCAAATTCCAACCTAAAGTTGCTGCTTCACCCAGTAACAGACAGAACAGGTATACAGTTTCAGTCAACTTTGAAAAATCATAGATATTCATGGAAATTGAGAACAATACTGATACTCTGAATCTAGTTTCAAACATAATAAAACTCAATTTTGACTTTTCTACATCAAGATATAACAAATTCTGTAAAACCTTCCAAGGTTCCCTGCGGAAAAAATTTTCAGCGGCACATCCTTTGTGTTTACTAACTTTTCCTAGCCCATTCAAGGCTTCATTCTTCCCATGAAATAGCTTCAACTCAAGCATATAAATATCAAGCCCACAACTCACTACATCAAGCATATAACCGTCTCTACTCAAGTTTAGCAAAATGAAACCCGAAGCTGAAATTCTTAATCACAAGCTTGAATTTTCTTTAGGCAAGTCATAACAAAGCTATCAGACCATGGTCAGTACTTAAGCATGACGTGTGGTAGAAAATTCACCATAAAACCATAAATTACCATAACACTAGTTCAACCCATGAAATTTTCCATAAAGCTGCCAAAAGTACTACCTTAATCCACTAGTTTTCCTATATTGGTAGTAGAGGAAAATTGCTAGCCAAAGTTACCTTGTAACCTCAAGAAAGATGGAAATCCAGGGCTTCTTCCTCAAAAATCGCTCCACCAATACCTTGAAATCTTTCTTAGTTAACATTTCCATGGAGTAACTTCAGATTCAAGTACAAAATTGAGGTTGGAGTTGGAGGTCTCTCTTTGGTTTCTCTTCTCTCTTGGTTCGGCCAAGTAAGAGGGAAGATGAAGACAATTCGGTCAAATTGTTGATTTAGTCAAGGTGAAAAATGTGACGCAAACCTTAATCTCGATAGAAAGAAGAGTTACAACATGGTTACTATTCTTGCTAGCTCTTTAATACACTCTGTACATTAAATCATTTCTTCCCTTCGAGCGACAAACGATAAATTTTTAACTCAAAGACCAAAGTAGGGCAATAAACTCAGGGATAAGGATCCAATATTGCACCACCACAAATATTTCATAGCACTTATTAAAACAGCAGGTACCAAGTCCACTGTTCCTAAGGGAATACATCTTGCTATATAAAAATGTCACTATGCATAGTCCAATGATTATAACTTATCCAGGCAAAAACCTCATTAATGGCTATTCAACTTGGCAAATGTACTGGTACAAACTTATTCTGTACCTCTTCTGGAACCCCTTCATATTTCCTTTCAATCGTATGTTCTGATGCAATAGTTCAATGTTCTCTAGGTATTTTGGTTCCCATCATCTTTCCCAGTACTCAGTTCATCTCTTTTGGAACTCTATTTCTTTTTGAATAACCTCTATTTTCTTATGCAGATCAGTCACATTTGTCATCTCACTAATTCACTTATCTCGATAGTAGCTTGCCAGTAAATCAAAGGAGCAAAGTAAGTAACTAATTACAATTGGAAACTCTAGTCATATAACTTTTAAATTCATTCTCCTCCGATCCTACCACAAGGAATTAAACGTAGCTATCCTCAAGTGAGATAGACAAGATAATAGAATACAGGTAGGCTAATAGCTCAGAATACAATGCCACTCATTCTTATTCGGGAATTTCAATACGAGAGTATCCTTATCACTTATGCACATAACAACCCTAAAGCGTACTTTATGTGTCGGAACTTCTACCTCCTATCTCAATCTCTTGCATACAGGTATAGAATCCAATTCTTTTCTCAAATTCCCATGCATAATTCCAAAACTCACGATCTCGCCACGATCATAATCGAGTCAAGTCCATACTTAGACATTAGTGGATAGGTGTCAAGGAAGCATAGGAAAGAATGTCACAAGAGGAGTAGAAATATCCATATAGTTGTAATCAAACCGCCCCACATTCGAAATAAACACTTATCATGTCTTCACAGTCATGGGTGAAGGAAACAGATCTTCAGTGCAAATTTCTCGACGTACAGTATAATCTAGCCACCATCTATAGAAACCCTGTCAGACTATTTTGAGATTAGTCCATGATAGCTTCCGAGATTTATTCCCTCAATCAGTCCAATAACTAGGTCAAATATTAGGATCTTTCGCGCCTTGACTTTTGCCATTAAAACTTGTCTCAAGTGCAATCAAGATACAGACCCTTATTCTAGGGCTCTCCACTTTTTGGTACTCAAGTACAAGAATCCACAATAAGGTAATTCACAACTCGAGCCGGCCGGTCCTAAGAGTAAATCACCCATATTACAGATTCCTACCCGACGTACATATCTATTCCTCCCAAGTATCCTGATAAAGGGTTTACGCTTATAACAGTCATGATTCATAGCTTACGCCCAAAAAGAGCACCTAGTCCTTTCCACTGACTCACATAATCGAAACAATAACACCACTTGGCCCCAAGCTCACTTCGCGCAGAGACCACGCGAAGCAGTAAAATATCTTCCATTCTTTCAAACCAGTTCTCGGCAATTTCGGGATCTAGTTCTCCAAGAAATTTAGGAGGTGTGAACTTTTGGAACTGATTTAGGACTCTATCTTAACTTACTTCAAGGTTCCTTTACTAGTTACCCGGTGTTTGACCTTGTTGGTCAACCGAATGGCCAGTAAACAGTAGATCGGTCATACGATTGATAGCTGTAGCTACCTGATCCCCTACTCCACCTCCGGGTCCCTGGTTCTAATTGACTACAAACCTTTATTCCTCTTCTTGGTCCTGGACCTATTCTCCTTTATTACTCACTGGTCTAGGGTCCAAGTATTTTAACCAATGGGTAAGTACGTGTTGGTACATGATAGATGATTATTCCTTTACAAAAGTCAAATAAAATGAAATCGGAGTCACAATAAGCGAGTGAAAATATAAAGCAATTAAATGCCAATGTCGTAATAAAGTCGAGGTCAAAGTCACCGTAACAGTCACAGTCCAATTCACAGTCACAGTCAAAGTCAAAGTATTATACATTCCAAGGCTCATAGTAGTTGTTTGTAAGATAACTAGACCAAAAGTATCAGGTACGAGACTCACAGATACAAATACAGTCATACAGTCATATCAAGGAAAAATCCAGTGCAAGTAGTCAAAAGAAAATTGTACAACCACCGAGTCACCACATCCCTTATCCTTTCTATGTATAGTAGTCAAAATCATCCAAAGTAGTAGCCTAGAGGTGTAGGCTTAGTTTGATGCGGGACTAGCTGACCCTCCTCCGGTCTAGGCAAGGTCAACACTTGCCTCGTCTCCAATGTTAGAGACTTCACCACTTAAGTCTACTGAAGTCCCCAAACAGGTCATCACAAACATTCAGGTTTGACTCGACTCTATTCCTCACTTTTATTGCCCCCTAAACGCGTTCCTGAGCTTCTCCAAGTTACATACAAAGATTTACCAATCCTTTCATGGCCTTCAACCATATCATACCTGTGCTCCTTAATTCGATCGGCTTGCATTTTAGTAGTTTCCTTTAGTTGATTGACTTCAGCTTTAAACCTAGCATTGTCCCGGGCAAGCAACTTTTGCTCCTTCACAACGGCCAACACTACTCCATTAGAATAGGTAAAATTTGCAGACACTCACACCACTTGTAGTGATTAGATAAGCCCCAATAGGCTCTAGGCCTCCGGGTCTGATTTGATACTTAATCATCGGTAAGTCCCCACGGGATGGCTCGCCAACCGGTCTATTACTAGGGCCGCCAGATTCATCCAGCCTACACAAAGTGTAGATAAACTTAAGTACTCTTAAGGGAAAATAATCAAATATAATCCTCAAGTCGAAAATTCCTAACTCGCCCAAACCAATTCAAACCTAGGCTCAAAATTTTTTTTCCTTCCAGTGATCACTTAACTTTCAAACCAATCCCACAGTCCAGCATCCTGAGCTTTTATGTCTAGGATACTCTACAAAGATCTGAAGCCTAAGCTCTGATACCAACTGTGACAGCCCCACCTCTCCCTAGGGCAAACCCTAGGGTATCAACGGACTGCCTGCCCAACTCTCGCCAGGACTCAGTCGTTCAAAGTACTAATATCATCAATGAAACGAATGTAACATTTGACAATGCAGGGGATTGAAACACTAACTCAAACATAATCACTAATTCAACAATTCAGCTTAGTACATATATCATCGTATGCCAACTTACCACGCTTCACTCAAAATTACATAATATAAATCACCCTTAAGAATTTAAGCTTACAAGTCTGCTTAAACGAAAGTTACAACCTCAAAACGCAAGAACGGCAAAATAAAGCTAAGAAAGCCCTCGATCAAATCTCTTACCGATCTGTTAAGGAAAACAAAGGGAATGGAGTGAGCTAAAGCCCAGTGAGGTTCCAGGTAAACAAGTAAACACATAGCCACATAAAATCACAAAATAGCCAACTAAACACCGTACAGTAAAATAACAGTTCAATTCAAGGATACGGGTGGCTTTCAAAAGCCAAAGGTCCACTTGAGCTTGATCATAATTGCCTCCTGTTGACACTCCGTCAACACTTGTAACAGTATATAGGTCCGTAGAACACCACTTTCACCAGTCTCCGTCCACCAAACAACCCCCCACCGGGCCCGCACTCCATAAACAGTAGTTTGGTAATACTCGAGTATACCAGGAATCCGAGTTTCCAATGCTCAAGGATTCCAATGAAACAGTATCAAGCCGAGGATTTTATCACTGGTGGTGCTGGACAACACAACAAGCAAGCACAGCGGCTATGCTTCACCAGGGACCTCCAAGCAAGATTCAATTTCCAGTGAACAGTAAACAGTCCTCAAGGTTTATCGGCCTTCTCGACCAAGCCCTTGCTGGCTCGATACAACCGACTCACCTATGAGGTTGGGTACCCAAACAGTAACAGTAGTTGGTGGAATGTCATCCACGCAACTTAAGCACAGTCATGTATAGAAATATCTCATTTCATGTTAATTCATTCAGTAAGTAGAGCCTCAGTGAAAAGAAAAAATAAGAAAGGTCGAGTGCGATAAAGTACACACTCGCCTCAATTTTAATTAAAACAGTTTTGGCTCAAACAATAACAATTCAATACTTTCAAGTACACGAATATTTCTCATAACAAGTAGCAGGTAGTGGACCTGTCAAGCAAAAGTAATAATCGACGTCAAACGTCTCAGTTACGATCACCGTCGTTGCCCAAACCTAGGTCAACGAGTGAAAACATTAATAATTGGATTCGTTCCCTACTAAAGTATAGGTTCATTAAGAGGCCAAGTGAGTAGCTTAAGCTACTTAATCCGGCATGCAAATAGGGTCTAAACCACGGTGAAAGTTCATGGAAAACAAGTCTAGTATGTACATGAAAGTTTGGCAAAAGAAAAGTTTCACTACAGCTCAAAGGCTTCATTACGGGTTAAACTGTCTCGCCCGGCCAGCCTCGGGAAAACGGTCATTGCTCATTGTGGGAAAGTCAGAATTTGGTTCCGTCAGTTGCATTGGAAACTAGGTTCATAAGGCTAAATTTGTCTAGAATAAACCATTTCCAAAATCCCAACATAAGTGGCTCAAAATTAAGAAACCAAATGAACTTTCTGGACTGTCTCGGATGAACAGTACTTCCCGGACAGCCAACTTTCCAGACTCGCCACGGATCGCTCGGGATGAACCAGAAAATGAGCTTTGTACCGTTTTAAAGCTCTAAGAGTCTACTTTCAATTGCCATAAACGGCACTCAATTCTGATCAGTGAGTAACACGTTATGACCTTAACAAGATGGCTGGACAGAAAATTTCTGGACCTAGTCCAGTTTTCCTCCTTTGTTTATAACTCAAAATTTATTCAACCAAATTGGCTAATTTTTTTGTAGACAACCTCCACACACATAACCCAACATATAATACTCACATTTGTAGCCAAAATGTGCATGAAAATATCAAGGAAAAACCGGGCAGCAAGCTTAAAAAGTTTCGGTCAGCACACTTTAAAAAATTTCTAACTTCTACTCTTCTTGTTATTTTCATTCCTTGCACATACCAAGTATTAGATCCAACTAAATAGGGGTTTAAAACATATCAATACTTCATAAACACACATGAATAAGGGTTAGACATTTCATCAAACACTTGGTATGCATATTAGTAAACCTAACCATTACTTGATTAACTCAAGAAACTAACCCCAAATTCAACCATAACAAGTTGTTTTCACCATTTCAACCTCAAGTAGATGATATAACATCATAAACCCAAATTTTAAAGATTACATACCTTACTTACAAGTTGCTTTGGTCACCAAACAAACCACCACAATAGAAGCTTTAGGCTTGAAACAACCTCAAAGATTGAAGGAAATTTTCTCACAAACTCTAGATCTTTCTCTTTTGGTTTTTGTTCAAGATCAAGCTAAGGTTGTCATAGCAAGAAGATGGAGTTTTCTTCCTTCCCTTGGAAGCCCTTAAGGTGGACGAAATTTTGGAGGAAAATGAAGCAAAGTTGGTTTAAAATTCCTCTAATCCTTTGGTCAAACAAGATACATGGCTAGGGTTTTGCCACATGGCTCCATTATTGTCCTAACCTTTCTTAATCTTTGACTAATGCCATTCTTACCTTTCCAAATGCACCAATAATTATTCAACACCTCTAATCTCTCACATAAAGTCTCTACCACTAATAAAAGAACACTTGGACAATTACAAGTGGTGAATTATTTACAACCTAGCTCAAGGAAATATTTTACTTCAAGTAAAATGAATTGAAATGAAATGCATGGAAATTATTATAACACATAGAAAATAATTTGTAAGGGCATATATTAAATGGTCTAGATCTTATAATAAGGCATGTAAGTAAAAAAATTGTGTTTTAAAGTGAGGGTCAATACAAGGGATTTGTTGTAACACATTGTGAAATATAATGCCAGGGCATATAAGAGGTGGTTTAAATCTTGGTGCAAGGCATGTAGTTTGGGGAAATTGTATTTTAAAAATGAGGGTTCTCACACTCTCTCCCCCTTAAAGAATTTCGCCCTCGAGATTCTCAGCTTGATTACTGAGTAGTTCAAAATATTTTCGATGAATATCCTTTTTAACTCTCTCGAGTCCTGTGAGCGCATGCTTTAGTAAGACCAGCAATACAAAGCCATATTATGTAGGAATTGAAGCTACAAATCTTTATTTAGAACATGTTTCAATTTACAAGTTTCATAGTTGTATAACCTATCGAAATATAATACTAGCTTGTTCCCATCGAAGAATAATCCTTATGTCCTTACTAATCAATGTTGCAAAAGTCATTTAGAGCAGAAAAGTATCACTTATAGCCAAACGTTTAGAGAAAGTAGAAAAGACGTTCAAAATGCAAAGTTGTAAACTGTCCGACCTAAGGTGGTTTGAAGAACTCATTTTCCTTTCATTTAAGTCTCGTTTCTACTCATAAACCAACCTCAAAATAGTTTACCAACTCCAATCCTAAAGTTGGGAATGTAAGTAGGAATAATCCTAGGAAAAATAGAAATTTTTTTAGTTTTGCGTGATCTCATTTGAAAATCTTATCTCGAGCTTCTTATGTCCAAAACTTAAAAAACTTTATACCGTCGGAATATGGATTCAAATTGTTACAACTTTCTAGAAGGTACCATTGTAAGATCCAATCCACGAGTCGGTCAAATTCCAACCTAAAGTTGCTGCTTCACCCAGTAACAGACAGAACAGGTATACAGTTTCAGTCAACTTTGAAAAATCATAGATATTCATGGAAATTGAGAACAATACTGATACTCTGAATCTAGTTTCAAACATAATAAAACTCAATTTTGACTTTTCTACATCAAGATATAACAAATTCTGTAAAACCTTCCAAGGTTCCCTGCGGAAAAAATTTTCAGCGGCACATCCTTTGTGTTTACTAACTTTTCCTAGCCCATTCAAGGCTTCATTCTTCCCATGAAATAGCTTCAACTCAAGCATATAAATATCAAGCCCACAACTCACTACATCAAGCATATAACCGTCTCTACTCAAGTTTAGCAAAATGAAACCCGAAGCTGAAATTCTTAATCACAAGCTTGAATTTTCTTTAGGCAAGTCATAACAAAGCTATCAGACCATGGTCAGTACTTAAGCATGACGTGTGGTAGAAAATTCACCATAAAACCATAAATTACCATAACACTAGTTCAACCCATGAAATTTTCCATAAAGCTGCCAAAAGTACTACCTTAATCCACTAGTTTTCCTATATTGGTAGTAGAGGAAAATTGCTAGCCAAAGTTACCTTGTAACCTCAAGAAAGATGGAAATCCAGGGCTTCTTCCTCAAAAATCGCTCCACCAATACCTTGAAATCTTTCTTAGTTAACATTTCCATGGAGTAACTTCAGATTCAAGTACAAAATTGAGGTTGGAGTTGGAGGTCTCTCTTTGGTTTCTCTTCTCTCTTGGTTCGGCCAAGTAAGAGGGAAGATGAAGACAATTCGGTCAAATTGTTGATTTAGTCAAGGTGAAAAATGTGACGCAAACCTTAATCTCGATAGAAAGAAGAGTTACAACATGGTTACTATTCTTGCTAGCTCTTTAACCCATACACTCTGTACATTAAATCATTTCTTCCCTTCGAGCGACAAACGATAAATTTTTAACTCAAAGACCAAAGTAGGGCAATAAACTCAGGGATAAGGATCCAATATTGCACCACCACAAATATTTCATAGCACTTATTAAAACAGCAGGTACCAAGTCCACTGTTCCTAAGGGAATACATCTTGCTATATAAAAATGTCACTATGCATAGTCCAATGATTATAACTTATCCAGGCAAAAACCTCATTAATGGCTATTCAACTTGGCAAATGTACTGGTACAAACTTATTCTGTACCTCTTCTGGAACCCCTTCATATTTCCTTTCAATCGTATGTTCTGATGCAATAGTTCAATGTTCTCTAGGTATTTTGGTTCCCATCATCTTTCCCAGTACTCAGTTCATCTCTTTTGGAACTCTATTTCTTTTTGAATAACCTCTATTTTCTTATGCAGATCAGTCACATTTGTCATCTCACTAATTCACTTATCTCGATAGTAGCTTGCCAGTAAATCAAAGGAGCAAAGTAAGTAACTAATTACAATTGGAAACTCTAGTCATATAACTTTTAAATTCATTCTCCTCCGATCCTACCACAAGGAATTAAACGTAGCTATCCTCAAGTGAGATAGACAAGATAATAGAATACAGGTAGGCTAATAGCTCAGAATACAATGCCACTCATTCTTATTCGGGAATTTCAATACGAGAGTATCCTTATCACTTATGCACATAGCAACCCTAAAGCGTACTTTATGTGTCGGAACTTCTACCTCCTATCTCAATCTCTTGCATACAGGTATAGAATCCAATTCTTTTCTCAAATTCCCATGCATAATTCCAAAACTCACGATCTCGCCACGATCATAATCGAGTCAAGTCCATACTTAGACATTAGTGGATAGGTGTCAAGGAAGCATAGGAAAGAATGTCACAAGAGGAGTAGAAATATCCATATAGTTGTAATCAAACCGCCCCACATTCGAAATAAACACTTATCATGTCTTCACAGTCATGGGTGAAGGAAACAGATCTTCAGTGCAAATTTCTCGACGTACAGTATAATCTAGCCACCATCTATAGAAACCCTGTCAGACTATTTTGAGATTAGTCCATGATAGCTTCCGAGATTTATTCCCTCAATCAGTCCAATAACTAGGTCAAATATTAGGATCTTTCGCGCCTTGACTTTTGCCATTAAAACTTGTCTCAAGTGCAATCAAGATACAGACCCTTATTCTAGGGCTCTCCACTTTTTGGTACTCAAGTACAAGAATCCACAATAAGGTAATTCACAACTCGAGCCGGCCGGTCCTAAGAGTAAATCACCCATATTACAGATTCCTACCCGACGTACATATCTATTCCTCCCAAGTATCCTGATAAAGGGTTTACGCTTATAACAGTCATGATTCATAGCTTACGCCCAAAAAGAGCACCTAGTCCTTTCCACTGACTCACATAATCGAAACAATAACACCACTTGGCCCCAAGCTCACTTCGCGCAGAGACCACGCGAAGCAGTAAAATATCTTCCATTCTTTCAAACCAGTTCTCGGCAATTTCGGGATCTAGTTCTCCAAGAAATTTAGGAGGTGTGAACTTTTGGAACTGATTTAGGACTCTATCTTAACTTACTTCAAGGTTCCTTTACTAGTTACCCGGTGTTTGACCTTGTTGGTCAACCGAATGGCCAGTAAACAGTAGATCGGTCATACGATTGATAGCTGTAGCTACCTGATCCCCTACTCCACCTCCGGGTCCCTGGTTCTAATTGACTACAAACCTTTATTCCTCTTCTTGGTCCTGGACCTATTCTCCTTTATTACTCACTGGTCTAGGGTCCAAGTATTTTAACCAATGGGTAAGTACGTGTTGGTACATGATAGATGATTATTCCTTTACAAAAGTCAAATAAAATGAAATCGGAGTCACAATAAGCGAGTGAAAATATAAAGCAATTAAATGCCAATGTCGTAATAAAGTCGAGGTCAAAGTCACCGTAACAGTCACAGTCCAATTCACAGTCACAGTCAAAGTCAAAGTATTATACATTCCAAGGCTCATAGTAGTTGTTTGTAAGATAACTAGACCAAAAGTATCAGGTACGAGACTCACAGATACAAATACAGTCATACAGTCATATCAAGGAAAAATCCAGTGCAAGTAGTCAAAAGAAAATTGTACAACCACCGAGTCACCACATCCCTTATCC
This sequence comes from Coffea arabica, assembly GCF_036785885.1. NCBI lineage: Eukaryota > Viridiplantae > Streptophyta > Magnoliopsida > Gentianales > Rubiaceae > Coffea > Coffea arabica. Next base: position 40,179,664 of record NC_092321.1, read on the forward strand.
TTTCTATGTATAGTAGTCAAAATCATCCAAAGTAGTAGCCTAGAGGTGTAGGCTTAGTTTGATGCGGGACTAGCTGACCCTCCTCCGGTCTAGGCAAGGTCAACACTTGCCTCGTCTCCAATGTTAGAGACTTCACCACTTAAGTCTACTGAAGTCCCCAAACAGGTCATCACAAACATTCAGGTTTGACTCGACTCTATTCCTCACTTTTATTGCCCCCTAAACGCGTTCCTGAGCTTCTCCAAGTTACATACAAAGATTTACCAATCCTTTCATGGCCTTCAACCATATCATACCTGTGCTCCTTCATTCGATCGGCTTGCATTTTAGTAGTTTCCTTTAGTTGATTGACTTCAGCTTTAAACCTAGCATTGTCCCGGGCAAGCAACTTTTGCTCCTTCACAACGGCCAACACTACTCCATTAGAATAGGTAAAATTTGCAGACACTCACACCACTTGTAGTGATTAGATAAGCCCCAATAGGCTCTAGGCCTCCGGGTCTGATTTGATACTTAATCATCGGTAAGTCCCCACGGGATGGCTCGCCAACCGGTCTATTACTAGGGCCGCCAGATTCATCCAGCCTACACAAAGTGTAGATAAACTTAAGTACTCTTAAGGGAAAATAATCAAATATAATCCTCAAGTCGAAAATTCCTAACTCGCCCAAACCAATTCAAACCTAGGCTCAAAATTTTTTTTCCTTCCAGTGATCACTTAACTTTCAAACCAATCCCACAGTCCAGCATCCTGAGCTTTTATGTCTAGGATACTCTACAAAGATCTGAAGCCTAAGCTCTGATACCAACTGTGACAGCCCCACCTCTCCCTAGGGCAAACCCTAGGGTATCAACGGACTGCCTGCCCAACTCTCGCCAGGACTCAGTCGTTCAAAGTACTAATATCATCAATGAAACGAATGTAACATTTGACAATGCAGGGGATTGAAACACTAACTCAAACATAATCACTAATTCAACAATTCAGCTTAGTACATATATCATCGTATGCCAACTTACCACGCTTCACTCAAAATTACATAATATAAATCACCCTTAAGAATTTAAGCTTACAAGTCTGCTTAAACGAAAGTTACAACCTCAAAACGCAAGAACGGCAAAATAAAGCTAAGAAAGCCCTCGATCAAATCTCTTACCGATCTGTTAAGGAAAACAAAGGGAATGGAGTGAGCTAAAGCCCAGTGAGGTTCCAGGTAAACAAGTAAACACATAGCCACATAAAATCACAAAATAGCCAACTAAACACCGTACAGTAAAATAACAGTTCAATTCAAGGATACGGGTGGCTTTCAAAAGCCAAAGGTCCACTTGAGCTTGATCATAATTGCCTCCTGTTGACACTCCGTCAACACTTGTAACAGTATATAGGTCCGTAGAACACCACTTTCACCAGTCTCCGTCCACCAAACAACCCCCCACCGGGCCCGCACTCCATAAACAGTAGTTTGGTAATACTCGAGTATACCAGGAATCCGAGTTTCCAATGCTCAAGGATTCCAATGAAACAGTATCAAGCCGAGGATTTTATCACTGGTGGTGCTGGACAACACAACAAGCAAGCACAGCGGCTATGCTTCACCAGGGACCTCCAAGCAAGATTCAATTTCCAGTGAACAGTAAACAGTCCTCAAGGTTTATCGGCCTTCTCGACCAAGCCCTTGCTGGCTCGATACAACCGACTCACCTATGAGGTTGGGTACCCAAACAGTAACAGTAGTTGGTGGAATGTCATCCACGCAACTTAAGCACAGTCATGTATAGAAATATCTCATTTCATGTTAATTCATTCAGTAAGTAGAGCCTCAGTGAAAAGAAAAAATAAGAAAGGTCGAGTGCGATAAAGTACACACTCGCCTCAATTTTAATTAAAACAGTTTTGGCTCAAACAATAACAATTCAATACTTTCAAGTACACGAATATTTCTCATAACAAGTAGCAGGTAGTGGACCTGTCAAGCAAAAGTAATAATCGACGTCAAACGTCTCAGTTACGATCACCGTCGTTGCCCAAACCTAGGTCAACGAGTGAAAACATTAATAATTGGATTCGTTCCCTACTAAAGTATAGGTTCATTAAGAGGCCAAGTGAGTAGCTTAAGCTACTTAATCCGGCATGCAAATAGGGTCTAAACCACGGTGAAAGTTCATGGAAAACAAGTCTAGTATGTACATGAAAGTTTGGCAAAAGAAAAGTTTCACTACAGCTCAAAGGCTTCATTACGGGTTAAACTGTCTCGCCCGGCCAGCCTCGGGAAAACGGTCATTGCTCATTGTGGGAAAGTCAGAATTTGGTTCCGTCAGTTGCATTGGAAACTAGGTTCATAAGGCTAAATTTGTCTAGAATAAACCATTTCCAAAATCCCAACATAAGTGGCTCAAAATTAAGAAACCAAATGAACTTTCTGGACTGTCTCGGATGAACAGTACTTCCCGGACAGCCAACTTTCCAGACTCGCCACGGATCGCTCGGGATGAACCAGAAAATGAGCTTTGTACCGTTTTAAAGCTCTAAGAGTCTACTTTCAATTGCCATAAACGGCACTCAATTCTGATCAGTGAGTAACACGTTATGACCTTAACAAGATGGCTGGACAGAAAATTTCTGGACCTAGTCCAGTTTTCCTCCTTTGTTTATAACTCAAAATTTATTCAACCAAATTGGCTAATTTTTTTGTAGACAACCTCCACACACATAACCCAACATATAATACTCACATTTGTAGCCAAAATGTGCATGAAAATATCAAGGAAAAACCGGGCAGCAAGCTTAAAAAGTTTCGGTCAGCACACTTTAAAAAATTTCTAACTTCTACTCTTCTTGTTATTTTCATTCCTTGCACATACCAAGTATTAGATCCAACTAAATAGGGGTTTAAAACATATCAATACTTCATAAACACACATGAATAAGGGTTAGACATTTCATCAAACACTTGGTATGCATATTAGTAAACCTAACCATTACTTGATTAACTCAAGAAACTAACCCCAAATTCAACCATAACAAGTTGTTTTCACCATTTCAACCTCAAGTAGATGATATAACATCATAAACCCAAATTTTAAAGATTACATACCTTACTTACAAGTTGCTTTGGTCACCAAACAAACCACCACAATAGAAGCTTTAGGCTTGAAACAACCTCAAAGATTGAAGGAAATTTTCTCACAAACTCTAGATCTTTCTCTTTTGGTTTTTGTTCAAGATCAAGCTAAGGTTGTCATAGCAAGAAGATGGAGTTTTCTTCCTTCCCTTGGAAGCCCTTAAGGTGGACGAAATTTTGGAGGAAAATGAAGCAAAGTTGGTTTAAAATTCCTCTAATCCTTTGGTCAAACAAGATACATGGCTAGGGTTTTGCCACATGGCTCCATTATTGTCCTAACCTTTCTTAATCTTTGACTAATGCCATTCTTACCTTTCCAAATGCACCAATAATTATTCAACACCTCTAATCTCTCACATAAAGTCTCTACCACTAATAAAAGAACACTTGGACAATTACAAGTGGTGAATTATTTACAACCTAGCTCAAGGAAATATTTTACTTCAAGTAAAATGAATTGAAATGAAATGCATGGAAATTATTATAACACATAGAAAATAATTTGTAAGGGCATATATTAAATGGTCTAGATCTTATAATAAGGCATGTAAGTAAAAAAATTGTGTTTTAAAGTGAGGGTCAATACAAGGGATTTGTTGTAACACATTGTGAAATATAATGCCAGGGCATATAAGAGGTGGTTTAAATCTTGGTGCAAGGCATGTAGTTTGGGGAAATTGTATTTTAAAAATGAGGGTTCTCACACTCTCTCCCCCTTAAAGAATTTCGCCCTCGAGATTCTCAGCTTGATTACTGAGTAGTTCAAAATATTTTCGATGAATATCCTTTTTAACTCTCTCGAGTCCTGTGAGCGCATGCTTTAGTAAGACCAGCAATACAAAGCCATATTATGTAGGAATTGAAGCTACAAATCTTTATTTAGAACATGTTTCAATTTACAAGTTTCATAGTTGTATAACCTATCGAAATATAATACTAGCTTGTTCCCATCGAAGAATAATCCTTATGTCCTTACTAATCAATGTTGCAAAAGTCATTTAGAGCAGAAAAGTATCACTTATAGCCAAACGTTTAGAGAAAGTAGAAAAGACGTTCAAAATGCAAAGTTGTAAACTGTCCGACCTAAGGTGGTTTGAAGAACTCATTTTCCTTTCATTTAAGTCTCGTTTCTACTCATAAACCAACCTCAAAATAGTTTACCAACTCCAATCCTAAAGTTGGGAATGTAAGTAGGAATAATCCTAGGAAAAATAGAAATTTTTTTAGTTTTGCGTGATCTCATTTGAAAATCTTATCTCGAGCTTCTTATGCCCAAAACTTAAAAAACTTTATACCGTCGGAATATGGATTCAAATTGTTACAAATTTCTAGAAGGTACCATTGTAAGATCCAATCCACGAGTCGGTCAAATTCCAACCTAAAGTTGCTGCTTCACCCAGTAACAGACAGAACAGGTATACAGTTTCAGTCAACTTTGAAAAATCATAGATATTCATGGAAATTGAGAACAATACTGATACTCTGAATCTAGTTTCAAACATAATAAAACTCAATTTTGACTTTTCTACATCAAGATATAACAAATTCTGTAAAACCTTCCAAGGTTCCCTGCGGAAAAAATTTTCAGCGGCACATCCTTTGTGTTTACTAACTTTTCCTAGCCCATTCAAGGCTTCATTCTTCCCATGAAATAGCTTCAACTCAAGCATATAAATATCAAGCCCACAACTCACTACATCAAGCATATAACCGTCTCTACTCAAGTTTAGCAAAATGAAACCCGAAGCTGAAATTCTTAATCACAAGCTTGAATTTTCTTTAGGCAAGTCATAACAAAGCTATCAGACCATGGTCAGTACTTAAGCATGACGTGTGGTAGAAAATTCACCATAAAACCATAAATTACCATAACACTAGTTCAACCCATGAAATTTTCCATAAAGCTGCCAAAAGTACTACCTTAATCCACTAGTTTTCCTATATTGGTAGTAGAGGAAAATTGCTAGCCAAAGTTACCTTGTAACCTCAAGAAAGATGGAAATCCAGGGCTTCTTCCTCAAAAATCGCTCCACCAATACCTTGAAATCTTTCTTAGTTAACATTTCCATGGAGTAACTTCAGATTCAAGTACAAAATTGAGGTTGGAGTTGGAGGTCTCTCTTTGGTTTCTCTTCTCTCTTGGTTCGGCCAAGTAAGAGGGAAGATGAAGACAATTCGGTCAAATTGTTGATTTAGTCAAGGTGAAAAATGTGACGCAAACCTTAATCTCGATAGAAAGAAGAGTTACAACATGGTTACTATTCTTGCTAGCTCTTTAACCCATACACTCTGTACATTAAATCATTTCTTCCCTTCGAGCGACAAACGATAAATTTTTAACTCAAAGACCAAAGTAGGGCAATAAACTCAGGGATAAGGATCCAATATTGCACCACCACAAATATTTCATAGCACTTATTAAAACAGCAGGTACCAAGTCCACTGTTCCTAAGGGAATACATCTTGCTATATAAAAATGTCACTATGCATAGTCCAATGATTATAACTTATCCAGGCAAAAACCTCATTAATGGCTATTCAACTTGGCAAATGTACTGGTACAAACTTATTCTGTACCTCTTCTGGAACCCCTTCATATTTCCTTTCAATCGTATGTTCTGATGCAATAGTTCAATGTTCTCTAGGTATTTTGGTTCCCATCATCTTTCCCAGTACTCAGTTCATCTCTTTTGGAACTCTATTTCTTTTTGAATAACCTCTATTTTCTTATGCAGATCAGTCACATTTGTCATCTCACTAATTCACTTATCTCGATAGTAGCTTGCCAGTAAATCAAAGGAGCAAAGTAAGTAACTAATTACAATTGGAAACTCTAGTCATATAACTTTTAAATTCATTCTCCTCCGATCCTACCACAAGGAATTAAACGTAGCTATCCTCAAGTGAGATAGACAAGATAATAGAATACAGGTAGGCTAATAGCTCAGAATACAATGCCACTCATTCTTATTCGGGAATTTCAATACGAGAGTATCCTTATCACTTATGCACATAGCAACCCTAAAGCGTACTTTATGTGTCGGAACTTCTACCTCCTATCTCAATCTCTTGCATACAGGTATAGAATCCAATTCTTTTCTCAAATTCCCATGCATAATTCCAAAACTCACGATCTCGCCACGATCATAATCGAGTCAAGTCCATACTTAGACATTAGTGGATAGGTGTCAAGGAAGCATAGGAAAGAATGTCACAAGAGGAGTAGAAATATCCATATAGTTGTAATCAAACCGCCCCACATTCGAAATAAACACTTATCATGTCTTCACAGTCATGGGTGAAGGAAACAGATCTTCAGTGCAAATTTCTCGACGTACAGTATAATCTAGCCACCATCTATAGAAACCCTGTCAGACTATTTTGAGATTAGTCCATGATAGCTTCCGAGATTTATTCCCTCAATCAGTCCAATAACTAGGTCAAATATTAGGATCTTTCGCGCCTTGACTTTTGCCATTAAAACTTGTCTCAAGTGCAATCAAGATACAGACCCTTATTCTAGGGCTCTCCACTTTTTGGTACTCAAGTACAAGAATCCACAATAAGGTAATTCACAACTCGAGCCGGCCGGTCCTAAGAGTAAATCACCCATATTACAGATTCCTACCCGACGTACATATCTATTCCTCCCAAGTATCCTGATAAAGGGTTTACGCTTATAACAGTCATGATTCATAGCTTACGCCCAAAAAGAGCACCTAGTCCTTTCCACTGACTCACATAATCGAAACAATAACACCACTTGGCCCCAAGCTCACTTCGCGCAGAGACCACGCGAAGCAGTAAAATATCTTCCATTCTTTCAAACCAGTTCTCGGCAATTTCGGGATCTAGTTCTCCAAGAAATTTAGGAGGTGTGAACTTTTGGAACTGATTTAGGACTCTATCTTAACTTACTTCAAGGTTCCTTTACTAGTTACCCGGTGTTTGACCTTGTTGGTCAACCGAATGGCCAGTAAACAGTAGATCGGTCATACGATTGATAGCTGTAGCTACCTGATCCCCTACTCCACCTCCGGGTCCCTGGTTCTAATTGACTACAAACCTTTATTCCTCTTCTTGGTCCTGGACCTATTCTCCTTTATTACTCACTGGTCTAGGGTCCAAGTATTTTAACCAATGGGTAAGTACGTGTTGGTACATGATAGATGATTATTCCTTTACAAAAGTCAAATAAAATGAAATCGGAGTCACAATAAGCGAGTGAAAATATAAAGCAATTAAATGCCAATGTCGTAATAAAGTCGAGGTCAAAGTCACCGTAACAGTCACAGTCCAATTCACAGTCACAGTCAAAGTCAAAGTATTATACATTCCAAGGCTCATAGTAGTTGTTTGTAAGATAACTAGACCAAAAGTATCAGGTACGAGACTCACAGATACAAATACAGTCATACAGTCATATCAAGGAAAAATCCAGTGCAAGTAGTCAAAAGAAAATTGTACAACCACCGAGTCACCACATCCCTTATCCTTTCTATGTATAGTAGTCAAAATCATCCAAAGTAGTAGCCTAGAGGTGTAGGCTTAGTTTGATGCGGGACTAGCTGACCCTCCTCCGGTCTAGGCAAGGTCAACACTTGCCTCGTCTCCAATGTTAGAGACTTCACCACTTAAGTCTACTGAAGTCCCCAAACAGGTCATCACAAACATTCAGGTTTGACTCGACTCTATTCCTCACTTTTATTGCCCCCTAAACGCGTTCCTGAGCTTCTCCAAGTTACATACAAAGATTTACCAATCCTTTCATGGCCTTCAACCATATCATACCTGTGCTCCTTAATTCGATCGGCTTGCATTTTAGTAGTTTCCTTTAGTTGATTGACTTCAGCTTTAAACCTAGCATTGTCCCGGGCAAGCAACTTTTGCTCCTTCACAACGGCCAACACTACTCCATTAGAATAGGTAAAATTTGCAGACACTCACACCACTTGTAGTGATTAGATAAGCCCCAATAGGCTCTAGGCCTCCGGGTCTGATTTGATACTTAATCATCGGTAAGTCCCCACGGGATGGCTCGCCAACCGGTCTATTACTAGGGCCGCCAGATTCATCCAGCCTACACAAAGTGTAGATAAACTTAAGTACTCTTAAGGGAAAATAATCAAATATAATCCTCAAGTCGAAAATTCCTAACTCGCCCAAACCAATTCAAACCTAGGCTCAAAATTTTTTTTCCTTCCAGTGATCACTTAACTTTCAAACCAATCCCACAGTCCAGCATCCTGAGCTTTTATGTCTAGGATACTCTACAAAGATCTGAAGCCTAAGCTCTGATACCAACTGTGACAGCCCCACCTCTCCCTAGGGCAAACCCTAGGGTATCAACGGACTGCCTGCCCAACTCTCGCCAGGACTCAGTCGTTCAAAGTACTAATATCATCAATGAAACGAATGTAACATTTGACAATGCAGGGGATTGAAACACTAACTCAAACATAATCACTAATTCAACAATTCAGCTTAGTACATATATCATCGTATGCCAACTTACCACGCTTCACTCAAAATTACATAATATAAATCACCCTTAAGAATTTAAGCTTACAAGTCTGCTTAAACGAAAGTTACAACCTCAAAACGCAAGAACGGCAAAATAAAGCTAAGAAAGCCCTCGATCAAATCTCTTACCGATCTGTTAAGGAAAACAAAGGGAATGGAGTGAGCTAAAGCCCAGTGAGGTTCCAGGTAAACAAGTAAACACATAGCCACATAAAATCACAAAATAGCCAACTAAACACCGTACAGTAAAATAACAGTTCAATTCAAGGATACGGGTGGCTTTCAAAAGCCAAAGGTCCACTTGAGCTTGATCATAATTGCCTCCTGTTGACACTCCGTCAACACTTGTAACAGTATATAGGTCCGTAGAACACCACTTTCACCAGTCTCCGTCCACCAAACAACCCCCCACCGGGCCCGCACTCCATAAACAGTAGTTTGGTAATACTCGAGTATACCAGGAATCCGAGTTTCCAATGCTCAAGGATTCCAATGAAACAGTATCAAGCCGAGGATTTTATCACTGGTGGTGCTGGACAACACAACAAGCAAGCACAGCGGCTATGCTTCACCAGGGACCTCCAAGCAAGATTCAATTTCCAGTGAACAGTAAACAGTCCTCAAGGTTTATCGGCCTTCTCGACCAAGCCCTTGCTGGCTCGATACAACCGACTCACCTATGAGGTTGGGTACCCAAACAGTAACAGTAGTTGGTGGAATGTCATCCACGCAACTTAAGCACAGTCATGTATAGAAATATCTCATTTCATGTTAATTCATTCAGTAAGTAGAGCCTCAGTGAAAAGAAAAAATAAGAAAGGTCGAGTGCGATAAAGTACACACTCGCCTCAATTTTAATTAAAACAGTTTTGGCTCAAACAATAACAATTCAATACTTTCAAGTACACGAATATTTCTCATAACAAGTAGCAGGTAGTGGACCTGTCAAGCAAAAGTAATAATCGACGTCAAACGTCTCAGTTACGATCACCGTCGTTGCCCAAACCTAGGTCAACGAGTGAAAACATTAATAATTGGATTCGTTCCCTACTAAAGTATAGGTTCATTAAGAGGCCAAGTGAGTAGCTTAAGCTACTTAATCCGGCATGCAAATAGGGTCTAAACCACGGTGAAAGTTCATGGAAAACAAGTCTAGTATGTACATGAAAGTTTGGCAAAAGAAAAGTTTCACTACAGCTCAAAGGCTTCATTACGGGTTAAACTGTCTCGCCCGGCCAGCCTCGGGAAAACGGTCATTGCTCATTGTGGGAAAGTCAGAATTTGGTTCCGTCAGTTGCATTGGAAACTAGGTTCATAAGGCTAAATTTGTCTAGAATAAACCATTTCCAAAATCCCAACATAAGTGGCTCAAAATTAAGAAACCAAATGAACTTTCTGGACTGTCTCGGATGAACAGTACTTCCCGGACAGCCAACTTTCCAGACTCGCCACGGATCGCTCGGGATGAACCAGAAAATGAGCTTTGTACCGTTTTAAAGCTCTAAGAGTCTACTTTCAATTGCCATAAACGGCACTCAATTCTGATCAGTGAGTAACACGTTATGACCTTAACAAGATGGCTGGACAGAAAATTTCTGGACCTAGTCCAGTTTTCCTCCTTTGTTTATAACTCAAAATTTATTCAACCAAATTGGCTAATTTTTTTGTAGACAACCTCCACACACATAACCCAACATATAATACTCACATTTGTAGCCAAAATGTGCATGAAAATATCAAGGAAAAACCGGGCAGCAAGCTTAAAAAGTTTCGGTCAGCACACTTTAAAAAATTTCTAACTTCTACTCTTCTTGTTATTTTCATTCCTTGCACATACCAAGTATTAGATCCAACTAAATAGGGGTTTAAAACATATCAATACTTCATAAACACACATGAATAAGGGTTAGACATTTCATCAAACACTTGGTATGCATATTAGTAAACCTAACCATTACTTGATTAACTCAAGAAACTAACCCCAAATTCAACCATAACAAGTTGTTTTCACCATTTCAACCTCAAGTAGATGATATAACATCATAAACCCAAATTTTAAAGATTACATACCTTACTTACAAGTTGCTTTGGTCACCAAACAAACCACCACAATAGAAGCTTTAGGCTTGAAACAACCTCAAAGATTGAAGGAAATTTTCTCACAAACTCTAGATCTTTCTCTTTTGGTTTTTGTTCAAGATCAAGCTAAGGTTGTCATAGCAAGAAGATGGAGTTTTCTTCCTTCCCTTGGAAGCCCTTAAGGTGGACGAAATTTTGGAGGAAAATGAAGCAAAGTTGGTTTAAAATTCCTCTAATCCTTTGGTCAAACAAGATACATGGCTAGGGTTTTGCCACATGGCTCCATTATTGTCCTAACCTTTCTTAATCTTTGACTAATGCCATTCTTACCTTTCCAAATGCACCAATAATTATTCAACACCTCTAATCTCTCACATAAAGTCTCTACCACTAATAAAAGAACACTTGGACAATTACAAGTGGTGAATTATTTACAACCTAGCTCAAGGAAATATTTTACTTCAAGTAAAATGAATTGAAATGAAATGCATGGAAATTATTATAACACATAGAAAATAATTTGTAAGGGCATATATTAAATGGTCTAGATCTTATAATAAGGCATGTAAGTAAAAAAATTGTGTTTTAAAGTGAGGGTCAATACAAGGGATTTGTTGTAACACATTGTGAAATATAATGCCAGGGCATATAAGAGGTGGTTTAAATCTTGGTGCAAGGCATGTAGTTTGGGGAAATTGTATTTTAAAAATGAGGGTTCTCACACTCTCTCCCCCTTAAAGAATTTCGCCCTCGAGATTCTCAGCTTGATTACTGAGTAGTTCAAAATATTTTCGATGAATATCCTTTTTAACTCTCTCGAGTCCTGTGAGCGCATGCTTTAGTAAGACCAGCAATACAAAGCCATATTATGTAGGAATTGAAGCTACAAATCTTTATTTAGAACATGTTTCAATTTACAAGTTTCATAGTTGTATAACCTATCGAAATATAATACTAGCTTGTTCCCATCGAAGAATAATCCTTATGTCCTTACTAATCAATGTTGCAAAAGTCATTTAGAGCAGAAAAGTATCACTTATAGCCAAACGTTTAGAGAAAGTAGAAAAGACGTTCAAAATGCAAAGTTGTAAACTGTCCGACCTAAGGTGGTTTGAAGAACTCATTTTCCTTTCATTTAAGTCTCGTTTCTACTCATAAACCAACCTCAAAATAGTTTACCAACTCCAATCCTAAAGTTGGGAATGTAAGTAGGAATAATCCTAGGAAAAATAGAAATTTTTTTAGTTTTGCGTGATCTCATTTGAAAATCTTATCTCGAGCTTCTTATGCCCAAAACTTAAAAAACTTTATACCGTCGGAATATGGATTCAAATTGTTACAAATTTCTAGAAGGTACCATTGTAAGATCCAATCCACGAGTCGGTCAAATTCCAACCTAAAGTTGCTGCTTCACCCAGTAACAGACAGAACAGGTATACAGTTTCAGTCAACTTTGAAAAATCATAGATATTCATGGAAATTGAGAACAATACTGATACTCTGAATCTAGTTTCAAACATAATAAAACTCAATTTTGACTTTTCTACATCAAGATATAACAAATTCTGTAAAACCTTCCAAGGTTCCCTGCGGAAAAAATTTTCAGCGGCACATCCTTTGTGTTTACTAACTTTTCCTAGCCCATTCAAGGCTTCATTCTTCCCATGAAATAGCTTCAACTCAAGCATATAAATATCAAGCCCACAACTCACTACATCAAGCATATAACCGTCTCTACTCAAGTTTAGCAAAATGAAACCCGAAGCTGAAATTCTTAATCACAAGCTTGAATTTTCTTTAGGCAAGTCATAACAAAGCTATCAGACCATGGTCAGTACTTAAGCATGACGTGTGGTAGAAAATTCACCATAAAACCATAAATTACCATAACACTAGTTCAACCCATGAAATTTTCCATAAAGCTGCCAAAAGTACTACCTTAATCCACTAGTTTTCCTATATTGGTAGTAGAGGAAAATTGCTAGCCAAAGTTACCTTGTAACCTCAAGAAAGATGGAAATCCAGGGCTTCTTCCTCAAAAATCGCTCCACCAATACCTTGAAATCTTTCTTAGTTAACATTTCCATGGAGTAACTTCAGATTCAAGTACAAAATTGAGGTTGGAGTTGGAGGTCTCTCTTTGGTTTCTCTTCTCTCTTGGTTCGGCCAAGTAAGAGGGAAGATGAAGACAATTCGGTCAAATTGTTGATTTAGTCAAGGTGAAAAATGTGACGCAAACCTTAATCTCGATAGAAAGAAGAGTTACAACATGGTTACTATTCTTGCTAGCTCTTTAACCCATACACTCTGTACATTAAATCATTTCTTCCCTTCGAGCGACAAACGATAAATTTTTAACTCAAAGACCAAAGTAGGGCAATAAACTCAGGGATAAGGATCCAATATTGCACCACCACAAATATTTCATAGCACTTATTAAAACAGCAGGTACCAAGTCCACTGTTCCTAAGGGAATACATCTTGCTATATAAAAATGTCACTATGCATAGTCCAATGATTATAACTTATCCAGGCAAAAACCTCATTAATGGCTATTCAACTTGGCAAATGTACTGGTACAAACTTATTCTGTACCTCTTCTGGAACCCCTTCATATTTCCTTTCAATCGTATGTTCTGATGCAATAGTTCAATGTTCTCTAGGTATTTTGGTTCCCATCATCTTTCCCAGTACTCAGTTCATCTCTTTTGGAACTCTATTTCTTTTTGAATAACCTCTATTTTCTTATGCAGATCAGTCACATTTGTCATCTCACTAATTCACTTATCTCGATAGTAGCTTGCCAGTAAATCAAAGGAGCAAAGTAAGTAACTAATTACAATTGGAAACTCTAGTCATATAACTTTTAAATTCATTCTCCTCCGATCCTACCACAAGGAATTAAACGTAGCTATCCTCAAGTGAGATAGACAAGATAATAGAATACAGGTAGGCTAATAGCTCAGAATACAATGCCACTCATTCTTATTCGGGAATTTCAATACGAGAGTATCCTTATCACTTATGCACATAGCAACCCTAAAGCGTACTTTATGTGTCGGAACTTCTACCTCCTATCTCAATCTCTTGCATACAGGTATAGAATCCAATTCTTTTCTCAAATTCCCATGCATAATTCCAAAACTCACGATCTCGCCACGATCATAATCGAGTCAAGTCCATACTTAGACATTAGTGGATAGGTGTCAAGGAAGCATAGGAAAGAATGTCACAAGAGGAGTAGAAATATCCATATAGTTGTAATCAAACCGCCCCACATTCGAAATAAACACTTATCATGTCTTCACAGTCATGGGTGAAGGAAACAGATCTTCAGTGCAAATTTCTCGACGTACAGTATAATCTAGCCACCATCTATAGAAACCCTGTCAGACTATTTTGAGATTAGTCCATGATAGCTTCCGAGATTTATTCCCTCAATCAGTCCAATAACTAGGTCAAATATTAGGATCTTTCGCGCCTTGACTTTTGCCATTAAAACTTGTCTCAAGTGCAATCAAGATACAGACCCTTATTCTAGGGCTCTCCACTTTTTGGTACTCAAGTACAAGAATCCACAATAAGGTAATTCACAACTCGAGCCGGCCGGTCCTAAGAGTAAATCACCCATATTACAGATTCCTACCCGACGTACATATCTATTCCTCCCAAGTATCCTGATAAAGGGTTTACGCTTATAACAGTCATGATTCATAGCTTACGCCCAAAAAGAGCACCTAGTCCTTTCCACTGACTCACATAATCGAAACAATAACACCACTTGGCCCCAAACTCACTTCGCGCAGAGACCACGCGAAGCAGTAAAATATCTTCCATTCTTTCAAACCAGTTCTCGGCAATTTCGGGATCTAGTTCTCCAAGAAATTTAGGAGGTGTGAACTTTTGGAACTGATTTAGGACTCTATCTTAACTTACTTCAAGGTTCCTTTACTAGTTACCCGGTGTTTGACCTTGTTGGTCAACCGAATGGCCAGTAAACAGTAGATCGGTCATACGATTGATAGCTGTAGCTACCTGATCCCCTACTCCACCTCCGGGTCCCTGGTTCTAATTGACTACAAACCTTTATTCCTCTTCTTGGTCCTGGACCTATTCTCCTTTATTACTCACTGGTCTAGGGTCCAAGTATTTTAACCAATGGGTAAGTACGTGTTGGTACATGATAGATGATTATTCCTTTACAAAAGTCAAATAAAATGAAATCGGAGTCACAATAAGCGAGTGAAAATATAAAGCAATTAAATGCCAATGTCGTAATAAAGTCGAGGTCAAAGTCACCGTAACAGTCACAGTCCAATTCACAGTCACAGTCAAAGTCAAAGTATTATACATTCCAAGGCTCATAGTAGTTGTTTGTAAGATAACTAGACCAAAAGTATCAGGTACGAGACTCACAGATACAAATACAGTCATACAGTCATATCAAGGAAAAATCCAGTGCAAGTAGTCAAAAGAAAATTGTACAACCACCGAGTCACCACATCCCTTATCCTTTCTATGTATAGTAGTCAAAATCATCCAAAGTAGTAGCCTAGAGGTGTAGGCTTAGTTTGATGCGGGACTAGCTGACCCTCCTCCGGTCTAGGCAAGGTCAACACTTGCCTCGTCTCCAATGTTAGAGACTTCACCACTTAAGTCTACTGAAGTCCCCAAACAGGTCATCACAAACATTCAGGTTTGACTCGACTCTATTCCTCACTTTTATTGCCCCCTAAACGCGTTCCTGAGCTTCTCCAAGTTACATACAAAGATTTACCAATCCTTTCATGGCCTTCAACCATATCATACCTGTGCTCCTTAATTCGATCGGCTTGCATTTTAGTAGTTTCCTTTAGTTGATTGACTTCAGCTTTAAACCTAGCATTGTCCCGGGCAAGCAACTTTTGCTCCTTCACAACGGCCAACACTACTCCATTAGAATAGGTAAAATTTGCAGACACTCACACCACTTGTAGTGATTAGATAAGCCCCAATAGGCTCTAGGCCTCCGGGTCTGATTTGATACTTAATCATCGGTAAGTCCCCACGGGATGGCTCGCCAACCGGTCTATTACTAGGGCCGCCAGATTCATCCAGCCTACACAAAGTGTAGATAAACTTAAGTACTCTTAAGGGAAAATAATCAAATATAATCCTCAAGTCGAAAATTCCTAACTCGCCC
This sequence comes from Coffea arabica, assembly GCF_036785885.1. NCBI lineage: Eukaryota > Viridiplantae > Streptophyta > Magnoliopsida > Gentianales > Rubiaceae > Coffea > Coffea arabica. Next base: position 40,195,573 of record NC_092321.1, read on the forward strand.
AAACCAATTCAAACCTAGGCTCAAAATTTTTTTTCCTTCCAGTGATCACTTAACTTTCAAACCAATCCCACAGTCCAGCATCCTGAGCTTTTATGTCTAGGATACTCTACAAAGATCTGAAGCCTAAGCTCTGATACCAACTGTGACAGCCCCACCTCTCCCTAGGGCAAACCCTAGGGTATCAACGGACTGCCTGCCCAACTCTCGCCAGGACTCAGTCGTTCAAAGTACTAATATCATCAATGAAACGAATGTAACATTTGACAATGCAGGGGATTGAAACACTAACTCAAACATAATCACTAATTCAACAATTCAGCTTAGTACATATATCATCGTATGCCAACTTACCACGCTTCACTCAAAATTACATAATATAAATCACCCTTAAGAATTTAAGCTTACAAGTCTGCTTAAACGAAAGTTACAACCTCAAAACGCAAGAACGGCAAAATAAAGCTAAGAAAGCCCTCGATCAAATCTCTTACCGATCTGTTAAGGAAAACAAAGGGAATGGAGTGAGCTAAAGCCCAGTGAGGTTCCAGGTAAACAAGTAAACACATAGCCACATAAAATCACAAAATAGCCAACTAAACACCGTACAGTAAAATAACAGTTCAATTCAAGGATACGGGTGGCTTTCAAAAGCCAAAGGTCCACTTGAGCTTGATCATAATTGCCTCCTGTTGACACTCCGTCAACACTTGTAACAGTATATAGGTCCGTAGAACACCACTTTCACCAGTCTCCGTCCACCAAACAACCCCCCACCGGGCCCGCACTCCATAAACAGTAGTTTGGTAATACTCGAGTATACCAGGAATCCGAGTTTCCAATGCTCAAGGATTCCAATGAAACAGTATCAAGCCGAGGATTTTATCACTGGTGGTGCTGGACAACACAACAAGCAAGCACAGCGGCTATGCTTCACCAGGGACCTCCAAGCAAGATTCAATTTCCAGTGAACAGTAAACAGTCCTCAAGGTTTATCGGCCTTCTCGACCAAGCCCTTGCTGGCTCGATACAACCGACTCACCTATGAGGTTGGGTACCCAAACAGTAACAGTAGTTGGTGGAATGTCATCCACGCAACTTAAGCACAGTCATGTATAGAAATATCTCATTTCATGTTAATTCATTCAGTAAGTAGAGCCTCAGTGAAAAGAAAAAATAAGAAAGGTCGAGTGCGATAAAGTACACACTCGCCTCAATTTTAATTAAAACAGTTTTGGCTCAAACAATAACAATTCAATACTTTCAAGTACACGAATATTTCTCATAACAAGTAGCAGGTAGTGGACCTGTCAAGCAAAAGTAATAATCGACGTCAAACGTCTCAGTTACGATCACCGTCGTTGCCCAAACCTAGGTCAACGAGTGAAAACATTAATAATTGGATTCGTTCCCTACTAAAGTATAGGTTCATTAAGAGGCCAAGTGAGTAGCTTAAGCTACTTAATCCGGCATGCAAATAGGGTCTAAACCACGGTGAAAGTTCATGGAAAACAAGTCTAGTATGTACATGAAAGTTTGGCAAAAGAAAAGTTTCACTACAGCTCAAAGGCTTCATTACGGGTTAAACTGTCTCGCCCGGCCAGCCTCGGGAAAACGGTCATTGCTCATTGTGGGAAAGTCAGAATTTGGTTCCGTCAGTTGCATTGGAAACTAGGTTCATAAGGCTAAATTTGTCTAGAATAAACCATTTCCAAAATCCCAACATAAGTGGCTCAAAATTAAGAAACCAAATGAACTTTCTGGACTGTCTCGGATGAACAGTACTTCCCGGACAGCCAACTTTCCAGACTCGCCACGGATCGCTCGGGATGAACCAGAAAATGAGCTTTGTACCGTTTTAAAGCTCTAAGAGTCTACTTTCAATTGCCATAAACGGCACTCAATTCTGATCAGTGAGTAACACGTTATGACCTTAACAAGATGGCTGGACAGAAAATTTCTGGACCTAGTCCAGTTTTCCTCCTTTGTTTATAACTCAAAATTTATTCAACCAAATTGGCTAATTTTTTTGTAGACAACCTCCACACACATAACCCAACATATAATACTCACATTTGTAGCCAAAATGTGCATGAAAATATCAAGGAAAAACCGGGCAGCAAGCTTAAAAAGTTTCGGTCAGCACACTTTAAAAAATTTCTAACTTCTACTCTTCTTGTTATTTTCATTCCTTGCACATACCAAGTATTAGATCCAACTAAATAGGGGTTTAAAACATATCAATACTTCATAAACACACATGAATAAGGGTTAGACATTTCATCAAACACTTGGTATGCATATTAGTAAACCTAACCATTACTTGATTAACTCAAGAAACTAACCCCAAATTCAACCATAACAAGTTGTTTTCACCATTTCAACCTCAAGTAGATGATATAACATCATAAACCCAAATTTTAAAGATTACATACCTTACTTACAAGTTGCTTTGGTCACCAAACAAACCACCACAATAGAAGCTTTAGGCTTGAAACAACCTCAAAGATTGAAGGAAATTTTCTCACAAACTCTAGATCTTTCTCTTTTGGTTTTTGTTCAAGATCAAGCTAAGGTTGTCATAGCAAGAAGATGGAGTTTTCTTCCTTCCCTTGGAAGCCCTTAAGGTGGACGAAATTTTGGAGGAAAATGAAGCAAAGTTGGTTTAAAATTCCTCTAATCCTTTGGTCAAACAAGATACATGGCTAGGGTTTTGCCACATGGCTCCATTATTGTCCTAACCTTTCTTAATCTTTGACTAATGCCATTCTTACCTTTCCAAATGCACCAATAATTATTCAACACCTCTAATCTCTCACATAAAGTCTCTACCACTAATAAAAGAACACTTGGACAATTACAAGTGGTGAATTATTTACAACCTAGCTCAAGGAAATATTTTACTTCAAGTAAAATGAATTGAAATGAAATGCATGGAAATTATTATAACACATAGAAAATAATTTGTAAGGGCATATATTAAATGGTCTAGATCTTATAATAAGGCATGTAAGTAAAAAAATTGTGTTTTAAAGTGAGGGTCAATACAAGGGATTTGTTGTAACACATTGTGAAATATAATGCCAGGGCATATAAGAGGTGGTTTAAATCTTGGTGCAAGGCATGTAGTTTGGGGAAATTGTATTTTAAAAATGAGGGTTCTCACACTCTCTCCCCCTTAAAGAATTTCGCCCTCGAGATTCTCAGCTTGATTACTGAGTAGTTCAAAATATTTTCGATGAATATCCTTTTTAACTCTCTCGAGTCCTGTGAGCGCATGCTTTAGTAAGACCAGCAATACAAAGCCATATTATGTAGGAATTGAAGCTACAAATCTTTATTTAGAACATGTTTCAATTTACAAGTTTCATAGTTGTATAACCTATCGAAATATAATACTAGCTTGTTCCCATCGAAGAATAATCCTTATGTCCTTACTAATCAATGTTGCAAAAGTCATTTAGAGCAGAAAAGTATCACTTATAGCCAAACGTTTAGAGAAAGTAGAAAAGACGTTCAAAATGCAAAGTTGTAAACTGTCCGACCTAAGGTGGTTTGAAGAACTCATTTTCCTTTCATTTAAGTCTCGTTTCTACTCATAAACCAACCTCAAAATAGTTTACCAACTCCAATCCTAAAGTTGGGAATAATCCTAGGAAAAATAGAAATTTTTTTAGTTTTGCGTGATCTCATTTGAAAATCTTATCTCGAGCTTCTTATGTCCAAAACTTAAAAAACTTTATACCGTCGGAATATGGATTCAAATTGTTACAACTTTCTAGAAGGTACCATTGTAAGATCCAATCCACGAGTCGGTCAAATTCCAACCTAAAGTTGCTGCTTCACCCAGTAACAGACAGAACAGGTATACAGTTTCAGTCAACTTTGAAAAATCATAGATATTCATGGAAATTGAGAACAATACTGATACTCTGAATCTAGTTTCAAACATAATAAAACTCAATTTTGACTTTTCTACATCAAGATATAACAAATTCTGTAAAACCTTCCAAGGTTCCCTGCGGAAAAAATTTTCAGCGGCACATCCTTTGTGTTTACTAACTTTTCCTAGCCCATTCAAGGCTTCATTCTTCCCATGAAATAGCTTCAACTCAAGCATATAAATATCAAGCCCACAACTCACTACATCAAGCATATAACCGTCTCTACTCAAGTTTAGCAAAATGAAACCCGAAGCTGAAATTCTTAATCACAAGCTTGAATTTTCTTTAGGCAAGTCATAACAAAGCTATCAGACCATGGTCAGTACTTAAGCATGACGTGTGGTAGAAAATTCACCATAAAACCATAAATTACCATAACACTAGTTCAACCCATGAAATTTTCCATAAAGCTGCCAAAAGTACTACCTTAATCCACTAGTTTTCCTATATTGGTAGTAGAGGAAAATTGCTAGCCAAAGTTACCTTGTAACCTCAAGAAAGATGGAAATCCAGGGCTTCTTCCTCAAAAATCGCTCCACCAATACCTTGAAATCTTTCTTAGTTAACATTTCCATGGAGTAACTTCAGATTCAAGTACAAAATTGAGGTTGGAGTTGGAGGTCTCTCTTTGGTTTCTCTTCTCTCTTGGTTCGGCCAAGTAAGAGGGAAGATGAAGACAATTCGGTCAAATTGTTGATTTAGTCAAGGTGAAAAATGTGACGCAAACCTTAATCTCGATAGAAAGAAGAGTTACAACATGGTTACTATTCTTGCTAGCTCTTTAATACACTCTGTACATTAAATCATTTCTTCCCTTCGAGCGACAAACGATAAATTTTTAACTCAAAGACCAAAGTAGGGCAATAAACTCAGGGATAAGGATCCAATATTGCACCACCACAAATATTTCATAGCACTTATTAAAACAGGAGGTACCAAGTCCACTGTTCCTAAGGGAATACATCTTGCTATATAAAAATGTCACTATGCATAGTCCAATGATTATAACTTATCCAGGCAAAAACCTCATTAATGGCTATTCAACTTGGCAAATGTACTGGTACAAACTTATTCTGTACCTCTTCTGGAACCCCTTCATGTTTCCTTTCAATCGTATGTTCTGATGCAATAGTTCAATGTTCTCTAGGTATTTTGGTTCCCATCATCTTTCCCAGTACTCAGTTCATCTCTTTTGGAACTCTATTTCTTTTTGAATAACCTCTATTTTCTTATGCAGATCAGTCACATTTGTCATCTCACTAATTCACTTATCTCGATAGTAGCTTGCCAGTAAATCAAAGGAGCAAAGTAAGTAACTAATTACAATTGGAAACTCTAGTCATATAACTTTTAAATTCATTCTCCTCCGATCCTACCACAAGGAATTAAACGTAGCTATCCTCAAGTGAGATAGACAAGATAATAGAATACAGGTAGGCTAATAGCTCAGAATACAATGCCACTCATTCTTATTCGGGAATTTCAATACGAGAGTATCCTTATCACTTATGCACATAACAACCCTAAAGCGTACTTTATGTGTCGGAACTTCTACCTCCTATCTCAATCTCTTGCATACAGGTATAGAATCCAATTCTTTTCTCAAATTCCCATGCATAATTCCAAAACTCACGATCTCGCCACGATCATAATCGAGTCAAGTCCATACTTAGACATTAGTGGATAGGTGTCAAGGAAGCATAGGAAAGAATGTCACAAGAGGAGTAGAAATATCCATATAGTTGTAATCAAACCGCCCCACATTCGAAATAAACACTTATCATGTCTTCACAGTCATGGGTGAAGGAAACAGATCTTCAGTGCAAATTTCTCGACGTACAGTATAATCTAGCCACCATCTATAGAAACCCTGTCAGACTATTTTGAGATTAGTCCATGATAGCTTCCGAGATTTATTCCCTCAATCAGTCCAATAACTAGGTCAAATATTAGGATCTTTCGCGTCTTGACTTTTGCCATTAAAACTTGTCTCAAGTGCAATCAAGATACAGACCCTTATTCTAGGGCTCTCCACTTTTTGGTACTCAAGTACAAGAATCCACAATAAGGTAATTCACAACTCGAGCCGGCCGGTCCTAAGAGTAAATCACCCATATTACAGATTCCTACCCGACGTACATATCTATTCCTCCCAAGTATCCTGATAAAGGGTTTACGCTTATAACAGTCATGATTCATAGCTTACGCCCAAAAAGAGCACCTAGTCCTTTCCACTGACTCACATAATCGAAACAATAACACCACTTGGCCCCAAGCTCACTTCGCGCAGAGACCACGCGAAGCAGTAAAATATCTTCCATTCTTTCAAACCAGTTCTCGGCAATTTCGGGATCTAGTTCTCCAAGAAATTTAGGAGGTGTGAACTTTTGGAACTGATTTAGGACTCTATCTTAACTTACTTCAAGGTTCCTTTACTAGTTACCCGGTGTTTGACCTTGTTGGTCAACCGAATGGCCAGTAAACAGTAGATCGGTCATACGATTGATAGCTGTAGCTACCTGATCCCCTACTCCACCTCCGGGTCCCTGGTTCTAATTGACTACAAACCTTTATTCCTCTTCTTGGTCCTGGACCTATTCTCCTTTATTACTCACTGGTCTAGGGTCCAAGTATTTTAACCAATGGGTAAGTACGTGTTGGTACATGATAGATGATTATTCCTTTACAAAAGTCAAATAAAATGAAATCGGAGTCACAATAAGCGAGTGAAAATATAAAGCAATTAAATGCCAATGTCGTAATAAAGTCGAGGTCAAAGTCACCGTAACAGTCACAGTCCAATTCACAGTCACAGTCAAAGTCAAAGTATTATACATTCCAAGGCTCATAGTAGTTGTTTGTAAGATAACTAGACCAAAAGTATCAGGTACGAGACTCACAGATACAAATACAGTCATACAGTCATATCAAGGAAAAATCCAGTGCAAGTAGTCAAAAGAAAATTGTACAACCACCGAGTCACCACATCCCTTATCCTTTCTATGTATAGTAGTCAAAATCATCCAAAGTAGTAGCCTAGAGGTGTAGGCTTAGTTTGATGCGGGACTAGCTGACCCTCCTCCGGTCTAGGCAAGGTCAACACTTGCCTCGTCTCCAATGTTAGAGACTTCACCACTTAAGTCTACTGAAGTCCCCAAACAGGTCATCACAAACATTCAGGTTTGACTCGACTCTATTCCTCACTTTTATTGCCCCCTAAACGCGTTCCTGAGCTTCTCCAAGTTACATACAAAGATTTACCAATCCTTTGATGGCCTTCAACCATATCATACCTGTGCTCCTTAATTCGATCGGCTTGCATTTTAGTAGTTTCCTTTAGTTGATTGACTTCAGCTTTAAACCTAGCATTGTCCCGGGCAAGCAACTTTCGCTCCTTCACAACGGCCAACACTACTCCATTAGAATAGGTAAAATTTGCAGACACTCACACCACTTGTAGTGATTAGATAAGCCCCAATAGGCTCTAGGCCTCCGGGTTTGATTTGATACTTAATCATCGGTAAGTCCCCACGGGATGGCTCGCCAACCGGTCTATTACTAGGGCCGCCAGATTCATCCAGCCTACACAAAGTGTAGATAAACTTAAGTACTCTTAAGGGAAAATAATCAAATATAATCCTCAAGTCGAAAATTCCTAACTCGCCCAAACCAATTCAAACCTAGGCTCAAAATTTTTTTTTCCTTCCAGTGATCACTTAACTTTCAAACCAATCCCACAGTCCAGCATCCTGAGCTTTTATGTCTAGGATACTCTACAAAGATCTGAAGCCTAAGCTCTGATACCAACTGTGACAGCCCCACCTCTCCCTAGGGCAAACCCTAGGGTATCAACGGACTGCCTGCCCAACTCTCGCCAGGACTCAGTCGTTCAAAGTACTAATATCATCAATGAAACGAATGTAACATTTGACAATGCAGGGGATTGAAACACTAACTCAAACATAATCACTAATTCAACAATTCAGCTTAGTACATATATCATCGTATGCCAACTTACCACGCTTCACTCAAAATTACATAATATAAATCACCCTTAAGAATTTAAGCTTACAAGTCTGCTTAAACGAAAGTTACAACCTCAAAACGCAAGAACGGCAAAATAAAGCTAAGAAAGCCCTCGATCAAATCCCTTACCGATCTGTTAAGGAAAACAAAGGGAATGGAGTGAGCTAAAGCCCAGTGAGGTTCCAGGTAAACAAGTAAACACATAGCCACATAAAATCACAAAATAGCCAACTAAACACCGTACAGTAAAATAACAGTTCAATTCAAGGATACGGGTGGCTTTCAAAAGCCAAAGGTCCACTTGAGCTTGATCATAATTGCCTCCTGTTGACACTCCGTCAACACTTGTAACAGTATATAGGTCCGTAGAACACCACTTTCACCAGTCTCCGTCCACCAAACAACCCCCCACCGGGCCCGCACTCTATAAACAGTAGTTTGGTAATACTCGAGTATACCAGGAATCCGAGTTTCCAATGCTCAAGGATTCCAATGAAACAGTATCAAGCCGAGGATTTTATCACTGGTGGTGCTGGACAACACAACAAGCAAGCACAGCGGCTATGCTTCACCAGGGACCTCCAAGCAAGATTCAATTTCCAGTGAACAGTAAACAGTCCTCAAGGTTTATCGGCCTTCTCGACCAAGCCCTTGCTGGCTCGATACAACCGACTCACCTATGAGGTTGGGTACCCAAACAGTAACAGTAGTTGGTGGAATGTCATCCACGCAACTTAAGCACAGTCATGTATAGAAATATCTCATTTCATGTTAATTCATTCAGTAAGTAGAGCCTCAGTGAAAAGAAAAAATAAGAAAGGTCGAGTGCGATAAAGTACACACTCGCCTCAATTTTAATTAAAACAGTTTTGGCTCAAACAATAACAATTCAATACTTTCAAGTACACGAATATTTCTCATAACAAGTAGCAGGTAGTGGACCTGTCAAGCAAAAGTAATAATCGACGTCAAACGTCTCAGTTACGATCACCGTCGTTGCCCAAACCTAGGTCAACGAGTGAAAACATTAATAATTGGATTCGTTCCCTACTAAAGTATAGGTTCATTAAGAGGCCAAGTGAGTAGCTTAAGCTACTTAATCCGGCATGCAAATAGGGTCTAAACCACGGTGAAAGTTCATGGAAAACAAGTCTAGTATGTACATGAAAGTTTGGCAAAAGAAAAGTTTCACTACAGCTCAAAGGCTTCATTACGGGTTAAACTGTCTCGCCCGGCCAGCCTCGGGAAAACGGTCATTGCTCATTGTGGGAAAGTCAGAATTTGGTTCCGTCAGTTGCATTGGAAACTAGGTTCATAAGGCTAAATTTGTCTAGAATAAACCATTTCCAAAATCCCAACATAAGTGGCTCAAAATTAAGAAACCAAATGAACTTTCTGGACTGTCTCGGATGAACAGTACTTCCCGGACAGCCAACTTTCCAGACTCGCCACGGATCGCTCGGGATGAACCAGAAAATGAGCTTTGTACCATTTTAAAGCTCTAAGAGTCTACTTTCAATTGCCATAAACGGCACTCAATTCTGATCAGTGAGTAACACGTTATGACCTTAACAAGATGGCTGGACAGAAAATTTCTGGACCTAGTCCAGTTTTCCTCCTTTGTTTATAACTCAAAATTTATTCAACCAAATTGGCTAATTTTTTTGTAGACAACCTCCACACACATAACCCAACATATAATACTCACATTTGTAGCCAAAATGTGCATGAAAATATCAAGGAAAAACCGGGCAGCAAGCTTAAAAAGTTTCGGTCAGCACACTTTAAAAAATTTCTAACTTCTACTCTTCTTGTTATTTTCATTCCTTGCACATACCAAGTATTAGATCCAACTAAATAGGGGTTTAAAACATATCAATACTTCATAAACACACATGAATAAGGGTTAGACATTTCATCAAACACTTGGTATGCATATTAGTAAACCTAACCATTACTTGATTAACTCAAGAAACTAACCCCAAATTCAACCATAACAAGTTGTTTTCACCATTTCAACCTCAAGTAGATGATATAACATCATAAACCCAAATTTTAAAGATTACATACCTTACTTACAAGTTGCTTTGGTCACCAAACAAACCACCACAATAGAAGCTTTAGGCTTGAAACAACCTCAAAGATTGAAGGAAATTTTCTCACAAACTCTAGATCTTTCTCTTTTGGTTTTTGTTCAAGATCAAGCTAAGGTTGTCATAGCAAGAAGATGGAGTTTTCTTCCTTCCCTTGGAAGCCCTTAAGGTGGACGAAATTTTGGAGGAAAATGAAGCAAAGTTGGTTTAAAATTCCTCTAATCCTTTGGTCAAACAAGATACATGGCTAGGGTTTTGCCACATGGCTCCATTATTGTCCTAACCTTTCTTAATCTTTGACTAATGCCATTCTTACCTTTCCAAATGCACCAATAATTATTCAACACCTCTAATCTCTCACATAAAGTCTCTACCACTAATAAAAGAACACTTGGACAATTACAAGTGGTGAATTATTTACAACCTAGCTCAAGGAAATATTTTACTTCAAGTAAAATGAATTGAAATGAAATGCATGGAAATTATTATAACACATAGAAAATAATTTGTAAGGGCATATATTAAATGGTCTAGATCTTATAATAAGGCATGTAAGTAAAAAAATTGTGTTTTAAAGTGAGGGTCAATACAAGGGATTTGTTGTAACACATTGTGAAATATAATGCCAGGGCATATAAGAGGTGGTTTAAATCTTGGTGCAAGGCATGTAGTTTGGGGAAATTGTATTTTAAAAATGAGGGTTCTCACACTCTCTCCCCCTTAAAGAATTTCGCCCTCGAGATTCTCAGCTTGATTACTGAGTAGTTCAAAATATTTTCGATGAATATCCTTTTTAACTCTCTCGAGTCCTGTGAGCGCATGCTTTAGTAAGACCAGCAATACAAAGCCATATTATGTAGGAATTGAAGCTACAAATCTTTATTTAGAACATGTTTCAATTTACAAGTTTCATAGTTGTATAACCTATCGAAATATAATACTAGCTTGTTCCCATCGAAGAATAATCCTTATGTCCTTACTAATCAATGTTGCAAAAGTCATTTAGAGCAGAAAAGTATCACTTATAGCCAAACGTTTAGAGAAAGTAGAAAAGACGTTCAAAATGCAAAGTTGTAAACTGTCCGACCTAAGGTGGTTTGAAGAACTCATTTTCCTTTCATTTAAGTCTCGTTTCTACTCATAAACCAACCTCAAAATAGTTTACCAACTCCAATCCTAAAGTTGGGAATAATCCTAGGAAAAATAGAAATTTTTTTAGTTTTGCGTGATCTCATTTGAAAATCTTATCTCGAGCTTCTTATGTCCAAAACTTAAAAAACTTTATACCGTCGGAATATGGATTCAAATTGTTACAACTTTCTAGAAGGTACCATTGTAAGATCCAATCCACGAGTCGGTCAAATTCCAACCTAAAGTTGCTGCTTCACCCAGTAACAGACAGAACAGGTATACAGTTTCAGTCAACTTTGAAAAATCATAGATATTCATGGAAATTGAGAACAATACTGATACTCTGAATCTAGTTTCAAACATAATAAAACTCAATTTTGACTTTTCTACATCAAGATATAACAAATTCTGTAAAACCTTCCAAGGTTCCCTGCGGAAAAAATTTTCAGCGGCACATCCTTTGTGTTTACTAACTTTTCCTAGCCCATTCAAGGCTTCATTCTTCCCATGAAATAGCTTCAACTCAAGCATATAAATATCAAGCCCACAACTCACTACATCAAGCATATAACCGTCTCTACTCAAGTTTAGCAAAATGAAACCCGAAGCTGAAATTCTTAATCACAAGCTTGAATTTTCTTTAGGCAAGTCATAACAAAGCTATCAGACCATGGTCAGTACTTAAGCATGACGTGTGGTAGAAAATTCACCATAAAACCATAAATTACCATAACACTAGTTCAACCCATGAAATTTTCCATAAAGCTGCCAAAAGTACTACCTTAATCCACTAGTTTTCCTATATTGGTAGTAGAGGAAAATTGCTAGCCAAAGTTACCTTGTAACCTCAAGAAAGATGGAAATCCAGGGCTTCTTCCTCAAAAATCGCTCCACCAATACCTTGAAATCTTTCTTAGTTAACATTTCCATGGAGTAACTTCAGATTCAAGTACAAAATTGAGGTTGGAGTTGGAGGTCTCTCTTTGGTTTCTCTTCTCTCTTGGTTCGGCCAAGTAAGAGGGAAGATGAAGACAATTCGGTCAAATTGTTGATTTAGTCAAGGTGAAAAATGTGACGCAAACCTTAATCTCGATAGAAAGAAGAGTTACAACATGGTTACTATTCTTGCTAGCTCTTTAATACACTCTGTACATTAAATCATTTCTTCCCTTCGAGCGACAAACGATAAATTTTTAACTCAAAGACCAAAGTAGGGCAATAAACTCAGGGATAAGGATCCAATATTGCACCACCACAAATATTTCATAGCACTTATTAAAACAGCAGGTACCAAGTCCACTGTTCCTAAGGGAATACATCTTGCTATATAAAAATGTCACTATGCATAGTCCAATGATTATAACTTATCCAGGCAAAAACCTCATTAATGGCTATTCAACTTGGCAAATGTACTGGTACAAACTTATTCTGTACCTCTTCTGGAACCCCTTCATGTTTCCTTTCAATCGTATGTTCTGATGCAATAGTTCAATGTTCTCTAGGTATTTTGGTTCCCATCATCTTTCCCAGTACTCAGTTCATCTCTTTTGGAACTCTATTTCTTTTTGAATAACCTCTATTTTCTTATGCAGATCAGTCACATTTGTCATCTCACTAATTCACTTATCTCGATAGTAGCTTGCCAGTAAATCAAAGGAGCAAAGTAAGTAACTAATTACAATTGGAAACTCTAGTCATATAACTTTTAAATTCATTCTCCTCCGATCCTACCACAAGGAATTAAACGTAGCTATCCTCAAGTGAGATAGACAAGATAATAGAATACAGGTAGGCTAATAGCTCAGAATACAATGCCACTCATTCTTATTCGGGAATTTCAATACGAGAGTATCCTTATCACTTATGCACATAACAACCCTAAAGCGTACTTTATGTGTCGGAACTTCTACCTCCTATCTCAATCTCTTGCATACAGGTATAGAATCCAATTCTTTTCTCAAATTCCCATGCATAATTCCAAAACTCACGATCTCGCCACGATCATAATCGAGTCAAGTCCATACTTAGACATTAGTGGATAGGTGTCAAGGAAGCATAGGAAAGAATGTCACAAGAGGAGTAGAAATATCCATATAGTTGTAATCAAACCGCCCCACATTCGAAATAAACACTTATCATGTCTTCACAGTCATGGGTGAAGGAAACAGATCTTCAGTGCAAATTTCTCGACGTACAGTATAATCTAGCCACCATCTATAGAAACCCTGTCAGACTATTTTGAGATTAGTCCATGATAGCTTCCGAGATTTATTCCCTCAATCAGTCCAATAACTAGGTCAAATATTAGGATCTTTCGCGTCTTGACTTTTGCCATTAAAACTTGTCTCAAGTGCAATCAAGATACAGACCCTTATTCTAGGGCTCTCCACTTTTTGGTACTCAAGTACAAGAATCCACAATAAGGTAATTCACAACTCGAGCCGGCCGGTCCTAAGAGTAAATCACCCATATTACAGATTCCTACCCGACGTACATATCTATTCCTCCCAAGTATCCTGATAAAGGGTTTACGCTTATAACAGTCATGATTCATAGCTTACGCCCAAAAAGAGCACCTAGTCCTTTCCACTGACTCACATAATCGAAACAATAACACCACTTGGCCCCAAGCTCACTTCGCGCAGAGACCACGCGAAGCAGTAAAATATCTTCCATTCTTTCAAACCAGTTCTCGGCAATTTCGGGATCTAGTTCTCCAAGAAATTTAGGAGGTGTGAACTTTTGGAACTGATTTAGGACTCTATCTTAACTTACTTCAAGGTTCCTTTACTAGTTACCCGGTGTTTGACCTTGTTGGTCAACCGAATGGCCAGTAAACAGTAGATCGGTCATACGATTGATAGCTGTAGCTACCTGATCCCCTACTCCACCTCCGGGTCCCTGGTTCTAATTGACTACAAACCTTTATTCCTCTTCTTGGTCCTGGACCTATTCTCCTTTATTACTCACTGGTCTAGGGTCCAAGTATTTTAACCAATGGGTAAGTACGTGTTGGTACATGATAGATGATTATTCCTTTACAAAAGTCAAATAAAATGAAATCGGAGTCACAATAAGCGAGTGAAAATATAAAGCAATTAAATGCCAATGTCGTAATAAAGTCGAGGTCAAAGTCACCGTAACAGTCACAGTCCAATTCACAGTCACAGTCAAAGTCAAAGTATTATACATTCCAAGGCTCATAGTAGTTGTTTGTAAGATAACTAGACCAAAAGTATCAGGTACGAGACTCACAGATACAAATACAGTCATACAGTCATATCAAGGAAAAATCCAGTGCAAGTAGTCAAAAGAAAATTGTACAACCACCGAGTCACCACATCCCTTATCCTTTCTATGTATAGTAGTCAAAATCATCCAAAGTAGTAGCCTAGAGGTGTAGGCTTAGTTTGATGCGGGACTAGCTGACCCTCCTCCGGTCTAGGCAAGGTCAACACTTGCCTCGTCTCCAATGTTAGAGACTTCACCACTTAAGTCTACTGAAGTCCCCAAACAGGTCATCACAAACATTCAGGTTTGACTCGACTCTATTCCTCACTTTTATTGCCCCCTAAACGCGTTCCTGAGCTTCTCCAAGTTACATACAAAGATTTACCAATCCTTTCATGGCCTTCAACCATATCATACCTGTGCTCCTTAATTCGATCGGCTTGCATTTTAGTAGTTTCCTTTAGTTGATTGACTTCAGCTTTAAACCTAGCATTGTCCCGGGCAAGCAACTTTCGCTCCTTCACAACGGCCAACACTACTCCATTAGAATAGGTAAAATTTGCAGACACTCACACCACTTGTAGTGATTAGATAAGCCCCAATAGGCTCTAGGCCTCCGGGTTTGATTTGATACTTAATCATCGGTAAGTCCCCACGGGATGGCTCGCCAACCGGTCTATTACTAGGGCCGCCAGATTCATCCAGCCTACACAAAGTGTAGATAAACTTAAGTACTCTTAAGGGAAAATAATCAAATATAATCCTCAAGTCGAAAATTCCTAACTCGCCCAAACCAATTCAAACCTAGGCTCAAAATTTTTTTTTCCTTCCAGTGATCACTTAACTTTCAAACCAATCCCACAGTCCAGCATCCTGAGCTTTTATGTCTAGGATACTCTACAAAGATCTGAAGCCTAAGCTCTGATACCAACTGTGACAGCCCCACCTCTCCCTAGGGCAAACCCTAGGGTATCAACGGACTGCCTGCCCAACTCTCGCCAGGACTCAGTCGTTCAAAGTACTAATATCATCAATGAAACGAATGTAACATTTGACAATGCAGGGGATTGAAACACTAACTCAAACATAATCACTAATTCAACAATTCAGCTTAGTACATATATCATCGTATGCCAACTTACCACGCTTCACTCAAAATTACATAATATAAATCACCCTTAAGAATTTAAGCTTACAAGTCTGCTTAAACGAAAGTTACAACCTCAAAACGCAAGAACGGCAAAATAAAGCTAAGAAAGCCCTCGATCAAATCCCTTACCGATCTGTTAAGGAAAACAAAGGGAATGGAGTGAGCTAAAGCCCAGTGAGGTTCCAGGTAAACAAGTAAACACATAGCCACATAAAATCACAAAATAGCCAACTAAACACCGTACAGTAAAATAACAGTTCAATTCAAGGATACGGGTGGCTTTCAAAAGCCAAAGGTCCACTTGAGCTTGATCATAATTGCCTCCTGTTGACACTCCGTCAACACTTGTAACAGTATATAGGTCCGTAGAACACCACTTTCACCAGTCTCCGTCCACCAAACAACCCCCCACCGGGCCCGCACTCTATAAACAGTAGTTTGGTAATACTCGAGTATACCAGGAATCCGAGTTTCCAATGCTCAAGGATTCCAATGAAACAGTATCAAGCCGAGGATTTTATCACTGGTGGTGCTGGACAACACAACAAGCAAGCACAGCGGCTATGCTTCACCAGGGACCTCCAAGCAAGATTCAATTTCCAGTGAACAGTAAACAGTCCTCAAGGTTTATCGGCCTTCTCGACCAAGCCCTTGCTGGCTCGATACAACCGACTCACCTATGAGGTTGGGTACCCAAACAGTAACAGTAGTTGGTGGAATGTCATCCACGCAACTTAAGCACAGTCATGTATAGAAATATCTCATTTCATGTTAATTCATTCAGTAAGTAGAGCCTCAGTGAAAAGAAAAAATAAGAAAGGTCGAGTGCGATAAAGTACACACTCGCCTCAATTTTAATTAAAACAGTTTTGGCTCAAACAATAACAATTCAATACTTTCAAGTACACGAATATTTCTCATAACAAGTAGCAGGTAGTGGACCTGTCAAGCAAAAGTAATAATCGACGTCAAACGTCTCAGTTACGATCACCGTCGTTGCCCAAACCTAGGTCAACGAGTGAAAACATTAATAATTGGATTCGTTCCCTACTAAAGTATAGGTTCATTAAGAGGCCAAGTGAGTAGCTTAAGCTACTTAATCCGGCATGCAAATAGGGTCTAAACCACGGTGAAAGTTCATGGAAAACAAGTCTAGTATGTACATGAAAGTTTGGCAAAAGAAAAGTTTCACTACAGCTCAAAGGCTTCATTACGGGTTAAACTGTCTCGCCCGGCCAGCCTCGGGAAAACGGTCATTGCTCATTGTGGGAAAGTCAGAATTTGGTTCCGTCAGTTGCATTGGAAACTAGGTTCATAAGGCTAAATTTGTCTAGAATAAACCATTTCCAAAATCCCAACATAAGTGGCTCAAAATTAAGAAACCAAATGAACTTTCTGGACTGTCTCGGATGAACAGTACTTCCCGGACAGCCAACTTTCCAGACTCGCCACGGATCGCTCGGGATGAACCAGAAAATGAGCTTTGTACCATTTTAAAGCTCTAAGAGTCTACTTTCAATTGCCATAAACGGCACTCAATTCTGATCAGTGAGTAACACGTTATGACCTTAACAAGATGGCTGGACAGAAAATTTCTGGACCTAGTCCAGTTTTCCTCCTTTGTTTATAACTCAAAATTTATTCAACCAAATTGGCTAATTTTTTTGTAGACAACCTCCACACACATAACCCAACATATAATACTCACATTTGTAGCCAAAATGTGCATGAAAATATCAAGGAAAAACCGGGCAGCAAGCTTAAAAAGTTTCGGTCAGCACACTTTAAAAAATTTCTAACTTCTACTCTTCTTGTTATTTTCATTCCTTGCACATACCAAGTATTAGATCCAACTAAATAGGGGTTTAAAACATATCAATACTTCATAAACACACATGAATAAGGGTTAGACATTTCATCAAACACTTGGTATGCATATTAGTAAACCTAACCATTACTTGATTAACTCAAGAAACTAACCCCAAATTCAACCATAACAAGTTGTTTTCACCATTTCAACCTCAAGTAGATGATATAACATCATAAACCCAAATTTTAAAGATTACATACCTTACTTACAAGTTGCTTTGGTCACCAAACAAACCACCACAATAGAAGCTTTAGGCTTGAAACAACCTCAAAGATTGAAGGAAATTTTCTCACAAACTCTAGATCTTTCTCTTTTGGTTTTTGTTCAAGATCAAGCTAAGGTTGTCATAGCAAGAAGATGGAGTTTTCTTCCTTCCCTTGGAAGCCCTTAAGGTGGACGAAATTTTGGAGGAAAATGAAGCAAAGTTGGTTTAAAATTCCTCTAATCCTTTGGTCAAACAAGATACATGGCTAGGGTTTTGCCACATGGCTCCATTATTGTCCTAACCTTTCTTAATCTTTGACTAATGCCATTCTTACCTTTCCAAATGCACCAATAATTATTCAACACCTCTAATCTCTCACATAAAGTCTCTACCACTAATAAAAGAACACTTGGACAATTACAAGTGGTGAATTATTTACAACCTAGCTCAAGGAAATATTTTACTTCAAGTAAAATGAATTGAAATGAAATGCATGGAAATTATTATAACACATAGAAAATAATTTGTAAGGGCATATATTAAATGGTCTAGATCTTATAATAAGGCATGTAAGTAAAAAAATTGTGTTTTAAAGTGAGGGTCAATACAAGGGATTTGTTGTAACACATTGTGAAATATAATGCCAGGGCATATAAGAGGTGGTTTAAATCTTGGTGCAAGGCATGTAGTTTGGGGAAATTGTATTTTAAAAATGAGGGTTCTCACACTCTCTCCCCCTTAAAGAATTTCGCCCTCGAGATTCTCAGCTTGATTACTGAGTAGTTCAAAATATTTTCGATGAATATCCTTTTTAACTCTCTCGAGTCCTGTGAGCGCATGCTTTAGTAAGACCAGCAATACAAAGCCATATTATGTAGGAATTGAAGCTACAAATCTTTATTTAGAACATGTTTCAATTTACAAGTTTCATAGTTGTATAACCTATCGAAATATAATACTAGCTTGTTCCCATCGAAGAATAATCCTTATGTCCTTACTAATCAATGTTGCAAAAGTCATTTAGAGCAGAAAAGTATCACTTATAGCCAAACGTTTAGAGAAAGTAGAAAAGACGTTCAAAATGCAAAGTTGTAAACTGTCCGACCTAAGGTGGTTTGAAGAACTCATTTTCCTTTCATTTAAGTCTCGTTTCTACTCATAAACCAACCTCAAAATAGTTTACCAACTCCAATCCTAAAGTTGGGAATAATCCTAGGAAAAATAGAAATTTTTTTAGTTTTGCGTGATCTCATTTGAAAATCTTATCTCGAGCTTCTTATGTCCAAAACTTAAAAAACTTTATACCGTCGGAATATGGATTCAAATTGTTACAACTTTCTAGAAGGTACCATTGTAAGATCCAATCCACGAGTCGGTCAAATTCCAACCTAAAGTTGCTGCTTCACCCAGTAACAGACAGAACAGGTATACAGTTTCAGTCAACTTTGAAAAATCATAGATATTCATGGAAATTGAGAACAATACTGATACTCTGAATCTAGTTTCAAACATAATAAAACTCAATTTTGACTTTTCTACATCAAGATATAACAAATTCTGTAAAACCTTCCAAGGTTCCCTGCGGAAAAAATTTTCAGCGGCACATCCTTTGTGTTTACTAACTTTTCCTAGCCCATTCAAGGCTTCATTCTTCCCATGAAATAGCTTCAACTCAAGCATATAAATATCAAGCCCACAACTCACTACATCAAGCATATAACCGTCTCTACTCAAGTTTAGCAAAATGAAACCCGAAGCTGAAATTCTTAATCACAAGCTTGAATTTTCTTTAGGCAAGTCATAACAAAGCTATCAGACCATGGTCAGTACTTAAGCATGACGTGTGGTAGAAAATTCACCATAAAACCATAAATTACCATAACACTAGTTCAACCCATGAAATTTTCCATAAAGCTGCCAAAAGTACTACCTTAATCCACTAGTTTTCCTATATTGGTAGTAGAGGAAAATTGCTAGCCAAAGTTACCTTGTAACCTCAAGAAAGATGGAAATCCAGGGCTTCTTCCTCAAAAATCGCTCCACCAATACCTTGAAATCTTTCTTAGTTAACATTTCCATGGAGTAACTTCAGATTCAAGTACAAAATTGAGGTTGGAGTTGGAGGTCTCTCTTTGGTTTCTCTTCTCTCTTGGTTCGGCCAAGTAAGAGGGAAGATGAAGACAATTCGGTCAAATTGTTGATTTAGTCAAGGTGAAAAATGTGACGCAAACCTTAATCTCGATAGAAAGAAGAGTTACAACATGGTTACTATTCTTGCTAGCTCTTTAATACACTCTGTACATTAAATCATTTCTTCCCTTCGAGCGACAAACGATAAATTTTTAACTCAAAGACCAAAGTAGGGCAATAAACTCAGGGATAAGGATCCAATATTGCACCACCACAAATATTTCATAGCACTTATTAAAACAGCAGGTACCAAGTCCACTGTTCCTAAGGGAATACATCTTGCTATATAAAAATGTCACTATGCATAGTCCAATGATTATAACTTATCCAGGCAAAAACCTCATTAATGGCTATTCAACTTGGCAAATGTACTGGTACAAACTTATTCTGTACCTCTTCTGGAACCCCTTCATATTTCCTTTCAATCGTATGTTCTGATGCAATAGTTCAATGTTCTCTAGGTATTTTGGTTCCCATCATCTTTCCCAGTACTCAGTTCATCTCTTTTGGAACTCTATTTCTTTTTGAATAACCTCTATTTTCTTATGCAGATCAGTCACATTTGTCATCTCACTAATTCACTTATCTCGATAGTAGCTTGCCAGTAAATCAAAGGAGCAAAGTAAGTAACTAATTACAATTGGAAACTCTAGTCATATAACTTTTAAATTCATTCTCCTCCGATCCTACCACAAGGAATTAAACGTAGCTATCCTCAAGTGAGATAGACAAGATAATAGAATACAGGTAGGCTAATAGCTCAGAATACAATGCCACTCATTCTTATTCGGGAATTTCAATACGAGAGTATCCTTATCACTTATGCACATAACAACCCTAAAGCGTACTTTATGTGTCGGAACTTCTACCTCCTATCTCAATCTCTTGCATACAGGTATAGAATCCAATTCTTTTCTCAAATTCCCATGCATAATTCCAAAACTCACGATCTCGCCACGATCATAATCGAGTCAAGTCCATACTTAGACATTAGTGGATAGGTGTCAAGGAAGCATAGGAAAGAATGTCACAAGAGGAGTAGAAATATCCATATAGTTGTAATCAAACCGCCCCACATTCGAAATAAACACTTATCATGTCTTCACAGTCATGGGTGAAGGAAACAGATCTTCAGTGCAAATTTCTCGACGTACAGTATAATCTAGCCACCATCTATAGAAACCCTGTCAGACTATTTTGAGATTAGTCCATGATAGCTTCCGAGATTTATTCCCTCAATCAGTCCAATAACTAGGTCAAATATTAGGATCTTTCGCGTCTTGACTTTTGCCATTAAAACTTGTCTCAAGTGCAATCAAGATACAGACCCTTATTCTAGGGCTCTCCACTTTTTGGTACTCAAGTACAAGAATCCACAATAAGGTAATTCACAACTCGAGCCGGCCGGTCCTAAGAGTAAATCACCCATATTACAGATTCCTACCCGACGTACATATCTATTCCTCCCAAGTATCCTGATAAAGGGTTTACGCTTATAACAGTCATGATTCATAGCTTACGCCCAAAAAGAGCACCTAGTCCTTTCCACTGACTCACATAATCGAAACAATAACACCACTTGGCCCCAAGCTCACTTCGCGCAGAGACCACGCGAAGCAGTAAAATATCTTCCATTCTTTCAAACCAGTTCTCGGCAATTTCGGGATCTAGTTCTCCAAGAAATTTAGGAGGTGTGAACTTTTGGAACTGATTTAGGACTCTATCTTAACTTACTTCAAGGTTCCTTTACTAGTTACCCGGTGTTTGACCTTGTTGGTCAACCGAATGGCCAGTAAACAGTAGATCGGTCATACGATTGATAGCTGTAGCTACCTGATCCCCTACTCCACCTCCGGGTCCCTGGTTCTAATTGACTACAAACCTTTATTCCTCTTCTTGGTCCTGGACCTATTCTCCTTTATTACTCACTGGTCTAGGGTCCAAGTATTTTAACCAATGGGTAAGTACGTGTTGGTACATGATAGATGATTATTCCTTTACAAAAGTCAAATAAAATGAAATCGGAGTCACAATAAGCGAGTGAAAATATAAAGCAATTAAATGCCAATGTCGTAATAAAGTCGAGGTCAAAGTCACCGTAACAGTCACAGTCCAATTCACAGTCACAGTCAAAGTCAAAGTATTATACATTCCAAGGCTCATAGTAGTTGTTTGTAAGATAACTAGACCAAAAGTATCAGGTACGAGACTCACAGATACAAATACAGTCATACAGTCATATCAAGGAAAAATCCAGTGCAAGTAGTCAAAAGAAAATTGTACAACCACCGAGTCACCACATCCCTTATCCTTTCTATGTATAGTAGTCAAAATCATCCAAAGTAGTAGCCTAGAGGTGTAGGCTTAGTTTGATGCGGGACTAGCTGACCCTCCTCCGGTCTAGGCAAGGTCAACACTTGCCTCGTCTCCAATGTTAGAGACTTCACCACTTAAGTCTACTGAAGTCCCCAAACAGGTCATCACAAACATTCAGGTTTGACTCGACTCTATTCCTCACTTTTATTGCCCCCTAAACGCGTTCCTGAGCTTCTCCAAGTTACATACAAAGATTTACCAATCCTTTCATGGCCTTCAACCATATCATACCTGTGCTCCTTAATTCGATCGGCTTGCATTTTAGTAGTTTCCTTTAGTTGATTGACTTCAGCTTTAAACCTAGCATTGTCCCGGGCAAGCAACTTTCGCTCCTTCACAACGGCCAACACTACTCCATTAGAATAGGTAAAATTTGCAGACACTCACACCACTTGTAGTGATTAGATAAGCCCCAATAGGCTCTAGGCCTCCGGGTTTGATTTGATACTTAATCATCGGTAAGTCCCCACGGGATGGCTCGCCAACCGGTCTATTACTAGGGCCGCCAGATTCATCCAGCCTACACAAAGTGTAGATAAACTTAAGTACTCTTAAGGGAAAATAATCAAATATAATCCTCAAGTCGAAAATTCCTAACTCGCCCAAACCAATTCAAACCTAGGCTCAAAATTTTTTTTTCCTTCCAGTGATCACTTAACTTTCAAACCAATCCCACAGTCCAGCATCCTGAGCTTTTATGTCTAGGATACTCTACAAAGATCTGAAGCCTAAGCTCTGATACCAACTGTGACAGCCCCACCTCTCCCTAGGGCAAACCCTAGGGTATCAACGGACTGCCTGCCCAACTCTCGCCAGGACTCAGTCGTTCAAAGTACTAATATCATCAATGAAACGAATGTAACATTTGACAATGCAGGGGATTGAAACACTAACTCAAACATAATCACTAATTCAACAATTCAGCTTAGTACATATATCATCGTATGCCAACTTACCACGCTTCACTCAAAATTACATAATATAAATCACCCTTAAGAATTTAAGCTTACAAGTCTGCTTAAACGAAAGTTACAACCTCAAAACGCAAGAACGGCAAAATAAAGCTAAGAAAGCCCTCGATCAAATCCCTTACCGATCTGTTAAGGAAAACAAAGGGAATGGAGTGAGCTAAAGCCCAGTGAGGTTCCAGGTAAACAAGTAAACACATAGCCACATAAAATCACAAAATAGCCAACTAAACACCGTACAGTAAAATAACAGTTCAATTCAAGGATACGGGTGGCTTTCAAAAGCCAAAGGTCCACTTGAGCTTGATCATAATTGCCTCCTGTTGACACTCCGTCAACACTTGTAACAGTATATAGGTCCGTAGAACACCACTTTCACCAGTCTCCGTCCACCAAACAACCCCCCACCGGGCCCGCACTCTATAAACAGTAGTTTGGTAATACTCGAGTATACCAGGAATCCGAGTTTCCAATGCTCAAGGATTCCAATGAAACAGTATCAAGCCGAGGATTTTATCACTGGTGGTGCTGGACAACACAACAAGCAAGCACAGCGGCTATGCTTCACCAGGGACCTCCAAGCAAGATTCAATTTCCAGTGAACAGTAAACAGTCCTCAAGGTTTATCGGCCTTCTCGACCAAGCCCTTGCTGGCTCGATACAACCGACTCACCTATGAGGTTGGGTACCCAAACAGTAACAGTAGTTGGTGGAATGTCATCCACGCAACTTAAGCACAGTCATGTATAGAAATATCTCATTTCATGTTAATTCATTCAGTAAGTAGAGCCTCAGTGAAAAGAAAAAATAAGAAAGGTCGAGTGCGATAAAGTACACACTCGCCTCAATTTTAATTAAAACAGTTTTGGCTCAAACAATAACAATTCAATACTTTCAAGTACACGAATATTTCTCATAACAAGTAGCAGGTAGTGGACCTGTCAAGCAAAAGTAATAATCGACGTCAAACGTCTCAGTTACGATCACCGTCGTTGCCCAAACCTAGGTCAACGAGTGAAAACATTAATAATTGGATTCGTTCCCTACTAAAGTATAGGTTCATTAAGAGGCCAAGTGAGTAGCTTAAGCTACTTAATCCGGCATGCAAATAGGGTCTAAACCACGGTGAAAGTTCATGGAAAACAAGTCTAGTATGTACATGAAAGTTTGGCAAAAGAAAAGTTTCACTACAGCTCAAAGGCTTCATTACGGGTTAAACTGTCTCGCCCGGCCAGCCTCGGGAAAACGGTCATTGCTCATTGTGGGAAAGTCAGAATTTGGTTCCGTCAGTTGCATTGGAAACTAGGTTCATAAGGCTAAATTTGTCTAGAATAAACCATTTCCAAAATCCCAACATAAGTGGCTCAAAATTAAGAAACCAAATGAACTTTCTGGACTGTCTCGGATGAACAGTACTTCCCGGACAGCCAACTTTCCAGACTCGCCACGGATCGCTCGGGATGAACCAGAAAATGAGCTTTGTACCATTTTAAAGCTCTAAGAGTCTACTTTCAATTGCCATAAACGGCACTCAATTCTGATCAGTGAGTAACACGTTATGACCTTAACAAGATGGCTGGACAGAAAATTTCTGGACCTAGTCCAGTTTTCCTCCTTTGTTTATAACTCAAAATTTATTCAACCAAATTGGCTAATTTTTTTGTAGACAACCTCCACACACATAACCCAACATATAATACTCACATTTGTAGCCAAAATGTGCATGAAAATATCAAGGAAAAACCGGGCAGCAAGCTTAAAAAGTTTCGGTCAGCACACTTTAAAAAATTTCTAACTTCTACTCTTCTTGTTATTTTCATTCCTTGCACATACCAAGTATTAGATCCAACTAAATAGGGGTTTAAAACATATCAATACTTCATAAACACACATGAATAAGGGTTAGACATTTCATCAAACACTTGGTATGCATATTAGTAAACCTAACCATTACTTGATTAACTCAAGAAACTAACCCCAAATTCAACCATAACAAGTTGTTTTCACCATTTCAACCTCAAGTAGATGATATAACATCATAAACCCAAATTTTAAAGATTACATACCTTACTTACAAGTTGCTTTGGTCACCAAACAAACCACCACAATAGAAGCTTTAGGCTTGAAACAACCTCAAAGATTGAAGGAAATTTTCTCACAAACTCTAGATCTTTCTCTTTTGGTTTTTGTTCAAGATCAAGCTAAGGTTGTCATAGCAAGAAGATGGAGTTTTCTTCCTTCCCTTGGAAGCCCTTAAGGTGGACGAAATTTTGGAGGAAAATGAAGCAAAGTTGGTTTAAAATTCCTCTAATCCTTTGGTCAAACAAGATACATGGCTAGGGTTTTGCCACATGGCTCCATTATTGTCCTAACCTTTCTTAATCTTTGACTAATGCCATTCTTACCTTTCCAAATGCACCAATAATTATTCAACACCTCTAATCTCTCACATAAAGTCTCTACCACTAATAAAAGAACACTTGGACAATTACAAGTGGTGAATTATTTACAACCTAGCTCAAGGAAATATTTTACTTCAAGTAAAATGAATTGAAATGAAATGCATGGAAATTATTATAACACATAGAAAATAATTTGTAAGGGCATATATTAAATGGTCTAGATCTTATAATAAGGCATGTAAGTAAAAAAATTGTGTTTTAAAGTGAGGGTCAATACAAGGGATTTGTTGTAACACATTGTGAAATATAATGCCAGGGCATATAAGAGGTGGTTTAAATCTTGGTGCAAGGCATGTAGTTTGGGGAAATTGTATTTTAAAAATGAGGGTTCTCACACTCTCTCCCCCTTAAAGAATTTCGCCCTCGAGATTCTCAGCTTGATTACTGAGTAGTTCAAAATATTTTCGATGAATATCCTTTTTAACTCTCTCGAGTCCTGTGAGCGCATGCTTTAGTAAGACCAGCAATACAAAGCCATATTATGTAGGAATTGAAGCTACAAATCTTTATTTAGAACATGTTTCAATTTACAAGTTTCATAGTTGTATAACCTATCGAAATATAATACTAGCTTGTTCCCATCGAAGAATAATCCTTATGTCCTTACTAATCAATGTTGCAAAAGTCATTTAGAGCAGAAAAGTATCACTTATAGCCAAACGTTTAGAGAAAGTAGAAAAGACGTTCAAAATGCAAAGTTGTAAACTGTCCGACCTAAGGTGGTTTGAAGAACTCATTTTCCTTTCATTTAAGTCTCGTTTCTACTCATAAACCAACCTCAAAATAGTTTACCAACTCCAATCCTAAAGTTGGGAATAATCCTAGGAAAAATAGAAATTTTTTTAGTTTTGCGTGATCTCATTTGAAAATCTTATCTCGAGCTTCTTATGTCCAAAACTTAAAAAACTTTATACCGTCGGAATATGGATTCAAATTGTTACAACTTTCTAGAAGGTACCATTGTAAGATCCAATCCACGAGTCGGTCAAATTCCAACCTAAAGTTGCTGCTTCACCCAGTAACAGACAGAACAGGTATACAGTTTCAGTCAACTTTGAAAAATCATAGATATTCATGGAAATTGAGAACAATACTGATACTCTGAATCTAGTTTCAAACATAATAAAACTCAATTTTGACTTTTCTACATCAAGATATAACAAATTCTGTAAAACCTTCCAAGGTTCCCTGCGGAAAAAATTTTCAGCGGCACATCCTTTGTGTTTACTAACTTTTCCTAGCCCATTCAAGGCTTCATTCTTCCCATGAAATAGCTTCAACTCAAGCATATAAATATCAAGCCCACAACTCACTACATCAAGCATATAACCGTCTCTACTCAAGTTTAGCAAAATGAAACCCGAAGCTGAAATTCTTAATCACAAGCTTGAATTTTCTTTAGGCAAGTCATAACAAAGCTATCAGACCATGGTCAGTACTTAAGCATGACGTGTGGTAGAAAATTCACCATAAAACCATAAATTACCATAACACTAGTTCAACCCATGAAATTTTCCATAAAGCTGCCAAAAGTACTACCTTAATCCACTAGTTTTCCTATATTGGTAGTAGAGGAAAATTGCTAGCCAAAGTTACCTTGTAACCTCAAGAAAGATGGAAATCCAGGGCTTCTTCCTCAAAAATCGCTCCACCAATACCTTGAAATCTTTCTTAGTTAACATTTCCATGGAGTAACTTCAGATTCAAGTACAAAATTGAGGTTGGAGTTGGAGGTCTCTCTTTGGTTTCTCTTCTCTCTTGGTTCGGCCAAGTAAGAGGGAAGATGAAGACAATTCGGTCAAATTGTTGATTTAGTCAAGGTGAAAAATGTGACGCAAACCTTAATCTCGATAGAAAGAAGAGTTACAACATGGTTACTATTCTTGCTAGCTCTTTAATACACTCTGTACATTAAATCATTTCTTCCCTTCGAGCGACAAACGATAAATTTTTAACTCAAAGACCAAAGTAGGGCAATAAACTCAGGGATAAGGATCCAATATTGCACCACCACAAATATTTCATAGCACTTATTAAAACAGCAGGTACCAAGTCCACTGTTCCTAAGGGAATACATCTTGCTATATAAAAATGTCACTATGCATAGTCCAATGATTATAACTTATCCAGGCAAAAACCTCATTAATGGCTATTCAACTTGGCAAATGTACTGGTACAAACTTATTCTGTACCTCTTCTGGAACCCCTTCATATTTCCTTTCAATCGTATGTTCTGATGCAATAGTTCAATGTTCTCTAGGTATTTTGGTTCCCATCATCTTTCCCAGTACTCAGTTCATCTCTTTTGGAACTCTATTTCTTTTTGAATAACCTCTATTTTCTTATGCAGATCAGTCACATTTGTCATCTCACTAATTCACTTATCTCGATAGTAGCTTGCCAGTAAATCAAAGGAGCAAAGTAAGTAACTAATTACAATTGGAAACTCTAGTCATATAACTTTTAAATTCATTCTCCTCCGATCCTACCACAAGGAATTAAACGTAGCTATCCTCAAGTGAGATAGACAAGATAATAGAATACAGGTAGGCTAATAGCTCAGAATACAATGCCACTCATTCTTATTCGGGAATTTCAATACGAGAGTATCCTTATCACTTATGCACATAACAACCCTAAAGCGTACTTTATGTGTCGGAACTTCTACCTCCTATCTCAATCTCTTGCATACAGGTATAGAATCCAATTCTTTTCTCAAATTCCCATGCATAATTCCAAAACTCACGATCTCGCCACGATCATAATCGAGTCAAGTCCATACTTAGACATTAGTGGATAGGTGTCAAGGAAGCATAGGAAAGAATGTCACAAGAGGAGTAGAAATATCCATATAGTTGTAATCAAACCGCCCCACATTCGAAATAAACACTTATCATGTCTTCACAGTCATGGGTGAAGGAAACAGATCTTCAGTGCAAATTTCTCGACGTACAGTATAATCTAGCCACCATCTATAGAAACCCTGTCAGACTATTTTGAGATTAGTCCATGATAGCTTCCGAGATTTATTCCCTCAATCAGTCCAATAACTAGGTCAAATATTAGGATCTTTCGCGCCTTGACTTTTGCCATTAAAACTTGTCTCAAGTGCAATCAAGATACAGACCCTTATTCTAGGGCTCTCCACTTTTTGGTACTCAAGTACAAGAATCCACAATAAGGTAATTCACAACTCGAGCCGGCCGGTCCTAAGAGTAAATCACCCATATTACAGATTCCTACCCGACGTACATATCTATTCCTCCCAAGTATCCTGATAAAGGGTTTACGCTTATAACAGTCATGATTCATAGCTTACGCCCAAAAAGAGCACCTAGTCCTTTCCACTGACTCACATAATCGAAACAATAACACCACTTGGCCCCAAGCTCACTTCGCGCAGAGACCACGCGAAGCAGTAAAATATCTTCCATTCTTTCAAACCAGTTCTCGGCAATTTCGGGATCTAGTTCTCCAAGAAATTTAGGAGGTGTGAACTTTTGGAACTGATTTAGGACTCTATCTTAACTTACTTCAAGGTTCCTTTACTAGTTACCCGGTGTTTGACCTTGTTGGTCAACCGAATGGCCAGTAAACAGTAGATCGGTCATACGATTGATAGCTGTAGCTACCTGATCCCCTACTCCACCTCCGGGTCCCTGGTTCTAATTGACTACAAACCTTTATTCCTCTTCTTGGTCCTGGACCTATTCTCCTTTATTACTCACTGGTCTAGGGTCCAAGTATTTTAACCAATGGGTAAGTACGTGTTGGTACATGATAGATGATTATTCCTTTACAAAAGTCAAATAAAATGAAATCGGAGTCACAATAAGCGAGTGAAAATATAAAGCAATTAAATGCCAATGTCGTAATAAAGTCGAGGTCAAAGTCACCGTAACAGTCACAGTCCAATTCACAGTCACAGTCAAAGTCAAAGTATTATACATTCCAAGGCTCATAGTAGTTGTTTGTAAGATAACTAGACCAAAAGTATCAGGTACGAGACTCACAGATACAAATACAGTCATACAGTCATATCAAGGAAAAATCCAGTGCAAGTAGTCAAAAGAAAATTGTACAACCACCGAGTCACCACATCCCTTATCCTTTCTATGTATAGTAGTCAAAATCATCCAAAGTAGTAGCCTAGAGGTGTAGGCTTAGTTTGATGCGGGACTAGCTGACCCTCCTCCGGTCTAGGCAAGGTCAACACTTGCCTCGTCTCCAATGTTAGAGACTTCACCACTTAAGTCTACTGAAGTCCCCAAACAGGTCATCACAAACATTCAGGTTTGACTCGACTCTATTCCTCACTTTTATTGCCCCCTAAACGCGTTCCTGAGCTTCTCCAAGTTACATACAAAGATTTACCAATCCTTTGATGGCCTTCAACCATATCATACCTGTGCTCCTTAATTCGATCGGCTTGCATTTTAGTAGTTTCCTTTAGTTGATTGACTTCAGCTTTAAACCTAGCATTGTCCCGGGCAAGCAACTTTCGCTCCTTCACAACGGCCAACACTACTCCATTAGAATAGGTAAAATTTGCAGACACTCACACCACTTGTAGTGATTAGATAAGCCCCAATAGGCTCTAGGCCTCCGGGTCTGATTTGATACTTAATCATCGGTAAGTCCCCACGGATAACATCATAAACCCAAATTTTAAAGATTACATACCTTACTTACAAGTTGCTTTGGTCACCAAACAAACCACCACAATAGAAGCTTTAGGCTTGAAACAACCTCAAAGATTGAAGGAAATTTTCTCACAAACTCTAGATCTTTCTCTTTTGGTTTTTGTTCAAGATCAAGCTAAGGTTGTCATAGCAAGAAGATGGAGTTTTCTTCCTTCCCTTGGAAGCCCTTAAGGTGGACGAAATTTTGGAGGAAAATGAAGCAAAGTTGGTTTAAAATTCCTCTAATCCTTTGGTCAAACAAGATACATGGCTAGGGTTTTGCCACATGGCTCCATTATTGTCCTAACCTTTCTTAATCTTTGACTAATGCCATTCTTACCTTTCCAAATGCACCAATAATTATTCAACACCTCTAATCTCTCACATAAAGTCTCTACCACTAATAAAAGAACACTTGGACAATTACAAGTGGTGAATTATTTACAACCTAGCTCAAGGAAATATTTTACTTCAAGTAAAATGAATTGAAATGAAATGCATGGAAATTATTATAACACATAGAAAATAATTTGTAAGGGCATATATTAAATGGTCTAGATCTTATAATAAGGCATGTAAGTAAGAAAATTGTGTTTTAAAGTGAGGGTCAATACAAGGGATTTGTTGTAACACATTGTGAAATATAATGCCAGGGCATATAAGAGGTGGTTTAAATCTTGGTGCAAGGCATGTAGTTTGGGGAAATTGTATTTTAAAAATGAGGGTTCTCACACTCTCTCCCCCTTAAAGAATTTCGCCCTCGAGATTCTCAGCTTGATTACTGAGTAGTTCAAAATATTTTCGATGAATATCCTTTTTAACTCTCTCGAGTCCTGTGAGCGCATGCTTTAGTAAGACCAGCAATACAAAGCCATATTATGTAGGAATTGAAGCTACAAATCTTTATTTAGAACATGTTTCAATTTACAAGTTTCATAGTTGTATAACCTATCGAAATATAATACTAGCTTGTTCCCATCGAAGAATAATCCTTATGTCCTTACTAATCAATGTTGCAAAAGTCATTTAGAGCAGAAAAGTATCACTTATAGCCAAACGTTTAGAGAAAGTAGAAAAGACGTTCAAAATGCAAAGTTGTAAACTGTCCGACCTAAGGTGGTTTGAAGAACTCATTTTCCTTTCATTTAAGTCTCGTTTCTACTCATAAACCAACCTCAAAATAGTTTACCAACTCCAATCCTAAAGTTGGGAATGTAAGTAGGAATAATCCTAGGAAAAATAGAAATTTTTTTAGTTTTGCGTGATCTCATTTGAAAATCTTATCTCGAGCTTCTTATGTCCAAAACTTAAAAAACTTTATACCGTCGGAATATGGATTCAAATTGTTACAACTTTCTAGAAGGTACCATTGTAAGATCCAATCCACGAGTCGGTCAAATTCCAACCTAAAGTTGCTGCTTCACCCAGTAACAGACAGAACAGGTATACAGTTTCAGTCAACTTTGAAAAATCATAGATATTCATGGAAATTGAGAACAATACTGATACTCTGAATCTAGTTTCAAACATAATAAAACTCAATTTTGACTTTTCTACATCAAGATATAACAAATTCTGTAAAACCTTCCAAGGTTCCCTGCGGAAAAAATTTTCAGCGGCACATCCTTTGTGTTTACTAACTTTTCCTAGCCCATTCAAGGCTTCATTCTTCCCATGAAATAGCTTCAACTCAAGCATATAAATATCAAGCCCACAACTCACTACATCAAGCATATAACCGTCTCTACTCAAGTTTAGCAAAATGAAACCCGAAGCTGAAATTCTTAATCACAAGCTTGAATTTTCTTTAGGCAAGTCATAACAAAGCTATCAGACCATGGTCAGTACTTAAGCATGACGTGTGGTAGAAAATTCACCATAAAACCATAAATTACCATAACACTAGTTCAACCCATGAAATTTTCCATAAAGCTGCCAAAAGTACTACCTTAATCCACTAGTTTTCCTATATTGGTAGTAGAGGAAAATTGCTAGCCAAAGTTACCTTGTAACCTCAAGAAAGATGGAAATCCAGGGCTTCTTCCTCAAAAATCGCTCCACCAATACCTTGAAATCTTTCTTAGTTAACATTTCCATGGAGTAACTTCAGATTCAAGTACAAAATTGAGGTTGGAGTTGGAGGTCTCTCTTTGGTTTCTCTTCTCTCTTGGTTCGGCCAAGTAAGAGGGAAGATGAAGACAATTCGGTCAAATTGTTGATTTAGTCAAGGTGAAAAATGTGACGCAAACCTTAATCTCGATAGAAAGAAGAGTTACAACATGGTTACTATTCTTGCTAGCTCTTTAACCCATACACTCTGTACATTAAATCATTTCTTCCCTTCGAGCGACAAACGATAAATTTTTAACTCAAAGACCAAAGTAGGGCAATAAACTCAGGGATAAGGATCCAATATTGCACCACCACCAATATTTCATAGCACTTATTAAAACAGCAGGTACCAAGTCCACTGTTCCTAAGGGAATACATCTTGCTATATAAAAATGTCACTATGCATAGTCCAATGATTATAACTTATCCAGGCAAAAACCTCATTAATGGCTATTCAACTTGGCAAATGTACTGGTACAAACTTATTCTGTACCTCTTGTGGAACCCCTTCATATTTCCTTTCAATCGTATGTTCTGATGCAATAGTTCAATGTTCTCTAGGTATTTTGGTTCCCATCATCTTTCCCAGTACTCAGTTCATCTCTTTTGGAACTCTATTTCTTTTTTAATAACCTCTATTTTCTTATGCAGATCAGTCACATTTGTCATCTCACTAATTCACTTATCTCGATAGTAGCTTGCCAGTAAATCAAAGGAGCAAAGTAAGTAACTAATTACAATTGGAAACTCTAGTCATATAACTTTTAAATTCATTCTCCTCCGATCCTACCACAAGGAATTAAACGTAGCTATCCTCAAGTGAGATAGACAAGATAATAGAATACAGGTAGGCTAATAGCTCAGAATACAATGCCACTCATTCTTATTCGGGAATTTCAATACGAGAGTATCCTTATCACTTATGCACATAGCAACCCTAAAGCGTACTTTATGTGTCGGAACTTCTACCTCCTATCTCAATCTCTTGCATACAGGTATAGAATCCAATTCTTTTCTCAAATTCCCATGCATAATTCCAAAACTCACGATCTCGCCACGATCATAATCGAGTCAAGTCCATACTTAGACATTAGTGGATAGGTGTCAAGGAAGCATAGGAAAGAATGTCACAAGAGGAGTAGAAATATCCATATAGTTGTAATCAAACCGCCCCACATTCGAAATAAACACTTATCATGTCTTCACAGTCATGGGTGAAGGAAACAGATCTTCAGTGCAAATTTCTCGACGTACAGTATAATCTAGCCACCATCTATAGAAACCCTGTCAGACTATTTTGAGATTAGTCCATGATAGCTTCCGAGATTTATTCCCTCAATCAGTCCAATAACTAGGTCAAATATTAGGATCCTTCGCGCCTTGACTTTTGCCATTAAAACTTGTCTCAAGTGCAATCAAGATACAGGCCCTTATTCTAGGGCTCTCCACTTTTTGGTACTCAAGTACAAGAATCCACAATAAGGTAATTCACAACTCGAGCCGGCCGGTCCTAAGAGTAAATCACCCATATTACAGATTCGTACCCGACGTACATATCTATTCCTCCCAAGTATCCTGATAAAGGGTTTACGCTTATAACAGTCATCATTCATAGCTTACGCCCAAAAAGAGCACCTAGTCCTTTCCACTGACTCACATAATCGAAACATTAACACCACTTGGCCCCAAGCTCACTTCGCGCAGAGACCACGCGAAGCAGTAAAATATCTTCCATTCTTTCAAACCAGTTCTCGGCAATTTCGGGATCTAGTTCTCCAAGAAATTTAGGAGGTGTGAACTTTTGGAACTGATTTAGGACTCTATCTTCACTTACTTCAAGGTTCCTTTACTAGTTACCCGGTGTTTGACCTTGTTGGTCAACTGAATGGCCAGTAAACAGTAGATCAGTCATACGATTGATAGCTGTAGCTACCTGGTCCCCTACTCCACCTCCGGGTCCCTGGTTCTAATTGACTACAAACCTTTATTCCTCTTCTTGGTCCTGGACCTATTCTCCTTTATTACTCACTGGTCTAGGGTCCAAGTATTTTAACCAATGGGTAAGTACGTGTTGGTACATGATAGATGATTATTCCTTTTCAAAAGTCAAATAAAATGAAATCGGAGTCACAATAAGCGAGTGAAAATATAAAGCAATTAAATGCCAATGTCGTAATAAAGTCGAGGTCAAAGTTACGGTAACAGTCACAGTCCAATTCACAGTCACAGTCAAAGTCAAAGTATTATACATTCCAAGGCTCATAGTAGTTGTTTGTAAGATAACTAGACCAAAAGTATCAGGTACGAGACTCACAGATACAAATACAGTCATACAGTCATATCAAGGAAAAATCCAGTGCAAGTAGTCAAAAGAAAATTGTACAACCACCGAGTCACCACATCCCTTATCCTTTCTATGTATAGTAGTCAAAATCATCCAAAGTAGTAGCCTAGAGGTGTAGGCTTAGTTTGATGCGGGACTAGCTGACCCTCCTCCGGTCTAGGCAAGGTCAACACTTGCCTCGTCTCCAATGTTAGAGACTTCACCACTTAAGTCTACTGAAGTCCCCAAACAGGTCATCACAAACATTCAGGTTTGACTCGACTCTATTCCTCACTTTTATTGCCCCCTAAACGCGTTCCTGAGCTTCTCCAAGTTACATACAAAGATTTACCAATCCTTTGATGGCCTTCAACCATATCATACCTGTGCTCCTTAATTCGATCGGCTTGCATTTTAGTAGTTTCCTTTAGTTGATTGACTTCAGCTTTAAACCTAGCATTGTCCCGGGCAAGCAACTTTCGCTCCTTCACAACGGCCAACACTACTCCATTAGAATAGGTAAAATTTGCAGACACTCACACCACTTGTAGTGATTAGATAAGCCCCAATAGGCTCTAGGCCTCCGGGTCTGATTTGATACTTAATCATCGGTAAGTCCCCACGGGATGGCTCGCCAACCGGTCTATTACTAGGGCCGCCAGATTCATCCAGCCTACACAAAGTGTAGATAAACTTAAGTACTCTTAAGGGAAAATAATCAAATATAATCCTCAAGTCGAAAATTCCTAACTCGCCCAAACCAATTCAAACCTAGGCTCAAAATTTTTTTTTTCCTTCCAGTGATCACTTAACTTTCAAACCAATCCCACAGTCCAGCATCCTGAGCTTTTATGTCTAGGATACTCTACAAAGATCTGAAGCCTAAGCTCTGATACCAACTGTGACAGCCCCACCTCTCCCTAGGGCAAACCCCAGGGTGTCAACGGACTGCCTGCCCAACTCTCGCCAGGACTCAGTCGTTCAAAGTACTAATATCATCAATGAAACGAATGTAACATTTGACAATGCAGGGGATTGAAACACTAACTCAAACATAATCACTAATTCAACAATTCAGCTTAGTACATATATCATCGTATGCCAACTTACCACGCTTCACTCAAAATTACATAATATAAATCACCCTTAAGAATTTAAGCTTACAAGTCTGCTTAAACGAAAGTTACAACCTCAAAACGCAAGAACGGCAAAATAAAGCTAAGAAAGCCCTCGATCAAATCCCTTCCCGATCTATTAAGGAAAACAAAGGGAATGGAGTGAGCTAAAGCCCAGTGAGGTTCCAGGTAAACAAGTAAACACATAGCCACATAAAATCACAAAATAGCCAACTAAACACCGTACAGTAAAATAACAGTTCAATTCAAGGATACGGGTGGCTTTCAAAAGCCAAAGGTCCACTTGAGCTTGATCATAATTGCCTCCTGTTGACACTCCGCCAACACTTGTAACAGTATATAGGTCCGTACAACACCACTTTCACCAGTCTCCGTCCACCAAACAACCCCCCACCGGGCCCGCACTCCATAAACAGTAGTTTGG
Organism: Coffea arabica; assembly: GCF_036785885.1. Lineage (NCBI taxonomy): Eukaryota > Viridiplantae > Streptophyta > Magnoliopsida > Gentianales > Rubiaceae > Coffea > Coffea arabica. The sequence goes on from NC_092321.1 coordinate 40,231,890, forward strand.
TAATACTCGAGTATACCAGGAATCCGAGTTTCCAATGCTCAAGGATTCCAATGAAACAGTATCAAGCCGAGGATCACAACAAGCAAGCACAGCGGCTATGCTTCACCAGGGACCTCCAAGCAAGATTCAATTTCCAGTGAACAGTAAACAGTCCTCAAGGTTTATCGGCCTTCTTGACCAAGCCCTTGCTGGCTCGATACAACCGACTCACCTATGAGGTTGGGTACCCAAACAGTAACAGTAGTTGGTGGAATGTCATCCACGCAACTTAAGCACAGTCATGTATAGCAATATCTCATTTCATGTTAATTCATTCAGTAAGTAGAGCCTCAGTGAAAAGAAAAAATAAGAAAGGTCGAGTGCGATAAAGTACACACTCGCCTCAATTTTAATTAAAACAGTGTTTGGCTCAAACAATAACAATTCAATACTTTCAAGTACACGAATATTTCTCATAACAAGTAGCAGGTAGTGGAACACTCACCTGTCAAGCAAAAGTAATAATCGACGTCAAACGTCTCAGTTACGATCACCGTCGTTGCCCAAACCTAGGTCAACGAGTGAAAACATTAATAATTGGATTCGTTCCCTACTAAAGTATAGGTTCATTAAGAGGCCAAGTGAGTAGCTTAAGCTACTTAATCCGGCATGCAAATAGGGTCTAAACCACGGTGAAAGTTCATGGAAAACAAGTCTAGTATGTACATGAAAGTTTGGCAAAAGAAAAGTTTCACTACAGCTCAAAGGCTTCATTACGGGTTAAACTGTCTCGCCCGGCCAGCCTCGGGGAAACGGTCATTGCTCATTGTGGGAAAGTCAGAATTTGGTTCCGTCAGTTGCATTGGAAACTAGGTTCATAAGGCTAAATTTGTCTAGAAGAAACCATTTCCAAAATCCCAACATAAGTGGCTCAAAATTAAGAAACCAAATGAACTTTCTGGACTGTCTCGGATGAACAGTACTTCCCGGACAGCCAACTTTCCAGACTCGCCATGGATCGCTCGGGATGAACCAGAAAATGAGCTTTGTACCGTTTTAAAGCTCTAAGAGTCTACTTTCAATTGCCATAAACGGCACTCAATTCTGATCAGTGAGTAACACGTTATGACCTTAACAAGATGGCTGGACAGAAAATTTCTGGACCTAGTCCAGTTTTCCTCCTTTGTTTATAATTCAACCAAATTGGCTAATTTTTTTGTAGACAACCTCCACACACATAACCCAACATATAATACTCACATTTGTAGCCAAAATGTGCATGAAAATATCAAGGAAAAACCGGGCAGCAAGCTTAAAAAGTTTCGGTCAGCACACTTTAAAAAATTTCTAACTTCTACTCTTCTTGTTATTTTCATTCCTTGCACATACCAAGTATTAGATCCAACTAAATAGGGGTTTAAAACATATCAATACTTCATAAACACACATGAATAAGGGTTAGACATTTCATCAAACACTTGGTATGCATATTAGTAAACCTAACCATTACTTGATTAACTCAAGAAACTAACCCCAAATTCAACCATAACAAGTTGTTTTCACCATTTCAACCTCAAGTAGATGATATAACATCATAAACCCAAATTTTAAAGATTACATACCTTACTTACAAGTTGCTTTGGTCACCAAACAAACCACCACAATAGAAGCTTTAGGCTTGAAACAACCTCAAAGATTGAAGGAAATTTTCTCACAAACTCTAGATCTTTCTCTTTTGGTTTTTGTTCAAGATCAAGCTAAGGTTGTCATAGCAAGAAGATGGAGTTTTCTTCCTTCCCTTGGAAGCCCTTAAGGTGGACGAAATTTTGGAGGAAAATGAAGCAAAGTTGGTTTAAAATTCCTCTAATCCTTTGGTCAAACAAGATACATGGCTAGGGTTTTGCCACATGGCTCCATTATTGTCCTAACCTTTCTTAATCTTTGACTAATGCCATTCTTACCTTTCCAAATGCACCAATAATTATTCAACACCTCTAATCTCTCACATAAAGTCTCTACCACTAATAAAAGAACACTTGGACAATTACAAGTGGTGAATTATTTACAACCTAGCTCAAGGAAATATTTTACTTCAAGTAAAATGAATTGAAATGAAATGCATGGAAATTATTATAACACATAGAAAATAATTTGTAAGGGCATATATTAAATGGTCTAGATCTTATAATAAGGCATGTAAGTAAGAAAATTGTGTTTTAAAGTGAGGGTCAATACAAGGGATTTGTTGTAACACATTGTGAAATATAATGCCAGGGCATATAAGAGGTGGTTTAAATCTTGGTGCAAGGCATGTAGTTTGGGGAAATTGTATTTTAAAAATGAGGGTTCTCACACTCTCTCCCCCTTAAAGAATTTCGCCCTCGAGATTCTCAGCTTGATTACTGAGTAGTTCAAAATATTTTCGATGAATATCCTTTTTAACTCTCTCGAGTCCTGTGAGCGCATGCTTTAGTAAGACCAGCAATACAAAGCCATATTATGTAGGAATTGAAGCTACAAATCTTTATTTAGAACATGTTTCAATTTACAAGTTTCATAGTTGTATAACCTATCGAAATATAATACTAGCTTGTTCCCATCGAAGAATAATCCTTATGTCCTTACTAATCAATGTTGCAAAAGTCATTTAGAGCAGAAAAGTATCACTTATAGCCAAACGTTTAGAGAAAGTAGAAAAGACGTTCAAAATGCAAAGTTGTAAACTGTCCGACCTAAGGTGGTTTGAAGAACTCATTTTCCTTTCATTTAAGTCTCGTTTCTACTCATAAACCAACCTCAAAATAGTTTACCAACTCCAATCCTAAAGTTGGGAATGTAAGTAGGAATAATCCTAGGAAAAATAGAAATTTTTTTAGTTTTGCGTGATCTCATTTGAAAATCTTATCTCGAGCTTCTTATGTCCAAAACTTAAAAAACTTTATACCGTCGGAATATGGATTCAAATTGTTACAACTTTCTAGAAGGTACCATTGTAAGATCCAATCCACGAGTCGGTCAAATTCCAACCTAAAGTTGCTGCTTCACCCAGTAACAGACAGAACAGGTATACAGTTTCAGTCAACTTTGAAAAATCATAGATATTCATGGAAATTGAGAACAATACTGATACTCTGAATCTAGTTTCAAACATAATAAAACTCAATTTTGACTTTTCTACATCAAGATATAACAAATTCTGTAAAACCTTCCAAGGTTCCCTGCGGAAAAAATTTTCAGCGGCACATCCTTTGTGTTTACTAACTTTTCCTAGCCCATTCAAGGCTTCATTCTTCCCATGAAATAGCTTCAACTCAAGCATATAAATATCAAGCCCACAACTCACTACATCAAGCATATAACCGTCTCTACTCAAGTTTAGCAAAATGAAACCCGAAGCTGAAATTCTTAATCACAAGCTTGAATTTTCTTTAGGCAAGTCATAACAAAGCTATCAGACCATGGTCAGTACTTAAGCATGACGTGTGGTAGAAAATTCACCATAAAACCATAAATTACCATAACACTAGTTCAACCCATGAAATTTTCCATAAAGCTGCCAAAAGTACTACCTTAATCCACTAGTTTTCCTATATTGGTAGTAGAGGAAAATTGCTAGCCAAAGTTACCTTGTAACCTCAAGAAAGATGGAAATCCAGGGCTTCTTCCTCAAAAATCGCTCCACCAATACCTTGAAATCTTTCTTAGTTAACATTTCCATGGAGTAACTTCAGATTCAAGTACAAAATTGAGGTTGGAGTTGGAGGTCTCTCTTTGGTTTCTCTTCTCTCTTGGTTCGGCCAAGTAAGAGGGAAGATGAAGACAATTCGGTCAAATTGTTGATTTAGTCAAGGTGAAAAATGTGACGCAAACCTTAATCTCGATAGAAAGAAGAGTTACAACATGGTTACTATTCTTGCTAGCTCTTTAACCCATACACTCTGTACATTAAATCATTTCTTCCCTTCGAGCGACAAACGATAAATTTTTAACTCAAAGACCAAAGTAGGGCAATAAACTCAGGGATAAGGATCCAATATTGCACCACCACCAATATTTCATAGCACTTATTAAAACAGCAGGTACCAAGTCCACTGTTCCTAAGGGAATACATCTTGCTATATAAAAATGTCACTATGCATAGTCCAATGATTATAACTTATCCAGGCAAAAACCTCATTAATGGCTATTCAACTTGGCAAATGTACTGGTACAAACTTATTCTGTACCTCTTGTGGAACCCCTTCATATTTCCTTTCAATCGTATGTTCTGATGCAATAGTTCAATGTTCTCTAGGTATTTTGGTTCCCATCATCTTTCCCAGTACTCAGTTCATCTCTTTTGGAACTCTATTTCTTTTTTAATAACCTCTATTTTCTTATGCAGATCAGTCACATTTGTCATCTCACTAATTCACTTATCTCGATAGTAGCTTGCCAGTAAATCAAAGGAGCAAAGTAAGTAACTAATTACAATTGGAAACTCTAGTCATATAACTTTTAAATTCATTCTCCTCCGATCCTACCACAAGGAATTAAACGTAGCTATCCTCAAGTGAGATAGACAAGATAATAGAATACAGGTAGGCTAATAGCTCAGAATACAATGCCACTCATTCTTATTCGGGAATTTCAATACGAGAGTATCCTTATCACTTATGCACATAGCAACCCTAAAGCGTACTTTATGTGTCGGAACTTCTACCTCCTATCTCAATCTCTTGCATACAGGTATAGAATCCAATTCTTTTCTCAAATTCCCATGCATAATTCCAAAACTCACGATCTCGCCACGATCATAATCGAGTCAAGTCCATACTTAGACATTAGTGGATAGGTGTCAAGGAAGCATAGGAAAGAATGTCACAAGAGGAGTAGAAATATCCATATAGTTGTAATCAAACCGCCCCACATTCGAAATAAACACTTATCATGTCTTCACAGTCATGGGTGAAGGAAACAGATCTTCAGTGCAAATTTCTCGACGTACAGTATAATCTAGCCACCATCTATAGAAACCCTGTCAGACTATTTTGAGATTAGTCCATGATAGCTTCCGAGATTTATTCCCTCAATCAGTCCAATAACTAGGTCAAATATTAGGATCCTTCGCGCCTTGACTTTTGCCATTAAAACTTGTCTCAAGTGCAATCAAGATACAGGCCCTTATTCTAGGGCTCTCCACTTTTTGGTACTCAAGTACAAGAATCCACAATAAGGTAATTCACAACTCGAGCCGGCCGGTCCTAAGAGTAAATCACCCATATTACAGATTCGTACCCGACGTACATATCTATTCCTCCCAAGTATCCTGATAAAGGGTTTACGCTTATAACAGTCATCATTCATAGCTTACGCCCAAAAAGAGCACCTAGTCCTTTCCACTGACTCACATAATCGAAACATTAACACCACTTGGCCCCAAGCTCACTTCGCGCAGAGACCACGCGAAGCAGTAAAATATCTTCCATTCTTTCAAACCAGTTCTCGGCAATTTCGGGATCTAGTTCTCCAAGAAATTTAGGAGGTGTGAACTTTTGGAACTGATTTAGGACTCTATCTTCACTTACTTCAAGGTTCCTTTACTAGTTACCCGGTGTTTGACCTTGTTGGTCAACTGAATGGCCAGTAAACAGTAGATCAGTCATACGATTGATAGCTGTAGCTACCTGGTCCCCTACTCCACCTCCGGGTCCCTGGTTCTAATTGACTACAAACCTTTATTCCTCTTCTTGGTCCTGGACCTATTCTCCTTTATTACTCACTGGTCTAGGGTCCAAGTATTTTAACCAATGGGTAAGTACGTGTTGGTACATGATAGATGATTATTCCTTTTCAAAAGTCAAATAAAATGAAATCGGAGTCACAATAAGCGAGTGAAAATATAAAGCAATTAAATGCCAATGTCGTAATAAAGTCGAGGTCAAAGTTACGGTAACAGTCACAGTCCAATTCACAGTCACAGTCAAAGTCAAAGTATTATACATTCCAAGGCTCATAGTAGTTGTTTGTAAGATAACTAGACCAAAAGTATCAGGTACGAGACTCACAGATACAAATACAGTCATACAGTCATATCAAGGAAAAATCCAGTGCAAGTAGTCAAAAGAAAATTGTACAACCACCGAGTCACCACATCCCTTATCCTTTCTATGTATAGTAGTCAAAATCATCCAAAGTAGTAGCCTAGAGGTGTAGGCTTAGTTTGATGCGGGACTAGCTGACCCTCCTCCGGTCTAGGCAAGGTCAACACTTGCCTCGTCTCCAATGTTAGAGACTTCACCACTTAAGTCTACTGAAGTCCCCAAACAGGTCATCACAAACATTCAGGTTTGACTCGACTCTATTCCTCACTTTTATTGCCCCCTAAACGCGTTCCTGAGCTTCTCCAAGTTACATACAAAGATTTACCAATCCTTTGATGGCCTTCAACCATATCATACCTGTGCTCCTTAATTCGATCGGCTTGCATTTTAGTAGTTTCCTTTAGTTGATTGACTTCAGCTTTAAACCTAGCATTGTCCCGGGCAAGCAACTTTCGCTCCTTCACAACGGCCAACACTACTCCATTAGAATAGGTAAAATTTGCAGACACTCACACCACTTGTAGTGATTAGATAAGCCCCAATAGGCTCTAGGCCTCCGGGTCTGATTTGATACTTAATCATCGGTAAGTCCCCACGGGATGGCTCGCCAACCGGTCTATTACTAGGGCCGCCAGATTCATCCAGCCTACACAAAGTGTAGATAAACTTAAGTACTCTTAAGGGAAAATAATCAAATATAATCCTCAAGTCGAAAATTCCTAACTCGCCCAAACCAATTCAAACCTAGGCTCAAAATTTTTTTTTTCCTTCCAGTGATCACTTAACTTTCAAACCAATCCCACAGTCCAGCATCCTGAGCTTTTATGTCTAGGATACTCTACAAAGATCTGAAGCCTAAGCTCTGATACCAACTGTGACAGCCCCACCTCTCCCTAGGGCAAACCCCAGGGTGTCAACGGACTGCCTGCCCAACTCTCGCCAGGACTCAGTCGTTCAAAGTACTAATATCATCAATGAAACGAATGTAACATTTGACAATGCAGGGGATTGAAACACTAACTCAAACATAATCACTAATTCAACAATTCAGCTTAGTACATATATCATCGTATGCCAACTTACCACGCTTCACTCAAAATTACATAATATAAATCACCCTTAAGAATTTAAGCTTACAAGTCTGCTTAAACGAAAGTTACAACCTCAAAACGCAAGAACGGCAAAATAAAGCTAAGAAAGCCCTCGATCAAATCCCTTCCCGATCTATTAAGGAAAACAAAGGGAATGGAGTGAGCTAAAGCCCAGTGAGGTTCCAGGTAAACAAGTAAACACATAGCCACATAAAATCACAAAATAGCCAACTAAACACCGTACAGTAAAATAACAGTTCAATTCAAGGATACGGGTGGCTTTCAAAAGCCAAAGGTCCACTTGAGCTTGATCATAATTGCCTCCTGTTGACACTCCGCCAACACTTGTAACAGTATATAGGTCCGTACAACACCACTTTCACCAGTCTCCGTCCACCAAACAACCCCCCACCGGGCCCGCACTCCATAAACAGTAGTTTGGTAATACTCGAGTATACCAGGAATCCGAGTTTCCAATGCTCAAGGATTCCAATGAAACAGTATCAAGCCGAGGATCACAACAAGCAAGCACAGCGGCTATGCTTCACCAGGGACCTCCAAGCAAGATTCAATTTCCAGTGAACAGTAAACAGTCCTCAAGGTTTATCGGCCTTCTTGACCAAGCCCTTGCTGGCTCGATACAACCGACTCACCTATGAGGTTGGGTACCCAAACAGTAACAGTAGTTGGTGGAATGTCATCCACGCAACTTAAGCACAGTCATGTATAGCAATATCTCATTTCATGTTAATTCATTCAGTAAGTAGAGCCTCAGTGAAAAGAAAAAATAAGAAAGGTCGAGTGCGATAAAGTACACACTCGCCTCAATTTTAATTAAAACAGTGTTTGGCTCAAACAATAACAATTCAATACTTTCAAGTACACGAATATTTCTCATAACAAGTAGCAGGTAGTGGAACACTCACCTGTCAAGCAAAAGTAATAATCGACGTCAAACGTCTCAGTTACGATCACCGTCGTTGCCCAAACCTAGGTCAACGAGTGAAAACATTAATAATTGGATTCGTTCCCTACTAAAGTATAGGTTCATTAAGAGGCCAAGTGAGTAGCTTAAGCTACTTAATCCGGCATGCAAATAGGGTCTAAACCACGGTGAAAGTTCATGGAAAACAAGTCTAGTATGTACATGAAAGTTTGGCAAAAGAAAAGTTTCACTACAGCTCAAAGGCTTCATTACGGGTTAAACTGTCTCGCCCGGCCAGCCTCGGGGAAACGGTCATTGCTCATTGTGGGAAAGTCAGAATTTGGTTCCGTCAGTTGCATTGGAAACTAGGTTCATAAGGCTAAATTTGTCTAGAAGAAACCATTTCCAAAATCCCAACATAAGTGGCTCAAAATTAAGAAACCAAATGAACTTTCTGGACTGTCTCGGATGAACAGTACTTCCCGGACAGCCAACTTTCCAGACTCGCCACGGATCGCTCGGGATGAACCAGAAAATGAGCTTTGTACCGTTTTAAAGCTCTAAGAGTCTACTTTCAATTGCCATAAACGGCACTCAATTCTGATCAGTGAGTAACACGTTATGACCTTAACAAGATGGCTGGACAGAAAATTTCTGGACCTAGTCCAGTTTTCCTCCTTTGTTTATAATTCAACCAAATTGGCTAATTTTTTTGTAGACAACCTCCACACACATAACCCAACATATAATACTCACATTTGTAGCCAAAATGTGCATGAAAATATCAAGGTAAAACCGGGCAGCAAGCTTAAAAAGTTTCGGTCAGCACACTTTAAAAAATTTCTAACTTCTACTCTTCTTGTTATTTTCATTCCTTGCACATAACAAGTATTAGATCCAACTAAATAGGGGTTTAAAACATATCAATACTTCATAAACACACATGAATAAGGGTTAGACATTTCATCAAACACTTGGTATGCATATTAGTAAACCTAACCATTACTTGATTAACTCAAGAAACTAACCCCAAATTCAACCATAACAAGTTGTTTTCACCATTTCAACCTCAAGTAGATGATATAACATCATAAACCCAAATTTTAAAGATTACATACCTTACTTACAAGTTGCTTTGGTCACCAAACAAACCACCACAATAGAAGCTTTAGGCTTGAAACAACCTCAAAGATTGAAGGAAATTTTCTCACAAACTCTAGATCTTTCTCTTTTGGTTTTTGTTCAAGATCAAGCTAAGGTTGTCATAGCAAGAAGATGGAGTTTTCTTCCTTCCCTTGGAAGCCCTTAAGGTGGACGAAATTTTGGAGGAAAATGAAGCAAAGTTGGTTTAAAATTCCTCTAATCCTTTGGTCAAACAAGATACATGGCTAGGGTTTTGCCACATGGCTCCATTATTGTCCTAACCTTTCTTAATCTTTGACTAATGCCATTCTTACCTTTCCAAATGCACCAATAATTATTCAACACCTCTAATCTCTCACATAAAGTCTCTACCACTAATAAAAGAACACTTGGACAATTACAAGTGGTGAATTATTTACAACCTAGCTCAAGGAAATATTTTACTTCAAGTAAAATGAATTGAAATGAAATGCATGGAAATTATTATAACACATAGAAAATAATTTGTAAGGGCATATATTAAATGGTCTAGATCTTATAATAAGGCATGTAAGTAAGAAAATTGTGTTTTAAAGTGAGGGTCAATACAAGGGATTTGTTGTAACACATTGTGAAATATAATGCCAGGGCATATAAGAGGTGGTTTAAATCTTGGTGCAAGGCATGTAGTTTGGGGAAATTGTATTTTAAAAATGAGGGTTCTCACACTCTCTCCCCCTTAAAGAATTTCGCCCTCGAGATTCTCAGCTTGATTACTGAGTAGTTCAAAATATTTTCGATGAATATCCTTTTTAACTCTCTCGAGTCCTGTGAGCGCATGCTTTAGTAAGACCAGCAATACAAAGCCATATTATGTAGGAATTGAAGCTACAAATCTTTATTTAGAACATGTTTCAATTTACAAGTTTCATAGTTGTATAACCTATCGAAATATAATACTAGCTTGTTCCCATCGAAGAATAATCCTTATGTCCTTACTAATCAATGTTGCAAAAGTCATTTAGAGCAGAAAAGTATCACTTATAGCCAAACGTTTAGAGAAAGTAGAAAAGACGTTCAAAATGCAAAGTTGTAAACTGTCCGACCTAAGGTGGTTTGAAGAACTCATTTTCCTTTCATTTAAGTCTCGTTTCTACTCATAAACCAACCTCAAAATAGTTTACCAACTCCAATCCTAAAGTTGGGAATGTAAGTAGGAATAATCCTAGGAAAAATAGAAATTTTTTTAGTTTTGCGTGATCTCATTTGAAAATCTTATCTCGAGCTTCTTATGTCCAAAACTTAAAAAACTTTATACCGTCGGAATATGGATTCAAATTGTTACAACTTTCTAGAAGGTACCATTGTAAGATCCAATCCACGAGTCGGTCAAATTCCAACCTAAAGTTGCTGCTTCACCCAGTAACAGACAGAACAGGTATACAGTTTCAGTCAACTTTGAAAAATCATAGATATTCATGGAAATTGAGAACAATACTGATACTCTGAATCTAGTTTCAAACATAATAAAACTCAATTTTGACTTTTCTACATCAAGATATAACAAATTCTGTAAAACCTTCCAAGGTTCCCTGCGGAAAAAATTTTCAGCGGCACATCCTTTGTGTTTACTAACTTTTCCTAGCCCATTCAAGGCTTCATTCTTCCCATGAAATAGCTTCAACTCAAGCATATAAATATCAAGCCCACAACTCACTACATCAAGCATATAACCGTCTCTACTCAAGTTTAGCAAAATGAAACCCGAAGCTGAAATTCTTAATCACAAGCTTGAATTTTCTTTAGGCAAGTCATAACAAAGCTATCAGACCATGGTCAGTACTTAAGCATGACGTGTGGTAGAAAATTCACCATAAAACCATAAATTACCATAACACTAGTTCAACCCATGAAATTTTCCATAAAGCTGCCAAAAGTACTACCTTAATCCACTAGTTTTCCTATATTGGTAGTAGAGGAAAATTGCTAGCCAAAGTTACCTTGTAACCTCAAGAAAGATGGAAATCCAGGGCTTCTTCCTCAAAAATCGCTCCACCAATACCTTGAAATCTTTCTTAGTTAACATTTCCATGGAGTAACTTCAGATTCAAGTACAAAATTGAGGTTGGAGTTGGAGGTCTCTCTTTGGTTTCTCTTCTCTCTTGGTTCGGCCAAGTAAGAGGGAAGATGAAGACAATTCGGTCAAATTGTTGATTTAGTCAAGGTGAAAAATGTGACGCAAACCTTAATCTCGATAGAAAGAAGAGTTACAACATGGTTACTATTCTTGCTAGCTCTTTAACCCATACACTCTGTACATTAAATCATTTCTTCCCTTCGAGCGACAAACGATAAATTTTTAACTCAAAGACCAAAGTAGGGCAATAAACTCAGGGATAAGGATCCAATATTGCACCACCACCAATATTTCATAGCACTTATTAAAACAGCAGGTACCAAGTCCACTGTTCCTAAGGGAATACATCTTGCTATATAAAAATGTCACTATGCATAGTCCAATGATTATAACTTATCCAGGCAAAAACCTCATTAATGGCTATTCAACTTGGCAAATGTACTGGTACAAACTTATTCTGTACCTCTTGTGGAACCCCTTCATATTTCCTTTCAATCGTATGTTCTGATGCAATAGTTCAATGTTCTCTAGGTATTTTGGTTCCCATCATCTTTCCCAGTACTCAGTTCATCTCTTTTGGAACTCTATTTCTTTTTTAATAACCTCTATTTTCTTATGCAGATCAGTCACATTTGTCATCTCACTAATTCACTTATCTCGATAGTAGCTTGCCAGTAAATCAAAGGAGCAAAGTAAGTAACTAATTACAATTGGAAACTCTAGTCATATAACTTTTAAATTCATTCTCCTCCGATCCTACCACAAGGAATTAAACGTAGCTATCCTCAAGTGAGATAGACAAGATAATAGAATACAGGTAGGCTAATAGCTCAGAATACAATGCCACTCATTCTTATTCGGGAATTTCAATACGAGAGTATCCTTATCACTTATGCACATAGCAACCCTAAAGCGTACTTTATGTGTCGGAACTTCTACCTCCTATCTCAATCTCTTGCATACAGGTATAGAATCCAATTCTTTTCTCAAATTCCCATGCATAATTCCAAAACTCACGATCTCGCCACGATCATAATCGAGTCAAGTCCATACTTAGACATTAGTGGATAGGTGTCAAGGAAGCATAGGAAAGAATGTCACAAGAGGAGTAGAAATATCCATATAGTTGTAATCAAACCGCCCCACATTCGAAATAAACACTTATCATGTCTTCACAGTCATGGGTGAAGGAAACAGATCTTCAGTGCAAATTTCTCGACGTACAGTATAATCTAGCCACCATCTATAGAAACCCTGTCAGACTATTTTGAGATTAGTCCATGATAGCTTCCGAGATTTATTCCCTCAATCAGTCCAATAACTAGGTCAAATATTAGGATCCTTCGCGCCTTGACTTTTGCCATTAAAACTTGTCTCAAGTGCAATCAAGATACAGGCCCTTATTCTAGGGCTCTCCACTTTTTGGTACTCAAGTACAAGAATCCACAATAAGGTAATTCACAACTCGAGCCGGCCGGTCCTAAGAGTAAATCACCCATATTACAGATTCGTACCCGACGTACATATCTATTCCTCCCAAGTATCCTGATAAAGGGTTTACGCTTATAACAGTCATCATTCATAGCTTACGCCCAAAAAGAGCACCTAGTCCTTTCCACTGACTCACATAATCGAAACATTAACACCACTTGGCCCCAAGCTCACTTCGCGCAGAGACCACGCGAAGCAGTAAAATATCTTCCATTCTTTCAAACCAGTTCTCGGCAATTTCGGGATCTAGTTCTCCAAGAAATTTAGGAGGTGTGAACTTTTGGAACTGATTTAGGACTCTATCTTCACTTACTTCAAGGTTCCTTTACTAGTTACCCGGTGTTTGACCTTGTTGGTCAACTGAATGGCCAGTAAACAGTAGATCAGTCATACGATTGATAGCTGTAGCTACCTGGTCCCCTACTCCACCTCCGGGTCCCTGGTTCTAATTGACTACAAACCTTTATTCCTCTTCTTGGTCCTGGACCTATTCTCCTTTATTACTCACTGGTCTAGGGTCCAAGTATTTTAACCAATGGGTAAGTACGTGTTGGTACATGATAGATGATTATTCCTTTTCAAAAGTCAAATAAAATGAAATCGGAGTCACAATAAGCGAGTGAAAATATAAAGCAATTAAATGCCAATGTCGTAATAAAGTCGAGGTCAAAGTTACGGTAACAGTCACAGTCCAATTCACAGTCACAGTCAAAGTCAAAGTATTATACATTCCAAGGCTCATAGTAGTTGTTTGTAAGATAACTAGACCAAAAGTATCAGGTACGAGACTCACAGATACAAATACAGTCATACAGTCATATCAAGGAAAAATCCAGTGCAAGTAGTCAAAAGAAAATTGTACAACCACCGAGTCACCACATCCCTTATCCTTTCTATGTATAGTAGTCAAAATCATCCAAAGTAGTAGCCTAGAGGTGTAGGCTTAGTTTGATGCGGGACTAGCTGACCCTCCTCCGGTCTAGGCAAGGTCAACACTTGCCTCGTCTCCAATGTTAGAGACTTCACCACTTAAGTCTACTGAAGTCCCCAAACAGGTCATCACAAACATTCAGGTTTGACTCGACTCTATTCCTCACTTTTATTGCCCCCTAAACGCGTTCCTGAGCTTCTCCAAGTTACATACAAAGATTTACCAATCCTTTGATGGCCTTCAACCATATCATACCTGTGCTCCTTAATTCGATCGGCTTGCATTTTAGTAGTTTCCTTTAGTTGATTGACTTCAGCTTTAAACCTAGCATTGTCCCGGGCAAGCAACTTTCGCTCCTTCACAACGGCCAACACTACTCCATTAGAATAGGTAAAATTTGCAGACACTCACACCACTTGTAGTGATTAGATAAGCCCCAATAGGCTCTAGGCCTCCGGGTCTGATTTGATACTTAATCATCGGTAAGTCCCCACGGGATGGCTCGCCAACCGGTCTATTACTAGGGCCGCCAGATTCATCCAGCCTACACAAAGTGTAGATAAACTTAAGTACTCTTAAGGGAAAATAATCAAATATAATCCTCAAGTCGAAAATTCCTAACTCGCCCAAACCAATTCAAACCTAGGCTCAAAATTTTTTTTTTCCTTCCAGTGATCACTTAACTTTCAAACCAATCCCACAGTCCAGCATCCTGAGCTTTTATGTCTAGGATACTCTACAAAGATCTGAAGCCTAAGCTCTGATACCAACTGTGACAGCCCCACCTCTCCCTAGGGCAAACCCCAGGGTGTCAACGGACTGCCTGCCCAACTCTCGCCAGGACTCAGTCGTTCAAAGTACTAATATCATCAATGAAACGAATGTAACATTTGACAATGCAGGGGATTGAAACACTAACTCAAACATAATCACTAATTCAACAATTCAGCTTAGTACATATATCATCGTATGCCAACTTACCACGCTTCACTCAAAATTACATAATATAAATCACCCTTAAGAATTTAAGCTTACAAGTCTGCTTAAACGAAAGTTACAACCTCAAAACGCAAGAACGGCAAAATAAAGCTAAGAAAGCCCTCGATCAAATCCCTTCCCGATCTATTAAGGAAAACAAAGGGAATGGAGTGAGCTAAAGCCCAGTGAGGTTCCAGGTAAACAAGTAAACACATAGCCACATAAAATCACAAAATAGCCAACTAAACACCGTACAGTAAAATAACAGTTCAATTCAAGGATACGGGTGGCTTTCAAAAGCCAAAGGTCCACTTGAGCTTGATCATAATTGCCTCCTGTTGACACTCCGCCAACACTTGTAACAGTATATAGGTCCGTACAACACCACTTTCACCAGTCTCCGTCCACCAAACAACCCCCCACCGGGCCCGCACTCCATAAACAGTAGTTTGGTAATACTCGAGTATACCAGGAATCCGAGTTTCCAATGCTCAAGGATTCCAATGAAACAGTATCAAGCCGAGGATCACAACAAGCAAGCACAGCGGCTATGCTTCACCAGGGACCTCCAAGCAAGATTCAATTTCCAGTGAACAGTAAACAGTCCTCAAGGTTTATCGGCCTTCTTGACCAAGCCCTTGCTGGCTCGATACAACCGACTCACCTATGAGGTTGGGTACCC
Source organism: Coffea arabica (assembly GCF_036785885.1). Lineage (NCBI taxonomy): Eukaryota > Viridiplantae > Streptophyta > Magnoliopsida > Gentianales > Rubiaceae > Coffea > Coffea arabica. Next base: position 40,247,309 of record NC_092321.1, read on the forward strand.
AAACAGTAACAGTAGTTGGTGGAATGTCATCCACGCAACTTAAGCACAGTCATGTATAGCAATATCTCATTTCATGTTAATTCATTCAGTAAGTAGAGCCTCAGTGAAAAGAAAAAATAAGAAAGGTCGAGTGCGATAAAGTACACACTCGCCTCAATTTTAATTAAAACAGTGTTTGGCTCAAACAATAACAATTCAATACTTTCAAGTACACGAATATTTCTCATAACAAGTAGCAGGTAGTGGAACACTCACCTGTCAAGCAAAAGTAATAATCGACGTCAAACGTCTCAGTTACGATCACCGTCGTTGCCCAAACCTAGGTCAACGAGTGAAAACATTAATAATTGGATTCGTTCCCTACTAAAGTATAGGTTCATTAAGAGGCCAAGTGAGTAGCTTAAGCTACTTAATCCGGCATGCAAATAGGGTCTAAACCACGGTGAAAGTTCATGGAAAACAAGTCTAGTATGTACATGAAAGTTTGGCAAAAGAAAAGTTTCACTACAGCTCAAAGGCTTCATTACGGGTTAAACTGTCTCGCCCGGCCAGCCTCGGGGAAACGGTCATTGCTCATTGTGGGAAAGTCAGAATTTGGTTCCGTCAGTTGCATTGGAAACTAGGTTCATAAGGCTAAATTTGTCTAGAAGAAACCATTTCCAAAATCCCAACATAAGTGGCTCAAAATTAAGAAACCAAATGAACTTTCTGGACTGTCTCGGATGAACAGTACTTCCCGGACAGCCAACTTTCCAGACTCGCCACGGATCGCTCGGGATGAACCAGAAAATGAGCTTTGTACCGTTTTAAAGCTCTAAGAGTCTACTTTCAATTGCCATAAACGGCACTCAATTCTGATCAGTGAGTAACACGTTATGACCTTAACAAGATGGCTGGACAGAAAATTTCTGGACCTAGTCCAGTTTTCCTCCTTTGTTTATAACTCAAAATTTATTCAACCAAATTGGCTAATTTTTTTGTAGACAACCTCCACACACATAACCCAACATATAATACTCACATTTGTAGCCAAAATGTGCATGAAAATATCAAGGTAAAACCGGGCAGCAAGCTTAAAAAGTTTCGGTCAGCACACTTTAAAAAATTTCTAACTTCTACTCTTCTTGTTATTTTCATTCCTTGCACATAACAAGTATTAGATCCAACTAAATAGGGGTTTAAAACATATCAATACTTCATAAACACACATGAATAAGGGTTAGACATTTCATCAAACACTTGGTATGCATATTAGTAAACCTAACCATTACTTGATTAACTCAAGAAACTAACCCCAAATTCAACCATAACAAGTTGTTTTCACCATTTCAACCTCAAGTAGATGATATAACATCATAAACCCAAATTTTAAAGATTACATACCTTACTTACAAGTTGCTTTGGTCACCAAACAAACCACCACAATAGAAGCTTTAGGCTTGAAACAACCTCAAAGATTGAAGGAAATTTTCTCACAAACTCTAGATCTTTCTCTTTTGGTTTTTGTTCAAGATCAAACTAAGGTTGTCATAGCAAGAAGATGGAGTTTTCTTCCTTCCCTTGGAAGCCCTTAAGGTGGACGAAATTTTGGAGGAAAATGAAGCAAAGTTGGTTTAAAATTCCTCTAATCCTTTGGTCAAACAAGATACATGGCTAGGGTTTTGCCACATGGCTCCATTATTGTCCTAACCTTTCTTAATCTTTGACTAATGCCATTCTTACCTTTCCAAATGCACCAATAATTATTCAACACCTCTAATCTCTCACATAAAGTCTCTACCACTAATAAAAGAACACTTGGACAATTACAAGTGGTGAATTATTTACAACCTAGCTCAAGGAAATATTTTACTTCAAGTAAAATGAATTGAAATGAAATGCATGGAAATTATTATAACACATAGAAAATAATTTGTAAGGGCATATATTAAATGGTCTAGATCTTATAATAAGGCATGTAAGTAAGAAAATTGTGTTTTAAAGTGAGGGTCAATACAAGGGATTTGTTGTAACACATTGTGAAATATAATGCCAGGGCATATAAGAGGTGGTTTAAATCTTGGTGCAAGGCATGTAGTTTGGGGAAATTGTATTTTAAAAATGAGGGTTCTCACACTCTCTCCCCCTTAAAGAATTTCGCCCTCGAGATTCTCAGCTTGATTACTGAGTAGTTCAAAATATTTTCGATGAATATCCTTTTTAACTCTCTCGAGTCCTGTGAGCGCATGCTTTAGTAAGACCAGCAATACAAAGCCATATTATGTAGGAATTGAAGCTACAAATCTTTATTTAGAACATGTTTCAATTTACAAGTTTCATAGTTGTATAACCTATCGAAATATAATACTAGCTTGTTCCCATCGAAGAATAATCCTTATGTCCTTACTAATCAATGTTGCAAAAGTCATTTAGAGCAGAAAAGTATCACTTATAGCCAAACGTTTAGAGAAAGTAGAAAAGACGTTCAAAATGCAAAGTTGTAAACTGTCCGACCTAAGGTGGTTTGAAGAACTCATTTTCCTTTCATTTAAGTCTCGTTTCTACTCATAAACCAACCTCAAAATAGTTTACCAACTCCAATCCTAAAGTTGGGAATGTAAGTAGGAATAATCCTAGGAAAAATAGAAATTTTTTTAGTTTTGCGTGATCTCATTTGAAAATCTTATCTCGAGCTTCTTATGTCCAAAACTTAAAAAACTTTATACCGTCGGAATATGGATTCAAATTGTTACAACTTTCTAGAAGGTACCATTGTAAGATCCAATCCACGAGTCGGTCAAATTCCAACCTAAAGTTGCTGCTTCACCCAGTAACAGACAGAACAGGTATACAGTTTCAGTCAACTTTGAAAAATCATAGATATTCATGGAAATTGAGAACAATACTGATACTCTGAATCTAGTTTCAAACATAATAAAACTCAATTTTGACTTTTCTACATCAAGATATAACAAATTCTGTAAAACCTTCCAAGGTTCCCTGCGGAAAAAATTTTCAGCGGCACATCCTTTGTGTTTACTAACTTTTCCTAGCCCATTCAAGGCTTCATTCTTCCCATGAAATAGCTTCAACTCAAGCATATAAATATCAAGCCCACAACTCACTACATCAAGCATATAACCGTCTCTACTCAAGTTTAGCAAAATGAAACCCGAAGCTGAAATTCTTAATCACAAGCTTGAATTTTCTTTAGGCAAGTCATAACAAAGCTATCAGACCATGGTCAGTACTTAAGCATGACGTGTGGTAGAAAATTCACCATAAAACCATAAATTACCATAACACTAGTTCAACCCATGAAATTTTCCATAAAGCTGCCAAAAGTACTACCTTAATCCACTAGTTTTCCTATATTGGTAGTAGAGGAAAATTGCTAGCCAAAGTTACCTTGTAACCTCAAGAAAGATGGAAATCCAGGGCTTCTTCCTCAAAAATCGCTCCACCAATACCTTGAAATCTTTCTTAGTTAACATTTCCATGGAGTAACTTCAGATTCAAGTACAAAATTGAGGTTGGAGTTGGAGGTCTCTCTTTGGTTTCTCTTCTCTCTTGGTTCGGCCAAGTAAGAGGGAAGATGAAGACAATTCGGTCAAATTGTTGATTTAGTCAAGGTGAAAAATGTGACGCAAACCTTAATCTCGATAGAAAGAAGAGTTACAACATGGTTACTATTCTTGCTAGCTCTTTAACCCATACACTCTGTACATTAAATCATTTCTTCCCTTCGAGCGACAAACGATAAATTTTTAACTCAAAGACCAAAGTAGGGCAATAAACTCAGGGATAAGGATCCAATATTGCACCACCACCAATATTTCATAGCACTTATTAAAACAGCAGGTACCAAGTCCACTGTTCCTAAGGGAATACATCTTGCTATATAAAAATGTCACTATGCATAGTCCAATGATTATAACTTATCCAGGCAAAAACCTCATTAATGGCTATTCAACTTGGCAAATGTACTGGTACAAACTTATTCTGTACCTCTTCTGGAACCCCTTCATATTTCCTTTCAATCGTATGTTCTGATGCAATAGTTCAATGTTCTCTAGGTATTTTGGTTCCCATCATCTTTCCCAGTACTCAGTTCATCTCTTTTGGAACTCTATTTCTTTTTTAATAACCTCTATTTTCTTATGCAGATCAGTCACATTTGTCATCTCACTAATTCACTTATCTCGATAGTAGCTTGCCAGTAAATCAAAGGAGCAAAGTAAGTAACTAATTACAATTGGAAACTCTAGTCATATAACTTTTAAATTCATTCTCCTCCGATCCTACCACAAGGAATTAAACGTAGCTATCCTCAAGTGAGATAGACAAGATAATAGAATACAGGTAGGCTAATAGCTCAGAATACAATGCCACTCATTCTTATTCGGGAATTTCAATACGAGAGTATCCTTATCACTTATGCACATAGCAACCCTAAAGCGTACTTTATGTGTCGGAACTTCTACCTCCTATCTCAATCTCTTGCATACAGGTATAGAATCCAATTCTTTTCTCAAATTCCCATGCATAATTCCAAAACTCACGATCTCGCCACGATCATAATCGAGTCAAGTCCATACTTAGACATTAGTGGATAGGTGTCAAGGAAGCATAGGAAAGAATGTCACAAGAGGAGTAGAAATATCCATATAGTTGTAATCAAACCGCCCCACATTCGAAATAAACACTTATCATGTCTTCACAGTCATGGGTGAAGGAAACAGATCTTCAGTGCAAATTTCTCGACGTACAGTATAATCTAGCCACCATCTATAGAAACCCTGTCAGACTATTTTGAGATTAGTCCATGATAGCTTCCGAGATTTATTCCCTCAATCAGTCCAATAACTAGGTCAAATATTAGGATCTTTCGCGCCTTGACTTTTGCCATTAAAACTTGTCTCAAGTGCAATCAAGATACAGACCCTTATTCTAGGGCTCTCCACTTTTTGGTACTCAAGTACAAGAATCCACAATAAGGTAATTCACAACTCGAGCCGGCCGGTCCTAAGAGTAAATCACCCATATTACAGATTCCTACCCGACGTACATATCTATTCCTCCCAAGTATCCTGATAAAGGGTTTACGCTTATAACAGTCATGATTCATAGCTTACGCCCAAAAAGAGCACCTAGTCCTTTCCACTGACTCACATAATCGAAACAATAACACCACTTGGCCCCAAGCTCACTTCGCGCAGAGACCACGCGAAGCAGTAAAATATCTTCCATTCTTTCAAACCAGTTCTCGGCAATTTCGGGATCTAGTTCTCCAAGAAATTTAGGAGGTGTGAACTTTTGGAACTGATTTAGGACTCTATCTTCACTTACTTCAAGGTTCCTTTACTAGTTACCCGGTGTTTGACCTTGTTGGTCAACCGAATGGCCAGTAAACAGTAGATCAGTCATACGATTGATAGCTGTAGCTACCTGGTCCCCTACTCCACCTCCGGGTCCCTGGTTCTAATTGACTACAAACCTTTATTCCTCTTCTTGGTCCTGGACCTATTCTCCTTTATTACTCACTGGTCTAGGGTCCAAGTATTTTAACCAATGGGTAAGTACGTGTTGGTACATGATAGATGATTATTCCTTTTCAAAAGTCAAATAAAATGAAATCGGAGTCACAATAAGCGAGTGAAAATATAAAGCAATTAAATGCCAATGTCGTAATAAAGTCGAGGTCAAAGTCACCGTAACAGTCACAGTCCAATTCACAGTCACAGTCAAAGTCAAAGTATTATACATTCCAAGGCTCATAGTAGTTGTTTGTAAGATAACTAGACCAAAAGTATCAGGTACGAGACTCACAGATACAAATACAGTCATACAGTCATATCAAGGAAAAATCCAGTGCAAGTAGTCAAAAGAAAATTGTACAACCACCGAGTCACCACATCCCTTATCCTTTCTATGTATAGTAGTCAAAATCATCCAAAGTAGTAGCCTAGAGGTGTAGGCTTAGTTTGATGCGGGACTAGCTGACCCTCCTCCGGTCTAGGCAAGGTCAACACTTGCCTCGTCTCCAATGTTAGAGACTTCACCACTTAAGTCTACTGAAGTCCCCAAACAGGTCATCACAAACATTCAGGTTTGACTCGACTCTATTCCTCACTTTTATTGCCCCCTAAACGCGTTCCTGAGCTTCTCCAAGTTACATACAAAGATTTACCAATCCTTTGATGGCCTTCAACCATATCATACCTGTGCTCCTTAATTCGATCGGCTTGCATTTTAGTAGTTTCCTTTAGTTGATTGACTTCAGCTTTAAACCTAGCATTGTCCCGGGCAAGCAACTTTCGCTCCTTCACAACGGCCAACACTACTCCATTAGAATAGGTAAAATTTGCAGACACTCACACCACTTGTAGTGATTAGATAAGCCCCAATAGGCTCTAGGCCTCCGGGTCTGATTTGATACTTAATCATCGGTAAGTCCCCACGGGATGGCTCGCCAACCGGTCTATTACTAGGGCCGCCAGATTCATCCAGCCTACACAAAGTGTAGATAAACTTAAGTACTCTTAAGGGAAAATAATCAAATATAATCCTCAAGTCGAAAATTCCTAACTCGCCCAAACCAATTCAAACCTAGGCTCAAAATTTTTTTTTCCTTCCAGTGATCACTTAACTTTCAAACCAATCCCACAGTCCAGCATCCTGAGCTTTTATGTCTAGGATACTCTACAAAGATCTGAAGCCTAAGCTCTGATACCAACTGTGACAGCCCCACCTCTCCCTAGGGCAAACCCTAGGGTATCAACGGACTGCCTGCCCAACTCTCGCCAGGACTCAGTCGTTCAAAGTACTAATATCATCAATGAAACGAATGTAACATTTGACAATGCAGGGGATTGAAACACTAACTCAAACATAATCACTAATTCAACAATTCAGCTTAGTACATATATCATCGTATGCCAACTTACCACGCTTCACTCAAAATTACATAATATAAATCACCCTTAAGAATTTAAGCTTACAAGTCTGCTTAAACGAAAGTTACAACCTCAAAACGCAAGAACGGCAAAATAAAGCTAAGAAAGCCCTCGATCAAATCCCTTCCCGATCTGTTAAGGAAAACAAAGGGAATGGAGTGAGCTAAAGCCCAGTGAGGTTCCAGGTAAACAAGTAAACACATAGCCACATAAAATCACAAAATAGCCAACTAAACACCGTACAGTAAAATAACAGTTCAATTCAAGGATACGGGTGGCTTTCAAAAGCCAAAGGTCCACTTGAGCTTGATCATAATTGCCTCCTGTTGACACTCCGTCAACACTTGTAACAGTATATAGGTCCGTACAACACCACTTTCACCAGTCTCCGTCCACCAAACAACCCCCCACCGGGCCCGCACTCCATAAACAGTAGTTTGGTAATACTCGAGTATACCAGGAATCCGAGTTTCCAATGCTCAAGGATTCCAATGAAACAGTATCAAGCCGAGGATTTTATCACTGGTGGTGCTGGACAACACAACAAGCAAGCACAACGGCTATGCTTCACCAGGGACCTCCAAGCAAGATTCAATTTCCAGTGAACAGTAAACAGTCCTCAAGGTTTATCGGCCTTCTCGACCAAGCCCTTGCTGGCTCGATACAACCGACTCACCTATGAGGTTGGGTACCCAAACAGTAACAGTAGTTGGTGGAATGTCATCCACGCAACTTAAGCACAGTCATGTATAGCAATATCTCATTTCATGTTAATTCATTCAGTAAGTAGAGCCTCAGTGAAAAGAAAAAATAAGAAAGGTCGAGTGCGATAAAGTACACACTCGCCTCAATTTTAATTAAAACAGTGTTTGGCTCAAACAATAACAATTCAATACTTTCAAGTACACGAATATTTCTCATAACAAGTAGCAGGTAGTGGAACACTCACCTGTCAAGCAAAAGTAATAATCGACGTCAAACGTCTCAGTTACGATCACCGTCGTTGCCCAAACCTAGGTCAACGAGTGAAAACATTAATAATTGGATTCGTTCCCTACTAAAGTATAGGTTCATTAAGAGGCCAAGTGAGTAGCTTAAGCTACTTAATCCGGCATGCAAATAGGGTCTAAACCACGGTGAAAGTTCATGGAAAACAAGTCTAGTATGTACATGAAAGTTTGGCAAAAGAAAAGTTTCACTACAGCTCAAAGGCTTCATTACGGGTTAAACTGTCTCGCCCGGCCAGCCTCGGGGAAACGGTCATTGCTCATTGTGGGAAAGTCAGAATTTGGTTCCGTCAGTTGCATTGGAAACTAGGTTCATAAGGCTAAATTTGTCTAGAAGAAACCATTTCCAAAATCCCAACATAAGTGGCTCAAAATTAAGAAACCAAATGAACTTTCTGGACTGTCTCGGATGAACAGTACTTCCCGGACAGCCAACTTTCCAGACTCGCCACGGATCGCTCGGGATGAACCAGAAAATGAGCTTTGTACCGTTTTAAAGCTCTAAGAGTCTACTTTCAATTGCCATAAACGGCACTCAATTCTGATCAGTGAGTAACACGTTATGACCTTAACAAGATGGCTGGACAGAAAATTTCTGGACCTAGTCCAGTTTTCCTCCTTTGTTTATAACTCAAAATTTATTCAACCAAATTGGCTAATTTTTTTGTAGACAACCTCCACACACATAACCCAACATATAATACTCACATTTGTAGCCAAAATGTGCATGAAAATATCAAGGTAAAACCGGGCAGCAAGCTTAAAAAGTTTCGGTCAGCACACTTTAAAAAATTTCTAACTTCTACTCTTCTTGTTATTTTCATTCCTTGCACATAACAAGTATTAGATCCAACTAAATAGGGGTTTAAAACATATCAATACTTCATAAACACACATGAATAAGGGTTAGACATTTCATCAAACACTTGGTATGCATATTAGTAAACCTAACCATTACTTGATTAACTCAAGAAACTAACCCCAAATTCAACCATAACAAGTTGTTTTCACCATTTCAACCTCAAGTAGATGATATAACATCATAAACCCAAATTTTAAAGATTACATACCTTACTTACAAGTTGCTTTGGTCACCAAACAAACCACCACAATAGAAGCTTTAGGCTTGAAACAACCTCAAAGATTGAAGGAAATTTTCTCACAAACTCTAGATCTTTCTCTTTTGGTTTTTGTTCAAGATCAAACTAAGGTTGTCATAGCAAGAAGATGGAGTTTTCTTCCTTCCCTTGGAAGCCCTTAAGGTGGACGAAATTTTGGAGGAAAATGAAGCAAAGTTGGTTTAAAATTCCTCTAATCCTTTGGTCAAACAAGATACATGGCTAGGGTTTTGCCACATGGCTCCATTATTGTCCTAACCTTTCTTAATCTTTGACTAATGCCATTCTTACCTTTCCAAATGCACCAATAATTATTCAACACCTCTAATCTCTCACATAAAGTCTCTACCACTAATAAAAGAACACTTGGACAATTACAAGTGGTGAATTATTTACAACCTAGCTCAAGGAAATATTTTACTTCAAGTAAAATGAATTGAAATGAAATGCATGGAAATTATTATAACACATAGAAAATAATTTGTAAGGGCATATATTAAATGGTCTAGATCTTATAATAAGGCATGTAAGTAAGAAAATTGTGTTTTAAAGTGAGGGTCAATACAAGGGATTTGTTGTAACACATTGTGAAATATAATGCTAGGGCATATAAGAGGTGGTTTAAATCTTGGTGCAAGGCATGTAGTTTGGGGAAATTGTATTTTAAAAATGAGGGTTCTCACACTCTCTCCCCCTTAAAGAATTTCGCCCTCGAGATTCTCAGCTTGATTACTGAGTAGTTCAAAATATTTTCGATGAATATCCTTTTTAACTCTCTCGAGTCCTGTGAGCGCATGCTTTAGTAAGACCAGCAATACAAAGCCATATTATGTAGGAATTGAAGCTACAAATCTTTATTTAGAACATGTTTCAATTTACAAGTTTCATAGTTGTATAACCTATCGAAATATAATACTAGCTTGTTCCCATCGAAGAATAATCCTTATGTCCTTACTAATCAATGTTGCAAAAGTCATTTAGAGCAGAAAAGTATCACTTATAGCCAAACGTTTAGAGAAAGTAGAAAAGACGTTCAAAATGCAAAGTTGTAAACTGTCCGACCTAAGGTGGTTTGAAGAACTCATTTTCCTTTCATTTAAGTCTCGTTTCTACTCATAAACCAACCTCAAAATAGTTTACCAACTCCAATCCTAAAGTTGGGAATGTAAGTAGGAATAATCCTAGGAAAAATAGAAATTTTTTTAGTTTTGCGTGATCTCATTTGAAAATCTTATCTCGAGCTTCTTATGTCCAAAACTTAAAAAACTTTATACCGTCGGAATATGGATTCAAATTGTTACAACTTTCTAGAAGGTACCATTGTAAGATCCAATCCACGAGTCGGTCAAATTCCAACCTAAAGTTGCTGCTTCACCCAGTAACAGACAGAACAGGTATACAGTTTCAGTCAACTTTGAAAAATCATAGATATTCATGGAAATTGAGAACAATACTGATACTCTGAATCTAGTTTCAAACATAATAAAACTCAATTTTGACTTTTCTACATCAAGATATAACAAATTCTGTAAAACCTTCCAAGGTTCCCTGCGGAAAAAATTTTCAGCGGCACATCCTTTGTGTTTACTAACTTTTCCTAGCCCATTCAAGGCTTCATTCTTCCCATGAAATAGCTTCAACTCAAGCATATAAATATCAAGCCCACAACTCACTACATCAAGCATATAACCGTCTCTACTCAAGTTTAGCAAAATGAAACCCGAAGCTGAAATTCTTAATCACAAGCTTGAATTTTCTTTAGGCAAGTCATAACAAAGCTATCAGACCATGGTCAGTACTTAAGCATGACGTGTGGTAGAAAATTCACCATAAAACCATAAATTACCATAACACTAGTTCAACCCATGAAATTTTCCATAAAGCTGCCAAAAGTACTACCTTAATCCACTAGTTTTCCTATATTGGTAGTAGAGGAAAATTGCTAGCCAAAGTTACCTTGTAACCTCAAGAAAGATGGAAATCCAGGGCTTCTTCCTCAAAAATCGCTCCACCAATACCTTGAAATCTTTCTTAGTTAACATTTCCATGGAGTAACTTCAGATTCAAGTACAAAATTGAGGTTGGAGTTGGAGGTCTCTCTTTGGTTTCTCTTCTCTCTTGGTTCGGCCAAGTAAGAGGGAAGATGAAGACAATTCGGTCAAATTGTTGATTTAGTCAAGGTGAAAAATGTGACGCAAACCTTAATCTCGATAGAAAGAAGAGTTACAACATGGTTACTATTCTTGCTAGCTCTTTAACCCATACACTCTGTACATTAAATCATTTCTTCCCTTCGAGCGACAAACGATAAATTTTTAACTCAAAGACCAAAGTAGGGCAATAAACTCAGGGATAAGGATCCAATATTGCACCACCACAAATATTTCATAGCACTTATTAAAACAGCAGGTACCAAGTCCACTGTTCCTAAGGGAATACATCTTGCTATATAAAAATGTCACTATGCATAGTCCAATGATTATAACTTATCCAGGCAAAAACCTCATTAATGGCTATTCAACTTGGCAAATGTACTGGTACAAACTTATTCTGTACCTCTTCTGGAACCCCTTCATATTTCCTTTCAATCGTATGTTCTGATGCAATAGTTCAATGTTCTCTAGGTATTTCGGTTCCCATCATCTTTCCCAGTACTCAGTTCATCTCTTTTGGAACTCTATTTCTTTTTGAATAACCTCTATTTTCTTATGCAGATCAGTCACATTTGTCATCTCACTAATTCGCTTATCTCGATAGTAGCTTGCCAGTAAATCAAAGGAGCAAAGTAAGTAACTAATTACAATTGGAAACTCTAGTCATATAACTTTTAAATTCATTCTCCTCCGATCCTACCACAAGGAATTAAACGTAGCTATCCTCAAGTGAGATAGACAAGATAATAGAATACAGGTAGGGTAATAGCTCAGAATACAATGCCACTCATTCTTATTCGGGAATTTCAATACGAGAGTATCCTTATCACTTATGCACATAGCAACCCTAAAGCGTACTTTATGTGTCGGAACTTCTACCTCCTATCTCAATCTCTTGCATACAGGTATAGAATCCAATTCTTTTCTCAAATTCCCATGCATAATTCCAAAACTCACGATCTCGCCACGATCATAATCGAGTCAAGTCCATACTTAGACATTAGTGGATAGGTGTCAAGGAAGCATAGGAAAGAATGTCACAAGAGGAGTAGAAATATCCATATAGTTGTAATCAAACCGCCCCACATTCGAAATAAACACTTATCATGTCTTCACAGTCATGGGTGAAGGAAACAGATCTTCAGTGCAAATTTCTCGACGTACAGTATAATCTAGCCACCATCTATAGAAACCCTGTCAGACTATTTTGAGATTAGTCCATGATAGCTTCCGAGATTTATTCCCTCAATCAGTCCAATAACTAGGTCAAATATTAGGATCTTTCGCGCCTTGACTTTTGCCATTAAAACTTGTCTCAAGTGCAATCAAGATACAGACCCTTATTCTAGGGCTCTCCACTTTTTGGTACTCAAGTACAAGAATCCACAATAAGGTAATTCACAACTCGAGCCGGCCGGTCCTAAGAGTAAATCACCCATATTACAGATTCCTACCCGACGTACATATCTATTCCTCCCAAGTATCCTGATAAAGGGTTTACGCTTATAACAGTCATGATTCATAGCTTACGCCCAAAAAGAGCACCTAGTCCTTTCCACTGACTCACATAATCGAAACAATAACACCACTTGGCCCCAAGCTCACTTCGCGCAGAGACCACGCGAAGCAGTAAAATATCTTCCATTCTTTCAAACCAGTTCTCGGCAATTTCGGGATCTAGTTCTCCAAGAAATTTAGGAGGTGTGAACTTTTGGAACTGATTTAGGACTCTATCTTAACTTACTTCAAGGTTCCTTTACTAGTTACCCGTTGTTTGACCTTGTTGGTCAACCGAATGGCCAGTAAACAGTAGATCGGTCATACGATTGATAGCTGTAGCTACCTGATCCCCTACTCCACCTCCGGGTCCCTGGTTCTAATTGACTACAAACCTTTATTCCTCTTCTTGGTCCTGGACCTATTCTCCTTTATTACTCACTGGTCTAGGGTCCAAGTATTTTAACCAATGGGTAAGTACGTGTTGGTACATGATAGATGATTATTCCTTTACAAAAGTCAAATAAAATGAAATCGGAGTCACAATAAGCGAGTGAAAATATAAAGCAATTAAATGCCAATGTCGTAATAAAGTCGAGGTCAAAGTCACCGTAACAGTCACAGTCCAATTCACAGTCACAGTCAAAGTCAAAGTATTATACATTCCAAGGCTCATAGTAGTTGTTTGTAAGATAACTAGACCAAAAGTATCAGGTACGAGACTCACAGATACAAATACAGTCATACAGTCATATCAAGGAAAAATCCAGTGCAAGTAGTCAAAAGAAAATTGTACAACCACCGAGTCACCACATCCCTTATCCTTTCTATGTATAGTAGTCAAAATCATCCAAAGTAGTAGCCTAGAGGTGTAGGCTTAGTTTGATGCGGGACTAGCTGACCCTCCTCCGGTCTAGGCAAGGTCAACACTTGCCTCGTCTCCAATGTTAGAGACTTCACCACTTAAGTCTACTGAAGTCCCCAAACAGGTCATCACAAACATTCAGGTTTGACTCGACTCTATTCCTCACTTTTATTGCCCCCTAAACGCGTTCCTGAGCTTCTCCAAGTTACATACAAAGATTTACCAATCCTTTGATGGCCTTCAACCATATCATACCAGTGCTCCTTAATTCGATCGGCTTGCATTTTAGTAGTTTCCTTTAGTTGATTGACTTCAGCTTTAAACCTAGCATTGTCCCGGGCAAGCAACTTTCGCTCCTTCACAACGGCCAACACTACTCCATTAGAATAGGTAAAATTTGCAGACACTCACACCACTTGTAGTGATTAGATAAGCCCCAATAGGCTCTAGGCCTCCGGGTCTGATTTGATACTTAATCATCGGGTAAGTCCCCACGGGATGGCTCGCCAACCGGTCTATTACTAGGGCCGCCAGATTCATCCAGCCTACACAAAGTGTAGATAAACTTAAGTACTCTTAAGGGAAAATAATCAAATATAATCCTCAAGTCGAAAATTCCTAACTCGCCCAAACCAATTCAAACCTAGGCTCAAAATTTTTTTTTCCTTCCAGTGATCACTTAACTTTCAAACCAATCCCACAGTCCAGCATCCTGAGCTTTTATGTCTAGGATACTCTACAAAGATCTGAAGCCTAAGCTTTGATACCAACTGTGACAGCCCCACCTCTCCCTAGGGCAAACCCTAGGGTATCAACGGACTGCCTGCCCAACTCTCGCCAGGACTCAGTCGTTCAAAGTACTAATATCATCAATGAAACGAATGTAACATTTGACAATGCAGGGGATTGAAACACTAACTCAAACATAATCACTAATTCAACAATTCAGCTTAGTACATATATCATCGTATGCCAACTTACCACGCTTCACCCAAAATTACATAATATAAATCACCCTTAAGAATTTAAGCTTACAAGTCTGCTTAAACGAAAGTTACAACCTCAAAACGCAAGAACGGCAAAATAAAGCTAAGAAAGCCCTCGATCAAATCCCTTCCCGATCTGTTAAGGAAAACAAAGGGAATGGAGTGAGCTAAAGCCCAGTGAGGTTCCAGGTAAACAAGTAAACACATAGCCACATAAAATCACAAAATAGCCAACTAAACACCGTACAGTAAAATAACAGTTCAATTCAAGGATACGGGTGGCTTTCAAAAGCCAAAGGTCCACTTGAGCTTGATCATAATTGCCTCCTGTTGACACTCCGTCAACACTTGTAACAGTATATAGGTCCGTACAACACCACTTTCACCAGTCTCCGTCCACCAAACAACCCCCCACCGGGCCCGCACTCCATAAACAGTAGTTTGGTAATACTCGAGTATACCAGGAATCCGAGTTTCCAATGCTCAAGGATTCCAATGAAACAGTATCAAGCCGAGGATTTTATCACTGGTGGTGCTGGACAACACAACAAGCAAGCACAACGGCTATGCTTCACCAGGGACCTCCAAGCAAGATTCAATTTCCAGTGAACAGTAAACAGTCCTCAAGGTTTATCGGCCTTATCGACCAAGCCCTTGCTGGCTCGATACAACCGACTCACCTATGAGGTTGGGTACCCAAACAGTAACAGTAGTTGGTGGAATGTCATCCACGCAACTTAAGCACAGTCATGTATAGCAATATCTCATTTCATGTTAATTCATTCAGTAAGTAGAGCCTCAGTGAAAAGAAAAAATAAGAAAGGTCGAGTGCGATAAAGTACACACTCGCCTCAATTTTAATTAAAACAGTGTTTGGCTCAAACAATAACAATTCAATACTTTCAAGTACACGAACATTTCTCATAACAAGTAGCAGGTAGTGGAACACTCACCTGTCAAGCAAAAGTAATAATCGACGTCAAACGTCTCAGTTACGATCACCGTCGTTGCCCAAACCTAGGTCAACGAGTGAAAACATTAATAATTGGATTCGTTCCCTACTAAAGTATAGGTTCATTAAGAGGCCAAGTGAGTAGCTTAAGCTACTTAATCCGGCATGCAAATAGGGTCTAAACCACGGTGAAAGTGATACGAGTCAAGCTATGCCATCGGATAAGGTTCAAGTCCCACTAGGACTGGTAACTCGAGCACGAGCTAACAAGATGAGGGAGGAACTCCAAGGACTTGTTCATGAGATACAAGGCCAAGAAATTGTCCCCAAGGTCATTGAGAGTCTTGAGCATGAAGGAATGAAAGTCATCCATGTAGTGTACGTCAAAGAGAACCATGTGTGACCCTTCTCTAGTCACATTTGCTGTTTTAGTTAAGTCATTGTAATAAGGGCTTAATGGTCCATAGTCTTGCTTTAATTACCTAAGCGATGACCTCATAAGGTTATTTACCTAAGCGATGACCTCATAAGGTTGTTTACCTAAGGGATGACCTCATAAGGTGTGGTCAAGCCCACAATTCTTAGTCTTATGGAAATAGTCAAGCCTACAATTGTTAGTCTTAGTCAAGACCACAACTCTAGACTAGTTCCACATTTAGTTGTTCATCTCTATGTAAGGCTATAAATAGCCCACACTTCCAATGGTTTTAGGCATTCAATGAATAAATCAGATTTTGAGAGTTTTCTTGGTTTCTCCAAGGCTTCTTGAATACCTTAGAATTTCTCTAGGTGTTCGTGACTTATCAATCTAGAATCGCACTAGGTTGTGGCGTCTTCTACCATTATACCAAGGTTCGTTAACCACGTGATTAACGGGTTGAGGTCATCCGCTCCAAACTTGGTGTCCTCTTGTCGATCCTGAAGCTAATCTTTTACGGGTTTCGTCACAAGGTTGGCGACGTTCGTATCAGTTGGTATCCATGTAGTGCACGTCAAAGAGAACCATGTGTGACCCTTCTCTAGTCACATTTGCTGTTTTAGTTAAGTCATTGTAATAAGGGATTAATGGTCCATAGTCTTGCTTTAATTACCTAAGCGATGACCTCATACGGTTATTTACCTAAGCGATGACCTCATAAGGTTGTTTACCTAAGGGATGACCTCATAAGGTTTGGTCAAGCCCACAATTCTTAGTCTTATGGAAATAGTCAAGCCTACAATTGTTAGTCTTAGTCAAGACCACAACTCTAGACTAGTTCCACATTTAGTTGTTCATCTCTATGTAAGGCTATAAATAGCCCACACTTCCAATGGTTTTAGGCATTCAATGAATAAATCAGATTTTGAGAGTTTTCTTGGTTTCTCCAAGGCTTCTTGAATACCTTAGAATTTCTCTAGGTGTTCGTGACTTATCAATCTAGAATCGCACTAGGTTGTGGCGTCTTCTACCATTATACCAAGGTTCGTTAACCACGTGATTAACGGGTTGAGGTCATCCGCTCCAAACTTGGTGTCCTCTTGTCGATCCTGAAACTAATCTTTTACGGGTTTCATCACAAGGTTGGCGACGTTCGTATCAGTTGGTAATCAGAGCTAGTTAAGAGGTATCACGTTATATCCCTTTATTTATTTCCTTTCGAGTCAAGTTGTCCAAAATTCTGTTTTCGTGTAATGATACGAGTCAAGCTATGCCATCGGATAAGGTTCAAGTCCCACTAGGACTGGTAACTCGAGCACGAGCTAACAAGATGAGGGAGGAACTCCAAGGACTTGTTCATGAGATACAAGGCCAAGAAATTGTCCCCAAGGTCATTGAGAGTCTTGAGCATGAAGGAATGAAAGTCATCCATGTAGTGTACGTCAAAGAGAACCATGTGTGACCCTTCTCTAGTCACATTTGCTGTTTTAGTTAAGTCATTGTAATAAGGGCTTAATGGTCCATAGTCTTGCTTTAATTACCTAAGCGATGACCTCATAAGGTTATTTACCTAAGCGATGACCTCATAAGGTTGTTTACCTAAGGGATGACCTCATAAGGTGTGGTCAAGCCCACAATTCTTAGTCTTATGGAAATAGTCAAGCCTACAATTGTTAGTCTTAGTCAAGACCACAACTCTAGACTAGTTCCACATTCAGTTGTTCATCTCTATGTAAGGCTATAAATAGCCCACACTTCCAATGGTTTTAGGCATTCAATGAATAAATCAGATTTTGAGAGTTTTCTTGGTTTCTCCAAGGCTTCTTGAATACCTTAGAATTTCTCTAGGTGTTCGTGACTTATCAATCTAGAATCGCACTAGGTTGTGGCGTCTTCTACCATTATACCAAGGTTCGTTAACCACGTGATTAACGGGTTGAGGTCATCCGCTCCAAACTTGGTGTCCTCTTGTCGATCCTGAAGCTAATCTTTTACGGGTTTCGTCACAAGGTTGGCGACGTTCGTATCAGTTGGTATCAGAGCTAGTTAAGAGGTATCACGTTATATCCCTTTATTTATTTCCTTTCGAGTCAAGTTGTCCAAAATTCTGTTTTCATGTTCCAAGTTTGCTGTCCGCAATTTCCAGATTTGTTGCATCGTGTTCTTGCGTTATTTTTCCAGATTTGTTGCATCGTAAACTTGCGTCTAGTTGTTGTTAATTGCTGTGGTTAGCCTTGTTTGGTCCAGCCTTTTTTTTTTGTGTCTTATTCTTGATTCTTTGTTTGTGTTTGTGTCTTGTTTCTATCCTGTTATATCCATTTAATTCCAGTCTTTTGTTCTATTTGATCATCCGAGGTTACTGTTCATCCGAAAAAAAAAATATAGCTGGCTGACCTTACAAAATTCTTGAAAATCTGTCTTGATCAAAACTTGGGTTTCTTGAAGTTCTTGATTGTTTAAAACCACAATCTTGAAGTTCTTGGAACTTTAGTTGGGATTCTTGAAGCCAACCAAAATCTGTCTTGATCAAATCGAGAAATCTTGGATTGTTTTGGGAGGAAATCATCTTCAATTTTGTGTTTCTTGAATTCTGGAAATTAACATCTTGAATTCTTGAAAGAATCTTGAAGTTTCTGGGTTTTGGGAACCAAATCTTGGTAAACAACAAGGCTGCAAAATTCCAGCTGCCAAAATCCTTGTCGTTCTTTCTTTCTTGATCAATCTTCTTTATTGATCACCACAACAATCTTTTTTCTTGATCAAGAACATTTAAGCCACAAAATTTGACTCTTGAAAGCCTCCAGAATTGACCATTGATAAGAAGAAGAATGTTCAGCCATGAAATTTGACTCTTGAAAGCCAGCCTCCCTAAGCCACGAAATTTGACTCTTGAAAGCTTCCAAATTTGACCATTGATTGTGATAAATGCCTTCCTAAAAGCTGACCATCAAAAAAAAAAAGAAGAGCACCAAAACAACCAGCAACCCTACTCCAATTCCAAGTTGGATTTGATTAGTTTAGTCCAACTTGAATAAGGCTGTCCAGATTTACTTCAATTTCGTTTTTACAGCCTGTTAAATCCTTTTTGGGATAGGAAAAAGGGATTAGTTCCGGAATAATCCAAAAATTTCCACTATCCATTATTTCCTAAATTGCTGCAACAAGAGCAAGTGTTGGTGCACTCTTTAGGCAGTTGTTATTGAGTCAAATCTTTATAGCTTTCTTGAATCAGTTGTTCTGCTTATTTTTTCCAGTAATTTCCAGCCAGAGTAGTGTCCAAATTTCCAGCTCTTGTATAGAGTCATTTGCCAAGTTTTTGTGTTGCATAACTAGTAGTCCTTTTGTCGTGCATCTACGCATTTTTTCCAACAAATTCCAGCAGATTATTTTTTCCAGTTCTTTTGAGTCATTTTTGTCTTATACCTCCTCAAATTTCCAGCTTATAACGAGCCACATTTGAGTAGATTCTTGTGCGAAGCTAGTTGAACTTTTCAGGGAAATTTTCTACTTTCTTCAAGGGAAGCAAGCAGAACCTTGAGAACATTAGAGTGTTTTAAACACTTGAGTGATACACGAGTGACGAGTGTAAACATGTGAGCTTGTGTGGTAAGGAAAAATATCTTTTGTTTCACTAAATTTTTGCAGGTTTCCTCAATACATCATGGCGAATACGAGGCATTTAAAAGCTAGCTTACAACATCTTCTTCCTGATCCTAAGGGAGTCGAAGAAGTGGCATTACGTGGTGTAAATGAGCAGTTGGACATCGTCAAATCTCAGTTGCATTGTTGGTTTTATACTCGTTGTGGTGTCAAAGATAAAACATGCAGCTTGGCCATTGATAGGAGTTGTGAAGTCAATCTTGCAAGCGCTATCATGGTTCACAAATTAAATCTTCCAACCATTGATCATCTTCAACCGTATAAGTTGTCGAGTGCTCATGGTGATGTTTGGGTTACTAAACACACACTTGTACCTATTCAAATTGGCAAATATGTGGATGAGGTGTTGTGTGATGTAGTCCCAATTCAAGTGACACATGTGTTGCTAGGTAAAGCGTGGATGTTGAGGCGAGAAGTTAAATATGATAGACATACTAATAAGTATTCCTTCTTATTTAATGGTCGTCGTTCTGCACTTGTACCACTTATTTATGACCAAATTTGTATTGATCTAGCATACATGAGAAGTGAACATGAGCGTTATAGTATGAAGAAAGAGCTAGATGAGGGAATTGTGACTGATGAGGTAAAATCTGAGGGAGTTGAAAAGGAGAAAGAGGCTGAGAATAATGAGAGGAAAAAGACAGCTATTGAGCATGAGAAAGAGATTGAAAAATCCAAAGTGTTGACTGAGGAAGCGAAAGAAAGAAGGGATAATGCACTGATTTTAAGTTTCAACAAAAATGAGAGTGAGGGGACTTATTGCCATTCTAACAACCTTAACATTGCTCTGTCTAGTGTTCCTTGTTTTGTGCAGGTTAAGCAAAGTGCAATCGTTTTGATCTTACAATGTTCCATCCCAAAGACGCTTGTGCAATTTGCGAGTTTCCATGGAGTTTGTCTTCTAGGAGTTAGATCAATTTGGTTCCCATTCATGGAATCAGATAATTTCAATGCTGTTCACGTCTTTGGAGGATCAAACTATGTGTACCCTCAAGACCTTAGAACCGACCATGTTCCACGAGTTTACACAAGGAGCGAGGTCTTCAATGGTCACTACAATACCTATGCTCATCTTGCACCTAGTCCACTTGAAGCTCCAACTTCACCAAGTCAGCTTCCATACTTTGCAAGCTTATTCAAGTTTGAGGAGTATGATTTCATAGGATCTACATCGCATCACGTTGAGGATCCTTACCTCATGATCACAAGCGATCAAGTTGGGCATACATTGAAACTGGTTCGTGAGATTCAAGGTTCAACAATGTTTACTTTCCAGCTTAGCAAGTGGTTTATGCATTGGATGAAAATTGTGGTAATCATAACAAAATTGACTCGACGGCATGTAACTCTTCTTATCATCATTCATGCTTCAATTTGTGGGCAAATTGCTTTCAAGAGAAGGGGAATGATACGAGTCAAGCTATGCCATCGGATAAGGTTCAAGTCCCACTAGGACTGGTAACTCGAGCACGAGCTAACAAGATGAGGGAGGAACTCCAAGGACTTGTTCATGAGATACAAGGCCAAGAAATTGTCCCCAAGGTCATTGAGAGTCTTGAGCATGAAGGAATGAAAGTCATCCATGTAGTGTACGTCAAAGAGAACCATGTGTGACCCTTCTCTAGTCACATTTGCTGTTTTAGTTAAGTCATTGTAATAAGGGCTTAATGGTCCATAGTCTTGCTTTAATTACCTAAGCGATGACCTCATAAGGTTATTTACCTAAGCGATGACCTCATAAGGTTGTTTACCTAAGGGATGACCTCATAAGGTGTGGTCAAGCCCACAATTCTTAGTCTTATGGAAATAGTCAAGCCTACAATTGTTAGTCTTAGTCAAGACCACAACTCTAGACTAGTTCCACATTTAGTTGTTCATCTCTATGTAAGGCTATAAATAGCCCACACTTCCAATGGTTTTAGGCATTCAATGAATAAATCAGATTTTGAGAGTTTTCTTGGTTTCTCCAAGGCTTCTTGAATACCTTAGAATTTCTCTAGGTGTTCGTGACTTATCAATCTAGAATCGCACTAGGTTGTGGCGTCTTCTACCATTATACCAAGGTTCGTTAACCACGTGATTAACGGGTTGAGGTCATCCGCTCCAAACTTGGTGTCCTCTTGTCGATCCTGAAGCTAATCTTTTACGGGTTTCGTCACAAGGTTGGCGACGTTCGTATCAGAAAGTTCATGGAAAACAAGTCTAGTATGTACATGAAAGTTTGGCAAAAGAAAAGTTTCACTACAGCTCAAAGGCTTCATTACGGGTTAAACTGTCTCGCCCGGCCAGCCTCGGGGAAACGGTCATTGCTCATTGTGGGAAAGTCAGAATTTGGTTCCGTCAGTTGCATTGGAAACTAGGTTCATAAGGCTAAATTTGTCTAGAAGAAACCATTTCCAAAATCCCAACATAAGTGGCTCAAAATTAAGAAACCAAATGAACTTTCTGGACTGTCTCGGATGAACAGTACTTCCCGGACAGCCAACTTTCCAGACTCGCCACGGATCGCTCGGGATGAACCAGAAAATGAGCTTTGTACCGTTTTAAAGCTCTAAGAGTCTACTTTCAATTGCCATAAACGGCACTCAATTCTGATCAGTGAGTAACACGTTATGACCTTAACAAGATGGCTGGACAGAAAATTTCTGGACCTAGTCCAGTTTTCCTCCTTTGTTTATAACTCAAAATTTATTCAACCAAATTGGCTAATTTTTTTGTAGACAACCTCCACACACATAACCCAACATATAATACTCACATTTGTAGCCAAAATGTGCATGAAAATATCAAGGTAAAACCGGGCAGCAAGCTTAAAAAGTTTCGGTCAGCACACTTTAAAAAATTTCTAACTTCTACTCTTCTTGTTATTTTCATTCCTTGCACATAACAAGTATTAGATCCAACTAAATAGGGGTTTAAAACATATCAATACTTCATAAACACACATGAATAAGGGTTAGACATTTCATCAAACACTTGGTATGCATATTAGTAAACCTAACCATTACTTGATTAACTCAAGAAACTAACCCCAAATTCAACCATAACAAGTTGTTTTCACCATTTCAACCTCAAGTAGATGATATAACATCATAAACCCAAATTTTAAAGATTACATACCTTACTTACAAGTTGCTTTGGTCACCAAACAAACCACCACAATAGAAGCTTTAGGCTTGAAACAACCTCAAAGATTGAAGGAAATTTTCTCACAAACTCTAGATCTTTCTCTTTTGGTTTTTGTTCAAGATCAAGCTAAGGTTGTCATAGCAAGAAGATGGAGTTTTCTTCCTTCCCTTGGAAGCCCTTAAGGTGGACGAAATTTTGGAGGAAAATGAAGCAAAGTTGGTTTAAAATTCCTCTAATCCTTTGGTCAAACAAGATACATGGCTAGGGTTTTGCCACATGGCTCCATTATTGTCCTAACCTTTCTTAATCTTTGACTAATGCCATTCTTACCTTTCCAAATGCACCAATAATTATTCAACACCTCTAATCTCTCACATAAAGTCTCTACCACTAATAAAAGAACACTTGGACAATTACAAGTGGTGAATTATTTACAACCTAGCTCAAGGAAATATTTTACTTCAAGTAAAATGAATTGAAATGAAATGCATGGAAATTATTATAACACATAGAAAATAATTTGTAAGGGCATATATTAAATGGTCTAGATCTTATAATAAGGCATGTAAGTAAGAAAATTGTGTTTTAAAGTGAGGGTCAATACAAGGGATTTGTTGTAACACATTGTGAAATATAATGCTAGGGCATATAAGAGGTGGTTTAAATCTTGGTGCAAGGCATGTAGTTTGGGGAAATTGTATTTTAAAAATGAGGGTTCTCACACTCTCTCCCCCTTAAAGAATTTCGCCCTCGAGATTCTCAGCTTGATTACTGAGTAGTTCAAAATATTTTCGATGAATATCCTTTTTAACTCTCTCGAGTCCTGTGAGCGCATGCTTTAGTAAGACCAGCAATACAAAGCCATATTATGTAGGAATTGAAGCTACAAATCTTTATTTAGAACATGTTTCAATTTACAAGTTTCATAGTTGTATAACCTATCGAAATATAATACTAGCTTGTTCCCATCGAAGAATAATCCTTATGTCCTTACTAATCAATGTTGCAAAAGTCATTTAGAGCAGAAAAGTATCACTTATAGCCAAACGTTTAGAGAAAGTAGAAAAGACGTTCAAAATGCAAAGTTGTAAACTGTCCGACCTAAGGTGGTTTGAAGAACTCATTTTCCTTTCATTTAAGTCTCGTTTCTACTCATAAACCAACCTCAAAATAGTTTACCAACTCCAATCCTAAAGTTGGGAATGTAAGTAGGAATAATCCTAGGAAAAATAGAAATTTTTTTAGTTTTGCGTGATCTCATTTGAAAATCTTATCTCGAGCTTCTTATGTCCAAAACTTAAAAAACTTTATACCGTCGGAATATGGATTCAAATTGTTACAACTTTCTAGAAGGTACCATTGTAAGATCCAATCCACGAGTCGGTCAAATTCCAACCTAAAGTTGCTGCTTCACCCAGTAACAGACAGAACAGGTATACAGTTTCAGTCAACTTTGAAAAATCATAGATATTCATGGAAATTGAGAACAATACTGATACTCTGAATCTAGTTTCAAACATAATAAAACTCAATTTTGACTTTTCTACATCAAGATATAACAAATTCTGTAAAACCTTCCAAGGTTCCCTGCGGAAAAAATTTTCAGCGGCACATCCTTTGTGTTTACTAACTTTTCCTAGCCCATTCAAGGCTTCATTCTTCCCATGAAATAGCTTCAACTCAAGCATATAAATATCAAGCCCACAACTCACTACATCAAGCATATAACCGTCTCTACTCAAGTTTAGCAAAATGAAACCCGAAGCTGAAATTCTTAATCACAAGCTTGAATTTTCTTTAGGCAAGTCATAACAAAGCTATCAGACCATGGTCAGTACTTAAGCATGACGTGTGGTAGAAAATTCACCATAAAACCATAAATTACCATAACACTAGTTCAACCCATGAAATTTTCCATAAAGCTGCCAAAAGTACTACCTTAATCCACTAGTTTTCCTATATTGGTAGTAGAGGAAAATTGCTAGCCAAAGTTACCTTGTAACCTCAAGAAAGATGGAAATCCAGGGCTTCTTCCTCAAAAATCGCTCCACCAATACCTTGAAATCTTTCTTAGTTAACATTTCCATGGAGTAACTTCAGATTCAAGTACAAAATTGAGGTTGGAGTTGGAGGTCTCTCTTTGGTTTCTCTTCTCTCTTGGTTCGGCCAAGTAAGAGGGAAGATGAAGACAATTCGGTCAAATTGTTGATTTAGTCAAGGTGAAAAATGTGACGCAAACCTTAATCTCGATAGAAAGAAGAGTTACAACATGGTTACTATTCTTGCTAGCTCTTTAACCCATACACTCTGTACATTAAATCATTTCTTCCCTTCGAGCGACAAACGATAAATTTTTAACTCAAAGACCAAAGTAGGGCAATAAACTCAGGGATAAGGATCCAATATTGCACCACCACAAATATTTCATAGCACTTATTAAAACAGCAGGTACCAAGTCCACTGTTCCTAAGGGAATACATCTTGCTATATAAAAATGTCACTATGCATAGTCCAATGATTATAACTTATCCAGGCAAAAACCTCATTAATGGCTATTCAACTTGGCAAATGTACTGGTACAAACTTATTCTGTACCTCTTCTGGAACCCCTTCATATTTCCTTTCAATCGTATGTTCTGATGCAATAGTTCAATGTTCTCTAGGTATTTCGGTTCCCATCATCTTTCCCAGTACTCAGTTCATCTCTTTTGGAACTCTATTTCTTTTTGAATAACCTCTATTTTCTTATGCAGATCAGTCACATTTGTCATCTCACTAATTCGCTTATCTCGATAGTAGCTTGCCAGTAAATCAAAGGAGCAAAGTAAGTAACTAATTACAATTGGAAACTCTAGTCATATAACTTTTAAATTCATTCTCCTCCGATCCTACCACAAGGAATTAAACGTAGCTATCCTCAAGTGAGATAGACAAGATAATAGAATACAGGTAGGGTAATAGCTCAGAATACAATGCCACTCATTCTTATTCGGGAATTTCAATACGAGAGTATCCTTATCACTTATGCACATAGCAACCCTAAAGCGTACTTTATGTGTCGGAACTTCTACCTCCTATCTCAATCTCTTGCATACAGGTATAGAATCCAATTCTTTTCTCAAATTCCCATGCATAATTCCAAAACTCACGATCTCGCCACGATCATAATCGAGTCAAGTCCATACTTAGACATTAGTGGATAGGTGTCAAGGAAGCATAGGAAAGAATGTCACAAGAGGAGTAGAAATATCCATATAGTTGTAATCAAACCGCCCCACATTCGAAATAAACACTTATCATGTCTTCACAGTCATGGGTGAAGGAAACAGATCTTCAGTGCAAATTTCTCGACGTACAGTATAATCTAGCCACCATCTATAGAAACCCTGTCAGACTATTTTGAGATTAGTCCATGATAGCTTCCGAGATTTATTCCCTCAATCAGTCCAATAACTAGGTCAAATATTAGGATCTTTCGCGCCTTGACTTTTGCCATTAAAACTTGTCTCAAGTGCAATCAAGATACAGACCCTTATTCTAGGGCTCTCCACTTTTTGGTACTCAAGTACAAGAATCCACAATAAGGTAATTCACAACTCGAGCCGGCCGGTCCTAAGAGTAAATCACCCATATTACAGATTCCTACCCGACGTACATATCTATTCCTCCCAAGTATCCTGATAAAGGGTTTACGCTTATAACAGTCATGATTCATAGCTTACGCCCAAAAAGAGCACCTAGTCCTTTCCACTGACTCACATAATCGAAACAATAACACCACTTGGCCCCAAGCTCACTTCGCGCAGAGACCACGCGAAGCAGTAAAATATCTTCCATTCTTTCAAACCAGTTCTCGGCAATTTCGGGATCTAGTTCTCCAAGAAATTTAGGAGGTGTGAACTTTTGGAACTGATTTAGGACTCTATCTTAACTTACTTCAAGGTTCCTTTACTAGTTACCCGTTGTTTGACCTTGTTGGTCAACCGAATGGCCAGTAAACAGTAGATCGGTCATACGATTGATAGCTGTAGCTACCTGATCCCCTACTCCACCTCCGGGTCCCTGGTTCTAATTGACTACAAACCTTTATTCCTCTTCTTGGTCCTGGACCTATTCTCCTTTATTACTCACTGGTCTAGGGTCCAAGTATTTTAACCAATGGGTAAGTACGTGTTGGTACATGATAGATGATTATTCCTTTACAAAAGTCAAATAAAATGAAATCGGAGTCACAATAAGCGAGTGAAAATATAAAGCAATTAAATGCCAATGTCGTAATAAAGTCGAGGTCAAAGTCACCGTAACAGTCACAGTCCAATTCACAGTCACAGTCAAAGTCAAAGTATTATACATTCCAAGGCTCATAGTAGTTGTTTGTAAGATAACTAGACCAAAAGTATCAGGTACGAGACTCACAGATACAAATACAGTCATACAGTCATATCAAGGAAAAATCCAGTGCAAGTAGTCAAAAGAAAATTGTACAACCACCGAGTCACCACATCCCTTATCCTTTCTATGTATAGTAGTCAAAATCATCCAAAGTAGTAGCCTAGAGGTGTAGGCTTAGTTTGATGCGGGACTAGCTGACCCTCCTCCGGTCTAGGCAAGGTCAACACTTGCCTCGTCTCCAATGTTAGAGACTTCACCACTTAAGTCTACTGAAGTCCCCAAACAGGTCATCACAAACATTCAGGTTTGACTCGACTCTATTCCTCACTTTTATTGCCCCCTAAACGCGTTCCTGAGCTTCTCCAAGTTACATACAAAGATTTACCAATCCTTTGATGGCCTTCAACCATATCATACCAGTGCTCCTTAATTCGATCGGCTTGCATTTTAGTAGTTTCCTTTAGTTGATTGACTTCAGCTTTAAACCTAGCATTGTCCCGGGCAAGCAACTTTCGCTCCTTCACAACGGCCAACACTACTCCATTAGAATAGGTAAAATTTGCAGACACTCACACCACTTGTAGTGATTAGATAAGCCCCAATAGGCTCTAGGCCTCCGGGTCTGATTTGATACTTAATCATCGGGTAAGTCCCCACGGGATGGCTCGCCAACCGGTCTATTACTAGGGCCGCCAGATTCATCCAGCCTACACAAAGTGTAGATAAACTTAAGTACTCTTAAGGGAAAATAATCAAATATAATCCTCAAGTCGAAAATTCCTAACTCGCCCAAACCAATTCAAACCTAGGCTCAAAATTTTTTTTTCCTTCCAGTGATCACTTAACTTTCAAACCAATCCCACAGTCCAGCATCCTGAGCTTTTATGTCTAGGATACTCTACAAAGATCTGAAGCCTAAGCTTTGATACCAACTGTGACAGCCCCACCTCTCCCTAGGGCAAACCCTAGGGTATCAACGGACTGCCTGCCCAACTCTCGCCAGGACTCAGTCGTTCAAAGTACTAATATCATCAATGAAACGAATGTAACATTTGACAATGCAGGGGATTGAAACACTAACTCAAACATAATCACTAATTCAACAATTCAGCTTAGTACATATATCATCGTATGCCAACTTACCACGCTTCACCCAAAATTACATAATATAAATCACCCTTAAGAATTTAAGCTTACAAGTCTGCTTAAACGAAAGTTACAACCTCAAAACGCAAGAACGGCAAAATAAAGCTAAGAAAGCCCTCGATCAAATCCCTTCCCGATCTGTTAAGGAAAACAAAGGGAATGGAGTGAGCTAAAGCCCAGTGAGGTTCCAGGTAAACAAGTAAACACATAGCCACATAAAATCACAAAATAGCCAACTAAACACCGTACAGTAAAATAACAGTTCAATTCAAGGATACGGGTGGCTTTCAAAAGCCAAAGGTCCACTTGAGCTTGATCATAATTGCCTCCTGTTGACACTCCGTCAACACTTGTAACAGTATATAGGTCCGTACAACACCACTTTCACCAGTCTCCGTCCACCAAACAACCCCCCACCGGGCCCGCACTCCATAAACAGTAGTTTGGTAATACTCGAGTATACCAGGAATCCGAGTTTCCAATGCTCAAGGATTCCAATGAAACAGTATCAAGCCGAGGATTTTATCACTGGTGGTGCTGGACAACACAACAAGCAAGCACAACGGCTATGCTTCACCAGGGACCTCCAAGCAAGATTCAATTTCCAGTGAACAGTAAACAGTCCTCAAGGTTTATCGGCCTTATCGACCAAGCCCTTGCTGGCTCGATACAACCGACTCACCTATGAGGTTGGGTACCCAAACAGTAACAGTAGTTGGTGGAATGTCATCCACGCAACTTAAGCACAGTCATGTATAGCAATATCTCATTTCATGTTAATTCATTCAGTAAGTAGAGCCTCAGTGAAAAGAAAAAATAAGAAAGGTCGAGTGCGATAAAGTACACACTCGCCTCAATTTTAATTAAAACAGTGTTTGGCTCAAACAATAACAATTCAATACTTTCAAGTACACGAACATTTCTCATAACAAGTAGCAGGTAGTGGAACACTCACCTGTCAAGCAAAAGTAATAATCGACGTCAAACGTCTCAGTTACGATCACCGTCGTTGCCCAAACCTAGGTCAACGAGTGAAAACATTAATAATTGGATTCGTTCCCTACTAAAGTATAGGTTCATTAAGAGGCCAAGTGAGTAGCTTAAGCTACTTAATCCGGCATGCAAATAGGGTCTAAACCACGGTGAAAGTGATACGAGTCAAGCTATGCCATCGGATAAGGTTCAAGTCCCACTAGGACTGGTAACTCGAGCACGAGCTAACAAGATGAGGGAGGAACTCCAAGGACTTGTTCATGAGATACAAGGCCAAGAAATTGTCCCCAAGGTCATTGAGAGTCTTGAGCATGAAGGAATGAAAGTCATCCATGTAGTGTACGTCAAAGAGAACCATGTGTGACCCTTCTCTAGTCACATTTGCTGTTTTAGTTAAGTCATTGTAATAAGGGCTTAATGGTCCATAGTCTTGCTTTAATTACCTAAGCGATGACCTCATAAGGTTATTTACCTAAGCGATGACCTCATAAGGTTGTTTACCTAAGGGATGACCTCATAAGGTGTGGTCAAGCCCACAATTCTTAGTCTTATGGAAATAGTCAAGCCTACAATTGTTAGTCTTAGTCAAGACCACAACTCTAGACTAGTTCCACATTTAGTTGTTCATCTCTATGTAAGGCTATAAATAGCCCACACTTCCAATGGTTTTAGGCATTCAATGAATAAATCAGATTTTGAGAGTTTTCTTGGTTTCTCCAAGGCTTCTTGAATACCTTAGAATTTCTCTAGGTGTTCGTGACTTATCAATCTAGAATCGCACTAGGTTGTGGCGTCTTCTACCATTATACCAAGGTTCGTTAACCACGTGATTAACGGGTTGAGGTCATCCGCTCCAAACTTGGTGTCCTCTTGTCGATCCTGAAGCTAATCTTTTACGGGTTTCGTCACAAGGTTGGCGACGTTCGTATCAGTTGGTATCCATGTAGTGCACGTCAAAGAGAACCATGTGTGACCCTTCTCTAGTCACATTTGCTGTTTTAGTTAAGTCATTGTAATAAGGGATTAATGGTCCATAGTCTTGCTTTAATTACCTAAGCGATGACCTCATACGGTTATTTACCTAAGCGATGACCTCATAAGGTTGTTTACCTAAGGGATGACCTCATAAGGTTTGGTCAAGCCCACAATTCTTAGTCTTATGGAAATAGTCAAGCCTACAATTGTTAGTCTTAGTCAAGACCACAACTCTAGACTAGTTCCACATTTAGTTGTTCATCTCTATGTAAGGCTATAAATAGCCCACACTTCCAATGGTTTTAGGCATTCAATGAATAAATCAGATTTTGAGAGTTTTCTTGGTTTCTCCAAGGCTTCTTGAATACCTTAGAATTTCTCTAGGTGTTCGTGACTTATCAATCTAGAATCGCACTAGGTTGTGGCGTCTTCTACCATTATACCAAGGTTCGTTAACCACGTGATTAACGGGTTGAGGTCATCCGCTCCAAACTTGGTGTCCTCTTGTCGATCCTGAAACTAATCTTTTACGGGTTTCATCACAAGGTTGGCGACGTTCGTATCAGTTGGTAATCAGAGCTAGTTAAGAGGTATCACGTTATATCCCTTTATTTATTTCCTTTCGAGTCAAGTTGTCCAAAATTCTGTTTTCGTGTAATGATACGAGTCAAGCTATGCCATCGGATAAGGTTCAAGTCCCACTAGGACTGGTAACTCGAGCACGAGCTAACAAGATGAGGGAGGAACTCCAAGGACTTGTTCATGAGATACAAGGCCAAGAAATTGTCCCCAAGGTCATTGAGAGTCTTGAGCATGAAGGAATGAAAGTCATCCATGTAGTGTACGTCAAAGAGAACCATGTGTGACCCTTCTCTAGTCACATTTGCTGTTTTAGTTAAGTCATTGTAATAAGGGCTTAATGGTCCATAGTCTTGCTTTAATTACCTAAGCGATGACCTCATAAGGTTATTTACCTAAGCGATGACCTCATAAGGTTGTTTACCTAAGGGATGACCTCATAAGGTGTGGTCAAGCCCACAATTCTTAGTCTTATGGAAATAGTCAAGCCTACAATTGTTAGTCTTAGTCAAGACCACAACTCTAGACTAGTTCCACATTCAGTTGTTCATCTCTATGTAAGGCTATAAATAGCCCACACTTCCAATGGTTTTAGGCATTCAATGAATAAATCAGATTTTGAGAGTTTTCTTGGTTTCTCCAAGGCTTCTTGAATACCTTAGAATTTCTCTAGGTGTTCGTGACTTATCAATCTAGAATCGCACTAGGTTGTGGCGTCTTCTACCATTATACCAAGGTTCGTTAACCACGTGATTAACGGGTTGAGGTCATCCGCTCCAAACTTGGTGTCCTCTTGTCGATCCTGAAGCTAATCTTTTACGGGTTTCGTCACAAGGTTGGCGACGTTCGTATCAGTTGGTATCAGAGCTAGTTAAGAGGTATCACGTTATATCCCTTTATTTATTTCCTTTCGAGTCAAGTTGTCCAAAATTCTGTTTTCATGTTCCAAGTTTGCTGTCCGCAATTTCCAGATTTGTTGCATCGTGTTCTTGCGTTATTTTTCCAGATTTGTTGCATCGTAAACTTGCGTCTAGTTGTTGTTAATTGCTGTGGTTAGCCTTGTTTGGTCCAGCCTTTTTTTTTTGTGTCTTATTCTTGATTCTTTGTTTGTGTTTGTGTCTTGTTTCTATCCTGTTATATCCATTTAATTCCAGTCTTTTGTTCTATTTGATCATCCGAGGTTACTGTTCATCCGAAAAAAAAAATATAGCTGGCTGACCTTACAAAATTCTTGAAAATCTGTCTTGATCAAAACTTGGGTTTCTTGAAGTTCTTGATTGTTTAAAACCACAATCTTGAAGTTCTTGGAACTTTAGTTGGGATTCTTGAAGCCAACCAAAATCTGTCTTGATCAAATCGAGAAATCTTGGATTGTTTTGGGAGGAAATCATCTTCAATTTTGTGTTTCTTGAATTCTGGAAATTAACATCTTGAATTCTTGAAAGAATCTTGAAGTTTCTGGGTTTTGGGAACCAAATCTTGGTAAACAACAAGGCTGCAAAATTCCAGCTGCCAAAATCCTTGTCGTTCTTTCTTTCTTGATCAATCTTCTTTATTGATCACCACAACAATCTTTTTTCTTGATCAAGAACATTTAAGCCACAAAATTTGACTCTTGAAAGCCTCCAGAATTGACCATTGATAAGAAGAAGAATGTTCAGCCATGAAATTTGACTCTTGAAAGCCAGCCTCCCTAAGCCACGAAATTTGACTCTTGAAAGCTTCCAAATTTGACCATTGATTGTGATAAATGCCTTCCTAAAAGCTGACCATCAAAAAAAAAAAGAAGAGCACCAAAACAACCAGCAACCCTACTCCAATTCCAAGTTGGATTTGATTAGTTTAGTCCAACTTGAATAAGGCTGTCCAGATTTACTTCAATTTCGTTTTTACAGCCTGTTAAATCCTTTTTGGGATAGGAAAAAGGGATTAGTTCCGGAATAATCCAAAAATTTCCACTATCCATTATTTCCTAAATTGCTGCAACAAGAGCAAGTGTTGGTGCACTCTTTAGGCAGTTGTTATTGAGTCAAATCTTTATAGCTTTCTTGAATCAGTTGTTCTGCTTATTTTTTCCAGTAATTTCCAGCCAGAGTAGTGTCCAAATTTCCAGCTCTTGTATAGAGTCATTTGCCAAGTTTTTGTGTTGCATAACTAGTAGTCCTTTTGTCGTGCATCTACGCATTTTTTCCAACAAATTCCAGCAGATTATTTTTTCCAGTTCTTTTGAGTCATTTTTGTCTTATACCTCCTCAAATTTCCAGCTTATAACGAGCCACATTTGAGTAGATTCTTGTGCGAAGCTAGTTGAACTTTTCAGGGAAATTTTCTACTTTCTTCAAGGGAAGCAAGCAGAACCTTGAGAACATTAGAGTGTTTTAAACACTTGAGTGATACACGAGTGACGAGTGTAAACATGTGAGCTTGTGTGGTAAGGAAAAATATCTTTTGTTTCACTAAATTTTTGCAGGTTTCCTCAATACATCATGGCGAATACGAGGCATTTAAAAGCTAGCTTACAACATCTTCTTCCTGATCCTAAGGGAGTCGAAGAAGTGGCATTACGTGGTGTAAATGAGCAGTTGGACATCGTCAAATCTCAGTTGCATTGTTGGTTTTATACTCGTTGTGGTGTCAAAGATAAAACATGCAGCTTGGCCATTGATAGGAGTTGTGAAGTCAATCTTGCAAGCGCTATCATGGTTCACAAATTAAATCTTCCAACCATTGATCATCTTCAACCGTATAAGTTGTCGAGTGCTCATGGTGATGTTTGGGTTACTAAACACACACTTGTACCTATTCAAATTGGCAAATATGTGGATGAGGTGTTGTGTGATGTAGTCCCAATTCAAGTGACACATGTGTTGCTAGGTAAAGCGTGGATGTTGAGGCGAGAAGTTAAATATGATAGACATACTAATAAGTATTCCTTCTTATTTAATGGTCGTCGTTCTGCACTTGTACCACTTATTTATGACCAAATTTGTATTGATCTAGCATACATGAGAAGTGAACATGAGCGTTATAGTATGAAGAAAGAGCTAGATGAGGGAATTGTGACTGATGAGGTAAAATCTGAGGGAGTTGAAAAGGAGAAAGAGGCTGAGAATAATGAGAGGAAAAAGACAGCTATTGAGCATGAGAAAGAGATTGAAAAATCCAAAGTGTTGACTGAGGAAGCGAAAGAAAGAAGGGATAATGCACTGATTTTAAGTTTCAACAAAAATGAGAGTGAGGGGACTTATTGCCATTCTAACAACCTTAACATTGCTCTGTCTAGTGTTCCTTGTTTTGTGCAGGTTAAGCAAAGTGCAATCGTTTTGATCTTACAATGTTCCATCCCAAAGACGCTTGTGCAATTTGCGAGTTTCCATGGAGTTTGTCTTCTAGGAGTTAGATCAATTTGGTTCCCATTCATGGAATCAGATAATTTCAATGCTGTTCACGTCTTTGGAGGATCAAACTATGTGTACCCTCAAGACCTTAGAACCGACCATGTTCCACGAGTTTACACAAGGAGCGAGGTCTTCAATGGTCACTACAATACCTATGCTCATCTTGCACCTAGTCCACTTGAAGCTCCAACTTCACCAAGTCAGCTTCCATACTTTGCAAGCTTATTCAAGTTTGAGGAGTATGATTTCATAGGATCTACATCGCATCACGTTGAGGATCCTTACCTCATGATCACAAGCGATCAAGTTGGGCATACATTGAAACTGGTTCGTGAGATTCAAGGTTCAACAATGTTTACTTTCCAGCTTAGCAAGTGGTTTATGCATTGGATGAAAATTGTGGTAATCATAACAAAATTGACTCGACGGCATGTAACTCTTCTTATCATCATTCATGCTTCAATTTGTGGGCAAATTGCTTTCAAGAGAAGGGGAATGATACGAGTCAAGCTATGCCATCGGATAAGGTTCAAGTCCCACTAGGACTGGTAACTCGAGCACGAGCTAACAAGATGAGGGAGGAACTCCAAGGACTTGTTCATGAGATACAAGGCCAAGAAATTGTCCCCAAGGTCATTGAGAGTCTTGAGCATGAAGGAATGAAAGTCATCCATGTAGTGTACGTCAAAGAGAACCATGTGTGACCCTTCTCTAGTCACATTTGCTGTTTTAGTTAAGTCATTGTAATAAGGGCTTAATGGTCCATAGTCTTGCTTTAATTACCTAAGCGATGACCTCATAAGGTTATTTACCTAAGCGATGACCTCATAAGGTTGTTTACCTAAGGGATGACCTCATAAGGTGTGGTCAAGCCCACAATTCTTAGTCTTATGGAAATAGTCAAGCCTACAATTGTTAGTCTTAGTCAAGACCACAACTCTAGACTAGTTCCACATTTAGTTGTTCATCTCTATGTAAGGCTATAAATAGCCCACACTTCCAATGGTTTTAGGCATTCAATGAATAAATCAGATTTTGAGAGTTTTCTTGGTTTCTCCAAGGCTTCTTGAATACCTTAGAATTTCTCTAGGTGTTCGTGACTTATCAATCTAGAATCGCACTAGGTTGTGGCGTCTTCTACCATTATACCAAGGTTCGTTAACCACGTGATTAACGGGTTGAGGTCATCCGCTCCAAACTTGGTGTCCTCTTGTCGATCCTGAAGCTAATCTTTTACGTGTTTCGTCACAAGGTTGGCGACGTTCGTATCAGAAAGTTCATGGAAAACAAGTCTAGTATGTACATGAAAGTTTGGCAAAAGAAAAGTTTCACTACAGCTCAAAGGCTTCATTACGGGTTAAACTGTCTCGCCCGGCCAGCCTCGGGGAAACGGTCATTGCTCATTGTGGGAAAGTCAGAATTTGGTTCCGTCAGTTGCATTGGAAACTAGGTTCATAAGGCTAAATTTGTCTAGAAGAAACCATTTCCAAAATCCCAACATAAGTGGCTCAAAATTAAGAAACCAAATGAACTTTCTGGACTGTCTCGGATGAACAGTACTTCCCGGACAGCCAACTTTCCAGACTCGCCACGGATCGCTCGGGATGAACCAGAAAATGAGCTTTGTACCGTTTTAAAGCTCTAAGAGTCTACTTTCAATTGCCATAAACGGCACTCAATTCTGATCAGTGAGTAACACGTTATGACCTTAACAAGATGGCTGGACAGAAAATTTCTGGACCTAGTCCAGTTTTCCTCCTTTGTTTATAACTCAAAATTTATTCAACCAAATTGGCTAATTTTTTTGTAGACAACCTCCACACACATAACCCAACATATAATACTCACATTTGTAGCCAAAATGTGCATGAAAATATCAAGGTAAAACCGGGCAGCAAGCTTAAAAAGTTTCGGTCAGCACACTTTAAAAAATTTCTAACTTCTACTCTTCTTGTTATTTTCATTCCTTGCACATAACAAGTATTAGATCCAACTAAATAGGGGTTTAAAACATATCAATACTTCATAAACACACATGAATAAGGGTTAGACATTTCATCAAACACTTGGTATGCATATTAGTAAACCTAACCATTACTTGATTAACTCAAGAAACTAACCCCAAATTCAACCATAACAAGTTGTTTTCACCATTTCAACCTCAAGTAGATGATATAACATCATAAACCCAAATTTTAAAGATTACATACCTTACTTACAAGTTGCTTTGGTCACCAAACAAACCACCACAATAGAAGCTTTAGGCTTGAAACAACCTCAAAGATTGCAGGAAATTTTCTCACAAACTCTAGATCTTTCTCTTTTGGTTTTTGTTCAAGATCAAACTAAGGTTGTCATAGCAAGAAGATGGAGTTTTCTTCCTTCCCTTGGAAGCCCTTAAGGTGGACGAAATTTTGGAGGAAAATGAAGCAAAGTTGGTTTAAAATTCCTCTAATCCTTTGGTCAAACAAGATACATGGCTAGGGTTTTGCCACATGGCTCCATTATTGTCCTAACCTTTCTTAATCTTTGACTAATGCCATTCTTACCTTTCCAAATGCACCAATAATTATTCAACACCTCTAATCTCTCACATAAAGTCTCTACCACTAATAAAAGAACACTTGGACAATTACAAGTGGTGAATTATTTACAACCTAGCTCAAGGAAATATTTTACTTCAAGTAAAATGAATTGAAATGAAATGCATGGAAATTATTATAACACATAGAAAATAATTTGTAAGGGCATATATTAAATGGTCTAGATCTTATAATAAGGCATGTAAGTAAGAAAATTGTGTTTTAAAGTGAGGGTCAATACAAGGGATTTGTTGTAACACATTGTGAAATATAATGCTAGGGCATATAAGAGGTGGTTTAAATCTTGGTGCAAGGCATGTAGTTTGGGGAAATTGTATTTTAAAAATGAGGGTTCTCACACTCTCTCCCCCTTAAAGAATTTCGCCCTCGAGATTCTCAGCTTGATTACTGAGTAGTTCAAAATATTTTCGATGAATATCCTTTTTAACTCTCTCGAGTCCTGTGAGCGCATGCTTTAGTAAGACCAGCAATACAAAGCCATATTATGTAGGAATTGAAGCTACAAATCTTTATTTAGAACATGTTTCAATTTACAAGTTTCATAGTTGTATAACCTATCGAAATATAATACTAGCTTGTTCCCATCGAAGAATAATCCTTATGTCCTTACTAATCAATGTTGCAAAAGTCATTTAGAGCAGAAAAGTATCACTTATAGCCAAACGTTTAGAGAAAGTAGAAAAGACGTTCAAAATGCAAAGTTGTAAACTGTCCGACCTAAGGTGGTTTGAAGAACTCATTTTCCTTTCATTTAAGTCTCGTTTCTACTCATAAACCAACCTCAAAATAGTTTACCAACTCCAATCCTAAAGTTGGGAATGTAAGTAGGAATAATCCTAGGAAAAATAGAAATTTTTTTAGTTTTGCGTGATCTCATTTGAAAATCTTATCTCGAGCTTCTTATGTCCAAAACTTAAAAAACTTTATACCGTCGGAATATGGATTCAAATTGTTACAACTTTCTAGAAGGTACCATTGTAAGATCCAATCCACGAGTCGGTCAAATTCCAACCTAAAGTTGCTGCTTCACCCAGTAACAGACAGAACAGGTATACAGTTTCAGTCAACTTTGAAAAATCATAGATATTCATGGAAATTGAGAACAATACTGATACTCTGAATCTAGTTTCAAACATAATAAAACTCAATTTTGACTTTTCTACATCAAGATATAACAAATTCTGTAAAACCTTCCAAGGTTCCCTGCGGAAAAAATTTTCAGCGGCACATCCTTTGTGTTTACTAACTTTTCCTAGCCCATTCAAGGCTTCATTCTTCCCATGAAATAGCTTCAACTCAAGCATATAAATATCAAGCCCACAACTCACTACATCAAGCATATAACCGTCTCTACTCAAGTTTAGCAAAATGAAACCCGAAGCTGAAATTCTTAATCACAAGCTTGAATTTTCTTTAGGCAAGTCATAACAAAGCTATCAGACCATGGTCAGTACTTAAGCATGACGTGTGGTAGAAAATTCACCATAAAACCATAAATTACCATAACACTAGTTCAACCCATGAAATTTTCCATAAAGCTGCCAAAAGTACTACCTTAATCCACTAGTTTTCCTATATTGGTAGTAGAGGAAAATTGCTAGCCAAAGTTACCTTGTAACCTCAAGAAAGATGGAAATCCAGGGCTTCTTCCTCAAAAATCGCTCCACCAATACCTTGAAATCTTTCTTAGTTAACATTTCCATGGAGTAACTTCAGATTCAAGTACAAAATTGAGGTTGGAGTTGGAGGTCTCTCTTTGGTTTCTCTTCTCTCTTGGTTCGGCCAAGTAAGAGGGAAGATGAAGACAATTCGGTCAAATTGTTGATTTAGTCAAGGTGAAAAATGTGACGCAAACCTTAATCTCGATAGAAAGAAGAGTTACAACATGGTTACTATTCTTGCTAGCTCTTTAACCCATACACTCTGTACATTAAATCATTTCTTCCCTTCGAGCGACAAACGATAAATTTTTAACTCAAAGACCAAAGTAGGGCAATAAACTCAGGGATAAGGATCCAATATTGCACCACCACCAATATTTCATAGCACTTATTAAAACAGCAGGTACCAAGTCCACTGTTCCTAAGGGAATACATCTTGCTATATAAAAATGTCACTATGCATAGTCCAATGATTATAACTTATCCAGGCAAAAACCTCATTAATGGCTATTCAACTTGGCAAATGTACTGGTACAAACTTATTCTGTACCTCTTCTGGAACCCCTTCATATTTCCTTTCAA
The DNA here is from genome assembly GCF_036785885.1 of Coffea arabica. Classification (NCBI taxonomy): domain Eukaryota; kingdom Viridiplantae; phylum Streptophyta; class Magnoliopsida; order Gentianales; family Rubiaceae; genus Coffea; species Coffea arabica. The sequence continues at coordinate 40,286,361 of NC_092321.1, forward strand.
TCGTATGTTCTGATGCAATAGTTCAATGTTCTCTAGGTATTTCGGTTCCCATCATCTTTCCCAGTACTCAGTTCATCTCTTTTGGAACTCTATTTCTTTTTGAATAACCTCTATTTTCTTATGCAGATCAGTCACATTTGTCATCTCACTAATTCGCTTATCTCGATAGTAGCTTGCCAGTAAATCAAAGGAGCAAAGTAAGTAACTAATTACAATTGGAAACTCTAGTCATATAACTTTTAAATTCATTCTCCTCCGATCCTACCACAAGGAATTAAACGTAGCTATCCTCAAGTGAGATAGACAAGATAATAGAATACAGGTAGGGTAATAGCTCAGAATACAATGCCACTCATTCTTATTCGGGAATTTCAATACGAGAGTATCCTTATCACTTATTCACATAGCAACCCTAAAGCGTACTTTATGTGTCGGAACTTCTACCTCCTATCTCAATCTCTTGCATACAGGTATAGAATCCAATTCTTTTCTCAAAATCCCATGCATAATTCCAAAACTCACGATCTCGCCACGATCATAATCGAGTCAAGTCCATACTTAGACATTAGTGGATAGGTGTCAAGGAAGCATAGGAAAGAATGTCACAAGAGGAGTAGAAATATCCATATAGTTGTAATCAAACCGCCCCACATTCGAAATAAACACTTATCATGTCTTCACAGTCATGGGTGAAGGAAACAGATCTTCAGTGCAAATTTCTCGACGTACAGTATAATCTAGCCACCATCTATAGAAACCCTGTCAGACTATTTTGAGATTAGTCCATGATAGCTTCCGAGATTTATTCCCTCAATCAGTCCAATAACTAGGTCAAATATTAGGATCTTTCGCGCCTTGACTTTTGCCATTAAAACTTGTCTCAAGTGCAATCAAGATACAGACCCTTATTCTAGGGCTCTCCACTTTTTGGTACTCAAGTACAAGAATCCACAATAAGGTAATTCACAACTCGAGCCGGCCGGTCCTAAGAGTAAATCACCCATATTACAGATTCCTACCCGACGTACATATCTATTCCTCCCAAGTATCCTGATAAAGGGTTTACGCTTATAACAGTCATGATTCATAGCTTACGCCCAAAAAGAGCACCTAGTCCTTTCCACTGACTCACATAATCGAAACAATAACACCACTTGGCCCCAAGCTCACTTCGCGCAGAGACCACGCGAAGCAGTAAAATATCTTCCATTCTTTCAAACCAGTTCTCGGCAATTTCGGGATCTAGTTCTCCAAGAAATTTAGGAGGTGTGAACTTTTGGAACTGATTTAGGACTCTATCTTAACTTACTTCAAGGTTCCTTTACTAGTTACCCGTTGTTTGACCTTGTTGGTCAACCGAATGGCCAGTAAACAGTAGATCGGTCATACGATTGATAGCTGTAGCTACCTGATCCCCTACTCCACCTCCGGGTCCCTGGTTCTAATTGACTACAAACCTTTATTCCTCTTCTTGGTCCTGGACCTATTCTCCTTTATTACTCACTGGTCTAGGGTCCAAGTATTTTAACCAATGGGTAAGTACGTGTTGGTACATGATAGATGATTATTCCTTTACAAAAGTCAAATAAAATGAAATCGGAGTCACAATAAGCGAGTGAAAATATAAAGCAATTAAATGCCAATGTCGTAATAAAGTCGAGGTCAAAGTCACCGTAACAGTCACAGTCCAATTCACAGTCACAGTCAAAGTCAAAGTATTATACATTCCAAGGCTCATAGTAGTTGTTTGTAAGATAACTAGACCAAAAGTATCAGGTACGAGACTCACAGATACAAATACAGTCATACAGTCATATCAAGGAAAAATCCAGTGCAAGTAGTCAAAAGAAAATTGTACAACCACCGAGTCACCACATCCCTTATCCTTTCTATGTATAGTAGTCAAAATCATCCAAAGTAGTAGCCTAGAGGTGTAGGCTTAGTTTGATGCGGGACTAGCTGACCCTCCTCCGGTCTAGGCAAGGTCAACACTTGCCTCGTCTCCAATGTTAGAGACTTCACCACTTAAGTCTACTGAAGTCCCCAAACAGGTCATCACAAACATTCAGGTTTGACTCGACTCTATTCCTCACTTTTATTGCCCCCTAAACGCGTTCCTGAGCTTCTCCAAGTTACATACAAAGATTTACCAATCCTTTGATGGCCTTCAACCATATCATACCAGTGCTCCTTAATTCGATCGGCTTGCATTTTAGTAGTTTCCTTTAGTTGATTGACTTCAGCTTTAAACCTAGCATTGTCCCGGGCAAGCAACTTTCGCTCCTTCACAACGGCCAACACTACTCCATTAGAATAGGTAAAATTTGCAGACACTCACACCACTTGTAGTGATTAGATAAGCCCCAATAGGCTCTAGGCCTCCGGGTCTGATTTGATACTTAATCATCGGTAAGTCCCCACGGGATGGCTCGCCAACCGGTCTATTACTAGGGCCGCCAGATTCATCCAGCCTACACAAAGTGTAGATAAACTTAAGTACTCTTAAGGGAAAATAATCAAATATAATCCTCAAGTCGAAAATTCCTAACTCGCCCAAACCAATTCAAACCTAGGCTCAAAATTTTTTTTTCCTTCCAGTGATCACTTAACTTTCAAACCAATCCCACAGTCCAGCATCCTGAGCTTTTATGTCTAGGATACTCTACAAAGATCTGAAGCCTAAGCTCTGATACCAACTGTGACAGCCCCACCTCTCCCTAGGGCAAACCCTAGGGTATCAACGGACTGCCTGCCCAACTCTCGCCAGGACTCAGTCGTTCAAAGTACTAATATCATCAATGAAACGAATGTAACATTTGACAATGCAGGGGATTGAAACACTAACTCAAACATAATCACTAATTCAACAATTCAGCTTAGTACATATATCATCGTATGCCAACTTACCACGCTTCACCCAAAATTACATAATATAAATCACCCTTAAGAATTTAAGCTTACAAGTCTGCTTAAACGAAAGTTACAACCTCAAAACGCAAGAACGGCAAAATAAAGCTAAGAAAGCCCTCGATCAAATCCCTTCCCGATCTGTTAAGGAAAACAAAGGGAATGGAGTGAGCTAAAGCCCAGTGAGGTTCCAGGTAAACAAGTAAACACATAGCCACATAAAATCACAAAATAGCCAACTAAACACCGTACAGTAAAATAACAGTTCAATTCAAGGATACGGGTGGCTTTCAAAAGCCAAAGGTCCACTTGAGCTTGATCATAATTGCCTCCTGTTGACACTCCGCCAACACTTGTAACAGTATATAGGTCCGTACAACACCACTTTCACCAGTCTCCGTCCACCAAACAACCCCCCACCGGGCCCGCACTCCATAAACAGTAGTTTGGTAATACTCGAGTATACCAGGAATCCGAGTTTCCAATGCTCAAGGATTCCAATGAAACAGTATCAAGCCGAGGATTTTATCACTGGTGGTGCTGGACAACACAACAAGCAAGCAACGGCTATGCTTCACCAGGGACCTCCAAGCAAGATTCAATTTCCAGTGAACAGTAAACAGTCCTCAAGGTTTATCGGCCTTCTCGACCAAGCCCTTGCTGGCTCGATACAACCGACTCACCTATGAGGTTGGGTACCCAAACAGTAACAGTAGTTGGTGGAATGTCATCCACGCAACTTAAGCACAGTCATGTATAGCAATATCTCATTTCATGTTAATTCATTCAGTAAGTAGAGCCTCAGTGAAAAGAAAAAATAAGAAAGGTCGAGTGCGATAAAGTACACACTCGCCTCAATTTTAATTAAAACAGTGTTTGGCTCAAACAATAACAATTCAATACTTTCAAGTACACGAATATTTCTCATAACAAGTAGCAGGTAGTGGAACACTCACCTGTCAAGCAAAAGTAATAATCGACGTCAAACGTCTCAGTTACGATCACCGTCGTTGCCCAAACCTAGGTCAACGAGTGAAAACATTAATAATTGGATTCGTTCCCTACTAAAGTATAGGTTCATTAAGAGGCCAAGTGAGTAGCTTAAGCTACTTAATCCGGCATGCAAATAGGGTCTAAACCACGGTGAAAGTTCATGGAAAACAAGTCTAGTATGTACATGAAAGTTTGGCAAAAGAAAAGTTTCACTACAGCTCAAAGGCTTCATTACGGGTTAAACTGTCTCGCCCGGCCAGCCTCGGGGAAACGGTCATTGCTCATTGTGGGAAAGTCAGAATTTGGTTCCGTCAGTTGCATTGGAAACTAGGTTCATAAGGCTAAATTTGTCTAGAAGAAACCATTTCCAAAATCCCAACATAAGTGGCTCAAAATTAAGAAACCAAATGAACTTTCTGGACTGTCTCGGATGAACAGTACTTCCCGGACAGCCAACTTTCCAGACTCGCCATGGATCGCTCGGGATGAACCAGAAAATGAGCTTTGTACCGTTTTAAAGCTCTAAGAGTCTACTTTCAATTGCCATAAACGGCACTCAATTCTGATCAGTGAGTAACACGTTATGACCTTAACAAGATGGCTGGACAGAAAATTTCTGGACCTAGTCCAGTTTTCCTCCTTTGTTTATAATTCAACCAAATTGGCTAATTTTTTTGTAGACAACCTCCACACACATAACCCAACATATAATACTCACATTTGTAGCCAAAATGTGCATGAAAATATCAAGGAAAAACCGGGCAGCAAGCTTAAAAAGTTTCGGTCAGCACACTTTAAAAAATTTCTAACTTCTACTCTTCTTGTTATTTTCATTCCTTGCACATACCAAGTATTAGATCCAACTAAATAGGGGTTTAAAACATATCAATACTTCATAAACACACATGAATAAGGGTTAGACATTTCATCAAACACTTGGTATGCATATTAGTAAACCTAACCATTACTTGATTAACTCAAGAAACTAACCCCAAATTCAACCATAACAAGTTGTTTTCACCATTTCAACCTCAAGTAGATGATATAACATCATAAACCCAAATTTTAAAGATTACATACCTTACTTACAAGTTGCTTTGGTCACCAAACAAACCACCACAATAGAAGCTTTAGGCTTGAAACAACCTCAAAGATTGAAGGAAATTTTCTCACAAACTCTAGATCTTTCTCTTTTGGTTTTTGTTCAAGATCAAGCTAAGGTTGTCATAGCAAGAAGATGGAGTTTTCTTCCTTCCCTTGGAAGCCCTTAAGGTGGACGAAATTTTGGAGGAAAATGAAGCAAAGTTGGTTTAAAATTCCTCTAATCCTTTGGTCAAACAAGATACATGGCTAGGGTTTTGCCACATGGCTCCATTATTGTCCTAACCTTTCTTAATCTTTGACTAATGCCATTCTTACCTTTCCAAATGCACCAATAATTATTCAACACCTCTAATCTCTCACATAAAGTCTCTACCACTAATAAAAGAACACTTGGACAATTACAAGTGGTGAATTATTTACAACCTAGCTCAAGGAAATATTTTACTTCAAGTAAAATGAATTGAAATGAAATGCATGGAAATTATTATAACACATAGAAAATAATTTGTAAGGGCATATATTAAATGGTCTAGATCTTATAATAAGGCATGTAAGTAAGAAAATTGTGTTTTAAAGTGAGGGTCAATACAAGGGATTTGTTGTAACACATTGTGAAATATAATGCTAGGGCATATAAGAGGTGGTTTAAATCTTGGTGCAAGGCATGTAGTTTGGGGAAATTGTATTTTAAAAATGAGGGTTCTCACACTCTCTCCCCCTTAAAGAATTTCGCCCTCGAGATTCTCAGCTTGATTACTGAGTAGTTCAAAATATTTTCGATGAATATCCTTTTTAACTCTCTCGAGTCCTGTGAGCGCATGCTTTAGTAAGACCAGCAATACAAAGCCATATTATGTAGGAATTGAAGCTACAAATCTTTATTTAGAACATGTTTCAATTTACAAGTTTCATAGTTGTATAACCTATCGAAATATAATACTAGCTTGTTCCCATCGAAGAATAATCCTTATGTCCTTACTAATCAATGTTGCAAAAGTCATTTAGAGCAGAAAAGTATCACTTATAGCCAAACGTTTAGAGAAAGTAGAAAAGACGTTCAAAATGCAAAGTTGTAAACTGTCCGACCTAAGGTGGTTTGAAGAACTCATTTTCCTTTCATTTAAGTCTCGTTTCTACTCATAAACCAACCTCAAAATAGTTTACCAACTCCAATCCTAAAGTTGGGAATGTAAGTAGGAATAATCCTAGGAAAAATAGAAATTTTTTTAGTTTTGCGTGATCTCATTTGAAAATCTTATCTCGAGCTTCTTATGTCCAAAACTTAAAAAACTTTATACCGTCGGAATATGGATTCAAATTGTTACAACTTTCTAGAAGGTACCATTGTAAGATCCAATCCACGAGTCGGTCAAATTCCAACCTAAAGTTGCTGCTTCACCCAGTAACAGACAGAACAGGTATACAGTTTCAGTCAACTTTGAAAAATCATAGATATTCATGGAAATTGAGAACAATACTGATACTCTGAATCTAGTTTCAAACATAATAAAACTCAATTTTGACTTTTCTACATCAAGATATAACAAATTCTGTAAAACCTTCCAAGGTTCCCTGCGGAAAAAATTTTCAGCGGCACATCCTTTGTGTTTACTAACTTTTCCTAGCCCATTCAAGGCTTCATTCTTCCCATGAAATAGCTTCAACTCAAGCATATAAATATCAAGCCCACAACTCACTACATCAAGCATATAACCGTCTCTACTCAAGTTTAGCAAAATGAAACCCGAAGCTGAAATTCTTAATCACAAGCTTGAATTTTCTTTAGGCAAGTCATAACAAAGCTATCAGACCATGGTCAGTACTTAAGCATGACGTGTGGTAGAAAATTCACCATAAAACCATAAATTACCATAACACTAGTTCAACCCATGAAATTTTCCATAAAGCTGCCAAAAGTACTACCTTAATCCACTAGTTTTCCTATATTGGTAGTAGAGGAAAATTGCTAGCCAAAGTTACCTTGTAACCTCAAGAAAGATGGAAATCCAGGGCTTCTTCCTCAAAAATCGCTCCACCAATACCTTGAAATCTTTCTTAGTTAACATTTCCATGGAGTAACTTCAGATTCAAGTACAAAATTGAGGTTGGAGTTGGAGGTCTCTCTTTGGTTTCTCTTCTCTCTTGGTTCGGCCAAGTAAGAGGGAAGATGAAGACAATTCGGTCAAATTGTTGATTTAGTCAAGGTGAAAAATGTGACGCAAACCTTAATCTCGATAGAAAGAAGAGTTACAACATGGTTACTATTCTTGCTAGCTCTTTAACCCATACACTCTGTACATTAAATCATTTCTTCCCTTCGAGCGTGACAAACGATAAATTTTTAACTCAAAGACCAAAAAGTAGGGCAATAAACTCAGGGACAAGGATCCAATATTGCACCACCACCAATATTTCATAGCACTTATTAAAACAGCAGGTACCAAGTCCACTGTTCCTAAGGGAATACATCTTGCTATATAAAAATGTCACTATGCATAGTCCAATGATTATAACTTATCCAGGCAACAACCTCATTAATGGCTATTCAACTTGGCAAATGTACTGGTACAAACTTATTCTGTACCTCTTCTGGAACCCCTTCATATTTCCTTTCAATCGTATGTTCTGATGCAATAGTTCAATGTTCTCTAGGTATTTTGGTTCCCATCATCTTTCCCAGTACTCAGTTCATCTCTTTTGGAACTCTATTTCTTTTTGAATAACCTCTATTTTCTTATGCAGATCAGTCACATTTGTCATCTCACTAATTCACTTATCTCGATAGTAGCTTGCCAGTAAATCAAAGGAGCAAAGTAAGTAACTAATTACAATTGGAAACTCTAGTCATATAACTTTTAAATTCATTCTCCTCCGATCCTACCACAAGGAATTAAACGTAGCTATCCTCAAGTGAGATAGACAAGATAATAGAATACAGGTAGGCTAATAGCTCAGAATACAATGCCACTCATTCTTATTCGGGAATTTCAATACGAGAGTATCCTTATCACTTATGCACATAGCAACCCTAAAGCGTACTTTATGTGTCGGAACTTCTACCTCCTATCTCAATCTCTTGCATACAGGTATAGAATCCAATTCTTTTCTCAAATTCCCATGCATAATTCCAAAACTCACGATCTCGCCACGATCATAATCGAGTCAAGTCCATACTTAGACATTAGTGGATAGGTGTCAAGGAAGCATAGGAAAGAATGTCACAAGAGGAGTAGAAATATCCATATAGTTGTAATCAAACCGCCCCACATTCGAAATAAACACTTATCATGTCTTCACAGTCATGGGTGAAGGAAACAGATCTTCAGTGCAAATTTCTCGACGTACAGTATAATCTAGCCACCATCTATAGAAACCCTGTCAGACTATTTTGAGATTAGTCCATGATAGCTTCCGAGATTTATTCCCTCAATCAGTCCAATAACTAGGTCAAATATTAGGATCTTTCGCGCCTTGACTTTTGCCATTAAAACTTGTCTCAAGTGCAATCAAGATACAGACCCTTATTCTAGGGCTCTCCACTTTTTGGTACTCAAGTACAAGAATCCACAATAAGGTAATTCACAACTCGAGCACGCCGGTCCTAAGAGTAAATCACCCATATTACAGATTCCTACCCGACGTACATATCTATTCCTCCCAAGTATCCTGATAAAGGGTTTACGCTTATAACAGTCATGATTCATAGCTTACGCCCAAAAAGAGCACCTAGTCCTTTCCACTGACTCACATAATCGAAACAATAACACCACTTGGCCCCAAGCTCACTTCGCGCAGAGACCACGCGAAGCAGTAAAATATCTTCCATTCTTTCAAACCAGTTCTCCGCAATTTCGGGATCTAGTTCTCCAAGAAATTTAGGAGGTGTGAACTTTTGGAACTGATTTAGGACTCTATCTTCACTTACTTCAAGGTTCCTTTACTAGTTACCCGGTGTTTGACCTTGTTGGCCAACCGAATGGCCAGTAAACAGTAGATCAGTCATACGATTGATAGCTGTAGCTACCTGGTCCCCTACTCCACCTCCGGGTCCCTGGTTCTAATTGACTACAAACCTTTATTCCTCTTCTTGGTCCTGGACCTATTCTCCTTTATTACTCACTGGTCTAGGGTCCAAGTATTTTAACCAATGGGTAAGTACGTGTTGGTACATGATAGATGATTATTCCTTTTCAAAAGTCAAATAAAATGAAATCGGAGTCACAATAAGCGAGTGAAAATATAAAGCAATTAAATGCCAATGTCGTAATAAAGTCGAGGTCAAAGTCACCGTAACAGTCACAGTCCAATTCACAGTCACAGTCAAAGTCAAAGTATTATACATTCCAAGGCTCATAGTAGTTGTTTGTAAGATAACTAGACCAAAAGTATCAGGTACGAGACTCACAGATACAAATACAGTCATACAGTCATATCAAGGAAAAATCCAGTGCAAGTAGTCAAAAGAAAATTGTACAACCACCGAGTCACCACATCCCTTATCCTTTCTATGTATAGTAGTCAAAATCATCCAAAGTAGTAGCCTAGAGGTGTAGGCTTAGTTTGATGCGGGACTAGCTGACCCTCCTCCGGTCTAGGCAAGGTCAACACTTGCCTCGTCTCCAATGTTAGAGACTTCACCACTTAAGACTACTGAAGTCCCCAAACAGGTCATCACAAACATTCAGGTTTGACTCGACTCTATTCCTCACTTTTATTGCCCCCTAAACGCGTTCCTGAGCTTCTCCAAGTTACATACAAAGATTTACCAATCCTTTGATGGCCTTCAACCATATCATACCTGTGCTCCTTAATTCGATCGGCTTGCATTTTAGTAGTTTCCTTTAGTTGATTGACTTCAGCTTTAAACCTAGCATTGTCCCGGGCGAGCAACTTTCGCTCCTTCACAACGGCCAACACTACTCCATTAGAATAGGTAAAATTTGCAGACACTCACACCACTTGTAGTGATTAGATAAGCCCCAATAGGCTCTAGGCCTCCGGGTCTGATTTGATACTTAATCATCGGTAAGTCCCCACGGGATGGCTCGCCAACCGGTCTATTACTAGGGCCGCCAGATTCATCCAGCCTACACAAAGTGTAGATAAACTTAAGTACTCTTAAGGGAAAATAATCAAATATAATCCTCAAGTCGAAAATTCCTAACTCGCCCAAACCAATTCAAACCTAGGCTCAAAATTTTTTTTTCCTTCCAGTGATCACTTAACTTTTAAACCAATCCCACAGTCCAGCATCCTAAGCTTTTATGTCTAGGATACTCTACAAAGATCTGAAGCCTAAGCTCTGATACCAACTGTGACAGCCCCACCTCTCCCTAGGGCAAACCCTAGGGTATCAACGGACTGCCTGCCCAACTCTCGCCAGGACTCAGTCGTTCAAAGTACTAATATCATCAATGAAACGAATGTAACATTTGACAATGCAGGGGATTGAAACACTAACTCAAACATAATCACTAATTCAACAATTCAGCTTAGTACATATATCATCGCATGCCAACTTACCACGCTTCACTCAAAATTACATAATATAAATCACCCTTAAGAATTTAAGCTTACAAGTCTGCTTAAACGAAAGTTACAACCTCAAAACGCAAGAACGGCAAAATAAAGCTAAGAAAGCCCTCGATCAAATCCCTTCCCGATCTGTTAAGGAAAACAAAGAGAATGGGGTGAGTTAAAGCCCAGTGAGGTTCCAGGTAAACAAGTAAACACATAGCCACATAAAATCACAAAATAGCCAACTAAACACCGTACAGTAAAATAACAGTTCAATTCCAGGATACGGGTGGCTTTCAAAAGCCAAAGGTCCACTTGAGCTTGATCATAATTGCCTCCTGTTGACACTCCGTCAACACTTGTAACAGTATATAGGTCCGTAGAACACAACTTTCACCAGTCTCCGTCCACCAAACAACCCCCTACCGGGCCCGCACTCCATAAACAGCAGTTTGGTAATACTCGAGTATACCAGGAATCCGAGTTTCCAATGCTCAAGGATTCCAATGAAACAGTATCAAGCCGAGGATTTTATCACTGGTGGTGCTGGACAACACAACAAGCAAGCGCAACGGCTATGCTTCACCAGGGACCTCCAAGCAAGATTCAATTTTCAGTGAACAGTAAACAGTCCTCAAGGTTTATCGGCCTTCTCGACCAAGCCCTTGCTGGCTCGATACAACCGACTCACCTATGAGGTTGGGTACCCAAACAGTAACAGTAGTTGGTGGAATGTCATCCACGCAACTTAAGCACAGTCATGTATAGCAATATCTCATTTCATGTTAATTCATTCAGTAAGTAGAGCCTCAGTGAAAAGAAAAAATAAGTGAGGTCGAGTGCGATAAAGTACACACTCGCCTCAATTTTAATTAAAACAGTGTTTGGCTCAAACAATAACAATTCAATACTTTCAAGTACACGAATGTTTCTCATAACAAGTAGCAGGTAGTGGAACACTCACCTGTCAAGCAAAAGTAATAATCGACGTCAAACGTCTCAGTTACGGTCACCGTCGTTGCCCAAACCTAGGTCAACGAGTGAAAACATTAATAATTGGATTCGTTCCCTACTAAAGTATAAGTTCATTAAGAGGCCAAGTGAGTAGCTTAAGCTACTTAATCCGGCATGCAAATAGGGTCTAAACCACGGTGAAAGTTCATGGAAAACAAGTCTAGTATGTACATGAAAGTTTGGCAAAAGAAAAGTTTCACTACAGCTCAAAGGCTTCATTACGGGTTAAACTGTCTCGCCCGGCCAGCCTCGGGAAAACGGTCATTGCTCATTGTGGGAAAGTCATAATTTGGTTCCGTCAGTTGCATTGGAAACTAGGTTCATAAGGCTAAATTTGTCTAGAAGAAACCATTTCCAAAATCCCAACATAAGTGGCTCAAAATTAAGAAACCAAATGAACTTTCTGGACTGTCTCGGATGAACAGTACTTCCCGGACAGCCAACTTTCCAGACTCGCCACGGATCGCTCGGGATGAACCAGAAAATGAGCTTTGTACCGTTTTAAAGCTCTAAGAGTCAACTTTCAATTGCCATAAACGGCACTCAATTCTGATCAGTGAGTAACACGTTATGACCTTAACAAGATGGCTGGACAGAAAATTTCTGGACCTAGTCCAGTTTTCCTCCTTTGTTTATAACTCAAAATTTATTCAACCAAATTGGCTAATTTTTTTGTAGACAACCTCCACACACATAACCCAACATATAATACTCACATTTGTAGCCAAAATGTGCATGAAAATATCAAGGTAAAACCGGGCAGCAAGCTTAAAAAGTTTCGGTCAGCACACTTTAAAAAATTTCTAACTTCTACTCTTCTTGTTATTTTCATTCCTTGCACATAACAAGTATTAGATCCAACTAAATAGGGGTTTAAAACATATCAATACTTCATAAACACACATGAATAAGGGTTAGACATTTCATCAAACACTTGGTATGCATATTGGTAAACCTAACCATTACTTGATTAACTCAAGAAACTAACCCCAAATTCAACCATAACAAGTTGTTTTCACCATTTCAACCTCAAGTAGATGATATAAAATCATAAACCCAAATTTTAAAGATTCCATACCTTACTTACAAGTTGCTTTGGTCACCAAACAAACCACCACAATAGAAGCTTTAGGCTTGAAACAACCTCAGAGATTGAAGGAAATTTTCTCACAAACTCTAGATCTTTCTCTTTTGGTTTTTGTTCAAGATCAAACTAAGGTTGTCATAGCAAGAAGATGGAGTTTTCTTCCTTCCCTTGGAAGCCCTTAAGGTGGACGAAATTTTGGAGGAAAATGAAGCAAAGTTGGTTTAAAATTCCTCTAATCCTTTGGTCAAACAAGATACATGGCTAGGGTTTTGCCACATGGCTCCATTATTGCCCTAACCTTTCTTAATCTTTGACTAATGCCATTCTTACCTTTCCAAATGCACCAATAATTATTCAACACCTCTAATCTCTCACATAAAGTCTCTACCACTAATAAAAGAACACTTGGACAATTACAAGTGGTGAATTATTTACAACCTAGCTCAAGGAAATATTTTACTTCAAGTAAAATGAATTGAAATGAAATGCATGGAAATTATTATAACACATAGAAAATAATTTGTAAGGGCATATATTAAATGGTCTAGATCTTATAATAAGGCATGTAAGTAAGAAAATTGTGTTTTAAAGTGAGGGTCAATACAAGGGATTTGTTGTAACACATTGTGAAATATAATGCTAGGGCATATAAGAGGTGGTTTAAATCTTGGTGCAAGGCATACTATCGAGATAAGTGAATTAGTGAGATGACAAATGTGACTGATCTGCATAAGAAAATAGAGGTTATTAAAAAAGAAATAGAGTTCCAAAAGAGATGAACTGAGTACTGGGAAAGATGATGGGAACCAAAATACCTAGAGAACATTGAACTATTGCATCAGAACATACGATTGAAAGGAAATATGAAGGGGTTCCACAAGAGGTACAGAATAAGTTTGTACCAGTACATTTGCCAAGTTGAATAGCCATTAATGAGGTTTTTGCCTGGATAAGTTATAATCATTGGACTATGCATAGTGACATTTTTATATAGCAAGATGTATTCCCTTAGGAACAGTGGACTTGGTACCTGCTGTTTTAATAAGTGCTATGAAATATTGGTGGTGGTGCAATATTGGATCCTTATCCCTGAGTTTATTGCCCTACTTTGGTCTTTGAGTTAAAAATTTATCGTTTGTCGCTCGAAGGGAAGAAATGATTTAATGTACAGAGTGTATGGGTTAAAGAGCTAGCAAGAATAGTAACCATGTTGTAACTCTTCTTTCTATCGAGATTAAGGTTTGCGTCACATTTTTCACCTTGACTAAATCAACAATTTGACCGAATTGTCTTCATCTTCCCTCTTACTTGGCCGAACCAAGAGAGAAGAGAAACCAAAGAGAGACCTCCAACTCCAACCTCAATTTTGTACTTGAATCTGAAGTTACTCCATGGAAATGTTAACTAAGAAAGATTTCAAGGTATTGGTGGAGCGATTTTTGAGGAAGAAGCCCTGGATTTCCATCTTTCTTGAGGTTACAAGGTAACTTTGGCTAGCAATTTTCCTCTACTACCAATATAGGAAAACTAGTGGATTAAGGTAGTACTTTTGGCAGCTTTATGGAAAATTTCATGGGTTGAACTAGTGTTATGGTAATTTATGGTTTTATGGTGAATTTTCTACCACACGTCATGGGATTGGAGTTGGTAAACTATTTTGAGGTTGGTTTATGAGTAGAAACGAGACTTAAATGAAAGGAAAATGAGTTCTTCAAACCACCTTAGGTCGGACAGTTTACAACTTTGCATTTTGAACGTCTTTTCTACTTTCTCTAAACGTTTGGCTATAAGTGATACTTTTCTGCTCTAAATGACTTTTGCAACATTGATTAGTAAGGACATAAGGATTATTCTTCGATGGGAACAAGCTAGTATTATATTTCGATAGGTTATACAACTATGAAACTTGTAAATTGAAACATGTTCTAAATAAAGATTTGTAGCTTCAATTCCTACATAATATGGCTTTGTATTGCTGGTCTTACTAAAGCATGCGCTCACAGGACTCGAGAGAGTTAAAAAGGATATTCATCGAAAATATTTTGAACTACTCAGTAATCAAGCTGAGAATCTCGAGGGCGAAATTCTTTAAGGGGGAGAGAGTGTGAGAACCCTCATTTTTAAAATACAATTTCCCCAAACTACATGCCTTGCACCAAGATTTAAACCACCTCTTATATGCCCTGGCATTATATTTCACAATGTGTTACAACAAATCCCTTGTATTGACCCTCACTTTAAAACACAATTTTCTTACTTACATGCCTTATTATAAGATCTAGACCATTTAATATATGCCCTTACAAATTATTTTCTATGTGTTATAATAATTTCCATGCATTTCATTTCAATTCATTTTACTTGAAGTAAAATATTTCCTTGAGCTAGGTTGTAAATAATTCACCACTTGTAATTGTCCAAGTGTTCTTTTATTAGTGGTAGAGACTTTATGTGAGAGATTAGAGGTGTTGAATAATTATTGGTGCATTTGGAAAGGTAAGAATGGCATTAGTCAAAGATTAAGAAAGGTTAGGACAATAATGGAGCCATGTGGCAAAACCCTAGCCATGTATCTTGTTTGACCAAAGGATTAGAGGAATTTTAAACCAACTTTGCTTCATTTTCCTCCAAAATTTCGTCCACCTTAAGGGCTTCCAAGGGAAGGAAGAAAACTCCATCTTCTTGCTATGACAACCTTAGCTTGATCTTGAACAAAAACCAAAAGAGAAAGATCTAGAGTTTGTGAGAAAATTTCCTTCAATCTTTGAGGTTGTTTCAAGCCTAAAGCTTCTATTGTGGTGGTTTGTTTGGTGACCAAAGCAACTTGTAAGTAAGGTATGTAATCTTTAAAATTTGGGTTTATGATGTTATATCATCTACTTGAGGTTGAAATGGTGAAAACAACTTGTTATGGTTGAATTTGGGGTTAGTTTCTTGAGTTAATCAAGTAATGGTTAGGTTTACTAATATGCATACCAAGTGTTTGATGAAATGTCTAACCCTTATTCATGTGTGTTTATGAAGTATTGATATGTTTTAAACCCCTATTTAGTTGGATCTAATACTTGGTATGTGCAAGGAATGAAAATAACAAGAAGAGTAGAAGTTAGAAATTTTTTAAAGTGTGCTGACCGAAACTTTTTAAGCTTGCTGCCCGGTTTTTCCTTGATATTTTCATGCACATTTTGGCTACAAATGTGAGTATTATATGTTGGGTTATGTGTGTGGAGGTTGTCTACAAAAAAATTAGCCAATTTGGTTGAATTATAAACAAAGGAGGAAAACTGGACTAGGTCCAGAAATTTTCTGTCCAGCCATCTTGTTAAGGTCATAACGTGTTACTCACTGATCAGAATTGAGTGCCGTTTATGGCAATTGAAAGTAGACTCTTAGAGCTTTAAAACGGTACAAAGCTCATTTTCTGGTTCATCCCGAGCGATCCATGGCGAGTCTGGAAAGTTGGCTGTCCGGGAAGTACTGTTCATCCGAGACAGTCCAGAAAGTTCATTTGGTTTCTTAATTTTGAGCCACTTATGTTGGGATTTTGGAAATGGTTTCTTCTAGACAAATTTAGCCTTATGAACCTAGTTTCCAATGCAACTGACGGAACCAAATTCTGACTTTCCCACAATGAGCAATGACCGTTTCCCCGAGGCTGGCCGGGCGAGACAGTTTAACCCGTAATGAAGCCTTTGAGCTGTAGTGAAACTTTTCTTTTGCCAAACTTTCATGTACATACTAGACTTGTTTTCCATGAACTTTCACCGTGGTTTAGACCCTATTTGCATGCCGGATTAAGTAGCTTAAGCTACTCACTTGGCCTCTTAATGAACCTATACTTTAGTAGGGAACGAATCCAATTATTAATGTTTTCACTCGTTGACCTAGGTTTGGGCAACGACGGTGATCGTAACTGAGACGTTTGACGTCGATTATTACTTTTGCTTGACAGGTGAGTGTTCCACTACCTGCTACTTGTTATGAGAAATATTCGTGTACTTGAAAGTATTGAATTGTTATTGTTTGAGCCAAACACTGTTTTAATTAAAATTGAGGCGAGTGTGTACTTTATCGCACTCGACCTTTCTTATTTTTTCTTTTCACTGAGGCTCTACTTACTGAATGAATTAACATGAAATGAGATATTGCTATACATGACTGTGCTTAAGTTGCGTGGATGACATTCCACCAACTACTGTTACTGTTTGGGTACCCAACCTCATAGGTGAGTCGGTTGTATCGAGCCAGCAAGGGCTTGGTCAAGAAGGCCGATAAACCTTGAGGACTGTTTACTGTTCACTGGAAATTGAATCTTGCTTGGAGGTCCCTGGTGAAGCATAGCCGCTGTGCTTGCTTGTTGTGATCCTCGGCTTGATACTGTTTCATTGGAATCCTTGAGCATTGGAAACTCGGATTCCTGGTATACTCGAGTATTACCAAACTACTGTTTATGGAGTGCGGGCCCGGTGGGGGGTTGTTTGGTGGACGGAGACTGGTGAAAGTGGTGTTGTACGGACCTATATACTGTTACAAGTGTTGGCGGAGTGTCAACAGGAGGCAATTATGATCAAGCTCAAGTGGACCTTTGGCTTTTGAAAGCCACCCGTATCCTTGAATTGAACTGTTATTTTACTGTACGGTGTTTAGTTGGCTATTTTGTGATTTTATGTGGCTATGTGTTTACTTGTTTACCTGGAACCTCACTGGGCTTTAGCTCACTCCATTCCCTTTGTTTTCCTTAATAGATCGGGAAGGGATTTGATCGAGGGCTTTCTTAGCTTTATTTTGCCGTTCTTGCGTTTTGAGGTTGTAACTTTCGTTTAAGCAGACTTGTAAGCTTAAATTCTTAAGGGTGATTTATATTATGTAATTTTGAGTGAAGCGTGGTAAGTTGGCATACGATGATATATGTACTAAGCTGAATTGTTGAATTAGTGATTATGTTTGAGTTAGTGTTTCAATCCCCTGCATTGTCAAATGTTACATTCGTTTCATTGATGATATTAGTACTTTGAACGACTGAGTCCTGGCGAGAGTTGGGCAGGCAGTCCGTTGACACCCTGGGGTTTGCCCTAGGGAGAGGTGGGGCTGTCACAGTTGGTATCAGAGCTTAGGCTTCAGATCTTTGTAGAGTATCCTAGACATAAAAGCTCAGGATGCTGGACTGTGGGATTGGTTTGAAAGTTAAGTGATCACTGGAAGGAAAAAAAAAATTTTGAGCCTAGGTTTGAATTGGTTTGGGCGAGTTAGGAATTTTCGACTTGAGGATTATATTTGATTATTTTCCCTTAAGAGTACTTAAGTTTATCTACACTTTGTGTAGGCTGGATGAATCTGGCGGCCCTAGTAATAGACCGGTTGGCGAGCCATCCCGTGGGGACTTACCGATGATTAAGTATCAAATCAGACCCGGAGGCCTAGAGCCTATTGGGGCTTATCTAATCACTACAAGTGGTGTGAGTGTCTGCAAATTTTACCTATTCTAATGGAGTAGTGTTGGCCGTTGTGAAGGAGCGAAAGTTGCTTGCCCGGGACAATGCTAGGTTTAAAGCTGAAGTCAATCAACTAAAGGAAACTACTAAAATGCAAGCCGATCGAATTAAGGAGCACAGGTATGATATGGTTGAAGGCCATCAAAGGATTGGTAAATCTTTGTATGTAACTTGGAGAAGCTCAGGAACGCGTTTAGGGGGCAATAAAAGTGAGGAATAGAGTCGAGTCAAACCTGAATGTTTGTGATGACCTGTTTGGGGACTTCAGTAGACTTAAGTGGTGAAGTCTCTAACATTGGAGACGAGGCAAGTGTTGACCTTGCCTAGACCGGAGGAGGGTCAGCTAGTCCCGCATCAAACTAAGCCTACACCTCTAGGCTACTACTTTGGATGATTTTGACTACTATACATAGAAAGGATAAGGGATGTGGTGACTCGGTGGTTGTACAATTTTCTTTTGACTACTTGCACTGGATTTTTCCTTGATATGACTGTATGACTGTATTTGTATCTGTGAGTCTCGTACCTGATACTTTTGGTCTAGTTATCTTACAAACAACTACTATGAGCCTTGGAATGTATAATACTTTGACTTTGACTGTGACTGTGAATTGGACTGTGACTGTTACCGTAACTTTGACCTCGACTTTATTACGACATTGGCATTTAATTGCTTTATATTTTCACTCGCTTATTGTGACTCCGATTTCATTTTATTTGACTTTTGAAAAGGAATAATCATCTATCATGTACCAACACGTACTTACCCATTGGTTAAAATACTTGGACCCTAGACCAGTGAGTAATAAAGGAGAATAGGTCCAGGACCAAGAAGAGGAATAAAGGTTTGTAGTCAATTAGAACCAGGGACCCGGAGGTGGAGTAGGGGACCAGGTAGCTACAGCTATCAATCGTATGACTGATCTACTGTTTACTGGCCATTCAGTTGACCAACAAGGTCAAACACCGGGTAACTAGTAAAGGAACCTTGAAGTAAGTGAAGATAGAGTCCTAAATCAGTTCCAAAAGTTCACACCTCCTAAATTTCTTGGAGAACTAGATCCCGAAATTGCCGAGAACTGGTTTGAAAGAATGGAAGATATTTTACTGCTTCGCGTGGTCTCTGCGCGAAGTGAGCTTGGGGCCAAGTGGTGTTAATGTTTCGATTATGTGAGTCAGTGGAAAGGACTAGGTGCTCTTTTTGGGCGTAAGCTATGAATGATGACTGTTATAAGCGTAAACCCTTTATCAGGATACTTGGGAGGAATAGATATGTACGTCGGGTACGAATCTGTAATATGGGTGATTTACTCTTAGGACCGGCCGGCTCGAGTTGTGAATTACCTTATTGTGGATTCTTGTACTTGAGTACCAAAAAGTGGAGAGCCCTAGAATAAGGGCCTGTATCTTGATTGCACTTGAGACAAGTTTTAATGGCAAAAGTCAAGGCGCGAAGGATCCTAATATTTGACCTAGTTATTGGACTGATTGAGGGAATAAATCTCGGAAGCTATCATGGACTAATCTCAAAATAGTCTGACAGGGTTTCTATAGATGGTGGCTAGATTATACTGTACGTCGAGAAATTTGCACTGAAGATCTGTTTCCTTCACCCATGACTGTGAAGACATGATAAGTGTTTATTTCGAATGTGGGGCGGTTTGATTACAACTATATGGATATTTCTACTCCTCTTGTGACATTCTTTCCTATGCTTCCTTGACACCTATCCACTAATGTCTAAGTATGGACTTGACTCGATTATGATCGTGGCGAGATCGTGAGTTTTGGAATTATGCATGGGAATTTGAGAAAAGAATTGGATTCTATACCTGTATGCAAGAGATTGAGATAGGAGGTAGAAGTTCCGACACATAAAGTACGCTTTAGGGTTGCTATGTGCATAAGTGATAAGGATACTCTCGTATTGAAATTCCCGAATAAGAATGAGTGGCATTGTATTCTGAGCTATTAGCCTACCTGTATTCTATTATCTTGTCTATCTCACTTGAGGATAGCTACGTTTAATTCCTTGTGGTAGGATCGGAGGAGAATGAATTTAAAAGTTATATGACTAGAGTTTCCAATTGTAATTAGTTACTTACTTTGCTCCTTTGATTTACTGGCAAGCTACTATCGAGATAAGTGAATTAGTGAGATGACAAATGTGACTGATCTGCATAAGAAAATAGAGGTTATTAAAAAAGAAATAGAGTTCCAAAAGAGATGAACTGAGTACTGGGAAAGATGATGGGAACCAAAATACCTAGAGAACATTGAACTATTGCATCAGAACATACGATTGAAAGGAAATATGAAGGGGTTCCACAAGAGGTACAGAATAAGTTTGTACCAGTACATTTGCCAAGTTGAATAGCCATTAATGAGGTTTTTGCCTGGATAAGTTATAATCATTGGACTATGCATAGTGACATTTTTATATAGCAAGATGTATTCCCTTAGGAACAGTGGACTTGGTACCTGCTGTTTTAATAAGTGCTATGAAATATTGGTGGTGGTGCAATATTGGATCCTTATCCCTGAGTTTATTGCCCTACTTTGGTCTTTGAGTTAAAAATTTATCGTTTGTCGCTCGAAGGGAAGAAATGATTTAATGTACAGAGTGTATGGGTTAAAGAGCTAGCAAGAATAGTAACCATGTTGTAACTCTTCTTTCTATCGAGATTAAGGTTTGCGTCACATTTTTCACCTTGACTAAATCAACAATTTGACCGAATTGTCTTCATCTTCCCTCTTACTTGGCCGAACCAAGAGAGAAGAGAAACCAAAGAGAGACCTCCAACTCCAACCTCAATTTTGTACTTGAATCTGAAGTTACTCCATGGAAATGTTAACTAAGAAAGATTTCAAGGTATTGGTGGAGCGATTTTTGAGGAAGAAGCCCTGGATTTCCATCTTTCTTGAGGTTACAAGGTAACTTTGGCTAGCAATTTTCCTCTACTACCAATATAGGAAAACTAGTGGATTAAGGTAGTACTTTTGGCAGCTTTATGGAAAATTTCATGGGTTGAACTAGTGTTATGGTAATTTATGGTTTTATGGTGAATTTTCTACCACACGTCATGCTTAAGTACTGACCATGGTCTGATAGCTTTGTTATGACTTGCCTAAAGAAAATTCAAGCTTGTGATTAAGAATTTCAGCTTCGGGTTTCATTTTGCTAAACTTGAGTAGAGACGGTTATATGCTTGATGTAGTGAGTTGTGGGCTTGATATTTATATGCTTGAGTTGAAGCTATTTCATGGGAAGAATGAAGCCTTGAATGGGCTAGGAAAAGTTAGTAAACACAAAGGATGTGCCGCTGAAAATTTTTTCCGCAGGGAACCTTGGAAGGTTTTACAGAATTTGTTATATCTTGATGTAGAAAAGTCAAAATTGAGTTTTATTATGTTTGAAACTAGATTCAGAGTATCAGTATTGTTCTCAATTTCCATGAATATCTATGATTTTTCAAAGTTGACTGAAACTGTATACCTGTTCTGTCTGTTACTGGGTGAAGCAGCAACTTTAGGTTGGAATTTGACCGACTCGTGGATTGGATCTTACAATGGTACCTTCTAGAAAGTTGTAACAATTTGAATCCATATTCCGACGGTATAAAGTTTTTTAAGTTTTGGACATAAGAAGCTCGAGATAAGATTTTCAAATGAGATCACGCAAAACTAAAAAAATTTCTATTTTTCCTAGGATTATTCCTACTTACATTCCCAACTTTAGGATTGGAGTTGGTAAACTATTTTGAGGTTGGTTTATGAGTAGAAACGAGACTTAAATGAAAGGAAAATGAGTTCTTCAAACCACCTTAGGTCGGACAGTTTACAACTTTGCATTTTGAACGTCTTTTCTACTTTCTCTAAACGTTTGGCTATAAGTGATACTTTTCTGCTCTAAATGACTTTTGCAACATTGATTAGTAAGGACATAAGGATTATTCTTCGATGGGAACAAGCTAGTATTATATTTCGATAGGTTATACAACTATGAAACTTGTAAATTGAAACATGTTCTAAATAAAGATTTGTAGCTTCAATTCCTACATAATATGGCTTTGTATTGCTGGTCTTACTAAAGCATGCG
The DNA here is from genome assembly GCF_036785885.1 of Coffea arabica. Lineage (NCBI taxonomy): Eukaryota > Viridiplantae > Streptophyta > Magnoliopsida > Gentianales > Rubiaceae > Coffea > Coffea arabica. The sequence goes on from NC_092321.1 coordinate 40,308,574, forward strand.
CTCACAGGACTCGAGAGAGTTAAAAAGGATATTCATCGAAAATATTTTGAACTACTCAGTAATCAAGCTGAGAATCTCGAGGGCGAAATTCTTTAAGGGGGAGAGAGTGTGAGAACCCTCATTTTTAAAATACAATTTCCCCAAACTACATGCCTTGCACCAAGATTTAAACCACCTCTTATATGCCCTGGCATTATATTTCACAATGTGTTACAACAAATCCCTTGTATTGACCCTCACTTTAAAACACAATTTTCTTACTTACATGCCTTATTATAAGATCTAGACCATTTAATATATGCCCTTACAAATTATTTTCTATGTGTTATAATAATTTCCATGCATTTCATTTCAATTCATTTTACTTGAAGTAAAATATTTCCTTGAGCTAGGTTGTAAATAATTCACCACTTGTAATTGTCCAAGTGTTCTTTTATTAGTGGTAGAGACTTTATGTGAGAGATTAGAGGTGTTGAATAATTATTGGTGCATTTGGAAAGGTAAGAATGGCATTAGTCAAAGATTAAGAAAGGTTAGGACAATAATGGAGCCATGTGGCAAAACCCTAGCCATGTATCTTGTTTGACCAAAGGATTAGAGGAATTTTAAACCAACTTTGCTTCATTTTCCTCCAAAATTTCGTCCACCTTAAGGGCTTCCAAGGGAAGGAAGAAAACTCCATCTTCTTGCTATGACAACCTTAGCTTGATCTTGAACAAAAACCAAAAGAGAAAGATCTAGAGTTTGTGAGAAAATTTCCTTCAATCTTTGAGGTTGTTTCAAGCCTAAAGCTTCTATTGTGGTGGTTTGTTTGGTGACCAAAGCAACTTGTAAGTAAGGTATGTAATCTTTAAAATTTGGGTTTATGATGTTATATCATCTACTTGAGGTTGAAATGGTGAAAACAACTTGTTATGGTTGAATTTGGGGTTAGTTTCTTGAGTTAATCAAGTAATGGTTAGGTTTACTAATATGCATACCAAGTGTTTGATGAAATGTCTAACCCTTATTCATGTGTGTTTATGAAGTATTGATATGTTTTAAACCCCTATTTAGTTGGATCTAATACTTGGTATGTGCAAGGAATGAAAATAACAAGAAGAGTAGAAGTTAGAAATTTTTTAAAGTGTGCTGACCGAAACTTTTTAAGCTTGCTGCCCGGTTTTTCCTTGATATTTTCATGCACATTTTGGCTACAAATGTGAGTATTATATGTTGGGTTATGTGTGTGGAGGTTGTCTACAAAAAAATTAGCCAATTTGGTTGAATTATAAACAAAGGAGGAAAACTGGACTAGGTCCAGAAATTTTCTGTCCAGCCATCTTGTTAAGGTCATAACGTGTTACTCACTGATCAGAATTGAGTGCCGTTTATGGCAATTGAAAGTAGACTCTTAGAGCTTTAAAACGGTACAAAGCTCATTTTCTGGTTCATCCCGAGCGATCCATGGCGAGTCTGGAAAGTTGGCTGTCCGGGAAGTACTGTTCATCCGAGACAGTCCAGAAAGTTCATTTGGTTTCTTAATTTTGAGCCACTTATGTTGGGATTTTGGAAATGGTTTCTTCTAGACAAATTTAGCCTTATGAACCTAGTTTCCAATGCAACTGACGGAACCAAATTCTGACTTTCCCACAATGAGCAATGACCGTTTCCCCGAGGCTGGCCGGGCGAGACAGTTTAACCCGTAATGAAGCCTTTGAGCTGTAGTGAAACTTTTCTTTTGCCAAACTTTCATGTACATACTAGACTTGTTTTCCATGAACTTTCACCGTGGTTTAGACCCTATTTGCATGCCGGATTAAGTAGCTTAAGCTACTCACTTGGCCTCTTAATGAACCTATACTTTAGTAGGGAACGAATCCAATTATTAATGTTTTCACTCGTTGACCTAGGTTTGGGCAACGACGGTGATCGTAACTGAGACGTTTGACGTCGATTATTACTTTTGCTTGACAGGTGAGTGTTCCACTACCTGCTACTTGTTATGAGAAATATTCGTGTACTTGAAAGTATTGAATTGTTATTGTTTGAGCCAAACACTGTTTTAATTAAAATTGAGGCGAGTGTGTACTTTATCGCACTCGACCTTTCTTATTTTTTCTTTTCACTGAGGCTCTACTTACTGAATGAATTAACATGAAATGAGATATTGCTATACATGACTGTGCTTAAGTTGCGTGGATGACATTCCACCAACTACTGTTACTGTTTGGGTACCCAACCTCATAGGTGAGTCGGTTGTATCGAGCCAGCAAGGGCTTGGTCAAGAAGGCCGATAAACCTTGAGGACTGTTTACTGTTCACTGGAAATTGAATCTTGCTTGGAGGTCCCTGGTGAAGCATAGCCGCTGTGCTTGCTTGTTGTGATCCTCGGCTTGATACTGTTTCATTGGAATCCTTGAGCATTGGAAACTCGGATTCCTGGTATACTCGAGTATTACCAAACTACTGTTTATGGAGTGCGGGCCCGGTGGGGGGTTGTTTGGTGGACGGAGACTGGTGAAAGTGGTGTTGTACGGACCTATATACTGTTACAAGTGTTGGCGGAGTGTCAACAGGAGGCAATTATGATCAAGCTCAAGTGGACCTTTGGCTTTTGAAAGCCACCCGTATCCTTGAATTGAACTGTTATTTTACTGTACGGTGTTTAGTTGGCTATTTTGTGATTTTATGTGGCTATGTGTTTACTTGTTTACCTGGAACCTCACTGGGCTTTAGCTCACTCCATTCCCTTTGTTTTCCTTAATAGATCGGGAAGGGATTTGATCGAGGGCTTTCTTAGCTTTATTTTGCCGTTCTTGCGTTTTGAGGTTGTAACTTTCGTTTAAGCAGACTTGTAAGCTTAAATTCTTAAGGGTGATTTATATTATGTAATTTTGAGTGAAGCGTGGTAAGTTGGCATACGATGATATATGTACTAAGCTGAATTGTTGAATTAGTGATTATGTTTGAGTTAGTGTTTCAATCCCCTGCATTGTCAAATGTTACATTCGTTTCATTGATGATATTAGTACTTTGAACGACTGAGTCCTGGCGAGAGTTGGGCAGGCAGTCCGTTGACACCCTGGGGTTTGCCCTAGGGAGAGGTGGGGCTGTCACAGTTGGTATCAGAGCTTAGGCTTCAGATCTTTGTAGAGTATCCTAGACATAAAAGCTCAGGATGCTGGACTGTGGGATTGGTTTGAAAGTTAAGTGATCACTGGAAGGAAAAAAAAAATTTTGAGCCTAGGTTTGAATTGGTTTGGGCGAGTTAGGAATTTTCGACTTGAGGATTATATTTGATTATTTTCCCTTAAGAGTACTTAAGTTTATCTACACTTTGTGTAGGCTGGATGAATCTGGCGGCCCTAGTAATAGACCGGTTGGCGAGCCATCCCGTGGGGACTTACCGATGATTAAGTATCAAATCAGACCCGGAGGCCTAGAGCCTATTGGGGCTTATCTAATCACTACAAGTGGTGTGAGTGTCTGCAAATTTTACCTATTCTAATGGAGTAGTGTTGGCCGTTGTGAAGGAGCGAAAGTTGCTTGCCCGGGACAATGCTAGGTTTAAAGCTGAAGTCAATCAACTAAAGGAAACTACTAAAATGCAAGCCGATCGAATTAAGGAGCACAGGTATGATATGGTTGAAGGCCATCAAAGGATTGGTAAATCTTTGTATGTAACTTGGAGAAGCTCAGGAACGCGTTTAGGGGGCAATAAAAGTGAGGAATAGAGTCGAGTCAAACCTGAATGTTTGTGATGACCTGTTTGGGGACTTCAGTAGACTTAAGTGGTGAAGTCTCTAACATTGGAGACGAGGCAAGTGTTGACCTTGCCTAGACCGGAGGAGGGTCAGCTAGTCCCGCATCAAACTAAGCCTACACCTCTAGGCTACTACTTTGGATGATTTTGACTACTATACATAGAAAGGATAAGGGATGTGGTGACTCGGTGGTTGTACAATTTTCTTTTGACTACTTGCACTGGATTTTTCCTTGATATGACTGTATGACTGTATTTGTATCTGTGAGTCTCGTACCTGATACTTTTGGTCTAGTTATCTTACAAACAACTACTATGAGCCTTGGAATGTATAATACTTTGACTTTGACTGTGACTGTGAATTGGACTGTGACTGTTACCGTAACTTTGACCTCGACTTTATTACGACATTGGCATTTAATTGCTTTATATTTTCACTCGCTTATTGTGACTCCGATTTCATTTTATTTGACTTTTGAAAAGGAATAATCATCTATCATGTACCAACACGTACTTACCCATTGGTTAAAATACTTGGACCCTAGACCAGTGAGTAATAAAGGAGAATAGGTCCAGGACCAAGAAGAGGAATAAAGGTTTGTAGTCAATTAGAACCAGGGACCCGGAGGTGGAGTAGGGGACCAGGTAGCTACAGCTATCAATCGTATGACTGATCTACTGTTTACTGGCCATTCAGTTGACCAACAAGGTCAAACACCGGGTAACTAGTAAAGGAACCTTGAAGTAAGTGAAGATAGAGTCCTAAATCAGTTCCAAAAGTTCACACCTCCTAAATTTCTTGGAGAACTAGATCCCGAAATTGCCGAGAACTGGTTTGAAAGAATGGAAGATATTTTACTGCTTCGCGTGGTCTCTGCGCGAAGTGAGCTTGGGGCCAAGTGGTGTTAATGTTTCGATTATGTGAGTCAGTGGAAAGGACTAGGTGCTCTTTTTGGGCGTAAGCTATGAATGATGACTGTTATAAGCGTAAACCCTTTATCAGGATACTTGGGAGGAATAGATATGTACGTCGGGTACGAATCTGTAATATGGGTGATTTACTCTTAGGACCGGCCGGCTCGAGTTGTGAATTACCTTATTGTGGATTCTTGTACTTGAGTACCAAAAAGTGGAGAGCCCTAGAATAAGGGCCTGTATCTTGATTGCACTTGAGACAAGTTTTAATGGCAAAAGTCAAGGCGCGAAGGATCCTAATATTTGACCTAGTTATTGGACTGATTGAGGGAATAAATCTCGGAAGCTATCATGGACTAATCTCAAAATAGTCTGACAGGGTTTCTATAGATGGTGGCTAGATTATACTGTACGTCGAGAAATTTGCACTGAAGATCTGTTTCCTTCACCCATGACTGTGAAGACATGATAAGTGTTTATTTCGAATGTGGGGCGGTTTGATTACAACTATATGGATATTTCTACTCCTCTTGTGACATTCTTTCCTATGCTTCCTTGACACCTATCCACTAATGTCTAAGTATGGACTTGACTCGATTATGATCGTGGCGAGATCGTGAGTTTTGGAATTATGCATGGGAATTTGAGAAAAGAATTGGATTCTATACCTGTATGCAAGAGATTGAGATAGGAGGTAGAAGTTCCGACACATAAAGTACGCTTTAGGGTTGCTATGTGCATAAGTGATAAGGATACTCTCGTATTGAAATTCCCGAATAAGAATGAGTGGCATTGTATTCTGAGCTATTAGCCTACCTGTATTCTATTATCTTGTCTATCTCACTTGAGGATAGCTACGTTTAATTCCTTGTGGTAGGATCGGAGGAGAATGAATTTAAAAGTTATATGACTAGAGTTTCCAATTGTAATTAGTTACTTACTTTGCTCCTTTGATTTACTGGCAAGCTACTATCGAGATAAGTGAATTAGTGAGATGACAAATGTGACTGATCTGCATAAGAAAATAGAGGTTATTAAAAAAGAAATAGAGTTCCAAAAGAGATGAACTGAGTACTGGGAAAGATGATGGGAACCAAAATACCTAGAGAACATTGAACTATTGCATCAGAACATACGATTGAAAGGAAATATGAAGGGGTTCCACAAGAGGTACAGAATAAGTTTGTACCAGTACATTTGCCAAGTTGAATAGCCATTAATGAGGTTTTTGCCTGGATAAGTTATAATCATTGGACTATGCATAGTGACATTTTTATATAGCAAGATGTATTCCCTTAGGAACAGTGGACTTGGTACCTGCTGTTTTAATAAGTGCTATGAAATATTGGTGGTGGTGCAATATTGGATCCTTATCCCTGAGTTTATTGCCCTACTTTGGTCTTTGAGTTAAAAATTTATCGTTTGTCGCTCGAAGGGAAGAAATGATTTAATGTACAGAGTGTATGGGTTAAAGAGCTAGCAAGAATAGTAACCATGTTGTAACTCTTCTTTCTATCGAGATTAAGGTTTGCGTCACATTTTTCACCTTGACTAAATCAACAATTTGACCGAATTGTCTTCATCTTCCCTCTTACTTGGCCGAACCAAGAGAGAAGAGAAACCAAAGAGAGACCTCCAACTCCAACCTCAATTTTGTACTTGAATCTGAAGTTACTCCATGGAAATGTTAACTAAGAAAGATTTCAAGGTATTGGTGGAGCGATTTTTGAGGAAGAAGCCCTGGATTTCCATCTTTCTTGAGGTTACAAGGTAACTTTGGCTAGCAATTTTCCTCTACTACCAATATAGGAAAACTAGTGGATTAAGGTAGTACTTTTGGCAGCTTTATGGAAAATTTCATGGGTTGAACTAGTGTTATGGTAATTTATGGTTTTATGGTGAATTTTCTACCACACGTCATGCTTAAGTACTGACCATGGTCTGATAGCTTTGTTATGACTTGCCTAAAGAAAATTCAAGCTTGTGATTAAGAATTTCAGCTTCGGGTTTCATTTTGCTAAACTTGAGTAGAGACGGTTATATGCTTGATGTAGTGAGTTGTGGGCTTGATATTTATATGCTTGAGTTGAAGCTATTTCATGGGAAGAATGAAGCCTTGAATGGGCTAGGAAAAGTTAGTAAACACAAAGGATGTGCCGCTGAAAATTTTTTCCGCAGGGAACCTTGGAAGGTTTTACAGAATTTGTTATATCTTGATGTAGAAAAGTCAAAATTGAGTTTTATTATGTTTGAAACTAGATTCAGAGTATCAGTATTGTTCTCAATTTCCATGAATATCTATGATTTTTCAAAGTTGACTGAAACTGTATACCTGTTCTGTCTGTTACTGGGTGAAGCAGCAACTTTAGGTTGGAATTTGACCGACTCGTGGATTGGATCTTACAATGGTACCTTCTAGAAAGTTGTAACAATTTGAATCCATATTCCGACGGTATAAAGTTTTTTAAGTTTTGGACATAAGAAGCTCGAGATAAGATTTTCAAATGAGATCACGCAAAACTAAAAAAATTTCTATTTTTCCTAGGATTATTCCTACTTACATTCCCAACTTTAGGATTGGAGTTGGTAAACTATTTTGAGGTTGGTTTATGAGTAGAAACGAGACTTAAATGAAAGGAAAATGAGTTCTTCAAACCACCTTAGGTCGGACAGTTTACAACTTTGCATTTTGAACGTCTTTTCTACTTTCTCTAAACGTTTGGCTATAAGTGATACTTTTCTGCTCTAAATGACTTTTGCAACATTGATTAGTAAGGACATAAGGATTATTCTTCGATGGGAACAAGCTAGTATTATATTTCGATAGGTTATACAACTATGAAACTTGTAAATTGAAACATGTTCTAAATAAAGATTTGTAGCTTCAATTCCTACATAATATGGCTTTGTATTGCTGGTCTTACTAAAGCATGCGCTCACAGGACTCGAGAGAGTTAAAAAGGATATTCATCGAAAATATTTTGAACTACTCAGTAATCAAGCTGAGAATCTCGAGGGCGAAATTCTTTAAGGGGGAGAGAGTGTGAGAACCCTCATTTTTAAAATACAATTTCCCCAAACTACATGCCTTGCACCAAGATTTAAACCACCTCTTATATGCCCTGGCATTATATTTCACAATGTGTTACAACAAATCCCTTGTATTGACCCTCACTTTAAAACACAATTTTCTTACTTACATGCCTTATTATAAGATCTAGACCATTTAATATATGCCCTTACAAATTATTTTCTATGTGTTATAATAATTTCCATGCATTTCATTTCAATTCATTTTACTTGAAGTAAAATATTTCCTTGAGCTAGGTTGTAAATAATTCACCACTTGTAATTGTCCAAGTGTTCTTTTATTAGTGGTAGAGACTTTATGTGAGAGATTAGAGGTGTTGAATAATTATTGGTGCATTTGGAAAGGTAAGAATGGCATTAGTCAAAGATTAAGAAAGGTTAGGACAATAATGGAGCCATGTGGCAAAACCCTAGCCATGTATCTTGTTTGACCAAAGGATTAGAGGAATTTTAAACCAACTTTGCTTCATTTTCCTCCAAAATTTCGTCCACCTTAAGGGCTTCCAAGGGAAGGAAGAAAACTCCATCTTCTTGCTATGACAACCTTAGCTTGATCTTGAACAAAAACCAAAAGAGAAAGATCTAGAGTTTGTGAGAAAATTTCCTTCAATCTTTGAGGTTGTTTCAAGCCTAAAGCTTCTATTGTGGTGGTTTGTTTGGTGACCAAAGCAACTTGTAAGTAAGGTATGTAATCTTTAAAATTTGGGTTTATGATGTTATATCATCTACTTGAGGTTGAAATGGTGAAAACAACTTGTTATGGTTGAATTTGGGGTTAGTTTCTTGAGTTAATCAAGTAATGGTTAGGTTTACTAATATGCATACCAAGTGTTTGATGAAATGTCTAACCCTTATTCATGTGTGTTTATGAAGTATTGATATGTTTTAAACCCCTATTTAGTTGGATCTAATACTTGGTATGTGCAAGGAATGAAAATAACAAGAAGAGTAGAAGTTAGAAATTTTTTAAAGTGTGCTGACCGAAACTTTTTAAGCTTGCTGCCCGGTTTTTCCTTGATATTTTCATGCACATTTTGGCTACAAATGTGAGTATTATATGTTGGGTTATGTGTGTGGAGGTTGTCTACAAAAAAATTAGCCAATTTGGTTGAATTATAAACAAAGGAGGAAAACTGGACTAGGTCCAGAAATTTTCTGTCCAGCCATCTTGTTAAGGTCATAACGTGTTACTCACTGATCAGAATTGAGTGCCGTTTATGGCAATTGAAAGTAGACTCTTAGAGCTTTAAAACGGTACAAAGCTCATTTTCTGGTTCATCCCGAGCGATCCATGGCGAGTCTGGAAAGTTGGCTGTCCGGGAAGTACTGTTCATCCGAGACAGTCCAGAAAGTTCATTTGGTTTCTTAATTTTGAGCCACTTATGTTGGGATTTTGGAAATGGTTTCTTCTAGACAAATTTAGCCTTATGAACCTAGTTTCCAATGCAACTGACGGAACCAAATTCTGACTTTCCCACAATGAGCAATGACCGTTTCCCCGAGGCTGGCCGGGCGAGACAGTTTAACCCGTAATGAAGCCTTTGAGCTGTAGTGAAACTTTTCTTTTGCCAAACTTTCATGTACATACTAGACTTGTTTTCCATGAACTTTCACCGTGGTTTAGACCCTATTTGCATGCCGGATTAAGTAGCTTAAGCTACTCACTTGGCCTCTTAATGAACCTATACTTTAGTAGGGAACGAATCCAATTATTAATGTTTTCACTCGTTGACCTAGGTTTGGGCAACGACGGTGATCGTAACTGAGACGTTTGACGTCGATTATTACTTTTGCTTGACAGGTGAGTGTTCCACTACCTGCTACTTGTTATGAGAAATATTCGTGTACTTGAAAGTATTGAATTGTTATTGTTTGAGCCAAACACTGTTTTAATTAAAATTGAGGCGAGTGTGTACTTTATCGCACTCGACCTTTCTTATTTTTTCTTTTCACTGAGGCTCTACTTACTGAATGAATTAACATGAAATGAGATATTGCTATACATGACTGTGCTTAAGTTGCGTGGATGACATTCCACCAACTACTGTTACTGTTTGGGTACCCAACCTCATAGGTGAGTCGGTTGTATCGAGCCAGCAAGGGCTTGGTCAAGAAGGCCGATAAACCTTGAGGACTGTTTACTGTTCACTGGAAATTGAATCTTGCTTGGAGGTCCCTGGTGAAGCATAGCCGCTGTGCTTGCTTGTTGTGATCCTCGGCTTGATACTGTTTCATTGGAATCCTTGAGCATTGGAAACTCGGATTCCTGGTATACTCGAGTATTACCAAACTACTGTTTATGGAGTGCGGGCCCGGTGGGGGGTTGTTTGGTGGACGGAGACTGGTGAAAGTGGTGTTGTACGGACCTATATACTGTTACAAGTGTTGGCGGAGTGTCAACAGGAGGCAATTATGATCAAGCTCAAGTGGACCTTTGGCTTTTGAAAGCCACCCGTATCCTTGAATTGAACTGTTATTTTACTGTACGGTGTTTAGTTGGCTATTTTGTGATTTTATGTGGCTATGTGTTTACTTGTTTACCTGGAACCTCACTGGGCTTTAGCTCACTCCATTCCCTTTGTTTTCCTTAATAGATCGGGAAGGGATTTGATCGAGGGCTTTCTTAGCTTTATTTTGCCGTTCTTGCGTTTTGAGGTTGTAACTTTCGTTTAAGCAGACTTGTAAGCTTAAATTCTTAAGGGTGATTTATATTATGTAATTTTGAGTGAAGCGTGGTAAGTTGGCATACGATGATATATGTACTAAGCTGAATTGTTGAATTAGTGATTATGTTTGAGTTAGTGTTTCAATCCCCTGCATTGTCAAATGTTACATTCGTTTCATTGATGATATTAGTACTTTGAACGACTGAGTCCTGGCGAGAGTTGGGCAGGCAGTCCGTTGACACCCTGGGGTTTGCCCTAGGGAGAGGTGGGGCTGTCACAGTTGGTATCAGAGCTTAGGCTTCAGATCTTTGTAGAGTATCCTAGACATAAAAGCTCAGGATGCTGGACTGTGGGATTGGTTTGAAAGTTAAGTGATCACTGGAAGGAAAAAAAAAATTTTGAGCCTAGGTTTGAATTGGTTTGGGCGAGTTAGGAATTTTCGACTTGAGGATTATATTTGATTATTTTCCCTTAAGAGTACTTAAGTTTATCTACACTTTGTGTAGGCTGGATGAATCTGGCGGCCCTAGTAATAGACCGGTTGGCGAGCCATCCCGTGGGGACTTACCGATGATTAAGTATCAAATCAGACCCGGAGGCCTAGAGCCTATTGGGGCTTATCTAATCACTACAAGTGGTGTGAGTGTCTGCAAATTTTACCTATTCTAATGGAGTAGTGTTGGCCGTTGTGAAGGAGCGAAAGTTGCTTGCCCGGGACAATGCTAGGTTTAAAGCTGAAGTCAATCAACTAAAGGAAACTACTAAAATGCAAGCCGATCGAATTAAGGAGCACAGGTATGATATGGTTGAAGGCCATCAAAGGATTGGTAAATCTTTGTATGTAACTTGGAGAAGCTCAGGAACGCGTTTAGGGGGCAATAAAAGTGAGGAATAGAGTCGAGTCAAACCTGAATGTTTGTGATGACCTGTTTGGGGACTTCAGTAGACTTAAGTGGTGAAGTCTCTAACATTGGAGACGAGGCAAGTGTTGACCTTGCCTAGACCGGAGGAGGGTCAGCTAGTCCCGCATCAAACTAAGCCTACACCTCTAGGCTACTACTTTGGATGATTTTGACTACTATACATAGAAAGGATAAGGGATGTGGTGACTCGGTGGTTGTACAATTTTCTTTTGACTACTTGCACTGGATTTTTCCTTGATATGACTGTATGACTGTATTTGTATCTGTGAGTCTCGTACCTGATACTTTTGGTCTAGTTATCTTACAAACAACTACTATGAGCCTTGGAATGTATAATACTTTGACTTTGACTGTGACTGTGAATTGGACTGTGACTGTTACCGTAACTTTGACCTCGACTTTATTACGACATTGGCATTTAATTGCTTTATATTTTCACTCGCTTATTGTGACTCCGATTTCATTTTATTTGACTTTTGAAAAGGAATAATCATCTATCATGTACCAACACGTACTTACCCATTGGTTAAAATACTTGGACCCTAGACCAGTGAGTAATAAAGGAGAATAGGTCCAGGACCAAGAAGAGGAATAAAGGTTTGTAGTCAATTAGAACCAGGGACCCGGAGGTGGAGTAGGGGACCAGGTAGCTACAGCTATCAATCGTATGACTGATCTACTGTTTACTGGCCATTCAGTTGACCAACAAGGTCAAACACCGGGTAACTAGTAAAGGAACCTTGAAGTAAGTGAAGATAGAGTCCTAAATCAGTTCCAAAAGTTCACACCTCCTAAATTTCTTGGAGAACTAGATCCCGAAATTGCCGAGAACTGGTTTGAAAGAATGGAAGATATTTTACTGCTTCGCGTGGTCTCTGCGCGAAGTGAGCTTGGGGCCAAGTGGTGTTAATGTTTCGATTATGTGAGTCAGTGGAAAGGACTAGGTGCTCTTTTTGGGCGTAAGCTATGAATGATGACTGTTATAAGCGTAAACCCTTTATCAGGATACTTGGGAGGAATAGATATGTACGTCGGGTACGAATCTGTAATATGGGTGATTTACTCTTAGGACCGGCCGGCTCGAGTTGTGAATTACCTTATTGTGGATTCTTGTACTTGAGTACCAAAAAGTGGAGAGCCCTAGAATAAGGGCCTGTATCTTGATTGCACTTGAGACAAGTTTTAATGGCAAAAGTCAAGGCGCGAAGGATCCTAATATTTGACCTAGTTATTGGACTGATTGAGGGAATAAATCTCGGAAGCTATCATGGACTAATCTCAAAATAGTCTGACAGGGTTTCTATAGATGGTGGCTAGATTATACTGTACGTCGAGAAATTTGCACTGAAGATCTGTTTCCTTCACCCATGACTGTGAAGACATGATAAGTGTTTATTTCGAATGTGGGGCGGTTTGATTACAACTATATGGATATTTCTACTCCTCTTGTGACATTCTTTCCTATGCTTCCTTGACACCTATCCACTAATGTCTAAGTATGGACTTGACTCGATTATGATCGTGGCGAGATCGTGAGTTTTGGAATTATGCATGGGAATTTGAGAAAAGAATTGGATTCTATACCTGTATGCAAGAGATTGAGATAGGAGGTAGAAGTTCCGACACATAAAGTACGCTTTAGGGTTGCTATGTGCATAAGTGATAAGGATACTCTCGTATTGAAATTCCCGAATAAGAATGAGTGGCATTGTATTCTGAGCTATTAGCCTACCTGTATTCTATTATCTTGTCTATCTCACTTGAGGATAGCTACGTTTAATTCCTTGTGGTAGGATCGGAGGAGAATGAATTTAAAAGTTATATGACTAGAGTTTCCAATTGTAATTAGTTACTTACTTTGCTCCTTTGATTTACTGGCAAGCTACTATCGAGATAAGTGAATTAGTGAGATGACAAATGTGACTGATCTGCATAAGAAAATAGAGGTTATTAAAAAAGAAATAGAGTTCCAAAAGAGATGAACTGAGTACTGGGAAAGATGATGGGAACCAAAATACCTAGAGAACATTGAACTATTGCATCAGAACATACGATTGAAAGGAAATATGAAGGGGTTCCACAAGAGGTACAGAATAAGTTTGTACCAGTACATTTGCCAAGTTGAATAGCCATTAATGAGGTTTTTGCCTGGATAAGTTATAATCATTGGACTATGCATAGTGACATTTTTATATAGCAAGATGTATTCCCTTAGGAACAGTGGACTTGGTACCTGCTGTTTTAATAAGTGCTATGAAATATTGGTGGTGGTGCAATATTGGATCCTTATCCCTGAGTTTATTGCCCTACTTTGGTCTTTGAGTTAAAAATTTATCGTTTGTCGCTCGAAGGGAAGAAATGATTTAATGTACAGAGTGTATGGGTTAAAGAGCTAGCAAGAATAGTAACCATGTTGTAACTCTTCTTTCTATCGAGATTAAGGTTTGCGTCACATTTTTCACCTTGACTAAATCAACAATTTGACCGAATTGTCTTCATCTTCCCTCTTACTTGGCCGAACCAAGAGAGAAGAGAAACCAAAGAGAGACCTCCAACTCCAACCTCAATTTTGTACTTGAATCTGAAGTTACTCCATGGAAATGTTAACTAAGAAAGATTTCAAGGTATTGGTGGAGCGATTTTTGAGGAAGAAGCCCTGGATTTCCATCTTTCTTGAGGTTACAAGGTAACTTTGGCTAGCAATTTTCCTCTACTACCAATATAGGAAAACTAGTGGATTAAGGTAGTACTTTTGGCAGCTTTATGGAAAATTTCATGGGTTGAACTAGTGTTATGGTAATTTATGGTTTTATGGTGAATTTTCTACCACACGTCATGCTTAAGTACTGACCATGGTCTGATAGCTTTGTTATGACTTGCCTAAAGAAAATTCAAGCTTGTGATTAAGAATTTCAGCTTCGGGTTTCATTTTGCTAAACTTGAGTAGAGACGGTTATATGCTTGATGTAGTGAGTTGTGGGCTTGATATTTATATGCTTGAGTTGAAGCTATTTCATGGGAAGAATGAAGCCTTGAATGGGCTAGGAAAAGTTAGTAAACACAAAGGATGTGCCGCTGAAAATTTTTTCCGCAGGGAACCTTGGAAGGTTTTACAGAATTTGTTATATCTTGATGTAGAAAAGTCAAAATTGAGTTTTATTATGTTTGAAACTAGATTCAGAGTATCAGTATTGTTCTCAATTTCCATGAATATCTATGATTTTTCAAAGTTGACTGAAACTGTATACCTGTTCTGTCTGTTACTGGGTGAAGCAGCAACTTTAGGTTGGAATTTGACCGACTCGTGGATTGGATCTTACAATGGTACCTTCTAGAAAGTTGTAACAATTTGAATCCATATTCCGACGGTATAAAGTTTTTTAAGTTTTGGACATAAGAAGCTCGAGATAAGATTTTCAAATGAGATCACGCAAAACTAAAAAAATTTCTATTTTTCCTAGGATTATTCCTACTTACATTCCCAACTTTAGGATTGGAGTTGGTAAACTATTTTGAGGTTGGTTTATGAGTAGAAACGAGACTTAAATGAAAGGAAAATGAGTTCTTCAAACCACCTTAGGTCGGACAGTTTACAACTTTGCATTTTGAACGTCTTTTCTACTTTCTCTAAACGTTTGGCTATAAGTGATACTTTTCTGCTCTAAATGACTTTTGCAACATTGATTAGTAAGGACATAAGGATTATTCTTCGATGGGAACAAGCTAGTATTATATTTCGATAGGTTATACAACTATGAAACTTGTAAATTGAAACATGTTCTAAATAAAGATTTGTAGCTTCAATTCCTACATAATATGGCTTTGTATTGCTGGTCTTACTAAAGCATGCGCTCACAGGACTCGAGAGAGTTAAAAAGGATATTCATCGAAAATATTTTGAACTACTCAGTAATCAAGCTGAGAATCTCGAGGGCGAAATTCTTTAAGGGGGAGAGAGTGTGAGAACCCTCATTTTTAAAATACAATTTCCCCAAACTACATGCCTTGCACCAAGATTTAAACCACCTCTTATATGCCCTGGCATTATATTTCACAATGTGTTACAACAAATCCCTTGTATTGACCCTCACTTTAAAACACAATTTTCTTACTTACATGCCTTATTATAAGATCTAGACCATTTAATATATGCCCTTACAAATTATTTTCTATGTGTTATAATAATTTCCATGCATTTCATTTCAATTCATTTTACTTGAAGTAAAATATTTCCTTGAGCTAGGTTGTAAATAATTCACCACTTGTAATTGTCCAAGTGTTCTTTTATTAGTGGTAGAGACTTTATGTGAGAGATTAGAGGTGTTGAATAATTATTGGTGCATTTGGAAAGGTAAGAATGGCATTAGTCAAAGATTAAGAAAGGTTAGGACAATAATGGAGCCATGTGGCAAAACCCTAGCCATGTATCTTGTTTGACCAAAGGATTAGAGGAATTTTAAACCAACTTTGCTTCATTTTCCTCCAAAATTTCGTCCACCTTAAGGGCTTCCAAGGGAAGGAAGAAAACTCCATCTTCTTGCTATGACAACCTTAGCTTGATCTTGAACAAAAACCAAAAGAGAAAGATCTAGAGTTTGTGAGAAAATTTCCTTCAATCTTTGAGGTTGTTTCAAGCCTAAAGCTTCTATTGTGGTGGTTTGTTTGGTGACCAAAGCAACTTGTAAGTAAGGTATGTAATCTTTAAAATTTGGGTTTATGATGTTATATCATCTACTTGAGGTTGAAATGGTGAAAACAACTTGTTATGGTTGAATTTGGGGTTAGTTTCTTGAGTTAATCAAGTAATGGTTAGGTTTACTAATATGCATACCAAGTGTTTGATGAAATGTCTAACCCTTATTCATGTGTGTTTATGAAGTATTGATATGTTTTAAACCCCTATTTAGTTGGATCTAATACTTGGTATGTGCAAGGAATGAAAATAACAAGAAGAGTAGAAGTTAGAAATTTTTTAAAGTGTGCTGACCGAAACTTTTTAAGCTTGCTGCCCGGTTTTTCCTTGATATTTTCATGCACATTTTGGCTACAAATGTGAGTATTATATGTTGGGTTATGTGTGTGGAGGTTGTCTACAAAAAAATTAGCCAATTTGGTTGAATTATAAACAAAGGAGGAAAACTGGACTAGGTCCAGAAATTTTCTGTCCAGCCATCTTGTTAAGGTCATAACGTGTTACTCACTGATCAGAATTGAGTGCCGTTTATGGCAATTGAAAGTAGACTCTTAGAGCTTTAAAACGGTACAAAGCTCATTTTCTGGTTCATCCCGAGCGATCCATGGCGAGTCTGGAAAGTTGGCTGTCCGGGAAGTACTGTTCATCCGAGACAGTCCAGAAAGTTCATTTGGTTTCTTAATTTTGAGCCACTTATGTTGGGATTTTGGAAATGGTTTCTTCTAGACAAATTTAGCCTTATGAACCTAGTTTCCAATGCAACTGACGGAACCAAATTCTGACTTTCCCACAATGAGCAATGACCGTTTCCCCGAGGCTGGCCGGGCGAGACAGTTTAACCCGTAATGAAGCCTTTGAGCTGTAGTGAAACTTTTCTTTTGCCAAACTTTCATGTACATACTAGACTTGTTTTCCATGAACTTTCACCGTGGTTTAGACCCTATTTGCATGCCGGATTAAGTAGCTTAAGCTACTCACTTGGCCTCTTAATGAACCTATACTTTAGTAGGGAACGAATCCAATTATTAATGTTTTCACTCGTTGACCTAGGTTTGGGCAACGACGGTGATCGTAACTGAGACGTTTGACGTCGATTATTACTTTTGCTTGACAGGTGAGTGTTCCACTACCTGCTACTTGTTATGAGAAATATTCGTGTACTTGAAAGTATTGAATTGTTATTGTTTGAGCCAAACACTGTTTTAATTAAAATTGAGGCGAGTGTGTACTTTATCGCACTCGACCTTTCTTATTTTTTCTTTTCACTGAGGCTCTACTTACTGAATGAATTAACATGAAATGAGATATTGCTATACATGACTGTGCTTAAGTTGCGTGGATGACATTCCACCAACTACTGTTACTGTTTGGGTACCCAACCTCATAGGTGAGTCGGTTGTATCGAGCCAGCAAGGGCTTGGTCAAGAAGGCCGATAAACCTTGAGGACTGTTTACTGTTCACTGGAAATTGAATCTTGCTTGGAGGTCCCTGGTGAAGCATAGCCGCTGTGCTTGCTTGTTGTGATCCTCGGCTTGATACTGTTTCATTGGAATCCTTGAGCATTGGAAACTCGGATTCCTGGTATACTCGAGTATTACCAAACTACTGTTTATGGAGTGCGGGCCCGGTGGGGGGTTGTTTGGTGGACGGAGACTGGTGAAAGTGGTGTTGTACGGACCTATATACTGTTACAAGTGTTGGCGGAGTGTCAACAGGAGGCAATTATGATCAAGCTCAAGTGGACCTTTGGCTTTTGAAAGCCACCCGTATCCTTGAATTGAACTGTTATTTTACTGTACGGTGTTTAGTTGGCTATTTTGTGATTTTATGTGGCTATGTGTTTACTTGTTTACCTGGAACCTCACTGGGCTTTAGCTCACTCCATTCCCTTTGTTTTCCTTAATAGATCGGGAAGGGATTTGATCGAGGGCTTTCTTAGCTTTATTTTGCCGTTCTTGCGTTTTGAGGTTGTAACTTTCGTTTAAGCAGACTTGTAAGCTTAAATTCTTAAGGGTGATTTATATTATGTAATTTTGAGTGAAGCGTGGTAAGTTGGCATACGATGATATATGTACTAAGCTGAATTGTTGAATTAGTGATTATGTTTGAGTTAGTGTTTCAATCCCCTGCATTGTCAAATGTTACATTCGTTTCATTGATGATATTAGTACTTTGAACGACTGAGTCCTGGCGAGAGTTGGGCAGGCAGTCCGTTGACACCCTGGGGTTTGCCCTAGGGAGAGGTGGGGCTGTCACAGTTGGTATCAGAGCTTAGGCTTCAGATCTTTGTAGAGTATCCTAGACATAAAAGCTCAGGATGCTGGACTGTGGGATTGGTTTGAAAGTTAAGTGATCACTGGAAGGAAAAAAAAAATTTTGAGCCTAGGTTTGAATTGGTTTGGGCGAGTTAGGAATTTTCGACTTGAGGATTATATTTGATTATTTTCCCTTAAGAGTACTTAAGTTTATCTACACTTTGTGTAGGCTGGATGAATCTGGCGGCCCTAGTAATAGACCGGTTGGCGAGCCATCCCGTGGGGACTTACCGATGATTAAGTATCAAATCAGACCCGGAGGCCTAGAGCCTATTGGGGCTTATCTAATCACTACAAGTGGTGTGAGTGTCTGCAAATTTTACCTATTCTAATGGAGTAGTGTTGGCCGTTGTGAAGGAGCGAAAGTTGCTTGCCCGGGACAATGCTAGGTTTAAAGCTGAAGTCAATCAACTAAAGGAAACTACTAAAATGCAAGCCGATCGAATTAAGGAGCACAGGTATGATATGGTTGAAGGCCATCAAAGGATTGGTAAATCTTTGTATGTAACTTGGAGAAGCTCAGGAACGCGTTTAGGGGGCAATAAAAGTGAGGAATAGAGTCGAGTCAAACCTGAATGTTTGTGATGACCTGTTTGGGGACTTCAGTAGACTTAAGTGGTGAAGTCTCTAACATTGGAGACGAGGCAAGTGTTGACCTTGCCTAGACCGGAGGAGGGTCAGCTAGTCCCGCATCAAACTAAGCCTACACCTCTAGGCTACTACTTTGGATGATTTTGACTACTATACATAGAAAGGATAAGGGATGTGGTGACTCGGTGGTTGTACAATTTTCTTTTGACTACTTGCACTGGATTTTTCCTTGATATGACTGTATGACTGTATTTGTATCTGTGAGTCTCGTACCTGATACTTTTGGTCTAGTTATCTTACAAACAACTACTATGAGCCTTGGAATGTATAATACTTTGACTTTGACTGTGACTGTGAATTGGACTGTGACTGTTACCGTAACTTTGACCTCGACTTTATTACGACATTGGCATTTAATTGCTTTATATTTTCACTCGCTTATTGTGACTCCGATTTCATTTTATTTGACTTTTGAAAAGGAATAATCATCTATCATGTACCAACACGTACTTACCCATTGGTTAAAATACTTGGACCCTAGACCAGTGAGTAATAAAGGAGAATAGGTCCAGGACCAAGAAGAGGAATAAAGGTTTGTAGTCAATTAGAACCAGGGACCCGGAGGTGGAGTAGGGGACCAGGTAGCTACAGCTATCAATCGTATGACTGATCTACTGTTTACTGGCCATTCAGTTGACCAACAAGGTCAAACACCGGGTAACTAGTAAAGGAACCTTGAAGTAAGTGAAGATAGAGTCCTAAATCAGTTCCAAAAGTTCACACCTCCTAAATTTCTTGGAGAACTAGATCCCGAAATTGCCGAGAACTGGTTTGAAAGAATGGAAGATATTTTACTGCTTCGCGTGGTCTCTGCGCGAAGTGAGCTTGGGGCCAAGTGGTGTTAATGTTTCGATTATGTGAGTCAGTGGAAAGGACTAGGTGCTCTTTTTGGGCGTAAGCTATGAATGATGACTGTTATAAGCGTAAACCCTTTATCAGGATACTTGGGAGGAATAGATATGTACGTCGGGTACGAATCTGTAATATGGGTGATTTACTCTTAGGACCGGCCGGCTCGAGTTGTGAATTACCTTATTGTGGATTCTTGTACTTGAGTACCAAAAAGTGGAGAGCCCTAGAATAAGGGCCTGTATCTTGATTGCACTTGAGACAAGTTTTAATGGCAAAAGTCAAGGCGCGAAGGATCCTAATATTTGACCTAGTTATTGGACTGATTGAGGGAATAAATCTCGGAAGCTATCATGGACTAATCTCAAAATAGTCTGACAGGGTTTCTATAGATGGTGGCTAGATTATACTGTACGTCGAGAAATTTGCACTGAAGATCTGTTTCCTTCACCCATGACTGTGAAGACATGATAAGTGTTTATTTCGAATGTGGGGCGGTTTGATTACAACTATATGGATATTTCTACTCCTCTTGTGACATTCTTTCCTATGCTTCCTTGACACCTATCCACTAATGTCTAAGTATGGACTTGACTCGATTATGATCGTGGCGAGATCGTGAGTTTTGGAATTATGCATGGGAATTTGAGAAAAGAATTGGATTCTATACCTGTATGCAAGAGATTGAGATAGGAGGTAGAAGTTCCGACACATAAAGTACGCTTTAGGGTTGCTATGTGCATAAGTGATAAGGATACTCTCGTATTGAAATTCCCGAATAAGAATGAGTGGCATTGTATTCTGAGCTATTAGCCTACCTGTATTCTATTATCTTGTCTATCTCACTTGAGGATAGCTACGTTTAATTCCTTGTGGTAGGATCGGAGGAGAATGAATTTAAAAGTTATATGACTAGAGTTTCCAATTGTAATTAGTTACTTACTTTGCTCCTTTGATTTACTGGCAAGCTACTATCGAGATAAGTGAATTAGTGAGATGACAAATGTGACTGATCTGCATAAGAAAATAGAGGTTATTAAAAAAGAAATAGAGTTCCAAAAGAGATGAACTGAGTACTGGGAAAGATGATGGGAACCAAAATACCTAGAGAACATTGAACTATTGCATCAGAACATACGATTGAAAGGAAATATGAAGGGGTTCCACAAGAGGTACAGAATAAGTTTGTACCAGTACATTTGCCAAGTTGAATAGCCATTAATGAGGTTTTTGCCTGGATAAGTTATAATCATTGGACTATGCATAGTGACATTTTTATATAGCAAGATGTATTCCCTTAGGAACAGTGGACTTGGTACCTGCTGTTTTAATAAGTGCTATGAAATATTGGTGGTGGTGCAATATTGGATCCTTATCCCTGAGTTTATTGCCCTACTTTGGTCTTTGAGTTAAAAATTTATCGTTTGTCGCTCGAAGGGAAGAAATGATTTAATGTACAGAGTGTATGGGTTAAAGAGCTAGCAAGAATAGTAACCATGTTGTAACTCTTCTTTCTATCGAGATTAAGGTTTGCGTCACATTTTTCACCTTGACTAAATCAACAATTTGACCGAATTGTCTTCATCTTCCCTCTTACTTGGCCGAACCAAGAGAGAAGAGAAACCAAAGAGAGACCTCCAACTCCAACCTCAATTTTGTACTTGAATCTGAAGTTACTCCATGGAAATGTTAACTAAGAAAGATTTCAAGGTATTGGTGGAGCGATTTTTGAGGAAGAAGCCCTGGATTTCCATCTTTCTTGAGGTTACAAGGTAACTTTGGCTAGCAATTTTCCTCTACTACCAATATAGGAAAACTAGTGGATTAAGGTAGTACTTTTGGCAGCTTTATGGAAAATTTCATGGGTTGAACTAGTGTTATGGTAATTTATGGTTTTATGGTGAATTTTCTACCACACGTCATGCTTAAGTACTGACCATGGTCTGATAGCTTTGTTATGACTTGCCTAAAGAAAATTCAAGCTTGTGATTAAGAATTTCAGCTTCGGGTTTCATTTTGCTAAACTTGAGTAGAGACGGTTATATGCTTGATGTAGTGAGTTGTGGGCTTGATATTTATATGCTTGAGTTGAAGCTATTTCATGGGAAGAATGAAGCCTTGAATGGGCTAGGAAAAGTTAGTAAACACAAAGGATGTGCCGCTGAAAATTTTTTCCGCAGGGAACCTTGGAAGGTTTTACAGAATTTGTTATATCTTGATGTAGAAAAGTCAAAATTGAGTTTTATTATGTTTGAAACTAGATTCAGAGTATCAGTATTGTTCTCAATTTCCATGAATATCTATGATTTTTCAAAGTTGACTGAAACTGTATACCTGTTCTGTCTGTTACTGGGTGAAGCAGCAACTTTAGGTTGGAATTTGACCGACTCGTGGATTGGATCTTACAATGGTACCTTCTAGAAAGTTGTAACAATTTGAATCCATATTCCGACGGTATAAAGTTTTTTAAGTTTTGGACATAAGAAGCTCGAGATAAGATTTTCAAATGAGATCACGCAAAACTAAAAAAATTTCTATTTTTCCTAGGATTATTCCTACTTACATTCCCAACTTTAGGATTGGAGTTGGTAAACTATTTTGAGGTTGGTTTATGAGTAGAAACGAGACTTAAATGAAAGGAAAATGAGTTCTTCAAACCACCTTAGGTCGGACAGTTTACAACTTTGCATTTTGAACGTCTTTTCTACTTTCTCTAAACGTTTGGCTATAAGTGATACTTTTCTGCTCTAAATGACTTTTGCAACATTGATTAGTAAGGACATAAGGATTATTCTTCGATGGGAACAAGCTAGTATTATATTTCGATAGGTTATACAACTATGAAACTTGTAAATTGAAACATGTTCTAAATAAAGATTTGTAGCTTCAATTCCTACATAATATGGCTTTGTATTGCTGGTCTTACTAAAGCATGCGCTCACAGGACTCGAGAGAGTTAAAAAGGATATTCATCGAAAATATTTTGAACTACTCAGTAATCAAGCTGAGAATCTCGAGGGCGAAATTCTTTAAGGGGGAGAGAGTGTGAGAACCCTCATTTTTAAAATACAATTTCCCCAAACTACATGCCTTGCACCAAGATTTAAACCACCTCTTATATGCCCTGGCATTATATTTCACAATGTGTTACAACAAATCCCTTGTATTGACCCTCACTTTAAAACACAATTTTCTTACTTACATGCCTTATTATAAGATCTAGACCATTTAATATATGCCCTTACAAATTATTTTCTATGTGTTATAATAATTTCCATGCATTTCATTTCAATTCATTTTACTTGAAGTAAAATATTTCCTTGAGCTAGGTTGTAAATAATTCACCACTTGTAATTGTCCAAGTGTTCTTTTATTAGTGGTAGAGACTTTATGTGAGAGATTAGAGGTGTTGAATAATTATTGGTGCATTTGGAAAGGTAAGAATGGCATTAGTCAAAGATTAAGAAAGGTTAGGACAATAATGGAGCCATGTGGCAAAACCCTAGCCATGTATCTTGTTTGACCAAAGGATTAGAGGAATTTTAAACCAACTTTGCTTCATTTTCCTCCAAAATTTCGTCCACCTTAAGGGCTTCCAAGGGAAGGAAGAAAACTCCATCTTCTTGCTATGACAACCTTAGCTTGATCTTGAACAAAAACCAAAAGAGAAAGATCTAGAGTTTGTGAGAAAATTTCCTTCAATCTTTGAGGTTGTTTCAAGCCTAAAGCTTCTATTGTGGTGGTTTGTTTGGTGACCAAAGCAACTTGTAAGTAAGGTATGTAATCTTTAAAATTTGGGTTTATGATGTTATATCATCTACTTGAGGTTGAAATGGTGAAAACAACTTGTTATGGTTGAATTTGGGGTTAGTTTCTTGAGTTAATCAAGTAATGGTTAGGTTTACTAATATGCATACCAAGTGTTTGATGAAATGTCTAACCCTTATTCATGTGTGTTTATGAAGTATTGATATGTTTTAAACCCCTATTTAGTTGGATCTAATACTTGGTATGTGCAAGGAATGAAAATAACAAGAAGAGTAGAAGTTAGAAATTTTTTAAAGTGTGCTGACCGAAACTTTTTAAGCTTGCTGCCCGGTTTTTCCTTGATATTTTCATGCACATTTTGGCTACAAATGTGAGTATTATATGTTGGGTTATGTGTGTGGAGGTTGTCTACAAAAAAATTAGCCAATTTGGTTGAATTATAAACAAAGGAGGAAAACTGGACTAGGTCCAGAAATTTTCTGTCCAGCCATCTTGTTAAGGTCATAACGTGTTACTCACTGATCAGAATTGAGTGCCGTTTATGGCAATTGAAAGTAGACTCTTAGAGCTTTAAAACGGTACAAAGCTCATTTTCTGGTTCATCCCGAGCGATCCATGGCGAGTCTGGAAAGTTGGCTGTCCGGGAAGTACTGTTCATCCGAGACAGTCCAGAAAGTTCATTTGGTTTCTTAATTTTGAGCCACTTATGTTGGGATTTTGGAAATGGTTTCTTCTAGACAAATTTAGCCTTATGAACCTAGTTTCCAATGCAACTGACGGAACCAAATTCTGACTTTCCCACAATGAGCAATGACCGTTTCCCCGAGGCTGGCCGGGCGAGACAGTTTAACCCGTAATGAAGCCTTTGAGCTGTAGTGAAACTTTTCTTTTGCCAAACTTTCATGTACATACTAGACTTGTTTTCCATGAACTTTCACCGTGGTTTAGACCCTATTTGCATGCCGGATTAAGTAGCTTAAGCTACTCACTTGGCCTCTTAATGAACCTATACTTTAGTAGGGAACGAATCCAATTATTAATGTTTTCACTCGTTGACCTAGGTTTGGGCAACGACGGTGATCGTAACTGAGACGTTTGACGTCGATTATTACTTTTGCTTGACAGGTGAGTGTTCCACTACCTGCTACTTGTTATGAGAAATATTCGTGTACTTGAAAGTATTGAATTGTTATTGTTTGAGCCAAACACTGTTTTAATTAAAATTGAGGCGAGTGTGTACTTTATCGCACTCGACCTTTCTTATTTTTTCTTTTCACTGAGGCTCTACTTACTGAATGAATTAACATGAAATGAGATATTGCTATACATGACTGTGCTTAAGTTGCGTGGATGACATTCCACCAACTACTGTTACTGTTTGGGTACCCAACCTCATAGGTGAGTCGGTTGTATCGAGCCAGCAAGGGCTTGGTCAAGAAGGCCGATAAACCTTGAGGACTGTTTACTGTTCACTGGAAATTGAATCTTGCTTGGAGGTCCCTGGTGAAGCATAGCCGCTGTGCTTGCTTGTTGTGATCCTCGGCTTGATACTGTTTCATTGGAATCCTTGAGCATTGGAAACTCGGATTCCTGGTATACTCGAGTATTACCAAACTACTGTTTATGGAGTGCGGGCCCGGTGGGGGGTTGTTTGGTGGACGGAGACTGGTGAAAGTGGTGTTGTACGGACCTATATACTGTTACAAGTGTTGGCGGAGTGTCAACAGGAGGCAATTATGATCAAGCTCAAGTGGACCTTTGGCTTTTGAAAGCCACCCGTATCCTTGAATTGAACTGTTATTTTACTGTACGGTGTTTAGTTGGCTATTTTGTGATTTTATGTGGCTATGTGTTTACTTGTTTACCTGGAACCTCACTGGGCTTTAGCTCACTCCATTCCCTTTGTTTTCCTTAACAGATCGGGAAGGGATTTGATCGAGGGCTTTCTTAGCTTTATTTTGCCGTTCTTGCGTTTTGAGGTTGTAACTTTCGTTTAAGCAGACTTGTAAGCTTAAATTCTTAAGGGTGATTTATATTATGTAATTTTGAGTGAAGCGTGGTAAGTTGGCATACGATGATATATGTACTAAGCTGAATTGTTGAATTAGTGATTATGTTTGAGTTAGTGTTTCAATCCCCTGCATTGTCAAATGTTACATTCGTTTCATTGATGATATTAGTACTTTGAACGACTGAGTCCTGGCGAGAGTTGGGCAGGCAGTCCGTTGACACCCTGGGGTTTGCCCTAGGGAGAGGTGGGGCTGTCACAGTTGGTATCAGAGCTTAGGCTTCAGATCTTTGTAGAGTATCCTAGACATAAAAGCTCAGGATGCTGGACTGTGGGATTGGTTTGAAAGTTAAGTGATCACTGGAAGGAAAAAAAAAATTTTGAGCCTAGGTTTGAATTGGTTTGGGCGAGTTAGGAATTTTCGACTTGAGGATTATATTTGATTATTTTCCCTTAAGAGTACTTAAGTTTATCTACACTTTGTGTAGGCTGGATGAATCTGGCGGCCCTAGTAATAGACCGGTTGGCGAGCCATCCCGTGGGGACTTACCGATGATTAAGTATCAAATCAGACCCGGAGGCCTAGAGCCTATTGGGGCTTATCTAATCACTACAAGTGGTGTGAGTGTCTGCAAATTTTACCTATTCTAATGGAGTAGTGTTGGCCGTTGTGAAGGAGCGAAAGTTGCTTGCCCGGGACAATGCTAGGTTTAAAGCTGAAGTCAATCAACTAAAGGAAACTACTAAAATGCAAGCCGATCGAATTAAGGAGCACAGGTATGATATGGTTGAAGGCCATCAAAGGATTGGTAAATCTTTGTATGTAACTTGGAGAAGCTCAGGAACGCGTTTAGGGGGCAATAAAAGTGAGGAATAGAGTCGAGTCAAACCTGAATGTTTGTGATGACCTGTTTGGGGACTTCAGTAGACTTAAGTGGTGAAGTCTCTAACATTGGAGACGAGGCAAGTGTTGACCTTGCCTAGACCGGAGGAGGGTCAGCTAGTCCCGCATCAAACTAAGCCTACACCTCTAGGCTACTACTTTGGATGATTTTGACTACTATACATAGAAAGGATAAGGGATGTGGTGACTCGGTGGTTGTACAATTTTCTTTTGACTACTTGCACTGGATTTTTCCTTGATATGACTGTATGACTGTATTTGTATCTGTGAGTCTCGTACCTGATACTTTTGGTCTAGTTATCTTACAAACAACTACTATGAGCCTTGGAATGTATAATACTTTGACTTTGACTGTGACTGTGAATTGGACTGTGACTGTTACCGTAACTTTGACCTCGACTTTATTACGACATTGGCATTTAATTGCTTTATATTTTCACTCGCTTATTGTGACTCCGATTTCATTTTATTTGACTTTTGAAAAGGAATAATCATCTATCATGTACCAACACGTACTTACCCATTGGTTAAAATACTTGGACCCTAGACCAGTGAGTAATAAAGGAGAATAGGTCCAGGACCAAGAAGAGGAATAAAGGTTTGTAGTCAATTAGAACCAGGGACCCGGAGGTGGAGTAGGGGACCAGGTAGCTACAGCTATCAATCGTATGACTGATCTACTGTTTACTGGCCATTCAGTTGACCAACAAGGTCAAACACCGGGTAACTAGTAAAGGAACCTTGAAGTAAGTGAAGATAGAGTCCTAAATCAGTTCCAAAAGTTCACACCTCCTAAATTTCTTGGAGAACTAGATCCCGAAATTGCCGAGAACTGGTTTGAAAGAATGGAAGATATTTTACTGCTTCGCGTGGTCTCTGCGCGAAGTGAGCTTGGGGCCAAGTGGTGTTAATGTTTCGATTATGTGAGTCAGTGGAAAGGACTAGGTGCTCTTTTTGGGCGTAAGCTATGAATGATGACTGTTATAAGCGTAAACCCTTTATCAGGATACTTGGGAGGAATAGATATGTACGTCGGGTACGAATCTGTAATATGGGTGATTTACTCTTAGGACCGGCCGGCTCGAGTTGTGAATTACCTTATTGTGGATTCTTGTACTTGAGTACCAAAAAGTGGAGAGCCCTAGAATAAGGGCCTGTATCTTGATTGCACTTGAGACAAGTTTTAATGGCAAAAGTCAAGGCGCGAAGGATCCTAATATTTGACCTAGTTATTGGACTGATTGAGGGAATAAATCTCGGAAGCTATCATGGACTAATCTCAAAATAGTCTGACAGGGTTTCTATAGATGGTGGCTAGATTATACTGTACGTCGAGAAATTTGCACTGAAGATCTGTTTCCTTCACCCATGACTGTGAAGACATGATAAGTGTTTATTTCGAATGTGGGGCGGTTTGATTACAACTATATGGATATTTCTACTCCTCTTGTGACATTCTTTCCTATGCTTCCTTGACACCTATCCACTAATGTCTAAGTATGGACTTGACTCGATTATGATCGTGGCGAGATCGTGAGTTTTGGAATTATGCATGGGAATTTGAGAAAAGAATTGGATTCTATACCTGTATGCAAGAGATTGAGATAGGAGGTAGAAGTTCCGACACATAAAGTACGCTTTAGGGTTGCTATGTGCATAAGTGATAAGGATACTCTCGTATTGAAATTCCCGAATAAGAATGAGTGGCATTGTATTCTGAGCTATTAGCCTACCTGTATTCTATTATCTTGTCTATCTCACTTGAGGATAGCTACGTTTAATTCCTTGTGGTAGGATCGGAGGAGAATGAATTTAAAAGTTATATGACTAGAGTTTCCAATTGTAATTAGTTACTTACTTTGCTCCTTTGATTTACTGGCAAGCTACTATCGAGATAAGTGAATTAGTGAGATGACAAATGTGACTGATCTGCATAAGAAAATAGAGGTTATTAAAAAAGAAATAGAGTTCCAAAAGAGATGAACTGAGTACTGGGAAAGATGATGGGAACCAAAATACCTAGAGAACATTGAACTATTGCATCAGAACATACGATTGAAAGGAAATATGAAGGGGTTCCACAAGAGGTACAGAATAAGTTTGTACCAGTACATTTGCCAAGTTGAATAGCCATTAATGAGGTTTTTGCCTGGATAAGTTATAATCATTGGACTATGCATAGTGACATTTTTATATAGCAAGATGTATTCCCTTAGGAACAGTGGACTTGGTACCTGCTGTTTTAATAAGTGCTATGAAATATTGGTGGTGGTGCAATATTGGATCCTTATCCCTGAGTTTATTGCCCTACTTTGGTCTTTGAGTTAAAAATTTATCGTTTGTCGCTCGAAGGGAAGAAATGATTTAATGTACAGAGTGTATGGGTTAAAGAGCTAGCAAGAATAGTAACCATGTTGTAACTCTTCTTTCTATCGAGATTAAGGTTTGCGTCACATTTTTCACCTTGACTAAATCAACAATTTGACCGAATTGTCTTCATCTTCCCTCTTACTTGGCCGAACCAAGAGAGAAGAGAAACCAAAGAGAGACCTCCAACTCCAACCTCAATTTTGTACTTGAATCTGAAGTTACTCCATGGAAATGTTAACTAAGAAAGATTTCAAGGTATTGGTGGAGCGATTTTTGAGGAAGAAGCCCTGGATTTCCATCTTTCTTGAGGTTACAAGGTAACTTTGGCTAGCAATTTTCCTCTACTACCAATATAGGAAAACTAGTGGATTAAGGTAGTACTTTTGGCAGCTTTATGGAAAATTTCATGGGTTGAACTAGTGTTATGGTAATTTATGGTTTTATGGTGAATTTTCTACCACACGTCATGCTTAAGTACTGACCATGGTCTGATAGCTTTGTTATGACTTGCCTAAAGAAAATTCAAGCTTGTGATTAAGAATTTCAGCTTCGGGTTTCATTTTGCTAAACTTGAGTAGAGACGGTTATATGCTTGATGTAGTGAGTTGTGGGCTTGATATTTATATGCTTGAGTTGAAGCTATTTCATGGGAAGAATGAAGCCTTGAATGGGCTAGGAAAAGTTAGTAAACACAAAGGATGTGCCGCTGAAAATTTTTTCCGCAGGGAACCTTGGAAGGTTTTACAGAATTTGTTATATCTTGATGTAGAAAAGTCAAAATTGAGTTTTATTATGTTTGAAACTAGATTCAGAGTATCAGTATTGTTCTCAATTTCCATGAATATCTATGATTTTTCAAAGTTGACTGAAACTGTATACCTGTTCTGTCTGTTACTGGGTGAAGCAGCAACTTTAGGTTGGAATTTGACCGACTCGTGGATTGGATCTTACAATGGTACCTTCTAGAAAGTTGTAACAATTTGAATCCATATTCCGACGGTATAAAGTTTTTTAAGTTTTGGACATAAGAAGCTCGAGATAAGATTTTCAAATGAGATCACGCAAAACTAAAAAAATTTCTATTTTTCCTAGGATTATTCCTACTTACATTCCCAACTTTAGGATTGGAGTTGGTAAACTATTTTGAGGTTGGTTTATGAGTAGAAACGAGACTTAAATGAAAGGAAAATGAGTTCTTCAAACCACCTTAGGTCGGACAGTTTACAACTTTGCATTTTGAACGTCTTTTCTACTTTCTCTAAACGTTTGGCTATAAGTGATACTTTTCTGCTCTAAATGACTTTTGCAACATTGATTAGTAAGGACATAAGGATTATTCTTCGATGGGAACAAGCTAGTATTATATTTCGATAGGTTATACAACTATGAAACTTGTAAATTGAAACATGTTCTAAATAAAGATTTGTAGCTTCAATTCCTACATAATATGGCTTTGTATTGCTGGTCTTACTAAAGCATGCGCTCACAGGACTCGAGAGAGTTAAAAAGGATATTCATCGAAAATATTTTGAACTACTCAGTAATCAAGCTGAGAATCTCGAGGGCGAAATTCTTTAAGGGGGAGAGAGTGTGAGAACCCTCATTTTTAAAATACAATTTCCCCAAACTACATGCCTTGCACCAAGATTTAAACCACCTCTTATATGCCCTGGCATTATATTTCACAATGTGTTACAACAAATCCCTTGTATTGACCCTCACTTTAAAACACAATTTTCTTACTTACATGCCTTATTATAAGATCTAGACCATTTAATATATGCCCTTACAAATTATTTTCTATGTGTTATAATAATTTCCATGCATTTCATTTCAATTCATTTTACTTGAAGTAAAATATTTCCTTGAGCTAGGTTGTAAATAATTCACCACTTGTAATTGTCCAAGTGTTCTTTTATTAGTGGTAGAGACTTTATGTGAGAGATTAGAGGTGTTGAATAATTATTGGTGCATTTGGAAAGGTAAGAATGGCATTAGTCAAAGATTAAGAAAGGTTAGGACAATAATGGAGCCATGTGGCAAAACCCTAGCCATGTATCTTGTTTGACCAAAGGATTAGAGGAATTTTAAACCAACTTTGCTTCATTTTCCTCCAAAATTTCGTCCACCTTAAGGGCTTCCAAGGGAAGGAAGAAAACTCCATCTTCTTGCTATGACAACCTTAGCTTGATCTTGAACAAAAACCAAAAGAGAAAGATCTAGAGTTTGTGAGAAAATTTCCTTCAATCTTTGAGGTTGTTTCAAGCCTAAAGCTTCTATTGTGGTGGTTTGTTTGGTGACCAAAGCAACTTGTAAGTAAGGTATGTAATCTTTAAAATTTGGGTTTATGATGTTATATCATCTACTTGAGGTTGAAATGGTGAAAACAACTTGTTATGGTTGAATTTGGGGTTAGTTTCTTGAGTTAATCAAGTAATGGTTAGGTTTACTAATATGCATACCAAGTGTTTGATGAAATGTCTAACCCTTATTCATGTGTGTTTATGAAGTATTGATATGTTTTAAACCCCTATTTAGTTGGATCTAATACTTGGTATGTGCAAGGAATGAAAATAACAAGAAGAGTAGAAGTTAGAAATTTTTTAAAGTGTGCTGACCGAAACTTTTTAAGCTTGCTGCCCGGTTTTTCCTTGATATTTTCATGCACATTTTGGCTACAAATGTGAGTATTATATGTTGGGTTATGTGTGTGGAGGTTGTCTACAAAAAAATTAGCCAATTTGGTTGAATTATAAACAAAGGAGGAAAACTGGACTAGGTCCAGAAATTTTCTGTCCAGCCATCTTGTTAAGGTCATAACGTGTTACTCACTGATCAGAATTGAGTGCCGTTTATGGCAATTGAAAGTAGACTCTTAGAGCTTTAAAACGGTACAAAGCTCATTTTCTGGTTCATCCCGAGCGATCCATGGCGAGTCTGGAAAGTTGGCTGTCCGGGAAGTACTGTTCATCCGAGACAGTCCAGAAAGTTCATTTGGTTTCTTAATTTTGAGCCACTTATGTTGGGATTTTGGAAATGGTTTCTTCTAGACAAATTTAGCCTTATGAACCTAGTTTCCAATGCAACTGACGGAACCAAATTCTGACTTTCCCACAATGAGCAATGACCGTTTCCCCGAGGCTGGCCGGGCGAGACAGTTTAACCCGTAATGAAGCCTTTGAGCTGTAGTGAAACTTTTCTTTTGCCAAACTTTCATGTACATACTAGACTTGTTTTCCATGAACTTTCACCGTGGTTTAGACCCTATTTGCATGCCGGATTAAGTAGCTTAAGCTACTCACTTGGCCTCTTAATGAACCTATACTTTAGTAGGGAACGAATCCAATTATTAATGTTTTCACTCGTTGACCTAGGTTTGGGCAACGACGGTGATCGTAACTGAGACGTTTGACGTCGATTATTACTTTTGCTTGACAGGTGAGTGTTCCACTACCTGCTACTTGTTATGAGAAATATTCGTGTACTTGAAAGTATTGAATTGTTATTGTTTGAGCCAAACACTGTTTTAATTAAAATTGAGGCGAGTGTGTACTTTATCGCACTCGACCTTTCTTATTTTTTCTTTTCACTGAGGCTCTACTTACTGAATGAATTAACATGAAATGAGATATTGCTATACATGACTGTGCTTAAGTTGCGTGGATGACATTCCACCAACTACTGTTACTGTTTGGGTACCCAACCTCATAGGTGAGTCGGTTGTATCGAGCCAGCAAGGGCTTGGTCAAGAAGGCCGATAAACCTTGAGGACTGTTTACTGTTCACTGGAAATTGAATCTTGCTTGGAGGTCCCTGGTGAAGCATAGCCGCTGTGCTTGCTTGTTGTGATCCTCGGCTTGATACTGTTTCATTGGAATCCTTGAGCATTGGAAACTCGGATTCCTGGTATACTCGAGTATTACCAAACTACTGTTTATGGAGTGCGGGCCCGGTGGGGGGTTGTTTGGTGGACGGAGACTGGTGAAAGTGGTGTTGTACGGACCTATATACTGTTACAAGTGTTGGCGGAGTGTCAACAGGAGGCAATTATGATCAAGCTCAAGTGGACCTTTGGCTTTTGAAAGCCACCCGTATCCTTGAATTGAACTGTTATTTTACTGTACGGTGTTTAGTTGGCTATTTTGTGATTTTATGTGGCTATGTGTTTACTTGTTTACCTGGAACCTCACTGGGCTTTAGCTCACTCCATTCCCTTTGTTTTCCTTAACAGATCGGGAAGGGATTTGATCGAGGGCTTTCTTAGCTTTATTTTGCCGTTCTTGCGTTTTGAGGTTGTAACTTTCGTTTAAGCAGACTTGTAAGCTTAAATTCTTAAGGGTGATTTATATTATGTAATTTTGAGTGAAGCGTGGTAAGTTGGCATACGATGATATATGTACTAAGCTGAATTGTTGAATTAGTGATTATGTTTGAGTTAGTGTTTCAATCCCCTGCATTGTCAAATGTTACATTCGTTTCATTGATGATATTAGTACTTTGAACGACTGAGTCCTGGCGAGAGTTGGGCAGGCAGTCCGTTGACACCCTGGGGTTTGCCCTAGGGAGAGGTGGGGCTGTCACAGTTGGTATCAGAGCTTAGGCTTCAGATCTTTGTAGAGTATCCTAGACATAAAAGCTCAGGATGCTGGACTGTGGGATTGGTTTGAAAGTTAAGTGATCACTGGAAGGAAAAAAAAAATTTTGAGCCTAGGTTTGAATTGGTTTGGGCGAGTTAGGAATTTTCGACTTGAGGATTATATTTGATTATTTTCCCTTAAGAGTACTTAAGTTTATCTACACTTTGTGTAGGCTGGATGAATCTGGCGGCCCTAGTAATAGACCGGTTGGCGAGCCATCCCGTGGGGACTTACCGATGATTAAGTATCAAATCAGACCCGGAGGCCTAGAGCCTATTGGGGCTTATCTAATCACTACAAGTGGTGTGAGTGTCTGCAAATTTTACCTATTCTAATGGAGTAGTGTTGGCCGTTGTGAAGGAGCGAAAGTTGCTTGCCCGGGACAATGCTAGGTTTAAAGCTGAAGTCAATCAACTAAAGGAAACTACTAAAATGCAAGCCGATCGAATTAAGGAGCACAGGTATGATATGGTTGAAGGCCATCAAAGGATTGGTAAATCTTTGTATGTAACTTGGAGAAGCTCAGGAACGCGTTTAGGGGGCAATAAAAGTGAGGAATAGAGTCGAGTCAAACCTGAATGTTTGTGATGACCTGTTTGGGGACTTCAGTAGACTTAAGTGGTGAAGTCTCTAACATTGGAGACGAGGCAAGTGTTGACCTTGCCTAGACCGGAGGAGGGTCAGCTAGTCCCGCATCAAACTAAGCCTACACCTCTAGGCTACTACTTTGGATGATTTTGACTACTATACATAGAAAGGATAAGGGATGTGGTGACTCGGTGGTTGTACAATTTTCTTTTGACTACTTGCACTGGATTTTTCCTTGATATGACTGTATGACTGTATTTGTATCTGTGAGTCTCGTACCTGATACTTTTGGTCTAGTTATCTTACAAACAACTACTATGAGCCTTGGAATGTATAATACTTTGACTTTGACTGTGACTGTGAATTGGACTGTGACTGTTACGGTGACTTTGACCTCGACTTTATTACGACATTGGCATTTAATTGCTTTATATTTTCACTCGCTTATTGTGACTCCGATTTCATTTTATTTGACTTTTGAAAAGGAATAATCATCTATCATGTACCAACACGTACTTACCCATTGGTTAAAATACTTGGACCCTAGACCAGTGAGTAATAAAGGAGAATAGGTCCAGGACCAAGAAGAGGAATAAAGGTTTGTAGTCAATTAGAACCAGGGACCCGGAGGTGGAGTAGGGGACCAGGTAGCTACAGCTATCAATCGTATGACGGATCTACTGTTTACTGGCCATTCAGTTGACCAACAAGGTCAAACACCGGGTAACTAGTAAAGGAACCTTGAAGTAAGTGAAGATAGAGTCCTAAATCAGTTCCAAAAGTTCACACCTCCTAAATTTCTTGGAGAACTAGATCCCGAAATTGCCGAGAACTGGTTTGAAAGAATGGAAGATATTTTACTGCTTCGCGTGGTCTCTGCGCGAAGTGAGCTTGGGGCCAAGTGGTGTTAATGTTTCGATTATGTGAGTCAGTGGAAAGGACTAGGTGCTCTTTTTGGGCGTAAGCTATGAATGATGACTGTTATAAGCGTAAACCCTTTATCAGGATACTTGGGAGGAATAGATATGTACGTCGGGTACGAATCTGTAATATGGGTGATTTACTCTTAGGACCGGCCGGCTCGAGTTGTGAATTACCTTATTGTGGATTCTTGTACTTGAGTACCAAAAAGTGGAGAGCCCTAGAATAAGGGCCTGTATCTTGATTGCACTTGAGACAAGTTTTAATGGCAAAAGTCAAGGCGCGAAGGATCCTAATATTTGACCTAGTTATTGGACTGATTGAGGGAATAAATCTCGGAAGCTATCATGGACTAATCTCAAAATAGTCTGACAGGGTTTCTATAGATGGTGGCTAGATTATACTGTACGTCGAGAAATTTGCACTGAAGATCTGTTTCCTTCACCCATGACTGTGAAGACATGATAAGTGTTTATTTCGAATGTGGGGCGGTTTGATTACAACTATATGGATATTTCTACTCCTCTTGTGACATTCTTTCCTATGCTTCCTTGACACCTATCCACTAATGTCTAAGTATGGACTTGACTCGATTATGATCGTGGCGAGATCGTGAGTTTTGGAATTATGCATGGGAATTTGAGAAAAGAATTGGATTCTATACCTGTATGCAAGAGATTGAGATAGGAGGTAGAAGTTCCGACACATAAAGTACGCTTTAGGGTTGCTATGTGCATAAGTGATAAGGATACTCTCGTATTGAAATTCCCGAATAAGAATGAGTGGCATTGTATTCTGAGCTATTAGCCTACCTGTATTCTATTATCTTGTCTATCTCACTTGAGGATAGCTACGTTTAATTCCTTGTGGTAGGATCGGAGGAGAATGAATTTAAAAGTTATATGACTAGAGTTTCCAATTGTAATTAGTTACTTACTTTGCTCCTTTGATTTACTGGCAAGCTACTATCGAGATAAGTGAATTAGTGAGATGACAAATGTGACTGATCTGCATAAGAAAATAGAGGTTATTAAAAAAGAAATAGAGTTCCAAAAGAGATGAACTGAGTACTGGGAAAGATGATGGGAACCAAAATACCTAGAGAACATTGAACTATTGCATCAGAACATACGATTGAAAGGAAATATGAAGGGGTTCCAGAAGAGGTACAGAATAAGTTTGTACCAGTACATTTGCCAAGTTGAATAGCCATTAATGAGGTTTTTGCCTGGATAAGTTATAATCATTGGACTATGCATAGTGACATTTTTATATAGCAAGATGTATTCCCTTAGGAACAGTGGACTTGGTACCTGCTGTTTTAATAAGTGCTATGAAATATTGGTGGTGGTGCAATATTGGATCCTTATCCCTGAGTTTATTGCCCTACTTTGGTCTTTGAGTTAAAAATTTATCGTTTGTCGCTCGAAGGGAAGAAATGATTTAATGTACAGAGTGTATGGGTTAAAGAGCTAGCAAGAATAGTAACCATGTTGTAACTCTTCTTTCTATCGAGATTAAGGTTTGCGTCACATTTTTCACCTTGACTAAATCAACAATTTGACCGAATTGTCTTCATCTTCCCTCTTACTTGGCCGAACCAAGAGAGAAGAGAAACCAAAGAGAGACCTCCAACTCCAACCTCAATTTTGTACTTGAATCTGAAGTTACTCCATGGAAATGTTAACTAAGAAAGATTTCAAGGTATTGGTGGAGCGATTTTTGAGGAAGAAGCCCTGGATTTCCATCTTTCTTGAGGTTACAAGGTAACTTTGGCTAGCAATTTTCCTCTACTACCAATATAGGAAAACTAGTGGATTAAGGTAGTACTTTTGGCAGCTTTATGGAAAATTTCATGGGTTGAACTAGTGTTATGGTAATTTATGGTTTTATGGTGAATTTTCTACCACACGTCATGCTTAAGTACTGACCATGGTCTGATAGCTTTGTTATGACTTGCCTAAAGAAAATTCAAGCTTGTGATTAAGAATTTCAGCTTCGGGTTTCATTTTGCTAAACTTGAGTAGAGACGGTTATATGCTTGATGTAGTGAGTTGTGGGCTTGATATTTATATGCTTGAGTTGAAGCTATTTCATGGGAAGAATGAAGCCTTGAATGGGCTAGGAAAAGTTAGTAAACACAAAGGATGTGCCGCTGAAAATTTTTTCCGCAGGGAACCTTGGAAGGTTTTACAGAATTTGTTATATCTTGATGTAGAAAAGTCAAAATTGAGTTTTATTATGTTTGAAACTAGATTCAGAGTATCAGTATTGTTCTCAATTTCCATGAATATCTATGATTTTTCAAAGTTGACTGAAACTGTATACCTGTTCTGTCTGTTACTGGGTGAAGCAGCAACTTTAGGTTGGAATTTGACCGACTCGTGGATTGGATCTTACAATGGTACCTTCTAGAAAGTTGTAACAATTTGAATCCATATTCCGACGGTATAAAGTTTTTTAAGTTTTGGACATAAGAAGCTCGAGATAAGATTTTCAAATGAGATCACGCAAAACTAAAAAAATTTCTATTTTTCCTAGGATTATTCCTACTTACATTCCCAACTTTAGGATTGGAGTTGGTAAACTATTTTGAGGTTGGTTTATGAGTAGAAACGAGACTTAAATGAAAGGAAAATGAGTTCTTCAAACCACCTTAGGTCGGACAGTTTACAACTTTGCATTTTGAACGTCTTTTCTACTTTCTCTAAACGTTTGGCTATAAGTGATACTTTTCTGCTCTAAATGACTTTTGCAACATTGATTAGTAAGGACATAAGGATTATTCTTCGATGGGAACAAGCTAGTATTATATTTCGATAGGTTATACAACTATGAAACTTGTAAATTGAAACATGTTCTAAATAAAGATTTGTAGCTTCAATTCCTACATAATATGGCTTTGTATTGCTGGTCTTACTAAAGCATGCGCTCACAGGACTCGAGAGAGTTAAAAAGGATATTCATCGAAAATATTTTGAACTACTCAGTAATCAAGCTGAGAATCTCGAGGGCGAAATTCTTTAAGGGGGAGAGAGTGTGAGAACCCTCATTTTTAAAATACAATTTCCCCAAACTACATGCCTTGCACCAAGATTTAAACCACCTCTTATATGCCCTGGCATTATATTTCACAATGTGTTACAACAAATCCCTTGTATTGACCCTCACTTTAAAACACAATTTTCTTACTTACATGCCTTATTATAAGATCTAGACCATTTAATATATGCCCTTACAAATTATTTTCTATGTGTTATAATAATTTCCATGCATTTCATTTCAATTCATTTTACTTGAAGTAAAATATTTCCTTGAGCTAGGTTGTAAATAATTCACCACTTGTAATTGTCCAAGTGTTCTTTTATTAGTGGTAGAGACTTTATGTGAGAGATTAGAGGTGTTGAATAATTATTGGTGCATTTGGAAAGGTAAGAATGGCATTAGTCAAAGATTAAGAAAGGTTAGGACAATAATGGAGCCATGTGGCAAAACCCTAGCCATGTATCTTGTTTGACCAAAGGATTAGAGGAATTTTAAACCAACTTTGCTTCATTTTCCTCCAAAATTTCGTCCACCTTAAGGGCTTCCAAGGGAAGGAAGAAAACTCCATCTTCTTGCTATGACAACCTTAGTTTGATCTTGAACAAAAACCAAAAGAGAAAGATCTAGAGTTTGTGAGAAAATTTCCTTCAATCTTTGAGGTTGTTTCAAGCCTAAAGCTTCTATTGTGGTGGTTTGTTTGGTGACCAAAGCAACTTGTAAGTAAGGTATGTAATCTTTAAAATTTGGGTTTATGATGTTATATCATCTACTTGAGGTTGAAATGGTGAAAACAACTTGTTATGGTTGAATTTGGGGTTAGTTTCTTGAGTTAATCAAGTAATGGTTAGGTTTACTAATATGCATACCAAGTGTTTGATGAAATGTCTAACCCTTATTCATGTGTGTTTATGAAGTATTGATATGTTTTAAACCCCTATTTAGTTGGATCTAATACTTGGTATGTGCAAGGAATGAAAATAACAAGAAGAGTAGAAGTTAGAAATTTTTTAAAGTGTGCTGACCGAAACTTTTTAAGCTTGCTGCCCGGTTTTTCCTTGATATTTTCATGCACATTTTGGCTACAAATGTGAGTATTATATGTTGGGTTATGTGTGTGGAGGTTGTCTACAAAAAAATTAGCCAATTTGGTTGAATAAATTTTGAGTTATAAACAAAGGAGGAAAACTGGACTAGGTCCAGAAATTTTCTGTCCAGCCATCTTGTTAAGGTCATAACGTGTTACTCACTGATCAGAATTGAGTGCCGTTTATGGCAATTGAAAGTAGACTCTTAGAGCTTTAAAACGGTACAAAGCTCATTTTCTGGTTCATCCCGAGCGATCCGTGGCGAGTCTGGAAAGTTGGCTGTCCGGGAAGTACTGTTCATCCGAGACAGTCCAGAAAGTTCATTTGGTTTCTTAATTTTGAGCCACTTATGTTGGGATTTTGGAAATGGTTTCTTCTAGACAAATTTAGCCTTATGAACCTAGTTTCCAATGCAACTGACGGAACCAAATTCTGACTTTCCCACAATGAGCAATGACCGTTTCCCCGAGGCTGGCCGGGCGAGACAGTTTAACCCGTAATGAAGCCTTTGAGCTGTAGTGAAACTTTTCTTTTGCCAAACTTTCATGTACATACTAGACTTGTTTTCCATGAACTTTCACCGTGGTTTAGACCCTATTTGCATGCCGGATTAAGTAGCTTAAGCTACTCACTTGGCCTCTTAATGAACCTATACTTTAGTAGGGAACGAATCCAATTATTAATGTTTTCACTCGTTGACCTAGGTTTGGGCAACGACGGTGATCGTAACTGAGACGTTTGACGTCGATTATTACTTTTGCTTGACAGGTGAGTGTTCCACTACCTGCTACTTGTTATGAGAAATATTCGTGTACTTGAAAGTATTGAATTGTTATTGTTTGAGCCAAAACTGTTTTAATTAAAATTGAGGCGAGTGTGTACTTTATCGCACTCGACCTTTCTTATTTTTTCTTTTCACTGAGGCTCTACTTACTGAATGAATTAACATGAAATGAGATATTGCTATACATGACTGTGCTTAAGTTGCGTGGATGACATTCCACCAACTACTGTTACTGTTTGGGTACCCAACCTCATAGGTGAGTCGGTTGTATCGAGCCAGCAAGGGCTTGGTCGAGAAGGCCGATAAACCTTGAGGACTGTTTACTGTTCACTGGAAATTGAATCTTGCTTGGAGGTCCCTGGTGAAGCATAGCCGCTGTGCTTGCTTGTTGTGTTGTCCAGCACCACCAGTGATAAAATCCTCGGCTTGATACTGTTTCATTGGAATCCTTGAGCATTGGAAACTCGGATTCCTGGTATACTCGAGTATTACCAAACTACTGTTTATGGAGTGCGGGCCCGGTGGGGGGTTGTTTGGTGGACGGAGACTGGTGAAAGTGGTGTTCTACGGACCTATATACTGTTACAAGTGTTGACGGAGTGTCAACAGGAGGCAATTATGATCAAGCTCAAGTGGACCTTTGGCTTTTGAAAGCCACCCGTATCCTTGAATTGAACTGTTATTTTACTGTACGGTGTTTAGTTGGCTATTTTGTGATTTTATGTGGCTATGTGTTTACTTGTTTACCTGGAACCTCACTGGGCTTTAGCTCACTCCATTCCCTTTGTTTTCCTTAACAGATCGGGAAGGGATTTGATCGAGGGCTTTCTTAGCTTTATTTTGCCGTTCTTGCGTTTTGAGGTTGTAACTTTCGTTTAAGCAGACTTGTAAGCTTAAATTCTTAAGGGTGATTTATATTATGTAATTTTGAGTGAAGCGTGGTAAGTTGGCATACGATGATATATGTACTAAGCTGAATTGTTGAATTAGTGATTATGTTTGAGTTAGTGTTTCAATCCCCTGCATTGTCAAATGTTACATTCGTTTCATTGATGATATTAGTACTTTGAACGACTGAGTCCTGGCGAGAGTTGGGCAGGCAGTCCGTTGATACCCTGGGGTTTGCCCTAGGGAGAGGTGGGGCTGTCACAGTTGGTATCAGAGCTTAGGCTTCAGATCTTTGTAGAGTATCCTAGACATAAAAGCTCAGGATGCTGGACTGTGGGATTGGTTTGAAAGTTAAGTGATCACTGGAAGGAAAAAAAAAATTTTGAGCCTAGGTTTGAATTGGTTTGGGCGAGTTAGGAATTTTCGACTTGAGGATTATATTTGATTATTTTCCCTTAAGAGTACTTAAGTTTATCTACACTTTGTGTAGGCTGGATGAATCTGGCGGCCCTAGTAATAGACCGGTTGGCGAGCCATCCCGTGGGGACTTACCGATGATTAAGTATCAAATCAGACCCGGAGGCCTAGAGCCTATTGGGGCTTATCTAATCACTACAAGTGGTGTGAGTGTCTGCAAATTTTACCTATTCTAATGGAGTAGTGTTGGCCGTTGTGAAGGAGCGAAAGTTGCTTGCCCGGGACAATGCTAGGTTTAAAGCTGAAGTCAATCAACTAAAGGAAACTACTAAAATGCAAGCCGATCGAATTAAGGAGCACAGGTATGATATGGTTGAAGGCCATCAAAGGATTGGTAAATCTTTGTA
Source organism: Coffea arabica (assembly GCF_036785885.1). Taxonomy (NCBI): domain Eukaryota; kingdom Viridiplantae; phylum Streptophyta; class Magnoliopsida; order Gentianales; family Rubiaceae; genus Coffea; species Coffea arabica. Next base: position 40,350,244 of record NC_092321.1, read on the forward strand.
TGTAACTTGGAGAAGCTCAGGAACGCGTTTAGGGGGCAATAAAAGTGAGGAATAGAGTCGAGTCAAACCTGAATGTTTGTGATGACCTGTTTGGGGACTTCAGTAGACTTAAGTGGTGAAGTCTCTAACATTGGAGACGAGGCAAGTGTTGACCTTGCCTAGACCGGAGGAGGGTCAGCTAGTCCCGCATCAAACTAAGCCTACACCTCTAGGCTACTACTTTGGATGATTTTGACTACTATACATAGAAAGGATAAGGGATGTGGTGACTCGGTGGTTGTACAATTTTCTTTTGACTACTTGCACTGGATTTTTCCTTGATATGACTGTATGACTGTATTTGTATCTGTGAGTCTCGTACCTGATACTTTTGGTCTAGTTATCTTACAAACAACTACTATGAGCCTTGGAATGTATAATACTTTGACTTTGACTGTGACTGTGAATTGGACTGTGACTGTTACGGTGACTTTGACCTCGACTTTATTACGACATTGGCATTTAATTGCTTTATATTTTCACTCGCTTATTGTGACTCCGATTTCATTTTATTTGACTTTTGAAAAGGAATAATCATCTATCATGTACCAACACGTACTTACCCATTGGTTAAAATACTTGGACCCTAGACCAGTGAGTAATAAAGGAGAATAGGTCCAGGACCAAGAAGAGGAATAAAGGTTTGTAGTCAATTAGAACCAGGGACCCGGAGGTGGAGTAGGGGACCAGGTAGCTACAGCTATCAATCGTATGACGGATCTACTGTTTACTGGCCATTCAGTTGACCAACAAGGTCAAACACCGGGTAACTAGTAAAGGAACCTTGAAGTAAGTGAAGATAGAGTCCTAAATCAGTTCCAAAAGTTCACACCTCCTAAATTTCTTGGATAACTAGATCCCGAAATTGCCGAGAACTGGTTTGAAAGAATGGAAGATATTTTACTGCTTCGCGTGGTCTCTGCGCGAAGTGAGCTTGGGGCCAAGTGGTGTTATTGTTTCGATTATGTGAGTCAGTGGAAAGGACTAGGTGCTCTTTTTGGGCGTAAGCTATGAATCATGAATGTTATAAGCGTAAACCCTTTATCAGGATACTTGGGAGGAATAGATATGTACGTCGGGTAGGAATCTGTAATATGGGTGATTTACTCTTAGGACCGGCCGGCTCGAGTTGTGAATTACCTTATTGTGGATTCTTGTACTTGAGTACCAAAAAGTGGAGAGCCCTAGAATAAGGGTCTGTATCTTGATTGCACTTGAGACAAGTTTTAATGGCAAAAGTCAAGGCGCGAAAGATCCTAATATTTGACCTAGTTATTGGACTGATTGAGGGAATAAATCTCGGAAGCTATCATGGACTAATCTCAAAATAGTCTGACAGGGTTTCTATAGATGGTGGCTAGATTATACTGTACGTCGAGAAATTTGCACTGAAGATCTGTTTCCTTCACCCATGACTGTGAAGACATGATAAGTGTTTATTTCGAATGTGGGGCGGTTTGATTACAACTATATGGATATTTCTACTCCTCTTGTGACATTCTTTCCTATGCTTCCTTGACACCTATCCACTAATGTCTAAGTATGGACTTGACTCGATTATGATCGTGGCGAGATCGTGAGTTTTGGAATTATGCATGGGAATTTGAGAAAAGAATTGGATTCTATACCTGTATGCAAGAGATTGAGATAGGAGGTAGAAGTTCCGACACATAAAGTACGCTTTAGGGTTGCTATGTGCATAAGTGATAAGGATACTCTCGTATTGAAATTCCCGAATAAGAATGAGTGGCATTGTATTCTGAGCTATTAGCCTACCTGTATTCTATTATCTTGTCTATCTCACTTGAGGATAGCTACGTTTAATTCCTTGTGGTAGGATCGGAGGAGAATGAATTTAAAAGTTATATGACTAGAGTTTCCAATTGTAATTAGTTACTTACTTTGCTCCTTTGATTTACTGGCAAGCTACTATCGAGATAAGTGAATTAGTGAGATGACAAATGTGACTGATCTGCATAAGAAAATAGAGGTTATTCAAAAAGAAATAGAGTTCCAAAAGAGATGAACTGAGTACTGGGAAAGATGATGGGAACCAAAATACCTAGAGAACATTGAACTATTGCATCAGAACATACGATTGAAAGGAAATATGAAGGGGTTCCAGAAGAGGTACAGAATAAGTTTGTACCAGTACATTTGCCAAGTTGAATAGCCATTAATGAGGTTTTTGCCTGGATAAGTTATAATCATTGGACTATGCATAGTGACATTTTTATATAGCAAGATGTATTCCCTTAGGAACAGTGGACTTGGTACCTGCTGTTTTAATAAGTGCTATGAAATATTTGTGGTGGTGCAATATTGGATCCTTATCCCTGAGTTTATTGCCCTACTTTGGTCTTTGAGTTAAAAATTTATCGTTTGTCGCTCGAAGGGAAGAAATGATTTAATGTACAGAGTGTATGGGTTAAAGAGCTAGCAAGAATAGTAACCATGTTGTAACTCTTCTTTCTATCGAGATTAAGGTTTGCGTCACATTTTTCACCTTGACTAAATCAACAATTTGACCGAATTGTCTTCATCTTCCCTCTTACTTGGCCGAACCAAGAGAGAAGAGAAACCAAAGAGAGACCTCCAACTCCAACCTCAATTTTGTACTTGAATCTGAAGTTACTCCATGGAAATGTTAACTAAGAAAGATTTCAAGGTATTGGTGGAGCGATTTTTGAGGAAGAAGCCCTGGATTTCCATCTTTCTTGAGGTTACAAGGTAACTTTGGCTAGCAATTTTCCTCTACTACCAATATAGGAAAACTAGTGGATTAAGGTAGTACTTTTGGCAGCTTTATGGAAAATTTCATGGGTTGAACTAGTGTTATGGTAATTTATGGTTTTATGGTGAATTTTCTACCACACGTCATGCTTAAGTACTGACCATGGTCTGATAGCTTTGTTATGACTTGCCTAAAGAAAATTCAAGCTTGTGATTAAGAATTTCAGCTTTGGGTTTCATTTTGCTAAACTTGAGTAGAGACGGTTATATGCTTGATGTAGTGAGTTGTGGGCTTGATATTTATATGCTTGAGTTGAAGCTATTTCATGGGAAGAATGAAGCCTTGAATGGGCTAGGAAAAGTTAGTAAACACAAAGGATGTGCCGCTGAAAATTTTTTCCGCAGGGAACCTTGGAAGGTTTTACAGAATTTGTTATATCTTGATGTAGAAAAGTCAAAATTGAGTTTTATTATGTTTGAAACTAGATTCAGAGTATCTCTCAATTTCCATGAATATCTATGATTTTTCAAAGTTGACTGAAACTGTATACCTGTTCTGTCTGTTACTGGGTGAAGCAGCAACTTTAGGTTGGAATTTGACCGACTCGTGGATTGGATCTTACAATGGTATCTTCTAGAAAGTTGTAACAATTTGAATCCATATTCCGACGGTATAAAGTTTTTTAAGTTTTGGACATAAGAAGCTCGAGATAAGATTTTCAAATGAGATCACGCAAAACTAAAAAAATTTCTATTTTTCCTAGGATTATTCCTACTTACATTCCCAACTTTAGGATTGGAGTTGGTAAACTATTTTGAGGTTGGTTTATGAGTAGAAACGAGACTTAAATGAAAGGAAAATGAGTTCTTCAAACCACCTTAGGTCGGACAGTTTACAACTTTGCATTTTGAACGTCTTTTCTACTTTCTCTAAACGTTTGGCTATAAGTGATACTTTTCTGCTCTAAATGACTTTTGCAACATTGATTAGTAAGGACATAAGGATTATTCTTCGATGGGAACAAGCTAGTATTATATTTCGATAGGTTATACAACTATGAAACTTGTAAATTGAAACATGTTCTAAATAAAGATTTGTAGCTTCAATTCCTACATAATATGGCTTTGTATTGCTGGTCTTACTAAAGCATGCGCTCACAGGACTCGAGAGAGTTAAAAAGGATATTCATCGAAAATATTTTGAACTACTCAGTAATCAAGCTGAGAATCTCGAGGGCGAAATTCTTTAAGGGGGAGAGAGTGTGAGAACCCTCATTTTTAAAATACAATTTCCCCAAACTACATGCCTTGCACCAAGATTTAAACCACCTCTTATATGCCCTGGCATTATATTTCACAATGTGTTACAACAAATCCCTTGTATTGACCCTCACTTTAAAACACAATTTTCTTACTTACATGCCTTATTATAAGATCTAGACCATTTAATATATGCCCTTACAAATTATTTTCTATGTGTTATAATAATTTCCATGCATTTCATTTCAATTCATTTTACTTGAAGTAAAATATTTCCTTGAGCTAGGTTGTAAATAATTCACCACTTGTAATTGTCCAAGTGTTCTTTTATTAGTGGTAGAGACTTTATGTGAGAGATTAGAGGTGTTGAATAATTATTGGTGCATTTGGAAAGGTAAGAATGGCATTAGTCAAAGATTAAGAAAGGTTAGGACAATAATGGAGCCATGTGGCAAAACCCTAGCCATGTATCTTGTTTGACCAAAGGATTAGAGGAATTTTAAACCAACTTTGCTTCATTTTCCTCCAAAATTTCGTCCACCTTAAGGGCTTCCAAGGGAAGGAAGAAAACTCCATCTTCTTGCTATGACAACCTTAGTTTGATCTTGAACAAAAACCAAAAGAGAAAGATCTAGAGTTTGTGAGAAAATTTCCTTCAATCTTTGAGGTTGTTTCAAGCCTAAAGCTTCTATTGTGGTGGTTTGTTTGGTGACCAAAGCAACTTGTAAGTAAGGTATGTAATCTTTAAAATTTGGGTTTATGATGTTATATCATCTACTTGAGGTTGAAATGGTGAAAACAACTTGTTATGGTTGAATTTGGGGTTAGTTTCTTGAGTTAATCAAGTAATGGTTAGGTTTACTAATATGCATACCAAGTGTTTGATGAAATGTCTAACCCTTATTCATGTGTGTTTATGAAGTATTGATATGTTTTAAACCCCTATTTAGTTGGATCTAATACTTGTTATGTGCAAGGAATGAAAATAACAAGAAGAGTAGAAGTTAGAAATTTTTTAAAGTGTGCTGACCGAAACTTTTTAAGCTTGCTGCCCGGTTTTACCTTGATATTTTCATGCACATTTTGGCTACAAATGTGAGTATTATATGTTGGGTTATGTGTGTGGAGGTTGTCTACAAAAAAATTAGCCAATTTGGTTGAATAAATTTTGAGTTATAAACAAAGGAGGAAAACTGGACTAGGTCCAGAAATTTTCTGTCCAGCCATCTTGTTAAGGTCATAACGTGTTACTCACTGATCAGAATTGAGTGCCGTTTATGGCAATTGAAAGTAGACTCTTAGAGCTTTAAAACGGTACAAAGCTCATTTTCTGGTTCATCCCGAGCGATCCGTGGCGAGTCTGGAAAGTTGGCTGTCCGGGAAGTACTGTTCATCCGAGACAGTCCAGAAAGTTCATTTGGTTTCTTAATTTTGAGCCACTTATGTTGGGATTTTGGAAATGGTTTCGTCTAGACAAATTTAGCCTTATGAACCTAGTTTCCAATGCAACTGACGGAACCAAATTCTGACTTTCCCACAATGAGCAATGACCGTTTCCCCGAGGCTGGCCGGGCGAGACAGTTTAACCCGTAATGAAGCCTTTGAGCTGTAGTGAAACTTTTCTTTTGCCAAACTTTCATGTACATACTAGACTTGTTTTCCATGAACTTTCACCGTGATTTAGACCCTATTTGCATGCCGGATTAAGTAGCCTAAGCTACTCACTTGGCCTCTTAATGAACCTATACTTTAGTAGGGAACGAATCCAATTATTAATGTTTTCACTCGTTGACCTAGGTTTGGGCAACGACGGTGATCGTAACTGAGACGTTTGACGTCGATTATTACTTTTGCTTGACAGGTGAGTGTTCCACTACCTGCTACTTGTTATGAGAAATATTCGTGTACTTGAAAGTATTGAATTGTTATTGTTTGAGCCAAAACTGTTTTAATTAAAATTGAGGCGAGTGTGTACTTTATCGCACTCGACCTTTCTTATTTTTTCTTTTCACTGAGGCTCTACTTACTGAATGAATTAACATGAAATGAGATATTGCTATACATGACTGTGCTTAAGTTGCGTGGATGACATTCCACCAACTACTGTTACTGTTTGGGTACCCAACCTCATAGGTGAGTCGGTTGTATCGAGCCAGCAAGGGCTTGGTCGAGAAGGCCGATAAACCTTGAGGACTGTTTACTGTTCACTGGAAATTGAATCTTGCTTGGAGGTCCCTGGTGAAGCATAGCCGCTGTGCTTGCTTGTTGTGTTGTCCAGCACCACCAGTGATAAAATCCTCGGCTTGATACTGTTTCATTGGAATCCTTGAGCATTGGAAACTCGGATTCCTGGTATACTCGAGTATTACCAAACTACTGTTTATGGAGTGCGGGCCCGGTGGGGGGTTGTTTGGTGGACGGAGACTGGTGAAAGTGGTGTTCTACGGACCTATATACTGTTACAAGTGTTGACGGAGTGTCAACAGGAGGCAATTATGATCAAGCTCAAGTGGACCTTTGGCTTTTGAAAGCCACCCGTATCCTTGAATTGAACTGTTATTTTACTGTACGGTGTTTAGTTGGCTATTTTGTGATTTTATGTGGCTATGTGTTTACTTGTTTACCTGGAACCTCACTGGGCTTTAGCTCACTCCATTCCCTTTGTTTTCCTTAACAGATCGGGAAGAGATTTGATCGAGGGCTTTCTTAGCTTTATTTTGCCGTTCTTGCGTTTTGAGGTTGTAACTTTCGTTTAAGCAGACTTGTAAGCTTAAATTCTTAAGGGTGATTTATATTATGTAATTTTGAGTGAAGCGTGGTAAGTTGGCATACGATGATATATGTACTAAGCTGAATTGTTGAATTAGTGATTATGTTTGAGTTAGTGTTTCAATCCCCTGCATTGTCAAATGTTACATTCGTTTCATTGATGATATTAGTACTTTGAACGACTGAGTCCTGGCGAGAGTTGGGCAGGCAGTCCGTTGATACCCTGGGGTTTGCCCTAGGGAGAGGTGGGGCTGTCACAGTTGGTATCAGAGCTTAGACTTCAGATCTTTGTAGAGTATCCTAGACATAAAAGCTCAGGATGCTGGACTGTGGGATTGGTTTGAAAGTTAAGTGATCACTGGAAGGAAAAAAAAAATTTTGAGCCTAGGTTTGAATTGGTTTGGGCGAGTTAGGAATTTTCGACTTGAGGATTATATTTGATTATTTTCCCTTAAGAGTACTTAAGTTTATCTACACTTTGTGTAGGCTGGATGAAACTGGCGGCCCTAGTAATAGACCGGTTGGCGAGCCATCCCGTGGGGACTTACCGATGATTTAGTATCAAATCAGACCCGGAGGCCTAGAGCCTATTGGGGCTTATCTAATCACTACAAGTGGTGTGAGTGTCTGCAAATTTTACCTATTCTAATGGTGTAGTGTTGGCCGTTGTGAAGGAGCGAAAGTTGCTTGCCCGGGACAATGCTAGGTTTAAAGCTGAAGTCAATCAACTAAAGGAAACTACTAAAATGCAAGCCGATCGAATTAAGGAGCACAGGTATGATATGGTTGAAGGCCATCAAAGGATTGGTAAATCTTTGTATGTAACTTGGAGAAGCTCAGGAACGCGTTTAGGGGGCAATAAAAGTGAGGAATAGAGTCGAGTCAAACCTGAATGTTTGTGATGACCTGTTTGGGGACTTCAGTAGACTTAAGTGGTGAAGTCTCTAACATTGGAGACGAGGCAAGTGTTGACCTTGCCTAGACCGGAGGAGGGTCAGCTAGTCCCGCATCAAACTAAGCCTACACCTCTAGGCTACTACTTTGGATGATTTTGACTACTATACATAGAAAGGATAAGGGATGTGGTGACTCGGTGGTTGTACAATTTTCTTTTGACTACTTGCACTGGATTTTTCCTTGATATGACTGTATGACTGTATTTGTATCTGTGAGTCTCGTACCTGATACTTTTGGTCTAGTTATCTTACAAACAACTACTATGAGCCTTGGAATGTATAATACTTTGACTTTGACTGTGACTGTGAATTGGACTGTGACTGTTACGGTGACTTTGACCTCGACTTTATTACGACATTGGCATTTAATTGCTTTATATTTTCACTCGCTTATTGTGACTCCGATTTCATTTTATTTGACTTTTGAAAAGGAATAATCATCTATCATGTACCAACACGTACTTACCCATTGGTTAAAATACTTGGACCCTAGACCAGTGAGTAATAAAGGAGAATAGGTCCAGGACCAAGAAGAGGAATAAAGGTTTGTAGTCAATTAGAACCAGGGACCCGGAGGTGGAGTAGGGGACCAGGTAGCTACAGCTATCAATCGTATGACGGATCTACTGTTTACTGGCCATTCAGTTGACCAACAAGGTCAAACACCGGGTAACTAGTAAAGGAACCTTGAAGTAAGTGAAGATAGAGTCCTAAATCAGTTCCAAAAGTTCACACCTCCTAAATTTCTTGGATAACTAGATCCCGAAATTGCCGAGAACTGGTTTGAAAGAATGGAAGATATTTTACTGCTTCGCGTGGTCTCTGCGCGAAGTGAGCTTGGGGCCAAGTGGTGTTATTGTTTCGATTATGTGAGTCAGTGGAAAGGACTAGGTGCTCTTTTTGGGCGTAAGCTATGAATCATGAATGTTATAAGCGTAAACCCTTTATCAGGATACTTGGGAGGAATAGATATGTACGTCGGGTAGGAATCTGTAATATGGGTGATTTACTCTTAGGACCGGCCGGCTCGAGTTGTGAATTACCTTATTGTGGATTCTTGTACTTGAGTACCAAAAAGTGGAGAGCCCTAGAATAAGGGTCTGTATCTTGATTGCACTTGAGACAAGTTTTAATGGCAAAAGTCAAGGCGCGAAAGATCCTAATATTTGACCTAGTTATTGGACTGATTGAGGGAATAAATCTCGGAAGCTATCATGGACTAATCTCAAAATAGTCTGACAGGGTTTCTATAGATGGTGGCTAGATTATACTGTACGTCGAGAAATTTGCACTGAAGATCTGTTTCCTTCACCCATGACTGTGAAGACATGATAAGTGTTTATTTCGAATGTGGGGCGGTTTGATTACAACTATATGGATATTTCTACTCCTCTTGTGACATTCTTTCCTATGCTTCCTTGACACCTATCCACTAATGTCTAAGTATGGACTTGACTCGATTATGATCGTGGCGAGATCGTGAGTTTTGGAATTATGCATGGGAATTTGAGAAAAGAATTGGATTCTATACCTGTATGCAAGAGATTGAGATAGGAGGTAGAAGTTCCGACACATAAAGTACGCTTTAGGGTTGCTATGTGCATAAGTGATAAGGATACTCTCGTATTGAAATTCCCGAATAAGAATGAGTGGCATTGTATTCTGAGCTATTAGCCTACCTGTATTCTATTATCTTGTCTATCTCACTTGAGGATAGCTACGTTTAATTCCTTGTGGTAGGATCGGAGGAGAATGAATTTAAAAGTTATATGACTAGAGTTTCCAATTGTAATTAGTTACTTACTTTGCTCCTTTGATTTACTGGCAAGCTACTATCGAGATAAGTGAATTAGTGAGATGACAAATGTGACTGATCTGCATAAGAAAATAGAGGTTATTCAAAAAGAAATAGAGTTCCAAAAGAGATGAACTGAGTACTGGGAAAGATGATGGGAACCAAAATACCTAGAGAACATTGAACTATTGCATCAGAACATACGATTGAAAGGAAATATGAAGGGGTTCCAGAAGAGGTACAGAATAAGTTTGTACCAGTACATTTGCCAAGTTGAATAGCCATTAATGAGGTTTTTGCCTGGATAAGTTATAATCATTGGACTATGCATAGTGACATTTTTATATAGCAAGATGTATTCCCTTAGGAACAGTGGACTTGGTACCTGCTGTTTTAATAAGTGCTATGAAATATTTGTGGTGGTGCAATATTGGATCCTTATCCCTGAGTTTATTGCCCTACTTTGGTCTTTGAGTTAAAAATTTATCGTTTGTCGCTCGAAGGGAAGAAATGATTTAATGTACAGAGTGTATGGGTTAAAGAGCTAGCAAGAATAGTAACCATGTTGTAACTCTTCTTTCTATCGAGATTAAGGTTTACGTCACATTTTTCACCTTGACTAAATCAACAATTTGACCGAATTGTCTTCATCTTCCCTCTTACTTGGCCGAACCAAGAGAGAAGAGAAACCAAAGAGAGACCTCCAACTCCAACCTCAATTTTGTACTTGAATCTGAAGTTACTCCATGGAAATGTTAACTAAGAAAGATTTCAAGGTATTGGTGGAGCGATTTTTGAGGAAGAAGCCCTGGATTTCCATCTTTCTTGAGGTTACAAGGTAACTTTGGCTAGCAATTTTCCTCTACTACCAATATAGGATAACTAGTGGATTAAGGTAGTACTTTTGGCAGCTTTATGGAAAATTTCATGGGTTGAACTAGTGTTATGGTAATTTATGGTTTTATGGTGAATTTTCTACCACACGTCATGCTTAAGTACTGACCATGGTCTGATAGCTTTGTTATGACTTGCCTAAAGAAAATTCAAGCTTGTGATTAAGAATTTCAGCTTTGGGTTTCATTTTGCTAAACTTGAGTAGAGACGGTTATATGCTTGATGTAGTGAGTTGTGGGCTTGATATTTATATGCTTGAGTTGAAGCTATTTCATGGGAAGAATGAAGCCTTGAATGGGCTAGGAAAAGTTAGTAAACACAAAGGATGTGCCGCTGAAAATTTTTTCCGCAGGGAACCTTGGAAGGTTTTACAGAATTTGTTATATCTTGATGTAGAAAAGTCAAAATTGAGTTTTATTATGTTTGAAACTAGATTCAGAGTATCTCTCAATTTCCATGAATATCTATGATTTTTCAAAGTTGACTGAAACTGTATACCTGTTCTGTCTGTTACTGGGTGAAGCAGCAACTTTAGGTTGGAATTTGACCGACTCGTGGATTGGATCTTACAATGGTATCTTCTAGAAAGTTGTAACAATTTGAATCCATATTCCGACGGTATAAAGTTTTTTAAGTTTTGGACATAAGAAGCTCGAGATAAGATTTTCAAATGAGATCACGCAAAACTAAAAAAATTTCTATTTTTCCTAGGATTATTCCTACTTACATTCCCAACTTTAGGATTGGAGTTGGTAAACTATTTTGAGGTTGGTTTATGAGTAGAAACGAGACTTAAATGAAAGGAAAATGAGTTCTTCAAACCACCTTAGGTCGGACAGTTTACAACTTTGCATTTTGAACGTCTTTTCTACTTTCTCTAAACGTTTGGCTATAAGTGATACTTTTCTGCTCTAAATGACTTTTGCAACATTGATTAGTAAGGACATAAGGATTATTCTTCGATGGGAACAAGCTAGTATTATATTTCGATAGGTTATACAACTATGAAACTTGTAAATTGAAACATGTTCTAAATAAAGATTTGTAGCTTCAATTCCTACATAATATGGCTTTGTATTGCTGGTCTTACTAAAGCATGCGCTCACAGGACTCGAGAGAGTTAAAAAGGATATTCATCGAAAATATTTTGAACTACTCAGTAATCAAGCTGAGAATCTCGAGGGCGAAATTCTTTAAGGGGGAGAGAGTGTGAGAACCCTCATTTTTAAAATACAATTTCCCCAAACTACATGCCTTGCACCAAGATTTAAACCACCTCTTATATGCCCTGGCATTATATTTCACAATGTGTTACAACAAATCCCTTGTATTGACCCTCACTTTAAAACACAATTTTCTTACTTACATGCCTTATTATAAGATCTAGACCATTTAATATATGCCCTTACAAATTATTTTCTATGTGTTATAATAATTTCCATGCATTTCATTTCAATTCATTTTACTTGAAGTAAAATATTTCCTTGAGCTAGGTTGTAAATAATTCACCACTTGTAATTGTCCAAGTGTTCTTTTATTAGTGGTAGAGACTTTATGTGAGAGATTAGAGGTGTTGAATAATTATTGGTGCATTTGGAAAGGTAAGAATGGCATTAGTCAAAGATTAAGAAAGGTTAGGACAATAATGGAGCCATGTGGCAAAACCCTAGCCATGTATCTTGTTTGACCAAAGGATTAGAGGAATTTTAAACCAACTTTGCTTCATTTTCCTCCAAAATTTCGTCCACCTTAAGGGCTTCCAAGGGAAGGAAGAAAACTCCATCTTCTTGCTATGACAACCTTAGTTTGATCTTGAACAAAAACCAAAAGAGAAAGATCTAGAGTTTGTGAGAAAATTTCCTTCAATCTTTGAGGTTGTTTCAAGCCTAAAGCTTCTATTGTGGTGGTTTGTTTGGTGACCAAAGCAACTTGTAAGTAAGGTATGTAATCTTTAAAATTTGGGTTTATGATGTTATATCATCTACTTGAGGTTGAAATGGTGAAAACAACTTGTTATGGTTGAATTTGGGGTTAGTTTCTTGAGTTAATCAAGTAATGGTTAGGTTTACTAATATGCATACCAAGTGTTTGATGAAATGTCTAACCCTTATTCATGTGTGTTTATGAAGTATTGCTATGTTTTAAACCCCTATTTAGTTGGATCTAATACTTGTTATGTGCAAGGAATGAAAATAACAAGAAGAGTAGAAGTTAGAAATTTTTTAAAGTGTGCTGACCGAAACTTTTTAAGCTTGCTGCCCGGTTTTACCTTGATATTTTCATGCACATTTTGGCTACAAATGTGAGTATTATATGTTGGGTTATGTGTGTGGAGGTTGTCTACAAAAAAATTAGCCAATTTGGTTGAATAAATTTTGAGTTATAAACAAAGGAGGAAAACTGGACTAGGTCCAGAAATTTTCTGTCCAGCCATCTTGTTAAGGTCATAACGTGTTACTCACTGATCAGAATTGAGTGCCGTTTATGGCAATTGAAAGTAGACTCTTAGAGCTTTAAAACGGTACAAAGCTCATTTTCTGGTTCATCCCGAGCGATCCGTGGCGAGTCTGGAAAGTTGGCTGTCCGGGAAGTACTGTTCATCCGAGACAGTCCAGAAAGTTCATTTGGTTTCTTAATTTTGAGCCACTTATGTTGGAATTTTGGAAATGGTTTCGTCTAGACAAATTTAGCCTTATGAACCTAGTTTCCAATGCAACTGACGGAACCAAATTCTGACTTTCCCACAATGAGCAATGACCGTTTCCCCGAGGCTGGCCGGGCGAGACAGTTTAACCCGTAATGAAGCCTTTGAGCTGTAGTGAAACTTTTCTTTTGCCAAACTTTCATGTACATACTAGACTTGTTTTCCATGAACTTTCACCGTGATTTAGACCCTATTTGCATGCCGGATTAAGTAGCCTAAGCTACTCACTTGGCCTCTTAATGAACCTATACTTTAGTAGGGAACGAATCCAATTATTAATGTTTTCACTCGTTGACCTAGGTTTGGGCAACGACGGTGATCGTAACTGAGACGTTTGACGTCGATTATTACTTTTGCTTGACAGGTGAGTGTTCCACTACCTGCTACTTGTTATGAGAAATATTCGTGTACTTGAAAGTATTGAATTGTTATTGTTTGAGCCAAAACTGTTTTAATTAAAATTGAGGCGAGTGTGTACTTTATCGCACTCGACCTTTCTTATTTTTTCTTTTCACTGAGGCTCTACTTACTGAATGAATTAACATGAAATGAGATATTGCTATACATGACTGTGCTTAAGTTGCGTGGATGACATTCCACCAACTACTGTTACTGTTTGGGTACCCAACCTCATAGGTGAGTCGGTTGTATCGAGCCAGCAAGGGCTTGGTCGAGAAGGCCGATAAACCTTGAGGACTGTTTACTGTTCACTGGAAATTGAATCTTGCTTGGAGGTCCCTGGTGAAGCATAGCCGCTGTGCTTGCTTGTTGTGTTGTCCAGCACCACCAGTGATAAAATCCTCGGCTTGATACTGTTTCATTGGAATCCTTGAGCATTGGAAACTCGGATTCCTGGTATACTCGAGTATTACCAAACTACTGTTTATGGAGTGCGGGCCCGGTGGGGGGTTGTTTGGTGGACGGAGACTGGTGAAAGTGGTGTTCTACGGACCTATATACTGTTACAAGTGTTGACGGAGTGTCAACAGGAGGCAATTATGATCAAGCTCAAGTGGACCTTTGGCTTTTGAAAGCCACCCGTATCCTTGAATTGAACTGTTATTTTACTGTACGGTGTTTAGTTGGCTATTTTGTGATTTTATGTGGCTATGTGTTTACTTGTTTACCTGGAACCTCACTGGGCTTTAGCTCACTCCATTCCCTTTGTTTTCCTTAACAGATCGGGAAGAGATTTGATCGAGGGCTTTCTTAGCTTTATTTTGCCGTTCTTGCGTTTTGAGGTTGTAACTTTCGTTTAAGCAGACTTGTAAGCTTAAATTCTTAAGGGTGATTTATATTATGTAATTTTGAGTGAAGCGTGGTAAGTTGGCATACGATGATATATGTACTAAGCTGAATTGTTGAATTAGTGATTATGTTTGAGTTAGTGTTTCAATCCCCTGCATTGTCAAATGTTACATTCGTTTCATTGATGATATTAGTACTTTGAACGACTGAGTCCTGGCGAGAGTTGGGCAGGCAGTCCGTTGATACCCTGGGGTTTGCCCTAGGGAGAGGTGGGGCTGTCACAGTTGGTATCAGAGCTTAGACTTCAGATCTTTGTAGAGTATCCTAGACATAAAAGCTCAGGATGCTGGACTGTGGGATTGGTTTGAAAGTTAAGTGATCACTGGAAGGAAAAAAAAAATTTTGAGCCTAGGTTTGAATTGGTTTGGGCGAGTTAGGAATTTTCGACTTGAGGATTATATTTGATTATTTTCCCTTAAGAGTACTTAAGTTTATCTACACTTTGTGTAGGCTGGATGAAACTGGCGGCCCTAGTAATAGACCGGTTGGCGAGCCATCCCGTGGGGACTTACCGATGATTTAGTATCAAATCAGACCCGGAGGCCTAGAGCCTATTGGGGCTTATCTAATCACTACAAGTGGTGTGAGTGTCTGCAAATTTTACCTATTCTAATGGTGTAGTGTTGGCCGTTGTGAAGGAGCGAAAGTTGCTTGCCCGGGACAATGCTAGGTTTAAAGCTGAAGTCAATCAACTAAAGGAAACTACTAAAATGCAAGCCGATCGAATTAAGGAGCACAGGTATGATATGGTTGAAGGCCATCAAAGGATTGGTAAATCTTTGTATGTAACTTGGAGAAGCTCAGGAACGCGTTTAGGGGGCAATAAAAGTGAGGAATAGAGTCGAGTCAAACCTGAATGTTTGTGATGACCTGTTTGGGGACTTCAGTAGACTTAAGTGGTGAAGTCTCTAACATTGGAGACGAGGCAAGTGTTGACCTTGCCTAGACCGGAGGAGGGTCAGCTAGTCCCGCATCAAACTAAGCCTACACCTCTAGGCTACTACTTTGGATGATTTTGACTACTATACATAGAAAGGATAAGGGATGTGGTGACTCGGTGGTTGTACAATTTTCTTTTGACTACTTGCACTGGATTTTTCCTTGATATGACTGTATGACTGTATTTGTATCTGTGAGTCTCGTACCTGATACTTTTGGTCTAGTTATCTTACAAACAACTACTATGAGCCTTGGAATGTATAATACTTTGACTTTGACTGTGACTGTGAATTGGACTGTGACTGTTACGGTGACTTTGACCTCGACTTTATTACGACATTGGCATTTAATTGCTTTATATTTTCACTCGCTTATTGTGACTCCGATTTCATTTTATTTGACTTTTGAAAAGGAATAATCATCTATCATGTACCAACACGTACTTACCCATTGGTTAAAATACTTGGACCCTAGACCAGTGAGTAATAAAGGAGAATAGGTCCAGGACCAAGAAGAGGAATAAAGGTTTGTAGTCAATTAGAACCAGGGACCCGGAGGTGGAGTAGGGGACCAGGTAGCTACAGCTATCAATCGTATGACGGATCTACTGTTTACTGGCCATTCAGTTGACCAACAAGGTCAAACACCGGGTAACTAGTAAAGGAACCTTGAAGTAAGTGAAGATAGAGTCCTAAATCAGTTCCAAAAGTTCACACCTCCTAAATTTCTTGGATAACTAGATCCCGAAATTGCCGAGAACTGGTTTGAAAGAATGGAAGATATTTTACTGCTTCGCGTGGTCTCTGCGCGAAGTGAGCTTGGGGCCAAGTGGTGTTATTGTTTCGATTATGTGAGTCAGTGGAAAGGACTAGGTGCTCTTTTTGGGCGTAAGCTATGAATCATGAATGTTATAAGCGTAAACCCTTTATCAGGATACTTGGGAGGAATAGATATGTACGTCGGGTAGGAATCTGTAATATGGGTGATTTACTCTTAGGACCGGCCGGCTCGAGTTGTGAATTACCTTATTGTGGATTCTTGTACTTGAGTACCAAAAAGTGGAGAGCCCTAGAATAAGGGTCTGTATCTTGATTGCACTTGAGACAAGTTTTAATGGCAAAAGTCAAGGCGCGAAAGATCCTAATATTTGACCTAGTTATTGGACTGATTGAGGGAATAAATCTCGGAAGCTATCATGGACTAATCTCAAAATAGTCTGACAGGGTTTCTATAGATGGTGGCTAGATTATACTGTACGTCGAGAAATTTGCACTGAAGATCTGTTTCCTTCACCCATGACTGTGAAGACATGATAAGTGTTTATTTCGAATGTGGGGCGGTTTGATTACAACTATATGGATATTTCTACTCCTCTTGTGACATTCTTTCCTATGCTTCCTTGACACCTATCCACTAATGTCTAAGTATGGACTTGACTCGATTATGATCGTGGCGAGATCGTGAGTTTTGGAATTATGCATGGGAATTTGAGAAAAGAATTGGATTCTATACCTGTATGCAAGAGATTGAGATAGGAGGTAGAAGTTCCGACACATAAAGTACGCTTTAGGGTTGCTATGTGCATAAGTGATAAGGATACTCTCGTATTGAAATTCCCGAATAAGAATGAGTGGCATTGTATTCTGAGCTATTAGCCTACCTGTATTCTATTATCTTGTCTATCTCACTTGAGGATAGCTACGTTTAATTCCTTGTGGTAGGATCGGAGGAGAATGAATTTAAAAGTTATATGACTAGAGTTTCCAATTGTAATTAGTTACTTACTTTGCTCCTTTGATTTACTGGCAAGCTACTATCGAGATAAGTGAATTAGTGAGATGACAAATGTGACTGATCTGCATAAGAAAATAGAGGTTATTCAAAAAGAAATAGAGTTCCAAAAGAGATGAACTGAGTACTGGGAAAGATGATGGGAACCAAAATACCTAGAGAACATTGAACTATTGCATCAGAACATACGATTGAAAGGAAATATGAAGGGGTTCCAGAAGAGGTACAGAATAAGTTTGTACCAGTACATTTGCCAAGTTGAATAGCCATTAATGAGGTTTTTGCCTGGATAAGTTATAATCATTGGACTATGCATAGTGACATTTTTATATAGCAAGATGTATTCCCTTAGGAACAGTGGACTTGGTACCTGCTGTTTTAATAAGTGCTATGAAATATTTGTGGTGGTGCAATATTGGATCCTTATCCCTGAGTTTATTGCCCTACTTTGGTCTTTGAGTTAAAAATTTATCGTTTGTCGCTCGAAGGGAAGAAATGATTTAATGTACAGAGTGTATGGGTTAAAGAGCTAGCAAGAATAGTAACCATGTTGTAACTCTTCTTTCTATCGAGATTAAGGTTTACGTCACATTTTTCACCTTGACTAAATCAACAATTTGACCGAATTGTCTTCATCTTCCCTCTTACTTGGCCGAACCAAGAGAGAAGAGAAACCAAAGAGAGACCTCCAACTCCAACCTCAATTTTGTACTTGAATCTGAAGTTACTCCATGGAAATGTTAACTAAGAAAGATTTCAAGGTATTGGTGGAGCGATTTTTGAGGAAGAAGCCCTGGATTTCCATCTTTCTTGAGGTTACAAGGTAACTTTGGCTAGCAATTTTCCTCTACTACCAATATAGGATAACTAGTGGATTAAGGTAGTACTTTTGGCAGCTTTATGGAAAATTTCATGGGTTGAACTAGTGTTATGGTAATTTATGGTTTTATGGTGAATTTTCTACCACACGTCATGCTTAAGTACTGACCATGGTCTGATAGCTTTGTTATGACTTGCCTAAAGAAAATTCAAGCTTGTGATTAAGAATTTCAGCTTTGGGTTTCATTTTGCTAAACTTGAGTAGAGACGGTTATATGCTTGA
This sequence comes from Coffea arabica, assembly GCF_036785885.1. Lineage (NCBI taxonomy): Eukaryota > Viridiplantae > Streptophyta > Magnoliopsida > Gentianales > Rubiaceae > Coffea > Coffea arabica. Next base: position 40,368,534 of record NC_092321.1, read on the forward strand.
TGTAGTGAGTTGTGGGCTTGATATTTATATGCTTGAGTTGAAGCTATTTCATGGGAAGAATGAAGCCTTGAATGGGCTAGGAAAAGTTAGTAAACACAAAGGATGTGCCGCTGAAAATTTTTTCCGCAGGGAACCTTGGAAGGTTTTACAGAATTTGTTATATCTTGATGTAGAAAAGTCAAAATTGAGTTTTATTATGTTTGAAACTAGATTCAGAGTATCTCTCAATTTCCATGAATATCTATGATTTTTCAAAGTTGACTGAAACTGTATACCTGTTCTGTCTGTTACTGGGTGAAGCAGCAACTTTAGGTTGGAATTTGACCGACTCGTGGATTGGATCTTACAATGGTATCTTCTAGAAAGTTGTAACAATTTGAATCCATATTCCGACGGTATAAAGTTTTTTAAGTTTTGGACATAAGAAGCTCGAGATAAGATTTTCAAATGAGATCACGCAAAACTAAAAAAATTTCTATTTTTCCTAGGATTATTCCTACTTACATTCCCAACTTTAGGATTGGAGTTGGTAAACTATTTTGAGGTTGGTTTATGAGTAGAAACGAGACTTAAATGAAAGGAAAATGAGTTCTTCAAACCACCTTAGGTCGGACAGTTTACAACTTTGCATTTTGAACGTCTTTTCTACTTTCTCTAAACGTTTGGCTATAAGTGATACTTTTCTGCTCTAAATGACTTTTGCAACATTGATTAGTAAGGACATAAGGATTATTCTTCGATGGGAACAAGCTAGTATTATATTTCGATAGGTTATACAACTATGAAACTTGTAAATTGAAACATGTTCTAAATAAAGATTTGTAGCTTCAATTCCTACATAATATGGCTTTGTATTGCTGGTCTTACTAAAGCATGCGCTCACAGGACTCGAGAGAGTTAAAAAGGATATTCATCGAAAATATTTTGAACTACTCAGTAATCAAGCTGAGAATCTCGAGGGCGAAATTCTTTAAGGGGGAGAGAGTGTGAGAACCCTCATTTTTAAAATACAATTTCCCCAAACTACATGCCTTGCACCAAGATTTAAACCACCTCTTATATGCCCTGGCATTATATTTCACAATGTGTTACAACAAATCCCTTGTATTGACCCTCACTTTAAAACACAATTTTCTTACTTACATGCCTTATTATAAGATCTAGACCATTTAATATATGCCCTTACAAATTATTTTCTATGTGTTATAATAATTTCCATGCATTTCATTTCAATTCATTTTACTTGAAGTAAAATATTTCCTTGAGCTAGGTTGTAAATAATTCACCACTTGTAATTGTCCAAGTGTTCTTTTATTAGTGGTAGAGACTTTATGTGAGAGATTAGAGGTGTTGAATAATTATTGGTGCATTTGGAAAGGTAAGAATGGCATTAGTCAAAGATTAAGAAAGGTTAGGACAATAATGGAGCCATGTGGCAAAACCCTAGCCATGTATCTTGTTTGACCAAAGGATTAGAGGAATTTTAAACCAACTTTGCTTCATTTTCCTCCAAAATTTCGTCCACCTTAAGGGCTTCCAAGGGAAGGAAGAAAACTCCATCTTCTTGCTATGACAACCTTAGTTTGATCTTGAACAAAAACCAAAAGAGAAAGATCTAGAGTTTGTGAGAAAATTTCCTTCAATCTTTGAGGTTGTTTCAAGCCTAAAGCTTCTATTGTGGTGGTTTGTTTGGTGACCAAAGCAACTTGTAAGTAAGGTATGTAATCTTTAAAATTTGGGTTTATGATGTTATATCATCTACTTGAGGTTGAAATGGTGAAAACAACTTGTTATGGTTGAATTTGGGGTTAGTTTCTTGAGTTAATCAAGTAATGGTTAGGTTTACTAATATGCATACCAAGTGTTTGATGAAATGTCTAACCCTTATTCATGTGTGTTTATGAAGTATTGCTATGTTTTAAACCCCTATTTAGTTGGATCTAATACTTGTTATGTGCAAGGAATGAAAATAACAAGAAGAGTAGAAGTTAGAAATTTTTTAAAGTGTGCTGACCGAAACTTTTTAAGCTTGCTGCCCGGTTTTACCTTGATATTTTCATGCACATTTTGGCTACAAATGTGAGTATTATATGTTGGGTTATGTGTGTGGAGGTTGTCTACAAAAAAATTAGCCAATTTGGTTGAATAAATTTTGAGTTATAAACAAAGGAGGAAAACTGGACTAGGTCCAGAAATTTTCTGTCCAGCCATCTTGTTAAGGTCATAACGTGTTACTCACTGATCAGAATTGAGTGCCGTTTATGGCAATTGAAAGTAGACTCTTAGAGCTTTAAAACGGTACAAAGCTCATTTTCTGGTTCATCCCGAGCGATCCGTGGCGAGTCTGGAAAGTTGGCTGTCCGGGAAGTACTGTTCATCCGAGACAGTCCAGAAAGTTCATTTGGTTTCTTAATTTTGAGCCACTTATGTTGGAATTTTGGAAATGGTTTCGTCTAGACAAATTTAGCCTTATGAACCTAGTTTCCAATGCAACTGACGGAACCAAATTCTGACTTTCCCACAATGAGCAATGACCGTTTCCCCGAGGCTGGCCGGGCGAGACAGTTTAACCCGTAATGAAGCCTTTGAGCTGTAGTGAAACTTTTCTTTTGCCAAACTTTCATGTACATACTAGACTTGTTTTCCATGAACTTTCACCGTGATTTAGACCCTATTTGCATGCCGGATTAAGTAGCCTAAGCTACTCACTTGGCCTCTTAATGAACCTATACTTTAGTAGGGAACGAATCCAATTATTAATGTTTTCACTCGTTGACCTAGGTTTGGGCAACGACGGTGATCGTAACTGAGACGTTTGACGTCGATTATTACTTTTGCTTGACAGGTGAGTGTTCCACTACCTGCTACTTGTTATGAGAAATATTCGTGTACTTGAAAGTATTGAATTGTTATTGTTTGAGCCAAAACTGTTTTAATTAAAATTGAGGCGAGTGTGTACTTTATCGCACTCGACCTTTCTTATTTTTTCTTTTCACTGAGGCTCTACTTACTGAATGAATTAACATGAAATGAGATATTGCTATACATGACTGTGCTTAAGTTGCGTGGATGACATTCCACCAACTACTGTTACTGTTTGGGTACCCAACCTCATAGGTGAGTCGGTTGTATCGAGCCAGCAAGGGCTTGGTCGAGAAGGCCGATAAACCTTGAGGACTGTTTACTGTTCACTGGAAATTGAATCTTGCTTGGAGGTCCCTGGTGAAGCATAGCCGCTGTGCTTGCTTGTTGTGTTGTCCAGCACCACCAGTGATAAAATCCTCGGCTTGATACTGTTTCATTGGAATCCTTGAGCATTGGAAACTCGGATTCCTGGTATACTCGAGTATTACCAAACTACTGTTTATGGAGTGCGGGCCCGGTGGGGGGTTGTTTGGTGGACGGAGACTGGTGAAAGTGGTGTTCTACGGACCTATATACTGTTACAAGTGTTGACGGAGTGTCAACAGGAGGCAATTATGATCAAGCTCAAGTGGACCTTTGGCTTTTGAAAGCCACCCGTATCCTTGAATTGAACTGTTATTTTACTGTACGGTGTTTAGTTGGCTATTTTGTGATTTTATGTGGCTATGTGTTTACTTGTTTACCTGGAACCTCACTGGGCTTTAGCTCACTCCATTCCCTTTGTTTTCCTTAACAGATCGGGAAGAGATTTGATCGAGGGCTTTCTTAGCTTTATTTTGCCGTTCTTGCGTTTTGAGGTTGTAACTTTCGTTTAAGCAGACTTGTAAGCTTAAATTCTTAAGGGTGATTTATATTATGTAATTTTGAGTGAAGCGTGGTAAGTTGGCATACGATGATATATGTACTAAGCTGAATTGTTGAATTAGTGATTATGTTTGAGTTAGTGTTTCAATCCCCTGCATTGTCAAATGTTACATTCGTTTCATTGATGATATTAGTACTTTGAACGACTGAGTCCTGGCGAGAGTTGGGCAGGCAGTCCGTTGATACCCTGGGGTTTGCCCTAGGGAGAGGTGGGGCTGTCACAGTTGGTATCAGAGCTTAGACTTCAGATCTTTGTAGAGTATCCTAGACATAAAAGCTCAGGATGCTGGACTGTGGGATTGGTTTGAAAGTTAAGTGATCACTGGAAGGAAAAAAAAAATTTTGAGCCTAGGTTTGAATTGGTTTGGGCGAGTTAGGAATTTTCGACTTGAGGATTATATTTGATTATTTTCCCTTAAGAGTACTTAAGTTTATCTACACTTTGTGTAGGCTGGATGAAACTGGCGGCCCTAGTAATAGACCGGTTGGCGAGCCATCCCGTGGGGACTTACCGATGATTTAGTATCAAATCAGACCCGGAGGCCTAGAGCCTATTGGGGCTTATCTAATCACTACAAGTGGTGTGAGTGTCTGCAAATTTTACCTATTCTAATGGTGTAGTGTTGGCCGTTGTGAAGGAGCGAAAGTTGCTTGCCCGGGACAATGCTAGGTTTAAAGCTGAAGTCAATCAACTAAAGGAAACTACTAAAATGCAAGCCGATCGAATTAAGGAGCACAGGTATGATATGGTTGAAGGCCATCAAAGGATTGGTAAATCTTTGTATGTAACTTGGAGAAGCTCAGGAACGCGTTTAGGGGGCAATAAAAGTGAGGAATAGAGTCGAGTCAAACCTGAATGTTTGTGATGACCTGTTTGGGGACTTCAGTAGACTTAAGTGGTGAAGTCTCTAACATTGGAGACGAGGCAAGTGTTGACCTTGCCTAGACCGGAGGAGGGTCAGCTAGTCCCGCATCAAACTAAGCCTACACCTCTAGGCTACTACTTTGGATGATTTTGACTACTATACATAGAAAGGATAAGGGATGTGGTGACTCGGTGGTTGTACAATTTTCTTTTGACTACTTGCACTGGATTTTTCCTTGATATGACTGTATGACTGTATTTGTATCTGTGAGTCTCGTACCTGATACTTTTGGTCTAGTTATCTTACAAACAACTACTATGAGCCTTGGAATGTATAATACTTTGACTTTGACTGTGACTGTGAATTGGACTGTGACTGTTACGGTGACTTTGACCTCGACTTTATTACGACATTGGCATTTAATTGCTTTATATTTTCACTCGCTTATTGTGACTCCGATTTCATTTTATTTGACTTTTGAAAAGGAATAATCATCTATCATGTACCAACACGTACTTACCCATTGGTTAAAATACTTGGACCCTAGACCAGTGAGTAATAAAGGAGAATAGGTCCAGGACCAAGAAGAGGAATAAAGGTTTGTAGTCAATTAGAACCAGGGACCCGGAGGTGGAGTAGGGGACCAGGTAGCTACAGCTATCAATCGTATGACGGATCTACTGTTTACTGGCCATTCAGTTGACCAACAAGGTCAAACACCGGGTAACTAGTAAAGGAACCTTGAAGTAAGTGAAGATAGAGTCCTAAATCAGTTCCAAAAGTTCACACCTCCTAAATTTCTTGGATAACTAGATCCCGAAATTGCCGAGAACTGGTTTGAAAGAATGGAAGATATTTTACTGCTTCGCGTGGTCTCTGCGCGAAGTGAGCTTGGGGCCAAGTGGTGTTATTGTTTCGATTATGTGAGTCAGTGGAAAGGACTAGGTGCTCTTTTTGGGCGTAAGCTATGAATCATGAATGTTATAAGCGTAAACCCTTTATCAGGATACTTGGGAGGAATAGATATGTACGTCGGGTAGGAATCTGTAATATGGGTGATTTACTCTTAGGACCGGCCGGCTCGAGTTGTGAATTACCTTATTGTGGATTCTTGTACTTGAGTACCAAAAAGTGGAGAGCCCTAGAATAAGGGTCTGTATCTTGATTGCACTTGAGACAAGTTTTAATGGCAAAAGTCAAGGCGCGAAAGATCCTAATATTTGACCTAGTTATTGGACTGATTGAGGGAATAAATCTCGGAAGCTATCATGGACTAATCTCAAAATAGTCTGACAGGGTTTCTATAGATGGTGGCTAGATTATACTGTACGTCGAGAAATTTGCACTGAAGATCTGTTTCCTTCACCCATGACTGTGAAGACATGATAAGTGTTTATTTCGAATGTGGGGCGGTTTGATTACAACTATATGGATATTTCTACTCCTCTTGTGACATTCTTTCCTATGCTTCCTTGACACCTATCCACTAATGTCTAAGTATGGACTTGACTCGATTATGATCGTGGCGAGATCGTGAGTTTTGGAATTATGCATGGGAATTTGAGAAAAGAATTGGATTCTATACCTGTATGCAAGAGATTGAGATAGGAGGTAGAAGTTCCGACACATAAAGTACGCTTTAGGGTTGCTATGTGCATAAGTGATAAGGATACTCTCGTATTGAAATTCCCGAATAAGAATGAGTGGCATTGTATTCTGAGCTATTAGCCTACCTGTATTCTATTATCTTGTCTATCTCACTTGAGGATAGCTACGTTTAATTCCTTGTGGTAGGATCGGAGGAGAATGAATTTAAAAGTTATATGACTAGAGTTTCCAATTGTAATTAGTTACTTACTTTGCTCCTTTGATTTACTGGCAAGCTACTATCGAGATAAGTGAATTAGTGAGATGACAAATGTGACTGATCTGCATAAGAAAATAGAGGTTATTCAAAAAGAAATAGAGTTCCAAAAGAGATGAACTGAGTACTGGGAAAGATGATGGGAACCAAAATACCTAGAGAACATTGAACTATTGCATCAGAACATACGATTGAAAGGAAATATGAAGGGGTTCCAGAAGAGGTACAGAATAAGTTTGTACCAGTACATTTGCCAAGTTGAATAGCCATTAATGAGGTTTTTGCCTGGATAAGTTATAATCATTGGACTATGCATAGTGACATTTTTATATAGCAAGATGTATTCCCTTAGGAACAGTGGACTTGGTACCTGCTGTTTTAATAAGTGCTATGAAATATTTGTGGTGGTGCAATATTGGATCCTTATCCCTGAGTTTATTGCCCTACTTTGGTCTTTGAGTTAAAAATTTATCGTTTGTCGCTCGAAGGGAAGAAATGATTTAATGTACAGAGTGTATGGGTTAAAGAGCTAGCAAGAATAGTAACCATGTTGTAACTCTTCTTTCTATCGAGATTAAGGTTTACGTCACATTTTTCACCTTGACTAAATCAACAATTTGACCGAATTGTCTTCATCTTCCCTCTTACTTGGCCGAACCAAGAGAGAAGAGAAACCAAAGAGAGACCTCCAACTCCAACCTCAATTTTGTACTTGAATCTGAAGTTACTCCATGGAAATGTTAACTAAGAAAGATTTCAAGGTATTGGTGGAGCGATTTTTGAGGAAGAAGCCCTGGATTTCCATCTTTCTTGAGGTTACAAGGTAACTTTGGCTAGCAATTTTCCTCTACTACCAATATAGGATAACTAGTGGATTAAGGTAGTACTTTTGGCAGCTTTATGGAAAATTTCATGGGTTGAACTAGTGTTATGGTAATTTATGGTTTTATGGTGAATTTTCTACCACACGTCATGCTTAAGTACTGACCATGGTCTGATAGCTTTGTTATGACTTGCCTAAAGAAAATTCAAGCTTGTGATTAAGAATTTCAGCTTTGGGTTTCATTTTGCTAAACTTGAGTAGAGACGGTTTATGCTTGATGTAGTGAGTTGTGGGCTTGATATTTATATGCTTGAGTTGAAGCTATTTCATGGGAAGAATGAAGCCTTGAATGGGCTAGGAAAAGTTAGTAAACACAAAGGATGTGCCGCTGAAAATTTTTTCCGCAGGGAACCTTGGAAGGTTTTACAGAATTTGTTATATCTTGATGTAGAAAAGTCAAAATTGAGTTTTATTATGTTTGAAACTAGATTCAGAGTATCTCTCAATTTCCATGAATATCTATGATTTTTCAAAGTTGACTGAAACTGTATACCTGTTCTGTCTGTTACTGGGTGAAGCAGCAACTTTAGGTTGGAATTTGACCGACTCGTGGATTGGATCTTACAATGGTATCTTCTAGAAAGTTGTAACAATTTGAATCCATATTCCGACGGTATAAAGTTTTTTAAGTTTTGGACATAAGAAGCTCGAGATAAGATTTTCAAATGAGATCACGCAAAACTAAAAAAATTTCTATTTTTCCTAGGATTATTCCTACTTACATTCCCAACTTTAGGATTGGAGTTGGTAAACTATTTTGAGGTTGGTTTATGAGTAGAAACGAGACTTAAATGAAAGGAAAATGAGTTCTTCAAACCACCTTAGGTCGGACAGTTTACAACTTTGCATTTTGAACGTCTTTTCTACTTTCTCTAAACGTTTGGCTATAAGTGATACTTTTCTGCTCTAAATGACTTTTGCAACATTGATTAGTAAGGACATAAGGATTATTCTTCGATGGGAACAAGCTAGTATTATATTTCGATAGGTTATACAACTATGAAACTTGTAAATTGAAACATGTTCTAAATAAAGATTTGTAGCTTCAATTCCTACATAATATGGCTTTGTATTGCTGGTCTTACTAAAGCATGCGCTCACAGGACTCGAGAGAGTTAAAAAGGATATTCATCGAAAATATTTTGAACTACTCAGTAATCAAGCTGAGAATCTCGAGGGCGAAATTCTTTAAGGGGGAGAGAGTGTGAGAACCCTCATTTTTAAAATACAATTTCCCCAAACTACATGCCTTGCACCAAGATTTAAACCACCTCTTATATGCCCTGGCATTATATTTCACAATGTGTTACAACAAATCCCTTGTATTGACCCTCACTTTAAAACACAATTTTCTTACTTACATGCCTTATTATAAGATCTAGACCATTTAATATATGCCCTTACAAATTATTTTCTATGTGTTATAATAATTTCCATGCATTTCATTTCAATTCATTTTACTTGAAGTAAAATATTTCCTTGAGCTAGGTTGTAAATAATTCACCACTTGTAATTGTCCAAGTGTTCTTTTATTAGTGGTAGAGACTTTATGTGAGAGATTAGAGGTGTTGAATAATTATTGGTGCATTTGGAAAGGTAAGAATGGCATTAGTCAAAGATTAAGAAAGGTTAGGACAATAATGGAGCCATGTGGCAAAACCCTAGCCATGTATCTTGTTTGACCAAAGGATTAGAGGAATTTTAAACCAACTTTGCTTCATTTTCCTCCAAAATTTCGTCCACCTTAAGGGCTTCCAAGGGAAGGAAGAAAACTCCATCTTCTTGCTATGACAACCTTAGTTTGATCTTGAACAAAAACCAAAAGAGAAAGATCTAGAGTTTGTGAGAAAATTTCCTTCAATCTTTGAGGTTGTTTCAAGCCTAAAGCTTCTATTGTGGTGGTTTGTTTGGTGACCAAAGCAACTTGTAAGTAAGGTATGTAATCTTTAAAATTTGGGTTTATGATGTTATATCATCTACTTGAGGTTGAAATGGTGAAAACAACTTGTTATGGTTGAATTTGGGGTTAGTTTCTTGAGTTAATCAAGTAATGGTTAGGTTTACTAATATGCATACCAAGTGTTTGATGAAATGTCTAACCCTTATTCATGTGTGTTTATGAAGTATTGCTATGTTTTAAACCCCTATTTAGTTGGATCTAATACTTGTTATGTGCAAGGAATGAAAATAACAAGAAGAGTAGAAGTTAGAAATTTTTTAAAGTGTGCTGACCGAAACTTTTTAAGCTTGCTGCCCGGTTTTACCTTGATATTTTCATGCACATTTTGGCTACAAATGTGAGTATTATATGTTGGGTTATGTGTGTGGAGGTTGTCTACAAAAAAATTAGCCAATTTGGTTGAATAAATTTTGAGTTATAAACAAAGGAGGAAAACTGGACTAGGTCCAGAAATTTTCTGTCCAGCCATCTTGTTAAGGTCATAACGTGTTACTCACTGATCAGAATTGAGTGCCGTTTATGGCAATTGAAAGTAGACTCTTAGAGCTTTAAAACGGTACAAAGCTCATTTTCTGGTTCATCCCGAGCGATCCGTGGCGAGTCTGGAAAGTTGGCTGTCCGGGAAGTACTGTTCATCCGAGACAGTCCAGAAAGTTCATTTGGTTTCTTAATTTTGAGCCACTTATGTTGGAATTTTGGAAATGGTTTCGTCTAGACAAATTTAGCCTTATGAACCTAGTTTCCAATGCAACTGACGGAACCAAATTCTGACTTTCCCACAATGAGCAATGACCGTTTCCCCGAGGCTGGCCGGGCGAGACAGTTTAACCCGTAATGAAGCCTTTGAGCTGTAGTGAAACTTTTCTTTTGCCAAACTTTCATGTACATACTAGACTTGTTTTCCATGAACTTTCACCGTGATTTAGACCCTATTTGCATGCCGGATTAAGTAGCCTAAGCTACTCACTTGGCCTCTTAATGAACCTATACTTTAGTAGGGAACGAATCCAATTATTAATGTTTTCACTCGTTGACCTAGGTTTGGGCAACGACGGTGATCGTAACTGAGACGTTTGACGTCGATTATTACTTTTGCTTGACAGGTGAGTGTTCCACTACCTGCTACTTGTTATGAGAAATATTCGTGTACTTGAAAGTATTGAATTGTTATTGTTTGAGCCAAAACTGTTTTAATTAAAATTGAGGCGAGTGTGTACTTTATCGCACTCGACCTTTCTTATTTTTTCTTTTCACTGAGGCTCTACTTACTGAATGAATTAACATGAAATGAGATATTGCTATACATGACTGTGCTTAAGTTGCGTGGATGACATTCCACCAACTACTGTTACTGTTTGGGTACCCAACCTCATAGGTGAGTCGGTTGTATCGAGCCAGCAAGGGCTTGGTCGAGAAGGCCGATAAACCTTGAGGACTGTTTACTGTTCACTGGAAATTGAATCTTGCTTGGAGGTCCCTGGTGAAGCATAGCCGCTGTGCTTGCTTGTTGTGTTGTCCAGCACCACCAGTGATAAAATCCTCGGCTTGATACTGTTTCATTGGAATCCTTGAGCATTGGAAACTCGGATTCCTGGTATACTCGAGTATTACCAAACTACTGTTTATGGAGTGCGGGCCCGGTGGGGGGTTGTTTGGTGGACGGAGACTGGTGAAAGTGGTGTTCTACGGACCTATATACTGTTACAAGTGTTGACGGAGTGTCAACAGGAGGCAATTATGATCAAGCTCAAGTGGACCTTTGGCTTTTGAAAGCCACCCGTATCCTTGAATTGAACTGTTATTTTACTGTACGGTGTTTAGTTGGCTATTTTGTGATTTTATGTGGCTATGTGTTTACTTGTTTACCTGGAACCTCACTGGGCTTTAGCTCACTCCATTCCCTTTGTTTTCCTTAACAGATCGGGAAGAGATTTGATCGAGGGCTTTCTTAGCTTTATTTTGCCGTTCTTGCGTTTTGAGGTTGTAACTTTCGTTTAAGCAGACTTGTAAGCTTAAATTCTTAAGGGTGATTTATATTATGTAATTTTGAGTGAAGCGTGGTAAGTTGGCATACGATGATATATGTACTAAGCTGAATTGTTGAATTAGTGATTATGTTTGAGTTAGTGTTTCAATCCCCTGCATTGTCAAATGTTACATTCGTTTCATTGATGATATTAGTACTTTGAACGACTGAGTCCTGGCGAGAGTTGGGCAGGCAGTCCGTTGATACCCTGGGGTTTGCCCTAGGGAGAGGTGGGGCTGTCACAGTTGGTATCAGAGCTTAGACTTCAGATCTTTGTAGAGTATCCTAGACATAAAAGCTCAGGATGCTGGACTGTGGGATTGGTTTGAAAGTTAAGTGATCACTGGAAGGAAAAAAAAAATTTTGAGCCTAGGTTTGAATTGGTTTGGGCGAGTTAGGAATTTTCGACTTGAGGATTATATTTGATTATTTTCCCTTAAGAGTACTTAAGTTTATCTACACTTTGTGTAGGCTGGATGAAACTGGCGGCCCTAGTAATAGACCGGTTGGCGAGCCATCCCGTGGGGACTTACCGATGATTTAGTATCAAATCAGACCCGGAGGCCTAGAGCCTATTGGGGCTTATCTAATCACTACAAGTGGTGTGAGTGTCTGCAAATTTTACCTATTCTAATGGTGTAGTGTTGGCCGTTGTGAAGGAGCGAAAGTTGCTTGCCCGGGACAATGCTAGGTTTAAAGCTGAAGTCAATCAACTAAAGGAAACTACTAAAATGCAAGCCGATCGAATTAAGGAGCACAGGTATGATATGGTTGAAGGCCATCAAAGGATTGGTAAATCTTTGTATGTAACTTGGAGAAGCTCAGGAACGCGTTTAGGGGGCAATAAAAGTGAGGAATAGAGTCGAGTCAAACCTGAATGTTTGTGATGACCTGTTTGGGGACTTCAGTAGACTTAAGTGGTGAAGTCTCTAACATTGGAGACGAGGCAAGTGTTGACCTTGCCTAGACCGGAGGAGGGTCAGCTAGTCCCGCATCAAACTAAGCCTACACCTCTAGGCTACTACTTTGGATGATTTTGACTACTATACATAGAAAGGATAAGGGATGTGGTGACTCGGTGGTTGTACAATTTTCTTTTGACTACTTGCACTGGATTTTTCCTTGATATGACTGTATGACTGTATTTGTATCTGTGAGTCTCGTACCTGATACTTTTGGTCTAGTTATCTTACAAACAACTACTATGAGCCTTGGAATGTATAATACTTTGACTTTGACTGTGACTGTGAATTGGACTGTGACTGTTACGGTGACTTTGACCTCGACTTTATTACGACATTGGCATTTAATTGCTTTATATTTTCACTCGCTTATTGTGACTCCGATTTCATTTTATTTGACTTTTGAAAAGGAATAATCATCTATCATGTACCAACACGTACTTACCCATTGGTTAAAATACTTGGACCCTAGACCAGTGAGTAATAAAGGAGAATAGGTCCAGGACCAAGAAGAGGAATAAAGGTTTGTAGTCAATTAGAACCAGGGACCCGGAGGTGGAGTAGGGGACCAGGTAGCTACAGCTATCAATCGTATGACGGATCTACTGTTTACTGGCCATTCAGTTGACCAACAAGGTCAAACACCGGGTAACTAGTAAAGGAACCTTGAAGTAAGTGAAGATAGAGTCCTAAATCAGTTCCAAAAGTTCACACCTCCTAAATTTCTTGGATAACTAGATCCCGAAATTGCCGAGAACTGGTTTGAAAGAATGGAAGATATTTTACTGCTTCGCGTGGTCTCTGCGCGAAGTGAGCTTGGGGCCAAGTGGTGTTATTGTTTCGATTATGTGAGTCAGTGGAAAGGACTAGGTGCTCTTTTTGGGCGTAAGCTATGAATCATGAATGTTATAAGCGTAAACCCTTTATCAGGATACTTGGGAGGAATAGATATGTACGTCGGGTAGGAATCTGTAATATGGGTGATTTACTCTTAGGACCGGCCGGCTCGAGTTGTGAATTACCTTATTGTGGATTCTTGTACTTGAGTACCAAAAAGTGGAGAGCCCTAGAATAAGGGTCTGTATCTTGATTGCACTTGAGACAAGTTTTAATGGCAAAAGTCAAGGCGCGAAAGATCCTAATATTTGACCTAGTTATTGGACTGATTGAGGGAATAAATCTCGGAAGCTATCATGGACTAATCTCAAAATAGTCTGACAGGGTTTCTATAGATGGTGGCTAGATTATACTGTACGTCGAGAAATTTGCACTGAAGATCTGTTTCCTTCACCCATGACTGTGAAGACATGATAAGTGTTTATTTCGAATGTGGGGCGGTTTGATTACAACTATATGGATATTTCTACTCCTCTTGTGACATTCTTTCCTATGCTTCCTTGACACCTATCCACTAATGTCTAAGTATGGACTTGACTCGATTATGATCGTGGCGAGATCGTGAGTTTTGGAATTATGCATGGGAATTTGAGAAAAGAATTGGATTCTATACCTGTATGCAAGAGATTGAGATAGGAGGTAGAAGTTCCGACACATAAAGTACGCTTTAGGGTTGCTATGTGCATAAGTGATAAGGATACTCTCGTATTGAAATTCCCGAATAAGAATGAGTGGCATTGTATTCTGAGCTATTAGCCTACCTGTATTCTATTATCTTGTCTATCTCACTTGAGGATAGCTACGTTTAATTCCTTGTGGTAGGATCGGAGGAGAATGAATTTAAAAGTTATATGACTAGAGTTTCCAATTGTAATTAGTTACTTACTTTGCTCCTTTGATTTACTGGCAAGCTACTATCGAGATAAGTGAATTAGTGAGATGACAAATGTGACTGATCTGCATAAGAAAATAGAGGTTATTCAAAAAGAAATAGAGTTCCAAAAGAGATGAACTGAGTACTGGGAAAGATGATGGGAACCAAAATACCTAGAGAACATTGAACTATTGCATCAGAACATACGATTGAAAGGAAATATGAAGGGGTTCCAGAAGAGGTACAGAATAAGTTTGTACCAGTACATTTGCCAAGTTGAATAGCCATTAATGAGGTTTTTGCCTGGATAAGTTATAATCATTGGACTATGCATAGTGACATTTTTATATAGCAAGATGTATTCCCTTAGGAACAGTGGACTTGGTACCTGCTGTTTTAATAAGTGCTATGAAATATTTGTGGTGGTGCAATATTGGATCCTTATCCCTGAGTTTATTGCCCTACTTTGGTCTTTGAGTTAAAAATTTATCGTTTGTCGCTCGAAGGGAAGAAATGATTTAATGTACAGAGTGTATGGGTTAAAGAGCTAGCAAGAATAGTAACCATGTTGTAACTCTTCTTTCTATCGAGATTAAGGTTTACGTCACATTTTTCACCTTGACTAAATCAACAATTTGACCGAATTGTCTTCATCTTCCCTCTTACTTGGCCGAACCAAGAGAGAAGAGAAACCAAAGAGAGACCTCCAACTCCAACCTCAATTTTGTACTTGAATCTGAAGTTACTCCATGGAAATGTTAACTAAGAAAGATTTCAAGGTATTGGTGGAGCGATTTTTGAGGAAGAAGCCCTGGATTTCCATCTTTCTTGAGGTTACAAGGTAACTTTGGCTAGCAATTTTCCTCTACTACCAATATAGGATAACTAGTGGATTAAGGTAGTACTTTTGGCAGCTTTATGGAAAATTTCATGGGTTGAACTAGTGTTATGGTAATTTATGGTTTTATGGTGAATTTTCTACCACACGTCATGCTTAAGTACTGACCATGGTCTGATAGCTTTGTTATGACTTGCCTAAAGAAAATTCAAGCTTGTGATTAAGAATTTCAGCTTTGGGTTTCATTTTGCTAAACTTGAGTAGAGACGGTTTATGCTTGATGTAGTGAGTTGTGGGCTTGATATTTATATGCTTGAGTTGAAGCTATTTCATGGGAAGAATGAAGCCTTGAATGGGCTAGGAAAAGTTAGTAAACACAAAGGATGTGCCGCTGAAAATTTTTTCCGCAGGGAACCTTGGAAGGTTTTACAGAATTTGTTATATCTTGATGTAGAAAAGTCAAAATTGAGTTTTATTATGTTTGAAACTAGATTCAGAGTATCTCTCAATTTCCATGAATATCTATGATTTTTCAAAGTTGACTGAAACTGTATACCTGTTCTGTCTGTTACTGGGTGAAGCAGCAACTTTAGGTTGGAATTTGACCGACTCGTGGATTGGATCTTACAATGGTATCTTCTAGAAAGTTGTAACAATTTGAATCCATATTCCGACGGTATAAAGTTTTTTAAGTTTTGGACATAAGAAGCTCGAGATAAGATTTTCAAATGAGATCACGCAAAACTAAAAAAATTTCTATTTTTCCTAGGATTATTCCTACTTACATTCCCAACTTTAGGATTGGAGTTGGTAAACTATTTTGAGGTTGGTTTATGAGTAGAAACGAGACTTAAATGAAAGGAAAATGAGTTCTTCAAACCACCTTAGGTCGGACAGTTTACAACTTTGCATTTTGAACGTCTTTTCTACTTTCTCTAAACGTTTGGCTATAAGTGATACTTTTCTGCTCTAAATGACTTTTGCAACATTGATTAGTAAGGACATAAGGATTATTCTTCGATGGGAACAAGCTAGTATTATATTTCGATAGGTTATACAACTATGAAACTTGTAAATTGAAACATGTTCTAAATAAAGATTTGTAGCTTCAATTCCTACATAATATGGCTTTGTATTGCTGGTCTTACTAAAGCATGCGCTCACAGGACTCGAGAGAGTTAAAAAGGATATTCATCGAAAATATTTTGAACTACTCAGTAATCAAGCTGAGAATCTCGAGGGCGAAATTCTTTAAGGGGGAGAGAGTGTGAGAACCCTCATTTTTAAAATACAATTTCCCCAAACTACATGCCTTGCACCAAGATTTAAACCACCTCTTATATGCCCTGGCATTATATTTCACAATGTGTTACAACAAATCCCTTGTATTGACCCTCACTTTAAAACACAATTTTCTTACTTACATGCCTTATTATAAGATCTAGACCATTTAATATATGCCCTTACAAATTATTTTCTATGTGTTATAATAATTTCCATGCATTTCATTTCAATTCATTTTACTTGAAGTAAAATATTTCCTTGAGCTAGGTTGTAAATAATTCACCACTTGTAATTGTCCAAGTGTTCTTTTATTAGTGGTAGAGACTTTATGTGAGAGATTAGAGGTGTTGAATAATTATTGGTGCATTTGGAAAGGTAAGAATGGCATTAGTCAAAGATTAAGAAAGGTTAGGACAATAATGGAGCCATGTGGCAAAACCCTAGCCATGTATCTTGTTTGACCAAAGGATTAGAGGAATTTTAAACCAACTTTGCTTCATTTTCCTCCAAAATTTCGTCCACCTTAAGGGCTTCCAAGGGAAGGAAGAAAACTCCATCTTCTTGCTATGACAACCTTAGTTTGATCTTGAACAAAAACCAAAAGAGAAAGATCTAGAGTTTGTGAGAAAATTTCCTTCAATCTTTGAGGTTGTTTCAAGCCTAAAGCTTCTATTGTGGTGGTTTGTTTGGTGACCAAAGCAACTTGTAAGTAAGGTATGTAATCTTTAAAATTTGGGTTTATGATGTTATATCATCTACTTGAGGTTGAAATGGTGAAAACAACTTGTTATGGTTGAATTTGGGGTTAGTTTCTTGAGTTAATCAAGTAATGGTTAGGTTTACTAATATGCATACCAAGTGTTTGATGAAATGTCTAACCCTTATTCATGTGTGTTTATGAAGTATTGCTATGTTTTAAACCCCTATTTAGTTGGATCTAATACTTGTTATGTGCAAGGAATGAAAATAACAAGAAGAGTAGAAGTTAGAAATTTTTTAAAGTGTGCTGACCGAAACTTTTTAAGCTTGCTGCCCGGTTTTACCTTGATATTTTCATGCACATTTTGGCTACAAATGTGAGTATTATATGTTGGGTTATGTGTGTGGAGGTTGTCTACAAAAAAATTAGCCAATTTGGTTGAATAAATTTTGAGTTATAAACAAAGGAGGAAAACTGGACTAGGTCCAGAAATTTTCTGTCCAGCCATCTTGTTAAGGTCATAACGTGTTACTCACTGATCAGAATTGAGTGCCGTTTATGGCAATTGAAAGTAGACTCTTAGAGCTTTAAAACGGTACAAAGCTCATTTTCTGGTTCATCCCGAGCGATCCGTGGCGAGTCTGGAAAGTTGGCTGTCCGGGAAGTACTGTTCATCCGAGACAGTCCAGAAAGTTCATTTGGTTTCTTAATTTTGAGCCACTTATGTTGGAATTTTGGAAATGGTTTCGTCTAGACAAATTTAGCCTTATGAACCTAGTTTCCAATGCAACTGACGGAACCAAATTCTGACTTTCCCACAATGAGCAATGACCGTTTCCCCGAGGCTGGCCGGGCGAGACAGTTTAACCCGTAATGAAGCCTTTGAGCTGTAGTGAAACTTTTCTTTTGCCAAACTTTCATGTACATACTAGACTTGTTTTCCATGAACTTTCACCGTGATTTAGACCCTATTTGCATGCCGGATTAAGTAGCCTAAGCTACTCACTTGGCCTCTTAATGAACCTATACTTTAGTAGGGAACGAATCCAATTATTAATGTTTTCACTCGTTGACCTAGGTTTGGGCAACGACGGTGATCGTAACTGAGACGTTTGACGTCGATTATTACTTTTGCTTGACAGGTGAGTGTTCCACTACCTGCTACTTGTTATGAGAAATATTCGTGTACTTGAAAGTATTGAATTGTTATTGTTTGAGCCAAAACTGTTTTAATTAAAATTGAGGCGAGTGTGTACTTTATCGCACTCGACCTTTCTTATTTTTTCTTTTCACTGAGGCTCTACTTACTGAATGAATTAACATGAAATGAGATATTGCTATACATGACTGTGCTTGATACGAACGTCGCCAACCTTGTGACGAAACCCGTAAAAGATTAGTTTCAGGATCGACAAGAGGACACCAAGTTTGGAGCGGATGACCTCAACCCGTTAATCACGTGGTTAACGAACCTTGGTATAATGGTAGAAGACGCCACAACCTACTGTGATTCTAGATTGATAAGTCACGAACACCTAGAGAAATTCTAAGGTATTCAAGAAGCCTTGGAGAAACCAAGAAAACTCTCAAAATCTGATTTATTGATTGAATTCCTAAAACCATTGGAAGTGTGGGCTATTTATAGCCTTACATAGAGATGAACAACTAAATGTGGAACTAGTCTAGAGTTGTGGTCTTGACTAAGACTAACAATTGTAGGCTTGACTATTTCCATAAGACTAAGAATTGTGGGCTTGACCAAACCTTATGAGGTCAACCCTTAGGTAAACAACCTTATGAGGTCATCGCTTAGGTAAATAACCTTATGAGGTCATCGCTTAGGTAATTAAAGCAAGACTATGGACCATTAAGCCCTTATTACAATGACTTAACTAAAACAGCAAATGTGACTAGAGAAGGGTCACACATGGTTCTCTTTGACGTGCACTACATGGATGACTTTCATTCCTTCATGCTCAAGACTCTCAATGACCTTGGGGACAATTTCTTGGCCTTGTATCTCATGAACAAGTCCTTGGAGTTCCTCCCTCATCTTGTTAGCTCGTGCTCGAGTTACGGGTCCTAGGGGAACTCGAATAGTTCGCAATGGTGTCTCTTGGTTCGTATCATCCCCCTCCTCTTCAAAAGGATTTGTCCTCAAATCAGCTTCATCGTCTGCAAGAAAAGGAGATAGATCAGAGACACTGAATGTAGAGCTCACATTGTACTCACCGGGTAGGTCCAGTTTGTAAGCATTGTCATTGATGCGTTTGATGACTTGGAACGGCCCATCTCCTCGGGGAAGTAATTTATTGCGCCTTTGCACTGGGAACCTTTCCTTGCGTAGATGTAACCACACCCAGTCACCAAGTTCAAACACAACACGTTGGCGTCCCTTGTTAACCCGTTGAGCAACTTGGTCCATCCTTCGCTCAATGTTTAGGCGTACCTGCTCGTGTAATTTCTTGACAAAATCTGCTCGTTTAGCACCATCCATGTTAATGTGCTCAGAAGAAGGTAAAGGTGATAAGTCTAGTGGTGTTAAAGGGTTAAAACCATAGACTATTTCAAATGGTGAAAAATGAGTAGAACTATGCACCGTGCGATTGTATGCAAACTCAACATGGGGTAAACATTCTTCCCAGGTTCTAATGTTTTTTCTAATGATGGCACGCAAGAGTGTAGATAGTGTACGATTGACAACCTCAGTTTGGCCATCAGTTTGTGGGTGACTAGTAGTAGAAAATAGCAATTTGGTACCCAATTTTCCCCACAAAGTTTTCCAAAAGTAACTCAAAAATTTGACATCCCTATCAGAGACAATTGTCCTAGGCATGCCATGCAATCTAATGATTTCTTTGAAAAACAAATCAGCAATGTGCGATGCATCATCTGTTTTGTGACATGGTATAAAATGTGCCATTTTTGAAAATCTGTCAACAATAACAAAGATGCTATCATTTCCCCTCTTTGACCTAGGCAACCCTAAAACAAAATCCATGGAAATGTCGGTCCAAGGTTCCTTAGGTACAGGTAAAGGACTATAAAGGCCATAGGGTTGAAGTTTAGACTTAGCTTTGTGGCAAGTAATGCATTTAGCCACCATTCGCTCCACATCTCGTTTCATCCTTGGCCAATGGAAGTGCTCTTGAAGGATAGCTAAGGTTTTAGCTACGCCAAAGTGTCCCATCAAGCCACCTCCGTGTGCTTCCCTAACAAGTAAAGAGCGAATAGAGCAGTTAGGTATACATAGTCGATTGAGGTAGAAAAGAAATCCATCAAGGATGTAGAATTTACCTTGAGTTGCTGAGCCACAAGAGTCATAAATACCTGAGAAATCTGGGTCATTGGTGTATAACTCTTTGACTAATTCAAATCCTAACAACCTTGCATCAAGTTGAGTGAGCAAAGAGTACCGACGTGATAATGCATCAGCAACAACATTAGTTTTCCCCACTTTGTACTTAATCACATAAGGGAAGGTTTCAATAAATGCAATCCACTTAACATGACGCTTATTCAACTTGTGTTGTGACTTAATGTGCTTAAGCGACTCATGGTCAGTGTGTATGACAAATTCCCTTGGCCTCAAGTAATGTTGCCAAGTTTCTAAAGCACGGATTAAGGAGTACAACTCCTTATCATAAGTGGAATAGTTCAAAGCTGCCCCATTGAGTTTTTCACTAAAGTATGCAATTGGTTTGCCCTCTTGCATTAGGACAGCTCCAATACCCACCCCAGATGCATCACACTCTATTTCAAACATCTTGTCAAAGCATGGTAATGCAAGTAGTGGTGCATGTGTGAGTTGATGTTTAAGCATTTGGAAAGCACGTACTTGAGCATCTCTCCACACAAATGGCTCATTTTTCTTAATTACAGCAGTTAGAGGTGCAGCAATGGTACTAAAATTTTTAACAAATCGTCTATAAAAACTAGCAAGACCATGGAAGCTACGTACCTCACCCACCGTGCTTGGAGTAGGCCATTCTAGAATTGCTTTAACCTTCTCCTCGTCCACTTTGATTCCCTGTTTACTCACAACAAAGCCTAGGAAGACAAGTTGATCAGTACAAAAGGAGCACTTCTTAAGGTTAGCATAGAGCTTTTCCCTTCGAAGTACATCAAGAACAAGCTTCACATGTTCAACATGCTCATCTAAGCTCCTACTATAAATCAGGATATCGTCAAAATATACAACTACAAATTTTCCAAGGAATGGACGAAGTACGTGGTTCATCAACCTCATGAACGTACTAGGTGCATTAGTTAGTCCAAATGGCATAACTAACCACTCGTACAAGCCATGTTTGGTTTTAAAGGCCGTTTTCCATTCATCCCCCTCTTTCATCCTAATTTGATGATAACCGCTTTTTAGATCAATTTTAGTGAAAATCACAGCACCATATAGCTCATCTAACATATCATCAAGTCTAGGAATAGGGTGACGATATTTTACCGTTATTGCATTAACGGCCCTACAGTCAGTGCACATTCGCCAACTTCCATCCTTTTTAGGCACCAAGATGACGGGAACCGCACATGGGCTCAAGCTTTCTCGTGCCCATCCCTTTGTTAGAAGCTCTTCGATTTGGCGTTGGAGCTCCTTTGTCTCATCTGGACCCATTTTGTAGGCTGGTTTGTTAGGAAGTGGGGCACCTGGAACCAAGTCAATTTGATGCTCAATTCCCCTTATTGGTGGTAGTCCATTTGGAATCTCATCGGGGAAGACATCCTCATATTCCTGCAAAAGAGAGACAATACTAGATGGTAGAGTGTTAGTAAGATCACTTGTGACAACCAACACCTCTTTGCACAAAAGTACAAAGATGGGTGTATTAACACTCAAAGCTTTTCTTACTATATTGGCTTTTATCAATAGATTTTGCCTTTTTTCTCTCTTTTCAATTTTGGCCGGCTCACCATATGTCTTTTTCCTCTCAATTTTCTCGGCCTTATCATTTTCTGTTGAGCTCTCGGCTTTTTCTATTTTTTTCTTCTCATTCTCAAGCTCATTCTCCTTGATCAGGCTTTTTTGATCTTCATGAACTTGGATAGGAGTGAGTGGCACAAGCACAATCCTCTTCTCGCCTTGCTTGAAGGAGTATTTATTGGTAATGCCATCGAATGTAACTCCCTTGTCGAATTGCCATGGCCTCCCCAATAGTATGTGACATGCTTGCATAGGGACCACGTCGCATAACACCACGTCCTCATACTTTCCAATTCGGAAAGGTACTTGTACTTGCTTGGTCACACGAACATCCCCACTATCGTTCAACCATTGCAAACGATAAGGTGTTGGATGTCGTAGAGTGGGTAGTGCTAGTTTCTCCACCATCAAGGCACTAGCGACGTTAGCACAACTACCTCCATCTATGATCAAACTACATACCTTGCCTTTGATATAGCAACGGGTGTAGAAAATGTTCTCTCTTTGTGCATGGTCGGCGGCTTTCACTTGGGTTGCTAAGGCTCGTCTGACAACGAGTCCAACTCGTTCATTGACGGGCAATGCTTCCTCTTCTTCCTCAAGGGATGGCAACTCCTCCTTCTCATCTTCATCATCGGTGAGAAACTCACCATTGGGTAAGATGATCATAGCGCGTTGGTTCGGGCATTGGCTAGCAATATGCCCTCGGCCTTGGCATTTGAAGCATCTAGTATCTCGATTTCGCCCCATGCTCGACTCAATGGCAGTCTTTGGTGTTGCCTTAGACTCCCACTTAGTCATATCCGGCCTCGGTCTTGAAGGGATGGAATTACTCGGCCCTTTATCCTCTTTCTTTGGTGGTGTAGTTCGGAGATAAGAGGGTGAAAAGTTGGAGTAACTCCGAGTCGAACCCCTCCTCTTAATCCTCCTTTCAATCTTGATGGCCTTTTCCACCAGATCCCCAAGTTCCACATAGTGGTGTAACTCCACTTGATCAGCGATTTCGGGCCTTAATCCGTTCAAGAAGCGTGCCATTGTTGCTTCTCGATCCTCCATGATGTCTGCCCGTAGCATGAGTATTTCCATTTCCTTGTGATAGTCCTCGACACTTCGTGCTCCTTGGTTGAGGGTTTGAAGCTTTTGATACAAGTCACGGTAGTAGTGACTTGGCACGAAACGCTTCCTCATTAGTCGTCTTAGCTCCGTCCAAGTTTGTATGGTAGGTTCACGACTCCTCCTTCGACTAGTGGAGAGTTGATCCCACCATACAACGGCGTAATCGGTGAATTCGATCACGGCCAACTTGACCTTTTGCTCCTCCGAGTAAGTATTGCAGTCGAAGACAAGTTCAATCCGCTTCTCCCACTCTAAGTAGGCATCGGGGTCTGATCGTCCTTGGAAGGGTGGAATTTTCATCTTTATGCCCGGAATGTGGTCATTTGAAGGCCTAGCGTCACGCTTAGACCTACTTTGCTTATGCTCATAGTTGTTGTCTGAGTTAGAGTCGCTAGACTCATGTGCATAAGCCTTTCCACGGTTGCCTTTGGAGCTTCCATGAGACAACTCTAAGCTGTCAATGCGTTGGTGCATCAGTTCAAGTTTTTGGTCCATCATGCGTCCCAATTCGCCTTTGATTGCTTCTGTGAAAAGTTTAAGATCAAAAGCTTGGGAGCTTGCTCCCCCCTCGTTAGCCATGGTGAAGTATAGGGTAAAAAATAACAATGGAAAGAAGTAAAGTTTATCTCGCACACTTCCTCACGTGTTTACTCTCGCTCTCGTGTTTGAACACTCTAATGAACTCACCAAGGTATTTTCAAGGCTCCTCGGTCAACTCCTCGAAGAAGTTAGAACTCATTCTAGTGTGGATCGACTTACCAACCAGGGTCACAAGATTGTAGCACTTTGAACGAAAAAAGAACAAAAGATGAAGGGACTGACCACGACTCAATGAATGACTCAAAGTTGAATTTTAAGGATCCTAGACAAAACTCTACCCAAAACTGGAATTTTGAGCTGCTGGTTGCTGCATTTCTGGGCAGTGTTTTGGTAGATAAATGGACACTTAGAGGATTCAGAATGACACTTAAAACTGACCTAATGATGCATAAAAATTTCCAGAATTAATGATTGGACAGAAATTCCCCAATGGTTGCAAAGATGGAATCCGGATGGAAGATGAATTTGTGTTGCGGTAGGACTGTTTTGGAAACCCAAGGCTGACTTTTCTTCCTTAATCCTTTGGAAACAAGGATTAGTCTTCCTATTTGCTGGTTCCCACAAATTCTAAGGTCAAGTTCAAGATTGGAACTGATTTGGTTGTTTTTGGGAACAAGGGTGGAAAATTTAACTTGAACAGGTTGGAAAATTTGACTTGAATAGATTGGGAAATTTGACTTGAATAGGCTGAATGTTCTTCTTCTTCCTTTGTTTTTGTTTTATAATCATCCAAGAAGAGTCAAATTTCGTGGCTAAAATGTTCTTAGTCAAGAAAGAAGATTGTTGTGGTGAAGACAAGGATTTTGGCAGTTGGAATTTTGCAGCCTTGTTGTTTACCAAGATTTGGTTCCCAAAATTTCAAGATTCTTTCAAGAATTCAAGATGTTAATTTCCAGAATTCAAGAAACACGAAATTGAAGATGATTTCCTCCCCAAACAATCCAAGATTTCACGATTTGATCAAGACAGATTTTGGTTGTCTTCAAGAATCCCAACTAAAGTTCCAAGAACTTCAAGATTGTGGTTTTAAACAATTAGGAACTTCAAGAAACCCAAGTTTTGATCAAGACAGATTTCCAGGAATTTTTGTAAGGTTAGCCAGCTATTTTTTTTTTTTTGTATGTAAACAAGAACACAAGGTAATAACTAGATAGGACTTCTAAAACCCTTGCTACAAACTGATTTTTTTCGGATGAACAGTAACCTCGAATGATCAAATAGAACAAAAGACTGGAATTGAATGGATATAACAGGATAGAAACAAGACACAAACACAAACAAAGAATCAAGAATAAGACACAAAAAAAAGGCTGGACTAAACAAGGCTAACCACAGCAATTAACAACAACTAGACGCAAGTTTATGATGCAACAAATCTGGAAAAATAACGCAAGAACACGATGCAACAAATCTGGAAATTGCGGATAGCAAACTTAGAACACGAAAACAGAATTTTGGACAACTTGACTCGAAAGGAAATAAATAAAGGGATATAACGTGATACCTCTTAACTAGCTCTGATTACCAACTGATACGAACGTCGCCAACCTTGTGACGAAACCCGTAAAAGATTAGTTTCAGGATCGACAAGAGGACACCAAGTTTGGAGCGGATGACCTCAACCCGTTAATCACGTGGTTAACGAACCTTGGTATAATGGTAGAAGACGCCACAACCTACTGTGATTCTAGATTGATAAGTCACGAACACCTAGAGAAATTCTAAGGTATTCAAGAAGCCTTGGAGAAACCAAGAAAACTCTCAAAATCTGATTTATTGATTGAATTCCTAAAACCATTGGAAGTGTGGGCTATTTATAGCCTTACATAGAGATGAACAACTAAATGTGGAACTAGTCTAGAGTTGTGGTCTTGACTAAGACTAACAATTGTAGGCT
Source organism: Coffea arabica (assembly GCF_036785885.1). Lineage (NCBI taxonomy): Eukaryota > Viridiplantae > Streptophyta > Magnoliopsida > Gentianales > Rubiaceae > Coffea > Coffea arabica. Next base: position 40,394,023 of record NC_092321.1, read on the forward strand.
TGACTATTTCCATAAGACTAAGAATTGTGGGCTTGACCAAACCTTATGAGGTCATCCCTTAGGTAAACAACCTTATGAGGTCATCGCTTAGGTAAATAACCTTATGAGGTCATCGCTTAGGTAATTAAAGCAAGACTATGGACCATTAAGCCCTTATTACAATGACTTAACTAAAACAGCAAATGTGACTAGAGAAGGGTCACACATGGTTCTCTTTGACGTGCACTACATGGATGACTTTCATTCCTTCATGCTCAAGACTCTCAATGACCTTGGGGACAATTTCTTGGCCTTGTATCTCATGAACAAGTCCTTGGAGTTCCTCCCTCATCTTGTTAGCTCGTGCTCGAGTTACGGGTCCTAGGGGAACTCGAATAGTTCGCAATGGTGTCTCTTGGTTCGTATCACAAACCTGAATGTTTGTGATGACCTGTTTGGGGACTTCAGTAGACTTAAGTGGTGAAGTCTCTAACATTGGAGACGAGGCAAGTGTTGACCTTGCCTAGACCGGAGGAGGGTCAGCTAGTCCCGCATCAAACTAAGCCTACACCTCTAGGCTACTACTTTGGATGATTTTGACTACTATACATAGAAAGGATAAGGGATGTGGTGACTCGGTGGTTGTACAATTTTCTTTTGACTACTTGCACTGGATTTTTCCTTGATATGACTGTATGACTGTATGACTGTATTTGTATCTGTGAGTCTCGTACCTGATACTTTTGGTCTAGTTATCTTACAAACAACTACTATGAGCCTTGGAATGTATAATACTTTGACTTTGACTGTGACTGTGAATTGGACTGTGACTGTTACGGTGACTTTGACCTCGACTTTATTACGACATTGGCATTTAATTGCTTTATATTTTCACTCGCTTATTGTGACTCCGATTTCATTTTATTTGACTTTTGTAAAGGAATAATCATCTATCATGTACCAACACGTACTTACCCATTGGTTAAAATACTTGGACCCTAGACCAGTGAGTAATAAAGGAGAATAGGTCCAGGACCAAGAAGAGGAATAAAGGTTTGTAGTCAATTAGAACCAGGGACCCGGAGGTGGAGTAGGGGATCAGGTAGCTACAGCTATCAATCGTATGACCGATCTACTGTTTACTGGCCATTCGGTTGACCAACAAGGTCAAACACCGGGTAACTAGTAAAGGAACCTTGAAGTAAGTTAAGATAGAGTCCTAAATCAGTTCCAAAAGTTCACACCTCCTAAATTTCTTGGAGAACTAGATCCCGAAATTGCCGAGAACTGGTTTGAAAGAATGGAAGATATTTTACTGCTTCGCGTGGTCTCTGCGCGAAGTGAGCTTGGGGCCAAGTGGTGTTATTGTTTCGATTATGTGAGTCAATGGAAAGGACTAGGTGCTCTTTTTGGGCGTAAGCTATGAATCATGACTATTATAAGCGTAAACCCTTTATCAGGATACTTGGGAGGAATAGATATGTACGTCGGGTAGGAATCTGTAATATGGGTGATTTACTCTTAGGACCGGCCGGCTCGAGTTGTGAATTACCTTATTGTGGATTCTTGTACTTGAGTACTAAAAAGTGGAGAGCCCTAGAATAAGGGTCTGTATCTTGATTGCACTTGAGACAAGTTTTAATGGCAAAAGTCAAGGCGCGAAAGATCCTAATATTTGACCTAGTTATTGGACTGATTGAGGGAATAAATCTCAGAAGCTATCATGGACTAATCTCAAAATAGTCTGACAGGGTTTCTATAGATGGTGGCTAGATTATACTGTACGTCGAGAAATTTGCACTGAAGATCTGTTTCCTTCACCCATGACTGTGAAGACATGATAAGTGTTTATTTCGAATGTGGGGCGGTTTGATTACAACTATATGGATATTTCTACTCCTCTTGTGACATTCTTTCCTATGCTTCCTTGACACCTATCCACTAATTTCTAAGTATGGACTTGACTCGATTATGATCGTGGCGAGATCGTGAGTTTTGGAATTATGCATGGGAATTTGAGAAAAGAACTGGATTCTATACCTGTATGCAAGAGATTGAGATAGGAGGTAGAAGTTCCGACACATAAAGTACGCTTTAGGGTTGCTATGTGCATAAGTGATAAGGATACTCTCGTATTGAAATTCCCGAATAAGAATGAGTGGCATTGTATTCTGAGCTATTAGCCTACCTGTATTCTATTATCTTGTCTATCTCACTTGAGGATAGCTACGTTTAATTCCTTGTGGTAGGATCGGAGGAGAATGAATTTAAAAGTTATATGACTAGAGTTTCCAATTGTAATTAGTTACTTACTTTGCTCCTTTGATTTACTGGCAAGCTACTATCGAGATAAGTGAATTAGTGAGATGACAAATGTGACTGATCTGCATAAGAAAATAGAGGTTATTCAAAAAGAAATAGAGTTCCAAAAGAGATGAACTGAGTACTGGGAAAGATGATGGGAACCAAAATACCTAGAGAACATTGAACTATTGCATCAGAACATACGATTGAAAGGAAATATGAAGGGGTTCCAGAAGAGGTACAGAATAAGTTTGTACCAGTACATTTGCCAAGTTGAATAGCCATTAATGAGGTTTTTGCCTGGATAAGTTATAATCATTGGACTATGCATAGTGACATTTTTATATAGCAAGATGTATTCCCTTAGGAACAGTGGACTTGGTACCTGCTGTTTTAATAAGTGCTATGAAATATTTGTGGTGGTGCAATATTGGATCCTTATCCCTGAGTTTATTGCCCTACTTTGGTCTTTGAGTTAAAAATTTATCGTTTGTCGCTCGAAGGGAAGAAATGATTTAATGTACAGAGTGTATGGGTTAAAGAGCTAGCAAGAATAGTAACCATGTTGTAACTCTTCTTTCTATCGAGATTAAGGTTTGCGTCACATTTTTCACCTTGACTAAATCAACAATTTGACCGAATTGTCTTCATCTTCCCTCTTACTTGGCCGAACCAAGAGAGAAGAGAAACCAAAGAGAGACCTCCAACTCCAACCTCAATTTTGTACTTGAATCTGAAGTTACTCCATGGAAATGTTAACTAAGAAAGATTTCAAGGTATTGGTGGAGCGATTTTTGAGGAAGAAGCCCTGGATTTCCATCTTTCTTGAGGTTACAAGGTAACTTTGGCTAGCAATTTTCCTCTACTACCAATATAGGAAAACTAGTGGATTAAGGTAGTACTTTTGGCAGCTTTATGGAAAATTTCATGGGTTGAACTAGTGTTATGGTAATTTATGGTTTTATAGTGAATTTTCTACCACACGTCATGCTTAAGTACTGACCATGGTCTGATAGCTTTGTTATGACTTGCCTAAAGAAAATTCAAGCTTGTGATTAAGAATTTCAGCTTCGGGTTTCATTTTGCTAAACTTGAGTAGAGACGGTTATATGCTTGATGTAGTGAGTTGTGGGCTTGATATTTATATGCTTGAGTTGAAGCTATTTCATGGGAAGAATGAAGCCTTGAATGGGCTAGGAAAAGTTAGTAAACACAAAGGATGTGCCGCTGAAAATTTTTTCCGCAGGGAACCTTGGAAGGTTTTACAGAATTTGTTATATCTTGATGTAGAAAAGTCAAAATTGAGTTTTATTATGTTTGAAACTAGATTCAGAGTATCAGTATTGTTCTCAATTTCCATGAATATCTATGATTTTTCAAAGTTGACTGAAACTGTATACCTGTTCTGTCTGTTACTGGGTGAAGCAGCAACTTTAGGTTGGAATTTGACCGACTCGTGGATTGGATCTTACAATGGTACCTTCTAGAAAGTTGTAACAATTTGAATCCATATTCCGACGGTATAAAGTTTTTTAAGTTTTGGACATAAGAAGCTCGAGATAAGATTTTCAAATGAGATCACGCAAAACTAAAAAAATTTCTATTTTTCCTAGGATTATTCCTACTTACATTCCCAACTTTAGGATTGGAGTTGGTAAACTATTTTGAGGTTGGTTTATGAGTAGAAACGAGACTTAAATGAAAGGAAAATGAGTTCTTCAAACCACCTTAGGTCGGACAGTTTACAACTTTGCATTTTGAACGTCTTTTCTACTTTCTCTAAACGTTTGGCTATAAGTGATACTTTTCTGCTCTAAATGACTTTTGCAACATTGATTAGTAAGGACATAAGGATTATTCTTCGATGGGAACAAGCTAGTATTATATTTCGATAGGTTATACAACTATGAAACTTGTAAATTGAAACATGTTCTAAATAAAGATTTGTAGCTTCAATTCCTACATAATATGGCTTTGTATTGCTGGTCTTACTAAAGCATGCGCTCACAGGACTCGAGAGAGTTAAAAAGGATATTCATCGAAAATATTTTGAACTACTCAGTAATCAAGCTGAGAATCTCGAGGGCGAAATTCTTTAAGGGGGAGAGAGTGTGAGAACCCTCATTTTTAAAATACAATTTCCCCAAACTACATGCCTTGCACCAAGATTTAAACCACCTCTTATATGCCCTGGCATTATATTTCACAATGTGTTACAACAAATCCCTTGTATTGACCCTCACTTTAAAACACAATTTTTTTACTTACATGCCTTATTATAAGATCTAGACCATTTAATATATGCCCTTACAAATTATTTTCTATGTGTTATAATAATTTCCATGCATTTCATTTCAATTCATTTTACTTGAAGTAAAATATTTCCTTGAGCTAGGTTGTAAATAATTCACCACTTGTAATTGTCCAAGTGTTCTTTTATTAGTGGTAGAGACTTTATGTGAGAGATTAGAGGTGTTGAATAATTATTGGTGCATTTGGAAAGGTAAGAATGGCATTAGTCAAAGATTAAGAAAGGTTAGGACAATAATGGAGCCATGTGGCAAAACCCTAGCCATGTATCTTGTTTGACCAAAGGATTAGAGGAATTTTAAACCAACTTTGCTTCATTTTCCTCCAAAATTTCGTCCACCTTAAGGGCTTCCAAGGGAAGGAAGAAAACTCCATCTTCTTGCTATGACAACCTTAGCTTGATCTTGAACAAAAACCAAAAGAGAAAGATCTAGAGTTTGTGAGAAAATTTCCTTCAATCTTTGAGGTTGTTTCAAGCCTAAAGCTTCTATTGTGGTGGTTTGTTTGGTGACCAAAGCAACTTGTAAGTAAGGTATGTAATCTTTAAAATTTGGGTTTATGATGTTATATCATCTACTTGAGGTTGAAATGGTGAAAACAACTTGTTATGGTTGAATTTGGGGTTAGTTTCTTGAGTTAATCAAGTAATGGTTAGGTTTACTAATATGCATACCAAGTGTTTGATGAAATGTCTAACCCTTATTCATGTGTGTTTATGAAGTATTGATATGTTTTAAACCCCTATTTAGTTGGATCTAATACTTGGTATGTGCAAGGAATGAAAATAACAAGAAGAGTAGAAGTTAGAAATTTTTTAAAGTGTGCTGACCGAAACTTTTTAAGCTTGCTGCCCGGTTTTTCCTTGATATTTTCATGCACATTTTGGCTACAAATATGAGTATTATATGTTGGGTTATGTGTGTGGAGGTTGTCTACAAAAAAATTAGCCAATTTGGTTGAATAAATTTTGAGTTATAAACAAAGGAGGAAAACTGGACTAGGTCCAGAAATTTTCTGTCCAGCCATCTTGTTAAGGTCATAACGTGTTACTCACTGATCAGAATTGAGTGCCATTTATGGCAATTGAAAGTAGACTCTTAGAGCTTTAAAACGGTACAAAGGTCATTTTCTGGTTCATCCCGAGCGATCCGTGGCGAGTCTGGAAAGTTGGCTGTCCGGGAAGTACTGTTCATCCGAGACAGTCCAGAAAGTTCATTTGGTTTCTTAATTTTGAGCCACTTATGTTGGGATTTTGGAAATGGTTTCTTCTAGACAAATTTAGCCTTATGAACCTAGTTTCCAATGCAACTGACGGAACCAAATTCTGACTTTCCCACAATGAGCAATGACCGTTTTCCCGAGGCTGGCCGGGCGAGACAGTTTAACCCGTAATGAAGCCTTTGAGCTGTAGTGAAACTTTTCTTTTGCCAAACTTTCATGTACATACTAGACTTGTTTTCCATGAACTTTCACCGTGGTTTAGACCCTATTTGCATGCCGGATTAAGTAGCTTAAGCTACTCACTTGGCCTCTTAATGAACCTATACTTTAGTAGGGAACGAATCCAATTATTAATGTTTTCACTCGTTGACCTAGGTTTGGGCAACGACGGTGATCGTAACTGAGACGTTTGACGTCGATTATTACTTTTGCTTGACAGGTGAGTGTTCCACTACCTGCTACTTGTTATGAGAAATATTCGTGTACTTGAAAGTATTGAATTGTTATTGTTTGAGCCAAAACTGTTTTAATTAAAATTGAGGCGAGTGTGTACTTTATCGCACTCGACCTTTCTTATTTTTTCTTTTCACTGAGGCTCTACTTACTGAATGAATTAACATGAAATGAGATATTTCTATACATGACTGTGCTTAAGTTGCGTGGATGACATTCCACCAACTACTGTTACTGTTTGGGTACCCAACCTCATAGGTGAGTCGGTTGTATCGAGCCAGCAAGGGCTTGGTCGAGAAGGCCGATAAACCTTGAGGACTGTTTACTGTTCACTGGAAATTGAATCTTGCTTGGAGGTCCCTGGTGAAGCATAGCCGCTGTGCTTGCTTGTTGTGTTGTCCAGCACCACCAGTGATAAAATCCTCGGCTTGATACTGTTTCATTGGAATCCTTGAGCATTGGAAACTCGGATTCCTGGTATACTCGAGTATTACCAAACTACTGTTTATGGAGTGCGGGCCCGGTGGGGGGTTGTTTGGTGGACGGAGACTGGTGAAAGTGGTGTTCTACGGACCTATATACTGTTACAAGTGTTGACGGAGTGTCAACAGGAGGCAATTATGATCAAGCTCAAGTGGACCTTTGGCTTTTGAAAGCCACCCGTATCCTTGAATTGAACTGTTATTTTACTGTACGGTGTTTAGTTGGCTATTTTGTGATTTTATGTGGCTATGTGTTTACTTGTTTACCTGGAACCTCACTGGGCTTTAGCTCACTCCATTCCCTTTGTTTTCCTTAACAGATCGGTAAGAGATTTGATCGAGGGCTTTCTTAGCTTTATTTTGCCGTTCTTGCGTTTTGAGGTTGTAACTTTCGTTTAAGCAGACTTGTAAGCTTAAATTCTTAAGGGTGATTTATATTATGTAATTTTGAGTGAAGCGTGGTAAGTTGGCATACGATGATATATGTACTAAGCTGAATTGTTGAATTAGTGATTATGTTTGAGTTAGTGTTTCAATCCCCTGCATTGTCAAATGTTACATTCGTTTCATTGATGATATTAGTACTTTGAACGACTGAGTCCTGGCGAGAGTTGGGCAGGCAGTCCGTTGATACCCTAGGGTTTGCCCTAGGGAGAGGTGGGGCTGTCACAGTTGGTATCAGAGCTTAGGCTTCAGATCTTTGTAGAGTATCCTAGACATAAAAGCTCAGGATGCTGGACTGTGGGATTGGTTTGAAAGTTAAGTGATCACTGGAAGGAAAAAAAATTTTGAGCCTAGGTTTGAATTGGTTTGGGCGAGTTAGGAATTTTCGACTTGAGGATTATATTTGATTATTTTCCCTTAAGAGTACTTAAGTTTATCTACACTTTGTGTAGGCTGGATGAATCTGGCGGCCCTAGTAATAGACCGGTTGGCGAGCCATCCCGTGGGGACTTACCGATGATTAAGTATCAAATCAGACCCGGAGGCCTAGAGCCTATTGGGGCTTATCTAATCACTACAAGTGGTGTGAGTGTCTGCAAATTTTACCTATTCTAATGGAGTAGTGTTGGCCGTTGTGAAGGAGCAAAAGTTGCTTGCCCGGGACAATGCTAGGTTTAAAGCTGAAGTCAATCAACTAAAGGAAACTACTAAAATGCAAGCCGATCGAATTAAGGAGCACAGGTATGATATGGTTGAAGGCCATGAAAGGATTGGTAAATCTTTGTATGTAACTTGGAGAAGCTCAGGAACGCGTTTAGGGGGCAATAAAAGTGAGGAATAGAGTCGAGTCAAACCTGAATGTTTGTGATGACCTGTTTGGGGACTTCAGTAGACTTAAGTGGTGAAGTCTCTAACATTGGAGACGAGGCAAGTGTTGACCTTGCCTAGACCGGAGGAGGGTCAGCTAGTCCCGCATCAAACTAAGCCTACACCTCTAGGCTACTACTTTGGATGATTTTGACTACTATACATAGAAAGGATAAGGGATGTGGTGACTCGGTGGTTGTACAATTTTCTTTTGACTACTTGCACTGGATTTTTCCTTGATATGACTGTATGACTGTATTTGTATCTGTGAGTCTCGTACCTGATACTTTTGGTCTAGTTATCTTACAAACAACTACTATGAGCCTTGGAATGTATAATACTTTGACTTTGACTGTGACTGTGAATTGGACTGTGACTGTTACGGTGACTTTGACCTCGACTTTATTACGACATTGGCATTTAATTGCTTTATATTTTCACTCGCTTATTGTGACTCCGATTTCATTTTATTTGACTTTTGTAAAGGAATAATCATCTATCATGTACCAACACGTACTTACCCATTGGTTAAAATACTTGGACCCTAGACCAGTGAGTAATAAAGGAGAATAGGTCCAGGACCAAGAAGAGGAATAAAGGTTTGTAGTCAATTAGAACCAGGGACCCGGAGGTGGAGTAGGGGATCAGGTAGCTACAGCTATCAATCGTATGACCGATCTACTGTTTACTGGCCATTCGGTTGACCAACAAGGTCAAACACCGGGTAACTAGTAAAGGAACCTTGAAGTAAGTTAAGATAGAGTCCTAAATCAGTTCCAAAAGTTCACACCTCCTAAATTTCTTGGAGAACTAGATCCCGAAATTGCCGAGAACTGGTTTGAAAGAATGGAAGATATTTTACTGCTTCGCGTGGTCTCTGCGCGAAGTGAGCTTGGGGCCAAGTGGTGTTATTGTTTCGATTATGTGAGTCAGTGGAAAGGACTAGGTGCTCTTTTTGGGCGTAAGCTATGAATCATGACTGTTATAAGCGTAAACCCTTTATCAGGATACTTGGGAGGAATAGATATGTACGTCGGGTAGGAATCTGTAATATGGGTGATTTACTCTTAGGACCGGCCGGCTCGAGTTGTGAATTACCTTATTGTGGATTCTTGTACTTGAGTACCAAAAAGTGGAGAGCCCTAGAATAAGGGTCTGTATCTTGATTGCACTTGAGACAAGTTTTAATGGCAAAAGTCAAGGCGCGAAAGATCCTAATATTTGACCTAGTTATTGGACTGATTGAGGGAATAAATCTCGGAAGCTATCATGGACTAATCTCAAAATAGTCTGACAGGGTTTCTATAGATGGTGGCTAGATTATACTGTACGTCGAGAAATTTGCACTGAAGATCTGTTTCCTTCACCCATGACTGTGAAGACATGATAAGTGTTTATTTCGAATGTGGGGCGGTTTGATTACAACTATATGGATATTTCTACTCCTCTTGTGACATTCTTTCCTATGCTTCCTTGACACCTATCCACTAATGTCTAAGTATGGACTTGACTCGATTATGATCGTGGCGAGATCGTGAGTTTTGGAATTATGCATGGGAATTTGAGAAAAGAATTGGATTCTATACCTGTATGCAAGAGATTGAGATAGGAGGTAGAAGTTCCGACACATAAAGTACGCTTTAGGGTTGCTATGTGCATAAGTGATAAGGATACTCTCGTATTGAAATTCCCGAATAAGAATGAGTGGCATTGTATTCTGAGCTATTAGCCTACCTGTATTCTATTATCTTGTCTATCTCACTTGAGGATAGCTACGTTTAATTCCTTGTGGTAGGATCGGAGGAGAATGAATTTAAAAGTTATATGACTAGAGTTTCCAATTGTAATTAGTTACTTACTTTGCTCCTTTGATTTACTGGCAAGCTACTATCGAGATAAGTGAATTAGTGAGATGACAAATGTGACTGATCTGCATAAGAAAATAGAGGTTATTCAAAAAGAAATAGAGTTCCAAAAGAGATGAACTGAGTACTGGGAAAGATGATGGGAACCAAAATACCTAGAGAACATTGAACTATTGCATCAGAACATACGATTGAAAGGAAATATGAAGGGGTTCCAGAAGAGGTACAGAATAAGTTTGTACCAGTACATTTGCCAAGTTGAATAGCCATTAATGAGGTTTTTGCCTGGATAAGTTATAATCATTGGACTATGCATAGTGACATTTTTATATAGCAAGATGTATTCCCTTAGGAACAGTGGACTTGGTACCTGCTGTTTTAATAAGTGCTATGAAATATTTGTGGTGGTGCAATATTGGATCCTTATCCCTGAGTTTATTGCCCTACTTTGGTCTTTGAGTTAAAAATTTATCGTTTGTCGCTCGAAGGGAAGAAATGATTTAATGTACAGAGTGTATGGGTTAAAGAGCTAGCAAGAATAGTAACCATGTTGTAACTCTTCTTTCTATCGAGATTAAGGTTTGCGTCACATTTTTCACCTTGACTAAATCAACAATTTGACCGAATTGTCTTCATCTTCCCTCTTACTTGGCCGAACCAAGAGAGAAGAGAAACCAAAGAGAGACCTCCAACTCCAACCTCAATTTTGTACTTGAATCTGAAGTTACTCCATGGAAATGTTAACTAAGAAAGATTTCAAGGTATTGGTGGAGCGATTTTTGAGGAAGAAGCCCTGGATTTCCATCTTTCTTGAGGTTACAAGGTAACTTTGGCTAGCAATTTTCCTCTACTACCAATATAGGAAAACTAGTGGATTAAGGTAGTACTTTTGGCAGCTTTATGGAAAATTTCATGGGTTGAACTAGTGTTATGGTAATTTATGGTTTTATGGTGAATTTTCTACCACACGTCATGCTTAAGTACTGACCATGGTCTGATAGCTTTGTTATGACTTGCCTAAAGAAAATTCAAGCTTGTGATTAAGAATTTCAGCTTCGGGTTTCATTTTGCTAAACTTGAGTAGAGACGGTTATATGCTTGATGTAGTGAGTTGTGGGCTTGATATTTATATGCTTGAGTTGAAGCTATTTCATGGGAAGAATGAAGCCTTGAATGGGCTAGGAAAAGTTAGTAAACACAAAGGATGTGCCGCTGAAAATTTTTTCCGCAGGGAACCTTGGAAGGTTTTACAGAATTTGTTATATCTTGATGTAGAAAAGTCAAAATTGAGTTTTATTATGTTTGAAACTAGATTCAGAGTATCAGTATTGTTCTCAATTTCCATGAATATCTATGATTTTTCAAAGTTGACTGAAACTGTATACCTGTTCTGTCTGTTACTGGGTGAAGCAGCAACTTTAGGTTGGAATTTGACCGACTCGTGGATTGGATCTTACAATGGTACCTTCTAGAAAGTTGTAACAATTTGAATCCATATTCCGACGGTATAAAGTTTTTTAAGTTTTGGACATAAGAAGCTCGAGATAAGATTTTCAAATGAGATCACGCAAAACTAAAAAAATTTCTATTTTTCCTAGGATTATTCCTACTTACATTCCCAACTTTAGGATTGGAGTTGGTAAACTATTTTGAGGTTGGTTTATGAGTAGAAACGAGACTTAAATGAAAGGAAAATGAGTTCTTCAAACCACCTTAGGTCGGACAGTTTACAACTTTGCATTTTGAACGTCTTTTCTACTTTCTCTAAACGTTTGGCTATAAGTGATACTTTTCTGCTCTAAATGACTTTTGCAACATTGATTAGTAAGGACATAAGGATTATTCTTCGATGGGAACAAGCTAGTATTATATTTCGATAGGTTATACAACTATGAAACTTGTAAATTGAAACATGTTCTAAATAAAGATTTGTAGCTTCAATTCCTACATAATATGGCTTTGTATTGCTGGTCTTACTAAAGCATGCGCTCACAGGACTCGAGAGAGTTAAAAAGGATATTCATCGAAAATATTTTGAACTACTCAGTAATCAAGCTGAGAATCTCGAGGGCGAAATTCTTTAAGGGGGAGAGAGTGTGAGAACCCTCATTTTTAAAATACAATTTCCCCAAACTACATGCCTTGCACCAAGATTTAAACCACCTCTTATATGCCCTGGCATTATATTTCACAATGTGTTACAACAAATCCCTTGTATTGACCCTCACTTTAAAACACAATTTTTTTACTTACATGCCTTATTATAAGATCTAGACCATTTAATATATGCCCTTACAAATTATTTTCTATGTGTTATAATAATTTCCATGCATTTCATTTCAATTCATTTTACTTGAAGTAAAATATTTCCTTGAGCTAGGTTGTAAATAATTCACCACTTGTAATTGTCCAAGTGTTCTTTTATTAGTGGTAGAGACTTTATGTGAGAGATTAGAGGTGTTGAATAATTATTGGTGCATTTGGAAAGGTAAGAATGGCATTAGTCAAAGATTAAGAAAGGTTAGGACAATAATGGAGCCATGTGGCAAAACCCTAGCCATGTATCTTGTTTGACCAAAGGATTAGAGGAATTTTAAACCAACTTTGCTTCATTTTCCTCCAAAATTTCGTCCACCTTAAGGGCTTCCAAGGGAAGGAAGAAAACTCCATCTTCTTGCTATGACAACCTTAGCTTGATCTTGAACAAAAACCAAAAGAGAAAGATCTAGAGTTTGTGAGAAAATTTCCTTCAATCTTTGAGGTTGTTTCAAGCCTAAAGCTTCTATTGTGGTGGTTTGTTTGGTGACCAAAGCAACTTGTAAGTAAGGTATGTAATCTTTAAAATTTGGGTTTATGATGTTATATCATCTACTTGAGGTTGAAATGGTGAAAACAACTTGTTATGGTTGAATTTGGGGTTAGTTTCTTGAGTTAATCAAGTAATGGTTAGGTTTACTAATATGCATACCAAGTGTTTGATGAAATGTCTAACCCTTATTCATGTGTGTTTATGAAGTATTGATATGTTTTAAACCCCTATTTAGTTGGATCTAATACTTGGTATGTGCAAGGAATGAAAATAACAAGAAGAGTAGAAGTTAGAAATTTTTTAAAGTGTGATGACCGAAACTTTTTAAGCTTGCTGCCCGGTTTTTCCTTGATATTTTCATGCACATTTTGGCTACAAATGTGAGTATTATATGTTGGGTTATGTGTGTGGAGGTTGTCTACAAAAAAATTAGCCAATTTGGTTGAATAAATTTTGAGTTATAAACAAAGGAGGAAAACTGGACTAGGTCCAGAAATTTTCTGTCCAGCCATCTTGTTAAGGTCATAACGTGTTACTCACTGATCAGAATTGAGTTCCGTTTATGGCAATTGAAAGTAGACTCTTAGAGCTTTAAAACGGTACAAAGCTCATTTTCTGGTTCATCTCGAGCGATCCGTGGCGAGTCTGGAAAGTTGGCTGTCCGGGAAGTACTGTTCATCCGAGACAGTCCAGAAAGTTCATTTGGTTTCTTAATTTTGAGCCACTTATGTTGGGATTTTGGAAATGGTTTCTTCTAGACAAATTTAGCCTTATGAACCTAGTTTCCAATGCAACTGACGGAACCAAATTCTGACTTTCCCACAATGAGCAATGACCGTTTTCCCGAGGCTGGCCGGGCGAGACAGTTTAACCCGTAATGAAGCCTTTGAGCTGTAGTGAAACTTTTCTTTTGCCAAACTTTCATGTACATACTAGACTTGTTTTCCATGAACTTTCACCGTGGTTTAGACCCTATTTGCATGCCGGATTAAGTAGCTTAAGCTACTCACTTGGCCTCTTAATGAACCTATACTTTAGTAGGGAACGAATCCAATTATTAATGTTTTCACTCGTTGACCTAGGTTTGGGCAACGACGGTGATCGTAACTGAGACGTTTGACGTCGATTATTACTTTTGCTTGACAGGTCCACTACCTGCTACTTGTTATGAGAAATATTCGTGTACTTGAAAGTATTGAATTGTTATTGTTTGAGCCAAAACTGTTTTAATTAAAATTGAGGCGAGTGTGTACTTTATCGCACTCGACCTTTCTTATTTTTTCTTTTCACTGAGGCTCTACTTACTGAATGAATTAACATGAAATGAGATATTTCTATACATGACTGTGCTTAAGTTGCGTGGATGACATTCCACCAACTACTGTTACTGTTTGGGTACCCAACCTCATAGGTGAGTCGGTTGTATCGAGCCAGCAAGGGCTTGGTCGAGAAGGCCGATAAACCTTGAGGACTGTTTACTGTTCACTGGAAATTGAATCTTGCTTGGAGGTCCCTGGTGAAGCATAGCCGCTGTGCTTGCTTGTTGTGTTGTCCAGCACCACCAGTGATAAAATCCTCGGCTTGATACTGTTTCATTGGAATCCTTGAGCATTGGAAACTCGGATTCCTGGTATACTCGAGTATTACCAAACTACTGTTTATAGAGTGCGGGCCCGGTGGGGGGTTGTTTGGTGGACGGAGACTGGTGAAAGTGGTGTTCTACGGACCTATATACTGTTACAAGTGTTGACGGAGTGTCAACAGGAGGCAATTATGATCAAGCTCAAGTGGACCTTTGGCTTTTGAAAGCCACCCGTATCCTTGAATTGAACTGTTATTTTACTGTACGGTGTTTAGTTGGCTATTTTGTGATTTTATGTGGCTATGTGTTTACTTGTTTACCTGGAACCTCACTGGGCTTTAGCTCACTCCATTCCCTTTGTTTTCCTTAACAGATCGGTAAGGGATTTGATCGAGGGCTTTCTTAGCTTTATTTTGCCGTTCTTGCGTTTTGAGGTTGTAACTTTCGTTTAAGCAGACTTGTAAGCTTAAATTCTTAAGGGTGATTTATATTATGTAATTTTGAGTGAAGCGTGGTAAGTTGGCATACGATGATATATGTACTAAGCTGAATTGTTGAATTAGTGATTATGTTTGAGTTAGTGTTTCAATCCCCTGCATTGTCAAATGTTACATTCGTTTCATTGATGATATTAGTACTTTGAACGACTGAGTCCTGGCGAGAGTTGGGCAGGCAGTCCGTTGATACCCTAGGGTTTGCCCTAGGGAGAGGTGGGGCTGTCACAGTTGGTATCAGAGCTTAGGCTTCAGATCTTTGTAGAGTATCCTAGACATAAAAGCTCAGGATGCTGGACTGTGGGATTGGTTTGAAAGTTAAGTGATCACTGGAAGGAAAAAAAATTTTGAGCCTAGGTTTGAATTGGTTTGGGCGAGTTAGGAATTTTCGACTTGAGGATTATATTTGATTATTTTCCCTTAAGAGTACTTAAGTTTATCTACACTTTGTGTAGGCTGGATGAATCTGGCGGCCCTAGTAATAGACCGGTTGGCGAGCCATCCCGTGGGGACTTACCGATGATTAAGTATCAAATCAGACCCGGAGGCCTAGAGCCTATTGGGGCTTATCTAATCACTACAAGTGGTGTGAGTGTCTGCAAATTTTACCTATTCTAATGGAGTAGTGTTGGCCGTTGTGAAGGAGCGAAAGTTGCTTGCCCGGGACAATGCTAGGTTTAAAGCTGAAGTCAATCAACTAAAGGAAACTACTAAAATGCAAGCCGATCGAATTAAGGAGCACAGGTATGATATGGTTGAAGGCCATGAAAGGATTGGTAAATCTTTGTATGTAACTTGGAGAAGCTCAGGAACGCGTTTAGGGGGCAATAAAAGTGAGGAATAGAGTCGAGTCAAACCTGAATGTTTGTGATGACCTGTTTGGGGACTTCAGTAGACTTAAGTGGTGAAGTCTCTAACATTGGAGACGAGGCAAGTGTTGACCTTGCCTAGACCGGAGGAGGGTCAGCTAGTCCCGCATCAAACTAAGCCTACACCTCTAGGCTACTACTTTGGATGATTTTGACTACTATACATAGAAAGGATAAGGGATGTGGTGACTCGGTGGTTGTACAATTTTCTTTTGACTACTTGCACTGGATTTTTCCTTGATATGACTGTATGACTGTATTTGTATCTGTGAGTCTCGTACCTGATACTTTTGGTCTAGTTATCTTACAAACAACTACTATGAGCCTTGGAATGTATAATACTTTGACTTTGACTGTGACTGTGAATTGGACTGTGACTGTTACGGTGACTTTGACCTCGACTTTATTACGACATTGGCATTTAATTGCTTTATATTTTCACTCGCTTATTGTGACTCCGATTTCATTTTATTTGACTTTTGTAAAGGAATAATCATCTATCATGTACCAACACGTACTTACCCATTGGTTAAAATACTTGGACCCTAGACCAGTGAGTAATAAAGGAGAATAGGTCCAGGACCAAGAAGAGGAATAAAGGTTTGTAGTCAATTAGAACCAGGGACCCGGAGGTGGAGTAGGGGATCAGGTAGCTACAGCTATCAATCGTATGACCGATCTACTGTTTACTGGCCATTCGGTTGACCAACAAGGTCAAACACCGGGTAACTAGTAAAGGAACCTTGAAGTAAGTTAAGATAGAGTCCTAAATCAGTTCCAAAAGTTCACACCTCCTAAATTTCTTGGAGAACTAGATCCCGAAATTGCCGAGAACTGGTTTGAAAGAATGGAAGATATTTTACTGCTTCGCGTGGTCTCTGCGCGAAGTGAGCTTGGGGCCAAGTGGTGTTATTGTTTCGATTATGTGAGTCAGTGGAAAGGACTAGGTGCTCTTTTTGGGCGTAAGCTATGAATCATGACTGTTATAAGCGTAAACCCTTTATCAGGATACTTGGGAGGAATAGATATGTACGTCGGGTAGGAATCTGTAATATGGGTGATTTACTCTTAGGACCGGCCGGCTCGAGTTGTGAATTACCTTATTGTGGATTCTTGTACTTGAGTACCAAAAAGTGGAGAGCCCTAGAATAAGGGTCTGTATCTTGATTGCACTTGAGACAAGTTTTAATGGCAAAAGTCAAGGCGCGAAAGATCCTAATATTTGACCTAGTTATTGGACTGATTGAGGGAATAAATCTCGGAAGCTATCATGGACTAATCTCAAAATAGTCTGACAGGGTTTCTATAGATGGTGGCTAGATTATACTGTACGTCGAGAAATTTGCACTGAAGATCTGTTTCCTTCACCCATGACTGTGAAGACATGATAAGTGTTTATTTCGAATGTGGGGCGGTTTGATTACAACTATATGGATATTTCTACTCCTCTTGTGACATTCTTTCCTATGCTTCCTTGACACCTATCCACTAATGTCTAAGTATGGACTTGACTCGATTATGATCGTGGCGAGATCGTGAGTTTTGGAATTATGCATGGGAATTTGAGAAAAGAATTGGATTCTATACCTGTATGCAAGAGATTGAGATAGGAGGTAGAAGTTCCGACACATAAAGTACGCTTTAGGGTTGCTATGTGCATAAGTGATAAGGATACTCTCGTATTGAAATTCCCGAATAAGAATGAGTGGCATTGTATTCTGAGCTATTAGCCTACCTGTATTCTATTATCTTGTCTATCTCACTTGAGGATAGCTACGTTTAATTCCTTGTGGTAGGATCGGAGGAGAATGAATTTAAAAGTTATATGACTAGAGTTTCCAATTGTAATTAGTTACTTACTTTGCTCCTTTGATTTACTGGCAAGCTACTATCGAGATAAGTGAATTAGTGAGATGACAAATGTGACTGATCTGCATAAGAAAATAGAGGTTATTCAAAAAGAAATAGAGTTCCAAAAGAGATGAACTGAGTACTGGGAAAGATGATGGGAACCAAAATACCTAGAGAACATTGAACTATTGCATCAGAACATACGATTGAAAGGAAATATGAAGGGGTTCCAGAAGAGGTACAGAATAAGTTTGTACCAGTACATTTGCCAAGTTGAATAGCCATTAATGAGGTTTTTGCCTGGATAAGTTATAATCATTGGACTATGCATAGTGACATTTTTATATAGCAAGATGTATTCCCTTAGGAACAGTGGACTTGGTACCTGCTGTTTTAATAAGTGCTATGAAATATTTGTGGTGGTGCAATATTGGATCCTTATCCCTGAGTTTATTGCCCTACTTTGGTCTTTGAGTTAAAAATTTATCGTTTGTCGCTCGAAGGGAAGAAATGATTTAATGTACAGAGTGTATGGGTTAAAGAGCTAGCAAGAATAGTAACCATGTTGTAACTCTTCTTTCTATCGAGATTAAGGTTTGCGTCACATTTTTCACCTTGACTAAATCAACAATTTGACCGAATTGTCTTCATCTTCCCTCTTACTTGGCCGAACCAAGAGAGAAGAGAAACCAAAGAGAGACCTCCAACTCCAACCTCAATTTTGTACTTGAATCTGAAGTTACTCCATGGAAATGTTAACTAAGAAAGATTTCAAGGTATTGGTGGAGCGATTTTTGAGGAAGAAGCCCTGGATTTCCATCTTTCTTGAGGTTACAAGGTAACTTTGGCTAGCAATTTTCCTCTACTACCAATATAGGAAAACTAGTGGATTAAGGTAGTACTTTTGGCAGCTTTATGGAAAATTTCATGGGTTGAACTAGTGTTATGGTAATTTATGGTTTTATGGTGAATTTTCTACCACACGTCATGCTTAAGTACTGACCATGGTCTGATAGCTTTGTTATGACTTGCCTAAAGAAAATTCAAGCTTGTGATTAAGAATTTCAGCTTCGGGTTTCATTTTGCTAAACTTGAGTAGAGACGGTTATATGCTTGATGTAGTGAGTTGTGGGCTTGATATTTATATGCTTGAGTTGAAGCTATTTCATGGGAAGAATGAAGCCTTGAATGGGCTAGGAAAAGTTAGTAAACACAAAGGATGTGCCGCTGAAAATTTTTTCCGCAGGGAACCTTGGAAGGTTTTACAGAATTTGTTATATCTTGATGTAGAAAAGTCAAAATTGAGTTTTATTATGTTTGAAACTAGATTCAGAGTATCAGTATTGTTCTCAATTTCCATGAATATCTATGATTTTTCAAAGTTGACTGAAACTGTATACCTGTTCTGTCTGTTACTGGGTGAAGCAGCAACTTTAGGTTGGAATTTGACCGACTCGTGGATTGGATCTTACAATGGTACCTTCTAGAAAGTTGTAACAATTTGAATCCATATTCCGACGGTATAAAGTTTTTTAAGTTTTGGACATAAGAAGCTCGAGATAAGATTTTCAAATGAGATCACGCAAAACTAAAAAAATTTCTATTTTTCCTAGGATTATTCCTACTTACATTCCCAACTTTAGGATTGGAGTTGGTAAACTATTTTGAGGTTGGTTTATGAGTAGAAACGAGACTTAAATGAAAGGAAAATGAGTTCTTCAAACCACCTTAGGTCGGACAGTTTACAACTTTGCATTTTGAACGTCTTTTCTACTTTCTCTAAACGTTTGGCTATAAGTGATACTTTTCTGCTCTAAATGACTTTTGCAACATTGATTAGTAAGGACATAAGGATTATTCTTCGATGGGAACAAGCTAGTATTATATTTCGATAGGTTATACAACTATGAAACTTGTAAATTGAAACATGTTCTAAATAAAGATTTGTAGCTTCAATTCCTACATAATATGGCTTTGTATTGCTGGTCTTACTAAAGCATGCGCTCACAGGACTCGAGAGAGTTAAAAAGGATATTCATCGAAAATATTTTGAACTACTCAGTAATCAAGCTGAGAATCTCGAGGGCGAAATTCTTTAAGGGGGAGAGAGTGTGAGAACCCTCATTTTTAAAATACAATTTCCCCAAACTACATGCCTTGCACCAAGATTTAAACCACCTCTTATATGCCCTGGCATTATATTTCACAATGTGTTACAACAAATCCCTTGTATTGACCCTCACTTTAAAACACAATTTTTTTACTTACATGCCTTATTATAAGATCTAGACCATTTAATATATGCCCTTACAAATTATTTTCTATGTGTTATAATAATTTCCATGCATTTCATTTCAATTCATTTTACTTGAAGTAAAATATTTCCTTGAGCTAGGTTGTAAATAATTCACCACTTGTAATTGTCCAAGTGTTCTTTTATTAGTGGTAGAGACTTTATGTGAGAGATTAGAGGTGTTGAATAATTATTGGTGCATTTGGAAAGGTAAGAATGGCATTAGTCAAAGATTAAGAAAGGTTAGGACAATAATGGAGCCATGTGGCAAAACCCTAGCCATGTATCTTGTTTGACCAAAGGATTAGAGGAATTTTAAACCAACTTTGCTTCATTTTCCTCCAAAATTTCGTCCACCTTAAGGGCTTCCAAGGGAAGGAAGAAAACTCCATCTTCTTGCTATGACAACCTTAGTTTGATCTTGAACAAAAACCAAAAGAGAAAGATCTAGAGTTTGTGAGAAAATTTCCTTCAATCTTTGAGGTTGTTTCAAGCCTAAAGCTTCTATTGTGGTGGTTTGTTTGGTGACCAAAGCAACTTGTAAGTAAGGTATGTAATCTTTAAAATTTGGGTTTATGATGTTATATCATCTACTTGAGGTTGAAATGGTGAAAACAACTTGTTATGGTTGAATTTGGGGTTAGTTTCTTGAGTTAATCAAGTAATGGTTAGGTTTACTAATATGCATACCAAGTGTTTGATGAAATGTCTAACCCTTATTCATGTGTGTTTATGAAGTATTGATATGTTTTAAACCCCTATTTAGTTGGATCTAATACTTGGTATGTGCAAGGAATGAAAATAACAAGAAGAGTAGAAGTTAGAAATTTTTTAAAGTGTGCTGACCGAAACTTTTTAAGCTTGCTGCCCGGTTTTTCCTTGATATTTTCATGCACATTTTGGCTACAAATGTGAGTATTATATGTTGGGTTATGTGTGTGGAGGTTGTCTACAAAAAAATTAGCCAATTTGGTTGAATAAATTTTGAGTTATAAACAAAGGAGGAAAACTGGACTAGGTCCAGAAATTTTCTGTCCAGCCATCTTGTTAAGGTCATAACGTGTTACTCACTGATCAGAATTGAGTGCCGTTTATGGCAATTGAAAGTAGACTCTTAGAGCTTTAAAACGGTACAAAGCTCATTTTCTGGTTCATCCCGAGCGATCCGTGGCGAGTCTGGAAAGTTGGCTGTCCGGGAAGTACTGTTCATCCGAGACAGTCCAGAAAGTTCATTTGGTTTCTTAATTTTGAGCCACTTATGTTGGGATTTTGGAAATGGTTTCTTCTAGACAAATTTAGCCTTATGAACCTAGTTTCCAATGCAACTGACGGAACCAAATTCTGACTTTCCCACAATGAGCAATGACCGTTTTCCCGAGGCTGGCCGGGCGAGACAGTTTAACCCGTAATGAAGCCTTTGAGCTGTAGTGAAACTTTTCTTTTGCCAAACTTTCATGTACATACTAGACTTGTTTTCCATGAACTTTCACCGTGGTTTAGACCCTATTTGCATGCCGGATTAAGTAGCTTAAGCTACTCACTTGGCCTCTTAATGAACCTATACTTTAGTAGGGAACGAATCCAATTATTAATGTTTTCACTCGTTGACCTAGGTTTGGGCAACGACGGTGATCGTAACTGAGACGTTTGACGTCGATTATTACTTTTGCTTGACAGGTGAGTGTTCCACTACCTGCTACTTGTTATGAGAAATATTCGTGTACTTGAAAGTATTGAATTGTTATTGTTTGAGCCAAAACTGTTTTAATTAAAATTGAGGCGAGTGTGTACTTTATCGCACTCGACCTTTCTTATTTTTTCTTTTCACTGAGGCTCTACTTACTGAATGAATTAACATGAAATGAGATATTTCTATACATGACTGTGCTTAAGTTGCGTGGATGACATTCCACCAACTACTGTTACTGTTTGGGTACCCAACCTCATAGGTGAGTCGGTTGTATCGAGCCAGCAAGGGCTTGGTCGAGAAGGCCGATAAACCTTGAGGACTGTTTACTGTTCACTGGAAATTGAATCTTGCTTGGAGGTCCCTGGTGAAGCATAGCCGCTGTGCTTGCTTGTTGTGTTGTCCAGCACCACCAGTGATAAAATCCTCGGCTTGATACTGTTTCATTGGAATCCTTGAGCATTGGAAACTCGGATTCCTGGTATACTCGAGTATTACCAAACTACTGTTTATGGAGTGCGGGCCCGGTGGGGGGTTGTTTGGTGGACGGAGACTGGTGAAAGTGGTGTTCTACGGACCTATATACTGTTACAAGTGTTGACGGAGTGTCAACAGGAGGCAATTATGATCAAGCTCAAGTGGACCTTTGGCTTTTGAAAGCCACCCGTATCCTTGAATTGAACTGT
The DNA here is from genome assembly GCF_036785885.1 of Coffea arabica. NCBI lineage: Eukaryota > Viridiplantae > Streptophyta > Magnoliopsida > Gentianales > Rubiaceae > Coffea > Coffea arabica. The sequence continues at coordinate 40,416,219 of NC_092321.1, forward strand.
TATTTTACTGTACGGTGTTTAGTTGGCTATTTTGTGATTTTATGTGGCTATGTGTTTACTTGTTTACCTGGAACCTCACTGGGCTTTAGCTCACTCCATTCCCTTTGTTTTCCTTAACAGATCGGGAAGGGATTTGATCGAGGGCTTTCTTAGCTTTATTTTGCCGTTCTTGCGTTTTGAGGTTGTAACTTTCGTTTAAGCAGACTTGTAAGCTTAAATTCTTAAGGGTGATTTATATTATGTAATTTTGAGTGAAGCGTGGTAAGTTGGCATACGATGATATATGTACTAAGCTGAATTGTTGAATTAGTGATTATGTTTGAGTTAGTGTTTCAATCCCCTGCATTGTCAAATGTTACATTCGTTTCATTGATGATATTAGTACTTTGAACGACTGAGTCCTGGCGAGAGTTGGGCAGGCAGTCCGTTGATACCCTAGGGTTTGCCCTAGGGAGAGGTGGGGCTGTCACAGTTGGTATCAGAGCTTAGGCTTCAGATCTTTGTAGAGTATCCTAGACATAAAAGCTCAGGATGCTGGACTGTGGGATTGGTTTGAAAGTTAAGTGATCACTGGAAGGAAAAAAAATTTTGAGCCTAGGTTTGAATTGGTTTGGGCGAGTTAGGAATTTTCGACTTGAGGATTATATTTGATTATTTTCCCTTAAGAGTACTTAAGTTTATCTACACTTTGTGTAGGCTGGATGAATCTGGCGGCCCTAGTAATAGACCGGTTGGCGAGCCATCCCGTGGGGACTTACCGATGATTAAGTATCAAATCAGACCCGGAGGCCTAGAGCCTATTGGGGCTTATCTAATCACTACAAGTGGTGTGAGTGTCTGCAAATTTTACCTATTCTAATGGAGTAGTGTTGGCCGTTGTGAAGGAGCGAAAGTTGCTTGCCCGGGACAATGCTAGGTTTAAAGCTGAAGTCAATCAACTAAAGGAAACTACTAAAATGCAAGCCGATCGAATTAAGGAGCACAGGTATGATATGGTTGAAGGCCATCAAAGGATTGGTAAATCTTTGTATGTAACTTGGAGAAGCTCAGGAACGCGTTTAGGGGGCAATAAAAGTGAGGAATAGAGTCGAGTCAAACCTGAATGTTTGTGATGACCTGTTTGGGGACTTCAGTAGACTTAAGTGGTGAAGTCTCTAACATTGGAGACGAGGCAAGTGTTGACCTTGCCTAGACCGGAGGAGGGTCAGCTAGTCCCGCATCAAACTAAGCCTACACCTCTAGGCTACTACTTTGGATGATTTTGACTACTATACATAGAAAGGATAAGGGATGTGGTGACTCGGTGGTTGTACAATTTTCTTTTGACTACTTGCACTGGATTTTTCCTTGATATGACTGTATGACTGTATTTGTATCTGTGAGTCTCGTACCTGATACTTTTGGTCTAGTTATCTTACAAACAACTACTATGAGCCTTGGAATGTATAATACTTTGACTTTGACTGTGACTGTGAATTGGACTGTGACTGTTACGGTGACTTTGACCTCGACTTTATTACGACATTGGCATTTAATTGCTTTATATTTTCACTCGCTTATTGTGACTCCGATTTCATTTTATTTGACTTTTGTAAAGGAATAATCATCTATCATGTACCAACACGTACTTACCCATTGGTTAAAATACTTGGACCCTAGACCAGTGAGTAATAAAGGAGAATAGGTCCAGGACCAAGAAGAGGAATAAAGGTTTGTAGTCAATTAGAACCAGGGACCCGGAGGTGGAGTAGGGGATCAGGTAGCTACAGCTATCAATCGTATGACCGATCTACTGTTTACTGGCCATTCGGTTGACCAACAAGGTCAAACACCGGGTAACTAGTAAAGGAACCTTGAAGTAAGTTAAGATAGAGTCCTAAATCAGTTCCAAAAGTTCACACCTCCTAAATTTCTTGGAGAACTAGATCCCGAAATTGCCGAGAACTGGTTTGAAAGAATGGAAGATATTTTACTGCTTCGCGTGGTCTCTGCGCGAAGTGAGCTTGGGGCCAAGTGGTGTTATTGTTTCGATTATGTGAGTCAGTGGAAAGGACTAGGTGCTCTTTTTGGGCGTAAGCTATGAATCATGACTGTTATAAGCGTAAACCCTTTATCAGGATACTTGGGAGGAATAGATATGTACGTCGGGTAGGAATCTGTAATATGGGTGATTTACTCTTAGGACCGGCCGGCTCGAGTTGTGAATTACCTTATTGTGGATTCTTGTACTTGAGTACCAAAAAGTGGAGAGCCCTAGAATAAGGGTCTGTATCTTGATTGCACTTGAGACAAGTTTTAATGGCAAAAGTCAAGGCGCGAAAGATCCTAATATTTGACCTAGTTATTGGACTGATTGAGGGAATAAATCTCGGAAGCTATCATGGACTAATCTCAAAATAGTCTGACAGGGTTTCTATAGATGGTGGCTAGATTATACTGTACGTCGAGAAATTTGCACTGAAGATCTGTTTCCTTCACCCATGACTGTGAAGACATGATAAGTGTTTATTTCGAATGTGGGGCGGTTTGATTACAACTATATGGATATTTCTACTCCTCTTGTGACATTCTTTCCTATGCTTCCTTGACACCTATCCACTAATGTCTAAGTATGGACTTGACTCGATTATGATCGTGGCGAGATCGTGAGTTTTGGAATTATGCATGGGAATTTGAGAAAAGAATTGGATTCTATACCTGTATGCAAGAGATTGAGATAGGAGGTAGAAGTTCCGACACATAAAGTACGCTTTAGGGTTGCTATGTGCATAAGTGATAAGGATACTCTCGTATTGAAATTCCCGAATAAGAATGAGTGGCATTGTATTCTGAGCTATTAGCCTACCTGTATTCTATTATCTTGTCTATCTCACTTGAGGATAGCTACGTTTAATTCCTTGTGGTAGGATCGGAGGAGAATGAATTTAAAAGTTATATGACTAGAGTTTCCAATTGTAATTAGTTACTTACTTTGCTCCTTTGATTTACTGGCAAGCTACTATCGAGATAAGTGAATTAGTGAGATGACAAATGTGACTGATCTGCATAAGAAAATAGAGGTTATTCAAAAAGAAATAGAGTTCCAAAAGAGATGAACTGAGTACTGGGAAAGATGATGGGAACCAAAATACCTAGAGAACATTGAACTATTGCATCAGAACATACGATTGAAAGGAAATATGAAGGGGTTCCAGAAGAGGTACAGAATAAGTTTGTACCAGTACATTTGCCAAGTTGAATAGCCATTAATGAGGTTTTTGCCTGGATAAGTTATAATCATTGGACTATGCATAGTGACATTTTTATATAGCAAGATGTATTCCCTTAGGAACAGTGGACTTGGTACCTGCTGTTTTAATAAGTGCTATGAAATATTTGTGGTGGTGCAATATTGGATCCTTATCCCTGAGTTTATTGCCCTACTTTGGTCTTTGAGTTAAAAATTTATCGTTTGTCGCTCGAAGGGAAGAAATGATTTAATGTACAGAGTGTATGGGTTAAAGAGCTAGCAAGAATAGTAACCATGTTGTAACTCTTCTTTCTATCGAGATTAAGGTTTGCGTCACATTTTTCACCTTGACTAAATCAACAATTTGACCGAATTGTCTTCATCTTCCCTCTTACTTGGCCGAACCAAGAGAGAAGAGAAACCAAAGAGAGACCTCCAACTCCAACCTCAATTTTGTACTTGAATCTGAAGTTACTCCATGGAAATGTTAACTAAGAAAGATTTCAAGGTATTGGTGGAGCGATTTTTGAGGAAGAAGCCCTGGATTTCCATCTTTCTTGAGGTTACAAGGTAACTTTGGCTAGCAATTTTCCTCTACTACCAATATAGGAAAACTAGTGGATTAAGGTAGTACTTTTGGCAGCTTTATGGAAAATTTCATGGGTTGAACTAGTGTTATGGTAATTTATGGTTTTATGGTGAATTTTCTACCACACGTCATGCTTAAGTACTGACCATGGTCTGATAGCTTTGTTATGACTTGCCTAAAGAAAATTCAAGCTTGTGATTAAGAATTTCAGCTTCGGGTTTCATTTTGCTAAACTTGAGTAGAGACGGTTATATGCTTGATGTAGTGAGTTGTGGGCTTGATATTTATATGCTTGAGTTGAAGCTATTTCATGGGAAGAATGAAGCCTTGAATGGGCTAGGAAAAGTTAGTAAACACAAAGGATGTGCCGCTGAAAATTTTTTCCGCAGGGAACCTTGGAAGGTTTTACAGAATTTGTTATATCTTGATGTAGAAAAGTCAAAATTGAGTTTTATTATGTTTGAAACTAGATTCAGAGTATCAGTATTGTTCTCAATTTCCATGAATATCTATGATTTTTCAAAGTTGACTGAAACTGTATACCTGTTCTGTCTGTTACTGGGTGAAGCAGCAACTTTAGGTTGGAATTTGACCGACTCGTGGATTGGATCTTACAATGGTACCTTCTAGAAAGTTGTAACAATTTGAATCCATATTCCGACGGTATAAAGTTTTTTAAGTTTTGGACATAAGAAGCTCGAGATAAGATTTTCAAATGAGATCACGCAAAACTAAAAAAATTTCTATTTTTCCTAGGATTATTCCTACTTACATTCCCAACTTTAGGATTGGAGTTGGTAAACTATTTTGAGGTTGGTTTATGAGTAGAAACGAGACTTAAATGAAAGGAAAATGAGTTCTTCAAACCACCTTAGGTCGGACAGTTTACAACTTTGCATTTTGAACGTCTTTTCTACTTTCTCTAAACGTTTGGCTATAAGTGATACTTTTCTGCTCTAAATGACTTTTGCAACATTGATTAGTAAGGACATAAGGATTATTCTTCGATGGGAACAAGCTAGTATTATATTTCGATAGGTTATACAACTATGAAACTTGTAAATTGAAACATGTTCTAAATAAAGATTTGTAGCTTCAATTCCTACATAATATGGCTTTGTATTGCTGGTCTTACTAAAGCATGCGCTCACAGGACTCGAGAGAGTTAAAAAGGATATTCATCGAAAATATTTTGAACTACTCAGTAATCAAGCTGAGAATCTCGAGGGCGAAATTCTTTAAGGGGGAGAGAGTGTGAGAACCCTCATTTTTAAAATACAATTTCCCCAAACTACATGCCTTGCACCAAGATTTAAACCACCTCTTATATGCCCTGGCATTATATTTCACAATGTGTTACAACAAATCCCTTGTATTGACCCTCACTTTAAAACACAATTTTTTTACTTACATGCCTTATTATAAGATCTAGACCATTTAATATATGCCCTTACAAATTATTTTCTATGTGTTATAATAATTTCCATGCATTTCATTTCAATTCATTTTACTTGAAGTAAAATATTTCCTTGAGCTAGGTTGTAAATAATTCACCACTTGTAATTGTCCAAGTGTTCTTTTATTAGTGGTAGAGACTTTATGTGAGAGATTAGAGGTGTTGAATAATTATTGGTGCATTTGGAAAGGTAAGAATGGCATTAGTCAAAGATTAAGAAAGGTTAGGACAATAATGGAGCCATGTGGCAAAACCCTAGCCATGTATCTTGTTTGACCAAAGGATTAGAGGAATTTTAAACCAACTTTGCTTCATTTTCCTCCAAAATTTCGTCCACCTTAAGGGCTTCCAAGGGAAGGAAGAAAACTCCATCTTCTTGCTATGACAACCTTAGCTTGATCTTGAACAAAAACCAAAAGAGAAAGATCTAGAGTTTGTGAGAAAATTTCCTTCAATCTTTGAGGTTGTTTCAAGCCTAAAGCTTCTATTGTGGTGGTTTGTTTGGTGACCAAAGCAACTTGTAAGTAAGGTATGTAATCTTTAAAATTTGGGTTTATGATGTTATATCATCTACTTGAGGTTGAAATGGTGAAAACAACTTGTTATGGTTGAATTTGGGGTTAGTTTCTTGAGTTAATCAAGTAATGGTTAGGTTTACTAATATGCATACCAAGTGTTTGATGAAATGTCTAACCCTTATTCATGTGTGTTTATGAAGTATTGATATGTTTTAAACCCCTATTTAGTTGGATCTAATACTTGGTATGTGCAAGGAATGAAAATAACAAGAAGAGTAGAAGTTAGAAATTTTTTAAAGTGTGCTGACCGAAACTTTTTAAGCTTGCTGCCCGGTTTTTCCTTGATATTTTCATGCACATTTTGGCTACAAATGTGAGTATTATATGTTGGGTTATGTGTGTGGAGGTTGTCTACAAAAAAATTAGCCAATTTGGTTGAATAAATTTTGAGTTATAAACAAAGGAGGAAAACTGGACTAGGTCCAGAAATTTTCTGTCCAGCCATCTTGTTAAGGTCATAACGTGTTACTCACTGATCAGAATTGAGTGCCGTTTATGGCAATTGAAAGTAGACTCTTAGAGCTTTAAAACGGTACAAAGCTCATTTTCTGGTTCATCCCGAGCGATCCGTGGCGAGTCTGGAAAGTTGGCTGTCCGGGAAGTACTGTTCATCCGAGACAGTCCAGAAAGTTCATTTGGTTTCTTAATTTTGAGCCACTTATGTTGGGATTTTGGAAATGGTTTCTTCTAGACAAATTTAGCCTTATGAACCTAGTTTCCAATGCAACTGACGGAACCAAATTCTGACTTTCCCACAATGAGCAATGACCGTTTTCCCGAGGCTGGCCGGGCGAGACAGTTTAACCCGTAATGAAGCCTTTGAGCTGTAGTGAAACTTTTCTTTTGCCAAACTTTCATGTACATACTAGACTTGTTTTCCATGAACTTTCACCGTGGTTTAGACCCTATTTGCATGCCGGATTAAGTAGCTTAAGCTACTCACTTGGCCTCTTAATGAACCTATACTTTAGTAGGGAACGAATCCAATTATTAATGTTTTCACTCGTTGACCTAGGTTTGGGCAACGACGGTGATCGTAACTGAGACGTTTGACGTCGATTATTACTTTTGCTTGACAGGTCCACTACCTGCTACTTGTTATGAGAAATATTCGTGTACTTGAAAGTATTGAATTGTTATTGTTTGAGCCAAAACTGTTTTAATTAAAATTGAGGCGAGTGTGTACTTTATCGCACTCGACCTTTCTTATTTTTTCTTTTCACTGAGGCTCTACTTACTGAATGAATTAACATGAAATGAGATATTTCTATACATGACTGTGCTTAAGTTGCGTGGATGACATTCCACCAACTACTGTTACTGTTTGGGTACCCAACCTCATAGGTGAGTCGGTTGTATCGAGCCAGCAAGGGCTTGGTCGAGAAGGCCGATAAACCTTGAGGACTGTTTACTGTTCACTGGAAATTGAATCTTGCTTGGAGGTCCCTGGTGAAGCATAGCCGCTGTGCTTGCTTGTTGTGTTGTCCAGCACCACCAGTGATAAAATCCTCGGCTTGATACTGTTTCATTGGAATCCTTGAGCATTGGAAACTCGGATTCCTGGTATACTCGAGTATTACCAAACTACTGTTTATGGAGTGCGGGCCCGGTGGGGGGTTGTTTGGTGGACGGAGACTGGTGAAAGTGGTGTTCTACGGACCTATATACTGTTACAAGTGTTGACGGAGTGTCAACAGGAGGCAATTATGATCAAGCTCAAGTGGACCTTTGGCTTTTGAAAGCCACCCGTATCCTTGAATTGAACTGTTATTTTACTGTACGGTGTTTAGTTGGCTATTTTGTGATTTTATGTGGCTATGTGTTTACTTGTTTACCTGGAACCTCACTGGGCTTTAGCTCACTCCATTCCCTTTGTTTTCCTTAACAGATCGGTAAGGGATTTGATCGAGGGCTTTCTTAGCTTTATTTTGCCGTTCTTGCGTTTTGAGGTTGTAACTTTCGTTTAAGCAGACTTGTAAGCTTAAATTCTTAAGGGTGATTTATATTATGTAATTTTGAGTGAAGCGTGGTAAGTTGGCATACGATGATATATGTACTAAGCTGAATTGTTGAATTAGTGATTATGTTTGAGTTAGTGTTTCAATCCCCTGCATTGTCAAATGTTACATTCGTTTCATTGATGATATTAGTACTTTGAACGACTGAGTCCTGGCGAGAGTTGGGCAGGCAGTCCGTTGATACCCTAGGGTTTGCCCTAGGGAGAGGTGGGGCTGTCACAGTTGGTATCAGAGCTTAGGCTTCAGATCTTTGTAGAGTATCCTAGACATAAAAGCTCAGGATGCTGGACTGTGGGATTGGTTTGAAAGTTAAGTGATCACTGGAAGGAAAAAAAATTTTGAGCCTAGGTTTGAATTGGTTTGGGCGAGTTAGGAATTTTCGACTTGAGGATTATATTTGATTATTTTCCCTTAAGAGTACTTAAGTTTATCTACACTTTGTGTAGGCTGGATGAATCTGGCGGCCCTAGTAATAGACCGGTTGGCGAGCCATCCCGTGGGGACTTACCGATGATTAAGTATCAAATCAGACCCGGAGGCCTAGAGCCTATTGGGGCTTATCTAATCACTACAAGTGGTGTGAGTGTCTGCAAATTTTACCTATTCTAATGGAGTAGTGTTGGCCGTTGTGAAGGAGCAAAAGTTGCTTGCCCGGGACAATGCTAGGTTTAAAGCTGAAGTCAATCAACTAAAGGAAACTACTAAAATGCAAGCCGATCGAATTAAGGAGCACAGGTATGATATGGTTGAAGGCCATGAAAGGATTGGTAAATCTTTGTATGTAACTTGGAGAAGCTCAGGAACGCGTTTAGGGGGCAATAAAAGTGAGGAATAGAGTCGAGTCAAACCTGAATGTTTGTGATGACCTGTTTGGGGACTTCAGTAGACTTAAGTGGTGAAGTCTCTAACATTGGAGACGAGGCAAGTGTTGACCTTGCCTAGACCGGAGGAGGGTCAGCTAGTCCCGCATCAAACTAAGCCTACACCTCTAGGCTACTACTTTGGATGATTTTGACTACTATACATAGAAAGGATAAGGGATGTGGTGACTCGGTGGTTGTACAATTTTCTTTTGACTACTTGCACTGGATTTTTCCTTGATATGACTGTATGACTGTATTTGTATCTGTGAGTCTCGTACCTGATACTTTTGGTCTAGTTATCTTACAAACAACTACTATGAGCCTTGGAATGTATAATACTTTGACTTTGACTGTGACTGTGAATTGGACTGTGACTGTTACGGTGACTTTGACCTCGACTTTATTACGACATTGGCATTTAATTGCTTTATATTTTCACTCGCTTATTGTGACTCCGATTTCATTTTATTTGACTTTTGTAAAGGAATAATCATCTATCATGTACCAACACGTACTTACCCATTGGTTAAAATACTTGGACCCTAGACCAGTGAGTAATAAAGGAGAATAGGTCCAGGACCAAGAAGAGGAATAAAGGTTTGTAGTCAATTAGAACCAGGGACCCGGAGGTGGAGTAGGGGATCAGGTAGCTACAGCTATCAATCGTATGACCGATCTACTGTTTACTGGCCATTCGGTTGACCAACAAGGTCAAACACCGGGTAACTAGTAAAGGAACCTTGAAGTAAGTTAAGATAGAGTCCTAAATCAGTTCCAAAAGTTCACACCTCCTAAATTTCTTGGAGAACTAGATCCCGAAATTGCCGAGAACTGGTTTGAAAGAATGGAAGATATTTTACTGCTTCGCGTGGTCTCTGCGCGAAGTGAGCTTGGGGCCAAGTGGTGTTATTGTTTCGATTATGTGAGTCAGTGGAAAGGACTAGGTGCTCTTTTTGGGCGTAAGCTATGAATCATGACTGTTATAAGCGTAAACCCTTTATCAGGATACTTGGGAGGAATAGATATGTACGTCGGGTAGGAATCTGTAATATGGGTGATTTACTCTTAGGACCGGCCGGCTCGAGTTGTGAATTACCTTATTGTGGATTCTTGTACTTGAGTACCAAAAAGTGGAGAGCCCTAGAATAAGGGTCTGTATCTTGATTGCACTTGAGACAAGTTTTAATGGCAAAAGTCAAGGCGCGAAAGATCCTAATATTTGACCTAGTTATTGGACTGATTGAGGGAATAAATCTCGGAAGCTATCATGGACTAATCTCAAAATAGTCTGACAGGGTTTCTATAGATGGTGGCTAGATTATACTGTACGTCGAGAAATTTGCACTGAAGATCTGTTTCCTTCACCCATGACTGTGAAGACATGATAAGTGTTTATTTCGAATGTGGGGCGGTTTGATTACAACTATATGGATATTTCTACTCCTCTTGTGACATTCTTTCCTATGCTTCCTTGACACCTATCCACTAATGTCTAAGTATGGACTTGACTCGATTATGATCGTGGCGAGATCGTGAGTTTTGGAATTATGCATGGGAATTTGAGAAAAGAATTGGATTCTATACCTGTATGCAAGAGATTGAGATAGGAGGTAGAAGTTCCGACACATAAAGTACGCTTTAGGGTTGCTATGTGCATAAGTGATAAGGATACTCTCGTATTGAAATTCCCGAATAAGAATGAGTGGCATTGTATTCTGAGCTATTAGCCTACCTGTATTCTATTATCTTGTCTATCTCACTTGAGGATAGCTACGTTTAATTCCTTGTGGTAGGATCGGAGGAGAATGAATTTAAAAGTTATATGACTAGAGTTTCCAATTGTAATTAGTTACTTACTTTGCTCCTTTGATTTACTGGCAAGCTACTATCGAGATAAGTGAATTAGTGAGATGACAAATGTGACTGATCTGCATAAGAAAATAGAGGTTATTCAAAAAGAAATAGAGTTCCAAAAGAGATGAACTGAGTACTGGGAAAGATGATGGGAACCAAAATACCTAGAGAACATTGAACTATTGCATCAGAACATACGATTGAAAGGAAATATGAAGGGGTTCCAGAAGAGGTACAGAATAAGTTTGTACCAGTACATTTGCCAAGTTGAATAGCCATTAATGAGGTTTTTGCCTGGATAAGTTATAATCATTGGACTATGCATAGTGACATTTTTATATAGCAAGATGTATTCCCTTAGGAACAGTGGACTTGGTACCTGCTGTTTTAATAAGTGCTATGAAATATTTGTGGTGGTGCAATATTGGATCCTTATCCCTGAGTTTATTGCCCTACTTTGGTCTTTGAGTTAAAAATTTATCGTTTGTCGCTCGAAGGGAAGAAATGATTTAATGTACAGAGTGTATGGGTTAAAGAGCTAGCAAGAATAGTAACCATGTTGTAACTCTTCTTTCTATCGAGATTAAGGTTTGCGTCACATTTTTCACCTTGACTAAATCAACAATTTGACCGAATTGTCTTCATCTTCCCTCTTACTTGGCCGAACCAAGAGAGAAGAGAAACCAAAGAGAGACCTCCAACTCCAACCTCAATTTTGTACTTGAATCTGAAGTTACTCCATGGAAATGTTAACTAAGAAAGATTTCAAGGTATTGGTGGAGCGATTTTTGAGGAAGAAGCCCTGGATTTCCATCTTTCTTGAGGTTACAAGGTAACTTTGGCTAGCAATTTTCCTCTACTACCAATATAGGAAAACTAGTGGATTAAGGTAGTACTTTTGGCAGCTTTATGGAAAATTTCATGGGTTGAACTAGTGTTATGGTAATTTATGGTTTTATGGTGAATTTTCTACCACACGTCATGCTTAAGTACTGACCATGGTCTGATAGCTTTGTTATGACTTGCCTAAAGAAAATTCAAGCTTGTGATTAAGAATTTCAGCTTCGGGTTTCATTTTGCTAAACTTGAGTAGAGACGGTTATATGCTTGATGTAGTGAGTTGTGGGCTTGATATTTATATGCTTGAGTTGAAGCTATTTCATGGGAAGAATGAAGCCTTGAATGGGCTAGGAAAAGTTAGTAAACACAAAGGATGTGCCGCTGAAAATTTTTTCCGCAGGGAACCTTGGAAGGTTTTACAGAATTTGTTATATCTTGATGTAGAAAAGTCAAAATTGAGTTTTATTATGTTTGAAACTAGATTCAGAGTATCAGTATTGTTCTCAATTTCCATGAATATCTATGATTTTTCAAAGTTGACTGAAACTGTATACCTGTTCTGTCTGTTACTGGGTGAAGCAGCAACTTTAGGTTGGAATTTGACCGACTCGTGGATTGGATCTTACAATGGTACCTTCTAGAAAGTTGTAACAATTTGAATCCATATTCCGACGGTATAAAGTTTTTTAAGTTTTGGACATAAGAAGCTCGAGATAAGATTTTCAAATGAGATCACGCAAAACTAAAAAAATTTCTATTTTTCCTAGGATTATTCCTACTTACATTCCCAACTTTAGGATTGGAGTTGGTAAACTATTTTGAGGTTGGTTTATGAGTAGAAACGAGACTTAAATGAAAGGAAAATGAGTTCTTCAAACCACCTTAGGTCGGACAGTTTACAACTTTGCATTTTGAACGTCTTTTCTACTTTCTCTAAACGTTTGGCTATAAGTGATACTTTTCTGCTCTAAATGACTTTTGCAACATTGATTAGTAAGGACATAAGGATTATTCTTCGATGGGAACAAGCTAGTATTATATTTCGATAGGTTATACAACTATGAAACTTGTAAATTGAAACATGTTCTAAATAAAGATTTGTAGCTTCAATTCCTACATAATATGGCTTTGTATTGCTGGTCTTACTAAAGCATGCGCTCACAGGACTCGAGAGAGTTAAAAAGGATATTCATCGAAAATATTTTGAACTACTCAGTAATCAAGCTGAGAATCTCGAGGGCGAAATTCTTTAAGGGGGAGAGAGTGTGAGAACCCTCATTTTTAAAATACAATTTCCCCAAACTACATGCCTTGCACCAAGATTTAAACCACCTCTTATATGCCCTGGCATTATATTTCACAATGTGTTACAACAAATCCCTTGTATTGACCCTCACTTTAAAACACAATTTTTTTACTTACATGCCTTATTATAAGATCTAGACCATTTAATATATGCCCTTACAAATTATTTTCTATGTGTTATAATAATTTCCATGCATTTCATTTCAATTCATTTTACTTGAAGTAAAATATTTCCTTGAGCTAGGTTGTAAATAATTCACCACTTGTAATTGTCCAAGTGTTCTTTTATTAGTGGTAGAGACTTTATGTGAGAGATTAGAGGTGTTGAATAATTATTGGTGCATTTGGAAAGGTAAGAATGGCATTAGTCAAAGATTAAGAAAGGTTAGGACAATAATGGAGCCATGTGGCAAAACCCTAGCCATGTATCTTGTTTGACCAAAGGATTAGAGGAATTTTAAACCAACTTTGCTTCATTTTCCTCCAAAATTTCGTCCACCTTAAGGGCTTCCAAGGGAAGGAAGAAAACTCCATCTTCTTGCTATGACAACCTTAGCTTGATCTTGAACAAAAACCAAAAGAGAAAGATCTAGAGTTTGTGAGAAAATTTCCTTCAATCTTTGAGGTTGTTTCAAGCCTAAAGCTTCTATTGTGGTGGTTTGTTTGGTGACCAAAGCAACTTGTAAGTAAGGTATGTAATCTTTAAAATTTGGGTTTATGATGTTATATCATCTACTTGAGGTTGAAATGGTGAAAACAACTTGTTATGGTTGAATTTGGGGTTAGTTTCTTGAGTTAATCAAGTAATGGTTAGGTTTACTAATATGCATACCAAGTGTTTGATGAAATGTCTAACCCTTATTCATGTGTGTTTATGAAGTATTGATATGTTTTAAACCCCTATTTAGTTGGATCTAATACTTGGTATGTGCAAGGAATGAAAATAACAAGAAGAGTAGAAGTTAGAAATTTTTTAAAGTGTGCTGACCGAAACTTTTTAAGCTTGCTGCCCGGTTTTTCCTTGATATTTTCATGCACATTTTGGCTACAAATGTGAGTATTATATGTTGGGTTATGTGTGTGGAGGTTGTCTACAAAAAAATTAGCCAATTTGGTTGAATAAATTTTGAGTTATAAACAAAGGAGGAAAACTGGACTAGGTCCAGAAATTTTCTGTCCAGCCATCTTGTTAAGGTCATAACGTGTTACTCACTGATCAGAATTGAGTGCCGTTTATGGCAATTGAAAGTAGACTCTTAGAGCTTTAAAACGGTACAAAGCTCATTTTCTGGTTCATCCCGAGCGATCCGTGGCGAGTCTGGAAAGTTGGCTGTCCGGGAAGTACTGTTCATCCGAGACAGTCCAGAAAGTTCATTTGGTTTCTTAATTTTGAGCCACTTATGTTGGGATTTTGGAAATGGTTTCTTCTAGACAAATTTAGCCTTATGAACCTAGTTTCCAATGCAACTGACGGAACCAAATTCTGACTTTCCCACAATGAGCAATGACCGTTTTCCCGAGGCTGGCCGGGCGAGACAGTTTAACCCGTAATGAAGCCTTTGAGCTGTAGTGAAACTTTTCTTTTGCCAAACTTTCATGTACATACTAGACTTGTTTTCCATGAACTTTCACCGTGGTTTAGACCCTATTTGCATGCCGGATTAAGTAGCTTAAGCTACTCACTTGGCCTCTTAATGAACCTATACTTTAGTAGGGAACGAATCCAATTATTAATGTTTTCACTCGTTGACCTAGGTTTGGGCAACGACGGTGATCGTAACTGAGACGTTTGACGTCGATTATTACTTTTGCTTGACAGGTCCACTACCTGCTACTTGTTATGAGAAATATTCGTGTACTTGAAAGTATTGAATTGTTATTGTTTGAGCCAAAACTGTTTTAATTAAAATTGAGGCGAGTGTGTACTTTATCGCACTCGACCTTTCTTATTTTTTCTTTTCACTGAGGCTCTACTTACTGAATGAATTAACATGAAATGAGATATTTCTATACATGACTGTGCTTAAGTTGCGTGGATGACATTCCACCAACTACTGTTACTGTTTGGGTACCCAACCTCATAGGTGAGTCGGTTGTATCGAGCCAGCAAGGGCTTGGTCGAGAAGGCCGATAAACCTTGAGGACTGTTTACTGTTCACTGGAAATTGAATCTTGCTTGGAGGTCCCTGGTGAAGCATAGCCGCTGTGCTTGCTTGTTGTGTTGTCCAGCACCACCAGTGATAAAATCCTCGGCTTGATACTGTTTCATTGGAATCCTTGAGCATTGGAAACTCGGATTCCTGGTATACTCGAGTATTACCAAACTACTGTTTATGGAGTGCGGGCCCGGTGGGGGGTTGTTTGGTGGACGGAGACTGGTGAAAGTGGTGTTCTACGGACCTATATACTGTTACAAGTGTTGACGGAGTGTCAACAGGAGGCAATTATGATCAAGCTCAAGTGGACCTTTGGCTTTTGAAAGCCACCCGTATCCTTGAATTGAACTGTTATTTTACTGTACGGTGTTTAGTTGGCTATTTTGTGATTTTATGTGGCTATGTGTTTACTTGTTTACCTGGAACCTCACTGGGCTTTAGCTCACTCCATTCCCTTTGTTTTCCTTAACAGATCGGTAAGGGATTTGATCGAGGGCTTTCTTAGCTTTATTTTGCCGTTCTTGCGTTTTGAGGTTGTAACTTTCGTTTAAGCAGACTTGTAAGCTTAAATTCTTAAGGGTGATTTATATTATGTAATTTTGAGTGAAGCGTGGTAAGTTGGCATACGATGATATATGTACTAAGCTGAATTGTTGAATTAGTGATTATGTTTGAGTTAGTGTTTCAATCCCCTGCATTGTCAAATGTTACATTCGTTTCATTGATGATATTAGTACTTTGAACGACTGAGTCCTGGCGAGAGTTGGGCAGGCAGTCCGTTGATACCCTAGGGTTTGCCCTAGGGAGAGGTGGGGCTGTCACAGTTGGTATCAGAGCTTAGGCTTCAGATCTTTGTAGAGTATCCTAGACATAAAAGCTCAGGATGCTGGACTGTGGGATTGGTTTGAAAGTTAAGTGATCACTGGAAGGAAAAAAAATTTTGAGCCTAGGTTTGAATTGGTTTGGGCGAGTTAGGAATTTTCGACTTGAGGATTATATTTGATTATTTTCCCTTAAGAGTACTTAAGTTTATCTACACTTTGTGTAGGCTGGATGAATCTGGCGGCCCTAGTAATAGACCGGTTGGCGAGCCATCCCGTGGGGACTTACCGATGATTAAGTATCAAATCAGACCCGGAGGCCTAGAGCCTATTGGGGCTTATCTAATCACTACAAGTGGTGTGAGTGTCTGCAAATTTTACCTATTCTAATGGAGTAGTGTTGGCCGTTGTGAAGGAGCAAAAGTTGCTTGCCCGGGACAATGCTAGGTTTAAAGCTGAAGTCAATCAACTAAAGGAAACTACTAAAATGCAAGCCGATCGAATTAAGGAGCACAGGTATGATATGGTTGAAGGCCATGAAAGGATTGGTAAATCTTTGTATGTAACTTGGAGAAGCTCAGGAACGCGTTTAGGGGGCAATAAAAGTGAGGAATAGAGTCGAGTCAAACCTGAATGTTTGTGATGACCTGTTTGGGGACTTCAGTAGACTTAAGTGGTGAAGTCTCTAACATTGGAGACGAGGCAAGTGTTGACCTTGCCTAGACCGGAGGAGGGTCAGCTAGTCCCGCATCAAACTAAGCCTACACCTCTAGGCTACTACTTTGGATGATTTTGACTACTATACATAGAAAGGATAAGGGATGTGGTGACTCGGTGGTTGTACAATTTTCTTTTGACTACTTGCACTGGATTTTTCCTTGATATGACTGTATGACTGTATTTGTATCTGTGAGTCTCGTACCTGATACTTTTGGTCTAGTTATCTTACAAACAACTACTATGAGCCTTGGAATGTATAATACTTTGACTTTGACTGTGACTGTGAATTGGACTGTGACTGTTACGGTGACTTTGACCTCGACTTTATTACGACATTGGCATTTAATTGCTTTATATTTTCACTCGCTTATTGTGACTCCGATTTCATTTTATTTGACTTTTGTAAAGGAATAATCATCTATCATGTACCAACACGTACTTACCCATTGGTTAAAATACTTGGACCCTAGACCAGTGAGTAATAAAGGAGAATAGGTCCAGGACCAAGAAGAGGAATAAAGGTTTGTAGTCAATTAGAACCAGGGACCCGGAGGTGGAGTAGGGGATCAGGTAGCTACAGCTATCAATCGTATGACCGATCTACTGTTTACTGGCCATTCGGTTGACCAACAAGGTCAAACACCGGGTAACTAGTAAAGGAACCTTGAAGTAAGTTAAGATAGAGTCCTAAATCAGTTCCAAAAGTTCACACCTCCTAAATTTCTTGGAGAACTAGATCCCGAAATTGCCGAGAACTGGTTTGAAAGAATGGAAGATATTTTACTGCTTCGCGTGGTCTCTGCGCGAAGTGAGCTTGGGGCCAAGTGGTGTTATTGTTTCGATTATGTGAGTCAGTGGAAAGGACTAGGTGCTCTTTTTGGGCGTAAGCTATGAATCATGACTGTTATAAGCGTAAACCCTTTATCAGGATACTTGGGAGGAATAGATATGTACGTCGGGTAGGAATCTGTAATATGGGTGATTTACTCTTAGGACCGGCCGGCTCGAGTTGTGAATTACCTTATTGTGGATTCTTGTACTTGAGTACCAAAAAGTGGAGAGCCCTAGAATAAGGGTCTGTATCTTGATTGCACTTGAGACAAGTTTTAATGGCAAAAGTCAAGGCGCGAAAGATCCTAATATTTGACCTAGTTATTGGACTGATTGAGGGAATAAATCTCGGAAGCTATCATGGACTAATCTCAAAATAGTCTGACAGGGTTTCTATAGATGGTGGCTAGATTATACTGTACGTCGAGAAATTTGCACTGAAGATCTGTTTCCTTCACCCATGACTGTGAAGACATGATAAGTGTTTATTTCGAATGTGGGGCGGTTTGATTACAACTATATGGATATTTCTACTCCTCTTGTGACATTCTTTCCTATGCTTCCTTGACACCTATCCACTAATGTCTAAGTATGGACTTGACTCGATTATGATCGTGGCGAGATCGTGAGTTTTGGAATTATGCATGGGAATTTGAGAAAAGAATTGGATTCTATACCTGTATGCAAGAGATTGAGATAGGAGGTAGAAGTTCCGACACATAAAGTACGCTTTAGGGTTGCTATGTGCATAAGTGATAAGGATACTCTCGTATTGAAATTCCCGAATAAGAATGAGTGGCATTGTATTCTGAGCTATTAGCCTACCTGTATTCTATTATCTTGTCTATCTCACTTGAGGATAGCTACGTTTAATTCCTTGTGGTAGGATCGGAGGAGAATGAATTTAAAAGTTATATGACTAGAGTTTCCAATTGTAATTAGTTACTTACTTTGCTCCTTTGATTTACTGGCAAGCTACTATCGAGATAAGTGAATTAGTGAGATGACAAATGTGACTGATCTGCATAAGAAAATAGAGGTTATTCAAAAAGAAATAGAGTTCCAAAAGAGATGAACTGAGTACTGGGAAAGATGATGGGAACCAAAATACCTAGAGAACATTGAACTATTGCATCAGAACATACGATTGAAAGGAAATATGAAGGGGTTCCAGAAGAGGTACAGAATAAGTTTGTACCAGTACATTTGCCAAGTTGAATAGCCATTAATGAGGTTTTTGCCTGGATAAGTTATAATCATTGGACTATGCATAGTGACATTTTTATATAGCAAGATGTATTCCCTTAGGAACAGTGGACTTGGTACCTGCTGTTTTAATAAGTGCTATGAAATATTTGTGGTGGTGCAATATTGGATCCTTATCCCTGAGTTTATTGCCCTACTTTGGTCTTTGAGTTAAAAATTTATCGTTTGTCGCTCGAAGGGAAGAAATGATTTAATGTACAGAGTGTATGGGTTAAAGAGCTAGCAAGAATAGTAACCATGTTGTAACTCTTCTTTCTATCGAGATTAAGGTTTGCGTCACATTTTTCACCTTGACTAAATCAACAATTTGACCGAATTGTCTTCATCTTCCCTCTTACTTGGCCGAACCAAGAGAGAAGAGAAACCAAAGAGAGACCTCCAACTCCAACCTCAATTTTGTACTTGAATCTGAAGTTACTCCATGGAAATGTTAACTAAGAAAGATTTCAAGGTATTGGTGGAGCGATTTTTGAGGAAGAAGCCCTGGATTTCCATCTTTCTTGAGGTTACAAGGTAACTTTGGCTAGCAATTTTCCTCTACTACCAATATAGGAAAACTAGTGGATTAAGGTAGTACTTTTGGCAGCTTTATGGAAAATTTCATGGGTTGAACTAGTGTTATGGTAATTTATGGTTTTATGGTGAATTTTCTACCACACGTCATGCTTAAGTACTGACCATGGTCTGATAGCTTTGTTATGACTTGCCTAAAGAAAATTCAAGCTTGTGATTAAGAATTTCAGCTTCGGGTTTCATTTTGCTAAACTTGAGTAGAGACGGTTATATGCTTGATGTAGTGAGTTGTGGGCTTGATATTTATATGCTTGAGTTGAAGCTATTTCATGGGAAGAATGAAGCCTTGAATGGGCTAGGAAAAGTTAGTAAACACAAAGGATGTGCCGCTGAAAATTTTTTCCGCAGGGAACCTTGGAAGGTTTTACAGAATTTGTTATATCTTGATGTAGAAAAGTCAAAATTGAGTTTTATTATGTTTGAAACTAGATTCAGAGTATCAGTATTGTTCTCAATTTCCATGAATATCTATGATTTTTCAAAGTTGACTGAAACTGTATACCTGTTCTGTCTGTTACTGGGTGAAGCAGCAACTTTAGGTTGGAATTTGACCGACTCGTGGATTGGATCTTACAATGGTACCTTCTAGAAAGTTGTAACAATTTGAATCCATATTCCGACGGTATAAAGTTTTTTAAGTTTTGGACATAAGAAGCTCGAGATAAGATTTTCAAATGAGATCACGCAAAACTAAAAAAATTTCTATTTTTCCTAGGATTATTCCTACTTACATTCCCAACTTTAGGATTGGAGTTGGTAAACTATTTTGAGGTTGGTTTATGAGTAGAAACGAGACTTAAATGAAAGGAAAATGAGTTCTTCAAACCACCTTAGGTCGGACAGTTTACAACTTTGCATTTTGAACGTCTTTTCTACTTTCTCTAAACGTTTGGCTATAAGTGATACTTTTCTGCTCTAAATGACTTTTGCAACATTGATTAGTAAGGACATAAGGATTATTCTTCGATGGGAACAAGCTAGTATTATATTTCGATAGGTTATACAACTATGAAACTTGTAAATTGAAACATGTTCTAAATAAAGATTTGTAGCTTCAATTCCTACATAATATGGCTTTGTATTGCTGGTCTTACTAAAGCATGCGCTCACAGGACTCGAGAGAGTTAAAAAGGATATTCATCGAAAATATTTTGAACTACTCAGTAATCAAGCTGAGAATCTCGAGGGCGAAATTCTTTAAGGGGGAGAGAGTGTGAGAACCCTCATTTTTAAAATACAATTTCCCCAAACTACATGCCTTGCACCAAGATTTAAACCACCTCTTATATGCCCTGGCATTATATTTCACAATGTGTTACAACAAATCCCTTGTATTGACCCTCACTTTAAAACACAATTTTTTTACTTACATGCCTTATTATAAGATCTAGACCATTTAATATATGCCCTTACAAATTATTTTCTATGTGTTATAATAATTTCCATGCATTTCATTTCAATTCATTTTACTTGAAGTAAAATATTTCCTTGAGCTAGGTTGTAAATAATTCACCACTTGTAATTGTCCAAGTGTTCTTTTATTAGTGGTAGAGACTTTATGTGAGAGATTAGAGGTGTTGAATAATTATTGGTGCATTTGGAAAGGTAAGAATGGCATTAGTCAAAGATTAAGAAAGGTTAGGACAATAATGGAGCCATGTGGCAAAACCCTAGCCATGTATCTTGTTTGACCAAAGGATTAGAGGAATTTTAAACCAACTTTGCTTCATTTTCCTCCAAAATTTCGTCCACCTTAAGGGCTTCCAAGGGAAGGAAGAAAACTCCATCTTCTTGCTATGACAACCTTAGCTTGATCTTGAACAAAAACCAAAAGAGAAAGATCTAGAGTTTGTGAGAAAATTTCCTTCAATCTTTGAGGTTGTTTCAAGCCTAAAGCTTCTATTGTGGTGGTTTGTTTGGTGAC
Source organism: Coffea arabica (assembly GCF_036785885.1). Taxonomy (NCBI): domain Eukaryota; kingdom Viridiplantae; phylum Streptophyta; class Magnoliopsida; order Gentianales; family Rubiaceae; genus Coffea; species Coffea arabica. Next base: position 40,437,242 of record NC_092321.1, read on the forward strand.
CAAAGCAACTTGTAAGTAAGGTATGTAATCTTTAAAATTTGGGTTTATGATGTTATATCATCTACTTGAGGTTGAAATGGTGAAAACAACTTGTTATGGTTGAATTTGGGGTTAGTTTCTTGAGTTAATCAAGTAATGGTTAGGTTTACTAATATGCATACCAAGTGTTTGATGAAATGTCTAACCCTTATTCATGTGTGTTTATGAAGTATTGATATGTTTTAAACCCCTATTTAGTTGGATCTAATACTTGGTATGTGCAAGGAATGAAAATAACAAGAAGAGTAGAAGTTAGAAATTTTTTAAAGTGTGCTGACCGAAACTTTTTAAGCTTGCTGCCCGGTTTTTCCTTGATATTTTCATGCACATTTTGGCTACAAATGTGAGTATTATATGTTGGGTTATGTGTGTGGAGGTTGTCTACAAAAAAATTAGCCAATTTGGTTGAATAAATTTTGAGTTATAAACAAAGGAGGAAAACTGGACTAGGTCCAGAAATTTTCTGTCCAGCCATCTTGTTAAGGTCATAACGTGTTACTCACTGATCAGAATTGAGTGCCGTTTATGGCAATTGAAAGTAGACTCTTAGAGCTTTAAAACGGTACAAAGCTCATTTTCTGGTTCATCCCGAGCGATCCGTGGCGAGTCTGGAAAGTTGGCTGTCCGGGAAGTACTGTTCATCCGAGACAGTCCAGAAAGTTCATTTGGTTTCTTAATTTTGAGCCACTTATGTTGGGATTTTGGAAATGGTTTATTCTAGACAAATTTAGCCTTATGAACCTAGTTTCCAATGCAACTGACGGAACCAAATTCTGACTTTCCCACAATGAGCAATGACCGTTTTCCCGAGGCTGGCCGGGCGAGACAGTTTAACCCGTAATGAAGCCTTTGAGCTGTAGTGAAACTTTTCTTTTGCCAAACTTTCATGTACATACTAGACTTGTTTTCCATGAACTTTCACCGTGGTTTAGACCCTATTTGCATGCCGGATTAAGTAGCTTAAGCTACTCACTTGGCCTCTTAATGAACCTATACTTTAGTAGGGAACGAATCCAATTATTAATGTTTTCACTCGTTGACCTAGGTTTGGGCAACGACGGTGATCGTAACTGAGACGTTTGACGTCGATTATTACTTTTGCTTGACAGGTGAGTGTTCCACTACCTGCTACTTGTTATGAGAAATATTCGTGTACTTGAAAGTATTGAATTGTTATTGTTTGAGCCAAAACTGTTTTAATTAAAATTGAGGCGAGTGTGTACTTTATCGCACTCGACCTTTCTTATTTTTTCTTTTCACTGAGGCTCTACTTACTGAATGAATTAACATGAAATGAGATATTTCTATACATGACTGTGCTTAAGTTGCGTGGATGACATTCCACCAACTACTGTTACTGTTTGGGTACCCAACCTCATAGGTGAGTCGGTTGTATCGAGCCAGCAAGGGCTTGGTCGAGAAGGCCGATAAACCTTGAGGACTGTTTACTGTTCACTGGAAATTGAATCTTGCTTGGAGGTCCCTGGTGAAGCATAGCCGCTGTGCTTGCTTGTTGTGTTGTCCAGCACCACCAGTGATAAAATCCTCGGCTTGATACTGTTTCATTGGAATCCTTGAGCATTGGAAACTCGGATTCCTGGTATACTCGAGTATTACCAAACTACTGTTTATGGAGTGCGGGCCCGGTGGGGGGTTGTTTGGTGGACGGAGACTGGTGAAAGTGGTGTTCTACGGACCTATATACTGTTACAAGTGTTGACGGAGTGTCAACAGGAGGCAATTATGATCAAGCTCAAGTGGACCTTTGGCTTTTGAAAGCCACCCGTATCCTTGAATTGAACTGTTATTTTACTGTACGGTGTTTAGTTGGCTATTTTGTGATTTTATGTGGCTATGTGTTTACTTGTTTACCTGGAACCTCACTGGGCTTTAGCTCACTCCATTCCCTTTGTTTTCCTTAACAGATCGGTAAGGGATTTGATCGAGGGCTTTCTTAGCTTTATTTTGCCGTTCTTGCGTTTTGAGGTTGTAACTTTCGTTTAAGCAGACTTGTAAGCTTAAATTCTTAAGGGTGATTTATATTATGTAATTTTGAGTGAAGCGTGGTAAGTTGGCATACGATGATATATGTACTAAGCTGAATTGTTGAATTAGTGATTATGTTTGAGTTAGTGTTTCAATCCCCTGCATTGTCAAATGTTACATTCGTTTCATTGATGATATTAGTACTTTGAACGACTGAGTCCTGGCGAGAGTTGGGCAGGCAGTCCGTTGATACCCTAGGGTTTGCCCTAGGGAGAGGTGGGGCTGTCACAGTTGGTATCAGAGCTTAGGCTTCAGATCTTTGTAGAGTATCCTAGACATAAAAGCTCAGGATGCTGGACTGTGGGATTGGTTTGAAAGTTAAGTGATCACTGGAAGGAAAAAAAATTTTGAGCCTAGGTTTGAATTGGTTTGGGCGAGTTAGGAATTTTCGACTTGAGGATTATATTTGATTATTTTCCCTTAAGAGTACTTAAGTTTATCTACACTTTGTGTAGGCTGGATGAATCTGGCGGCCCTAGTAATAGACCGGTTGGCGAGCCATCCCGTGGGGACTTACCGATGATTAAGTATCAAATCAGACCCGGAGGCCTAGAGCCTATTGGGGCTTATCTAATCACTACAAGTGGTGTGAGTGTCTGCAAATTTTACCTATTCTAATGGAGTAGTGTTGGCCGTTGTGAAGGAGCGAAAGTTGCTTGCCCGGGACAATGCTAGGTTTAAAGCTGAAGTCAATCAACTAAAGGAAACTACTAAAATGCAAGCCGATCGAATTAAGGAGCACAGGTATGATATGGTTGAAGGCCATGAAAGGATTGGTAAATCTTTGTATGTAACTTGGAGAAGCTCAGGAACGCGTTTAGGGGGCAATAAAAGTGAGGAATAGAGTCGAGTCAAACCTGAATGTTTGTGATGACCTGTTTGGGGACTTCAGTAGACTTAAGTGGTGAAGTCTCTAACATTGGAGACGAGGCAAGTGTTGACCTTGCCTAGACCGGAGGAGGGTCAGCTAGTCCCGCATCAAACTAAGCCTACACCTCTAGGCTACTACTTTGGATGATTTTGACTACTATACATAGAAAGGATAAGGGATGTGGTGACTCGGTGGTTGTACAATTTTCTTTTGACTACTTGCACTGGATTTTTCCTTGATATGACTGTATGACTGTATTTGTATCTGTGAGTCTCGTACCTGATACTTTTGGTCTAGTTATCTTACAAACAACTACTATGAGCCTTGGAATGTATAATACTTTGACTTTGACTGTGACTGTGAATTGGACTGTGACTGTTACGGTGACTTTGACCTCGACTTTATTACGACATTGGCATTTAATTGCTTTATATTTTCACTCGCTTATTGTGACTCCGATTTCATTTTATTTGACTTTTGTAAAGGAATAATCATCTATCATGTACCAACACGTACTTACCCATTGGTTAAAATACTTGGACCCTAGACCAGTGAGTAATAAAGGAGAATAGGTCCAGGACCAAGAAGAGGAATAAAGGTTTGTAGTCAATTAGAACCAGGGACCCGGAGGTGGAGTAGGGGATCAGGTAGCTACAGCTATCAATCGTATGACCGATCTACTGTTTACTGGCCATTCGGTTGACCAACAAGGTCAAACACCGGGTAACTAGTAAAGGAACCTTGAAGTAAGTTAAGATAGAGTCCTAAATCAGTTCCAAAAGTTCACACCTCCTAAATTTCTTGGAGAACTAGATCCCGAAATTGCCGAGAACTGGTTTGAAAGAATGGAAGATATTTTACTGCTTCGCGTGGTCTCTGCGCGAAGTGAGCTTGGGGCCAAGTGGTGTTATTGTTTCGATTATGTGAGTCAGTGGAAAGGACTAGGTGCTCTTTTTGGGCGTAAGCTATGAATCATGACTGTTATAAGCGTAAACCCTTTATCAGGATACTTGGGAGGAATAGATATGTACGTCGGGTAGGAATCTGTAATATGGGTGATTTACTCTTAGGACCGGCCGGCTCGAGTTGTGAATTACCTTATTGTGGATTCTTGTACTTGAGTACCAAAAAGTGGAGAGCCCTAGAATAAGGGTCTGTATCTTGATTGCACTTGAGACAAGTTTTAATGGCAAAAGTCAAGGCGCGAAAGATCCTAATATTTGACCTAGTTATTGGACTGATTGAGGGAATAAATCTCGGAAGCTATCATGGACTAATCTCAAAATAGTCTGACAGGGTTTCTATAGATGGTGGCTAGATTATACTGTACGTCGAGAAATTTGCACTGAAGATCTGTTTCCTTCACCCATGACTGTGAAGACATGATAAGTGTTTATTTCGAATGTGGGGCGGTTTGATTACAACTATATGGATATTTCTACTCCTCTTGTGACATTCTTTCCTATGCTTCCTTGACACCTATCCACTAATGTCTAAGTATGGACTTGACTCGATTATGATCGTGGCGAGATCGTGAGTTTTGGAATTATGCATGGGAATTTGAGAAAAGAATTGGATTCTATACCTGTATGCAAGAGATTGAGATAGGAGGTAGAAGTTCCGACACATAAAGTACGCTTTAGGGTTGCTATGTGCATAAGTGATAAGGATACTCTCGTATTGAAATTCCCGAATAAGAATGAGTGGCATTGTATTCTGAGCTATTAGCCTACCTGTATTCTATTATCTTGTCTATCTCACTTGAGGATAGCTACGTTTAATTCCTTGTGGTAGGATCGGAGGAGAATGAATTTAAAAGTTATATGACTAGAGTTTCCAATTGTAATTAGTTACTTACTTTGCTCCTTTGATTTACTGGCAAGCTACTATCGAGATAAGTGAATTAGTGAGATGACAAATGTGACTGATCTGCATAAGAAAATAGAGGTTATTCAAAAAGAAATAGAGTTCCAAAAGAGATGAACTGAGTACTGGGAAAGATGATGGGAACCAAAATACCTAGAGAACATTGAACTATTGCATCAGAACATACGATTGAAAGGAAATATGAAGGGGTTCCAGAAGAGGTACAGAATAAGTTTGTACCAGTACATTTGCCAAGTTGAATAGCCATTAATGAGGTTTTTGCCTGGATAAGTTATAATCATTGGACTATGCATAGTGACATTTTTATATAGCAAGATGTATTCCCTTAGGAACAGTGGACTTGGTACCTGCTGTTTTAATAAGTGCTATGAAATATTTGTGGTGGTGCAATATTGGATCCTTATCCCTGAGTTTATTGCCCTACTTTGGTCTTTGAGTTAAAAATTTATCGTTTGTCGCTCGAAGGGAAGAAATGATTTAATGTACAGAGTGTATGGGTTAAAGAGCTAGCAAGAATAGTAACCATGTTGTAACTCTTCTTTCTATCGAGATTAAGGTTTGCGTCACATTTTTCACCTTGACTAAATCAACAATTTGACCGAATTGTCTTCATCTTCCCTCTTACTTGGCCGAACCAAGAGAGAAGAGAAACCAAAGAGAGACCTCCAACTCCAACCTCAATTTTGTACTTGAATCTGAAGTTACTCCATGGAAATGTTAACTAAGAAAGATTTCAAGGTATTGGTGGAGCGATTTTTGAGGAAGAAGCCCTGGATTTCCATCTTTCTTGAGGTTACAAGGTAACTTTGGCTAGCAATTTTCCTCTACTACCAATATAGGAAAACTAGTGGATTAAGGTAGTACTTTTGGCAGCTTTATGGAAAATTTCATGGGTTGAACTAGTGTTATGGTAATTTATGGTTTTATGGTGAATTTTCTACCACACGTCATGCTTAAGTACTGACCATGGTCTGATAGCTTTGTTATGACTTGCCTAAAGAAAATTCAAGCTTGTGATTAAGAATTTCAGCTTCGGGTTTCATTTTGCTAAACTTGAGTAGAGACGGTTATATGCTTGATGTAGTGAGTTGTGGGCTTGATATTTATATGCTTGAGTTGAAGCTATTTCATGGGAAGAATGAAGCCTTGAATGGGCTAGGAAAAGTTAGTAAACACAAAGGATGTGCCGCTGAAAATTTTTTCCGCAGGGAACCTTGGAAGGTTTTACAGAATTTGTTATATCTTGATGTAGAAAAGTCAAAATTGAGTTTTATTATGTTTGAAACTAGATTCAGAGTATCAGTATTGTTCTCAATTTCCATGAATATCTATGATTTTTCAAAGTTGACTGAAACTGTATACCTGTTCTGTCTGTTACTGGGTGAAGCAGCAACTTTAGGTTGGAATTTGACCGACTCGTGGATTGGATCTTACAATGGTACCTTCTAGAAAGTTGTAACAATTTGAATCCATATTCCGACGGTATAAAGTTTTTTAAGTTTTGGACATAAGAAGCTCGAGATAAGATTTTCAAATGAGATCACGCAAAACTAAAAAAATTTCTATTTTTCCTAGGATTATTCCTACTTACATTCCCAACTTTAGGATTGGAGTTGGTAAACTATTTTGAGGTTGGTTTATGAGTAGAAACGAGACTTAAATGAAAGGAAAATGAGTTCTTCAAACCACCTTAGGTCGGACAGTTTACAACTTTGCATTTTGAACGTCTTTTCTACTTTCTCTAAACGTTTGGCTATAAGTGATACTTTTCTGCTCTAAATGACTTTTGCAACATTGATTAGTAAGGACATAAGGATTATTCTTCGATGGGAACAAGCTAGTATTATATTTCGATAGGTTATACAACTATGAAACTTGTAAATTGAAACATGTTCTAAATAAAGATTTGTAGCTTCAATTCCTACATAATATGGCTTTGTATTGCTGGTCTTACTAAAGCATGCGCTCACAGGACTCGAGAGAGTTAAAAAGGATATTCATCGAAAATATTTTGAACTACTCAGTAATCAAGCTGAGAATCTCGAGGGCGAAATTCTTTAAGGGGGAGAGAGTGTGAGAACCCTCATTTTTAAAATAATTGAAAGTAGACTCTTAGAGCTTTAAAACGGTACAAAGCTCATTTTCTGGTTCATCCCGAGCGATCCGTGGCGAGTCTGGAAAGTTGGCTGTCCGGGAAGTACTGTTCATCCGAGACAGTCCAGAAAGTTCATTTGGTTTCTTAATTTTGAGCCACTTATGTTGGGATTTTGGAAATGGTTTATTCTAGACAAATTTAGCCTTATGAACCTAGTTTCCAATGCAACTGACGGAACCAAATTCTGACTTTCCCACAATGAGCAATGACCGTTTTCCCGAGGCTGGCCGGGCGAGACAGTTTAACCCGTAATGAAGCCTTTGAGCTGTAGTGAAACTTTTCTTTTGCCAAACTTTCATGTACATACTAGACTTGTTTTCCATGAACTTTCACCGTGGTTTAGACCCTATTTGCATGCCGGATTAAGTAGCTTAAGCTACTCAGTTTGTAGTCAATTAGAACCAGGGACCCGGAGGTGGGTAGGGGGGATCAGGTAGCTACAGCTATCAATCGTATGACCGATCTACTGTTTACTGGCCATATTCGGTTTGACCAACAAGGTCAAACACCGGGGTAACTAGTAAAGGAACCTTGAAGTAAGTTAAGATAGAGTCCTAAATCAGTTCCAAAAGTTCACACCTCCTAAATTTCTTGGAGAACTAGATCCGAAATTGCCGAGAACTGGTTTGAAAGAATGGAAGATATTTTACTGCTTCGCGTGTGTCTCTGCGCGAAGTGAGTTTGGGGCCAAGTTGGTGTTATTGTTTCGATTATGTGAGTCAGTGGAAAGGACTAGTGCCTCTTTTTGGGCGTAAGCTATGAATCATGACTGTTATAAGGCGTAAACCCTTTATCAGGATACTTGGGAGGAATAGATATGTACGTCGGGTAGGAATCTGTAATATGGGTGATTTACTCTTAGGACCGGCCGGCTCGAGTTGTGAATTACCTTATTGTGGATTCTTGTACTTGAGTACCAAAAAGTGGAGAGCCCTAGAATAAGGGTCTGTATCTTGATTGCACTTGAGACAAGTTTTAATGGCAAAAGTCAAGGCGCGAAAGATCCTAATATTTGACCTAGTTATTGGACTGATTGAGGGAATAAATCTCGGAAGCTATCATGGACTAATCTCAAAATAGTCTGACAGGGGTTTCTATAGATGGTGGCTAGATTATACTGTACGTCGAGAAATTTGCACTGAAGATCTGTTTCCTTCACCCATTGACTGTGAAGACATGATAAGTGTTTATTTCGAATGTGGGGCGGTTTGATTACAACTATATGGATATTTCTACTCCTCTTGTGACATTCTTTCCTATGCTTCCTTGACACCTATCCACTAATGTCTAAGTATGGACTTGACTCGATTATGATCGTGGCGAGATCGTGAGTTTTGGAATTATGCATGGGAATTTGAGAAAAGAATTGGATTCTATACCTGTATGCAAGAGATTGAGATAGGAGGTAGAAGTTCCGACACATAAAGTACGCTTTAGGGTTGCTATGTTGCATAAGTGATAAGGATACTCTCGTATTGAAATTCCCGAATAAGAATGAGTGGCATTGTATTCTGAGCTATTAGCCTACCTGTATTCTATTATCTTGTCTATCTCACTTGAGGATAGCTACGTTTAATTTCCTTGTGGTAGGATCGGAGGAGAATGAATTTAAAAGTTATATGACTAGAGTTTCCAATTGTAATTAGTTACTTACTTTGCTCCTTTGATTTACTGGCAAGCTACTATCGAGATAAGTGAAATTAGTGAGATGACAAAAGTGACTGATCTGCATAAGAAAATAGAGGTTATTCAAAAAGAAATAGAGTTCCAAAAGAGATGAACTGAGTACTGGGAAAGATGATGGGAACCAAAATACCTAGAGAACATTGAACTATTGCATCAGAACATACGATTGAAAGGAAATATTGAAGGGGTTCCAGAAGAGGTACAGAATAAGTTTGTACCAGTACATTTGCCAAGTTGAATAGCCATTAATGAGGTTTTTGCCTGGATAAGTTATAATCATTGGACTATGCATAGTGACATTTTATATATGCAAGATGTATTCCCTTAGGAACAGTGGACTTGGTACCTGCTGTTTTAATAAGTGCTATGAAATATTTGTGGTTGGTGCAATATTGGATCCTTATCCCTGAGTTTATTGCCCTATCTTTGGTCTTTGAGTTAAAAATTTATCGTTTGTCGCTCGAAGAGGAAGAAATGATTTAATGTACAGAGTGTATGGGTTAATAGAGCTAGCAAGAATAGTAACCATGTTGTAACTCTTCTTTCTATCGAGATTAAGGTTTGCGTCACATTTTTCACCTTGACTAAATCAACAATTTGACCGAATTGTCTTCATCTTCCCTCTTACTTGGCCGAACCAAGAGAGAAGAGAAACCAAAGAGAGACCTCCAACTCCAACCTCAATTTTGTACTTGAATCTGAAGTTACTCCATGAAATGTTAACTAAGAAAGATTTCAAGGTATTGGTGGAGCGATTTTTTGAGGAAGAAGCCCTGGATTTCCATCTTTCTTGAGGTTACAAGGTAACTTTGGCTAGCAATTTTCCTCTACTACCAATATAGGAAAACTAGTGGATTAAGGTAGTACTTTTGGCAGCTTTATGGAAAATTTCATGGGTTGAACTAGTGTTATGGTAATTTATGGTTTTATGGTGAATTTTCTACCACACGTCATGCTTAAGTACTGACCATGTGTCTGATAGCTTTGTTATGACTTGCCTAAAGAAAATTCAAGCTTGTGATTAAGAATTTCAGCTTCGGGTTTCATTTTGCTAAACTTGAGTAGAAGACGGTTATATGCTTGATGTAGTGAGTTGTGGGCTTGATATTTATATGCTTGAGTTGAAGCTATTTCATGGGAAGAATGAAGCCTTGAATGGGCTAGGAAAAGTTAGTAAACACAAAGGATGTGCCGCTGAAAATTTTTTCCGCAAGGGAACCTTGGAAGGTTTTACAGAATTTGTTATATCTTGATGTAGAAAAGTCAAAATTGAGTTTTATTATGTTTGAAACTAGATTCAGAGTATCAGTATTGTTCTCAAATTTCCATGAATATCTATGATTTTTCAAAGTTGACTGAAACTGTATACCTGTTCTGTCTGTTACTAGTGGTGAAGCAGCAGCAACTTTAGGTTGGAATTTGACCGACTCGTGGATTGGATCTTACAATGGTACCTTCTAGAAATTTGTAACAATTTGAATCCATATTCCGACGGTATAAAGTTTTTTAAGTTTTGGGGCATATAAGAAGCTCGAGATAAGATTTTCAAATGAGATCACGCAAAACTAAAAAAATTTCTATTTTTCCTAGGATTATTCCTACTTACATTCCCAACTTTAGGATTGGAGTTGGTAAACTATTTTGAGGTTGGTTTATGAGTAGAAACGAGACTTAAATGAAAGGAAAATGAGTTCTTCCAAACCACCTTAGGTTCGGACAGTTTACAACTTTGCATTTTGAACGTCTTTTCTACTTTCTCTAAACGTTGGCTATAAGTGATACTTTTCTGCTCTAAATGACTTTTGCAACATTGATTAGTAAGGACATAAGGATTATTCTTCGATGGGAACAAGCTAGTATTATATTTCGATAGGTTATTACAACTATGAAACTTGTAAATTGAAACATGTTCTAAATAAAGATTTGTAGCTTCAATTCCTACATAATATGGCTTTGTATTGCTGGTCTTACTAAAAGCATTGCGCTCACGAGGACTCGAGAGGAGTTAAAAAGGATATTCATCGAAAATATTTTGAACTACTCAGTAATCAAGCTGAGATTCTCGAGGGGCGAAATTCTTTAAGGGGGAGAGAGTGTGAGAACCCTCATTTTTAAAATACAATTTCCCCAAACTACATGCCTTGCACCAAGATTTAAACCATCCTCTTATATGCCCTAGCATTATATTTCACAATGTGTTACAACAGATCCCTTGTATTGACCCTCACTTTAAAACAAAATTTTCTTATTTACATGCCTTATTATAAGATCTAGACCATTTAATATATGCCCTTACAAATTATTTTCTATGTGTTATAATAATTTCCATTGCATTTCATTTTCAATTCATTTTTACTTGAAGTAAAATATTTCCTTGAGCTAGGTTGTAAATAATTCACCACTTGTAATTGTCCAAGTGTTCTTTTATTAGTGGTAGAGACTTTATGTGAGAGATTTGAGGTGTTGAATAATTATTGGTGCATTTGGATAGGTAAGAATGGCATTAGTCAAAGATTAAGAACAGGTTAGGACAATAATGGAGCCATGTGGCAAAACCCTAGCCATGTATCTTGTTTGACCAAAGGATTAGAGGAATTTTAAACCAACTTTGCTTCATTTTCCTCCAAAATTTCGTCCACCTTAAGGGCTTTTCCAAGGGAAGGAAGAAAACTCCATCTTCTTGCTATGACAACCTTAGTTTGATCTTGAACAAAAACCAAAGAGAGAAAGATCTAGAGTTTGTGAGAAAATTTCCTTCAATCTTTGAGGTTGTTTCAAGCCTAAAGCTTCTATTGTGGTGGTTTGTTTGGTGACCAAAGCAACTTGTAAGTAAGGTATGTAATCTTTAAAATTTGGGTTTATGATGTTATATCATCTACTTGAGGTTGAAATGGTGAAAAACAACTTGTTATGGTTGAATTTGGGGTTAGTTTCTTGAGTTAATCAAGTAATGGTTAGGTTTACTAATATGCATACCAAGTGTTTGATGAAATGTCTAGCCCTTATTCATGTGTGTTTATGAAGTATTGATATGTTTGAAACCCCTATTTAGTTGGATCTAATACTTGTTATGTGCAAGGAATGAAAATAACAAGAAGAGTAGAAGTTAGAAATTTTTAAAGTGTGCTGACCGAAACCTTTTAAGCTTGCTGCCTGGTTTTTCCTTGATATTTTCATGCACATTTTGGCTACAAATGTGAGTGTTATATGTTGGGTTATGTGTGTGGAGGTTGTCTACAAAAAATTAGCCAATTTGGTTGAATAAAGTTTGAGTTATAAACAAAGGAGGAAAGCTGGACTAGGTCCAGAAATTTTCTGTCCAGCAATCTTGTCAAGGTCATAACGTGTTACTCACCACTTGGAATTGAGTGCTGTTTGTGGCAATTGAATGTAGACTCTTAGAGCTTTAAAACGGTACAAAGCTCATTTTCTGGTTCATCCCGAGCGATCCGTGGCGAGTCTAGAAAGTTTGCTGTCCGGGCGGTACTGTTCATCCGAGACAGTCCAGAAAGTTCATTTGGTTTCTTAATTTTGAGCCACTTATGTTGGGATTTTGGAAATGGTTTATTCTAGACAAATTTACCCTTATGAACCTAGTTTCCAATGCAACTGACGGAACCTAATTCTGACTTTCCCACAATGAGAAATGACCATTTTCCCGAGGCTGGCCGGGCGAGACAGTTTAAACCGTAATGAAGCCTTTGAGCTTTAGTGAAACTTTTCTTTTGCCAAACTTTCATGTACATACTAGACTTGTTTTCCATGAACTTTCACCGTGGTTTAGACCCTATTTGCATGCCGGATTAAGTAGCTTAAGCTACTCACTTGGCCTCTTAATGAACATATACTTTAGTAGGGAACGAATCCAATTATTAATGCTTGCACTCGTTCACCTAGGTTTGGGCAACGACGGTGATCGTAACTGAGACGTTTGACGTCGATTATTACTTTTGCTTGATAGGTGAGTGTTCCACTACCTGCTGCTTGTTATGTGAAATATTTGTGTACTTGAAAGTATTGAATTGTTATTGGTTGAGCCAAACACTATTTTAATTAAAATTGAGGCGAGTGTGTACTTTATCGCACTCGACCTTCCTTGTTTTGTTTTCTTTTCACTGAGGCTCTACTTACTGAATGAATTAACATGAAATGAGATATTGCTATACATGACTGTGCTTAAGTTGCGTGGATGACATTCCACCAACTACTGTTACTGTTTGGGTACCCAACCTCATAGGTGAGTCGGTTGTATCGAGCCAGCAAGGGCTTGGTCGAGAAGGCCGATAAACCTTGAGGACTGTTTACTGTTCACTGGAAATTGAATCTTGCTTGGAGGTCCCTGGTGAAGCATAGCCATTGTGCTTGCTTGTTGTGTTGTCCAGCACCACCAGTGATAAAATCCTCGGCTTGATACTGTTTCATTGGAATCCTTGAGCATTGGAAACTCGGATTCCTGGTATACTCGAGTATTACCAAACTACTGTTTATGGAGTGCGGGCCCGGTGTGGGGGGTTGTTTGGTGGACGGAGACGGGTGAAAGTGGTGTTCTACGGACCTATGTACTGTTACAAGTGTTGACAGAGTGTCAACAGGAGGCAATTATGATCAAGCTCAAGTGGACCTTTAGCTTTTGAAAGCCACCCGTATCCTTGAATTGAACTGTGATTAAACTGTTATTTTACTGTATGGTGTTTAGTTGGCTATTTTGTGATTTTATGTGGCTATGTGTTTACTTGTTTACCTGGAACCTCACTGGGCTTTAGCTCACCCCATTCCCTTTGTTTTCCTTAACAGATCGGGAAGGGATTTGATCGAGGGATTTCTTAGCTTTATTTTGCCGTTCTTGCGTTTTGAGGTTGTAACTTTCGTTTAAGCAAACTTGTAAGCTTAAATTCTTAAGGGTGATTTATATTATGTAATTTTGAGTGAAGCGTGGTAAGTTGGCATGCGATGATATATGTACTAAGCTGAATTATTGGATTAGTGATTATGTTTGAGTTAGTGTTTCAATCCCCTGCATTGTCAAATGTTACATTCGTTTCATTGATGATATTAGTACTTTGAACGACTGAGTCCTGGCGAGAGCTGGGCAGACAGTCCGCTGATATCTTAGGATTTGCCCTAGGGAGAGGTGGGGCTGTCACAAACTGGGTATTGATCCCTTCATAAAAAATGTAGATCTTGGTCTTAGCTTCGAAACAGTATAAAGCTCATCCAAATCTGAGTCCCGTAGCTTCAGTTATGACCGAAACAAAATCGGTTGTCAGAACTGCCTTCGAATTTAGACAGTTCTGATAGGAATGTTTAGACCCATTTTCCTCCATGCTCTGTATTGATTCAGTTTTTAGTCCAAACACAAAAGTTATAGCCTTATGGATGAGCTTTCTAATGCCTCTGGAATTTCTTGATTCCAATTTCTGAGCCGTGAGTTATGGTTTTCCAAACAGGGCCTGTTTGATAAACCGAAATGAAATGGCTGGAACTATTTTGTGCCTTTTTGACCAATACCTATTGAGATATGCGTTGAGATGTCTAAATAAAAGTTGTAGCCCTTCCTCGTAGCTTCGAAACTGTGTCTCACTCACCTTGATCCGATATTCCTAGCCTAACTTTTGATCAAAACGGTTTGAGATGGCAGTTTTGGCCGTTTCCGTTTGCCGTTCCGCGCGCGCGCGTGTCCATTTTGCCGTTTCCACACTTGCATGTGCCAATTTTGCCATTTTGCTTGTTTTGGGCATGTTAGTGGCCGTTTGTGATATAATGAGATGCAATCCTCTATTTCAGACTGTGGTGCGCTAGGCGGAGCCGATAGGGCCTACTAGCTAACACGCACGAAGTGATTTCTGCTCTTGCACTACTTTTGTGTTTTGAGTAAGTATTCAGGCCATTCTTATGCGTTAGTTGCTTATGTATTATGATTTGTATGAAAAGGGTACCTAGGCGAGGGTGTACTTTATCGCACTCGACCTAAACCCTAATTTGCTCACATATTTGTACATGGCATATGTATATGAACCATTTTGAAACTAAAACCCTCGAGCTTGTAGCTCGGGGTGACTTTTGGGTAATTTTGTAAAGTTTGTGAGTTTGAGGTTGGTCTCAAAACCTAGATGGACTATTCGAGCCGGTTAGGGCTTGGTCGAAGTCAGCCCAGCCTAGTCTGAGGTCACCAAGTTTGTGAATCCGGTTCATCGAGCATGTGAACCAAGTTTGTGAACCGAGCTTGTGAACCAAGCTCAATTTCGTTCGCTCGAGCAAGTTTGTGAGGTGACTGGCCAGTGAAGGTGATAAGGTGTTAGGTGAGAGTACAAGTGGAGTTCTACGGACCTTGTTTATGATCGACGGAGTGTCGGTAGGAGGTCACCCATGGCAAACGACTTGGCTTTGGAGCCAACCTGTATCCTTCCTTTGTATTGTTACTTTTGCACTTGACTTGACACTTTTGTGAAATAGTTGTTTATCTAACTGTGAAATTTATGATTTTACCCCTGTTTACTTACTAAGTATATAGCTTACCCCGTTTCCTTTGTTTTCCTTAGCAGGGGACGACACGGGGAACGTCTGGGCATATTCACTAGTATCGTTAAGTCTGGTTGTAATAGTTGGACAATTAAGATGTATGTTTTTGTTTTGGTGGTTTGTATAAGGACCCTCCTTAGGGTCTACTTCCTACTGGTTGTTATCACACTGCAGTATAGTGGTTTGACCAGATACTTTTGAAGATGTAAATAGAACTTTTGGCAGTTGTATATATTATAAATAGTACCCTTTGGTTTATTATAGTTTTATTAGTTTTGTGTTTCGAGTCCTGGCGCGAGCTAGGCAGGCATCCCGCCGATACCCTAGGGTTCGCCCTTAGGAGAAGCGGGGGCGTCACACTATCATATCAAGCACTCAATCTATCCGGATCAATTCACCCCGAAACTCCGATACCACCTGTGACGACCCCACCTCCCTTAAGGCGTACCAAAGGGTTCGGCAGACTGCCTGCCCACCTCTCGCCAGGATTCACTCACTCGTATCACGTGTATACATCCATGGACCATAAATAACATCGCCATTCAAGCTTATAATTTACATTGATGCACAATCAAGATACAAAGCCTCAATATACCCAAACTGGTTCAAAATGTATACAATCCAAATACAGAACATTCTATTCGAGGAATAGCGCGAGTACAAGTCAAAAGTCGAAATAGCTAGACTACGCTAGTCTTTACACGTCTCACGCCTCGCTCGTACCCCTGTAAGGAAAACAGAACTAACAGAGTGAGCCAAAACTCAGTGAAGTTCCAAATATCGAATTGGCCATCAAACAAAGTAATAATAGTGTGATAGTGAAATAGCGAGCAAACAAGTCCAATCAAAGAGATAATACTTCAGGTAGTCAAGAAATATATGGATCATATTCACATGTAAGGATACAGTGGCTCATGTCTCGGCTCCATCCCAGCTTGATCGATTAGTAGTTGACACTCCGTCAACTTTCAAGTAATAAACTATTTTAGAAACAAAACCCCACTTCACGCCAATCTCCGTCCACCGATCAACCCCCTTTTCCGGGCCCGTACGCCACATGAAACACGAGTGGTAATACTCGAGTATACCGATTAGCCGAGAAGATAACACTCCACTCGACATTACTAGTTACCCAGGGTTCGTTATCTAATCGACCAGGCCCTTGCCGGCTCAACTCGATTAACTACTTAAGTACTCTTAAGGGAAAATAATCAAATATAATCCTCAAGTCGAAAATTCCTAACTCGCCCAAACCAATTCAAACCTAGGCTCAAAATTTTTTTTTCCTTCCAGTGATCACTTAACTTTCAAACCAATCCCACAGTCCAGCATCCTGAGCTTTTATGTCTAGGATACTCTACAAAGATCTGAAGCCTAAGCTCTGATACCAACTGTGACAGCCCCACCTCTCCCTAGGGCAAACCCCAGGGTGTCAACGGACTGCCTGCCCAACTCTCGCCAGGACTCAGTCGTTCAAAGTACTAATATCATCAATGAAACGAATGTAACATTTGACAATGCAGGGGATTGAAACACTAACTCAAACATAATCACTAATTCAACAATTCAGCTTAGTACATATATCATCGTATGCCAACTTACCACGCTTCACTCAAAATTACATAATATAAATCACCCTTAAGAATTTAAGCTTACAAGTCTGCTTAAACGAAAGTTACAACCTCAAAACGCAAGAACGGCAAAATAAAGCTAAGAAAGCCCTCATTGTGGGAAAGTCAGAATTTGGTTCCGTCAGTTGCATTGGAAACTAGGTTCATAAGGCTAAATTTGTCTAGAAGAAACCATTTCCAAAATCCCAACATAAGTGGCTCAAAATTAAGAAACCAAATGAACTTTCTGGACTGTCTCGGATGAACAGTACTTCCCGGACAGCCAACTTTCCAGACTCGCCATGGATCGCTCGGGATGAACCAGAAAATGAGCTTTGTACCGTTTTAAAGCTCTAAGAGTCTACTTTCAATTGCCATAAACGGCACTCAATTCTGATCAGTGAGTAACACGTTATGACCTTAACAAGATGGCTGGACAGAAAATTTCTGGACCTAGTCCAGTTTTCCTCCTTTGTTTATAATTCAACCAAATTGGCTAATTTTTTTGTAGACAACCTCCACACACATAACCCAACATATAATACTCACATTTGTAGCCAAAATGTGCATGAAAATATCAAGGAAAAACCGGGCAGCAAGCTTAAAAAGTTTCGGTCAGCACACTTTAAAAAATTTCTAACTTCTACTCTTCTTGTTATTTTCATTCCTTGCACATACCAAGTATTAGATCCAACTAAATAGGGGTTTAAAACATATCAATACTTCATAAACACACATGAATAAGGGTTAGACATTTCATCAAACACTTGGTATGCATATTAGTAAACCTAACCATTACTTGATTAACTCAAGAAACTAACCCCAAATTCAACCATAACAAGTTGTTTTCACCATTTCAACCTCAAGTAGATGATATAACATCATAAACCCAAATTTTAAAGATTACATACCTTACTTACAAGTTGCTTTGGTCACCAAACAAACCACCACAATAGAAGCTTTAGGCTTGAAACAACCTCAAAGATTGAAGGAAATTTTCTCACAAACTCTAGATCTTTCTCTTTTGGTTTTTGTTCAAGATCAAGCTAAGGTTGTCATAGCAAGAAGATGGAGTTTTCTTCCTTCCCTTGGAAGCCCTTAAGGTGGACGAAATTTTGGAGGAAAATGAAGCAAAGTTGGTTTAAAATTCCTCTAATCCTTTGGTCAAACAAGATACATGGCTAGGGTTTTGCCACATGGCTCCATTATTGTCCTAACCTTTCTTAATCTTTGACTAATGCCATTCTTACCTTTCCAAATGCACCAATAATTATTCAACACCTCTAATCTCTCACATAAAGTCTCTACCACTAATAAAAGAACACTTGGACAATTACAAGTGGTGAATTATTTACAACCTAGCTCAAGGAAATATTTTACTTCAAGTAAAATGAATTGAAATGAAATGCATGGAAATTATTATAACACATAGAAAATAATTTGTAAGGGCATATATTAAATGGTCTAGATCTTATAATAAGGCATGTAAGTAAGAAAATTGTGTTTTAAAGTGAGGGTCAATACAAGGGATTTGTTGTAACACATTGTGAAATATAATGCCAGGGCATATAAGAGGTGGTTTAAATCTTGGTGCAAGGCATGTAGTTTGGGGAAATTGTATTTTAAAAATGAGGGTTCTCACACTCTCTCCCCCTTAAAGAATTTCGCCCTCGAGATTCTCAGCTTGATTACTGAGTAGTTCAAAATATTTTCGATGAATATCCTTTTTAACTCTCTCGAGTCCTGTGAGCGCATGCTTTAGTAAGACCAGCAATACAAAGCCATATTATGTAGGAATTGAAGCTACAAATCTTTATTTAGAACATGTTTCAATTTACAAGTTTCATAGTTGTATAACCTATCGAAATATAATACTAGCTTGTTCCCATCGAAGAATAATCCTTATGTCCTTACTAATCAATGTTGCAAAAGTCATTTAGAGCAGAAAAGTATCACTTATAGCCAAACGTTTAGAGAAAGTAGAAAAGACGTTCAAAATGCAAAGTTGTAAACTGTCCGACCTAAGGTGGTTTGAAGAACTCATTTTCCTTTCATTTAAGTCTCGTTTCTACTCATAAACCAACCTCAAAATAGTTTACCAACTCCAATCCTAAAGTTGGGAATGTAAGTAGGAATAATCCTAGGAAAAATAGAAATTTTTTTAGTTTTGCGTGATCTCATTTGAAAATCTTATCTCGAGCTTCTTATGTCCAAAACTTAAAAAACTTTATACCGTCGGAATATGGATTCAAATTGTTACAACTTTCTAGAAGGTACCATTGTAAGATCCAATCCACGAGTCGGTCAAATTCCAACCTAAAGTTGCTGCTTCACCCAGTAACAGACAGAACAGGTATACAGTTTCAGTCAACTTTGAAAAATCATAGATATTCATGGAAATTGAGAACAATACTGATACTCTGAATCTAGTTTCAAACATAATAAAACTCAATTTTGACTTTTCTACATCAAGATATAACAAATTCTGTAAAACCTTCCAAGGTTCCCTGCGGAAAAAATTTTCAGCGGCACATCCTTTGTGTTTACTAACTTTTCCTAGCCCATTCAAGGCTTCATTCTTCCCATGAAATAGCTTCAACTCAAGCATATAAATATCAAGCCCACAACTCACTACATCAAGCATATAACCGTCTCTACTCAAGTTTAGCAAAATGAAACCCGAAGCTGAAATTCTTAATCACAAGCTTGAATTTTCTTTAGGCAAGTCATAACAAAGCTATCAGACCATGGTCAGTACTTAAGCATGACGTGTGGTAGAAAATTCACCATAAAACCATAAATTACCATAACACTAGTTCAACCCATGAAATTTTCCATAAAGCTGCCAAAAGTACTACCTTAATCCACTAGTTTTCCTATATTGGTAGTAGAGGAAAATTGCTAGCCAAAGTTACCTTGTAACCTCAAGAAAGATGGAAATCCAGGGCTTCTTCCTCAAAAATCGCTCCACCAATACCTTGAAATCTTTCTTAGTTAACATTTCCATGGAGTAACTTCAGATTCAAGTACAAAATTGAGGTTGGAGTTGGAGGTCTCTCTTTGGTTTCTCTTCTCTCTTGGTTCGGCCAAGTAAGAGGGAAGATGAAGACAATTCGGTCAAATTGTTGATTTAGTCAAGGTGAAAAATGTGACGCAAACCTTAATCTCGATAGAAAGAAGAGTTACAACATGGTTACTATTCTTGCTAGCTCTTTAACCCATACACTCTGTACATTAAATCATTTCTTCCCTTCGAGCGACAAACGATAAATTTTTAACTCAAAGACCAAAGTAGGGCAATAAACTCAGGGATAAGGATCCAATATTGCACCACCACCAATATTTCATAGCACTTATTAAAACAGCAGGTACCAAGTCCACTGTTCCTAAGGGAATACATCTTGCTATATAAAAATGTCACTATGCATAGTCCAATGATTATAACTTATCCAGGCAAAAACCTCATTAATGGCTATTCAACTTGGCAAATGTACTGGTACAAACTTATTCTGTACCTCTTGTGGAACCCCTTCATATTTCCTTTCAATCGTATGTTCTGATGCAATAGTTCAATGTTCTCTAGGTATTTTGGTTCCCATCATCTTTCCCAGTACTCAGTTCATCTCTTTTGGAACTCTATTTCTTTTTTAATAACCTCTATTTTCTTATGCAGATCAGTCACATTTGTCATCTCACTAATTCACTTATCTCGATAGTAGCTTGCCAGTAAATCAAAGGAGCAAAGTAAGTAACTAATTACAATTGGAAACTCTAGTCATATAACTTTTAAATTCATTCTCCTCCGATCCTACCACAAGGAATTAAACGTAGCTATCCTCAAGTGAGATAGACAAGATAATAGAATACAGGTAGGCTAATAGCTCAGAATACAATGCCACTCATTCTTATTCGGGAATTTCAATACGAGAGTATCCTTATCACTTATGCACATAGCAACCCTAAAGCGTACTTTATGTGTCGGAACTTCTACCTCCTATCTCAATCTCTTGCATACAGGTATAGAATCCAATTCTTTTCTCAAATTCCCATGCATAATTCCAAAACTCACGATCTCGCCACGATCATAATCGAGTCAAGTCCATACTTAGACATTAGTGGATAGGTGTCAAGGAAGCATAGGAAAGAATGTCACAAGAGGAGTAGAAATATCCATATAGTTGTAATCAAACCGCCCCACATTCGAAATAAACACTTATCATGTCTTCACAGTCATGGGTGAAGGAAACAGATCTTCAGTGCAAATTTCTCGACGTACAGTATAATCTAGCCACCATCTATAGAAACCCTGTCAGACTATTTTGAGATTAGTCCATGATAGCTTCCGAGATTTATTCCCTCAATCAGTCCAATAACTAGGTCAAATATTAGGATCCTTCGCGCCTTGACTTTTGCCATTAAAACTTGTCTCAAGTGCAATCAAGATACAGGCCCTTATTCTAGGGCTCTCCACTTTTTGGTACTCAAGTACAAGAATCCACAATAAGGTAATTCACAACTCGAGCCGGCCGGTCCTAAGAGTAAATCACCCATATTACAGATTCGTACCCGACGTACATATCTATTCCTCCCAAGTATCCTGATAAAGGGTTTACGCTTATAACAGTCATCATTCATAGCTTACGCCCAAAAAGAGCACCTAGTCCTTTCCACTGACTCACATAATCGAAACATTAACACCACTTGGCCCCAAGCTCACTTCGCGCAGAGACCACGCGAAGCAGTAAAATATCTTCCATTCTTTCAAACCAGTTCTCGGCAATTTCGGGATCTAGTTCTCCAAGAAATTTAGGAGGTGTGAACTTTTGGAACTGATTTAGGACTCTATCTTCACTTACTTCAAGGTTCCTTTACTAGTTACCCGGTGTTTGACCTTGTTGGTCAACTGAATGGCCAGTAAACAGTAGATCAGTCATACGATTGATAGCTGTAGCTACCTGGTCCCCTACTCCACCTCCGGGTCCCTGGTTCTAATTGACTACAAACCTTTATTCCTCTTCTTGGTCCTGGACCTATTCTCCTTTATTACTCACTGGTCTAGGGTCCAAGTATTTTAACCAATGGGTAAGTACGTGTTGGTACATGATAGATGATTATTCCTTTTCAAAAGTCAAATAAAATGAAATCGGAGTCACAATAAGCGAGTGAAAATATAAAGCAATTAAATGCCAATGTCGTAATAAAGTCGAGGTCAAAGTTACGGTAACAGTCACAGTCCAATTCACAGTCACAGTCAAAGTCAAAGTATTATACATTCCAAGGCTCATAGTAGTTGTTTGTAAGATAACTAGACCAAAAGTATCAGGTACGAGACTCACAGATACAAATACAGTCATACAGTCATATCAAGGAAAAATCCAGTGCAAGTAGTCAAAAGAAAATTGTACAACCACCGAGTCACCACATCCCTTATCCTTTCTATGTATAGTAGTCAAAATCATCCAAAGTAGTAGCCTAGAGGTGTAGGCTTAGTTTGATGCGGGACTAGCTGACCCTCCTCCGGTCTAGGCAAGGTCAACACTTGCCTCGTCTCCAATGTTAGAGACTTCACCACTTAAGTCTACTGAAGTCCCCAAACAGGTCATCACAAACATTCAGGTTTGACTCGACTCTATTCCTCACTTTTATTGCCCCCTAAACGCGTTCCTGAGCTTCTCCAAGTTACATACAAAGATTTACCAATCCTTTGATGGCCTTCAACCATATCATACCTGTGCTCCTTAATTCGATCGGCTTGCATTTTAGTAGTTTCCTTTAGTTGATTGACTTCAGCTTTAAACCTAGCATTGTCCCGGGCAAGCAACTTTCGCTCCTTCACAACGGCCAACACTACTCCATTAGAATAGGTAAAATTTGCAGACACTCACACCACTTGTAGTGATTAGATAAGCCCCAATAGGCTCTAGGCCTCCGGGTCTGATTTGATACTTAATCATCGGTAAGTCCCCACGGGATGGCTCGCCAACCGGTCTATTACTAGGGCCGCCAGATTCATCCAGCCTACACAAAGTGTAGATAAACTTAAGTACTCTTAAGGGAAAATAATCAAATATAATCCTCAAGTCGAAAATTCCTAACTCGCCCAAACCAATTCAAACCTAGGCTCAAAATTTTTTTTTTCCTTCCAGTGATCACTTAACTTTCAAACCAATCCCACAGTCCAGCATCCTGAGCTTTTATGTCTAGGATACTCTACAAAGATCTGAAGCCTAAGCTCTGATACCAACTGTGACAGCCCCACCTCTCCCTAGGGCAAACCCCAGGGTGTCAACGGACTGCCTGCCCAACTCTCGCCAGGACTCAGTCGTTCAAAGTACTAATATCATCAATGAAACGAATGTAACATTTGACAATGCAGGGGATTGAAACACTAACTCAAACATAATCACTAATTCAACAATTCAGCTTAGTACATATATCATCGTATGCCAACTTACCACGCTTCACTCAAAATTACATAATATAAATCACCCTTAAGAATTTAAGCTTACAAGTCTGCTTAAACGAAAGTTACAACCTCAAAACGCAAGAACGGCAAAATAAAGCTAAGAAAGCCCTCGATCAAATCCCTTCCCGATCTATTAAGGAAAACAAAGGGAATGGAGTGAGCTAAAGCCCAGTGAGGTTCCAGGTAAACAAGTAAACACATAGCCACATAAAATCACAAAATAGCCAACTAAACACCGTACAGTAAAATAACAGTTCAATTCAAGGATACGGGTGGCTTTCAAAAGCCAAAGGTCCACTTGAGCTTGATCATAATTGCCTCCTGTTGACACTCCGCCAACACTTGTAACAGTATATAGGTCCGTACAACACCACTTTCACCAGTCTCCGTCCACCAAACAACCCCCCACCGGGCCCGCACTCCATAAACAGTAGTTTGGTAATACTCGAGTATACCAGGAATCCGAGTTTCCAATGCTCAAGGATTCCAATGAAACAGTATCAAGCCGAGGATCACAACAAGCAAGCACAGCGGCTATGCTTCACCAGGGACCTCCAAGCAAGATTCAATTTCCAGTGAACAGTAAACAGTCCTCAAGGTTTATCGGCCTTCTTGACCAAGCCCTTGCTGGCTCGATACAACCGACTCACCTATGAGGTTGGGTACCCAAACAGTAACAGTAGTTGGTGGAATGTCATCCACGCAACTTAAGCACAGTCATGTATAGCAATATCTCATTTCATGTTAATTCATTCAGTAAGTAGAGCCTCAGTGAAAAGAAAAAATAAGAAAGGTCGAGTGCGATAAAGTACACACTCGCCTCAATTTTAATTAAAACAGTGTTTGGCTCAAACAATAACAATTCAATACTTTCAAGTACACGAATATTTCTCATAACAAGTAGCAGGTAGTGGAACACTCACCTGTCAAGCAAAAGTAATAATCGACGTCAAACGTCTCAGTTACGATCACCGTCGTTGCCCAAACCTAGGTCAACGAGTGAAAACATTAATAATTGGATTCGTTCCCTACTAAAGTATAGGTTCATTAAGAGGCCAAGTGAGTAGCTTAAGCTACTTAATCCGGCATGCAAATAGGGTCTAAACCACGGTGAAAGTTCATGGAAAACAAGTCTAGTATGTACATGAAAGTTTGGCAAAAGAAAAGTTTCACTACAGCTCAAAGGCTTCATTACGGGTTAAACTGTCTCGCCCGGCCAGCCTCGGGGAAACGGTCATTGCTCATTGTGGGAAAGTCAGAATTTGGTTCCGTCAGTTGCATTGGAAACTAGGTTCATAAGGCTAAATTTGTCTAGAAGAAACCATTTCCAAAATCCCAACATAAGTGGCTCAAAATTAAGAAACCAAATGAACTTTCTGGACTGTCTCGGATGAACAGTACTTCCCGGACAGCCAACTTTCCAGACTCGCCATGGATCGCTCGGGATGAACCAGAAAATGAGCTTTGTACCGTTTTAAAGCTCTAAGAGTCTACTTTCAATTGCCATAAACGGCACTCAATTCTGATCAGTGAGTAACACGTTATGACCTTAACAAGATGGCTGGACAGAAAATTTCTGGACCTAGTCCAGTTTTCCTCCTTTGTTTATAATTCAACCAAATTGGCTAATTTTTTTGTAGACAACCTCCACACACATAACCCAACATATAATACTCACATTTGTAGCCAAAATGTGCATGAAAATATCAAGGAAAAACCGGGCAGCAAGCTTAAAAAGTTTCGGTCAGCACACTTTAAAAAATTTCTAACTTCTACTCTTCTTGTTATTTTCATTCCTTGCACATACCAAGTATTAGATCCAACTAAATAGGGGTTTAAAACATATCAATACTTCATAAACACACATGAATAAGGGTTAGACATTTCATCAAACACTTGGTATGCATATTAGTAAACCTAACCATTACTTGATTAACTCAAGAAACTAACCCCAAATTCAACCATAACAAGTTGTTTTCACCATTTCAACCTCAAGTAGATGATATAACATCATAAACCCAAATTTTAAAGATTACATACCTTACTTACAAGTTGCTTTGGTCACCAAACAAACCACCACAATAGAAGCTTTAGGCTTGAAACAACCTCAAAGATTGAAGGAAATTTTCTCACAAACTCTAGATCTTTCTCTTTTGGTTTTTGTTCAAGATCAAGCTAAGGTTGTCATAGCAAGAAGATGGAGTTTTCTTCCTTCCCTTGGAAGCCCTTAAGGTGGACGAAATTTTGGAGGAAAATGAAGCAAAGTTGGTTTAAAATTCCTCTAATCCTTTGGTCAAACAAGATACATGGCTAGGGTTTTGCCACATGGCTCCATTATTGTCCTAACCTTTCTTAATCTTTGACTAATGCCATTCTTACCTTTCCAAATGCACCAATAATTATTCAACACCTCTAATCTCTCACATAAAGTCTCTACCACTAATAAAAGAACACTTGGACAATTACAAGTGGTGAATTATTTACAACCTAGCTCAAGGAAATATTTTACTTCAAGTAAAATGAATTGAAATGAAATGCATGGAAATTATTATAACACATAGAAAATAATTTGTAAGGGCATATATTAAATGGTCTAGATCTTATAATAAGGCATGTAAGTAAGAAAATTGTGTTTTAAAGTGAGGGTCAATACAAGGGATTTGTTGTAACACATTGTGAAATATAATGCCAGGGCATATAAGAGGTGGTTTAAATCTTGGTGCAAGGCATGTAGTTTGGGGAAATTGTATTTTAAAAATGAGGGTTCTCACACTCTCTCCCCCTTAAAGAATTTCGCCCTCGAGATTCTCAGCTTGATTACTGAGTAGTTCAAAATATTTTCGATGAATATCCTTTTTAACTCTCTCGAGTCCTGTGAGCGCATGCTTTAGTAAGACCAGCAATACAAAGCCATATTATGTAGGAATTGAAGCTACAAATCTTTATTTAGAACATGTTTCAATTTACAAGTTTCATAGTTGTATAACCTATCGAAATATAATACTAGCTTGTTCCCATCGAAGAATAATCCTTATGTCCTTACTAATCAATGTTGCAAAAGTCATTTAGAGCAGAAAAGTATCACTTATAGCCAAACGTTTAGAGAAAGTAGAAAAGACGTTCAAAATGCAAAGTTGTAAACTGTCCGACCTAAGGTGGTTTGAAGAACTCATTTTCCTTTCATTTAAGTCTCGTTTCTACTCATAAACCAACCTCAAAATAGTTTACCAACTCCAATCCTAAAGTTGGGAATGTAAGTAGGAATAATCCTAGGAAAAATAGAAATTTTTTTAGTTTTGCGTGATCTCATTTGAAAATCTTATCTCGAGCTTCTTATGTCCAAAACTTAAAAAACTTTATACCGTCGGAATATGGATTCAAATTGTTACAACTTTCTAGAAGGTACCATTGTAAGATCCAATCCACGAGTCGGTCAAATTCCAACCTAAAGTTGCTGCTTCACCCAGTAACAGACAGAACAGGTATACAGTTTCAGTCAACTTTGAAAAATCATAGATATTCATGGAAATTGAGAACAATACTGATACTCTGAATCTAGTTTCAAACATAATAAAACTCAATTTTGACTTTTCTACATCAAGATATAACAAATTCTGTAAAACCTTCCAAGGTTCCCTGCGGAAAAAATTTTCAGCGGCACATCCTTTGTGTTTACTAACTTTTCCTAGCCCATTCAAGGCTTCATTCTTCCCATGAAATAGCTTCAACTCAAGCATATAAATATCAAGCCCACAACTCACTACATCAAGCATATAACCGTCTCTACTCAAGTTTAGCAAAATGAAACCCGAAGCTGAAATTCTTAATCACAAGCTTGAATTTTCTTTAGGCAAGTCATAACAAAGCTATCAGACCATGGTCAGTACTTAAGCATGACGTGTGGTAGAAAATTCACCATAAAACCATAAATTACCATAACACTAGTTCAACCCATGAAATTTTCCATAAAGCTGCCAAAAGTACTACCTTAATCCACTAGTTTTCCTATATTGGTAGTAGAGGAAAATTGCTAGCCAAAGTTACCTTGTAACCTCAAGAAAGATGGAAATCCAGGGCTTCTTCCTCAAAAATCGCTCCACCAATACCTTGAAATCTTTCTTAGTTAACATTTCCATGGAGTAACTTCAGATTCAAGTACAAAATTGAGGTTGGAGTTGGAGGTCTCTCTTTGGTTTCTCTTCTCTCTTGGTTCGGCCAAGTAAGAGGGAAGATGAAGACAATTCGGTCAAATTGTTGATTTAGTCAAGGTGAAAAATGTGACGCAAACCTTAATCTCGATAGAAAGAAGAGTTACAACATGGTTACTATTCTTGCTAGCTCTTTAACCCATACACTCTGTACATTAAATCATTTCTTCCCTTCGAGCGACAAACGATAAATTTTTAACTCAAAGACCAAAGTAGGGCAATAAACTCAGGGATAAGGATCCAATATTGCACCACCACCAATATTTCATAGCACTTATTAAAACAGCAGGTACCAAGTCCACTGTTCCTAAGGGAATACATCTTGCTATATAAAAATGTCACTATGCATAGTCCAATGATTATAACTTATCCAGGCAAAAACCTCATTAATGGCTATTCAACTTGGCAAATGTACTGGTACAAACTTATTCTGTACCTCTTGTGGAACCCCTTCATATTTCCTTTCAATCGTATGTTCTGATGCAATAGTTCAATGTTCTCTAGGTATTTTGGTTCCCATCATCTTTCCCAGTACTCAGTTCATCTCTTTTGGAACTCTATTTCTTTTTTAATAACCTCTATTTTCTTATGCAGATCAGTCACATTTGTCATCTCACTAATTCACTTATCTCGATAGTAGCTTGCCAGTAAATCAAAGGAGCAAAGTAAGTAACTAATTACAATTGGAAACTCTAGTCATATAACTTTTAAATTCATTCTCCTCCGATCCTACCACAAGGAATTAAACGTAGCTATCCTCAAGTGAGATAGACAAGATAATAGAATACAGGTAGGCTAATAGCTCAGAATACAATGCCACTCATTCTTATTCGGGAATTTCAATACGAGAGTATCCTTATCACTTATGCACATAGCAACCCTAAAGCGTACTTTATGTGTCGGAACTTCTACCTCCTATCTCAATCTCTTGCATACAGGTATAGAATCCAATTCTTTTCTCAAATTCCCATGCATAATTCCAAAACTCACGATCTCGCCACGATCATAATCGAGTCAAGTCCATACTTAGACATTAGTGGATAGGTGTCAAGGAAGCATAGGAAAGAATGTCACAAGAGGAGTAGAAATATCCATATAGTTGTAATCAAACCGCCCCACATTCGAAATAAACACTTATCATGTCTTCACAGTCATGGGTGAAGGAAACAGATCTTCAGTGCAAATTTCTCGACGTACAGTATAATCTAGCCACCATCTATAGAAACCCTGTCAGACTATTTTGAGATTAGTCCATGATAGCTTCCGAGATTTATTCCCTCAATCAGTCCAATAACTAGGTCAAATATTAGGATCCTTCGCGCCTTGACTTTTGCCATTAAAACTTGTCTCAAGTGCAATCAAGATACAGGCCCTTATTCTAGGGCTCTCCACTTTTTGGTACTCAAGTACAAGAATCCACAATAAGGTAATTCACAACTCGAGCCGGCCGGTCCTAAGAGTAAATCACCCATATTACAGATTCGTACCCGACGTACATATCTATTCCTCCCAAGTATCCTGATAAAGGGTTTACGCTTATAACAGTCATCATTCATAGCTTACGCCCAAAAAGAGCACCTAGTCCTTTCCACTGACTCACATAATCGAAACATTAACACCACTTGGCCCCAAGCTCACTTCGCGCAGAGACCACGCGAAGCAGTAAAATATCTTCCATTCTTTCAAACCAGTTCTCGGCAATTTCGGGATCTAGTTCTCCAAGAAATTTAGGAGGTGTGAACTTTTGGAACTGATTTAGGACTCTATCTTCACTTACTTCAAGGTTCCTTTACTAGTTACCCGGTGTTTGACCTTGTTGGTCAACTGAATGGCCAGTAAACAGTAGATCAGTCATACGATTGATAGCTGTAGCTACCTGGTCCCCTACTCCACCTCCGGGTCCCTGGTTCTAATTGACTACAAACCTTTATTCCTCTTCTTGGTCCTGGACCTATTCTCCTTTATTACTCACTGGTCTAGGGTCCAAGTATTTTAACCAATGGGTAAGTACGTGTTGGTACATGATAGATGATTATTCCTTTTCAAAAGTCAAATAAAATGAAATCGGAGTCACAATAAGCGAGTGAAAATATAAAGCAATTAAATGCCAATGTCGTAATAAAGTCGAGGTCAAAGTTACGGTAACAGTCACAGTCCAATTCACAGTCACAGTCAAAGTCAAAGTATTATACATTCCAAGGCTCATAGTAGTTGTTTGTAAGATAACTAGACCAAAAGTATCAGGTACGAGACTCACAGATACAAATACAGTCATACAGTCATATCAAGGAAAAATCCAGTGCAAGTAGTCAAAAGAAAATTGTACAACCACCGAGTCACCACATCCCTTATCCTTTCTATGTATAGTAGTCAAAATCATCCAAAGTAGTAGCCTAGAGGTGTAGGCTTAGTTTGATGCGGGACTAGCTGACCCTCCTCCGGTCTAGGCAAGGTCAACACTTGCCTCGTCTCCAATGTTAGAGACTTCACCACTTAAGTCTACTGAAGTCCCCAAACAGGTCATCACAAACATTCAGGTTTGACTCGACTCTATTCCTCACTTTTATTGCCCCCTAAACGCGTTCCTGAGCTTCTCCAAGTTACATACAAAGATTTACCAATCCTTTGATGGCCTTCAACCATATCATACCTGTGCTCCTTAATTCGATCGGCTTGCATTTTAGTAGTTTCCTTTAGTTGATTGACTTCAGCTTTAAACCTAGCATTGTCCCGGGCAAGCAACTTTCGCTCCTTCACAACGGCCAACACTACTCCATTAGAATAGGTAAAATTTGCAGACACTCACACCACTTGTAGTGATTAGATAAGCCCCAATAGGCTCTAGGCCTCCGGGTCTGATTTGATACTTAATCATCGGTAAGTCCCCACGGGATGGCTCGCCAACCGGTCTATTACTAGGGCCGCCAGATTCATCCAGCCTACACAAAGTGTAGATAAACTTAAGTACTCTTAAGGGAAAATAATCAAATATAATCCTCAAGTCGAAAATTCCTAACTCGCCCAAACCAATTCAAACCTAGGCTCAAAATTTTTTTTTTCCTTCCAGTGATCACTTAACTTTCAAACCAATCCCACAGTCCAGCATCCTGAGCTTTTATGTCTAGGATACTCTACAAAGATCTGAAGCCTAAGCTCTGATACCAACTGTGACAGCCCCACCTCTCCCTAGGGCAAACCCCAGGGTGTCAACGGACTGCCTGCCCAACTCTCGCCAGGACTCAGTCGTTCAAAGTACTAATATCATCAATGAAACGAATGTAACATTTGACAATGCAGGGGATTGAAACACTAACTCAAACATAATCACTAATTCAACAATTCAGCTTAGTACATATATCATCGTATGCCAACTTACCACGCTTCACTCAAAATTACATAATATAAATCACCCTTAAGAATTTAAGCTTACAAGTCTGCTTAAACGAAAGTTACAACCTCAAAACGCAAGAACGGCAAAATAAAGCTAAGAAAGCCCTCGATCAAATCCCTTCCCGATCTATTAAGGAAAACAAAGGGAATGGAGTGAGCTAAAGCCCAGTGAGGTTCCAGGTAAACAAGTAAACACATAGCCACATAAAATCACAAAATAGCCAACTAAACACCGTACAGTAAAATAACAGTTCAATTCAAGGATACGGGTGGCTTTCAAAAGCCAAAGGTCCACTTGAGCTTGATCATAATTGCCTCCTGTTGACACTCCGCCAACACTTGTAACAGTATATAGGTCCGTACAACACCACTTTCACCAGTCTCCGTCCACCAAACAACCCCCCACCGGGCCCGCACTCCATAAACAGTAGTTTGGTAATACTCGAGTATACCAGGAATCCGAGTTTCCAATGCTCAAGGATTCCAATGAAACAGTATCAAGCCGAGGATCACAACAAGCAAGCACAGCGGCTATGCTTCACCAGGGACCTCCAAGCAAGATTCAATTTCCAGTGAACAGTAAACAGTCCTCAAGGTTTATCGGCCTTCTTGACCAAGCCCTTGCTGGCTCGATACAACCGACTCACCTATGAGGTTGGGTACCCAAACAGTAACAGTAGTTGGTGGAATGTCATCCACGCAACTTAAGCACAGTCATGTATAGCAATATCTCATTTCATGTTAATTCATTCAGTAAGTAGAGCCTCAGTGAAAAGAAAAAATAAGAAAGGTCGAGTGCGATAAAGTACACACTCGCCTCAATTTTAATTAAAACAGTGTTTGGCTCAAACAATAACAATTCAATACTTTCAAGTACACGAATATTTCTCATAACAAGTAGCAGGTAGTGGAACACTCACCTGTCAAGCAAAAGTAATAATCGACGTCAAACGTCTCAGTTACGATCACCGTCGTTGCCCAAACCTAGGTCAACGAGTGAAAACATTAATAATTGGATTCGTTCCCTACTAAAGTATAGGTTCATTAAGAGGCCAAGTGAGTAGCTTAAGCTACTTAATCCGGCATGCAAATAGGGTCTAAACCACGGTGAAAGTTCATGGAAAACAAGTCTAGTATGTACATGAAAGTTTGGCAAAAGAAAAGTTTCACTACAGCTCAAAGGCTTCATTACGGGTTAAACTGTCTCGCCCGGCCAGCCTCGGGGAAACGGTCATTGCTCATTGTGGGAAAGTCAGAATTTGGTTCCGTCAGTTGCATTGGAAACTAGGTTCATAAGGCTAAATTTGTCTAGAAGAAACCATTTCCAAAATCCCAACATAAGTGGCTCAAAATTAAGAAACCAAATGAACTTTCTGGACTGTCTCGGATGAACAGTACTTCCCGGACAGCCAACTTTCCAGACTCGCCACGGATCGCTCGGGATGAACCAGAAAATGAGCTTTGTACCGTTTTAAAGCTCTAAGAGTCTACTTTCAATTGCCATAAACGGCACTCAATTCTGATCAGTGAGTAACACGTTATGACCTTAACAAGATGGCTGGACAGAAAATTTCTGGACCTAGTCCAGTTTTCCTCCTTTGTTTATAACTCAAAATTTATTCAACCAAATTGGCTAATTTTTTTGTAGACAACCTCCACACACATAACCCAACATATAATACTCACATTTGTAGCCAAAATGTGCATGAAAATATCAAGGTAAAACCGGGCAGCAAGCTTAAAAAGTTTCGGTCAGCACACTTTAAAAAATTTCTAACTTCTACTCTTCTTGTTATTTTCATTCCTTGCACATAACAAGTATTAGATCCAACTAAATAGGGGTTTAAAACATATCAATACTTCATAAACACACATGAATAAGGGTTAGACATTTCATCAAACACTTGGTATGCATATTAGTAAACCTAACCATTACTTGATTAACTCAAGAAACTAACCCCAAATTCAACCATAACAAGTTGTTTTCACCATTTCAACCTCAAGTAGATGATATAACATCATAAACCCAAATTTTAAAGATTACATACCTTACTTACAAGTTGCTTTGGTCACCAAACAAACCACCACAATAGAAGCTTTAGGCTTGAAACAACCTCAAAGATTGAAGGAAATTTTCTCACAAACTCTAGATCTTTCTCTTTTGGTTTTTGTTCAAGATCAAACTAAGGTTGTCATAGCAAGAAGATGGAGTTTTCTTCCTTCCCTTGGAAGCCCTTAAGGTGGACGAAATTTTGGAGGAAAATGAAGCAAAGTTGGTTTAAAATTCCTCTAATCCTTTGGTCAAACAAGATACATGGCTAGGGTTTTGCCACATGGCTCCATTATTGTCCTAACCTTTCTTAATCTTTGACTAATGCCATTCTTACCTTTCCAAATGCACCAATAATTATTCAACACCTCTAATCTCTCACATAAAGTCTCTACCACTAATAAAAGAACACTTGGACAATTACAAGTGGTGAATTATTTACAACCTAGCTCAAGGAAATATTTTACTTCAAGTAAAATGAATTGAAATGAAATGCATGGAAATTATTATAACACATAGAAAATAATTTGTAAGGGCATATATTAAATGGTCTAGATCTTATAATAAGGCATGTAAGTAAGAAAATTGTGTTTTAAAGTGAGGGTCAATACAAGGGATTTGTTGTAACACATTGTGAAATATAATGCCAGGGCATATAAGAGGTGGTTTAAATCTTGGTGCAAGGCATGTAGTTTGGGGAAATTGTATTTTAAAAATGAGGGTTCTCACACTCTCTCCCCCTTAAAGAATTTCGCCCTCGAGATTCTCAGCTTGATTACTGAGTAGTTCAAAATATTTTCGATGAATATCCTTTTTAACTCTCTCGAGTCCTGTGAGCGCATGCTTTAGTAAGACCAGCAATACAAAGCCATATTATGTAGGAATTGAAGCTACAAATCTTTATTTAGAACATGTTTCAATTTACAAGTTTCATAGTTGTATAACCTATCGAAATATAATACTAGCTTGTTCCCATCGAAGAATAATCCTTATGTCCTTACTAATCAATGTTGCAAAAGTCATTTAGAGCAGAAAAGTATCACTTATAGCCAAACGTTTAGAGAAAGTAGAAAAGACGTTCAAAATGCAAAGTTGTAAACTGTCCGACCTAAGGTGGTTTGAAGAACTCATTTTCCTTTCATTTAAGTCTCGTTTCTACTCATAAACCAACCTCAAAATAGTTTACCAACTCCAATCCTAAAGTTGGGAATGTAAGTAGGAATAATCCTAGGAAAAATAGAAATTTTTTTAGTTTTGCGTGATCTCATTTGAAAATCTTATCTCGAGCTTCTTATGTCCAAAACTTAAAAAACTTTATACCGTCGGAATATGGATTCAAATTGTTACAACTTTCTAGAAGGTACCATTGTAAGATCCAATCCACGAGTCGGTCAAATTCCAACCTAAAGTTGCTGCTTCACCCAGTAACAGACAGAACAGGTATACAGTTTCAGTCAACTTTGAAAAATCATAGATATTCATGGAAATTGAGAACAATACTGATACTCTGAATCTAGTTTCAAACATAATAAAACTCAATTTTGACTTTTCTACATCAAGATATAACAAATTCTGTAAAACCTTCCAAGGTTCCCTGCGGAAAAAATTTTCAGCGGCACATCCTTTGTGTTTACTAACTTTTCCTAGCCCATTCAAGGCTTCATTCTTCCCATGAAATAGCTTCAACTCAAGCATATAAATATCAAGCCCACAACTCACTACATCAAGCATATAACCGTCTCTACTCAAGTTTAGCAAAATGAAACCCGAAGCTGAAATTCTTAATCACAAGCTTGAATTTTCTTTAGGCAAGTCATAACAAAGCTATCAGACCATGGTCAGTACTTAAGCATGACGTGTGGTAGAAAATTCACCATAAAACCATAAATTACCATAACACTAGTTCAACCCATGAAATTTTCCATAAAGCTGCCAAAAGTACTACCTTAATCCACTAGTTTTCCTATATTGGTAGTAGAGGAAAATTGCTAGCCAAAGTTACCTTGTAACCTCAAGAAAGATGGAAATCCAGGGCTTCTTCCTCAAAAATCGCTCCACCAATACCTTGAAATCTTTCTTAGTTAACATTTCCATGGAGTAACTTCAGATTCAAGTACAAAATTGAGGTTGGAGTTGGAGGTCTCTCTTTGGTTTCTCTTCTCTCTTGGTTCGGCCAAGTAAGAGGGAAGATGAAGACAATTCGGTCAAATTGTTGATTTAGTCAAGGTGAAAAATGTGACGCAAACCTTAATCTCGATAGAAAGAAGAGTTACAACATGGTTACTATTCTTGCTAGCTCTTTAACCCATACACTCTGTACATTAAATCATTTCTTCCCTTCGAGCGACAAACGATAAATTTTTAACTCAAAGACCAAAGTAGGGCAATAAACTCAGGGATAAGGATCCAATATTGCACCACCACCAATATTTCATAGCACTTATTAAAACAGCAGGTACCAAGTCCACTGTTCCTAAGGGAATACATCTTGCTATATAAAAATGTCACTATGCATAGTCCAATGATTATAACTTATCCAGGCAAAAACCTCATTAATGGCTATTCAACTTGGCAAATGTACTGGTACAAACTTATTCTGTACCTCTTCTGGAACCCCTTCATATTTCCTTTCAATCGTATGTTCTGATGCAATAGTTCAATGTTCTCTAGGTATTTTGGTTCCCATCATCTTTCCCAGTACTCAGTTCATCTCTTTTGGAACTCTATTTCTTTTTTAATAACCTCTATTTTCTTATGCAGATCAGTCACATTTGTCATCTCACTAATTCACTTATCTCGATAGTAGCTTGCCAGTAAATCAAAGGAGCAAAGTAAGTAACTAATTACAATTGGAAACTCTAGTCATATAACTTTTAAATTCATTCTCCTCCGATCCTACCACAAGGAATTAAACGTAGCTATCCTCAAGTGAGATAGACAAGATAATAGAATACAGGTAGGCTAATAGCTCAGAATACAATGCCACTCATTCTTATTCGGGAATTTCAATACGAGAGTATCCTTATCACTTATGCACATAGCAACCCTAAAGCGTACTTTATGTGTCGGAACTTCTACCTCCTATCTCAATCTCTTGCATACAGGTATAGAATCCAATTCTTTTCTCAAATTCCCATGCATAATTCCAAAACTCACGATCTCGCCACGATCATAATCGAGTCAAGTCCATACTTAGACATTAGTGGATAGGTGTCAAGGAAGCATAGGAAAGAATGTCACAAGAGGAGTAGAAATATCCATATAGTTGTAATCAAACCGCCCCACATTCGAAATAAACACTTATCATGTCTTCACAGTCATGGGTGAAGGAAACAGATCTTCAGTGCAAATTTCTCGACGTACAGTATAATCTAGCCACCATCTATAGAAACCCTGTCAGACTATTTTGAGATTAGTCCATGATAGCTTCCGAGATTTATTCCCTCAATCAGTCCAATAACTAGGTCAAATATTAGGATCTTTCGCGCCTTGACTTTTGCCATTAAAACTTGTCTCAAGTGCAATCAAGATACAGGCCCTTATTCTAGGGCTCTCCACTTTTTGGTACTCAAGTACAAGAATCCACAATAAGGTAATTCACAACTCGAGCCGGCCGGTCCTAAGAGTAAATCACCCATATTACAGATTCCTACCCGACGTACATATCTATTCCTCCCAAGTATCCTGATAAAGGGTTTACGCTTATAACAGTCATGATTCATAGCTTACGCCCAAAAAGAGCACCTAGTCCTTTCCACTGACTCACATAATCGAAACAATAACACCACTTGGCCCCAAGCTCACTTCGCGCAGAGACCACGCGAAGCAGTAAAATATCTTCCATTCTTTCAAACCAGTTCTCGGCAATTTCGGGATCTAGTTCTCCAAGAAATTTAGGAGGTGTGAACTTTTGGAACTGATTTAGGACTCTATCTTCACTTACTTCAAGGTTCCTTTACTAGTTACCCGGTGTTTGACCTTGTTGGTCAACTGAATGGCCAGTAAACAGTAGATCAGTCATACGATTGATAGCTGTAGCTACCTGGTCCCCTACTCCACCTCCGGGTCCCTGGTTCTAATTGACTACAAACCTTTATTCCTCTTCTTGGTCCTGGACCTATTCTCCTTTATTACTCACTGGTCTAGGGTCCAAGTATTTTAACCAATGGGTAAGTACGTGTTGGTACATGATAGATGATTATTCCTTTTCAAAAGTCAAATAAAATGAAATCGGAGTCACAATAAGCGAGTGAAAATATAAAGCAATTAAATGCCAATGTCGTAATAAAGTCGAGGTCAAAGTCACCGTAACAGTCACAGTCCAATTCACAGTCACAGTCAAAGTCAAAGTATTATACATTCCAAGGCTCATAGTAGTTGTTTGTAAGATAACTAGACCAAAAGTATCAGGTACGAGACTCACAGATACAAATACAGTCATACAGTCATATCAAGGAAAAATCCAGTGCAAGTAGTCAAAAGAAAATTGTACAACCACCGAGTCACCACATCCCTTATCCTTTCTATGTATAGTAGTCAAAATCATCCAAAGTAGTAGCCTAGAGGTGTAGGCTTAGTTTGATGCGGGACTAGCTGACCCTCCTCCGGTCTAGGCAAGGTCAACACTTGCCTCGTCTCCAATGTTAGAGACTTCACCACTTAAGTCTACTGAAGTCCCCAAACAGGTCATCACAAACATTCAGGTTTGACTCGACTCTATTCCTCACTTTTATTGCCCCCTAAACGCGTTCCTGAGCTTCTCCAAGTTACATACAAAGATTTACCAATCCTTTGATGGCCTTCAACCATATCATACCTGTGCTCCTTAATTCGATCGGCTTGCATTTTAGTAGTTTCCTTTAGTTGATTGACTTCAGCTTTAAACCTAGCATTGTCCCGGGCAAGCAACTTTCGCTCCTTCACAACGGCCAACACTACTCCATTAGAATAGGTAAAATTTGCAGACACTCACACCACTTGTAGTGATTAGATAAGCCCCAATAGGCTCTAGGCCTCCGGGTCTGATTTGATACTTAATCATCGGTAAGTCCCCACGGGATGGCTCGCCAACCGGTCTATTACTAGGGCCGCCAGATTCATCCAGCCTACACAAAGTGTAGATAAACTTAAGTACTCTTAAGGGAAAATAATCAAATATAATCCTCAAGTCGAAAATTCCTAACTCGCCCAAACCAATTCAAACCTAGGCTCAAAATTTTTTTTTCCTTCCAGTGATCACTTAACTTTCAAACCAATCCCACAGTCCAGCATCCTGAGCTTTTATGTCTAGGATACTCTACAAAGATCTGAAGCCTAAGCTCTGATACCAACTGTGACAGCCCCACCTCTCCCTAGGGCAAACCCTAGGGTATCAACGGACTGCCTGCCCAACTCTCGCCAGGACTCAGTCGTTCAAAGTACTAATATCATCAATGAAACGAATGTAACATTTGACAATGCAGGGGATTGAAACACTAACTCAAACATAATCACTAATTCAACAATTCAGCTTAGTACATATATCATCGTATGCCAACTTACCACGCTTCACTCAAAATTACATAATATAAATCACCCTTAAGAATTTAAGCTTACAAGTCTGCTTAAACGAAAGTTACAACCTCAAAACGCAAGAACGGCAAAATAAAGCTAAGAAAGCCCTCGATCAAATCCCTTCCCGATCTGTTAAGGAAAACAAAGGGAATGGAGTGAGCTAAAGCCCAGTGAGGTTCCAGGTAAACAAGTAAACACATAGCCACATAAAATCACAAAATAGCCAACTAAACACCGTACAGTAAAATAACAGTTCAATTCAAGGATACGGGTGGCTTTCAAAAGCCAAAGGTCCACTTGAGCTTGATCATAATTGCCTCCTGTTGACACTCCGTCAACACTTGTAACAGTATATAGGTCCGTACAACACCACTTTCACCAGTCTCCGTCCACCAAACAACCCCCCACCGGGCCCGCACTCCATAAACAGTAGTTTGGTAATACTCGAGTATACCAGGAATCCGAGTTTCCAATGCTCAAGGATTCCAATGAAACAGTATCAAGCCGAGGATTTTATCACTGGTGGTGCTGGACAACACAACAAGCAAGCACAACGGCTATGCTTCACCAGGGACCTCCAAGCAAGATTCAATTTCCAGTGAACAGTAAACAGTCCTCAAGGTTTATCGGCCTTCTCGACCAAGCCCTTGCTGGCTCGATACAACCGACTCACCTATGAGGTTGGGTACCCAAACAGTAACAGTAGTTGGTGGAATGTCATCCACGCAACTTAAGCACAGTCATGTATAGCAATATCTCATTTCATGTTAATTCATTCAGTAAGTAGAGCCTCAGTGAAAAGAAAAAATAAGAAAGGTCGAGTGCGATAAAGTACACACTCGCCTCAATTTTAATTAAAACAGTGTTTGGCTCAAACAATAACAATTCAATACTTTCAAGTACACGAACATTTCTCATAACAAGTAGCAGGTAGTGGAACACTCACCTGTCAAGCAAAAGTAATAATCGACGTCAAACGTCTCAGTTACGATCACCGTCGTTGCCCAAACCTAGGTCAACGAGTGAAAACATTAATAATTGGATTCGTTCCCTACTAAAGTATAGGTTCATTAAGAGGCCAAGTGAGTAGCTTAAGCTACTTAATCCGGCATGCAAATAGGGTCTAAACCACGGTGAAAGTTCATGGAAAACAAGTCTAGTATGTACATGAAAGTTTGGCAAAAGAAAAGTTTCACTACAGCTCAAAGGCTTCATTACGGGTTAAACTGTCTCGCCCGGCCAGCCTCGGGGAAACGGTCATTGCTCATTGTGGGAAAGTCAGAATTTGGTTCCGTCAGTTGCATTGGAAACTAGGTTCATAAGGCTAAATTTGTCTAGAAGAAACCATTTCCAAAATCCCAACATAAGTGGCTCAAAATTAAGAAACCAAATGAACTTTCTGGACTGTCTCGGATGAACAGTACTTCCCGGACAGCCAACTTTCCAGACTCGCCACGGATCGCTCGGGATGAACCAGAAAATGAGCTTTGTACCGTTTTAAAGCTCTAAGAGTCTACTTTCAATTGCCATAAACGGCACTCAATTCTGATCAGTGAGTAACACGTTATGACCTTAACAAGATGGCTGGACAGAAAATTTCTGGACCTAGTCCAGTTTTCCTCCTTTGTTTATAACTCAAAATTTATTCAACCAAATTGGCTAATTTTTTTGTAGACAACCTCCACACACATAACCCAACATATAATACTCACATTTGTAGCCAAAATGTGCATGAAAATATCAAGGTAAAACCGGGCAGCAAGCTTAAAAAGTTTCGGTCAGCACACTTTAAAAAATTTCTAACTTCTACTCTTCTTGTTATTTTCATTCCTTGCACATAACAAGTATTAGATCCAACTAAATAGGGGTTTAAAACATATCAATACTTCATAAACACACATGAATAAGGGTTAGACATTTCATCAAACACTTGGTATGCATATTAGTAAACCTAACCATTACTTGATTAACTCAAGAAACTAACCCCAAATTCAACCATAACAAGTTGTTTTCACCATTTCAACCTCAAGTAGATGATATAACATCATAAACCCAAATTTTAAAGATTACATACCTTACTTACAAGTTGCTTTGGTCACCAAACAAACCACCACAATAGAAGCTTTAGGCTTGAAACAACCTCAAAGATTGAAGGAAATTTTCTCACAAACTCTAGATCTTTCTCTTTTGGTTTTTGTTCAAGATCAAACTAAGGTTGTCATAGCAAGAAGATGGAGTTTTCTTCCTTCCCTTGGAAGCCCTTAAGGTGGACGAAATTTTGGAGGAAAATGAAGCAAAGTTGGTTTAAAATTCCTCTAATCCTTTGGTCAAACAAGATACATGGCTAGGGTTTTGCCACATGGCTCCATTATTGTCCTAACCTTTCTTAATCTTTGACTAATGCCATTCTTACCTTTCCAAATGCACCAATAATTATTCAACACCTCTAATCTCTCACATAAAGTCTCTACCACTAATAAAAGAACACTTGGACAATTACAAGTGGTGAATTATTTACAACCTAGCTCAAGGAAATATTTTACTTCAAGTAAAATGAATTGAAATGAAATGCATGGAAATTATTATAACACATAGAAAATAATTTGTAAGGGCATATATTAAATGGTCTAGATCTTATAATAAGGCATGTAAGTAAGAAAATTGTGTTTTAAAGTGAGGGTCAATACAAGGGATTTGTTGTAACACATTGTGAAATATAATGCTAGGGCATATAAGAGGTGGTTTAAATCTTGGTGCAAGGCATGTAGTTTGGGGAAATTGTATTTTAAAAATGAGGGTTCTCACACTCTCTCCCCCTTAAAGAATTTCGCCCTCGAGATTCTCAGCTTGATTACTGAGTAGTTCAAAATATTTTCGATGAATATCCTTTTTAACTCTCTCGAGTCCTGTGAGCGCATGCTTTAGTAAGACCAGCAATACAAAGCCATATTATGTAGGAATTGAAGCTACAAATCTTTATTTAGAACATGTTTCAATTTACAAGTTTCATAGTTGTATAACCTATCGAAATATAATACTAGCTTGTTCCCATCGAAGAATAATCCTTATGTCCTTACTAATCAATGTTGCAAAAGTCATTTAGAGCAGAAAAGTATCACTTATAGCCAAACGTTTAGAGAAAGTAGAAAAGACGTTCAAAATGCAAAGTTGTAAACTGTCCGACCTAAGGTGGTTTGAAGAACTCATTTTCCTTTCATTTAAGTCTCGTTTCTACTCATAAACCAACCTCAAAATAGTTTACCAACTCCAATCCTAAAGTTGGGAATGTAAGTAGGAATAATCCTAGGAAAAATAGAAATTTTTTTAGTTTTGCGTGATCTCATTTGAAAATCTTATCTCGAGCTTCTTATGTCCAAAACTTAAAAAACTTTATACCGTCGGAATATGGATTCAAATTGTTACAACTTTCTAGAAGGTACCATTGTAAGATCCAATCCACGAGTCGGTCAAATTCCAACCTAAAGTTGCTGCTTCACCCAGTAACAGACAGAACAGGTATACAGTTTCAGTCAACTTTGAAAAATCATAGATATTCATGGAAATTGAGAACAATACTGATACTCTGAATCTAGTTTCAAACATAATAAAACTCAATTTTGACTTTTCTACATCAAGATATAACAAATTCTGTAAAACCTTCCAAGGTTCCCTGCGGAAAAAATTTTCAGCGGCACATCCTTTGTGTTTACTAACTTTTCCTAGCCCATTCAAGGCTTCATTCTTCCCATGAAATAGCTTCAACTCAAGCATATAAATATCAAGCCCACAACTCACTACATCAAGCATATAACCGTCTCTACTCAAGTTTAGCAAAATGAAACCCGAAGCTGAAATTCTTAATCACAAGCTTGAATTTTCTTTAGGCAAGTCATAACAAAGCTATCAGACCATGGTCAGTACTTAAGCATGACGTGTGGTAGAAAATTCACCATAAAACCATAAATTACCATAACACTAGTTCAACCCATGAAATTTTCCATAAAGCTGCCAAAAGTACTACCTTAATCCACTAGTTTTCCTATATTGGTAGTAGAGGAAAATTGCTAGCCAAAGTTACCTTGTAACCTCAAGAAAGATGGAAATCCAGGGCTTCTTCCTCAAAAATCGCTCCACCAATACCTTGAAATCTTTCTTAGTTAACATTTCCATGGAGTAACTTCAGATTCAAGTACAAAATTGAGGTTGGAGTTGGAGGTCTCTCTTTGGTTTCTCTTCTCTCTTGGTTCGGCCAAGTAAGAGGGAAGATGAAGACAATTCGGTCAAATTGTTGATTTAGTCAAGGTGAAAAATGTGACGCAAACCTTAATCTCGATAGAAAGAAGAGTTACAACATGGTTACTATTCTTGCTAGCTCTTTAACCCATACACTCTGTACATTAAATCATTTCTTCCCTTCGAGCGACAAACGATAAATTTTTAACTCAAAGACCAAAGTAGGGCAATAAACTCAGGGATAAGGATCCAATATTGCACCACCACAAATATTTCATAGCACTTATTAAAACAGCAGGTACCAAGTCCACTGTTCCTAAGGGAATACATCTTGCTATATAAAAATGTCACTATGCATAGTCCAATGATTATAACTTATCCAGGCAAAAACCTCATTAATGGCTATTCAACTTGGCAAATGTACTGGTACAAACTTATTCTGTACCTCTTCTGGAACCCCTTCATATTTCCTTTCAATCGTATGTTCTGATGCAATAGTTCAATGTTCTCTAGGTATTTCGGTTCCCATCATCTTTCCCAGTACTCAGTTCATCTCTTTTGGAACTCTATTTCTTTTTGAATAACCTCTATTTTCTTATGCAGATCAGTCACATTTGTCATCTCACTAATTCGCTTATCTCGATAGTAGCTTGCCAGTAAATCAAAGGAGCAAAGTAAGTAACTAATTACAATTGGAAACTCTAGTCATATAACTTTTAAATTCATTCTCCTCCGATCCTACCACAAGGAATTAAACGTAGCTATCCTCAAGTGAGATAGACAAGATAATAGAATACAGGTAGGGTAATAGCTCAGAATACAATGCCACTCATTCTTATTCGGGAATTTCAATACGAGAGTATCCTTATCACTTATGCACATAGCAACCCTAAAGCGTACTTTATGTGTCGGAACTTCTACCTCCTATCTCAATCTCTTGCATACAGGTATAGAATCCAATTCTTTTCTCAAATTCCCATGCATAATTCCAAAACTCACGATCTCGCCACGATCATAATCGAGTCAAGTCCATACTTAGACATTAGTGGATAGGTGTCAAGGAAGCATAGGAAAGAATGTCACAAGAGGAGTAGAAATATCCATATAGTTGTAATCAAACCGCCCCACATTCGAAATAAACACTTATCATGTCTTCACAGTCATGGGTGAAGGAAACAGATCTTCAGTGCAAATTTCTCGACGTACAGTATAATCTAGCCACCATCTATAGAAACCCTGTCAGACTATTTTGAGATTAGTCCATGATAGCTTCCGAGATTTATTCCCTCAATCAGTCCAATAACTAGGTCAAATAT
This sequence comes from Coffea arabica, assembly GCF_036785885.1. Classification (NCBI taxonomy): domain Eukaryota; kingdom Viridiplantae; phylum Streptophyta; class Magnoliopsida; order Gentianales; family Rubiaceae; genus Coffea; species Coffea arabica. Next base: position 40,481,271 of record NC_092321.1, read on the forward strand.
TAGGATCTTTCGCGCCTTGACTTTTGCCATTAAAACTTGTCTCAAGTGCAATCAAGATACAGACCCTTATTCTAGGGCTCTCCACTTTTTGGTACTCAAGTACAAGAATCCACAATAAGGTAATTCACAACTCGAGCCGGCCGGTCCTAAGAGTAAATCACCCATATTACAGATTCCTACCCGACGTACATATCTATTCCTCCCAAGTATCCTGATAAAGGGTTTACGCTTATAACAGTCATGATTCATAGCTTACGCCCAAAAAGAGCACCTAGTCCTTTCCACTGACTCACATAATCGAAACAATAACACCACTTGGCCCCAAGCTCACTTCGCGCAGAGACCACGCGAAGCAGTAAAATATCTTCCATTCTTTCAAACCAGTTCTCGGCAATTTCGGGATCTAGTTCTCCAAGAAATTTAGGAGGTGTGAACTTTTGGAACTGATTTAGGACTCTATCTTAACTTACTTCAAGGTTCCTTTACTAGTTACCCGTTGTTTGACCTTGTTGGTCAACCGAATGGCCAGTAAACAGTAGATCGGTCATACGATTGATAGCTGTAGCTACCTGATCCCCTACTCCACCTCCGGGTCCCTGGTTCTAATTGACTACAAACCTTTATTCCTCTTCTTGGTCCTGGACCTATTCTCCTTTATTACTCACTGGTCTAGGGTCCAAGTATTTTAACCAATGGGTAAGTACGTGTTGGTACATGATAGATGATTATTCCTTTACAAAAGTCAAATAAAATGAAATCGGAGTCACAATAAGCGAGTGAAAATATAAAGCAATTAAATGCCAATGTCGTAATAAAGTCGAGGTCAAAGTCACCGTAACAGTCACAGTCCAATTCACAGTCACAGTCAAAGTCAAAGTATTATACATTCCAAGGCTCATAGTAGTTGTTTGTAAGATAACTAGACCAAAAGTATCAGGTACGAGACTCACAGATACAAATACAGTCATACAGTCATATCAAGGAAAAATCCAGTGCAAGTAGTCAAAAGAAAATTGTACAACCACCGAGTCACCACATCCCTTATCCTTTCTATGTATAGTAGTCAAAATCATCCAAAGTAGTAGCCTAGAGGTGTAGGCTTAGTTTGATGCGGGACTAGCTGACCCTCCTCCGGTCTAGGCAAGGTCAACACTTGCCTCGTCTCCAATGTTAGAGACTTCACCACTTAAGTCTACTGAAGTCCCCAAACAGGTCATCACAAACATTCAGGTTTGACTCGACTCTATTCCTCACTTTTATTGCCCCCTAAACGCGTTCCTGAGCTTCTCCAAGTTACATACAAAGATTTACCAATCCTTTGATGGCCTTCAACCATATCATACCAGTGCTCCTTAATTCGATCGGCTTGCATTTTAGTAGTTTCCTTTAGTTGATTGACTTCAGCTTTAAACCTAGCATTGTCCCGGGCAAGCAACTTTCGCTCCTTCACAACGGCCAACACTACTCCATTAGAATAGGTAAAATTTGCAGACACTCACACCACTTGTAGTGATTAGATAAGCCCCAATAGGCTCTAGGCCTCCGGGTCTGATTTGATACTTAATCATCGGGTAAGTCCCCACGGGATGGCTCGCCAACCGGTCTATTACTAGGGCCGCCAGATTCATCCAGCCTACACAAAGTGTAGATAAACTTAAGTACTCTTAAGGGAAAATAATCAAATATAATCCTCAAGTCGAAAATTCCTAACTCGCCCAAACCAATTCAAACCTAGGCTCAAAATTTTTTTTTCCTTCCAGTGATCACTTAACTTTCAAACCAATCCCACAGTCCAGCATCCTGAGCTTTTATGTCTAGGATACTCTACAAAGATCTGAAGCCTAAGCTTTGATACCAACTGTGACAGCCCCACCTCTCCCTAGGGCAAACCCTAGGGTATCAACGGACTGCCTGCCCAACTCTCGCCAGGACTCAGTCGTTCAAAGTACTAATATCATCAATGAAACGAATGTAACATTTGACAATGCAGGGGATTGAAACACTAACTCAAACATAATCACTAATTCAACAATTCAGCTTAGTACATATATCATCGTATGCCAACTTACCACGCTTCACCCAAAATTACATAATATAAATCACCCTTAAGAATTTAAGCTTACAAGTCTGCTTAAACGAAAGTTACAACCTCAAAACGCAAGAACGGCAAAATAAAGCTAAGAAAGCCCTCGATCAAATCCCTTCCCGATCTGTTAAGGAAAACAAAGGGAATGGAGTGAGCTAAAGCCCAGTGAGGTTCCAGGTAAACAAGTAAACACATAGCCACATAAAATCACAAAATAGCCAACTAAACACCGTACAGTAAAATAACAGTTCAATTCAAGGATACGGGTGGCTTTCAAAAGCCAAAGGTCCACTTGAGCTTGATCATAATTGCCTCCTGTTGACACTCCGTCAACACTTGTAACAGTATATAGGTCCGTACAACACCACTTTCACCAGTCTCCGTCCACCAAACAACCCCCCACCGGGCCCGCACTCCATAAACAGTAGTTTGGTAATACTCGAGTATACCAGGAATCCGAGTTTCCAATGCTCAAGGATTCCAATGAAACAGTATCAAGCCGAGGATTTTATCACTGGTGGTGCTGGACAACACAACAAGCAAGCACAACGGCTATGCTTCACCAGGGACCTCCAAGCAAGATTCAATTTCCAGTGAACAGTAAACAGTCCTCAAGGTTTATCGGCCTTATCGACCAAGCCCTTGCTGGCTCGATACAACCGACTCACCTATGAGGTTGGGTACCCAAACAGTAACAGTAGTTGGTGGAATGTCATCCACGCAACTTAAGCACAGTCATGTATAGCAATATCTCATTTCATGTTAATTCATTCAGTAAGTAGAGCCTCAGTGAAAAGAAAAAATAAGAAAGGTCGAGTGCGATAAAGTACACACTCGCCTCAATTTTAATTAAAACAGTGTTTGGCTCAAACAATAACAATTCAATACTTTCAAGTACACGAACATTTCTCATAACAAGTAGCAGGTAGTGGAACACTCACCTGTCAAGCAAAAGTAATAATCGACGTCAAACGTCTCAGTTACGATCACCGTCGTTGCCCAAACCTAGGTCAACGAGTGAAAACATTAATAATTGGATTCGTTCCCTACTAAAGTATAGGTTCATTAAGAGGCCAAGTGAGTAGCTTAAGCTACTTAATCCGGCATGCAAATAGGGTCTAAACCACGGTGAAAGTGATACGAGTCAAGCTATGCCATCGGATAAGGTTCAAGTCCCACTAGGACTGGTAACTCGAGCACGAGCTAACAAGATGAGGGAGGAACTCCAAGGACTTGTTCATGAGATACAAGGCCAAGAAATTGTCCCCAAGGTCATTGAGAGTCTTGAGCATGAAGGAATGAAAGTCATCCATGTAGTGTACGTCAAAGAGAACCATGTGTGACCCTTCTCTAGTCACATTTGCTGTTTTAGTTAAGTCATTGTAATAAGGGCTTAATGGTCCATAGTCTTGCTTTAATTACCTAAGCGATGACCTCATAAGGTTATTTACCTAAGCGATGACCTCATAAGGTTGTTTACCTAAGGGATGACCTCATAAGGTGTGGTCAAGCCCACAATTCTTAGTCTTATGGAAATAGTCAAGCCTACAATTGTTAGTCTTAGTCAAGACCACAACTCTAGACTAGTTCCACATTTAGTTGTTCATCTCTATGTAAGGCTATAAATAGCCCACACTTCCAATGGTTTTAGGCATTCAATGAATAAATCAGATTTTGAGAGTTTTCTTGGTTTCTCCAAGGCTTCTTGAATACCTTAGAATTTCTCTAGGTGTTCGTGACTTATCAATCTAGAATCGCACTAGGTTGTGGCGTCTTCTACCATTATACCAAGGTTCGTTAACCACGTGATTAACGGGTTGAGGTCATCCGCTCCAAACTTGGTGTCCTCTTGTCGATCCTGAAGCTAATCTTTTACGGGTTTCGTCACAAGGTTGGCGACGTTCGTATCAGTTGGTATCCATGTAGTGCACGTCAAAGAGAACCATGTGTGACCCTTCTCTAGTCACATTTGCTGTTTTAGTTAAGTCATTGTAATAAGGGATTAATGGTCCATAGTCTTGCTTTAATTACCTAAGCGATGACCTCATACGGTTATTTACCTAAGCGATGACCTCATAAGGTTGTTTACCTAAGGGATGACCTCATAAGGTTTGGTCAAGCCCACAATTCTTAGTCTTATGGAAATAGTCAAGCCTACAATTGTTAGTCTTAGTCAAGACCACAACTCTAGACTAGTTCCACATTTAGTTGTTCATCTCTATGTAAGGCTATAAATAGCCCACACTTCCAATGGTTTTAGGCATTCAATGAATAAATCAGATTTTGAGAGTTTTCTTGGTTTCTCCAAGGCTTCTTGAATACCTTAGAATTTCTCTAGGTGTTCGTGACTTATCAATCTAGAATCGCACTAGGTTGTGGCGTCTTCTACCATTATACCAAGGTTCGTTAACCACGTGATTAACGGGTTGAGGTCATCCGCTCCAAACTTGGTGTCCTCTTGTCGATCCTGAAACTAATCTTTTACGGGTTTCATCACAAGGTTGGCGACGTTCGTATCAGTTGGTAATCAGAGCTAGTTAAGAGGTATCACGTTATATCCCTTTATTTATTTCCTTTCGAGTCAAGTTGTCCAAAATTCTGTTTTCGTGTAATGATACGAGTCAAGCTATGCCATCGGATAAGGTTCAAGTCCCACTAGGACTGGTAACTCGAGCACGAGCTAACAAGATGAGGGAGGAACTCCAAGGACTTGTTCATGAGATACAAGGCCAAGAAATTGTCCCCAAGGTCATTGAGAGTCTTGAGCATGAAGGAATGAAAGTCATCCATGTAGTGTACGTCAAAGAGAACCATGTGTGACCCTTCTCTAGTCACATTTGCTGTTTTAGTTAAGTCATTGTAATAAGGGCTTAATGGTCCATAGTCTTGCTTTAATTACCTAAGCGATGACCTCATAAGGTTATTTACCTAAGCGATGACCTCATAAGGTTGTTTACCTAAGGGATGACCTCATAAGGTGTGGTCAAGCCCACAATTCTTAGTCTTATGGAAATAGTCAAGCCTACAATTGTTAGTCTTAGTCAAGACCACAACTCTAGACTAGTTCCACATTCAGTTGTTCATCTCTATGTAAGGCTATAAATAGCCCACACTTCCAATGGTTTTAGGCATTCAATGAATAAATCAGATTTTGAGAGTTTTCTTGGTTTCTCCAAGGCTTCTTGAATACCTTAGAATTTCTCTAGGTGTTCGTGACTTATCAATCTAGAATCGCACTAGGTTGTGGCGTCTTCTACCATTATACCAAGGTTCGTTAACCACGTGATTAACGGGTTGAGGTCATCCGCTCCAAACTTGGTGTCCTCTTGTCGATCCTGAAGCTAATCTTTTACGGGTTTCGTCACAAGGTTGGCGACGTTCGTATCAGTTGGTATCAGAGCTAGTTAAGAGGTATCACGTTATATCCCTTTATTTATTTCCTTTCGAGTCAAGTTGTCCAAAATTCTGTTTTCATGTTCCAAGTTTGCTGTCCGCAATTTCCAGATTTGTTGCATCGTGTTCTTGCGTTATTTTTCCAGATTTGTTGCATCGTAAACTTGCGTCTAGTTGTTGTTAATTGCTGTGGTTAGCCTTGTTTGGTCCAGCCTTTTTTTTTTGTGTCTTATTCTTGATTCTTTGTTTGTGTTTGTGTCTTGTTTCTATCCTGTTATATCCATTTAATTCCAGTCTTTTGTTCTATTTGATCATCCGAGGTTACTGTTCATCCGAAAAAAAAAATATAGCTGGCTGACCTTACAAAATTCTTGAAAATCTGTCTTGATCAAAACTTGGGTTTCTTGAAGTTCTTGATTGTTTAAAACCACAATCTTGAAGTTCTTGGAACTTTAGTTGGGATTCTTGAAGCCAACCAAAATCTGTCTTGATCAAATCGAGAAATCTTGGATTGTTTTGGGAGGAAATCATCTTCAATTTTGTGTTTCTTGAATTCTGGAAATTAACATCTTGAATTCTTGAAAGAATCTTGAAGTTTCTGGGTTTTGGGAACCAAATCTTGGTAAACAACAAGGCTGCAAAATTCCAGCTGCCAAAATCCTTGTCGTTCTTTCTTTCTTGATCAATCTTCTTTATTGATCACCACAACAATCTTTTTTCTTGATCAAGAACATTTAAGCCACAAAATTTGACTCTTGAAAGCCTCCAGAATTGACCATTGATAAGAAGAAGAATGTTCAGCCATGAAATTTGACTCTTGAAAGCCAGCCTCCCTAAGCCACGAAATTTGACTCTTGAAAGCTTCCAAATTTGACCATTGATTGTGATAAATGCCTTCCTAAAAGCTGACCATCAAAAAAAAAAAGAAGAGCACCAAAACAACCAGCAACCCTACTCCAATTCCAAGTTGGATTTGATTAGTTTAGTCCAACTTGAATAAGGCTGTCCAGATTTACTTCAATTTCGTTTTTACAGCCTGTTAAATCCTTTTTGGGATAGGAAAAAGGGATTAGTTCCGGAATAATCCAAAAATTTCCACTATCCATTATTTCCTAAATTGCTGCAACAAGAGCAAGTGTTGGTGCACTCTTTAGGCAGTTGTTATTGAGTCAAATCTTTATAGCTTTCTTGAATCAGTTGTTCTGCTTATTTTTTCCAGTAATTTCCAGCCAGAGTAGTGTCCAAATTTCCAGCTCTTGTATAGAGTCATTTGCCAAGTTTTTGTGTTGCATAACTAGTAGTCCTTTTGTCGTGCATCTACGCATTTTTTCCAACAAATTCCAGCAGATTATTTTTTCCAGTTCTTTTGAGTCATTTTTGTCTTATACCTCCTCAAATTTCCAGCTTATAACGAGCCACATTTGAGTAGATTCTTGTGCGAAGCTAGTTGAACTTTTCAGGGAAATTTTCTACTTTCTTCAAGGGAAGCAAGCAGAACCTTGAGAACATTAGAGTGTTTTAAACACTTGAGTGATACACGAGTGACGAGTGTAAACATGTGAGCTTGTGTGGTAAGGAAAAATATCTTTTGTTTCACTAAATTTTTGCAGGTTTCCTCAATACATCATGGCGAATACGAGGCATTTAAAAGCTAGCTTACAACATCTTCTTCCTGATCCTAAGGGAGTCGAAGAAGTGGCATTACGTGGTGTAAATGAGCAGTTGGACATCGTCAAATCTCAGTTGCATTGTTGGTTTTATACTCGTTGTGGTGTCAAAGATAAAACATGCAGCTTGGCCATTGATAGGAGTTGTGAAGTCAATCTTGCAAGCGCTATCATGGTTCACAAATTAAATCTTCCAACCATTGATCATCTTCAACCGTATAAGTTGTCGAGTGCTCATGGTGATGTTTGGGTTACTAAACACACACTTGTACCTATTCAAATTGGCAAATATGTGGATGAGGTGTTGTGTGATGTAGTCCCAATTCAAGTGACACATGTGTTGCTAGGTAAAGCGTGGATGTTGAGGCGAGAAGTTAAATATGATAGACATACTAATAAGTATTCCTTCTTATTTAATGGTCGTCGTTCTGCACTTGTACCACTTATTTATGACCAAATTTGTATTGATCTAGCATACATGAGAAGTGAACATGAGCGTTATAGTATGAAGAAAGAGCTAGATGAGGGAATTGTGACTGATGAGGTAAAATCTGAGGGAGTTGAAAAGGAGAAAGAGGCTGAGAATAATGAGAGGAAAAAGACAGCTATTGAGCATGAGAAAGAGATTGAAAAATCCAAAGTGTTGACTGAGGAAGCGAAAGAAAGAAGGGATAATGCACTGATTTTAAGTTTCAACAAAAATGAGAGTGAGGGGACTTATTGCCATTCTAACAACCTTAACATTGCTCTGTCTAGTGTTCCTTGTTTTGTGCAGGTTAAGCAAAGTGCAATCGTTTTGATCTTACAATGTTCCATCCCAAAGACGCTTGTGCAATTTGCGAGTTTCCATGGAGTTTGTCTTCTAGGAGTTAGATCAATTTGGTTCCCATTCATGGAATCAGATAATTTCAATGCTGTTCACGTCTTTGGAGGATCAAACTATGTGTACCCTCAAGACCTTAGAACCGACCATGTTCCACGAGTTTACACAAGGAGCGAGGTCTTCAATGGTCACTACAATACCTATGCTCATCTTGCACCTAGTCCACTTGAAGCTCCAACTTCACCAAGTCAGCTTCCATACTTTGCAAGCTTATTCAAGTTTGAGGAGTATGATTTCATAGGATCTACATCGCATCACGTTGAGGATCCTTACCTCATGATCACAAGCGATCAAGTTGGGCATACATTGAAACTGGTTCGTGAGATTCAAGGTTCAACAATGTTTACTTTCCAGCTTAGCAAGTGGTTTATGCATTGGATGAAAATTGTGGTAATCATAACAAAATTGACTCGACGGCATGTAACTCTTCTTATCATCATTCATGCTTCAATTTGTGGGCAAATTGCTTTCAAGAGAAGGGGAATGATACGAGTCAAGCTATGCCATCGGATAAGGTTCAAGTCCCACTAGGACTGGTAACTCGAGCACGAGCTAACAAGATGAGGGAGGAACTCCAAGGACTTGTTCATGAGATACAAGGCCAAGAAATTGTCCCCAAGGTCATTGAGAGTCTTGAGCATGAAGGAATGAAAGTCATCCATGTAGTGTACGTCAAAGAGAACCATGTGTGACCCTTCTCTAGTCACATTTGCTGTTTTAGTTAAGTCATTGTAATAAGGGCTTAATGGTCCATAGTCTTGCTTTAATTACCTAAGCGATGACCTCATAAGGTTATTTACCTAAGCGATGACCTCATAAGGTTGTTTACCTAAGGGATGACCTCATAAGGTGTGGTCAAGCCCACAATTCTTAGTCTTATGGAAATAGTCAAGCCTACAATTGTTAGTCTTAGTCAAGACCACAACTCTAGACTAGTTCCACATTTAGTTGTTCATCTCTATGTAAGGCTATAAATAGCCCACACTTCCAATGGTTTTAGGCATTCAATGAATAAATCAGATTTTGAGAGTTTTCTTGGTTTCTCCAAGGCTTCTTGAATACCTTAGAATTTCTCTAGGTGTTCGTGACTTATCAATCTAGAATCGCACTAGGTTGTGGCGTCTTCTACCATTATACCAAGGTTCGTTAACCACGTGATTAACGGGTTGAGGTCATCCGCTCCAAACTTGGTGTCCTCTTGTCGATCCTGAAGCTAATCTTTTACGGGTTTCGTCACAAGGTTGGCGACGTTCGTATCAGAAAGTTCATGGAAAACAAGTCTAGTATGTACATGAAAGTTTGGCAAAAGAAAAGTTTCACTACAGCTCAAAGGCTTCATTACGGGTTAAACTGTCTCGCCCGGCCAGCCTCGGGGAAACGGTCATTGCTCATTGTGGGAAAGTCAGAATTTGGTTCCGTCAGTTGCATTGGAAACTAGGTTCATAAGGCTAAATTTGTCTAGAAGAAACCATTTCCAAAATCCCAACATAAGTGGCTCAAAATTAAGAAACCAAATGAACTTTCTGGACTGTCTCGGATGAACAGTACTTCCCGGACAGCCAACTTTCCAGACTCGCCACGGATCGCTCGGGATGAACCAGAAAATGAGCTTTGTACCGTTTTAAAGCTCTAAGAGTCTACTTTCAATTGCCATAAACGGCACTCAATTCTGATCAGTGAGTAACACGTTATGACCTTAACAAGATGGCTGGACAGAAAATTTCTGGACCTAGTCCAGTTTTCCTCCTTTGTTTATAACTCAAAATTTATTCAACCAAATTGGCTAATTTTTTTGTAGACAACCTCCACACACATAACCCAACATATAATACTCACATTTGTAGCCAAAATGTGCATGAAAATATCAAGGTAAAACCGGGCAGCAAGCTTAAAAAGTTTCGGTCAGCACACTTTAAAAAATTTCTAACTTCTACTCTTCTTGTTATTTTCATTCCTTGCACATAACAAGTATTAGATCCAACTAAATAGGGGTTTAAAACATATCAATACTTCATAAACACACATGAATAAGGGTTAGACATTTCATCAAACACTTGGTATGCATATTAGTAAACCTAACCATTACTTGATTAACTCAAGAAACTAACCCCAAATTCAACCATAACAAGTTGTTTTCACCATTTCAACCTCAAGTAGATGATATAACATCATAAACCCAAATTTTAAAGATTACATACCTTACTTACAAGTTGCTTTGGTCACCAAACAAACCACCACAATAGAAGCTTTAGGCTTGAAACAACCTCAAAGATTGAAGGAAATTTTCTCACAAACTCTAGATCTTTCTCTTTTGGTTTTTGTTCAAGATCAAGCTAAGGTTGTCATAGCAAGAAGATGGAGTTTTCTTCCTTCCCTTGGAAGCCCTTAAGGTGGACGAAATTTTGGAGGAAAATGAAGCAAAGTTGGTTTAAAATTCCTCTAATCCTTTGGTCAAACAAGATACATGGCTAGGGTTTTGCCACATGGCTCCATTATTGTCCTAACCTTTCTTAATCTTTGACTAATGCCATTCTTACCTTTCCAAATGCACCAATAATTATTCAACACCTCTAATCTCTCACATAAAGTCTCTACCACTAATAAAAGAACACTTGGACAATTACAAGTGGTGAATTATTTACAACCTAGCTCAAGGAAATATTTTACTTCAAGTAAAATGAATTGAAATGAAATGCATGGAAATTATTATAACACATAGAAAATAATTTGTAAGGGCATATATTAAATGGTCTAGATCTTATAATAAGGCATGTAAGTAAGAAAATTGTGTTTTAAAGTGAGGGTCAATACAAGGGATTTGTTGTAACACATTGTGAAATATAATGCTAGGGCATATAAGAGGTGGTTTAAATCTTGGTGCAAGGCATGTAGTTTGGGGAAATTGTATTTTAAAAATGAGGGTTCTCACACTCTCTCCCCCTTAAAGAATTTCGCCCTCGAGATTCTCAGCTTGATTACTGAGTAGTTCAAAATATTTTCGATGAATATCCTTTTTAACTCTCTCGAGTCCTGTGAGCGCATGCTTTAGTAAGACCAGCAATACAAAGCCATATTATGTAGGAATTGAAGCTACAAATCTTTATTTAGAACATGTTTCAATTTACAAGTTTCATAGTTGTATAACCTATCGAAATATAATACTAGCTTGTTCCCATCGAAGAATAATCCTTATGTCCTTACTAATCAATGTTGCAAAAGTCATTTAGAGCAGAAAAGTATCACTTATAGCCAAACGTTTAGAGAAAGTAGAAAAGACGTTCAAAATGCAAAGTTGTAAACTGTCCGACCTAAGGTGGTTTGAAGAACTCATTTTCCTTTCATTTAAGTCTCGTTTCTACTCATAAACCAACCTCAAAATAGTTTACCAACTCCAATCCTAAAGTTGGGAATGTAAGTAGGAATAATCCTAGGAAAAATAGAAATTTTTTTAGTTTTGCGTGATCTCATTTGAAAATCTTATCTCGAGCTTCTTATGTCCAAAACTTAAAAAACTTTATACCGTCGGAATATGGATTCAAATTGTTACAACTTTCTAGAAGGTACCATTGTAAGATCCAATCCACGAGTCGGTCAAATTCCAACCTAAAGTTGCTGCTTCACCCAGTAACAGACAGAACAGGTATACAGTTTCAGTCAACTTTGAAAAATCATAGATATTCATGGAAATTGAGAACAATACTGATACTCTGAATCTAGTTTCAAACATAATAAAACTCAATTTTGACTTTTCTACATCAAGATATAACAAATTCTGTAAAACCTTCCAAGGTTCCCTGCGGAAAAAATTTTCAGCGGCACATCCTTTGTGTTTACTAACTTTTCCTAGCCCATTCAAGGCTTCATTCTTCCCATGAAATAGCTTCAACTCAAGCATATAAATATCAAGCCCACAACTCACTACATCAAGCATATAACCGTCTCTACTCAAGTTTAGCAAAATGAAACCCGAAGCTGAAATTCTTAATCACAAGCTTGAATTTTCTTTAGGCAAGTCATAACAAAGCTATCAGACCATGGTCAGTACTTAAGCATGACGTGTGGTAGAAAATTCACCATAAAACCATAAATTACCATAACACTAGTTCAACCCATGAAATTTTCCATAAAGCTGCCAAAAGTACTACCTTAATCCACTAGTTTTCCTATATTGGTAGTAGAGGAAAATTGCTAGCCAAAGTTACCTTGTAACCTCAAGAAAGATGGAAATCCAGGGCTTCTTCCTCAAAAATCGCTCCACCAATACCTTGAAATCTTTCTTAGTTAACATTTCCATGGAGTAACTTCAGATTCAAGTACAAAATTGAGGTTGGAGTTGGAGGTCTCTCTTTGGTTTCTCTTCTCTCTTGGTTCGGCCAAGTAAGAGGGAAGATGAAGACAATTCGGTCAAATTGTTGATTTAGTCAAGGTGAAAAATGTGACGCAAACCTTAATCTCGATAGAAAGAAGAGTTACAACATGGTTACTATTCTTGCTAGCTCTTTAACCCATACACTCTGTACATTAAATCATTTCTTCCCTTCGAGCGACAAACGATAAATTTTTAACTCAAAGACCAAAGTAGGGCAATAAACTCAGGGATAAGGATCCAATATTGCACCACCACAAATATTTCATAGCACTTATTAAAACAGCAGGTACCAAGTCCACTGTTCCTAAGGGAATACATCTTGCTATATAAAAATGTCACTATGCATAGTCCAATGATTATAACTTATCCAGGCAAAAACCTCATTAATGGCTATTCAACTTGGCAAATGTACTGGTACAAACTTATTCTGTACCTCTTCTGGAACCCCTTCATATTTCCTTTCAATCGTATGTTCTGATGCAATAGTTCAATGTTCTCTAGGTATTTCGGTTCCCATCATCTTTCCCAGTACTCAGTTCATCTCTTTTGGAACTCTATTTCTTTTTGAATAACCTCTATTTTCTTATGCAGATCAGTCACATTTGTCATCTCACTAATTCGCTTATCTCGATAGTAGCTTGCCAGTAAATCAAAGGAGCAAAGTAAGTAACTAATTACAATTGGAAACTCTAGTCATATAACTTTTAAATTCATTCTCCTCCGATCCTACCACAAGGAATTAAACGTAGCTATCCTCAAGTGAGATAGACAAGATAATAGAATACAGGTAGGGTAATAGCTCAGAATACAATGCCACTCATTCTTATTCGGGAATTTCAATACGAGAGTATCCTTATCACTTATGCACATAGCAACCCTAAAGCGTACTTTATGTGTCGGAACTTCTACCTCCTATCTCAATCTCTTGCATACAGGTATAGAATCCAATTCTTTTCTCAAATTCCCATGCATAATTCCAAAACTCACGATCTCGCCACGATCATAATCGAGTCAAGTCCATACTTAGACATTAGTGGATAGGTGTCAAGGAAGCATAGGAAAGAATGTCACAAGAGGAGTAGAAATATCCATATAGTTGTAATCAAACCGCCCCACATTCGAAATAAACACTTATCATGTCTTCACAGTCATGGGTGAAGGAAACAGATCTTCAGTGCAAATTTCTCGACGTACAGTATAATCTAGCCACCATCTATAGAAACCCTGTCAGACTATTTTGAGATTAGTCCATGATAGCTTCCGAGATTTATTCCCTCAATCAGTCCAATAACTAGGTCAAATATTAGGATCTTTCGCGCCTTGACTTTTGCCATTAAAACTTGTCTCAAGTGCAATCAAGATACAGACCCTTATTCTAGGGCTCTCCACTTTTTGGTACTCAAGTACAAGAATCCACAATAAGGTAATTCACAACTCGAGCCGGCCGGTCCTAAGAGTAAATCACCCATATTACAGATTCCTACCCGACGTACATATCTATTCCTCCCAAGTATCCTGATAAAGGGTTTACGCTTATAACAGTCATGATTCATAGCTTACGCCCAAAAAGAGCACCTAGTCCTTTCCACTGACTCACATAATCGAAACAATAACACCACTTGGCCCCAAGCTCACTTCGCGCAGAGACCACGCGAAGCAGTAAAATATCTTCCATTCTTTCAAACCAGTTCTCGGCAATTTCGGGATCTAGTTCTCCAAGAAATTTAGGAGGTGTGAACTTTTGGAACTGATTTAGGACTCTATCTTAACTTACTTCAAGGTTCCTTTACTAGTTACCCGTTGTTTGACCTTGTTGGTCAACCGAATGGCCAGTAAACAGTAGATCGGTCATACGATTGATAGCTGTAGCTACCTGATCCCCTACTCCACCTCCGGGTCCCTGGTTCTAATTGACTACAAACCTTTATTCCTCTTCTTGGTCCTGGACCTATTCTCCTTTATTACTCACTGGTCTAGGGTCCAAGTATTTTAACCAATGGGTAAGTACGTGTTGGTACATGATAGATGATTATTCCTTTACAAAAGTCAAATAAAATGAAATCGGAGTCACAATAAGCGAGTGAAAATATAAAGCAATTAAATGCCAATGTCGTAATAAAGTCGAGGTCAAAGTCACCGTAACAGTCACAGTCCAATTCACAGTCACAGTCAAAGTCAAAGTATTATACATTCCAAGGCTCATAGTAGTTGTTTGTAAGATAACTAGACCAAAAGTATCAGGTACGAGACTCACAGATACAAATACAGTCATACAGTCATATCAAGGAAAAATCCAGTGCAAGTAGTCAAAAGAAAATTGTACAACCACCGAGTCACCACATCCCTTATCCTTTCTATGTATAGTAGTCAAAATCATCCAAAGTAGTAGCCTAGAGGTGTAGGCTTAGTTTGATGCGGGACTAGCTGACCCTCCTCCGGTCTAGGCAAGGTCAACACTTGCCTCGTCTCCAATGTTAGAGACTTCACCACTTAAGTCTACTGAAGTCCCCAAACAGGTCATCACAAACATTCAGGTTTGACTCGACTCTATTCCTCACTTTTATTGCCCCCTAAACGCGTTCCTGAGCTTCTCCAAGTTACATACAAAGATTTACCAATCCTTTGATGGCCTTCAACCATATCATACCAGTGCTCCTTAATTCGATCGGCTTGCATTTTAGTAGTTTCCTTTAGTTGATTGACTTCAGCTTTAAACCTAGCATTGTCCCGGGCAAGCAACTTTCGCTCCTTCACAACGGCCAACACTACTCCATTAGAATAGGTAAAATTTGCAGACACTCACACCACTTGTAGTGATTAGATAAGCCCCAATAGGCTCTAGGCCTCCGGGTCTGATTTGATACTTAATCATCGGGTAAGTCCCCACGGGATGGCTCGCCAACCGGTCTATTACTAGGGCCGCCAGATTCATCCAGCCTACACAAAGTGTAGATAAACTTAAGTACTCTTAAGGGAAAATAATCAAATATAATCCTCAAGTCGAAAATTCCTAACTCGCCCAAACCAATTCAAACCTAGGCTCAAAATTTTTTTTTCCTTCCAGTGATCACTTAACTTTCAAACCAATCCCACAGTCCAGCATCCTGAGCTTTTATGTCTAGGATACTCTACAAAGATCTGAAGCCTAAGCTTTGATACCAACTGTGACAGCCCCACCTCTCCCTAGGGCAAACCCTAGGGTATCAACGGACTGCCTGCCCAACTCTCGCCAGGACTCAGTCGTTCAAAGTACTAATATCATCAATGAAACGAATGTAACATTTGACAATGCAGGGGATTGAAACACTAACTCAAACATAATCACTAATTCAACAATTCAGCTTAGTACATATATCATCGTATGCCAACTTACCACGCTTCACCCAAAATTACATAATATAAATCACCCTTAAGAATTTAAGCTTACAAGTCTGCTTAAACGAAAGTTACAACCTCAAAACGCAAGAACGGCAAAATAAAGCTAAGAAAGCCCTCGATCAAATCCCTTCCCGATCTGTTAAGGAAAACAAAGGGAATGGAGTGAGCTAAAGCCCAGTGAGGTTCCAGGTAAACAAGTAAACACATAGCCACATAAAATCACAAAATAGCCAACTAAACACCGTACAGTAAAATAACAGTTCAATTCAAGGATACGGGTGGCTTTCAAAAGCCAAAGGTCCACTTGAGCTTGATCATAATTGCCTCCTGTTGACACTCCGTCAACACTTGTAACAGTATATAGGTCCGTACAACACCACTTTCACCAGTCTCCGTCCACCAAACAACCCCCCACCGGGCCCGCACTCCATAAACAGTAGTTTGGTAATACTCGAGTATACCAGGAATCCGAGTTTCCAATGCTCAAGGATTCCAATGAAACAGTATCAAGCCGAGGATTTTATCACTGGTGGTGCTGGACAACACAACAAGCAAGCACAACGGCTATGCTTCACCAGGGACCTCCAAGCAAGATTCAATTTCCAGTGAACAGTAAACAGTCCTCAAGGTTTATCGGCCTTATCGACCAAGCCCTTGCTGGCTCGATACAACCGACTCACCTATGAGGTTGGGTACCCAAACAGTAACAGTAGTTGGTGGAATGTCATCCACGCAACTTAAGCACAGTCATGTATAGCAATATCTCATTTCATGTTAATTCATTCAGTAAGTAGAGCCTCAGTGAAAAGAAAAAATAAGAAAGGTCGAGTGCGATAAAGTACACACTCGCCTCAATTTTAATTAAAACAGTGTTTGGCTCAAACAATAACAATTCAATACTTTCAAGTACACGAACATTTCTCATAACAAGTAGCAGGTAGTGGAACACTCACCTGTCAAGCAAAAGTAATAATCGACGTCAAACGTCTCAGTTACGATCACCGTCGTTGCCCAAACCTAGGTCAACGAGTGAAAACATTAATAATTGGATTCGTTCCCTACTAAAGTATAGGTTCATTAAGAGGCCAAGTGAGTAGCTTAAGCTACTTAATCCGGCATGCAAATAGGGTCTAAACCACGGTGAAAGTGATACGAGTCAAGCTATGCCATCGGATAAGGTTCAAGTCCCACTAGGACTGGTAACTCGAGCACGAGCTAACAAGATGAGGGAGGAACTCCAAGGACTTGTTCATGAGATACAAGGCCAAGAAATTGTCCCCAAGGTCATTGAGAGTCTTGAGCATGAAGGAATGAAAGTCATCCATGTAGTGTACGTCAAAGAGAACCATGTGTGACCCTTCTCTAGTCACATTTGCTGTTTTAGTTAAGTCATTGTAATAAGGGCTTAATGGTCCATAGTCTTGCTTTAATTACCTAAGCGATGACCTCATAAGGTTATTTACCTAAGCGATGACCTCATAAGGTTGTTTACCTAAGGGATGACCTCATAAGGTGTGGTCAAGCCCACAATTCTTAGTCTTATGGAAATAGTCAAGCCTACAATTGTTAGTCTTAGTCAAGACCACAACTCTAGACTAGTTCCACATTTAGTTGTTCATCTCTATGTAAGGCTATAAATAGCCCACACTTCCAATGGTTTTAGGCATTCAATGAATAAATCAGATTTTGAGAGTTTTCTTGGTTTCTCCAAGGCTTCTTGAATACCTTAGAATTTCTCTAGGTGTTCGTGACTTATCAATCTAGAATCGCACTAGGTTGTGGCGTCTTCTACCATTATACCAAGGTTCGTTAACCACGTGATTAACGGGTTGAGGTCATCCGCTCCAAACTTGGTGTCCTCTTGTCGATCCTGAAGCTAATCTTTTACGGGTTTCGTCACAAGGTTGGCGACGTTCGTATCAGTTGGTATCCATGTAGTGCACGTCAAAGAGAACCATGTGTGACCCTTCTCTAGTCACATTTGCTGTTTTAGTTAAGTCATTGTAATAAGGGATTAATGGTCCATAGTCTTGCTTTAATTACCTAAGCGATGACCTCATACGGTTATTTACCTAAGCGATGACCTCATAAGGTTGTTTACCTAAGGGATGACCTCATAAGGTTTGGTCAAGCCCACAATTCTTAGTCTTATGGAAATAGTCAAGCCTACAATTGTTAGTCTTAGTCAAGACCACAACTCTAGACTAGTTCCACATTTAGTTGTTCATCTCTATGTAAGGCTATAAATAGCCCACACTTCCAATGGTTTTAGGCATTCAATGAATAAATCAGATTTTGAGAGTTTTCTTGGTTTCTCCAAGGCTTCTTGAATACCTTAGAATTTCTCTAGGTGTTCGTGACTTATCAATCTAGAATCGCACTAGGTTGTGGCGTCTTCTACCATTATACCAAGGTTCGTTAACCACGTGATTAACGGGTTGAGGTCATCCGCTCCAAACTTGGTGTCCTCTTGTCGATCCTGAAACTAATCTTTTACGGGTTTCATCACAAGGTTGGCGACGTTCGTATCAGTTGGTAATCAGAGCTAGTTAAGAGGTATCACGTTATATCCCTTTATTTATTTCCTTTCGAGTCAAGTTGTCCAAAATTCTGTTTTCGTGTAATGATACGAGTCAAGCTATGCCATCGGATAAGGTTCAAGTCCCACTAGGACTGGTAACTCGAGCACGAGCTAACAAGATGAGGGAGGAACTCCAAGGACTTGTTCATGAGATACAAGGCCAAGAAATTGTCCCCAAGGTCATTGAGAGTCTTGAGCATGAAGGAATGAAAGTCATCCATGTAGTGTACGTCAAAGAGAACCATGTGTGACCCTTCTCTAGTCACATTTGCTGTTTTAGTTAAGTCATTGTAATAAGGGCTTAATGGTCCATAGTCTTGCTTTAATTACCTAAGCGATGACCTCATAAGGTTATTTACCTAAGCGATGACCTCATAAGGTTGTTTACCTAAGGGATGACCTCATAAGGTGTGGTCAAGCCCACAATTCTTAGTCTTATGGAAATAGTCAAGCCTACAATTGTTAGTCTTAGTCAAGACCACAACTCTAGACTAGTTCCACATTCAGTTGTTCATCTCTATGTAAGGCTATAAATAGCCCACACTTCCAATGGTTTTAGGCATTCAATGAATAAATCAGATTTTGAGAGTTTTCTTGGTTTCTCCAAGGCTTCTTGAATACCTTAGAATTTCTCTAGGTGTTCGTGACTTATCAATCTAGAATCGCACTAGGTTGTGGCGTCTTCTACCATTATACCAAGGTTCGTTAACCACGTGATTAACGGGTTGAGGTCATCCGCTCCAAACTTGGTGTCCTCTTGTCGATCCTGAAGCTAATCTTTTACGGGTTTCGTCACAAGGTTGGCGACGTTCGTATCAGAAAGTTCATGGAAAACAAGTCTAGTATGTACATGAAAGTTTGGCAAAAGAAAAGTTTCACTACAGCTCAAAGGCTTCATTACGGGTTAAACTGTCTCGCCCGGCCAGCCTCGGGGAAACGGTCATTGCTCATTGTGGGAAAGTCAGAATTTGGTTCCGTCAGTTGCATTGGAAACTAGGTTCATAAGGCTAAATTTGTCTAGAAGAAACCATTTCCAAAATCCCAACATAAGTGGCTCAAAATTAAGAAACCAAATGAACTTTCTGGACTGTCTCGGATGAACAGTACTTCCCGGACAGCCAACTTTCCAGACTCGCCACGGATCGCTCGGGATGAACCAGAAAATGAGCTTTGTACCGTTTTAAAGCTCTAAGAGTCTACTTTCAATTGCCATAAACGGCACTCAATTCTGATCAGTGAGTAACACGTTATGACCTTAACAAGATGGCTGGACAGAAAATTTCTGGACCTAGTCCAGTTTTCCTCCTTTGTTTATAACTCAAAATTTATTCAACCAAATTGGCTAATTTTTTTGTAGACAACCTCCACACACATAACCCAACATATAATACTCACATTTGTAGCCAAAATGTGCATGAAAATATCAAGGTAAAACCGGGCAGCAAGCTTAAAAAGTTTCGGTCAGCACACTTTAAAAAATTTCTAACTTCTACTCTTCTTGTTATTTTCATTCCTTGCACATAACAAGTATTAGATCCAACTAAATAGGGGTTTAAAACATATCAATACTTCATAAACACACATGAATAAGGGTTAGACATTTCATCAAACACTTGGTATGCATATTAGTAAACCTAACCATTACTTGATTAACTCAAGAAACTAACCCCAAATTCAACCATAACAAGTTGTTTTCACCATTTCAACCTCAAGTAGATGATATAACATCATAAACCCAAATTTTAAAGATTACATACCTTACTTACAAGTTGCTTTGGTCACCAAACAAACCACCACAATAGAAGCTTTAGGCTTGAAACAACCTCAAAGATTGAAGGAAATTTTCTCACAAACTCTAGATCTTTCTCTTTTGGTTTTTGTTCAAGATCAAGCTAAGGTTGTCATAGCAAGAAGATGGAGTTTTCTTCCTTCCCTTGGAAGCCCTTAAGGTGGACGAAATTTTGGAGGAAAATGAAGCAAAGTTGGTTTAAAATTCCTCTAATCCTTTGGTCAAACAAGATACATGGCTAGGGTTTTGCCACATGGCTCCATTATTGTCCTAACCTTTCTTAATCTTTGACTAATGCCATTCTTACCTTTCCAAATGCACCAATAATTATTCAACACCTCTAATCTCTCACATAAAGTCTCTACCACTAATAAAAGAACACTTGGACAATTACAAGTGGTGAATTATTTACAACCTAGCTCAAGGAAATATTTTACTTCAAGTAAAATGAATTGAAATGAAATGCATGGAAATTATTATAACACATAGAAAATAATTTGTAAGGGCATATATTAAATGGTCTAGATCTTATAATAAGGCATGTAAGTAAGAAAATTGTGTTTTAAAGTGAGGGTCAATACAAGGGATTTGTTGTAACACATTGTGAAATATAATGCTAGGGCATATAAGAGGTGGTTTAAATCTTGGTGCAAGGCATGTAGTTTGGGGAAATTGTATTTTAAAAATGAGGGTTCTCACACTCTCTCCCCCTTAAAGAATTTCGCCCTCGAGATTCTCAGCTTGATTACTGAGTAGTTCAAAATATTTTCGATGAATATCCTTTTTAACTCTCTCGAGTCCTGTGAGCGCATGCTTTAGTAAGACCAGCAATACAAAGCCATATTATGTAGGAATTGAAGCTACAAATCTTTATTTAGAACATGTTTCAATTTACAAGTTTCATAGTTGTATAACCTATCGAAATATAATACTAGCTTGTTCCCATCGAAGAATAATCCTTATGTCCTTACTAATCAATGTTGCAAAAGTCATTTAGAGCAGAAAAGTATCACTTATAGCCAAACGTTTAGAGAAAGTAGAAAAGACGTTCAAAATGCAAAGTTGTAAACTGTCCGACCTAAGGTGGTTTGAAGAACTCATTTTCCTTTCATTTAAGTCTCGTTTCTACTCATAAACCAACCTCAAAATAGTTTACCAACTCCAATCCTAAAGTTGGGAATGTAAGTAGGAATAATCCTAGGAAAAATAGAAATTTTTTTAGTTTTGCGTGATCTCATTTGAAAATCTTATCTCGAGCTTCTTATGTCCAAAACTTAAAAAACTTTATACCGTCGGAATATGGATTCAAATTGTTACAACTTTCTAGAAGGTACCATTGTAAGATCCAATCCACGAGTCGGTCAAATTCCAACCTAAAGTTGCTGCTTCACCCAGTAACAGACAGAACAGGTATACAGTTTCAGTCAACTTTGAAAAATCATAGATATTCATGGAAATTGAGAACAATACTGATACTCTGAATCTAGTTTCAAACATAATAAAACTCAATTTTGACTTTTCTACATCAAGATATAACAAATTCTGTAAAACCTTCCAAGGTTCCCTGCGGAAAAAATTTTCAGCGGCACATCCTTTGTGTTTACTAACTTTTCCTAGCCCATTCAAGGCTTCATTCTTCCCATGAAATAGCTTCAACTCAAGCATATAAATATCAAGCCCACAACTCACTACATCAAGCATATAACCGTCTCTACTCAAGTTTAGCAAAATGAAACCCGAAGCTGAAATTCTTAATCACAAGCTTGAATTTTCTTTAGGCAAGTCATAACAAAGCTATCAGACCATGGTCAGTACTTAAGCATGACGTGTGGTAGAAAATTCACCATAAAACCATAAATTACCATAACACTAGTTCAACCCATGAAATTTTCCATAAAGCTGCCAAAAGTACTACCTTAATCCACTAGTTTTCCTATATTGGTAGTAGAGGAAAATTGCTAGCCAAAGTTACCTTGTAACCTCAAGAAAGATGGAAATCCAGGGCTTCTTCCTCAAAAATCGCTCCACCAATACCTTGAAATCTTTCTTAGTTAACATTTCCATGGAGTAACTTCAGATTCAAGTACAAAATTGAGGTTGGAGTTGGAGGTCTCTCTTTGGTTTCTCTTCTCTCTTGGTTCGGCCAAGTAAGAGGGAAGATGAAGACAATTCGGTCAAATTGTTGATTTAGTCAAGGTGAAAAATGTGACGCAAACCTTAATCTCGATAGAAAGAAGAGTTACAACATGGTTACTATTCTTGCTAGCTCTTTAACCCATACACTCTGTACATTAAATCATTTCTTCCCTTCGAGCGACAAACGATAAATTTTTAACTCAAAGACCAAAGTAGGGCAATAAACTCAGGGATAAGGATCCAATATTGCACCACCACAAATATTTCATAGCACTTATTAAAACAGCAGGTACCAAGTCCACTGTTCCTAAGGGAATACATCTTGCTATATAAAAATGTCACTATGCATAGTCCAATGATTATAACTTATCCAGGCAAAAACCTCATTAATGGCTATTCAACTTGGCAAATGTACTGGTACAAACTTATTCTGTACCTCTTCTGGAACCCCTTCATATTTCCTTTCAATCGTATGTTCTGATGCAATAGTTCAATGTTCTCTAGGTATTTCGGTTCCCATCATCTTTCCCAGTACTCAGTTCATCTCTTTTGGAACTCTATTTCTTTTTGAATAACCTCTATTTTCTTATGCAGATCAGTCACATTTGTCATCTCACTAATTCGCTTATCTCGATAGTAGCTTGCCAGTAAATCAAAGGAGCAAAGTAAGTAACTAATTACAATTGGAAACTCTAGTCATATAACTTTTAAATTCATTCTCCTCCGATCCTACCACAAGGAATTAAACGTAGCTATCCTCAAGTGAGATAGACAAGATAATAGAATACAGGTAGGGTAATAGCTCAGAATACAATGCCACTCATTCTTATTCGGGAATTTCAATACGAGAGTATCCTTATCACTTATGCACATAGCAACCCTAAAGCGTACTTTATGTGTCGGAACTTCTACCTCCTATCTCAATCTCTTGCATACAGGTATAGAATCCAATTCTTTTCTCAAATTCCCATGCATAATTCCAAAACTCACGATCTCGCCACGATCATAATCGAGTCAAGTCCATACTTAGACATTAGTGGATAGGTGTCAAGGAAGCATAGGAAAGAATGTCACAAGAGGAGTAGAAATATCCATATAGTTGTAATCAAACCGCCCCACATTCGAAATAAACACTTATCATGTCTTCACAGTCATGGGTGAAGGAAACAGATCTTCAGTGCAAATTTCTCGACGTACAGTATAATCTAGCCACCATCTATAGAAACCCTGTCAGACTATTTTGAGATTAGTCCATGATAGCTTCCGAGATTTATTCCCTCAATCAGTCCAATAACTAGGTCAAATATTAGGATCTTTCGCGCCTTGACTTTTGCCATTAAAACTTGTCTCAAGTGCAATCAAGATACAGACCCTTATTCTAGGGCTCTCCACTTTTTGGTACTCAAGTACAAGAATCCACAATAAGGTAATTCACAACTCGAGCCGGCCGGTCCTAAGAGTAAATCACCCATATTACAGATTCCTACCCGACGTACATATCTATTCCTCCCAAGTATCCTGATAAAGGGTTTACGCTTATAACAGTCATGATTCATAGCTTACGCCCAAAAAGAGCACCTAGTCCTTTCCACTGACTCACATAATCGAAACAATAACACCACTTGGCCCCAAGCTCACTTCGCGCAGAGACCACGCGAAGCAGTAAAATATCTTCCATTCTTTCAAACCAGTTCTCGGCAATTTCGGGATCTAGTTCTCCAAGAAATTTAGGAGGTGTGAACTTTTGGAACTGATTTAGGACTCTATCTTAACTTACTTCAAGGTTCCTTTACTAGTTACCCGTTGTTTGACCTTGTTGGTCAACCGAATGGCCAGTAAACAGTAGATCGGTCATACGATTGATAGCTGTAGCTACCTGATCCCCTACTCCACCTCCGGGTCCCTGGTTCTAATTGACTACAAACCTTTATTCCTCTTCTTGGTCCTGGACCTATTCTCCTTTATTACTCACTGGTCTAGGGTCCAAGTATTTTAACCAATGGGTAAGTACGTGTTGGTACATGATAGATGATTATTCCTTTACAAAAGTCAAATAAAATGAAATCGGAGTCACAATAAGCGAGTGAAAATATAAAGCAATTAAATGCCAATGTCGTAATAAAGTCGAGGTCAAAGTCACCGTAACAGTCACAGTCCAATTCACAGTCACAGTCAAAGTCAAAGTATTATACATTCCAAGGCTCATAGTAGTTGTTTGTAAGATAACTAGACCAAAAGTATCAGGTACGAGACTCACAGATACAAATACAGTCATACAGTCATATCAAGGAAAAATCCAGTGCAAGTAGTCAAAAGAAAATTGTACAACCACCGAGTCACCACATCCCTTATCCTTTCTATGTATAGTAGTCAAAATCATCCAAAGTAGTAGCCTAGAGGTGTAGGCTTAGTTTGATGCGGGACTAGCTGACCCTCCTCCGGTCTAGGCAAGGTCAACACTTGCCTCGTCTCCAATGTTAGAGACTTCACCACTTAAGTCTACTGAAGTCCCCAAACAGGTCATCACAAACATTCAGGTTTGACTCGACTCTATTCCTCACTTTTATTGCCCCCTAAACGCGTTCCTGAGCTTCTCCAAGTTACATACAAAGATTTACCAATCCTTTGATGGCCTTCAACCATATCATACCAGTGCTCCTTAATTCGATCGGCTTGCATTTTAGTAGTTTCCTTTAGTTGATTGACTTCAGCTTTAAACCTAGCATTGTCCCGGGCAAGCAACTTTCGCTCCTTCACAACGGCCAACACTACTCCATTAGAATAGGTAAAATTTGCAGACACTCACACCACTTGTAGTGATTAGATAAGCCCCAATAGGCTCTAGGCCTCCGGGTCTGATTTGATACTTAATCATCGGTAAGTCCCCACGGGATGGCTCGCCAACCGGTCTATTACTAGGGCCGCCAGATTCATCCAGCCTACACAAAGTGTAGATAAACTTAAGTACTCTTAAGGGAAAATAATCAAATATAATCCTCAAGTCGAAAATTCCTAACTCGCCCAAACCAATTCAAACCTAGGCTCAAAATTTTTTTTTCCTTCCAGTGATCACTTAACTTTCAAACCAATCCCACAGTCCAGCATCCTGAGCTTTTATGTCTAGGATACTCTACAAAGATCTGAAGCCTAAGCTCTGATACCAACTGTGACAGCCCCACCTCTCCCTAGGGCAAACCCTAGGGTATCAACGGACTGCCTGCCCAACTCTCGCCAGGACTCAGTCGTTCAAAGTACTAATATCATCAATGAAACGAATGTAACATTTGACAATGCAGGGGATTGAAACACTAACTCAAACATAATCACTAATTCAACAATTCAGCTTAGTACATATATCATCGTATGCCAACTTACCACGCTTCACCCAAAATTACATAATATAAATCACCCTTAAGAATTTAAGCTTACAAGTCTGCTTAAACGAAAGTTACAACCTCAAAACGCAAGAACGGCAAAATAAAGCTAAGAAAGCCCTCGATCAAATCCCTTCCCGATCTGTTAAGGAAAACAAAGGGAATGGAGTGAGCTAAAGCCCAGTGAGGTTCCAGGTAAACAAGTAAACACATAGCCACATAAAATCACAAAATAGCCAACTAAACACCGTACAGTAAAATAACAGTTCAATTCAAGGATACGGGTGGCTTTCAAAAGCCAAAGGTCCACTTGAGCTTGATCATAATTGCCTCCTGTTGACACTCCGTCAACACTTGTAACAGTATATAGGTCCGTACAACACCACTTTCACCAGTCTCCGTCCACCAAACAACCCCCCACCGGGCCCGCACTCCATAAACAGTAGTTTGGTAATACTCGAGTATACCAGGAATCCGAGTTTCCAATGCTCAAGGATTCCAATGAAACAGTATCAAGCCGAGGATTTTATCACTGGTGGTGCTGGACAACACAACAAGCAAGCACAACGGCTATGCTTCACCAGGGACCTCCAAGCAAGATTCAATTTCCAGTGAACAGTAAACAGTCCTCAAGGTTTATCGGCCTTCTCGACCAAGCCCTTGCTGGCTCGATACAACCGACTCACCTATGAGGTTGGGTACCCAAACAGTAACAGTAGTTGGTGGAATGTCATCCACGCAACTTAAGCACAGTCATGTATAGCAATATCTCATTTCATGTTAATTCATTCAGTAAGTAGAGCCTCAGTGAAAAGAAAAAATAAGAAAGGTCGAGTGCGATAAAGTACACACTCGCCTCAATTTTAATTAAAACAGTGTTTGGCTCAAACAATAACAATTCAATACTTTCAAGTACACGAACATTTCTCATAACAAGTAGCAGGTAGTGGAACACTCACCTGTCAAGCAAAAGTAATAATCGACGTCAAACGTCTCAGTTACGATCACCGTCGTTGCCCAAACCTAGGTCAACGAGTGAAAACATTAATAATTGGATTCGTTCCCTACTAAAGTATAGGTTCATTAAGAGGCCAAGTGAGTAGCTTAAGCTACTTAATCCGGCATGCAAATAGGGTCTAAACCACGGTGAAAGTTCATGGAAAACAAGTCTAGTATGTACATGAAAGTTTGGCAAAAGAAAAGTTTCACTACAGCTCAAAGGCTTCATTACGGGTTAAACTGTCTCGCCCGGCCAGCCTCGGGGAAACGGTCATTGCTCATTGTGGGAAAGTCAGAATTTGGTTCCGTCAGTTGCATTGGAAACTAGGTTCATAAGGCTAAATTTGTCTAGAAGAAACCATTTCCAAAATCCCAACATAAGTGGCTCAAAATTAAGAAACCAAATGAACTTTCTGGACTGTCTCGGATGAACAGTACTTCCCGGACAGCCAACTTTCCAGACTCGCCACGGATCGCTCGGGATGAACCAGAAAATGAGCTTTGTACCGTTTTAAAGCTCTAAGAGTCTACTTTCAATTGCCATAAACGGCACTCAATTCTGATCAGTGAGTAACACGTTATGACCTTAACAAGATGGCTGGACAGAAAATTTCTGGACCTAGTCCAGTTTTCCTCCTTTGTTTATAACTCAAAATTTATTCAACCAAATTGGCTAATTTTTTTGTAGACAACCTCCACACACATAACCCAACATATAATACTCACATTTGTAGCCAAAATGTGCATGAAAATATCAAGGTAAAACCGGGCAGCAAGCTTAAAAAGTTTCGGTCAGCACACTTTAAAAAATTTCTAACTTCTACTCTTCTTGTTATTTTCATTCCTTGCACATAACAAGTATTAGATCCAACTAAATAGGGGTTTAAAACATATCAATACTTCATAAACACACATGAATAAGGGTTAGACATTTCATCAAACACTTGGTATGCATATTAGTAAACCTAACCATTACTTGATTAACTCAAGAAACTAACCCCAAATTCAACCATAACAAGTTGTTTTCACCATTTCAACCTCAAGTAGATGATATAACATCATAAACCCAAATTTTAAAGATTACATACCTTACTTACAAGTTGCTTTGGTCACCAAACAAACCACCACAATAGAAGCTTTAGGCTTGAAACAACCTCAAAGATTGAAGGAAATTTTCTCACAAACTCTAGATCTTTCTCTTTTGGTTTTTGTTCAAGATCAAGCTAAGGTTGTCATAGCAAGAAGATGGAGTTTTCTTCCTTCCCTTGGAAGCCCTTAAGGTGGACGAAATTTTGGAGGAAAATGAAGCAAAGTTGGTTTAAAATTCCTCTAATCCTTTGGTCAAACAAGATACATGGCTAGGGTTTTGCCACATGGCTCCATTATTGTCCTAACCTTTCTTAATCTTTGACTAATGCCATTCTTACCTTTCCAAATGCACCAATAATTATTCAACACCTCTAATCTCTCACATAAAGTCTCTACCACTAATAAAAGAACACTTGGACAATTACAAGTGGTGAATTATTTACAACCTAGCTCAAGGAAATATTTTACTTCAAGTAAAATGAATTGAAATGAAATGCATGGAAATTATTATAACACATAGAAAATAATTTGTAAGGGCATATATTAAATGGTCTAGATCTTATAATAAGGCATGTAAGTAAGAAAATTGTGTTTTAAAGTGAGGGTCAATACAAGGGATTTGTTGTAACACATTGTGAAATATAATGCTAGGGCATATAAGAGGTGGTTTAAATCTTGGTGCAAGGCATGTAGTTTGGGGAAATTGTATTTTAAAAATGAGGGTTCTCACACTCTCTCCCCCTTAAAGAATTTCGCCCTCGAGATTCTCAGCTTGATTACTGAGTAGTTCAAAATATTTTCGATGAATATCCTTTTTAACTCTCTCGAGTCCTGTGAGCGCATGCTTTAGTAAGACCAGCAATACAAAGCCATATTATGTAGGAATTGAAGCTACAAATCTTTATTTAGAACATGTTTCAATTTACAAGTTTCATAGTTGTATAACCTATCGAAATATAATACTAGCTTGTTCCCATCGAAGAATAATCCTTATGTCCTTACTAATCAATGTTGCAAAAGTCATTTAGAGCAGAAAAGTATCACTTATAGCCAAACGTTTAGAGAAAGTAGAAAAGACGTTCAAAATGCAAAGTTGTAAACTGTCCGACCTAAGGTGGTTTGAAGAACTCATTTTCCTTTCATTTAAGTCTCGTTTCTACTCATAAACCAACCTCAAAATAGTTTACCAACTCCAATCCTAAAGTTGGGAATGTAAGTAGGAATAATCCTAGGAAAAATAGAAATTTTTTTAGTTTTGCGTGATCTCATTTGAAAATCTTATCTCGAGCTTCTTATGTCCAAAACTTAAAAAACTTTATACCGTCGGAATATGGATTCAAATTGTTACAACTTTCTAGAAGGTACCATTGTAAGATCCAATCCACGAGTCGGTCAAATTCCAACCTAAAGTTGCTGCTTCACCCAGTAACAGACAGAACAGGTATACAGTTTCAGTCAACTTTGAAAAATCATAGATATTCATGGAAATTGAGAACAATACTGATACTCTGAATCTAGTTTCAAACATAATAAAACTCAATTTTGACTTTTCTACATCAAGATATAACAAATTCTGTAAAACCTTCCAAGGTTCCCTGCGGAAAAAATTTTCAGCGGCACATCCTTTGTGTTTACTAACTTTTCCTAGCCCATTCAAGGCTTCATTCTTCCCATGAAATAGCTTCAACTCAAGCATATAAATATCAAGCCCACAACTCACTACATCAAGCATATAACCGTCTCTACTCAAGTTTAGCAAAATGAAACCCGAAGCTGAAATTCTTAATCACAAGCTTGAATTTTCTTTAGGCAAGTCATAACAAAGCTATCAGACCATGGTCAGTACTTAAGCATGACGTGTGGTAGAAAATTCACCATAAAACCATAAATTACCATAACACTAGTTCAACCCATGAAATTTTCCATAAAGCTGCCAAAAGTACTACCTTAATCCACTAGTTTTCCTATATTGGTAGTAGAGGAAAATTGCTAGCCAAAGTTACCTTGTAACCTCAAGAAAGATGGAAATCCAGGGCTTCTTCCTCAAAAATCGCTCCACCAATACCTTGAAATCTTTCTTAGTTAACATTTCCATGGAGTAACTTCAGATTCAAGTACAAAATTGAGGTTGGAGTTGGAGGTCTCTCTTTGGTTTCTCTTCTCTCTTGGTTCGGCCAAGTAAGAGGGAAGATGAAGACAATTCGGTCAAATTGTTGATTTAGTC
Source organism: Coffea arabica (assembly GCF_036785885.1). Lineage (NCBI taxonomy): Eukaryota > Viridiplantae > Streptophyta > Magnoliopsida > Gentianales > Rubiaceae > Coffea > Coffea arabica. Next base: position 40,511,239 of record NC_092321.1, read on the forward strand.
AAGGTGAAAAATGTGACGCAAACCTTAATCTCGATAGAAAGAAGAGTTACAACATGGTTACTATTCTTGCTAGCTCTTTAACCCATACACTCTGTACATTAAATCATTTCTTCCCTTCGAGCGACAAACGATAAATTTTTAACTCAAAGACCAAAGTAGGGCAATAAACTCAGGGATAAGGATCCAATATTGCACCACCACAAATATTTCATAGCACTTATTAAAACAGCAGGTACCAAGTCCACTGTTCCTAAGGGAATACATCTTGCTATATAAAAATGTCACTATGCATAGTCCAATGATTATAACTTATCCAGGCAAAAACCTCATTAATGGCTATTCAACTTGGCAAATGTACTGGTACAAACTTATTCTGTACCTCTTCTGGAACCCCTTCATATTTCCTTTCAATCGTATGTTCTGATGCAATAGTTCAATGTTCTCTAGGTATTTCGGTTCCCATCATCTTTCCCAGTACTCAGTTCATCTCTTTTGGAACTCTATTTCTTTTTGAATAACCTCTATTTTCTTATGCAGATCAGTCACATTTGTCATCTCACTAATTCGCTTATCTCGATAGTAGCTTGCCAGTAAATCAAAGGAGCAAAGTAAGTAACTAATTACAATTGGAAACTCTAGTCATATAACTTTTAAATTCATTCTCCTCCGATCCTACCACAAGGAATTAAACGTAGCTATCCTCAAGTGAGATAGACAAGATAATAGAATACAGGTAGGGTAATAGCTCAGAATACAATGCCACTCATTCTTATTCGGGAATTTCAATACGAGAGTATCCTTATCACTTATGCACATAGCAACCCTAAAGCGTACTTTATGTGTCGGAACTTCTACCTCCTATCTCAATCTCTTGCATACAGGTATAGAATCCAATTCTTTTCTCAAATTCCCATGCATAATTCCAAAACTCACGATCTCGCCACGATCATAATCGAGTCAAGTCCATACTTAGACATTAGTGGATAGGTGTCAAGGAAGCATAGGAAAGAATGTCACAAGAGGAGTAGAAATATCCATATAGTTGTAATCAAACCGCCCCACATTCGAAATAAACACTTATCATGTCTTCACAGTCATGGGTGAAGGAAACAGATCTTCAGTGCAAATTTCTCGACGTACAGTATAATCTAGCCACCATCTATAGAAACCCTGTCAGACTATTTTGAGATTAGTCCATGATAGCTTCCGAGATTTATTCCCTCAATCAGTCCAATAACTAGGTCAAATATTAGGATCTTTCGCGCCTTGACTTTTGCCATTAAAACTTGTCTCAAGTGCAATCAAGATACAGACCCTTATTCTAGGGCTCTCCACTTTTTGGTACTCAAGTACAAGAATCCACAATAAGGTAATTCACAACTCGAGCCGGCCGGTCCTAAGAGTAAATCACCCATATTACAGATTCCTACCCGACGTACATATCTATTCCTCCCAAGTATCCTGATAAAGGGTTTACGCTTATAACAGTCATGATTCATAGCTTACGCCCAAAAAGAGCACCTAGTCCTTTCCACTGACTCACATAATCGAAACAATAACACCACTTGGCCCCAAGCTCACTTCGCGCAGAGACCACGCGAAGCAGTAAAATATCTTCCATTCTTTCAAACCAGTTCTCGGCAATTTCGGGATCTAGTTCTCCAAGAAATTTAGGAGGTGTGAACTTTTGGAACTGATTTAGGACTCTATCTTAACTTACTTCAAGGTTCCTTTACTAGTTACCCGTTGTTTGACCTTGTTGGTCAACCGAATGGCCAGTAAACAGTAGATCGGTCATACGATTGATAGCTGTAGCTACCTGATCCCCTACTCCACCTCCGGGTCCCTGGTTCTAATTGACTACAAACCTTTATTCCTCTTCTTGGTCCTGGACCTATTCTCCTTTATTACTCACTGGTCTAGGGTCCAAGTATTTTAACCAATGGGTAAGTACGTGTTGGTACATGATAGATGATTATTCCTTTACAAAAGTCAAATAAAATGAAATCGGAGTCACAATAAGCGAGTGAAAATATAAAGCAATTAAATGCCAATGTCGTAATAAAGTCGAGGTCAAAGTCACCGTAACAGTCACAGTCCAATTCACAGTCACAGTCAAAGTCAAAGTATTATACATTCCAAGGCTCATAGTAGTTGTTTGTAAGATAACTAGACCAAAAGTATCAGGTACGAGACTCACAGATACAAATACAGTCATACAGTCATATCAAGGAAAAATCCAGTGCAAGTAGTCAAAAGAAAATTGTACAACCACCGAGTCACCACATCCCTTATCCTTTCTATGTATAGTAGTCAAAATCATCCAAAGTAGTAGCCTAGAGGTGTAGGCTTAGTTTGATGCGGGACTAGCTGACCCTCCTCCGGTCTAGGCAAGGTCAACACTTGCCTCGTCTCCAATGTTAGAGACTTCACCACTTAAGTCTACTGAAGTCCCCAAACAGGTCATCACAAACATTCAGGTTTGACTCGACTCTATTCCTCACTTTTATTGCCCCCTAAACGCGTTCCTGAGCTTCTCCAAGTTACATACAAAGATTTACCAATCCTTTGATGGCCTTCAACCATATCATACCAGTGCTCCTTAATTCGATCGGCTTGCATTTTAGTAGTTTCCTTTAGTTGATTGACTTCAGCTTTAAACCTAGCATTGTCCCGGGCAAGCAACTTTCGCTCCTTCACAACGGCCAACACTACTCCATTAGAATAGGTAAAATTTGCAGACACTCACACCACTTGTAGTGATTAGATAAGCCCCAATAGGCTCTAGGCCTCCGGGTCTGATTTGATACTTAATCATCGGGTAAGTCCCCACGGGATGGCTCGCCAACCGGTCTATTACTAGGGCCGCCAGATTCATCCAGCCTACACAAAGTGTAGATAAACTTAAGTACTCTTAAGGGAAAATAATCAAATATAATCCTCAAGTCGAAAATTCCTAACTCGCCCAAACCAATTCAAACCTAGGCTCAAAATTTTTTTTTCCTTCCAGTGATCACTTAACTTTCAAACCAATCCCACAGTCCAGCATCCTGAGCTTTTATGTCTAGGATACTCTACAAAGATCTGAAGCCTAAGCTTTGATACCAACTGTGACAGCCCCACCTCTCCCTAGGGCAAACCCTAGGGTATCAACGGACTGCCTGCCCAACTCTCGCCAGGACTCAGTCGTTCAAAGTACTAATATCATCAATGAAACGAATGTAACATTTGACAATGCAGGGGATTGAAACACTAACTCAAACATAATCACTAATTCAACAATTCAGCTTAGTACATATATCATCGTATGCCAACTTACCACGCTTCACCCAAAATTACATAATATAAATCACCCTTAAGAATTTAAGCTTACAAGTCTGCTTAAACGAAAGTTACAACCTCAAAACGCAAGAACGGCAAAATAAAGCTAAGAAAGCCCTCGATCAAATCCCTTCCCGATCTGTTAAGGAAAACAAAGGGAATGGAGTGAGCTAAAGCCCAGTGAGGTTCCAGGTAAACAAGTAAACACATAGCCACATAAAATCACAAAATAGCCAACTAAACACCGTACAGTAAAATAACAGTTCAATTCAAGGATACGGGTGGCTTTCAAAAGCCAAAGGTCCACTTGAGCTTGATCATAATTGCCTCCTGTTGACACTCCGTCAACACTTGTAACAGTATATAGGTCCGTACAACACCACTTTCACCAGTCTCCGTCCACCAAACAACCCCCCACCGGGCCCGCACTCCATAAACAGTAGTTTGGTAATACTCGAGTATACCAGGAATCCGAGTTTCCAATGCTCAAGGATTCCAATGAAACAGTATCAAGCCGAGGATTTTATCACTGGTGGTGCTGGACAACACAACAAGCAAGCACAACGGCTATGCTTCACCAGGGACCTCCAAGCAAGATTCAATTTCCAGTGAACAGTAAACAGTCCTCAAGGTTTATCGGCCTTATCGACCAAGCCCTTGCTGGCTCGATACAACCGACTCACCTATGAGGTTGGGTACCCAAACAGTAACAGTAGTTGGTGGAATGTCATCCACGCAACTTAAGCACAGTCATGTATAGCAATATCTCATTTCATGTTAATTCATTCAGTAAGTAGAGCCTCAGTGAAAAGAAAAAATAAGAAAGGTCGAGTGCGATAAAGTACACACTCGCCTCAATTTTAATTAAAACAGTGTTTGGCTCAAACAATAACAATTCAATACTTTCAAGTACACGAACATTTCTCATAACAAGTAGCAGGTAGTGGAACACTCACCTGTCAAGCAAAAGTAATAATCGACGTCAAACGTCTCAGTTACGATCACCGTCGTTGCCCAAACCTAGGTCAACGAGTGAAAACATTAATAATTGGATTCGTTCCCTACTAAAGTATAGGTTCATTAAGAGGCCAAGTGAGTAGCTTAAGCTACTTAATCCGGCATGCAAATAGGGTCTAAACCACGGTGAAAGTGATACGAGTCAAGCTATGCCATCGGATAAGGTTCAAGTCCCACTAGGACTGGTAACTCGAGCACGAGCTAACAAGATGAGGGAGGAACTCCAAGGACTTGTTCATGAGATACAAGGCCAAGAAATTGTCCCCAAGGTCATTGAGAGTCTTGAGCATGAAGGAATGAAAGTCATCCATGTAGTGTACGTCAAAGAGAACCATGTGTGACCCTTCTCTAGTCACATTTGCTGTTTTAGTTAAGTCATTGTAATAAGGGCTTAATGGTCCATAGTCTTGCTTTAATTACCTAAGCGATGACCTCATAAGGTTATTTACCTAAGCGATGACCTCATAAGGTTGTTTACCTAAGGGATGACCTCATAAGGTGTGGTCAAGCCCACAATTCTTAGTCTTATGGAAATAGTCAAGCCTACAATTGTTAGTCTTAGTCAAGACCACAACTCTAGACTAGTTCCACATTTAGTTGTTCATCTCTATGTAAGGCTATAAATAGCCCACACTTCCAATGGTTTTAGGCATTCAATGAATAAATCAGATTTTGAGAGTTTTCTTGGTTTCTCCAAGGCTTCTTGAATACCTTAGAATTTCTCTAGGTGTTCGTGACTTATCAATCTAGAATCGCACTAGGTTGTGGCGTCTTCTACCATTATACCAAGGTTCGTTAACCACGTGATTAACGGGTTGAGGTCATCCGCTCCAAACTTGGTGTCCTCTTGTCGATCCTGAAGCTAATCTTTTACGGGTTTCGTCACAAGGTTGGCGACGTTCGTATCAGTTGGTATCCATGTAGTGCACGTCAAAGAGAACCATGTGTGACCCTTCTCTAGTCACATTTGCTGTTTTAGTTAAGTCATTGTAATAAGGGATTAATGGTCCATAGTCTTGCTTTAATTACCTAAGCGATGACCTCATACGGTTATTTACCTAAGCGATGACCTCATAAGGTTGTTTACCTAAGGGATGACCTCATAAGGTTTGGTCAAGCCCACAATTCTTAGTCTTATGGAAATAGTCAAGCCTACAATTGTTAGTCTTAGTCAAGACCACAACTCTAGACTAGTTCCACATTTAGTTGTTCATCTCTATGTAAGGCTATAAATAGCCCACACTTCCAATGGTTTTAGGCATTCAATGAATAAATCAGATTTTGAGAGTTTTCTTGGTTTCTCCAAGGCTTCTTGAATACCTTAGAATTTCTCTAGGTGTTCGTGACTTATCAATCTAGAATCGCACTAGGTTGTGGCGTCTTCTACCATTATACCAAGGTTCGTTAACCACGTGATTAACGGGTTGAGGTCATCCGCTCCAAACTTGGTGTCCTCTTGTCGATCCTGAAACTAATCTTTTACGGGTTTCATCACAAGGTTGGCGACGTTCGTATCAGTTGGTAATCAGAGCTAGTTAAGAGGTATCACGTTATATCCCTTTATTTATTTCCTTTCGAGTCAAGTTGTCCAAAATTCTGTTTTCGTGTAATGATACGAGTCAAGCTATGCCATCGGATAAGGTTCAAGTCCCACTAGGACTGGTAACTCGAGCACGAGCTAACAAGATGAGGGAGGAACTCCAAGGACTTGTTCATGAGATACAAGGCCAAGAAATTGTCCCCAAGGTCATTGAGAGTCTTGAGCATGAAGGAATGAAAGTCATCCATGTAGTGTACGTCAAAGAGAACCATGTGTGACCCTTCTCTAGTCACATTTGCTGTTTTAGTTAAGTCATTGTAATAAGGGCTTAATGGTCCATAGTCTTGCTTTAATTACCTAAGCGATGACCTCATAAGGTTATTTACCTAAGCGATGACCTCATAAGGTTGTTTACCTAAGGGATGACCTCATAAGGTGTGGTCAAGCCCACAATTCTTAGTCTTATGGAAATAGTCAAGCCTACAATTGTTAGTCTTAGTCAAGACCACAACTCTAGACTAGTTCCACATTCAGTTGTTCATCTCTATGTAAGGCTATAAATAGCCCACACTTCCAATGGTTTTAGGCATTCAATGAATAAATCAGATTTTGAGAGTTTTCTTGGTTTCTCCAAGGCTTCTTGAATACCTTAGAATTTCTCTAGGTGTTCGTGACTTATCAATCTAGAATCGCACTAGGTTGTGGCGTCTTCTACCATTATACCAAGGTTCGTTAACCACGTGATTAACGGGTTGAGGTCATCCGCTCCAAACTTGGTGTCCTCTTGTCGATCCTGAAGCTAATCTTTTACGGGTTTCGTCACAAGGTTGGCGACGTTCGTATCAGTTGGTATCAGAGCTAGTTAAGAGGTATCACGTTATATCCCTTTATTTATTTCCTTTCGAGTCAAGTTGTCCAAAATTCTGTTTTCATGTTCCAAGTTTGCTGTCCGCAATTTCCAGATTTGTTGCATCGTGTTCTTGCGTTATTTTTCCAGATTTGTTGCATCGTAAACTTGCGTCTAGTTGTTGTTAATTGCTGTGGTTAGCCTTGTTTGGTCCAGCCTTTTTTTTTTGTGTCTTATTCTTGATTCTTTGTTTGTGTTTGTGTCTTGTTTCTATCCTGTTATATCCATTTAATTCCAGTCTTTTGTTCTATTTGATCATCCGAGGTTACTGTTCATCCGAAAAAAAAAATATAGCTGGCTGACCTTACAAAATTCTTGAAAATCTGTCTTGATCAAAACTTGGGTTTCTTGAAGTTCTTGATTGTTTAAAACCACAATCTTGAAGTTCTTGGAACTTTAGTTGGGATTCTTGAAGCCAACCAAAATCTGTCTTGATCAAATCGAGAAATCTTGGATTGTTTTGGGAGGAAATCATCTTCAATTTTGTGTTTCTTGAATTCTGGAAATTAACATCTTGAATTCTTGAAAGAATCTTGAAGTTTCTGGGTTTTGGGAACCAAATCTTGGTAAACAACAAGGCTGCAAAATTCCAGCTGCCAAAATCCTTGTCGTTCTTTCTTTCTTGATCAATCTTCTTTATTGATCACCACAACAATCTTTTTTCTTGATCAAGAACATTTAAGCCACAAAATTTGACTCTTGAAAGCCTCCAGAATTGACCATTGATAAGAAGAAGAATGTTCAGCCATGAAATTTGACTCTTGAAAGCCAGCCTCCCTAAGCCACGAAATTTGACTCTTGAAAGCTTCCAAATTTGACCATTGATTGTGATAAATGCCTTCCTAAAAGCTGACCATCAAAAAAAAAAAGAAGAGCACCAAAACAACCAGCAACCCTACTCCAATTCCAAGTTGGATTTGATTAGTTTAGTCCAACTTGAATAAGGCTGTCCAGATTTACTTCAATTTCGTTTTTACAGCCTGTTAAATCCTTTTTGGGATAGGAAAAAGGGATTAGTTCCGGAATAATCCAAAAATTTCCACTATCCATTATTTCCTAAATTGCTGCAACAAGAGCAAGTGTTGGTGCACTCTTTAGGCAGTTGTTATTGAGTCAAATCTTTATAGCTTTCTTGAATCAGTTGTTCTGCTTATTTTTTCCAGTAATTTCCAGCCAGAGTAGTGTCCAAATTTCCAGCTCTTGTATAGAGTCATTTGCCAAGTTTTTGTGTTGCATAACTAGTAGTCCTTTTGTCGTGCATCTACGCATTTTTTCCAACAAATTCCAGCAGATTATTTTTTCCAGTTCTTTTGAGTCATTTTTGTCTTATACCTCCTCAAATTTCCAGCTTATAACGAGCCACATTTGAGTAGATTCTTGTGCGAAGCTAGTTGAACTTTTCAGGGAAATTTTCTACTTTCTTCAAGGGAAGCAAGCAGAACCTTGAGAACATTAGAGTGTTTTAAACACTTGAGTGATACACGAGTGACGAGTGTAAACATGTGAGCTTGTGTGGTAAGGAAAAATATCTTTTGTTTCACTAAATTTTTGCAGGTTTCCTCAATACATCATGGCGAATACGAGGCATTTAAAAGCTAGCTTACAACATCTTCTTCCTGATCCTAAGGGAGTCGAAGAAGTGGCATTACGTGGTGTAAATGAGCAGTTGGACATCGTCAAATCTCAGTTGCATTGTTGGTTTTATACTCGTTGTGGTGTCAAAGATAAAACATGCAGCTTGGCCATTGATAGGAGTTGTGAAGTCAATCTTGCAAGCGCTATCATGGTTCACAAATTAAATCTTCCAACCATTGATCATCTTCAACCGTATAAGTTGTCGAGTGCTCATGGTGATGTTTGGGTTACTAAACACACACTTGTACCTATTCAAATTGGCAAATATGTGGATGAGGTGTTGTGTGATGTAGTCCCAATTCAAGTGACACATGTGTTGCTAGGTAAAGCGTGGATGTTGAGGCGAGAAGTTAAATATGATAGACATACTAATAAGTATTCCTTCTTATTTAATGGTCGTCGTTCTGCACTTGTACCACTTATTTATGACCAAATTTGTATTGATCTAGCATACATGAGAAGTGAACATGAGCGTTATAGTATGAAGAAAGAGCTAGATGAGGGAATTGTGACTGATGAGGTAAAATCTGAGGGAGTTGAAAAGGAGAAAGAGGCTGAGAATAATGAGAGGAAAAAGACAGCTATTGAGCATGAGAAAGAGATTGAAAAATCCAAAGTGTTGACTGAGGAAGCGAAAGAAAGAAGGGATAATGCACTGATTTTAAGTTTCAACAAAAATGAGAGTGAGGGGACTTATTGCCATTCTAACAACCTTAACATTGCTCTGTCTAGTGTTCCTTGTTTTGTGCAGGTTAAGCAAAGTGCAATCGTTTTGATCTTACAATGTTCCATCCCAAAGACGCTTGTGCAATTTGCGAGTTTCCATGGAGTTTGTCTTCTAGGAGTTAGATCAATTTGGTTCCCATTCATGGAATCAGATAATTTCAATGCTGTTCACGTCTTTGGAGGATCAAACTATGTGTACCCTCAAGACCTTAGAACCGACCATGTTCCACGAGTTTACACAAGGAGCGAGGTCTTCAATGGTCACTACAATACCTATGCTCATCTTGCACCTAGTCCACTTGAAGCTCCAACTTCACCAAGTCAGCTTCCATACTTTGCAAGCTTATTCAAGTTTGAGGAGTATGATTTCATAGGATCTACATCGCATCACGTTGAGGATCCTTACCTCATGATCACAAGCGATCAAGTTGGGCATACATTGAAACTGGTTCGTGAGATTCAAGGTTCAACAATGTTTACTTTCCAGCTTAGCAAGTGGTTTATGCATTGGATGAAAATTGTGGTAATCATAACAAAATTGACTCGACGGCATGTAACTCTTCTTATCATCATTCATGCTTCAATTTGTGGGCAAATTGCTTTCAAGAGAAGGGGAATGATACGAGTCAAGCTATGCCATCGGATAAGGTTCAAGTCCCACTAGGACTGGTAACTCGAGCACGAGCTAACAAGATGAGGGAGGAACTCCAAGGACTTGTTCATGAGATACAAGGCCAAGAAATTGTCCCCAAGGTCATTGAGAGTCTTGAGCATGAAGGAATGAAAGTCATCCATGTAGTGTACGTCAAAGAGAACCATGTGTGACCCTTCTCTAGTCACATTTGCTGTTTTAGTTAAGTCATTGTAATAAGGGCTTAATGGTCCATAGTCTTGCTTTAATTACCTAAGCGATGACCTCATAAGGTTATTTACCTAAGCGATGACCTCATAAGGTTGTTTACCTAAGGGATGACCTCATAAGGTGTGGTCAAGCCCACAATTCTTAGTCTTATGGAAATAGTCAAGCCTACAATTGTTAGTCTTAGTCAAGACCACAACTCTAGACTAGTTCCACATTTAGTTGTTCATCTCTATGTAAGGCTATAAATAGCCCACACTTCCAATGGTTTTAGGCATTCAATGAATAAATCAGATTTTGAGAGTTTTCTTGGTTTCTCCAAGGCTTCTTGAATACCTTAGAATTTCTCTAGGTGTTCGTGACTTATCAATCTAGAATCGCACTAGGTTGTGGCGTCTTCTACCATTATACCAAGGTTCGTTAACCACGTGATTAACGGGTTGAGGTCATCCGCTCCAAACTTGGTGTCCTCTTGTCGATCCTGAAGCTAATCTTTTACGTGTTTCGTCACAAGGTTGGCGACGTTCGTATCAGAAAGTTCATGGAAAACAAGTCTAGTATGTACATGAAAGTTTGGCAAAAGAAAAGTTTCACTACAGCTCAAAGGCTTCATTACGGGTTAAACTGTCTCGCCCGGCCAGCCTCGGGGAAACGGTCATTGCTCATTGTGGGAAAGTCAGAATTTGGTTCCGTCAGTTGCATTGGAAACTAGGTTCATAAGGCTAAATTTGTCTAGAAGAAACCATTTCCAAAATCCCAACATAAGTGGCTCAAAATTAAGAAACCAAATGAACTTTCTGGACTGTCTCGGATGAACAGTACTTCCCGGACAGCCAACTTTCCAGACTCGCCACGGATCGCTCGGGATGAACCAGAAAATGAGCTTTGTACCGTTTTAAAGCTCTAAGAGTCTACTTTCAATTGCCATAAACGGCACTCAATTCTGATCAGTGAGTAACACGTTATGACCTTAACAAGATGGCTGGACAGAAAATTTCTGGACCTAGTCCAGTTTTCCTCCTTTGTTTATAACTCAAAATTTATTCAACCAAATTGGCTAATTTTTTTGTAGACAACCTCCACACACATAACCCAACATATAATACTCACATTTGTAGCCAAAATGTGCATGAAAATATCAAGGTAAAACCGGGCAGCAAGCTTAAAAAGTTTCGGTCAGCACACTTTAAAAAATTTCTAACTTCTACTCTTCTTGTTATTTTCATTCCTTGCACATAACAAGTATTAGATCCAACTAAATAGGGGTTTAAAACATATCAATACTTCATAAACACACATGAATAAGGGTTAGACATTTCATCAAACACTTGGTATGCATATTAGTAAACCTAACCATTACTTGATTAACTCAAGAAACTAACCCCAAATTCAACCATAACAAGTTGTTTTCACCATTTCAACCTCAAGTAGATGATATAACATCATAAACCCAAATTTTAAAGATTACATACCTTACTTACAAGTTGCTTTGGTCACCAAACAAACCACCACAATAGAAGCTTTAGGCTTGAAACAACCTCAAAGATTGAAGGAAATTTTCTCACAAACTCTAGATCTTTCTCTTTTGGTTTTTGTTCAAGATCAAGCTAAGGTTGTCATAGCAAGAAGATGGAGTTTTCTTCCTTCCCTTGGAAGCCCTTAAGGTGGACGAAATTTTGGAGGAAAATGAAGCAAAGTTGGTTTAAAATTCCTCTAATCCTTTGGTCAAACAAGATACATGGCTAGGGTTTTGCCACATGGCTCCATTATTGTCCTAACCTTTCTTAATCTTTGACTAATGCCATTCTTACCTTTCCAAATGCACCAATAATTATTCAACACCTCTAATCTCTCACATAAAGTCTCTACCACTAATAAAAGAACACTTGGACAATTACAAGTGGTGAATTATTTACAACCTAGCTCAAGGAAATATTTTACTTCAAGTAAAATGAATTGAAATGAAATGCATGGAAATTATTATAACACATAGAAAATAATTTGTAAGGGCATATATTAAATGGTCTAGATCTTATAATAAGGCATGTAAGTAAGAAAATTGTGTTTTAAAGTGAGGGTCAATACAAGGGATTTGTTGTAACACATTGTGAAATATAATGCTAGGGCATATAAGAGGTGGTTTAAATCTTGGTGCAAGGCATGTAGTTTGGGGAAATTGTATTTTAAAAATGAGGGTTCTCACACTCTCTCCCCCTTAAAGAATTTCGCCCTCGAGATTCTCAGCTTGATTACTGAGTAGTTCAAAATATTTTCGATGAATATCCTTTTTAACTCTCTCGAGTCCTGTGAGCGCATGCTTTAGTAAGACCAGCAATACAAAGCCATATTATGTAGGAATTGAAGCTACAAATCTTTATTTAGAACATGTTTCAATTTACAAGTTTCATAGTTGTATAACCTATCGAAATATAATACTAGCTTGTTCCCATCGAAGAATAATCCTTATGTCCTTACTAATCAATGTTGCAAAAGTCATTTAGAGCAGAAAAGTATCACTTATAGCCAAACGTTTAGAGAAAGTAGAAAAGACGTTCAAAATGCAAAGTTGTAAACTGTCCGACCTAAGGTGGTTTGAAGAACTCATTTTCCTTTCATTTAAGTCTCGTTTCTACTCATAAACCAACCTCAAAATAGTTTACCAACTCCAATCCTAAAGTTGGGAATGTAAGTAGGAATAATCCTAGGAAAAATAGAAATTTTTTTAGTTTTGCGTGATCTCATTTGAAAATCTTATCTCGAGCTTCTTATGTCCAAAACTTAAAAAACTTTATACCGTCGGAATATGGATTCAAATTGTTACAACTTTCTAGAAGGTACCATTGTAAGATCCAATCCACGAGTCGGTCAAATTCCAACCTAAAGTTGCTGCTTCACCCAGTAACAGACAGAACAGGTATACAGTTTCAGTCAACTTTGAAAAATCATAGATATTCATGGAAATTGAGAACAATACTGATACTCTGAATCTAGTTTCAAACATAATAAAACTCAATTTTGACTTTTCTACATCAAGATATAACAAATTCTGTAAAACCTTCCAAGGTTCCCTGCGGAAAAAATTTTCAGCGGCACATCCTTTGTGTTTACTAACTTTTCCTAGCCCATTCAAGGCTTCATTCTTCCCATGAAATAGCTTCAACTCAAGCATATAAATATCAAGCCCACAACTCACTACATCAAGCATATAACCGTCTCTACTCAAGTTTAGCAAAATGAAACCCGAAGCTGAAATTCTTAATCACAAGCTTGAATTTTCTTTAGGCAAGTCATAACAAAGCTATCAGACCATGGTCAGTACTTAAGCATGACGTGTGGTAGAAAATTCACCATAAAACCATAAATTACCATAACACTAGTTCAACCCATGAAATTTTCCATAAAGCTGCCAAAAGTACTACCTTAATCCACCAGTTTTCCTATATTGGTAGTAGAGGAAAATTGCTAGCCAAAGTTACCTTGTAACCTCAAGAAAGATGGAAATCCAGGGCTTCTTCCTCAAAAATCGCTCCACCAATACCTTGAAATCTTTCTTAGTTAACATTTCCATGGAGTAACTTCAGATTCAAGTACAAAATTGAGGTTGGAGTTGGAGGTCTCTCTTTGGTTTCTCTTCTCTCTTGGTTCGGCCAAGTAAGAGGGAAGATGAAGACAATTCGGTCAAATTGTTGATTTAGTCAAGGTGAAAAATGTGACGCAAACCTTAATCTCGATAGAAAGAAGAGTTACAACATGGTTACTATTCTTGCTAGCTCTTTAACCCATACACTCTGTACATTAAATCATTTCTTCCCTTCGAGCGACAAACGATAAATTTTTAACTCAAAGACCAAAGTAGGGCAATAAACTCAGGGATAAGGATCCAATATTGCACCACCACCAATATTTCATAGCACTTATTAAAACAGCAGGTACCAAGTCCACTGTTCCTAAGGGAATACATCTTGCTATATAAAAATGTCACTATGCATAGTCCAATGATTATAACTTATCCAGGCAAAAACCTCATTAATGGCTATTCAACTTGGCAAATGTACTGGTACAAACTTATTCTGTACCTCTTCTGGAACCCCTTCATATTTCCTTTCAATCGTATGTTCTGATGCAATAGTTCAATGTTCTCTAGGTATTTCGGTTCCCATCATCTTTCCCAGTACTCAGTTCATCTCTTTTGGAACTCTATTTCTTTTTGAATAACCTCTATTTTCTTATGCAGATCAGTCACATTTGTCATCTCACTAATTCGCTTATCTCGATAGTAGCTTGCCAGTAAATCAAAGGAGCAAAGTAAGTAACTAATTACAATTGGAAACTCTAGTCATATAACTTTTAAATTCATTCTCCTCCGATCCTACCACAAGGAATTAAACGTAGCTATCCTCAAGTGAGATAGACAAGATAATAGAATACAGGTAGGGTAATAGCTCAGAATACAATGCCACTCATTCTTATTCGGGAATTTCAATACGAGAGTATCCTTATCACTTATTCACATAGCAACCCTAAAGCGTACTTTATGTGTCGGAACTTCTACCTCCTATCTCAATCTCTTGCATACAGGTATAGAATCCAATTCTTTTCTCAAAATCCCATGCATAATTCCAAAACTCACGATCTCGCCACGATCATAATCGAGTCAAGTCCATACTTAGACATTAGTGGATAGGTGTCAAGGAAGCATAGGAAAGAATGTCACAAGAGGAGTAGAAATATCCATATAGTTGTAATCAAACCGCCCCACATTCGAAATAAACACTTATCATGTCTTCACAGTCATGGGTGAAGGAAACAGATCTTCAGTGCAAATTTCTCGACGTACAGTATAATCTAGCCACCATCTATAGAAACCCTGTCAGACTATTTTGAGATTAGTCCATGATAGCTTCCGAGATTTATTCCCTCAATCAGTCCAATAACTAGGTCAAATATTAGGATCTTTCGCGCCTTGACTTTTGCCATTAAAACTTGTCTCAAGTGCAATCAAGATACAGACCCTTATTCTAGGGCTCTCCACTTTTTGGTACTCAAGTACAAGAATCCACAATAAGGTAATTCACAACTCGAGCCGGCCGGTCCTAAGAGTAAATCACCCATATTACAGATTCCTACCCGACGTACATATCTATTCCTCCCAAGTATCCTGATAAAGGGTTTACGCTTATAACAGTCATGATTCATAGCTTACGCCCAAAAAGAGCACCTAGTCCTTTCCACTGACTCACATAATCGAAACAATAACACCACTTGGCCCCAAGCTCACTTCGCGCAGAGACCACGCGAAGCAGTAAAATATCTTCCATTCTTTCAAACCAGTTCTCGGCAATTTCGGGATCTAGTTCTCCAAGAAATTTAGGAGGTGTGAACTTTTGGAACTGATTTAGGACTCTATCTTAACTTACTTCAAGGTTCCTTTACTAGTTACCCGTTGTTTGACCTTGTTGGTCAACCGAATGGCCAGTAAACAGTAGATCGGTCATACGATTGATAGCTGTAGCTACCTGATCCCCTACTCCACCTCCGGGTCCCTGGTTCTAATTGACTACAAACCTTTATTCCTCTTCTTGGTCCTGGACCTATTCTCCTTTATTACTCACTGGTCTAGGGTCCAAGTATTTTAACCAATGGGTAAGTACGTGTTGGTACATGATAGATGATTATTCCTTTACAAAAGTCAAATAAAATGAAATCGGAGTCACAATAAGCGAGTGAAAATATAAAGCAATTAAATGCCAATGTCGTAATAAAGTCGAGGTCAAAGTCACCGTAACAGTCACAGTCCAATTCACAGTCACAGTCAAAGTCAAAGTATTATACATTCCAAGGCTCATAGTAGTTGTTTGTAAGATAACTAGACCAAAAGTATCAGGTACGAGACTCACAGATACAAATACAGTCATACAGTCATATCAAGGAAAAATCCAGTGCAAGTAGTCAAAAGAAAATTGTACAACCACCGAGTCACCACATCCCTTATCCTTTCTATGTATAGTAGTCAAAATCATCCAAAGTAGTAGCCTAGAGGTGTAGGCTTAGTTTGATGCGGGACTAGCTGACCCTCCTCCGGTCTAGGCAAGGTCAACACTTGCCTCGTCTCCAATGTTAGAGACTTCACCACTTAAGTCTACTGAAGTCCCCAAACAGGTCATCACAAACATTCAGGTTTGACTCGACTCTATTCCTCACTTTTATTGCCCCCTAAACGCGTTCCTGAGCTTCTCCAAGTTACATACAAAGATTTACCAATCCTTTGATGGCCTTCAACCATATCATACCAGTGCTCCTTAATTCGATCGGCTTGCATTTTAGTAGTTTCCTTTAGTTGATTGACTTCAGCTTTAAACCTAGCATTGTCCCGGGCAAGCAACTTTCGCTCCTTCACAACGGCCAACACTACTCCATTAGAATAGGTAAAATTTGCAGACACTCACACCACTTGTAGTGATTAGATAAGCCCCAATAGGCTCTAGGCCTCCGGGTCTGATTTGATACTTAATCATCGGTAAGTCCCCACGGGATGGCTCGCCAACCGGTCTATTACTAGGGCCGCCAGATTCATCCAGCCTACACAAAGTGTAGATAAACTTAAGTACTCTTAAGGGAAAATAATCAAATATAATCCTCAAGTCGAAAATTCCTAACTCGCCCAAACCAATTCAAACCTAGGCTCAAAATTTTTTTTTCCTTCCAGTGATCACTTAACTTTCAAACCAATCCCACAGTCCAGCATCCTGAGCTTTTATGTCTAGGATACTCTACAAAGATCTGAAGCCTAAGCTCTGATACCAACTGTGACAGCCCCACCTCTCCCTAGGGCAAACCCTAGGGTATCAACGGACTGCCTGCCCAACTCTCGCCAGGACTCAGTCGTTCAAAGTACTAATATCATCAATGAAACGAATGTAACATTTGACAATGCAGGGGATTGAAACACTAACTCAAACATAATCACTAATTCAACAATTCAGCTTAGTACATATATCATCGTATGCCAACTTACCACGCTTCACCCAAAATTACATAATATAAATCACCCTTAAGAATTTAAGCTTACAAGTCTGCTTAAACGAAAGTTACAACCTCAAAACGCAAGAACGGCAAAATAAAGCTAAGAAAGCCCTCGATCAAATCCCTTCCCGATCTGTTAAGGAAAACAAAGGGAATGGAGTGAGCTAAAGCCCAGTGAGGTTCCAGGTAAACAAGTAAACACATAGCCACATAAAATCACAAAATAGCCAACTAAACACCGTACAGTAAAATAACAGTTCAATTCAAGGATACGGGTGGCTTTCAAAAGCCAAAGGTCCACTTGAGCTTGATCATAATTGCCTCCTGTTGACACTCCGTCAACACTTGTAACAGTATATAGGTCCGTACAACACCACTTTCACCAGTCTCCGTCCACCAAACAACCCCCCACCGGGCCCGCACTCCATAAACAGTAGTTTGGTAATACTCGAGTATACCAGGAATCCGAGTTTCCAATGCTCAAGGATTCCAATGAAACAGTATCAAGCCGAGGATTTTATCACTGGTGGTGCTGGACAACACAACAAGCAAGCACAACGGCTATGCTTCACCAGGGACCTCCAAGCAAGATTCAATTTCCAGTGAACAGTAAACAGTCCTCAAGGTTTATCGGCCTTCTCGACCAAGCCCTTGCTGGCTCGATACAACCGACTCACCTATGAGGTTGGGTACCCAAACAGTAACAGTAGTTGGTGGAATGTCATCCACGCAACTTAAGCACAGTCATGTATAGCAATATCTCATTTCATGTTAATTCATTCAGTAAGTAGAGCCTCAGTGAAAAGAAAAAATAAGAAAGGTCGAGTGCGATAAAGTACACACTCGCCTCAATTTTAATTAAAACAGTGTTTGGCTCAAACAATAACAATTCAATACTTTCAAGTACACGAACATTTCTCATAACAAGTAGCAGGTAGTGGAACACTCACCTGTCAAGCAAAAGTAATAATCGACGTCAAACGTCTCAGTTACGATCACCGTCGTTGCCCAAACCTAGGTCAACGAGTGAAAACATTAATAATTGGATTCGTTCCCTACTAAAGTATAGGTTCATTAAGAGGCCAAGTGAGTAGCTTAAGCTACTTAATCCGGCATGCAAATAGGGTCTAAACCACGGTGAAAGTTCATGGAAAACAAGTCTAGTATGTACATGAAAGTTTGGCAAAAGAAAAGTTTCACTACAGCTCAAAGGCTTCATTACGGGTTAAACTGTCTCGCCCGGCCAGCCTCGGGGAAACGGTCATTGCTCATTGTGGGAAAGTCAGAATTTGGTTCCGTCAGTTGCATTGGAAACTAGGTTCATAAGGCTAAATTTGTCTAGAAGAAACCATTTCCAAAATCCCAACATAAGTGGCTCAAAATTAAGAAACCAAATGAACTTTCTGGACTGTCTCGGATGAACAGTACTTCCCGGACAGCCAACTTTCCAGACTCGCCACGGATCGCTCGGGATGAACCAGAAAATGAGCTTTGTACCGTTTTAAAGCTCTAAGAGTCTACTTTCAATTGCCATAAACGGCACTCAATTCTGATCAGTGAGTAACACGTTATGACCTTAACAAGATGGCTGGACAGAAAATTTCTGGACCTAGTCCAGTTTTCCTCCTTTGTTTATAACTCAAAATTTATTCAACCAAATTGGCTAATTTTTTTGTAGACAACCTCCACACACATAACCCAACATATAATACTCACATTTGTAGCCAAAATGTGCATGAAAATATCAAGGTAAAACCGGGCAGCAAGCTTAAAAAGTTTCGGTCAGCACACTTTAAAAAATTTCTAACTTCTACTCTTCTTGTTATTTTCATTCCTTGCACATAACAAGTATTAGATCCAACTAAATAGGGGTTTAAAACATATCAATACTTCATAAACACACATGAATAAGGGTTAGACATTTCATCAAACACTTGGTATGCATATTAGTAAACCTAACCATTACTTGATTAACTCAAGAAACTAACCCCAAATTCAACCATAACAAGTTGTTTTCACCATTTCAACCTCAAGTAGATGATATAACATCATAAACCCAAATTTTAAAGATTACATACCTTACTTACAAGTTGCTTTGGTCACCAAACAAACCACCACAATAGAAGCTTTAGGCTTGAAACAACCTCAAAGATTGAAGGAAATTTTCTCACAAACTCTAGATCTTTCTCTTTTGGTTTTTGTTCAAGATCAAACTAAGGTTGTCATAGCAAGAAGATGGAGTTTTCTTCCTTCCCTTGGAAGCCCTTAAGGTGGACGAAATTTTGGAGGAAAATGAAGCAAAGTTGGTTTAAAATTCCTCTAATCCTTTGGTCAAACAAGATACATGGCTAGGGTTTTGCCACATGGCTCCATTATTGTCCTAACCTTTCTTAATCTTTGACTAATGCCATTCTTACCTTTCCAAATGCACCAATAATTATTCAACACCTCTAATCTCTCACATAAAGTCTCTACCACTAATAAAAGAACACTTGGACAATTACAAGTGGTGAATTATTTACAACCTAGCTCAAGGAAATATTTTACTTCAAGTAAAATGAATTGAAATGAAATGCATGGAAATTATTATAACACATAGAAAATAATTTGTAAGGGCATATATTAAATGGTCTAGATCTTATAATAAGGCATGTAAGTAAGAAAATTGTGTTTTAAAGTGAGGGTCAATACAAGGGATTTGTTGTAACACATTGTGAAATATAATGCTAGGGCATATAAGAGGTGGTTTAAATCTTGGTGCAAGGCATGTAGTTTGGGGAAATTGTATTTTAAAAATGAGGGTTCTCACACTCTCTCCCCCTTAAAGAATTTCGCCCTCGAGATTCTCAGCTTGATTACTGAGTAGTTCAAAATATTTTCGATGAATATCCTTTTTAACTCTCTCGAGTCCTGTGAGCGCATGCTTTAGTAAGACCAGCAATACAAAGCCATATTATGTAGGAATTGAAGCTACAAATCTTTATTTAGAACATGTTTCAATTTACAAGTTTCATAGTTGTATAACCTATCGAAATATAATACTAGCTTGTTCCCATCGAAGAATAATCCTTATGTCCTTACTAATCAATGTTGCAAAAGTCATTTAGAGCAGAAAAGTATCACTTATAGCCAAACGTTTAGAGAAAGTAGAAAAGACGTTCAAAATGCAAAGTTGTAAACTGTCCGACCTAAGGTGGTTTGAAGAACTCATTTTCCTTTCATTTAAGTCTCGTTTCTACTCATAAACCAACCTCAAAATAGTTTACCAACTCCAATCCTAAAGTTGGGAATGTAAGTAGGAATAATCCTAGGAAAAATAGAAATTTTTTTAGTTTTGCGTGATCTCATTTGAAAATCTTATCTCGAGCTTCTTATGTCCAAAACTTAAAAAACTTTATACCGTCGGAATATGGATTCAAATTGTTACAACTTTCTAGAAGGTACCATTGTAAGATCCAATCCACGAGTCGGTCAAATTCCAACCTAAAGTTGCTGCTTCACCCAGTAACAGACAGAACAGGTATACAGTTTCAGTCAACTTTGAAAAATCATAGATATTCATGGAAATTGAGAACAATACTGATACTCTGAATCTAGTTTCAAACATAATAAAACTCAATTTTGACTTTTCTACATCAAGATATAACAAATTCTGTAAAACCTTCCAAGGTTCCCTGCGGAAAAAATTTTCAGCGGCACATCCTTTGTGTTTACTAACTTTTCCTAGCCCATTCAAGGCTTCATTCTTCCCATGAAATAGCTTCAACTCAAGCATATAAATATCAAGCCCACAACTCACTACATCAAGCATATAACCGTCTCTACTCAAGTTTAGCAAAATGAAACCCGAAGCTGAAATTCTTAATCACAAGCTTGAATTTTCTTTAGGCAAGTCATAACAAAGCTATCAGACCATGGTCAGTACTTAAGCATGACGTGTGGTAGAAAATTCACCATAAAACCATAAATTACCATAACACTAGTTCAACCCATGAAATTTTCCATAAAGCTGCCAAAAGTACTACCTTAATCCACCAGTTTTCCTATATTGGTAGTAGAGGAAAATTGCTAGCCAAAGTTACCTTGTAACCTCAAGAAAGATGGAAATCCAGGGCTTCTTCCTCAAAAATCGCTCCACCAATACCTTGAAATCTTTCTTAGTTAACATTTCCATGGAGTAACTTCAGATTCAAGTACAAAATTGAGGTTGGAGTTGGAGGTCTCTCTTTGGTTTCTCTTCTCTCTTGGTTCGGCCAAGTAAGAGGGAAGATGAAGACAATTCGGTCAAATTGTTGATTTAGTCAAGGTGAAAAATGTGACGCAAACCTTAATCTCGATAGAAAGAAGAGTTACAACATGGTTACTATTCTTGCTAGCTCTTTAACCCATACACTCTGTACATTAAATCATTTCTTCCCTTCGAGCGACAAACGATAAATTTTTAACTCAAAGACCAAAGTAGGGCAATAAACTCAGGGATAAGGATCCAATATTGCACCACCACCAATATTTCATAGCACTTATTAAAACAGCAGGTACCAAGTCCACTGTTCCTAAGGGAATACATCTTGCTATATAAAAATGTCACTATGCATAGTCCAATGATTATAACTTATCCAGGCAAAAACCTCATTAATGGCTATTCAACTTGGCAAATGTACTGGTACAAACTTATTCTGTACCTCTTCTGGAACCCCTTCATATTTCCTTTCAATCGTATGTTCTGATGCAATAGTTCAATGTTCTCTAGGTATTTCGGTTCCCATCATCTTTCCCAGTACTCAGTTCATCTCTTTTGGAACTCTATTTCTTTTTGAATAACCTCTATTTTCTTATGCAGATCAGTCACATTTGTCATCTCACTAATTCGCTTATCTCGATAGTAGCTTGCCAGTAAATCAAAGGAGCAAAGTAAGTAACTAATTACAATTGGAAACTCTAGTCATATAACTTTTAAATTCATTCTCCTCCGATCCTACCACAAGGAATTAAACGTAGCTATCCTCAAGTGAGATAGACAAGATAATAGAATACAGGTAGGGTAATAGCTCAGAATACAATGCCACTCATTCTTATTCGGGAATTTCAATACGAGAGTATCCTTATCACTTATTCACATAGCAACCCTAAAGCGTACTTTATGTGTCGGAACTTCTACCTCCTATCTCAATCTCTTGCATACAGGTATAGAATCCAATTCTTTTCTCAAAATCCCATGCATAATTCCAAAACTCACGATCTCGCCACGATCATAATCGAGTCAAGTCCATACTTAGACATTAGTGGATAGGTGTCAAGGAAGCATAGGAAAGAATGTCACAAGAGGAGTAGAAATATCCATATAGTTGTAATCAAACCGCCCCACATTCGAAATAAACACTTATCATGTCTTCACAGTCATGGGTGAAGGAAACAGATCTTCAGTGCAAATTTCTCGACGTACAGTATAATCTAGCCACCATCTATAGAAACCCTGTCAGACTATTTTGAGATTAGTCCATGATAGCTTCCGAGATTTATTCCCTCAATCAGTCCAATAACTAGGTCAAATATTAGGATCTTTCGCGCCTTGACTTTTGCCATTAAAACTTGTCTCAAGTGCAATCAAGATACAGACCCTTATTCTAGGGCTCTCCACTTTTTGGTACTCAAGTACAAGAATCCACAATAAGGTAATTCACAACTCGAGCCGGCCGGTCCTAAGAGTAAATCACCCATATTACAGATTCCTACCCGACGTACATATCTATTCCTCCCAAGTATCCTGATAAAGGGTTTACGCTTATAACAGTCATGATTCATAGCTTACGCCCAAAAAGAGCACCTAGTCCTTTCCACTGACTCACATAATCGAAACAATAACACCACTTGGCCCCAAGCTCACTTCGCGCAGAGACCACGCGAAGCAGTAAAATATCTTCCATTCTTTCAAACCAGTTCTCGGCAATTTCGGGATCTAGTTCTCCAAGAAATTTAGGAGGTGTGAACTTTTGGAACTGATTTAGGACTCTATCTTAACTTACTTCAAGGTTCCTTTACTAGTTACCCGTTGTTTGACCTTGTTGGTCAACCGAATGGCCAGTAAACAGTAGATCGGTCATACGATTGATAGCTGTAGCTACCTGATCCCCTACTCCACCTCCGGGTCCCTGGTTCTAATTGACTACAAACCTTTATTCCTCTTCTTGGTCCTGGACCTATTCTCCTTTATTACTCACTGGTCTAGGGTCCAAGTATTTTAACCAATGGGTAAGTACGTGTTGGTACATGATAGATGATTATTCCTTTACAAAAGTCAAATAAAATGAAATCGGAGTCACAATAAGCGAGTGAAAATATAAAGCAATTAAATGCCAATGTCGTAATAAAGTCGAGGTCAAAGTCACCGTAACAGTCACAGTCCAATTCACAGTCACAGTCAAAGTCAAAGTATTATACATTCCAAGGCTCATAGTAGTTGTTTGTAAGATAACTAGACCAAAAGTATCAGGTACGAGACTCACAGATACAAATACAGTCATACAGTCATATCAAGGAAAAATCCAGTGCAAGTAGTCAAAAGAAAATTGTACAACCACCGAGTCACCACATCCCTTATCCTTTCTATGTATAGTAGTCAAAATCATCCAAAGTAGTAGCCTAGAGGTGTAGGCTTAGTTTGATGCGGGACTAGCTGACCCTCCTCCGGTCTAGGCAAGGTCAACACTTGCCTCGTCTCCAATGTTAGAGACTTCACCACTTAAGTCTACTGAAGTCCCCAAACAGGTCATCACAAACATTCAGGTTTGACTCGACTCTATTCCTCACTTTTATTGCCCCCTAAACGCGTTCCTGAGCTTCTCCAAGTTACATACAAAGATTTACCAATCCTTTGATGGCCTTCAACCATATCATACCTGTGCTCCTTAATTCGATCGGCTTGCATTTTAGTAGTTTCCTTTAGTTGATTGACTTCAGCTTTAAACCTAGCATTGTCCCGGGCAAGCAACTTTCGCTCCTTCACAACGGCCAACACTACTCCATTAGAATAGGTAAAATTTGCAGACACTCACACCACTTGTAGTGATTAGATAAGCCCCAATAGGCTCTAGGCCTCCGGGTCTGATTTGATACTTAATCATCGGTAAGTCCCCACGGGATGGCTCGCCAACCGGTCTATTACTAGGGCCGCCAGATTCATCCAGCCTACACAAAGTGTAGATAAACTTAAGTACTCTTAAGGGAAAATAATCAAATATAATCCTCAAGTCGAAAATTCCTAACTCGCCCAAACCAATTCAAACCTAGGCTCAAAATTTTTTTTTTCCTTCCAGTGATCACTTAACTTTCAAACCAATCCCACAGTCCAGCATCCTGAGCTTTTATGTCTAGGATACTCTACAAAGATCTGAAGCCTAAGCTCTGATACCAACTGTGACAGCCCCACCTCTCCCTAGGGCAAACCCTAGGGTATCAACGGACTGCCTGCCCAACTCTCGCCAGGACTCAGTCGTTCAAAGTACTAATATCATCAATGAAACGAATGTAACATTTGACAATGCAGGGGATTGAAACACTAACTCAAACATAATCACTAATTCAACAATTCAGCTTAGTACATATATCATCGTATGCCAACTTACCACGCTTCACCCAAAATTACATAATATAAATCACCCTTAAGAATTTAAGCTTACAAGTCTGCTTAAACGAAAGTTACAACCTCAAAACGCAAGAACGGCAAAATAAAGCTAAGAAAGCCCTCGATCAAATCCCTTCCCGATCTGTTAAGGAAAACAAAGGGAATGGAGTGAGCTAAAGCCCAGTGAGGTTCCAGGTAAACAAGTAAACACATAGCCACATAAAATCACAAAATAGCCAACTAAACACCGTACAGTAAAATAACAGTTCAATTCAAGGATACGGGTGGCTTTCAAAAGCCAAAGGTCCACTTGAGCTTGATCATAATTGCCTCCTGTTGACACTCCGTCAACACTTGTAACAGTATATAGGTCCGTACAACACCACTTTCACCAGTCTCCGTCCACCAAACAACCCCCCACCGGGCCCGCACTCCATAAACAGTAGTTTGGTAATACTCGAGTATACCAGGAATCCGAGTTTCCAATGCTCAAGGATTCCAATGAAACAGTATCAAGCCGAGGATTTTATCACTGGTGGTGCTGGACAACACAACAAGCAAGCACAACGGCTATGCTTCACCAGGGACCTCCAAGCAAGATTCAATTTCCAGTGAACAGTAAACAGTCCTCAAGGTTTATCGGCCTTCTCGACCAAGCCCTTGCTGGCTCGATACAACCGACTCACCTATGAGGTTGGGTACCCAAACAGTAACAGTAGTTGGTGGAATGTCATCCACGCAACTTAAGCACAGTCATGTATAGCAATATCTCATTTCATGTTAATTCATTCAGTAAGTAGAGCCTCAGTGAAAAGAAAAAATAAGAAAGGTCGAGTGCGATAAAGTACACACTCGGCTCAATTTTAATTAAAACAGTGTTTGGCTCAAACAATAACAATTCAATACTTTCAAGTACACGAACATTTCTCATAACAAGTAGCAGGTAGTGGAACACTCACCTGTCAAGCAAAAGTAATAATCGACGTCAAACGTCTCAGTTACGATCACCGTCGTTGCCCAAACCTAGGTCAACGAGTGAAAACATTAATAATTGGATTCGTTCCCTACTAAAGTATAGGTTCATTAAGAGGCCAAGTGAGTAGCTTAAGCTACTTAATCCGGCATGCAAACAGGGTCTAAACCACGGTGAAAGTTCATGGAAAACAAGTCTAGTATGTACATGAAAGTTTGGCAAAAGAAAAGTTTCACTACAGCTCAAAGGCTTCATTACGGGTTAAACTGTCTCGCCCGGCCAGCCTCGGGGAAACGGTCATTGCTCATTGTGGGAAAGTCAGAATTTGGTTCCGTCAGTTGCATTGGAAACTAGGTTCATAAGGCTAAATTTGTCTAGACGAAACCATTTCCAAAATCCCAACATAAGTGGCTCAAAATTAAGAAACCAAATGAACTTTCTGGACTGTCTCGGATGAACAGTACTTCCCGGACAGCCAACTTTCCAGACTCGCCACGGATCGCTCGGGATGAACCAGAAAATGAGCTTTGTACCGTTTTAAAGCTCTAAGAGTCTACTTTCAATTGCCATAAACGGCACTCAATTCTGATCAGTGAGTAACACGTTATGACCTTAACAAGATGGCTGGACAGAAAATTTCTGGACCTAGTCCAGTTTTCCTCCTTTGTTTATAACTCAAAATTTATTCAACCAAATTGGCTAATTTTTTTGTAGACAACCTCCACACACATAACCCAACATATAATACTCACATTTGTTGCCAAAATGTGCATGAAAATATCAAGGTAAAACCGGGCAGCAAGCTTAAAAAGTTTCGGTCAGCACACTTTAAAAAATTTCTAACTTCTACTCTTCTTGTTATTTTCATTCCTTGCACATAACAAGTATTAGATCCAACTAAATAGGGGTTTAAAACATATCAATACTTCATAAACACACATGAATAAGGGTTAGACATTTCATCAAACACTTGGTATGCATATTGGTAAACCTAACCATTACTTGATTAACTCAAGAAACTAACCCCAAATTCAACCATAACAAGTTGTTTTCACCATTTCAACCTCAAGTAGATGATATAACATCATAAACCCAAATTTTAAAGATTACATACCTTACTTACAAGTTGCTTTGGTCACCAAACAAACCACCACAATAGAAGCTTTAGGCTTGAAACAACCTCAAAGATTGAAGGAAATTTTCTCACAAACTCTAGATCTTTCTCTTTTGGTTTTTGTTCAAGATCAAACTAAGGTTGTCATAGCAAGAAGATGGAGTTTTCTTCCTTCCCTTGGAAGCCCTTAAGGTGGACGAAATTTTGGAGGAAAATGAAGCAAAGTTGGTTTAAAATTCCTCTAATCCTTTGGTCAAACAAGATACATGGCTAGGGTTTTGCCACATGGCTCCATTATTGTCCTAACCTTTCTTAATCTTTGACTAATGCCATTCTTACCTTTCCAAATGCACCAATAATTATTCAACACCTCTAATCTCTCACATAAAGTCTCTACCACTAATAAAAGAACACTTGGACAATTACAAGTGGTGAATTATTTACAACCTAGCTCAAGGAAATATTTTACTTCAAGTAAAATGAATTGAAATGAAATGCATGGAAATTATTATAACACATAGAAAATAATTTGTAAGGGCATATATTAAATGGTCTAGATCTTATAATAAGGCATGTATGTAAGAAAATTGTGTTTTAAAGTGAGGGTCAATACAAGGGATTTGTTGTAACACATTGTGAAATATAATGCTAGGGCATATAAGAGGTGGTTTAAATCTTGGTGCAAGGCATGTAGTTTGGGGAAATTGTATTTTAAAAATGAGGGTTCTCACACTCTCTCCCCCTTAAAGAATTTCGCCCTCGAGATTCTCAGCTTGATTACTGAGTAGTTCAAAATATTTTCGATGAATATCCTTTTTAACTCTCTCGAGTCCTGTGAGCGCATGCTTTAGTAAGACCAGCAATACAAAGCCATATTATGTAGGAATTGAAGCTACAAATCTTTATTTAGAACATGTTTCAATTTACAAGTTTCATAGTTGTATAACCTATCGAAATATAATACTAGCTTGTTCCCATCGAAGAATAATCCTTATGTCCTTACTAATCAATGTTGCAAAAGTCATTTAGAGCAGAAAAGTATCACTTATAGCCAAACGTTTAGAGAAAGTAGAAAAGACGTTCAAAATGCAAAGTTGTAAACTGTCCGACCTAAGGTGGTTTGAAGAACTCATTTTCCTTTCATTTAAGTCTCGTTTCTACTCATAAACCAACCTCAAAATAGTTTACCAACTCCAATCCTAAAGTTGGGAATGTAAGTAGGAATAATCCTAGGAAAAATAGAAATTTTTTTAGTTTTGCGTGATCTCATTTGAAAATCTTATCTCGAGCTTCTTATGTCCAAAACTTAAAAAACTTTATACCGTCGGAATATGGATTCAAATTGTTACAACTTTCTAGAAGGTACCATTGTAAGATCCAATCCACGAGTCGGTCAAATTCCAACCTAAAGTTGCTGCTTCACCCAGTAACAGACAGAACAGGTATACAGTTTCAGTCAACTTTGAAAAATCATAGATATTCATGGAAATTGAGAACAATACTGATACTCTGAATCTAGTTTCAAACATAATAAAACTCAATTTTGACTTTTCTACATCAAGATATAACAAATTCTGTAAAACCTTCCAAGGTTCCCTGCGGAAAAAATTTTCAGCGGCACATCCTTTGTGTTTACTAACTTTTCCTAGCCCATTCAAGGCTTCATTCTTCCCATGAAATAGCTTCAACTCAAGCATATAAATATCAAGCCCACAACTCACTACATCAAGCATATAACCGTCTCTACTCAAGTTTAGCAAAATGAAACCCGAAGCTGAAATTCTTAATCACAAGCTTGAATTTTCTTTAGGCAAGTCATAACAAAGCTATCAGACCATGGTCAGTACTTAAGCATGACGTGTGGTAGAAAATTCACCATAAAACCATAAATTACCATAACACTAGTTCAACCCATGAAATTTTCCATAAAGCTGCCAAAAGTACTACCTTAATCCACCAGTTTTCCTATATTGGTAGTAGAGGAAAATTGCTAGCCAAAGTTACCTTGTAACCTCAAGAAAGATGGAAATCCAGGGCTTCTTCCTCAAAAATCGCTCCACCAATACCTTGAAATCTTTCTTAGTTAACATTTCCATGGAGTAACTTCAGATTCAAGTACAAAATTGAGGTTGGAGTTGGAGGTCTCTCTTTGGTTTCTCTTCTCTCTTGGTTCGGCCAAGTAAGAGGGAAGATGAAGACAATTCGGTCAAATTGTTGATTTAGTCAAGGTGAAAAATGTGACGCAAACCTTAATCTCGATAGAAAGAAGAGTTACAACATGGTTACTATTCTTGCTAGCTCTTTAACCCATACACTCTGTACATTAAATCATTTCTTCCCTTCGAGCGACAAACGATAAATTTTTAACTCAAAGACCAAAGTAGGGCAATAAACTCAGGGATAAGGATCCAATATTGCACCACCACCAATATTTCATAGCACTTATTAAAACAGCAGGTACCAAGTCCACTGTTCCTAAGGGAATACATCTTGCTATATAAAAATGTCACTATGCATAGTCCAATGATTATAACTTATCCAGGCAAAAACCTCATTAATGGCTATTCAACTTGGCAAATGTACTGGTACAAACTTATTCTGTACCTCTTCTGGAACCCCTTCATATTTCCTTTCAATCGTATGTTCTGATGCAATAGTTCAATGTTCTCTAGGTATTTCGGTTCCCATCATCTTTCCCAGTACTCAGTTCATCTCTTTTGGAACTCTATTTCTTTTTGAATAACCTCTATTTTCTTATGCAGATCAGTCACATTTGTCATCTCACTAATTCGCTTATCTCGATAGTAGCTTGCCAGTAAATCAAAGGAGCAAAGTAAGTAACTAATTACAATTGGAAACTCTAGTCATATAACTTTTAAATTCATTCTCCTCCGATCCTACCACAAGGAATTAAACGTAGCTATCCTCAAGTGAGATAGACAAGATAATAGAATACAGGTAGGGTAATAGCTCAGAATACAATGCCACTCATTCTTATTCGGGAATTTCAATACGAGAGTATCCTTATCACTTATTCACATAGCAACCCTAAAGCGTACTTTATGTGTCGGAACTTCTACCTCCTATCTCAATCTCTTGCATACAGGTATAGAATCCAATTCTTTTCTCAAAATCCCATGCATAATTCCAAAACTCACGATCTCGCCACGATCATAATCGAGTCAAGTCCATACTTAGACATTAGTGGATAGGTGTCAAGGAAGCATAGGAAAGAATGTCACAAGAGGAGTAGAAATATCCATATAGTTGTAATCAAACCGCCCCACATTCGAAATAAACACTTATCATGTCTTCACAGTCATGGGTGAAGGAAACAGATCTTCAGTGCAAATTTCTCGACGTACAGTATAATCTAGCCACCATCTATAGAAACCCTGTCAGACTATTTTGAGATTAGTCCATGATAGCTTCCGAGATTTATTCCCTCAATCAGTCCAATAACTAGGTCAAATATTAGGATCTTTCGCGCCTTGACTTTTGCCATTAAAACTTGTCTCAAGTGCAATCAAGATACAGACCCTTATTCTAGGGCTCTCCACTTTTTGGTACTCAAGTACAAGAATCCACAATAAGGTAATTCACAACTCGAGCCGGCCGGTCCTAAGAGTAAATCACCCATATTACAGATTCCTACCCGACGTACATATCTATTCCTCCCAAGTATCCTGATAAAGGGTTTACGCTTATAACATTCATGATTCATAGCTTACGCCCAAAAAGAGCACCTAGTCCTTTCCACTGACTCACATAATCGAAACAATAACACCACTTGGCCCCAAGCTCACTTCGCGCAGAGACCACGCGAAGCAGTAAAATATCTTCCATTCTTTCAAACCAGTTCTCGGCAATTTCGGGATCTAGTTCTCCAAGAAATTTAGGAGGTGTGAACTTTTGGAACTGATTTAGGACTCTATCTTAACTTACTTCAAGGTTCCTTTACTAGTTACCCGTTGTTTGACCTTGTTGGTCAACCGAATGGCCAGTAAACAGTAGATCGGTCATACGATTGATAGCTGTAGCTACCTGATCCCCTACTCCACCTCCGGGTCCCTGGTTCTAATTGACTACAAACCTTTATTCCTCTTCTTGGTCCTGGACCTATTCTCCTTTATTACTCACTGGTCTAGGGTCCAAGTATTTTAACCAATGGGTAAGTACGTGTTGGTACATGATAGATGATTATTCCTTTACAAAAGTCAAATAAAATGAAATCGGAGTCACAATAAGCGAGTGAAAATATAAAGCAATTAAATGCCAATGTCGTAATAAAGTCGAGGTCAAAGTCACCGTAACAGTCACAGTCCAATTCACAGTCACAGTCAAAGTCAAAGTATTATACATTCCAAGGCTCATAGTAGTTGTTTGTAAGATAACTAGACCAAAAGTTTCAGGTACGAGACTCACAGATACAAATACAGTCATACAGTCATATCAAGGAAAAATCCAGTGCAAGTAGTCAAAAGAAAATTGTACAACCACCGAGTCACCACATCCCTTATCCTTTCTATGTATAGTAGTCAAAATCATCCAAAGTAGTAGCCTAGAGGTGTAGGCTTAGTTTGATGCGGGACTAGCTGACCCTCCTCCGGTCTAGGCAAGGTCAACACTTGCCTCGTCTCCAATGTTAGAGACTTCACCACTTAAGTCTACTGAAGTCCCCAAACAGGTCATCACAAACATTCAGGTTTGACTCGACTCTATTCCTCACTTTTATTGCCCCCTAAACGCGTTCCTGAGCTTCTCCAAGTTACATACAAAGATTTACCAATCCTTTGATGGCCTTCAACCATATCATACCTGTGCTCCTTAATTCGATCGGCTTGCATTTTAGTAGTTTCCTTTAGTTGATTGACTTCAGCTTTAAACCTAGCATTGTCCCGGGCAAGCAACTTTCGCTCCTTCACAACGGCCAACACTACTCCATTAGAATAGGTAAAATTTGCAGACACTCACACCACTTGTAGTGATTAGATAAGCCCCAATAGGCTCTAGGCCTCCGGGTCTGATTTGATACTTAATCATCGGTAAGTCCCCACGGGATGGCTCGCCAACCGGTCTATTACTAGGGCCGCCAGATTCATCCAGCCTACACAAAGTGTAGATAAACTTAAGTACTCTTAAGGAAAAATAATCAAATATAATCCTCAAGTCGAAAATTCCTAACTCGCCCAAACCAATTCAAACCTAGCCTCAAAATTTTTTTTTTCCTTCCAGTGATCACTTAACTTTCAAACCAATCCCACAGTCCAGCATCCTGAGCTTTTATGTCTAGGATACTCTACAAAGATCTGAAGCCTAAGCTCTGATACCAACTGTGACAGCCCCACCTCTCCCTAGGGCAAACCCCAGGGTATCAACGGACTGCCTGCCCAACTCTCGCCAGGACTCAGTCGTTCAAAGTACTAATATCATCAATGAAACGAATGTAACATTTGACAATGCAGGGGATTGAAACACTAACTCAAACATAATCACTAATTCAACAATTCAGCTTAGTACATATATCATCGTATGCCAACTTACCACGCTTCACCCAAAATTACATAATATAAATCACCCTTAAGAATTTAAGCTTACAAGTCTGCTTAAACGAAAGTTACAACCTCAAAACGCAAGAACGGCAAAATAAAGCTAAGAAAGCCCTCGATCAAATCCCTTCCCGATCTGTTAAGGAAAACAAAGGGAATGGAGTGAGCTAAAGCCCAGTGAGGTTCCAGGTAAACAAGTAAACACATAGCCACATAAAATCACAAAATAGCCAACTAAACACCGTACAGTAAAATAACAGTTCAATTCAAGGATACGGGTGGCTTTCAAAAGCCAAAGGTCCACTTGAGCTTGATCATAATTGCCTCCTGTTGACACTCCGTCAACACTTGTAACAGTATATAGGTCCGTACAACACCACTTTCACCAGTCTCCGTCCACCAAACAACCCCCCACCGGGCCCGCACTCCATAAACAGTAGTTTGGTAATACTCGAGTATACCAGGAATCCGAGTTTCCAATGCTCAAGGATTCCAATGAAACAGTATCAAGCCGAGGATTTTATCACTGGTGGTGCTGGACAACACAACAAGCAAGCACAACGGCTATGCTTCACCAGGGACCTCCAAGCAAGATTCAATTTCCAGTGAACAGTAAACAGTCCTCAAGGTTTATCGGCCTTCTCGACCAAGCCCTTGCTGGCTCGATACAACCGACTCACCTATTGATACGTTCCTCGATCAACACGTTTCGAGACACGTAGCACGTTTGCCCAAGGATCTAGCGAGGATGTCCAACGCTTGGAATTGCGGGATCTAGAACCAAACGGACGACACGATTTGATTCAAGACGGTAGACGACACTCCGATGAAGGTGAATACTCCAGGGGAATAGGTTGGTAGAACAATCTAGGACAGGACGCAAGACTGCTCAAAACCCTTGCCAAAGCAAGTAAAGGGGTCGAATCTCTCTCTCAAGAAGAATCGAAAATATGCAAAACTTTATTGATAAAACGTCTCCCTTTATGCTTACAAAGGAAGCCTTTATATAGGCAAAACTAACGAAACCCTAATATCGCAAGGCTAGAGGGTCGGCCACTCTTTGGACAAGGTGGGCCGACCCATGGACTCAATAAAAAGGGCCTAGTGGTTCGGCCATCCTTAGACAAAGGTGGGCCGAATCCATGGCTAACAAAAGGACTAATCTAAACTTAAGACTCCTAACACTAAGGCTTATGGCCCTATTCGGCCAACTCACTTGGAGGCCCACTTGACTCTTCATGGCTTGGATCATGGTGTAGATAACTTGACTCTTCATGGGCTTGGATCATGGTGTAGATAACTTGATTGTCTCCTTCCAAGCCTTCAATATCTCTATGAAAGCCTTGAGTCAGGGCCGCCATCCATCTCGCTATCCATGCACACATCAGTCCCCTCCTCTTGAGAAGGATTTGTCCTCAAATCTGGATGGAGATGAATGATACTAACAAGAGATAGTAGCATGACACCTCAAATCTCCACATATTGGCCCTCTTAGATTGAATGATACTTGCATATGTTATGATTAAGATAATTCGGTGCACATGTCTCTTGGTCAGCTTCAAGGGGTTCTCAAACAAGGACATTCTCCAAGGTAGGAAGGAACGTGTATAAGGCTTGTGAACGTTCCAGGTTGCAACCCAAAGCTCGCTAATTAGCCTTCGCACCCGGACATTCACATGCACTTCATAACGATATTCATTGAAACTACAAAAGCCTCGAACCTGGTTGTGCAAGGTGGTGTAATTTAGCCCCAGGCACTGAATCGGCACAACTTGCCACTCTGGAGGTGGGACACTGAGCCACCCGTGTTGCACATCCATAGAAACACGAACTAGTGAGGTAAGAACAGCACTCGGATCTTGATTGACACCCTTGCGGGCATCACCCAACATAAGCGGCAAGAATGAAGTGAAATTCACCCCATACGAATCACATGCATTCGCGTAACACGCAGTTGGAACAAACATGAAATCAGGCTGCAACTCTTTAGTCGTAGTTGGAAAATTTTGGATAACTTTACAATACTTCTCGTCAAAATAATGGGCTCGAATGACTCCTCCCATGGCGCGGACAGGTTTGAATGGAGATTGTTCCATGGATTGATACCAAAGAGATTTAGCTCCTAGGAGACAAACTCCATGGAAACTCGCAAAGTGTCCAAGTGACTTCGGAATGGAACATGCCATGACCAACTCTACTTGACTTTGTTTAATCTGCACAAAAGAAGAGGTACTAAACACAACACATGTTAGCTTGTTAGCAAACAAAACGTCCACACTTTCAACTTTTGCGAACATGGCCAACTCCTCCTCTTTACTCAGCAATAAGGCCAAATTATTCTTGCCTTTTCCCATTTCATTCTTCTTGGACATTTGTTCATTTATTGCACTTGAGTTCGGATTTTTATTGGCTAGCTCTTGTTCATGGCTCGGTGGCAACTCATTCGTACATGGCTCTTCAATCAACGAGGGACTAGACTGAATTTTCCCCTTATCACCACCAGTTGGCACATGGGTAAGTTGATCCAAGTGTGAATCCAACACTTGGCTAAGTCTTTCCATCATATCATCAATCAATGCTTCAGTCCGACTCTGGAATTTATCCTTTGATTCACGAAGCTTTGCCTCAATTCGAGAGTTCGCGAACGCCTTGCCTTGATTGTCAAGGCACTTCGTAGATGAATCTTGTTTGCTTGAGGTTGATCTCAATTTAGATGTTCGGTGCAAACTTCTTTGCTCCTTCTCATACTCATCACAATCTCGTTTATACCTTTCATATACACACGAAGCACGGTAACGTTCCATCTCCTCCCGGAGTGAGCGAAACTCACGTTGTGAACTAGATTCCATGGAACTGTGCTTGGGAGTAGGCCGCTTGGAACCCCTCCTCTTGAGAGGCTCATTCTCCAAGAATTCTGGGTTGTATGAGTAAGAGGCAACTCCCCTTGGCATGATTACGTGACCTGTAAAAATGGTTAGCAAAGAAAAGGAGATTCCTCACGACACACAAGCTCACGTGTATGTACTCATCACTCGTGTATCACTCAAAGCACTCAAATAAGCTTACCAAAATTCCTTTACTTGTCGGATTGGGTAGTTGAGAAATGCCGCACAAGTCCAATAAACGTCACCGACTTTTCCCTCAAGAGTAATCACGGAGATGCAGGAGAAAGTGTAGGGAAGTGTTCCTAAAAACTAGGAGAAAATATAGGAGAAAGTGTAGGAGAGTGTTCCTAAAATCTAGGAAGAGAATATAGGAGAGTTTCCTAAAGTGGATGAGAGAATATAGGAGAGTTTTCTAAAGTGGATGAGAGAATATAGGAAAGGTCCAAAAAATGGATGAGAGAATTTTAGGTGAGTTTCCTAAAAATGGATGAGAGAATTTAGGAAAGTTTCCAAAAAAATGGATGAAAGAGTTTAGGAAAATTTCCTAAAAATGGATGAGAGAATATATGAAAGTTTCCTAGAATGGATGAGAGAATATAGGAAAGTTTCCTAAAATGGATGAGAGATTATAGGAGAGTTTCCTAAAATGGATGAGAGATTATAGGAGAGTTTCCTAAAATGGATGAGAGAATATAGGAAAGTTTCCTAGAATGGATGAGAGAATATAGGAAAGTTTCCTAAAATGGATGAGAGATTATAGAAGAGTTTCCTAAAATGGATGAGAGAATATATACAAGTTTCCTAAAATGGATGAGAGAATGTAGGAGAGTGTTCCTAAAATATAGGAGAGAATGTAGGAGAGTGCCCCAAAATATAGGAGAGTGTCCAAGTGAAAACAAAGAAACCCTAGTGCAAATGAAACCCTAGCCGCAAGTAGACACCCTAGCCGCAAGTAGAAAACCCTAGCCGCAAGGAAAACCCTAGCAAGAGAAGGAAACCCTAGCAAGATAAGGAAACCCTAGCAGCCGTCACGTTATTGTTCTTGCTGCCCAAGCGACAACCAATTAACGAGACAGATTTGGGAGCAACGTTGAAACACCAACAAACCAGAATTTTTTTGATGCACAAACGACTCAAACGCAAGAAACAAGTTGTGGACAGAAATTATCAACAAACTGGACACAACACAAAGGAGATAACACACCAACAGATTTTTGTGTTCGGATGAACAGTAACGTGAACAGTGTCGGATGAACAGTAGCGGGTGAACAGTGTCGGATGAACAGTGACGTTTTTTTTTTTTTTTTTTTTTTTTGTAAAACAAGGCAGCGGAAACAAGGAAAACTAAGACAAAACTACGGATATAACGGAAGATACCTCAACCACAGCTCTGAAGCCAACTGATACGTTCCTCGATCAACACGTTTCGAGACACGTAGCACGTTTGCCCAAGGATCTAGCGAGGATGTCCAACGCTTGGAATTGCGGGATCTAGAACCAAACGGACGACACGATTTGATTCAAGACGGTAGACGACACTCCGATGAAGGTGAATACTCCAGGGGAATAGGTCGGTAGAACAATCTAGGACAGGACGCAAGACTGCTCAAAAACCATGCCAAAGCAAGTAAAGGGGTCGAATCTCTCTCTCAAGAAGAATCGAAAATATGCAAAACTTTATTGATAAAACGTCTCCCTTTATGCTTACAAAGGAAGCCTTTATATAGGCAAAACTAACGAAACCCTAATATCGCAAGGCTAGAGGGTCGGCCACTCTTTGGACAAGGTGGGCCGACCCATGGACTCAATAAAAAGGGCCTAGTGGTTCGGCCATCCTTAGACAAAGGTGGGCCGAATCCATGGCTAACAAAAGGACTAATCTAAACTTAAGACTCCTAACACTAAGGCTTATGGCCCTATTCGGCCAACTCACTTGGAGGCCCACTTGACTCTTCATGGCTTGGATCATGGTGTAGATAACTTGACTCTTCATGGGCTTGGATCATGGTGTACATAACTTGATTGTCTCCTTCCAAGCCTTCAATATCTCTATGAAAGCCTTGAGTCAGGGCCGCCATCCATCTCGCTATCCATGCACACATCACCTATGAGGTTGGGTACCCAAACAGTAACAGTAGTTGGTGGAATGTCATCCACGTAACTTAAGCACAGTCATGTATAGCAATATCTCATTTCATGTTAATTCATTCAGTAAGTAGAGCCTCAGTGAAAAGAAAAAATAAGAAAGGTCGAGTGCGATAAAGTACACACTCGCCTCAATTTTAATTAAAACAGTGTTTGGCTCAAACAATAACAATTCAATACTTTCAAGTACACGAACATTTCTCATAACAAGTAGCAGGTAGTGGAACACTCACCTGTCAAGCAAAAGTAATAATCGACGTCAAACGTCTCAGTTACGATCACCGTCTTTGCCCAAACCTAGGTCAACGAGTGAAAACATTAATAATTGGATTCGTTCCCTACTAAAGTATAGGTTCATTAAGAGGCCAAGTGAGTAGCTTAAGCTACTTAATCCGGCATGCAAATAGGGTCTAAACCACGGTGAAAGTTCATGGAAAACAAGTCTAGTATGTACATGAAAGTTTGGCAAAAGAAAAGTTTCACTACAGCTCAAAGGCTTCATTACGGGTTAAACTGTCTCGCCCGGCCAGCCTCGGGGAAACGGTCATTGCTCATTGTGGGAAAGTCAGAATTTGGTTCCGTCAGTTGCATTGGAAACTAGGTTCATAAGGCTAAATTTGTCTAGAAGAAACCATTTCCAAAATCCCAACATAAGTGGCTCAAAATTAAGAAACCAAATGAACTTTCTGGACTGTCTCGGATGAACAGTACTTCCCGGACAGCCAACTTTCCAGACTCGCCACGGATCGCTCGGGATGAACCAGAAAATGAGCTTTGTACCGTTTTAAAGCTCTAAGAGTCTACTTTCAATTGCCATAAACGGCACTCAATTCTGATCAGTGAGTAACACGTTATGACCTTAACAAGATGGCTGGACAGAAAATTTCTGGACCTAGTCCAGTTTTCCTCCTTTGTTTATAACTCAAAATTTATTCAACCAAATTGGCTAATTTTTTTGTAGACAACCTCCACACACATAACCCAACATATAATACTCACATTTGTAGCCAAAATGTGCATGAAAATATCAAGGTAAAACCGGGCAGCAAGCTTAAAAAGTTTCGGTCAGCACACTTTAAAAAATTTCTAACTTCTAGTCTTCTTGTTATTTTCATTCCTTGCACATAACAAGTATTAGATCCAACTAAATAGGGGTTTAAAACATATCAATACTTCATAAACACACATGAATAAGGGTTAGACATTTCATCAAACACTTGGTATGCATATTAGTAAACCTAACCATTACTTGATTAACTCAAGAAACTAACCCCAAATTCAACCATAACAAGTTGTTTTCGCCATTTCAACCTCAAGTAGATGATATAACATCATAAACCCAAATTTTAAAGATTACATACCTTACTTACAAGTTGCTTTGGTCACCAAACAAACCACCACAATAGAAGCTTTAGGCTTGAAACAACCTCAAAGATTGAAGGAAATTTTCTCACAAACTCTAGATCTTTCTCTTTTGGTTTTTGTTCAAGATCAAACTAAGGTTGTCATAGCAAGAAGATGGAGTTTTCTTCCTTCCCTTGGAAGCCCTTAAGGTGGACGAAATTTTGGAGGAAAATGAAGCAAAGTTGGTTTAAAATTCCTCTAATCCTTTGGTCAAACAAGATACATGGCTAGGGTTTTGCCACATGGCTCCATTATTGTCCTAACCTTTCTTAATCTTTGACTAATGCCATTCTTACCTGATACGTTCCTCGATCAACACGTTTCGAGACACGTAGCACGTTTGCCCAAGGATCTAGCGAGGATGTCCAATGCTTGGAATTGCGGGGTCTAGAACCAAACGGACGACACGATATGA
Organism: Coffea arabica; assembly: GCF_036785885.1. Taxonomy (NCBI): domain Eukaryota; kingdom Viridiplantae; phylum Streptophyta; class Magnoliopsida; order Gentianales; family Rubiaceae; genus Coffea; species Coffea arabica. The sequence continues at coordinate 40,550,373 of NC_092321.1, forward strand.
TTCAAGACGGTGGACGACACTCCGATGAAGGTGAATACTCCAGGGGAATAGGTCGGTAGAACAATCTAGGACAGAACGCAAGACTGCTCAAAACCCTTGCCAAAGCAAGTAAAGGGGTCGAATCTCTCTCTCAAGAAGAATCGAAAATATGCAAAACTTTATTGATAAAACGTCTACCCTAAAACCTTACAAAGCAAGCCTATTTATAGGCTAAAGTGACTGAAACCCTAAAGGGACTAGGAAAGGGAAAAGTCGGCCCATGGTCTTGGGACAAGATGGGCCGGCCCATGCTCTTACTTAAACACTAATCAATTGCTAAATAACTACTAAGGCCTAAGGCCCTATTCGGCCAACTCATTTGGAGGCCCACTTGACTCTTCATGGGCTTGGGTCATGGTGTAGATAACTCAATTAAAATCCTTCAAGCCTTCAATATCTCTATGGACTCCATGTTGGTTTTGGACAATTCGAACAAGGGCTTGGAGGGATTCTTTGAAGAGCTTGGCTCGTGCACGTGTGACTGGGCCCAATGGAACTCGGACTGGGTCATTACTTGGGCTAAGGTCCGTGCACACATCATTACCTTTCCAAATGCACCAATAATTATTCAACACCTCTAATCTCTCACATAAAGTCTCTACCACTAATAAAAGAACACTTGGACAATTACAAGTGGTGAATTATTTACAACCTAGCTCAAGGAAATATTTTACTTCAAGTAAAATGAATTGAAATGAAATGCATGGAAATTATTATAACACATAGAAAATAATTTGTAAGGGCATATATTAAATGGTCTAGATCTTATAATAAGGCATGTAAGTAAGAAAATTGTGTTTTAAAGTGAGGGTCAATACAAGGGATTTGTTGTAACACATTGTGAAATATAATGCTAGGGCATATAAGAGGTGGTTTAAATCTTGGTGCAAGGCATGTAGTTTGGGGAAATTGTATTTTAAAAATGAGGGTTCTCACACTCTCTCCCCCTTAAAGAATTTCGCCCTCGAGATTCTCAGCTTGATTACTGAGTAGTTCAAAATATTTTCGATGAATATCCTTTTTAACTCTCTCGAGTCCTGTGAGCGCATGCTTTAGTAAGACCAGCAATACAAAGCCATATTATGTAGGAATTGAAGCTACAAATCTTTATTTAGAACATGTTTCAATTTACAAGTTTCATAGTTGTATAACCTATCGAAATATAATACTAGCTTGTTCCCATCGAAGAATAATCCTTATGTCCTTACTAATCAATGTTGCAAAAGTCATTTAGAGCAGAAAAGTATCACTTATAGCCAAACGTTTAGAGAAAGTAGAAAAGACGTTCAAAATGCAAAGTTGTAAACTGTCCGACCTAAGGTGGTTTGAAGAACTCATTTTCCTTTCATTTAAGTCTCGTTTCTACTCATAAACCAACCTCAAAATAGTTTACCAACTCCAATCCTAAAGTTGGGAATGTAAGTAGGAATAATCCTAGGAAAAATAGAAATTTTTTTAGTTTTGCGTGATCTCATTTGAAAATCTTATCTCGAGCTTCTTATGTCCAAAACTTAAAAAACTTTATACCGTCGGAATATGGATTCAAATTGTTACAACTTTCTAGAAGGTACCATTGTAAGATCCAATCCACGAGTCGGTCAAATTCCAACCTAAAGTTGCTGCTTCACCCAGTAACAGACAGAACAGGTATACAGTTTCAGTCAACTTTGAAAAATCATAGATATTCATGGAAATTGAGAGATACTATGAATCTAGTTTCAAACATAATAAAACTCAATTTTGACTTTTCTACATCAAGATATAACAAATTCTGTAAAACCTTCCAAGGTTCCCTGCGGAAAAAATTTTCAGCGGCACATCCTTTGTGTTTACTAACTTTTCCTAGCCCATTCAAGGCTTCATTCTTCCCATGAAATAGCTTCAACTCAAGCATATAAATATCAAGCCCACAACTCACTACATCAAGCATATAACCGTCTCTACTCAAGTTTAGCAAAATGAAACCCGAAGCTGAAATTCTTAATCACAAGCTTGAATTTTCTTTAGGCAAGTCATAACAAAGCTATCAGACCATGGTCAGTACTTAAGCATGACGTGTGGTAGAAAATTCACCATAAAACCATAAATTACCATAACACTAGTTCAACCCATGAAATTTTCCATAAAGCTGCCAAAAGTACTACCTTAATCCACCAGTTTTCCTATATTGGTAGTAGAGGAAAATTGCTAGCCAAAGTTACCTTGTAACCTCAAGAAAGATGGAAATCCAGGGCTTCTTCCTCAAAAATCGCTCCACCAATACCTTGAAATCTTTCTTAGTTAACATTTCCATGGAGTAACTTCAGATTCAAGTACAAAATTGAGGTTGGAGTTGGAGGTCTCTCTTTGGTTTCTCTTCTCTCTTGGTTCGGCCAAGTAAGAGGGAAGATGAAGACAATTCGGTCAAATTGTTGATTTAGTCAAGGTGAAAAATGTGACGCAAACCTTAATCTCGATAGAAAGAAGAGTTACAACATGGTTACTATTCTTGCTAGCTCTTTAACCCATACACTCTGTACATTAAATCATTTCTTCCCTTCGAGCGACAAACGATAAATTTTTAACTCAAAGACCAAAGTAGGGCAATAAACTCAGGGATAAGGATCCAATATTGCACCACCACCAATATTTCATAGCACTTATTAAAACAGCAGGTACCAAGTCCACTGTTCCTAAGGGAATACATCTTGCTATATAAAAATGTCACTATGCATAGTCCAATGATTATAACTTATCCAGGCAAAAACCTCATTAATGGCTATTCAACTTGGCAAATGTACTGGTACAAACTTATTCTGTACCTCTTCTGGAACCCCTTCATATTTCCTTTCAATCGTATGTTCTGATGCAATAGTTCAATGTTCTCTAGGTATTTCGGTTCCCATCATCTTTCCCAGTACTCAGTTCATCTCTTTTGGAACTCTATTTCTTTTTGAATAACCTCTATTTTCTTATGCAGATCAGTCACATTTGTCATCTCACTAATTCGCTTATCTCGATAGTAGCTTGCCAGTAAATCAAAGGAGCAAAGTAAGTAACTAATTACAATTGGAAACTCTAGTCATATAACTTTTAAATTCATTCTCCTCCGATCCTACCACAAGGAATTAAACGTAGCTATCCTCAAGTGAGATAGACAAGATAATAGAATACAGGTAGGGTAATAGCTCAGAATACAATGCCACTCATTCTTATTCGGGAATTTCAATACGAGAGTATCCTTATCACTTATTCACATAGCAACCCTAAAGCGTACTTTATGTGTCGGAACTTCTACCTCCTATCTCAATCTCTTGCATACAGGTATAGAATCCAATTCTTTTCTCAAAATCCCATGCATAATTCCAAAACTCACGATCTCGCCACGATCATAATCGAGTCAAGTCCATACTTAGACATTAGTGGATAGGTGTCAAGGAAGCATAGGAAAGAATGTCACAAGAGGAGTAGAAATATCCATATAGTTGTAATCAAACCGCCCCACATTCGAAATAAACACTTATCATGTCTTCACAGTCATGGGTGAAGGAAACAGATCTTCAGTGCAAATTTCTCGACGTACAGTATAATCTAGCCACCATCTATAGAAACCCTGTCAGACTATTTTGAGATTAGTCCATGATAGCTTCCGAGATTTATTCCCTCAATCAGTCCAATAACTAGGTCAAATATTAGGATCTTTCGCGCCTTGACTTTTGCCATTAAAACTTGTCTCAAGTGCAATCAAGATACAGACCCTTATTCTAGGGCTCTCCACTTTTTGGTACTCAAGTACAAGAATCCACAATAAGGTAATTCACAACTCGAGCCGGCCGGTCCTAAGAGTAAATCACCCATATTACAGATTCCTACCCGACGTACATATCTATTCCTCCCAAGTATCCTGATAAAGGGTTTACGCTTATAACATTCATGATTCATAGCTTACGCCCAAAAAGAGCACCTAGTCCTTTCCACTGACTCACATAATCGAAACAATAACACCACTTGGCCCCAAGCTCACTTCGCGCAGAGACCACGCGAAGCAGTAAAATATCTTCCATTCTTTCAAACCAGTTCTCGGCAATTTCGGGATCTAGTTCTCCAAGAAATTTAGGAGGTGTGAACTTTTGGAACTGATTTAGGACTCTATCTTAACTTACTTCAAGGTTCCTTTACTAGTTACCCGTTGTTTGACCTTGTTGGTCAACCGAATGGCCAGTAAACAGTAGATCGGTCATACGATTGATAGCTGTAGCTACCTGATCCCCTACTCCACCTCCGGGTCCCTGGTTCTAATTGACTACAAACCTTTATTCCTCTTCTTGGTCCTGGACCTATTCTCCTTTATTACTCACTGGTCTAGGGTCCAAGTATTTTAACCAATGGGTAAGTACGTGTTGGTACATGATAGATGATTATTCCTTTACAAAAGTCAAATAAAATGAAATCGGAGTCACAATAAGCGAGTGAAAATATAAAGCAATTAAATGCCAATGTCGTAATAAAGTCGAGGTCAAAGTCACCGTAACAGTCACAGTCCAATTCACAGTCACAGTCAAAGTCAAAGTATTATACATTCCAAGGCTCATAGTAGTTGTTTGTAAGATAACTAGACCAAAAGTTTCAGGTACGAGACTCACAGATACAAATACAGTCATACAGTCATATCAAGGAAAAATCCAGTGCAAGTAGTCAAAAGAAAATTGTACAACCACCGAGTCACCACATCCCTTATCCTTTCTATGTATAGTAGTCAAAATCATCCAAAGTAGTAGCCTAGAGGTGTAGGCTTAGTTTGATGCGGGACTAGCTGACCCTCCTCCGGTCTAGGCAAGGTCAACACTTGCCTCGTCTCCAATGTTAGAGACTTCACCACTTAAGTCTACTGAAGTCCCCAAACAGGTCATCACAAACATTCAGGTTTGACTCGACTCTATTCCTCACTTTTATTGCCCCCTAAACGCGTTCCTGAGCTTCTCCAAGTTACATACAAAGATTTACCAATCCTTTGATGGCCTTCAACCATATCATACCTGTGCTCCTTAATTCGATCGGCTTGCATTTTAGTAGTTTCCTTTAGTTGATTGACTTCAGCTTTAAACCTAGCATTGTCCCGGGCAAGCAACTTTCGCTCCTTCACAACGGCCAACACTACTCCATTAGAATAGGTAAAATTTGCAGACACTCACACCACTTGTAGTGATTAGATAAGCCCCAATAGGCTCTAGGCCTCCGGGTCTGATTTGATACTTAATCATCGGTAAGTCCCCACGGGATGGCTCGCCAACCGGTCTATTACTAGGGCCGCCAGATTCATCCAGCCTACACAAAGTGTAGATAAACTTAAGTACTCTTAAGGAAAAATAATCAAATATAATCCTCAAGTCGAAAATTCCTAACTCGCCCAAACCAATTCAAACCTAGCCTCAAAATTTTTTTTTTCCTTCCAGTGATCACTTAACTTTCAAACCAATCCCACAGTCCAGCATCCTGAGCTTTTATGTCTAGGATACTCTACAAAGATCTGAAGCCTAAGCTCTGATACCAACTGTGACAGCCCCACCTCTCCCTAGGGCAAACCCCAGGGTATCAACGGACTGCCTGCCCAACTCTCGCCAGGACTCAGTCGTTCAAAGTACTAATATCATCAATGAAACGAATGTAACATTTGACAATGCAGGGGATTGAAACACTAACTCAAACATAATCACTAATTCAACAATTCAGCTTAGTACATATATCATCGTATGCCAACTTACCACGCTTCACCCAAAATTACATAATATAAATCACCCTTAAGAATTTAAGCTTACAAGTCTGCTTAAACGAAAGTTACAACCTCAAAACGCAAGAACGGCAAAATAAAGCTAAGAAAGCCCTCGATCAAATCCCTTCCCGATCTGTTAAGGAAAACAAAGGGAATGGAGTGAGCTAAAGCCCAGTGAGGTTCCAGGTAAACAAGTAAACACATAGCCACATAAAATCACAAAATAGCCAACTAAACACCGTACAGTAAAATAACAGTTCAATTCAAGGATACGGGTGGCTTTCAAAAGCCAAAGGTCCACTTGAGCTTGATCATAATTGCCTCCTGTTGACACTCCGTCAACACTTGTAACAGTATATAGGTCCGTACAACACCACTTTCACCAGTCTCCGTCCACCAAACAACCCCCCACCGGGCCCGCACTCCATAAACAGTAGTTTGGTAATACTCGAGTATACCAGGAATCCGAGTTTCCAATGCTCAAGGATTCCAATGAAACAGTATCAAGCCGAGGATTTTATCACTGGTGGTGCTGGACAACACAACAAGCAAGCACAACGGCTATGCTTCACCAGGGACCTCCAAGCAAGATTCAATTTCCAGTGAACAGTAAACAGTCCTCAAGGTTTATCGGCCTTCTCGACCAAGCCCTTGCTGGCTCGATACAACCGACTCACCTATTGATACGTTCCTCGATCAACACGTTTCGAGACACGTAGCACGTTTGCCCAAGGATCTAGCGAGGATGTCCAACGCTTGGAATTGCGGGATCTAGAACCAAACGGACGACACGATTTGATTCAAGACGGTAGACGACACTCCGATGAAGGTGAATACTCCAGGGGAATAGGTTGGTAGAACAATCTAGGACAGGACGCAAGACTGCTCAAAACCCTTGCCAAAGCAAGTAAAGGGGTCGAATCTCTCTCTCAAGAAGAATCGAAAATATGCAAAACTTTATTGATAAAACGTCTCCCTTTATGCTTACAAAGGAAGCCTTTATATAGGCAAAACTAACGAAACCCTAATATCGCAAGGCTAGAGGGTCGGCCACTCTTTGGACAAGGTGGGCCGACCCATGGACTCAATAAAAAGGGCCTAGTGGTTCGGCCATCCTTAGACAAAGGTGGGCCGAATCCATGGCTAACAAAAGGACTAATCTAAACTTAAGACTCCTAACACTAAGGCTTATGGCCCTATTCGGCCAACTCACTTGGAGGCCCACTTGACTCTTCATGGCTTGGATCATGGTGTAGATAACTTGACTCTTCATGGGCTTGGATCATGGTGTAGATAACTTGATTGTCTCCTTCCAAGCCTTCAATATCTCTATGAAAGCCTTGAGTCAGGGCCGCCATCCATCTCGCTATCCATGCACACATCAGTCCCCTCCTCTTGAGAAGGATTTGTCCTCAAATCTGGATGGAGATGAATGATACTAACAAGAGATAGTAGCATGACACCTCAAATCTCCACATATTGGCCCTCTTAGATTGAATGATACTTGCATATGTTATGATTAAGATAATTCGGTGCACATGTCTCTTGGTCAGCTTCAAGGGGTTCTCAAACAAGGACATTCTCCAAGGTAGGAAGGAACGTGTATAAGGCTTGTGAACGTTCCAGGTTGCAACCCAAAGCTCGCTAATTAGCCTTCGCACCCGGACATTCACATGCACTTCATAACGATATTCATTGAAACTACAAAAGCCTCGAACCTGGTTGTGCAAGGTGGTGTAATTTAGCCCCAGGCACTGAATCGGCACAACTTGCCACTCTGGAGGTGGGACACTGAGCCACCCGTGTTGCACATCCATAGAAACACGAACTAGTGAGGTAAGAACAGCACTCGGATCTTGATTGACACCCTTGCGGGCATCACCCAACATAAGCGGCAAGAATGAAGTGAAATTCACCCCATACGAATCACATGCATTCGCGTAACACGCAGTTGGAACAAACATGAAATCAGGCTGCAACTCTTTAGTCGTAGTTGGAAAATTTTGGATAACTTTACAATACTTCTCGTCAAAATAATGGGCTCGAATGACTCCTCCCATGGCGCGGACAGGTTTGAATGGAGATTGTTCCATGGATTGATACCAAAGAGATTTAGCTCCTAGGAGACAAACTCCATGGAAACTCGCAAAGTGTCCAAGTGACTTCGGAATGGAACATGCCATGACCAACTCTACTTGACTTTGTTTAATCTGCACAAAAGAAGAGGTACTAAACACAACACATGTTAGCTTGTTAGCAAACAAAACGTCCACACTTTCAACTTTTGCGAACATGGCCAACTCCTCCTCTTTACTCAGCAATAAGGCCAAATTATTCTTGCCTTTTCCCATTTCATTCTTCTTGGACATTTGTTCATTTATTGCACTTGAGTTCGGATTTTTATTGGCTAGCTCTTGTTCATGGCTCGGTGGCAACTCATTCGTACATGGCTCTTCAATCAACGAGGGACTAGACTGAATTTTCCCCTTATCACCACCAGTTGGCACATGGGTAAGTTGATCCAAGTGTGAATCCAACACTTGGCTAAGTCTTTCCATCATATCATCAATCAATGCTTCAGTCCGACTCTGGAATTTATCCTTTGATTCACGAAGCTTTGCCTCAATTCGAGAGTTCGCGAACGCCTTGCCTTGATTGTCAAGGCACTTCGTAGATGAATCTTGTTTGCTTGAGGTTGATCTCAATTTAGATGTTCGGTGCAAACTTCTTTGCTCCTTCTCATACTCATCACAATCTCGTTTATACCTTTCATATACACACGAAGCACGGTAACGTTCCATCTCCTCCCGGAGTGAGCGAAACTCACGTTGTGAACTAGATTCCATGGAACTGTGCTTGGGAGTAGGCCGCTTGGAACCCCTCCTCTTGAGAGGCTCATTCTCCAAGAATTCTGGGTTGTATGAGTAAGAGGCAACTCCCCTTGGCATGATTACGTGACCTGTAAAAATGGTTAGCAAAGAAAAGGAGATTCCTCACGACACACAAGCTCACGTGTATGTACTCATCACTCGTGTATCACTCAAAGCACTCAAATAAGCTTACCAAAATTCCTTTACTTGTCGGATTGGGTAGTTGAGAAATGCCGCACAAGTCCAATAAACGTCACCGACTTTTCCCTCAAGAGTAATCACGGAGATGCAGGAGAAAGTGTAGGGAAGTGTTCCTAAAAACTAGGAGAAAATATAGGAGAAAGTGTAGGAGAGTGTTCCTAAAATCTAGGAAGAGAATATAGGAGAGTTTCCTAAAGTGGATGAGAGAATATAGGAGAGTTTTCTAAAGTGGATGAGAGAATATAGGAAAGGTCCAAAAAATGGATGAGAGAATTTTAGGTGAGTTTCCTAAAAATGGATGAGAGAATTTAGGAAAGTTTCCAAAAAAATGGATGAAAGAGTTTAGGAAAATTTCCTAAAAATGGATGAGAGAATATATGAAAGTTTCCTAGAATGGATGAGAGAATATAGGAAAGTTTCCTAAAATGGATGAGAGATTATAGGAGAGTTTCCTAAAATGGATGAGAGATTATAGGAGAGTTTCCTAAAATGGATGAGAGAATATAGGAAAGTTTCCTAGAATGGATGAGAGAATATAGGAAAGTTTCCTAAAATGGATGAGAGATTATAGAAGAGTTTCCTAAAATGGATGAGAGAATATATACAAGTTTCCTAAAATGGATGAGAGAATGTAGGAGAGTGTTCCTAAAATATAGGAGAGAATGTAGGAGAGTGCCCCAAAATATAGGAGAGTGTCCAAGTGAAAACAAAGAAACCCTAGTGCAAATGAAACCCTAGCCGCAAGTAGACACCCTAGCCGCAAGTAGAAAACCCTAGCCGCAAGGAAAACCCTAGCAAGAGAAGGAAACCCTAGCAAGATAAGGAAACCCTAGCAGCCGTCACGTTATTGTTCTTGCTGCCCAAGCGACAACCAATTAACGAGACAGATTTGGGAGCAACGTTGAAACACCAACAAACCAGAATTTTTTTGATGCACAAACGACTCAAACGCAAGAAACAAGTTGTGGACAGAAATTATCAACAAACTGGACACAACACAAAGGAGATAACACACCAACAGATTTTTGTGTTCGGATGAACAGTAACGTGAACAGTGTCGGATGAACAGTAGCGGGTGAACAGTGTCGGATGAACAGTGACGTTTTTTTTTTTTTTTTTTTTTTTTGTAAAACAAGGCAGCGGAAACAAGGAAAACTAAGACAAAACTACGGATATAACGGAAGATACCTCAACCACAGCTCTGAAGCCAACTGATACGTTCCTCGATCAACACGTTTCGAGACACGTAGCACGTTTGCCCAAGGATCTAGCGAGGATGTCCAACGCTTGGAATTGCGGGATCTAGAACCAAACGGACGACACGATTTGATTCAAGACGGTAGACGACACTCCGATGAAGGTGAATACTCCAGGGGAATAGGTCGGTAGAACAATCTAGGACAGGACGCAAGACTGCTCAAAAACCATGCCAAAGCAAGTAAAGGGGTCGAATCTCTCTCTCAAGAAGAATCGAAAATATGCAAAACTTTATTGATAAAACGTCTCCCTTTATGCTTACAAAGGAAGCCTTTATATAGGCAAAACTAACGAAACCCTAATATCGCAAGGCTAGAGGGTCGGCCACTCTTTGGACAAGGTGGGCCGACCCATGGACTCAATAAAAAGGGCCTAGTGGTTCGGCCATCCTTAGACAAAGGTGGGCCGAATCCATGGCTAACAAAAGGACTAATCTAAACTTAAGACTCCTAACACTAAGGCTTATGGCCCTATTCGGCCAACTCACTTGGAGGCCCACTTGACTCTTCATGGCTTGGATCATGGTGTAGATAACTTGACTCTTCATGGGCTTGGATCATGGTGTAGATAACTTGATTGTCTCCTTCCAAGCCTTCAATATCTCTATGAAAGCCTTGAGTCAGGGCCGCCATCCATCTCGCTATCCATGCACACATCAGTCCCCTCCTCTTGAGAAGGATTTGTCCTCAAATCTGGATGGAGATGAATGATACTAACAAGAGATAGTAGCATGACACCTCAAATCTCCACATATTGGCCCTCTTAGATTGAATGATACTTGCATATGTTATGATTAAGATAATTCGGTGCACATGTCTCTTGGTCAGCTTCAAGGGGTTCTCAAACAAGGACATTCTCCAAGGTAGGAAGGAACGTGTATAAGGCTTGTGAACGTTCCAGGTTGCAACCCAAAGCTCGCTAATTAGCCTTCGCACCCGGACATTCACATGCACTTCATAACGATATTCATTGAAACTACAAAAGCCTCGAACCTGGTTGTGCAAGGTGGTGTAATTTAGCCCCAGGCACTGAATCGGCACAACTTGCCACTCTGGAGGTGGGACACTGAGCCACCCGTGTTGCACATCCATAGAAACACGAACTAGTGAGGTAAGAACAGCACTCGGATCTTGATTGACACCCTTGCGGGCATCACCCAACATAAGCGGCAAGAATGAAGTGAAATTCACCCCATACGAATCACATGCATTCGCGTAACACGCAGTTGGAACAAACATGAAATCAGGCTGCAACTCTTTAGTCGTAGTTGGAAAATTTTGGATAACTTTACAATACTTCTCGTCAAAATAATGGGCTCGAATGACTCCTCCCATGGCGCGGACAGGTTTGAATGGAGATTGTTCCATGGATTGATACCAAAGAGATTTAGCTCCTAGGAGACAAACTCCATGGAAACTCGCAAAGTGTCCAAGTGACTTCGGAATGGAACATGCCATGACCAACTCTACTTGACTTTGTTTAATCTGCACAAAAGAAGAGGTACTAAACACAACACATGTTAGCTTGTTAGCAAACAAAACGTCCACACTTTCAACTTTTGCGAACATGGCCAACTCCTCCTCTTTACTCAGCAATAAGGCCAAATTATTCTTGCCTTTTCCCATTTCATTCTTCTTGGACATTTGTTCATTTATTGCACTTGAGTTCGGATTTTTATTGGCTAGCTCTTGTTCATGGCTCGGTGGCAACTCATTCGTACATGGCTCTTCAATCAACGAGGGACTAGACTGAATTTTCCCCTTATCACCACCAGTTGGCACATGGGTAAGTTGATCCAAGTGTGAATCCAACACTTGGCTAAGTCTTTCCATCATATCATCAATCAATGCTTCAGTCCGACTCTGGAATTTATCCTTTGATTCACGAAGCTTTGCCTCAATTCGAGAGTTCGCGAACGCCTTGCCTTGATTGTCAAGGCACTTCGTAGATGAATCTTGTTTGCTTGAGGTTGATCTCAATTTAGATGTTCGGTGCAAACTTCTTTGCTCCTTCTCATACTCATCACAATCTCGTTTATACCTTTCATATACACACGAAGCACGGTAACGTTCCATCTCCTCCCGGAGTGAGCGAAACTCACGTTGTGAACTAGATTCCATGGAACTGTGCTTGGGAGTAGGCCGCTTGGAACCCCTCCTCTTGAGAGGCTCATTCTCCAAGAATTCTGGGTTGTATGAGTAAGAGGCAACTCCCCTTGGCATGATTACGTGACCTGTAAAAATGGTTAGCAAAGAAAAGGAGATTCCTCACGACACACAAGCTCACGTGTATGTACTCATCACTCGTGTATCACTCAAAGCACTCAAATAAGCTTACCAAAATTCCTTTACTTGTCGGATTGGGTAGTTGAGAAATGCCGCACAAGTCCAATAAACGTCACCGACTTTTCCCTCAAGAGTAATCACGGAGATGCAGGAGAAAGTGTAGGGAAGTGTTCCTAAAAACTAGGAGAAAATATAGGAGAAAGTGTAGGAGAGTGTTCCTAAAATCTAGGAAGAGAATATAGGAGAGTTTCCTAAAGTGGATGAGAGAATATAGGAGAGTTTTCTAAAGTGGATGAGAGAATATAGGAAAGGTCCAAAAAATGGATGAGAGAATTTTAGGTGAGTTTCCTAAAAATGGATGAGAGAATTTAGGAAAGTTTCCAAAAAAATGGATGAAAGAGTTTAGGAAAATTTCCTAAAAATGGATGAGAGAATATATGAAAGTTTCCTAGAATGGATGAGAGAATATAGGAAAGTTTCCTAAAATGGATGAGAGATTATAGGAGAGTTTCCTAAAATGGATGAGAGATTATAGGAGAGTTTCCTAAAATGGATGAGAGAATATAGGAAAGTTTCCTAGAATGGATGAGAGAATATAGGAAAGTTTCCTAAAATGGATGAGAGATTATAGAAGAGTTTCCTAAAATGGATGAGAGAATATATACAAGTTTCCTAAAATGGATGAGAGAATGTAGGAGAGTGTTCCTAAAATATAGGAGAGAATGTAGGAGAGTGCCCCAAAATATAGGAGAGTGTCCAAGTGAAAACAAAGAAACCCTAGTGCAAATGAAACCCTAGCCGCAAGTAGACACCCTAGCCGCAAGTAGAAAACCCTAGCCGCAAGGAAAACCCTAGCAAGAGAAGGAAACCCTAGCAAGATAAGGAAACCCTAGCAGCCGTCACGTTATTGTTCTTGCTGCCCAAGCGACAACCAATTAACGAGACAGATTTGGGAGCAACGTTGAAACACCAACAAACCAGAATTTTTTTGATGCACAAACGACTCAAACGCAAGAAACAAGTTGTGGACAGAAATTATCAACAAACTGGACACAACACAAAGGAGATAACACACCAACAGATTTTTGTGTTCGGATGAACAGTAACGTGAACAGTGTCGGATGAACAGTAGCGGGTGAACAGTGTCGGATGAACAGTGACGTTTTTTTTTTTTTTTTTTTTTTTTGTAAAACAAGGCAGCGGAAACAAGGAAAACTAAGACAAAACTACGGATATAACGGAAGATACCTCAACCACAGCTCTGAAGCCAACTGATACGTTCCTCGATCAACACGTTTCGAGACACGTAGCACGTTTGCCCAAGGATCTAGCGAGGATGTCCAACGCTTGGAATTGCGGGATCTAGAACCAAACGGACGACACGATTTGATTCAAGACGGTAGACGACACTCCGATGAAGGTGAATACTCCAGGGGAATAGGTCGGTAGAACAATCTAGGACAGGACGCAAGACTGCTCAAAAACCATGCCAAAGCAAGTAAAGGGGTCGAATCTCTCTCTCAAGAAGAATCGAAAATATGCAAAACTTTATTGATAAAACGTCTCCCTTTATGCTTACAAAGGAAGCCTTTATATAGGCAAAACTAACGAAACCCTAATATCGCAAGGCTAGAGGGTCGGCCACTCTTTGGACAAGGTGGGCCGACCCATGGACTCAATAAAAAGGGCCTAGTGGTTCGGCCATCCTTAGACAAAGGTGGGCCGAATCCATGGCTAACAAAAGGACTAATCTAAACTTAAGACTCCTAACACTAAGGCTTATGGCCCTATTCGGCCAACTCACTTGGAGGCCCACTTGACTCTTCATGGCTTGGATCATGGTGTAGATAACTTGACTCTTCATGGGCTTGGATCATGGTGTACATAACTTGATTGTCTCCTTCCAAGCCTTCAATATCTCTATGAAAGCCTTGAGTCAGGGCCGCCATCCATCTCGCTATCCATGCACACATCACCTATGAGGTTGGGTACCCAAACAGTAACAGTAGTTGGTGGAATGTCATCCACGTAACTTAAGCACAGTCATGTATAGCAATATCTCATTTCATGTTAATTCATTCAGTAAGTAGAGCCTCAGTGAAAAGAAAAAATAAGAAAGGTCGAGTGCGATAAAGTACACACTCGCCTCAATTTTAATTAAAACAGTGTTTGGCTCAAACAATAACAATTCAATACTTTCAAGTACACGAACATTTCTCATAACAAGTAGCAGGTAGTGGAACACTCACCTGTCAAGCAAAAGTAATAATCGACGTCAAACGTCTCAGTTACGATCACCGTCTTTGCCCAAACCTAGGTCAACGAGTGAAAACATTAATAATTGGATTCGTTCCCTACTAAAGTATAGGTTCATTAAGAGGCCAAGTGAGTAGCTTAAGCTACTTAATCCGGCATGCAAATAGGGTCTAAACCACGGTGAAAGTTCATGGAAAACAAGTCTAGTATGTACATGAAAGTTTGGCAAAAGAAAAGTTTCACTACAGCTCAAAGGCTTCATTACGGGTTAAACTGTCTCGCCCGGCCAGCCTCGGGGAAACGGTCATTGCTCATTGTGGGAAAGTCAGAATTTGGTTCCGTCAGTTGCATTGGAAACTAGGTTCATAAGGCTAAATTTGTCTAGAAGAAACCATTTCCAAAATCCCAACATAAGTGGCTCAAAATTAAGAAACCAAATGAACTTTCTGGACTGTCTCGGATGAACAGTACTTCCCGGACAGCCAACTTTCCAGACTCGCCACGGATCGCTCGGGATGAACCAGAAAATGAGCTTTGTACCGTTTTAAAGCTCTAAGAGTCTACTTTCAATTGCCATAAACGGCACTCAATTCTGATCAGTGAGTAACACGTTATGACCTTAACAAGATGGCTGGACAGAAAATTTCTGGACCTAGTCCAGTTTTCCTCCTTTGTTTATAACTCAAAATTTATTCAACCAAATTGGCTAATTTTTTTGTAGACAACCTCCACACACATAACCCAACATATAATACTCACATTTGTAGCCAAAATGTGCATGAAAATATCAAGGTAAAACCGGGCAGCAAGCTTAAAAAGTTTCGGTCAGCACACTTTAAAAAATTTCTAACTTCTAGTCTTCTTGTTATTTTCATTCCTTGCACATAACAAGTATTAGATCCAACTAAATAGGGGTTTAAAACATATCAATACTTCATAAACACACATGAATAAGGGTTAGACATTTCATCAAACACTTGGTATGCATATTAGTAAACCTAACCATTACTTGATTAACTCAAGAAACTAACCCCAAATTCAACCATAACAAGTTGTTTTCGCCATTTCAACCTCAAGTAGATGATATAACATCATAAACCCAAATTTTAAAGATTACATACCTTACTTACAAGTTGCTTTGGTCACCAAACAAACCACCACAATAGAAGCTTTAGGCTTGAAACAACCTCAAAGATTGAAGGAAATTTTCTCACAAACTCTAGATCTTTCTCTTTTGGTTTTTGTTCAAGATCAAACTAAGGTTGTCATAGCAAGAAGATGGAGTTTTCTTCCTTCCCTTGGAAGCCCTTAAGGTGGACGAAATTTTGGAGGAAAATGAAGCAAAGTTGGTTTAAAATTCCTCTAATCCTTTGGTCAAACAAGATACATGGCTAGGGTTTTGCCACATGGCTCCATTATTGTCCTAACCTTTCTTAATCTTTGACTAATGCCATTCTTACCTGATACGTTCCTCGATCAACACGTTTCGAGACACGTAGCACGTTTGCCCAAGGATCTAGCGAGGATGTCCAATGCTTGGAATTGCGGGGTCTAGAACCAAACGGACGACACGATATGATTCAAGACGGTGGACGACACTCCGATGAAGGTGAATACTCCAGGGGAATAGGTCGGTAGAACAATCTAGGACAGAACGCAAGACTGCTCAAAACCCTTGCCAAAGCAAGTAAAGGGGTCGAATCTCTCTCTCAAGAAGAATCGAAAATATGCAAAACTTTATTGATAAAACGTCTACCCTAAAACCTTACAAAGCAAGCCTATTTATAGGCTAAAGTGACTGAAACCCTAAAGGGACTAGGAAAGGGAAAAGTCGGCCCATGGTCTTGGGACAAGATGGGCCGGCCCATGCTCTTACTTAAACACTAATCAATTGCTAAATAACTACTAAGGCCTAAGGCCCTATTCGGCCAACTCATTTGGAGGCCCACTTGACTCTTCATGGGCTTGGGTCATGGTGTAGATAACTCAATTAAAATCCTTCAAGCCTTCAATATCTCTATGGACTCCATGTTGGTTTTGGACAATTCGAACAAGGGCTTGGAGGGATTCTTTGAAGAGCTTGGCTCGTGCACGTGTGACTGGGCCCAATGGAACTCGGACTGGGTCATTACTTGGGCTAAGGTCCGTGCACACATCATTACCTTTCCAAATGCACCAATAATTATTCAACACCTCTAATCTCTCACATAAAGTCTCTACCACTAATAAAAGAACACTTGGACAATTACAAGTGGTGAATTATTTACAACCTAGCTCAAGGAAATATTTTACTTCAAGTAAAATGAATTGAAATGAAATGCATGGAAATTATTATAACACATAGAAAATAATTTGTAAGGGCATATATTAAATGGTCTAGATCTTATAATAAGGCATGTAAGTAAGAAAATTGTGTTTTAAAGTGAGGGTCAATACAAGGGATTTGTTGTAACACATTGTGAAATATAATGCTAGGGCATATAAGAGGTGGTTTAAATCTTGGTGCAAGGCATGTAGTTTGGGGAAATTGTATTTTAAAAATGAGGGTTCTCACACTCTCTCCCCCTTAAAGAATTTCGCCCTCGAGATTCTCAGCTTGATTACTGAGTAGTTCAAAATATTTTCGATGAATATCCTTTTTAACTCTCTCGAGTCCTGTGAGCGCATGCTTTAGTAAGACCAGCAATACAAAGCCATATTATGTAGGAATTGAAGCTACAAATCTTTATTTAGAACATGTTTCAATTTACAAGTTTCATAGTTGTATAACCTATCGAAATATAATACTAGCTTGTTCCCATCGAAGAATAATCCTTATGTCCTTACTAATCAATGTTGCAAAAGTCATTTAGAGCAGAAAAGTATCACTTATAGCCAAACGTTTAGAGAAAGTAGAAAAGACGTTCAAAATGCAAAGTTGTAAACTGTCCGACCTAAGGTGGTTTGAAGAACTCATTTTCCTTTCATTTAAGTCTCGTTTCTACTCATAAACCAACCTCAAAATAGTTTACCAACTCCAATCCTAAAGTTGGGAATGTAAGTAGGAATAATCCTAGGAAAAATAGAAATTTTTTTAGTTTTGCGTGATCTCATTTGAAAATCTTATCTCGAGCTTCTTATGTCCAAAACTTAAAAAACTTTATACCGTCGGAATATGGATTCAAATTGTTACAACTTTCTAGAAGGTACCATTGTAAGATCCAATCCACGAGTCGGTCAAATTCCAACCTAAAGTTGCTGCTTCACCCAGTAACAGACAGAACAGGTATACAGTTTCAGTCAACTTTGAAAAATCATAGATATTCATGGAAATTGAGAGATACTATGAATCTAGTTTCAAACATAATAAAACTCAATTTTGACTTTTCTACATCAAGATATAACAAATTCTGTAAAACCTTCCAAGGTTCCCTGCGGAAAAAATTTTCAGCGGCACATCCTTTGTGTTTACTAACTTTTCCTAGCCCATTCAAGGCTTCATTCTTCCCATGAAATAGCTTCAACTCAAGCATATAAATATCAAGCCCACAACTCACTACATCAAGCATATAACCGTCTCTACTCAAGTTTAGCAAAATGAAACCCGAAGCTGAAATTCTTAATCACAAGCTTGAATTTTCTTTAGGCAAGTCATAACAAAGCTATCAGACCATGGTCAGTACTTAAGCATGACGTGTGGTAGAAAATTCACCATAAAACCATAAATTACCATAACACTAGTTCAACCCATGAAATTTTCCATAAAGCTGCCAAAAGTACTACCTTAATCCACCAGTTTTCCTATATTGGTAGTAGAGGAAAATTGCTAGCCAAAGTTACCTTGTAACCTCAAGAAAGATGGAAATCCAGGGCTTCTTCCTCAAAAATCGCTCCACCAATACCTTGAAATCTTTCTTAGTTAACATTTCCATGGAGTAACTTCAGATTCAAGTACAAAATTGAGGTTGGAGTTGGAGGTCTCTCTTTGGTTTCTCTTCTCTCTTGGTTCGGCCAAGTAAGAGGGAAGATGAAGACAATTCGGTCAAATTGTTGATTTAGTCAAGGTGAAAAATGTGACGCAAACCTTAATCTCGATAGAAAGAAGAGTTACAACATGGTTACTATTCTTGCTAGCTCTTTAACCCATACACTCTGTACATTAAATCATTTCTTCCCTTCGAGCGACAAACGATAAATTTTTAACTCAAAGACCAAAGTAGGGCAATAAACTCAGGGATAAGGATCCAATATTGCACCACCACCAATATTTCATAGCACTTATTAAAACAGCAGGTACCAAGTCCACTGTTCCTAAGGGAATACATCTTGCTATATAAAAATGTCACTATGCATAGTCCAATGATTATAACTTATCCAGGCAAAAACCTCATTAATGGCTATTCAACTTGGCAAATGTACTGGTACAAACTTATTCTGTACCTCTTCTGGAACCCCTTCATATTTCCTTTCAATCGTATGTTCTGATGCAATAGTTCAATGTTCTCTAGGTATTTCGGTTCCCATCATCTTTCCCAGTACTCAGTTCATCTCTTTTGGAACTCTATTTCTTTTTGAATAACCTCTATTTTCTTATGCAGATCAGTCACATTTGTCATCTCACTAATTCGCTTATCTCGATAGTAGCTTGCCAGTAAATCAAAGGAGCAAAGTAAGTAACTAATTACAATTGGAAACTCTAGTCATATAACTTTTAAATTCATTCTCCTCCGATCCTACCACAAGGAATTAAACGTAGCTATCCTCAAGTGAGATAGACAAGATAATAGAATACAGGTAGGGTAATAGCTCAGAATACAATGCCACTCATTCTTATTCGGGAATTTCAATACGAGAGTATCCTTATCACTTATTCACATAGCAACCCTAAAGCGTACTTTATGTGTCGGAACTTCTACCTCCTATCTCAATCTCTTGCATACAGGTATAGAATCCAATTCTTTTCTCAAAATCCCATGCATAATTCCAAAACTCACGATCTCGCCACGATCATAATCGAGTCAAGTCCATACTTAGACATTAGTGGATAGGTGTCAAGGAAGCATAGGAAAGAATGTCACAAGAGGAGTAGAAATATCCATATAGTTGTAATCAAACCGCCCCACATTCGAAATAAACACTTATCATGTCTTCACAGTCATGGGTGAAGGAAACAGATCTTCAGTGCAAATTTCTCGACGTACAGTATAATCTAGCCACCATCTATAGAAACCCTGTCAGACTATTTTGAGATTAGTCCATGATAGCTTCCGAGATTTATTCCCTCAATCAGTCCAATAACTAGGTCAAATATTAGGATCTTTCGCGCCTTGACTTTTGCCATTAAAACTTGTCTCAAGTGCAATCAAGATACAGACCCTTATTCTAGGGCTCTCCACTTTTTGGTACTCAAGTACAAGAATCCACAATAAGGTAATTCACAACTCGAGCCGGCCGGTCCTAAGAGTAAATCACCCATATTACAGATTCCTACCCGACGTACATATCTATTCCTCCCAAGTATCCTGATAAAGGGTTTACGCTTATAACAGTCATGATTCATAGCTTACGCCCAAAAAGAGCACCTAGTCCTTTCCACTGACTCACATAATCGAAACAATAACACCACTTGGCCCCAAGCTCACTTCGCGCAGAGACCACGCGAAGCAGTAAAATATCTTCCATTCTTTCAAACCAGTTCTCGGCAATTTCGGGATCTAGTTCTCCAAGAAATTTAGGAGGTGTGAACTTTTGGAACTGATTTAGGACTCTATCTTAACTTACTTCAAGGTTCCTTTACTAGTTACCCGTTGTTTGACCTTGTTGGTCAACCGAATGGCCAGTAAACAGTAGATCGGTCATACGATTGATAGCTGTAGCTACCTGATCCCCTACTCCACCTCCGGGTCCCTGGTTCTAATTGACTACAAACCTTTATTCCTCTTCTTGGTCCTGGACCTATTCTCCTTTATTACTCACTGGTCTAGGGTCCAAGTATTTTAACCAATGGGTAAGTACGTGTTGGTACATGATAGATGATTATTCCTTTACAAAAGTCAAATAAAATGAAATCGGAGTCACAATAAGCGAGTGAAAATATAAAGCAATTAAATGCCAATGTCGTAATAAAGTCGAGGTCAAAGTCACCGTAACAGTCACAGTCCAATTCACAGTCACAGTCAAAGTCAAAGTATTATACATTCCAAGGCTCATAGTAGTTGTTTGTAAGATAACTAGACCAAAAGTTTCAGGTACGAGACTCACAGATACAAATACAGTCATACAGTCATATCAAGGAAAAATCCAGTGCAAGTAGTCAAAAGAAAATTGTACAACCACCGAGTCACCACATCCCTTATCCTTTCTATGTATAGTAGTCAAAATCATCCAAAGTAGTAGCCTAGAGGTGTAGGCTTAGTTTGATGCGGGACTAGCTGACCCTCCTCCGGTCTAGGCAAGGTCAACACTTGCCTCGTCTCCAATGTTAGAGACTTCACCACTTAAGTCTACTGAAGTCCCCAAACAGGTCATCACAAACATTCAGGTTTGACTCGACTCTATTCCTCACTTTTATTGCCCCCTAAACGCGTTCCTGAGCTTCTCCAAGTTACATACAAAGATTTACCAATCCTTTGATGGCCTTCAACCATATCATACCTGTGCTCCTTAATTCGATCGGCTTGCATTTTAGTAGTTTCCTTTAGTTGATTGACTTCAGCTTTAAACCTAGCATTGTCCCGGGCAAGCAACTTTCGCTCCTTCACAACGGCCAACACTACTCCATTAGAATAGGTAAAATTTGCAGACACTCACACCACTTGTAGTGATTAGATAAGCCCCAATAGGCTCTAGGCCTCCGGGTCTGATTTGATACTTAATCATCGGTAAGTCCCCACGGGATGGCTCGCCAACCGGTCTATTACTAGGGCCGCCAGATTCATCCAGCCTACACAAAGTGTAGATAAACTTAAGTACTCTTAAGGGAAAATAATCAAATATAATCCTCAAGTCGAAAATTCCTAACTCGCCCAAACCAATTCAAACCTAGGCTCAAAATTTTTTTTTTCCTTCCAGTGATCACTTAACTTTCAAACCAATCCCACAGTCCAGCATCCTGAGCTTTTATGTCTAGGATACTCTACAAAGATCTGAAGCCTAAGCTCTGATACCAACTGTGACAGCCCCACCTCTCCCTAGGGCAAACCCTAGGGTATCAACGGACTGCCTGCCCAACTCTCGCCAGGACTCAGTCGTTCAAAGTACTAATATCATCAATGAAACGAATGTAACATTTGACAATGCAGGGGATTGAAACACTAACTCAAACATAATCACTAATTCAACAATTCAGCTTAGTACATATATCATCGTATGCCAACTTACCACGCTTCACCCAAAATTACATAATATAAATCACCCTTAAGAATTTAAGCTTACAAGTCTGCTTAAACGAAAGTTACAACCTCAAAACGCAAGAACGGCAAAATAAAGCTAAGAAAGCCCTCGATCAAATCCCTTCCCGATCTGTTAAGGAAAACAAAGGGAATGGAGTGAGCTAAAGCCCAGTGAGGTTCCAGGTAAACAAGTAAACACATAGCCACATAAAATCACAAAATAGCCAACTAAACACCGTACAGTAAAATAACAGTTCAATTCAAGGATACGGGTGGCTTTCAAAAGCCAAAGGTCCACTTGAGCTTGATCATAATTGCCTCCTGTTGACACTCCGTCAACACTTGTAACAGTATATAGGTCCGTACAACACCACTTTCACCAGTCTCCGTCCACCAAACAACCCCCCACCGGGCCCGCACTCCATAAACAGTAGTTTGGTAATACTCGAGTATACCAGGAATCCGAGTTTCCAATGCTCAAGGATTCCAATGAAACAGTATCAAGCCGAGGATTTTATCACTGGTGGTGCTGGACAACACAACAAGCAAGCACAACGGCTATGCTTCACCAGGGACCTCCAAGCAAGATTCAATTTCCAGTGAACAGTAAACAGTCCTCAAGGTTTATCGGCCTTCTCGACCAAGCCCTTGCTGGCTCGATACAACCGACTCACCTATGAGGTTGGGTACCCAAACAGTAACAGTAGTTGGTGGAATGTCATCCACGCAACTTAAGCACAGTCATGTATAGCAATATCTCATTTCATGTTAATTCATTCAGTAAGTAGAGCCTCAGTGAAAAGAAAAAATAAGAAAGGTCGAGTGCGATAAAGTACACACTCGCCTCAATTTTAATTAAAACAGTGTTTGGCTCAAACAATAACAATTCAATACTTTCAAGTACACGAACATTTCTCATAACAAGTAGCAGGTAGTGGAACACTCACCTGTCAAGCAAAAGTAATAATCGACGTCAAACGTCTCAGTTACGATCACCGTCGTTGCCCAAACCTAGGTCAACGAGTGAAAACATTAATAATTGGATTCGTTCCCTACTAAAGTATAGGTTCATTAAGAGGCCAAGTGAGTAGCTTAAGCTACTTAATCCGGCATGCAAATAGGGTCTAAACCACGGTGAAAGTTCATGGAAAACAAGTCTAGTATGTACATGAAAGTTTGGCAAAAGAAAAGTTTCACTACAGCTCAAAGGCTTCATTACGGGTTAAACTGTCTCGCCCGGCCAGCCTCGGGGAAACGGTCATTGCTCATTGTGGGAAAGTCAGAATTTGGTTCCGTCAGTTGCATTGGAAACTAGGTTCATAAGGCTAAATTTGTCTAGAAGAAACCATTTCCAAAATCCCAACATAAGTGGCTCAAAATTAAGAAACCAAATGAACTTTCTGGACTGTCTCGGATGAACAGTACTTCCCGGACAGCCAACTTTCCAGACTCGCCACGGATCGCTCGGGATGAACCAGAAAATGAGCTTTGTACCGTTTTAAAGCTCTAAGAGTCTACTTTCAATTGCCATAAACGGCACTCAATTCTGATCAGTGAGTAACACGTTATGACCTTAACAAGATGGCTGGACAGAAAATTTCTGGACCTAGTCCAGTTTTCCTCCTTTGTTTATAACTCAAAATTTATTCAACCAAATTGGCTAATTTTTTTGTAGACAACCTCCACACACATAACCCAACATATAATACTCACATTTGTAGCCAAAATGTGCATGAAAATATCAAGGTAAAACCGGGCAGCAAGCTTAAAAAGTTTCGGTCAGCACACTTTAAAAAATTTCTAACTTCTACTCTTCTTGTTATTTTCATTCCTTGCACATAACAAGTATTAGATCCAACTAAATAGGGGTTTAAAACATATCAATACTTCATAAACACACATGAATAAGGGTTAGACATTTCATCAAACACTTGGTATGCATATTGGTAAACCTAACCATTACTTGATTAACTCAAGAAACTAACCCCAAATTCAACCATAACAAGTTGTTTTCACCATTTCAACCTCAAGTAGATGATATAACATCATAAACCCAAATTTTAAAGATTACATACCTTACTTACAAGTTGCTTTGGTCACCAAACAAACCACCACAATAGAAGCTTTAGGCTTGAAACAACCTCAAAGATTGAAGGAAATTTTCTCACAAACTCTAGATCTTTCTCTTTTGGTTTTTGTTCAAGATCAAACTAAGGTTGTCATAGCAAGAAGATGGAGTTTTCTTCCTTCCCTTGGAAGCCCTTAAGGTGGACGAAATTTTGGAGGAAAATGAAGCAAAGTTGGTTTAAAATTCCTCTAATCCTTTGGTCAAACAAGATACATGGCTAGGGTTTTGCCACATGGCTCCATTATTGTCCTAACCTTTCTTAATCTTTGACTAATGCCATTCTTACCTTTCCAAATGCACCAATAATTATTCAACACCTCTAATCTCTCACATAAAGTCTCTACCACTAATAAAAGAACACTTGGACAATTACAAGTGGTGAATTATTTACAACCTAGCTCAAGGAAATATTTTACTTCAAGTAAAATGAATTGAAATGAAATGCATGGAAATTATTATAACACATAGAAAATAATTTGTAAGGGCATATATTAAATGGTCTAGATCTTATAATAAGGCATGTAAGTAAGAAAATTGTGTTTTAAAGTGAGGGTCAATACAAGGGATTTGTTGTAACACATTGTGAAATATAATGCTAGGGCATATAAGAGGTGGTTTAAATCTTGGTGCAAGGCATGTAGTTTGGGGAAATTGTATTTTAAAAATGAGGGTTCTCACACTCTCTCCCCCTTAAAGAATTTCGCCCTCGAGATTCTCAGCTTGATTACTGAGTAGTTCAAAATATTTTCGATGAATATCCTTTTTAACTCTCTCGAGTCCTGTGAGCGCATGCTTTAGTAAGACCAGCAATACAAAGCCATATTATGTAGGAATTGAAGCTACAAATCTTTATTTAGAACATGTTTCAATTTACAAGTTTCATAGTTGTATAACCTATCGAAATATAATACTAGCTTGTTCCCATCGAAGAATAATCCTTATGTCCTTACTAATCAATGTTGCAAAAGTCATTTAGAGCAGAAAAGTATCACTTATAGCCAAACGTTTAGAGAAAGTAGAAAAGACGTTCAAAATGCAAAGTTGTAAACTGTCCGACCTAAGGTGGTTTGAAGAACTCATTTTCCTTTCATTTAAGTCTCGTTTCTACTCATAAACCAACCTCAAAATAGTTTACCAACTCCAATCCTAAAGTTGGGAATGTAAGTAGGAATAATCCTAGGAAAAATAGAAATTTTTTTAGTTTTGCGTGATCTCATTTGAAAATCTTATCTCGAGCTTCTTATGTCCAAAACTTAAAAAACTTTATACCGTCGGAATATGGATTCAAATTGTTACAACTTTCTAGAAGGTACCATTGTAAGATCCAATCCACGAGTCGGTCAAATTCCAACCTAAAGTTGCTGCTTCACCCAGTAACAGACAGAACAGGTATACAGTTTCAGTCAACTTTGAAAAATCATAGATATTCATGGAAATTGAGAACAATACTGATACTCTGAATCTAGTTTCAAACATAATAAAACTCAATTTTGACTTTTCTACATCAAGATATAACAAATTCTGTAAAACCTTCCAAGGTTCCCTGCGGAAAAAATTTTCAGCGGCACATCCTTTGTGTTTACTAACTTTTCCTAGCCCATTCAAGGCTTCATTCTTCCCATGAAATAGCTTCAACTCAAGCATATAAATATCAAGCCCACAACTCACTACATCAAGCATATAACCGTCTCTACTCAAGTTTAGCAAAATGAAACCCGAAGCTGAAATTCTTAATCACAAGCTTGAATTTTCTTTAGGCAAGTCATAACAAAGCTATCAGACCATGGTCAGTACTTAAGCATGACGTGTGGTAGAAAATTCACCATAAAACCATAAATTACCATAACACTAGTTCAACCCATGAAATTTTCCATAAAGCTGCCAAAAGTACTACCTTAATCCACCAGTTTTCCTATATTGGTAGTAGAGGAAAATTGCTAGCCAAAGTTACCTTGTAACCTCAAGAAAGATGGAAATCCAGGGCTTCTTCCTCAAAAATCGCTCCACCAATACCTTGAAATCTTTCTTAGTTAACATTTCCATGGAGTAACTTCAGATTCAAGTACAAAATTGAGGTTGGAGTTGGAGGTCTCTCTTTGGTTTCTCTTCTCTCTTGGTTCGGCCAAGTAAGAGGGAAGATGAAGACAATTCGGTCAAATTGTTGATTTAGTCAAGGTGAAAAATGTGACGCAAACCTTAATCTCGATAGAAAGAAGAGTTACAACATGGTTACTATTCTTGCTAGCTCTTTAACCCATACACTCTGTACATTAAATCATTTCTTCCCTTCGAGCGACAAACGATAAATTTTTAACTCAAAGACCAAAGTAGGGCAATAAACTCAGGGATAAGGATCCAATATTGCACCACCACCAATATTTCATAGCACTTATTAAAACAGCAGGTACCAAGTCCACTGTTCCTAAGGGAATACATCTTGCTATATAAAAATGTCACTATGCATAGTCCAATGATTATAACTTATCCAGGCAAAAACCTCATTAATGGCTATTCAACTTGGCAAATGTACTGGTACAAACTTATTCTGTACCTCTTCTGGAACCCCTTCATATTTCCTTTCAATCGTATGTTCTGATGCAATAGTTCAATGTTCTCTAGGTATTTCGGTTCCCATCATCTTTCCCAGTACTCAGTTCATCTCTTTTGGAACTCTATTTCTTTTTGAATAACCTCTATTTTCTTATGCAGATCAGTCACATTTGTCATCTCACTAATTCGCTTATCTCGATAGTAGCTTGCCAGTAAATCAAAGGAGCAAAGTAAGTAACTAATTACAATTGGAAACTCTAGTCATATAACTTTTAAATTCATTCTCCTCCGATCCTACCACAAGGAATTAAACGTAGCTATCCTCAAGTGAGATAGACAAGATAATAGAATACAGGTAGGGTAATAGCTCAGAATACAATGCCACTCATTCTTATTCGGGAATTTCAATACGAGAGTATCCTTATCACTTATTCACATAGCAACCCTAAAGCGTACTTTATGTGTCGGAACTTCTACCTCCTATCTCAATCTCTTGCATACAGGTATAGAATCCAATTCTTTTCTCAAAATCCCATGCATAATTCCAAAACTCACGATCTCGCCACGATCATAATCGAGTCAAGTCCATACTTAGACATTAGTGGATAGGTGTCAAGGAAGCATAGGAAAGAATGTCACAAGAGGAGTAGAAATATCCATATAGTTGTAATCAAACCGCCCCACATTCGAAATAAACACTTATCATGTCTTCACAGTCATGGGTGAAGGAAACAGATCTTCAGTGCAAATTTCTCGACGTACAGTATAATCTAGCCACCATCTATAGAAACCCTGTCAGACTATTTTGAGATTAGTCCATGATAGCTTCCGAGATTTATTCCCTCAATCAGTCCAATAACTAGGTCAAATATTAGGATCTTTCGCGCCTTGACTTTTGCCATTAAAACTTGTCTCAAGTGCAATCAAGATACAGACCCTTATTCTAGGGCTCTCCACTTTTTGGTACTCAAGTACAAGAATCCACAATAAGGTAATTCACAACTCGAGCCGGCCGGTCCTAAGAGTAAATCACCCATATTACAGATTCCTACCCGACGTACATATCTATTCCTCCCAAGTATCCTGATAAAGGGTTTACGCTTATAACAGTCATGATTCATAGCTTACGCCCAAAAAGAGCACCTAGTCCTTTCCACTGACTCACATAATCGAAACAATAACACCACTTGGCCCCAAGCTCACTTCGCGCAGAGACCACGCGAAGCAGTAAAATATCTTCCATTCTTTCAAACCAGTTCTCGGCAATTTCGGGATCTAGTTCTCCAAGAAATTTAGGAGGTGTGAACTTTTGGAACTGATTTAGGACTCTATCTTAACTTACTTCAAGGTTCCTTTACTAGTTACCCGTTGTTTGACCTTGTTGGTCAACCGAATGGCCAGTAAACAGTAGATCGGTCATACGATTGATAGCTGTAGCTACCTGATCCCCTACTCCACCTCCGGGTCCCTGGTTCTAATTGACTACAAACCTTTATTCCTCTTCTTGGTCCTGGACCTATTCTCCTTTATTACTCACTGGTCTAGGGTCCAAGTATTTTAACCAATGGGTAAGTACGTGTTGGTACATGATAGATGATTATTCCTTTACAAAAGTCAAATAAAATGAAATCGGAGTCACAATAAGCGAGTGAAAATATAAAGCAATTAAATGCCAATGTCGTAATAAAGTCGAGGTCAAAGTCACCGTAACAGTCACAGTCCAATTCACAGTCACAGTCAAAGTCAAAGTATTATACATTCCAAGGCTCATAGTAGTTGTTTGTAAGATAACTAGACCAAAAGTTTCAGGTACGAGACTCACAGATACAAATACAGTCATACAGTCATATCAAGGAAAAATCCAGTGCAAGTAGTCAAAAGAAAATTGTACAACCACCGAGTCACCACATCCCTTATCCTTTCTATGTATAGTAGTCAAAATCATCCAAAGTAGTAGCCTAGAGGTGTAGGCTTAGTTTGATGCGGGACTAGCTGACCCTCCTCCGGTCTAGGCAAGGTCAACACTTGCCTCGTCTCCAATGTTAGAGACTTCACCACTTAAGTCTACTGAAGTCCCCAAACAGGTCATCACAAACATTCAGGTTTGACTCGACTCTATTCCTCACTTTTATTGCCCCCTAAACGCGTTCCTGAGCTTCTCCAAGTTACATACAAAGATTTACCAATCCTTTGATGGCCTTCAACCATATCATACCTGTGCTCCTTAATTCGATCGGCTTGCATTTTAGTAGTTTCCTTTAGTTGATTGACTTCAGCTTTAAACCTAGCATTGTCCCGGGCAAGCAACTTTCGCTCCTTCACAACGGCCAACACTACTCCATTAGAATAGGTAAAATTTGCAGACACTCACACCACTTGTAGTGATTAGATAAGCCCCAATAGGCTCTAGGCCTCCGGGTCTGATTTGATACTTAATCATCGGTAAGTCCCCACGGGATGGCTCGCCAACCGGTCTATTACTAGGGCCGCCAGATTCATCCAGCCTACACAAAGTGTAGATAAACTTAAGTACTCTTAAGGGAAAATAATCAAATATAATCCTCAAGTCGAAAATTCCTAACTCGCCCAAACCAATTCAAACCTAGGCTCAAAATTTTTTTTTTCCTTCCAGTGATCACTTAACTTTCAAACCAATCCCACAGTCCAGCATCCTGAGCTTTTATGTCTAGGATACTCTACAAAGATCTGAAGCCTAAGCTCTGATACCAACTGTGACAGCCCCACCTCTCCCTAGGGCAAACCCTAGGGTATCAACGGACTGCCTGCCCAACTCTCGCCAGGACTCAGTCGTTCAAAGTACTAATATCATCAATGAAACGAATGTAACATTTGACAATGCAGGGGATTGAAACACTAACTCAAACATAATCACTAATTCAACAATTCAGCTTAGTACATATATCATCGTATGCCAACTTACCACGCTTCACCCAAAATTACATAATATAAATCACCCTTAAGAATTTAAGCTTACAAGTCTGCTTAAACGAAAGTTACAACCTCAAAACGCAAGAACGGCAAAATAAAGCTAAGAAAGCCCTCGATCAAATCCCTTCCCGATCTGTTAAGGAAAACAAAGGGAATGGAGTGAGCTAAAGCCCAGTGAGGTTCCAGGTAAACAAGTAAACACATAGCCACATAAAATCACAAAATAGCCAACTAAACACCGTACAGTAAAATAACAGTTCAATTCAAGGATACGGGTGGCTTTCAAAAGCCAAAGGTCCACTTGAGCTTGATCATAATTGCCTCCTGTTGACACTCCGTCAACACTTGTAACAGTATATAGGTCCGTACAACACCACTTTCACCAGTCTCCGTCCACCAAACAACCCCCCACCGGGCCCGCACTCCATAAACAGTAGTTTGGTAATACTCGAGTATACCAGGAATCCGAGTTTCCAATGCTCAAGGATTCCAATGAAACAGTATCAAGCCGAGGATTTTATCACTGGTGGTGCTGGACAACACAACAAGCAAGCACAACGGCTATGCTTCACCAGGGACCTCCAAGCAAGATTCAATTTCCAGTGAACAGTAAACAGTCCTCAAGGTTTATCGGCCTTCTCGACCAAGCCCTTGCTGGCTCGATACAACCGACTCACCTATGAGGTTGGGTACCCAAACAGTAACAGTAGTTGGTGGAATGTCATCCACGCAACTTAAGCACAGTCATGTATAGCAATATCTCATTTCATGTTAATTCATTCAGTAAGTAGAGCCTCAGTGAAAAGAAAAAATAAGAAAGGTCGAGTGCGATAAAGTACACACTCGGCTCAATTTTAATTAAAACAGTGTTTGGCTCAAACAATAACAATTCAATACTTTCAAGTACACGAACATTTCTCATAACAAGTAGCAGGTAGTGGAACACTCACCTGTCAAGCAAAAGTAATAATCGACGTCAAACGTCTCAGTTACGATCACCGTCGTTGCCCAAACCTAGGTCAACGAGTGAAAACATTAATAATTGGATTCGTTCCCTACTAAAGTATAGGTTCATTAAGAGGCCAAGTGAGTAGCTTAAGCTACTTAATCCGGCATGCAAACAGGGTCTAAACCACGGTGAAAGTTCATGGAAAACAAGTCTAGTATGTACATGAAAGTTTGGCAAAAGAAAAGTTTCACTACAGCTCAAAGGCTTCATTACGGGTTAAACTGTCTCGCCCGGCCAGCCTCGGGGAAACGGTCATTGCTCATTGTGGGAAAGTCAGAATTTGGTTCCGTCAGTTGCATTGGAAACTAGGTTCATAAGGCTAAATTTGTCTAGACGAAACCATTTCCAAAATCCCAACATAAGTGGCTCAAAATTAAGAAACCAAATGAACTTTCTGGACTGTCTCGGATGAACAGTACTTCCCGGACAGCCAACTTTCCAGACTCGCCACGGATCGCTCGGGATGAACCAGAAAATGAGCTTTGTACCGTTTTAAAGCTCTAAGAGTCTACTTTCAATTGCCATAAACGGCACTCAATTCTGATCAGTGAGTAACACGTTATGACCTTAACAAGATGGCTGGACAGAAAATTTCTGGACCTAGTCCAGTTTTCCTCCTTTGTTTATAACTCAAAATTTATTCAACCAAATTGGCTAATTTTTTTGTAGACAACCTCCACACACATAACCCAACATATAATACTCACATTTGTTGCCAAAATGTGCATGAAAATATCAAGGTAAAACCGGGCAGCAAGCTTAAAAAGTTTCGGTCAGCACACTTTAAAAAATTTCTAACTTCTACTCTTCTTGTTATTTTCATTCCTTGCACATAACAAGTATTAGATCCAACTAAATAGGGGTTTAAAACATATCAATACTTCATAAACACACATGAATAAGGGTTAGACATTTCATCAAACACTTGGTATGCATATTGGTAAACCTAACCATTACTTGATTAACTCAAGAAACTAACCCCAAATTCAACCATAACAAGTTGTTTTCACCATTTCAACCTCAAGTAGATGATATAACATCATAAACCCAAATTTTAAAGATTACATACCTTACTTACAAGTTGCTTTGGTCACCAAACAAACCACCACAATAGAAGCTTTAGGCTTGAAACAACCTCAAAGATTGAAGGAAATTTTCTCACAAACTCTAGATCTTTCTCTTTTGGTTTTTGTTCAAGATCAAACTAAGGTTGTCATAGCAAGAAGATGGAGTTTTCTTCCTTCCCTTGGAAGCCCTTAAGGTGGACGAAATTTTGGAGGAAAATGAAGCAAAGTTGGTTTAAAATTCCTCTAATCCTTTGGTCAAACAAGATACATGGCTAGGGTTTTGCCACATGGCTCCATTATTGTCCTAACCTTTCTTAATCTTTGACTAATGCCATTCTTACCTTTCCAAATGCACCAATAATTATTCAACACCTCTAATCTCTCACATAAAGTCTCTACCACTAATAAAAGAACACTTGGACAATTACAAGTGGTGAATTATTTACAACCTAGCTCAAGGAAATATTTTACTTCAAGTAAAATGAATTGAAATGAAATGCATGGAAATTATTATAACACATAGAAAATAATTTGTAAGGGCATATATTAAATGGTCTAGATCTTATAATAAGGCATGTATGTAAGAAAATTGTGTTTTAAAGTGAGGGTCAATACAAGGGATTTGTTGTAACACATTGTGAAATATAATGCTAGGGCATATAAGAGGTGGTTTAAATCTTGGTGCAAGGCATGTAGTTTGGGGAAATTGTATTTTAAAAATGAGGGTTCTCACACTCTCTCCCCCTTAAAGAATTTCGCCCTCGAGATTCTCAGCTTGATTACTGAGTAGTTCAAAATATTTTCGATGAATATCCTTTTTAACTCTCTCGAGTCCTGTGAGCGCATGCTTTAGTAAGACCAGCAATACAAAGCCATATTATGTAGGAATTGAAGCTACAAATCTTTATTTAGAACATGTTTCAATTTACAAGTTTCATAGTTGTATAACCTATCGAAATATAATACTAGCTTGTTCCCATCGAAGAATAATCCTTATGTCCTTACTAATCAATGTTGCAAAAGTCATTTAGAGCAGAAAAGTATCACTTATAGCCAAACGTTTAGAGAAAGTAGAAAAGACGTTCAAAATGCAAAGTTGTAAACTGTCCGACCTAAGGTGGTTTGAAGAACTCATTTTCCTTTCATTTAAGTCTCGTTTCTACTCATAAACCAACCTCAAAATAGTTTACCAACTCCAATCCTAAAGTTGGGAATGTAAGTAGGAATAATCCTAGGAAAAATAGAAATTTTTTTAGTTTTGCGTGATCTCATTTGAAAATCTTATCTCGAGCTTCTTATGTCCAAAACTTAAAAAACTTTATACCGTCGGAATATGGATTCAAATTGTTACAACTTTCTAGAAGGTACCATTGTAAGATCCAATCCACGAGTCGGTCAAATTCCAACCTAAAGTTGCTGCTTCACCCAGTAACAGACAGAACAGGTATACAGTTTCAGTCAACTTTGAAAAATCATAGATATTCATGGAAATTGAGAACAATACTGATACTCTGAATCTAGTTTCAAACATAATAAAACTCAATTTTGACTTTTCTACATCAAGATATAACAAATTCTGTAAAACCTTCCAAGGTTCCCTGCGGAAAAAATTTTCAGCGGCACATCCTTTGTGTTTACTAACTTTTCCTAGCCCATTCAAGGCTTCATTCTTCCCATGAAATAGCTTCAACTCAAGCATATAAATATCAAGCCCACAACTCACTACATCAAGCATATAACCGTCTCTACTCAAGTTTAGCAAAATGAAACCCGAAGCTGAAATTCTTAATCACAAGCTTGAATTTTCTTTAGGCAAGTCATAACAAAGCTATCAGACCATGGTCAGTACTTAAGCATGACGTGTGGTAGAAAATTCACCATAAAACCATAAATTACCATAACACTAGTTCAACCCATGAAATTTTCCATAAAGCTGCCAAAAGTACTACCTTAATCCACCAGTTTTCCTATATTGGTAGTAGAGGAAAATTGCTAGCCAAAGTTACCTTGTAACCTCAAGAAAGATGGAAATCCAGGGCTTCTTCCTCAAAAATCGCTCCACCAATACCTTGAAATCTTTCTTAGTTAACATTTCCATGGAGTAACTTCAGATTCAAGTACAAAATTGAGGTTGGAGTTGGAGGTCTCTCTTTGGTTTCTCTTCTCTCTTGGTTCGGCCAAGTAAGAGGGAAGATGAAGACAATTCGGTCAAATTGTTGATTTAGTCAAGGTGAAAAATGTGACGCAAACCTTAATCTCGATAGAAAGAAGAGTTACAACATGGTTACTATTCTTGCTAGCTCTTTAACCCATACACTCTGTACATTAAATCATTTCTTCCCTTCGAGCGACAAACGATAAATTTTTAACTCAAAGACCAAAGTAGGGCAATAAACTCAGGGATAAGGATCCAATATTGCACCACCACCAATATTTCATAGCACTTATTAAAACAGCAGGTACCAAGTCCACTGTTCCTAAGGGAATACATCTTGCTATATAAAAATGTCACTATGCATAGTCCAATGATTATAACTTATCCAGGCAAAAACCTCATTAATGGCTATTCAACTTGGCAAATGTACTGGTACAAACTTATTCTGTACCTCTTCTGGAACCCCTTCATATTTCCTTTCAATCGTATGTTCTGATGCAATAGTTCAATGTTCTCTAGGTATTTCGGTTCCCATCATCTTTCCCAGTACTCAGTTCATCTCTTTTGGAACTCTATTTCTTTTTGAATAACCTCTATTTTCTTATGCAGATCAGTCACATTTGTCATCTCACTAATTCGCTTATCTCGATAGTAGCTTGCCAGTAAATCAAAGGAGCAAAGTAAGTAACTAATTACAATTGGAAACTCTAGTCATATAACTTTTAAATTCATTCTCCTCCGATCCTACCACAAGGAATTAAACGTAGCTATCCTCAAGTGAGATAGACAAGATAATAGAATACAGGTAGGGTAATAGCTCAGAATACAATGCCACTCATTCTTATTCGGGAATTTCAATACGAGAGTATCCTTATCACTTATTCACATAGCAACCCTAAAGCGTACTTTATGTGTCGGAACTTCTACCTCCTATCTCAATCTCTTGCATACAGGTATAGAATCCAATTCTTTTCTCAAAATCCCATGCATAATTCCAAAACTCACGATCTCGCCACGATCATAATCGAGTCAAGTCCATACTTAGACATTAGTGGATAGGTGTCAAGGAAGCATAGGAAAGAATGTCACAAGAGGAGTAGAAATATCCATATAGTTGTAATCAAACCGCCCCACATTCGAAATAAACACTTATCATGTCTTCACAGTCATGGGTGAAGGAAACAGATCTTCAGTGCAAATTTCTCGACGTACAGTATAATCTAGCCACCATCTATAGAAACCCTGTCAGACTATTTTGAGATTAGTCCATGATAGCTTCCGAGATTTATTCCCTCAATCAGTCCAATAACTAGGTCAAATATTAGGATCTTTCGCGCCTTGACTTTTGCCATTAAAACTTGTCTCAAGTGCAATCAAGATACAGACCCTTATTCTAGGGCTCTCCACTTTTTGGTACTCAAGTACAAGAATCCACAATAAGGTAATTCACAACTCGAGCCGGCCGGTCCTAAGAGTAAATCACCCATATTACAGATTCCTACCCGACGTACATATCTATTCCTCCCAAGTATCCTGATAAAGGGTTTACGCTTATAACATTCATGATTCATAGCTTACGCCCAAAAAGAGCACCTAGTCCTTTCCACTGACTCACATAATCGAAACAATAACACCACTTGGCCCCAAGCTCACTTCGCGCAGAGACCACGCGAAGCAGTAAAATATCTTCCATTCTTTCAAACCAGTTCTCGGCAATTTCGAGATCTAGTTCTCCAAGAAATTTAGGAGGTGTGAACTTTTGGAACTGATTTAGGACTCTATCTTAACTTACTTCAAGGTTCCTTTACTAGTTACCCGTTGTTTGACCTTGTTGGTCAACCGAATGGCCAGTAAACAGTAGATCGGTCATACGATTGATAGCTGTAGCTACCTGATCCCCTACTCCACCTCCGGGTCCCTGGTTCTAATTGACTACAAACCTTTATTCCTCTTCTTGGTCCTGGACCTATTCTCCTTTATTACTCACTGGTCTAGGGTCCAAGTATTTTAACCAATGGGTAAGTACGTGTTGGTACATGATAGATGATTATTCCTTTACAAAAGTCAAATAAAATGAAATCGGAGTCACAATAAGCGAGTGAAAATATAAAGCAATTAAATGCCAATGTCGTAATAAAGTCGAGGTCAAAGTCACCGTAACAGTCACAGTCCAATTCACAGTCACAGTCAAAGTCAAAGTATTATACATTCCAAGGCTCATAGTAGTTGTTTGTAAGATAACTAGACCAAAAGTTTCAGGTACGAGACTCACAGATACAAATACAGTCATACAGTCATATCAAGGAAAAATCCAGTGCAAGTAGTCAAAAGAAAATTGTACAACCACCGAGTCACCACATCCCTTATCCTTTCTATGTATAGTAGTCAAAATCATCCAAAGTAGTAGCCTAGAGGTGTAGGCTTAGTTTGATGCGGGACTAGCTGACCCTCCTCCGGTCTAGGCAAGGTCAACACTTGCCTCGTCTCCAATGTTAGAGACTTCACCACTTAAGTCTACTGAAGTCCCCAAACAGGTCATCACAAACATTCAGGTTTGACTCGACTCTATTCCTCACTTTTATTGCCCCCTAAACGCGTTCCTGAGCTTCTCCAAGTTACATACAAAGATTTACCAATCCTTTGATGGCCTTCAACCATATCATACCTGTGCTCCTTAATTCGATCGGCTTGCATTTTAGTAGTTTCCTTTAGTTGATTGACTTCAGCTTTAAACCTAGCATTGTCCCGGGCAAGCAACTTTCGCTCCTTCACAACGGCCAACACTACTCCATTAGAATAGGTAAAATTTGCAGACACTCACACCACTTGTAGTGATTAGATAAGCCCCAATAGGCTCTAGGCCTCCGGGTCTGATTTGATACTTAATCATCGGTAAGTCCCCACGGGATGGCTCGCCAACCGGTCTATTACTAGGGCCGCCAGATTCATCCAGCCTACACAAAGTGTAGATAAACTTAAGTACTCTTAAGGAAAAATAATCAAATATAATCCTCAAGTCGAAAATTCCTAACTCGCCCAAACCAATTCAAACCTAGCCTCAAAATTTTTTTTTTCCTTCCAGTGATCACTTAACTTTCAAACCAATCCCACAGTCCAGCATCCTGAGCTTTTATGTCTAGGATACTCTACAAAGATCTGAAGCCTAAGCTCTGATACCAACTGTGACAGCCCCACCTCTCCCTAGGGCAAACCCCAGGGTATCAACGGACTGCCTGCCCAACTCTCGCCAGGACTCAGTCGTTCAAAGTACTAATATCATCAATGAAACGAATGTAACATTTGACAATGCAGGGGATTGAAACACTAACTCAAACATAATCACTAATTCAACAATTCAGCTTAGTACATATATCATCGTATGCCAACTTACCACGCTTCACCCAAAATTACATAATATAAATCACCCTTAAGAATTTAAGCTTACAAGTCTGCTTAAACGAAAGTTACAACCTCAAAACGCAAGAACGGCAAAATAAAGCTAAGAAAGCCCTCGATCAAATCCCTTCCCGATCTGTTAAGGAAAACAAAGGGAATGGAGTGAGCTAAAGCCCAGTGAGGTTCCAGGTAAACAAGTAAACACATAGCCACATAAAATCACAAAATAGCCAACTAAACACCGTACAGTAAAATAACAGTTCAATTCAAGGATACGGGTGGCTTTCAAAAGCCAAAGGTCCACTTGAGCTTGATCATAATTGCCTCCTGTTGACACTCCGTCAACACTTGTAACAGTATATAGGTCCGTACAACACCACTTTCACCAGTCTCCGTCCACCAAACAACCCCCCACCGGGCCCGCACTCCATAAACAGTAGTTTGGTAATACTCGAGTATACCAGGAATCCGAGTTTCCAATGCTCAAGGATTCCAATGAAACAGTATCAAGCCGAGGATTTTATCACTGGTGGTGCTGGACAACACAACAAGCAAGCACAACGGCTATGCTTCACCAGGGACCTCCAAGCAAGATTCAATTTCCAGTGAACAGTAAACAGTCCTCAAGGTTTATCGGCCTTCTCGACCAAGCCCTTGCTGGCTCGATACAACCGACTCACCTATTGATACGTTCCTCGATCAACACGTTTCGAGACACGTAGCACGTTTGCCCAAGGATCTAGCGAGGATGTCCAACGCTTGGAATTGCGGGATCTAGAACCAAACGGACGACACGATTTG
Source organism: Coffea arabica (assembly GCF_036785885.1). Lineage (NCBI taxonomy): Eukaryota > Viridiplantae > Streptophyta > Magnoliopsida > Gentianales > Rubiaceae > Coffea > Coffea arabica. The sequence continues at coordinate 40,588,455 of NC_092321.1, forward strand.
ATTCAAGACGGTAGACGACACTCCGATGAAGGTGAATACTCCAGGGGAATAGGTTGGTAGAACAATCTAGGACAGGACGCAAGACTGCTCAAAACCCTTGCCAAAGCAAGTAAAGGGGTCGAATCTCTCTCTCAAGAAGAATCGAAAATATGCAAAACTTTATTGATAAAACGTCTCCCTTTATGCTTACAAAGGAAGCCTTTATATAGGCAAAACTAACGAAACCCTAATATCGCAAGGCTAGAGGGTCGGCCACTCTTTGGACAAGGTGGGCCGACCCATGGACTCAATAAAAAGGGCCTAGTGGTTCGGCCATCCTTAGACAAAGGTGGGCCGAATCCATGGCTAACAAAAGGACTAATCTAAACTTAAGACTCCTAACACTAAGGCTTATGGCCCTATTCGGCCAACTCACTTGGAGGCCCACTTGACTCTTCATGGCTTGGATCATGGTGTAGATAACTTGACTCTTCATGGGCTTGGATCATGGTGTAGATAACTTGATTGTCTCCTTCCAAGCCTTCAATATCTCTATGAAAGCCTTGAGTCAGGGCCGCCATCCATCTCGCTATCCATGCACACATCAGTCCCCTCCTCTTGAGAAGGATTTGTCCTCAAATCTGGATGGAGATGAATGATACTAACAAGAGATAGTAGCATGACACCTCAAATCTCCACATATTGGCCCTCTTAGATTGAATGATACTTGCATATGTTATGATTAAGATAATTCGGTGCACATGTCTCTTGGTCAGCTTCAAGGGGTTCTCAAACAAGGACATTCTCCAAGGTAGGAAGGAACGTGTATAAGGCTTGTGAACGTTCCAGGTTGCAACCCAAAGCTCGCTAATTAGCCTTCGCACCCGGACATTCACATGCACTTCATAACGATATTCATTGAAACTACAAAAGCCTCGAACCTGGTTGTGCAAGGTGGTGTAATTTAGCCCCAGGCACTGAATCGGCACAACTTGCCACTCTGGAGGTGGGACACTGAGCCACCCGTGTTGCACATCCATAGAAACACGAACTAGTGAGGTAAGAACAGCACTCGGATCTTGATTGACACCCTTGCGGGCATCACCCAACATAAGCGGCAAGAATGAAGTGAAATTCACCCCATACGAATCACATGCATTCGCGTAACACGCAGTTGGAACAAACATGAAATCAGGCTGCAACTCTTTAGTCGTAGTTGGAAAATTTTGGATAACTTTACAATACTTCTCGTCAAAATAATGGGCTCGAATGACTCCTCCCATGGCGCGGACAGGTTTGAATGGAGATTGTTCCATGGATTGATACCAAAGAGATTTAGCTCCTAGGAGACAAACTCCATGGAAACTCGCAAAGTGTCCAAGTGACTTCGGAATGGAACATGCCATGACCAACTCTACTTGACTTTGTTTAATCTGCACAAAAGAAGAGGTACTAAACACAACACATGTTAGCTTGTTAGCAAACAAAACGTCCACACTTTCAACTTTTGCGAACATGGCCAACTCCTCCTCTTTACTCAGCAATAAGGCCAAATTATTCTTGCCTTTTCCCATTTCATTCTTCTTGGACATTTGTTCATTTATTGCACTTGAGTTCGGATTTTTATTGGCTAGCTCTTGTTCATGGCTCGGTGGCAACTCATTCGTACATGGCTCTTCAATCAACGAGGGACTAGACTGAATTTTCCCCTTATCACCACCAGTTGGCACATGGGTAAGTTGATCCAAGTGTGAATCCAACACTTGGCTAAGTCTTTCCATCATATCATCAATCAATGCTTCAGTCCGACTCTGGAATTTATCCTTTGATTCACGAAGCTTTGCCTCAATTCGAGAGTTCGCGAACGCCTTGCCTTGATTGTCAAGGCACTTCGTAGATGAATCTTGTTTGCTTGAGGTTGATCTCAATTTAGATGTTCGGTGCAAACTTCTTTGCTCCTTCTCATACTCATCACAATCTCGTTTATACCTTTCATATACACACGAAGCACGGTAACGTTCCATCTCCTCCCGGAGTGAGCGAAACTCACGTTGTGAACTAGATTCCATGGAACTGTGCTTGGGAGTAGGCCGCTTGGAACCCCTCCTCTTGAGAGGCTCATTCTCCAAGAATTCTGGGTTGTATGAGTAAGAGGCAACTCCCCTTGGCATGATTACGTGACCTGTAAAAATGGTTAGCAAAGAAAAGGAGATTCCTCACGACACACAAGCTCACGTGTATGTACTCATCACTCGTGTATCACTCAAAGCACTCAAATAAGCTTACCAAAATTCCTTTACTTGTCGGATTGGGTAGTTGAGAAATGCCGCACAAGTCCAATAAACGTCACCGACTTTTCCCTCAAGAGTAATCACGGAGATGCAGGAGAAAGTGTAGGGAAGTGTTCCTAAAAACTAGGAGAAAATATAGGAGAAAGTGTAGGAGAGTGTTCCTAAAATCTAGGAAGAGAATATAGGAGAGTTTCCTAAAGTGGATGAGAGAATATAGGAGAGTTTTCTAAAGTGGATGAGAGAATATAGGAAAGGTCCAAAAAATGGATGAGAGAATTTTAGGTGAGTTTCCTAAAAATGGATGAGAGAATTTAGGAAAGTTTCCAAAAAAATGGATGAAAGAGTTTAGGAAAATTTCCTAAAAATGGATGAGAGAATATATGAAAGTTTCCTAGAATGGATGAGAGAATATAGGAAAGTTTCCTAAAATGGATGAGAGATTATAGGAGAGTTTCCTAAAATGGATGAGAGATTATAGGAGAGTTTCCTAAAATGGATGAGAGAATATAGGAAAGTTTCCTAGAATGGATGAGAGAATATAGGAAAGTTTCCTAAAATGGATGAGAGATTATAGAAGAGTTTCCTAAAATGGATGAGAGAATATATACAAGTTTCCTAAAATGGATGAGAGAATGTAGGAGAGTGTTCCTAAAATATAGGAGAGAATGTAGGAGAGTGCCCCAAAATATAGGAGAGTGTCCAAGTGAAAACAAAGAAACCCTAGTGCAAATGAAACCCTAGCCGCAAGTAGACACCCTAGCCGCAAGTAGAAAACCCTAGCCGCAAGGAAAACCCTAGCAAGAGAAGGAAACCCTAGCAAGATAAGGAAACCCTAGCAGCCGTCACGTTATTGTTCTTGCTGCCCAAGCGACAACCAATTAACGAGACAGATTTGGGAGCAACGTTGAAACACCAACAAACCAGAATTTTTTTGATGCACAAACGACTCAAACGCAAGAAACAAGTTGTGGACAGAAATTATCAACAAACTGGACACAACACAAAGGAGATAACACACCAACAGATTTTTGTGTTCGGATGAACAGTAACGTGAACAGTGTCGGATGAACAGTAGCGGGTGAACAGTGTCGGATGAACAGTGACGTTTTTTTTTTTTTTTTTTTTTTTTGTAAAACAAGGCAGCGGAAACAAGGAAAACTAAGACAAAACTACGGATATAACGGAAGATACCTCAACCACAGCTCTGAAGCCAACTGATACGTTCCTCGATCAACACGTTTCGAGACACGTAGCACGTTTGCCCAAGGATCTAGCGAGGATGTCCAACGCTTGGAATTGCGGGATCTAGAACCAAACGGACGACACGATTTGATTCAAGACGGTAGACGACACTCCGATGAAGGTGAATACTCCAGGGGAATAGGTCGGTAGAACAATCTAGGACAGGACGCAAGACTGCTCAAAAACCATGCCAAAGCAAGTAAAGGGGTCGAATCTCTCTCTCAAGAAGAATCGAAAATATGCAAAACTTTATTGATAAAACGTCTCCCTTTATGCTTACAAAGGAAGCCTTTATATAGGCAAAACTAACGAAACCCTAATATCGCAAGGCTAGAGGGTCGGCCACTCTTTGGACAAGGTGGGCCGACCCATGGACTCAATAAAAAGGGCCTAGTGGTTCGGCCATCCTTAGACAAAGGTGGGCCGAATCCATGGCTAACAAAAGGACTAATCTAAACTTAAGACTCCTAACACTAAGGCTTATGGCCCTATTCGGCCAACTCACTTGGAGGCCCACTTGACTCTTCATGGCTTGGATCATGGTGTAGATAACTTGACTCTTCATGGGCTTGGATCATGGTGTACATAACTTGATTGTCTCCTTCCAAGCCTTCAATATCTCTATGAAAGCCTTGAGTCAGGGCCGCCATCCATCTCGCTATCCATGCACACATCACCTATGAGGTTGGGTACCCAAACAGTAACAGTAGTTGGTGGAATGTCATCCACGTAACTTAAGCACAGTCATGTATAGCAATATCTCATTTCATGTTAATTCATTCAGTAAGTAGAGCCTCAGTGAAAAGAAAAAATAAGAAAGGTCGAGTGCGATAAAGTACACACTCGCCTCAATTTTAATTAAAACAGTGTTTGGCTCAAACAATAACAATTCAATACTTTCAAGTACACGAACATTTCTCATAACAAGTAGCAGGTAGTGGAACACTCACCTGTCAAGCAAAAGTAATAATCGACGTCAAACGTCTCAGTTACGATCACCGTCTTTGCCCAAACCTAGGTCAACGAGTGAAAACATTAATAATTGGATTCGTTCCCTACTAAAGTATAGGTTCATTAAGAGGCCAAGTGAGTAGCTTAAGCTACTTAATCCGGCATGCAAATAGGGTCTAAACCACGGTGAAAGTTCATGGAAAACAAGTCTAGTATGTACATGAAAGTTTGGCAAAAGAAAAGTTTCACTACAGCTCAAAGGCTTCATTACGGGTTAAACTGTCTCGCCCGGCCAGCCTCGGGGAAACGGTCATTGCTCATTGTGGGAAAGTCAGAATTTGGTTCCGTCAGTTGCATTGGAAACTAGGTTCATAAGGCTAAATTTGTCTAGAAGAAACCATTTCCAAAATCCCAACATAAGTGGCTCAAAATTAAGAAACCAAATGAACTTTCTGGACTGTCTCGGATGAACAGTACTTCCCGGACAGCCAACTTTCCAGACTCGCCACGGATCGCTCGGGATGAACCAGAAAATGAGCTTTGTACCGTTTTAAAGCTCTAAGAGTCTACTTTCAATTGCCATAAACGGCACTCAATTCTGATCAGTGAGTAACACGTTATGACCTTAACAAGATGGCTGGACAGAAAATTTCTGGACCTAGTCCAGTTTTCCTCCTTTGTTTATAACTCAAAATTTATTCAACCAAATTGGCTAATTTTTTTGTAGACAACCTCCACACACATAACCCAACATATAATACTCACATTTGTAGCCAAAATGTGCATGAAAATATCAAGGTAAAACCGGGCAGCAAGCTTAAAAAGTTTCGGTCAGCACACTTTAAAAAATTTCTAACTTCTAGTCTTCTTGTTATTTTCATTCCTTGCACATAACAAGTATTAGATCCAACTAAATAGGGGTTTAAAACATATCAATACTTCATAAACACACATGAATAAGGGTTAGACATTTCATCAAACACTTGGTATGCATATTAGTAAACCTAACCATTACTTGATTAACTCAAGAAACTAACCCCAAATTCAACCATAACAAGTTGTTTTCGCCATTTCAACCTCAAGTAGATGATATAACATCATAAACCCAAATTTTAAAGATTACATACCTTACTTACAAGTTGCTTTGGTCACCAAACAAACCACCACAATAGAAGCTTTAGGCTTGAAACAACCTCAAAGATTGAAGGAAATTTTCTCACAAACTCTAGATCTTTCTCTTTTGGTTTTTGTTCAAGATCAAACTAAGGTTGTCATAGCAAGAAGATGGAGTTTTCTTCCTTCCCTTGGAAGCCCTTAAGGTGGACGAAATTTTGGAGGAAAATGAAGCAAAGTTGGTTTAAAATTCCTCTAATCCTTTGGTCAAACAAGATACATGGCTAGGGTTTTGCCACATGGCTCCATTATTGTCCTAACCTTTCTTAATCTTTGACTAATGCCATTCTTACCTGATACGTTCCTCGATCAACACGTTTCGAGACACGTAGCACGTTTGCCCAAGGATCTAGCGAGGATGTCCAATGCTTGGAATTGCGGGGTCTAGAACCAAACGGACGACACGATATGATTCAAGACGGTGGACGACACTCCGATGAAGGTGAATACTCCAGGGGAATAGGTCGGTAGAACAATCTAGGACAGAACGCAAGACTGCTCAAAACCCTTGCCAAAGCAAGTAAAGGGGTCGAATCTCTCTCTCAAGAAGAATCGAAAATATGCAAAACTTTATTGATAAAACGTCTACCCTAAAACCTTACAAAGCAAGCCTATTTATAGGCTAAAGTGACTGAAACCCTAAAGGGACTAGGAAAGGGAAAAGTCGGCCCATGGTCTTGGGACAAGATGGGCCGGCCCATGCTCTTACTTAAACACTAATCAATTGCTAAATAACTACTAAGGCCTAAGGCCCTATTCGGCCAACTCATTTGGAGGCCCACTTGACTCTTCATGGGCTTGGGTCATGGTGTAGATAACTCAATTAAAATCCTTCAAGCCTTCAATATCTCTATGGACTCCATGTTGGTTTTGGACAATTCGAACAAGGGCTTGGAGGGATTCTTTGAAGAGCTTGGCTCGTGCACGTGTGACTGGGCCCAATGGAACTCGGACTGGGTCATTACTTGGGCTAAGGTCCGTGCACACATCATTACCTTTCCAAATGCACCAATAATTATTCAACACCTCTAATCTCTCACATAAAGTCTCTACCACTAATAAAAGAACACTTGGACAATTACAAGTGGTGAATTATTTACAACCTAGCTCAAGGAAATATTTTACTTCAAGTAAAATGAATTGAAATGAAATGCATGGAAATTATTATAACACATAGAAAATAATTTGTAAGGGCATATATTAAATGGTCTAGATCTTATAATAAGGCATGTAAGTAAGAAAATTGTGTTTTAAAGTGAGGGTCAATACAAGGGATTTGTTGTAACACATTGTGAAATATAATGCTAGGGCATATAAGAGGTGGTTTAAATCTTGGTGCAAGGCATGTAGTTTGGGGAAATTGTATTTTAAAAATGAGGGTTCTCACACTCTCTCCCCCTTAAAGAATTTCGCCCTCGAGATTCTCAGCTTGATTACTGAGTAGTTCAAAATATTTTCGATGAATATCCTTTTTAACTCTCTCGAGTCCTGTGAGCGCATGCTTTAGTAAGACCAGCAATACAAAGCCATATTATGTAGGAATTGAAGCTACAAATCTTTATTTAGAACATGTTTCAATTTACAAGTTTCATAGTTGTATAACCTATCGAAATATAATACTAGCTTGTTCCCATCGAAGAATAATCCTTATGTCCTTACTAATCAATGTTGCAAAAGTCATTTAGAGCAGAAAAGTATCACTTATAGCCAAACGTTTAGAGAAAGTAGAAAAGACGTTCAAAATGCAAAGTTGTAAACTGTCCGACCTAAGGTGGTTTGAAGAACTCATTTTCCTTTCATTTAAGTCTCGTTTCTACTCATAAACCAACCTCAAAATAGTTTACCAACTCCAATCCTAAAGTTGGGAATGTAAGTAGGAATAATCCTAGGAAAAATAGAAATTTTTTTAGTTTTGCGTGATCTCATTTGAAAATCTTATCTCGAGCTTCTTATGTCCAAAACTTAAAAAACTTTATACCGTCGGAATATGGATTCAAATTGTTACAACTTTCTAGAAGGTACCATTGTAAGATCCAATCCACGAGTCGGTCAAATTCCAACCTAAAGTTGCTGCTTCACCCAGTAACAGACAGAACAGGTATACAGTTTCAGTCAACTTTGAAAAATCATAGATATTCATGGAAATTGAGAGATACTATGAATCTAGTTTCAAACATAATAAAACTCAATTTTGACTTTTCTACATCAAGATATAACAAATTCTGTAAAACCTTCCAAGGTTCCCTGCGGAAAAAATTTTCAGCGGCACATCCTTTGTGTTTACTAACTTTTCCTAGCCCATTCAAGGCTTCATTCTTCCCATGAAATAGCTTCAACTCAAGCATATAAATATCAAGCCCACAACTCACTACATCAAGCATATAACCGTCTCTACTCAAGTTTAGCAAAATGAAACCCGAAGCTGAAATTCTTAATCACAAGCTTGAATTTTCTTTAGGCAAGTCATAACAAAGCTATCAGACCATGGTCAGTACTTAAGCATGACGTGTGGTAGAAAATTCACCATAAAACCATAAATTACCATAACACTAGTTCAACCCATGAAATTTTCCATAAAGCTGCCAAAAGTACTACCTTAATCCACCAGTTTTCCTATATTGGTAGTAGAGGAAAATTGCTAGCCAAAGTTACCTTGTAACCTCAAGAAAGATGGAAATCCAGGGCTTCTTCCTCAAAAATCGCTCCACCAATACCTTGAAATCTTTCTTAGTTAACATTTCCATGGAGTAACTTCAGATTCAAGTACAAAATTGAGGTTGGAGTTGGAGGTCTCTCTTTGGTTTCTCTTCTCTCTTGGTTCGGCCAAGTAAGAGGGAAGATGAAGACAATTCGGTCAAATTGTTGATTTAGTCAAGGTGAAAAATGTGACGCAAACCTTAATCTCGATAGAAAGAAGAGTTACAACATGGTTACTATTCTTGCTAGCTCTTTAACCCATACACTCTGTACATTAAATCATTTCTTCCCTTCGAGCGACAAACGATAAATTTTTAACTCAAAGACCAAAGTAGGGCAATAAACTCAGGGATAAGGATCCAATATTGCACCACCACCAATATTTCATAGCACTTATTAAAACAGCAGGTACCAAGTCCACTGTTCCTAAGGGAATACATCTTGCTATATAAAAATGTCACTATGCATAGTCCAATGATTATAACTTATCCAGGCAAAAACCTCATTAATGGCTATTCAACTTGGCAAATGTACTGGTACAAACTTATTCTGTACCTCTTCTGGAACCCCTTCATATTTCCTTTCAATCGTATGTTCTGATGCAATAGTTCAATGTTCTCTAGGTATTTCGGTTCCCATCATCTTTCCCAGTACTCAGTTCATCTCTTTTGGAACTCTATTTCTTTTTGAATAACCTCTATTTTCTTATGCAGATCAGTCACATTTGTCATCTCACTAATTCACTTATCTCGATAGTAGCTTGCCAGTAAATCAAAGGAGCAAAGTAAGTAACTAATTACAATTGGAAACTCTAGTCATATAACTTTTAAATTCATTCTCCTCCGATCCTACCACAAGGAATTAAACGTAGCTATCCTCAAGTGAGATAGACAAGATAATAGAATACAGGTAGGCTAATAGCTCAGAATACAATGCCACTCATTCTTATTCGGGAATTTCAATACGAGAGTATCCTTATCACTTATGCACATAGCAACCCTAAAGCGTACTTTATGTGTCGGAACTTCTACCTCCTATCTCAATCTCTTGCATACAGGTATAGAATCCAATTCTTTTCTCAAATTCCCATGCATAATTCCAAAACTCACGATCTCGCCACGATCATAATCGAGTCAAGTCCATACTTAGACATTAGTGGATAGGTGTCAAGGAAGCATAGGAAAGAATGTCACAAGAGGAGTAGAAATATCCATATAGTTGTAATCAAACCGCCCCACATTCGAAATAAACACTTATCATGTCTTCACAGTCATGGGTGAAGGAAACAGATCTTCAGTGCAAATTTCTCGACGTACAGTATAATCTAGCCACCATCTATAGAAACCCTGTCAGACTATTTTGAGATTAGTCCATGATAGCTTCCGAGATTTATTCCCTCAATCAGTCCAATAACTAGGTCAAATATTAGGATCTTTCGCGCCTTGACTTTTGCCATTAAAACTTGTCTCAAGTGCAATCAAGATACAGACCCTTATTCTAGGGCTCTCCACTTTTTGGTACTCAAGTACAAGAATCCACAATAAGGTAATTCACAACTCGAGCCGGCCGGTCCTAAGAGTAAATCACCCATATTACAGATTCCTACCCGACGTACATATCTATTCCTCCCAAGTATCCTGATAAAGGGTTTACGCTTATAACAGTCATGATTCATAGCTTACGCCCAAAAAGAGCACCTAGTCCTTTCCACTGACTCACATAATCGAAACAATAACACCACTTGGCCCCAAGCTCACTTCGCGCAGAGACCACGCGAAGCAGTAAAATATCTTCCATTCTTTCAAACCAGTTCTCCGCAATTTCGGGATCTAGTTCTCCAAGAAATTTAGGAGGTGTGAACTTTTGGAACTGATTTAGGACTCTATCTTCACTTACTTCAAGGTTCCTTTACTAGTTACCCGGTGTTTGACCTTGTTGGTCAACCGAATGGCCAGTAAACAGTAGATCAGTCATACGATTGATAGCTGTAGCTACCTGGTCCCCTACTCCACCTCCGGGTCCCTGGTTCTAATTGACTACAAACCTTTATTCCTCTTCTTGGTCCTGGACCTATTCTCCTTTATTACTCACTGGTCTAGGGTCCAAGTATTTTAACCAATGGGTAAGTACGTGTTGGTACATGATAGATGATTATTCCTTTTCAAAAGTCAAATAAAATGAAATCGGAGTCACAATAAGCGAGTGAAAATATAAAGCAATTAAATGCCAATGTCGTAATAAAGTCGAGGTCAAAGTCACCGTAACAGTCACAGTCCAATTCACAGTCACAGTCAAAGTCAAAGTATTATACATTCCAAGGCTCATAGTAGTTGTTTGTAAGATAACTAGACCAAAAGTATCAGGTACGAGACTCACAGATACAAATACAGTCATACAGTCATATCAAGGAAAAATCCAGTGCAAGTAGTCAAAAGAAAATTGTACAACCACCGAGTCACCACATCCCTTATCCTTTCTATGTATAGTAGTCAAAATCATCCAAAGTAGTAGCCTAGAGGTGTAGGCTTAGTTTGATGCGGGACTAGCTGACCCTCCTCCGGTCTAGGCAAGGTCAACACTTGCCTCGTCTCCAATGTTAGAGACTTCACCACTTAAGTCTACTGAAGTCCCCAAACAGGTCATCACAAACATTCAGGTTTGACTCGACTCTATTCCTCACTTTTATTGCCCCCTAAACGCGTTCCTGAGCTTCTCCAAGTTACATACAAAGATTTACCAATCCTTTGATGGCCTTCAACCATATCATACCTGTGCTCCTTAATTCGATCGGCTTGCATTTTAGTAGTTTCCTTTAGTTGATTGACTTCAGCTTTAAACCTAGCATTGTCCCGGGCAAGCAACTTTCGCTCCTTCACAACGGCCAACACTACTCCATTAGAATAGGTAAAATTTGCAGACACTCACACCACTTGTAGTGATTAGATAAGCCCCAATAGGCTCTAGGCCTCCGGGTCTGATTTGATACTTAATCATCGGTAAGTCCCCACGGGATGGCTCGCCAACCGGTCTATTACTAGGGCCGCCAGATTCATCCAGCCTACACAAAGTGTAGATAAACTTAAGTACTCTTAAGGGAAAATAATCAAATATAATCCTCAAGTCGAAAATTCCTAACTCGCCCAAACCAATTCAAACCTAGGCTCAAAATTTTTTTTTTCCTTCCAGTGATCACTTAACTTTCAAACCAATCCCACAGTCCAGCATCCTGAGCTTTTATGTCTAGGATACTCTACAAAGATCTGAAGCCTAAGCTCTGATACCAACTGTGACAGCCCCACCTCTCCCTAGGGCAAACCCTAGGGTATCAACGGACTGCCTGCCCAACTCTCGCCAGGACTCAGTCGTTCAAAGTACTAATATCATCAATGAAACGAATGTAACATTTGACAATGCAGGGGATTGAAACACTAACTCAAACATAATCACTAATTCAACAATTCAGCTTAGTACATATATCATCGCATGCCAACTTACCACGCTTCACTCAAAATTACATAATATAAATCACCCTTAAGAATTTAAGCTTACAAGTCTGCTTAAACGAAAGTTACAACCTCAAAACGCAAGAACGGCAAAATAAAGCTAAGAAAGCCCTCGATCAAATCCCTTCCCGATCTGTTAAGGAAAACAAAGGGAATGGGGTGAGCTAAAGCCCAGTGAGGTTCCAGGTAAACAAGTAAACACATAGCCACATAAAATCACAAAATAGCCAACTAAACACCGTACAGTAAAATAACAGTTCAATCACAGTTCAATTCAAGGATACGGGTGGCTTTCAAAAGCCAAAGGTCCACTTGAGCTTGATCATAATTGCCTCCTGTTGACACTCCGTCAACACTTGTAACAGTATATAGGTCCGTAGAACACAACTTTCACCAGTCTCCGTCCACCAAACAACCCCCTACCGGGCCCGCACTCCATAAACAGCAGTTTGGTAATACTCGAGTATACCAGGAATCCGAGTTTCCAATGCTCAAGGATTCCAATGAAACAGTATCAAGCCGAGGATTTTATCACTGGTGGTGCTGGACAACACAACAAGCAAGCGCAACGGCTATGCTTCACCAGGGACCTCCAAGCAAGATTCAATTTCCAGTGAACAGTAAACAGTCCTCAAGGTTTATCGGCCTTCTCGACCAAGCCCTTGCTGGCTCGATACAACCGACTCACCTATGAGGTTGGGTACCCAAACAGTAACAGTAGTTGGTGGAATGTCATCCACGCAACTTAAGCACAGTCATGTATAGCAATATCTCATTTCATGTTAATTCATTCAGTAAGTAGAGCCTCAGTGAAAAGAAAAAATAAGTGAGGTCGAGTGCGATAAAGTACACACTCGCCTCAATTTTAATTAAAACAGTGTTTGGCTCAAACAATAACAATTCAATACTTTCAAGTACACGAATATTTCTCATAACAAGTAGCAGGTAGTGGAACACTCACCTGTCAAGCAAAAGTAATAATCGACGTCAAACGTCTCAGTTACGGTCACCGTCGTTGCCCAAACCTAGGTCAACGAGTGAAAACATTAATAATTGGATTCGTTCCCTACTAAAGTATAAGTTCATTAAGAGGCCAAGTGAGTAGCTTAAGCTACTTAATCCGGCATGCAAATAGGGTCTAAACCACGGTGAAAGTTCATGGAAAACAAGTCTAGTATGTACATGAAAGTTTGGCAAAAGAAAAGTTTCACTACAGCTCAAAGGCTTCATTACGGGTTAAACTGTCTCGCCCGGCCAGCCTCGGGAAAACGGTCATTGCTCATTGTGGGAAAGTCATAATTTGGTTCCGTCAGTTGCATTGGAAACTAGGTTCATAAGGCTAAATTTGTCTAGAAGAAACCATTTCCAAAATCCCAACATAAGTGGCTCAAAATTAAGAAACCAAATGAACTTTCTGGACTGTCTCGGATGAACAGTACTTCCCGGACAGCCAACTTTCCAGACTCGCCACGGATCGCTCGGGATGAACCAGAAAATGAGCTTTGTACCGTTTTAAAGCTCTAAGAGTCTACTTTCAATTGCCATAAACGGCACTCAATTCTGATCAGTGAGTAACACGTTATGACCTTAACAAGATGGCTGGACAGAAAATTTCTGGACCTAGTCCAGTTTTCCTCCTTTGTTTATAACTCAAAATTTATTCAACCAAATTGGCTAATTTTTTTGTAGACAACCTCCACACACATAACCCAACATATAATACTCACATTTGTAGCCAAAATGTGCATGAAAATATCAAGGTAAAACCGGGCAGCAAGCTTAAAAAGTTTCGGTCAGCACACTTTAAAAAATTTCTAACTTCTACTCTTCTTGTTATTTTCATTCCTTGCACATAACAAGTATTAGATCCAACTAAATAGGGGTTTAAAACATATCAATACTTCATAAACACACATGAATAAGGGTTAGACATTTCATCAAACACTTGGTATGCATATTGGTAAACCTAACCATTACTTGATTAACTCAAGAAACTAACCCCAAATTCAACCATAACAAGTTGTTTTCACCATTTCAACCTCAAGTAGATGATATAAAATCATAAACCCAAATTTTAAAGATTCCATACCTTACTTACAAGTTGCTTTGGTCACCAAACAAACCACCACAATAGAAGCTTTAGGCTTGAAACAACCTCAAAGATTGAAGGAAATTTTCTCACAAACTCTAGATCTTTCTCTTTTGGTTTTTGTTCAAGATCAAACTAAGGTTGTCATAGCAAGAAGATGGAGTTTTCTTCCTTCCCTTGGAAGCCCTTAAGGTGGACGAAATTTTGGAGGAAAATGAAGCAAAGTTGGTTTAAAATTCCTCTAATCCTTTGGTCAAACAAGATACATGGCTAGGGTTTTGCCACATGGCTCCATTATTGTCCTAACCTTTCTTAATCTTTGACTAATGCCATTCTTACCTTTCCAAATGCACCAATAATTATTCAACACCTCTAATCTCTCACATAAAGTCTCTACCACTAATAAAAGAACACTTGGACAATTACAAGCGGTGAATTATTTACAACCTAGCTCAAGGAAATATTTTACTTCAAGTAAAATGAATTGAAATGAAATGCATGGAAATTATTATAACACATAGAAAATAATTTGTAAGGGCATATATTAAATGGTCTAGATCTTATAATAAGGCATGTAAGTAAGAAAATTGTGTTTTAAAGTGAGGGTCAATACAAGGGATTTGTTGTAACACATTGTGAAATATAATGCCAGGGCATATAAGAGGTGGTTTAAATCTTGGTGCAAGGCATGTAGTTTGGGGAAATTGTATTTTAAATATGAGGGTTCTCACACTCTCTCCCCCTTAAAGAATTTCGCCCTCGAGATTCTCAGCTTGATTACTGAGTAGTTCAAAATATTTTCGATGAATATCCTTTTTAACTCTCTCGAGTCCTGTGAGCGCATGCTTTAGTAAGACCAGCAATACAAAGCCATATTATGTAGGAATTGAAGCTACAAATCTTTATTTAGAACATGTTTCAATTTACAAGTTTCATAGTTGTATATCCTATCGAAATATAATACTAGCTTGTTCCCATCGAAGAATAATCCTTATGTCCTTACTAATCAATGTTGCAAAAGTCATTTAGAGCAAAAAAGTATCACTTATAGCCAAACGTTTAGAGAAAGTGGAAAAGACGTTCAAAATGCAAAGTTGTAAACTGTCCGACCTAAGGTGGTTTGAAGAACTCATTTTCCTTTCATTTAAATCTCGTTTCTACTCATAAACCAACCTCAAAATAGTTTACCAACTCCAATCCTAAAGTTGGGAATGTAAGTAGGAATAATCCTAGGAAAAATAGAAATTTTTTTAGTTTTGCGTGATCTCATTTGAAAATCTTATCTCGAGCTTCTTATGTCCAAAACTTAAAAAACTTTATACCGTCGGAATATGGATTCAAATTGTTACAACTTTCTAGAAGGTACCATTGTAAGATCCAATCCACGAGTCGGTCAAATTCCAACCTAAAGTTGCTGCTTCACCCAGTAACAGACAGAACAGGTATACAGTTTCAGTCAACTTTGAAAAATCATAGATATTCATGGAAATTGAGAACAATACTGATACTCTGAATCTAGTTTCAAACATAATAAAACTCAATTTTGACTTTTCTACATCAAGATATAACAAATTCTGTAAAACCTTCCAAGGTTCCCTGCGGAAAAAATTTTCAGCGGCACATCCTTTGTGTTTACTAACTTTTCCTAGCCCATTCAAGGCTTCATTCTTCCCATGAAATAGCTTCAACTCAAGCATATAAATATCAAGCCCACAACTCACTACATCAAGCATATAACCGTCTCTACTCAAGTTTAGCAAAATGAAACCCGAAGCTGAAATTCTTAATCACAAGCTTGAATTTTCTTTAGGCAAGTCATAACAAAGCTATCAGACCATGGTCAGTACTTAAGCATGACGTGTGGTAGAAAATTCACCATAAAACCATAAATTACCATAACACTAGTTCAACCCATGAAATTTTCCATAAAGCTGCCAAAAGTACTACCTTAATCCACTAGTTTTCCTATATTGGTAGTAGAGGAAAATTGCTAGCCAAAGTTACCTTGTAACCTCAAGAAAGATGGAAATCCAGGGCTTCTTCCTCAAAAATCGCTCCACCAATACCTTGAAATCTTTCTTAGTTAACATTTCCATGGAGTAACTTCAGATTCAAGTACAAAATTGAGGTTGGAGTTGGAGGTCTCTCTTTGGTTTCTCTTCTCTCTTGGTTCGGCCAAGTAAGAGGGAAGATGAAGACAATTCGGTCAAATTGTTGATTTAGTCAAGGTGAAAAATGTGACGCAAACCTTAATCTCGATAGAAAGAAGAGTTACAACATGGTTACTATTCTTGCTAGCTCTTTAACCCATACACTCTGTACATTAAATCATTTCTTCCCTTCGAGCGACAAACGATAAATTTTTAACTCAAAGACCAAAGTAGGGCAATAAACTCAGGGATAAGGATCCAATATTGCACCACCACAAATATTTCATAGCACTTATTAAAACAGCAGGTACCAAGTCCACTGTTCCTAAGGGAATACATCTTGCTATATAAAAATGTCACTATGCATAGTCCAATGATTATAACTTATCCAGGCAAAAACCTCATTAATGGCTATTCAACTTGGCAAATGTACTGGTACAAACTTATTCTGTACCTCTTCTGGAACCCCTTCATATTTCCTTTCAATCGTATGTTCTGATGCAATAGTTCAATGTTCTCTAGGTATTTCGGTTCCCATCATCTTTCCCAGTACTCAGTTCATCTCTTTTGGAACTCTATTTCTTTTTTAATAACCTCTATTTTCTTATGCAGATCAGTCACATTTGTCATCTCACTAATTCACTTATCTCGATAGTAGCTTGCCAGTAAATCAATGGAGCAAAGTAAGTAACTAATTACAATTGGAAACTCTAGTCATATAATTTTTAAATTCATTCTCCTCCGATCCTACCACAAGGAATTAAACGTAGCTATCCTCAAGTGAGATAGACAAGATAATAGAATACAGGTAGGCTAATAGCTCAGAATACAATGCCACTCATTCTTATTCGGGAATTTCAATACGAGAGTATCCTTATCACTTATGCACATAGCAACCCTAAAGCGTACTTTATGTGTCGGAACTTCTACCTCCTATCTCAATCTCCTGCATACAGGTATAGAATCCAATTCTTTTCTCAAATTCCCATGCATAATTCCAAAACTCACGATCTCGCCACGATCATAATCGAGTCAAGTCCATACTTAGACATTAGTGGATAGGTGTCAAGGAAGCATAGGAAAGAATGTCACAAGAGGAGTAGAAATATCCATATAGTTGTAATCAAACCGCCCCACATTCGAAATAAACACTTATCATGTCTTCACAGTCATGGGTGAAGGAAACAGATCTTCAGTGCAAATTTCTCGACGTACAGTATAATCTAGCCACCATCTATAGAAACCCTGTCAGACTATTTTGAGATTAGTCCATGATAGCTTCCGAGATTTATTCCCTCAATCAGTCCAATAACTAGGTCAAATATTAGGATCTTTCGCGCCTTGACTTTTGCCATTAAAACTTGTCTCAAGTGCAATCAAGATACAGACCCTTATTCTAGGGCTCTCCACTTTTTGGTACTCAAGTACAAGAATCCACAATAAGGTAATTCACAACTCGAGCCGGCCGGTCCTAAGAGTAAATCACCCATATTAAAGATTCCTACCCGACGTACATATCTATTCCTCCCAAGTATCCTGATAAAGGGTTTACGCTTATAACATTCATGATTCATAGCTTACGCCCAAAAAGAGCACCTAGTCCTTTCCACTGACTCACATAATCGAAACAATAACACCACTTGGCCCCAAGCTCACTTCGCGCAGAGACCAACGCGAAGCAGTAAAATATCTTCCATTCTTTCAAACCAGTTCTCCGCAATTTCGGGATCTAGTTCTCCAAGAAATTTAGGAGGTGTGAACTTTTGGAACAGATTTAGGACTCTATCTTCACTTACTTCAAGGTTCCTTTACTAGTTACCCGGTGTTTGACCTTGTTGGTCAACTGAATGGCCAGTAAACAGTAGATCAGTCATACGATTGATAGCTGTAGCTACCTGGTCCCCTACTCCACCTCCGGGTCCCTGGTTCTAATTGACTACAAACATTTATTCCTCTTCTTGGTCCTGGACCTATTCTCCTTTATTACTCACTGGTCTAGGGTCCAAGTATTTTAACCAATGGGTAAGTACGTGTTGGTACATGATAGATGATTATTCCTTTTCAAAAGTCAAATAAAATGAAATCGGAGTCACAATAAGCGAGTGAAAATATAAAGCAATTAAATGCCAATGTCGTAATAAAGTCGAGGTCAAAGTCACCGTAACAGTCACAGTCCAATTCACAGTCACAGTCAAAGTCAAAGTATTATACATTCCAAGGCTCATAGTAGTTGTTTGTAAGATAACTAGACCAAAAGTATCAGGTACGAGACTCACAGATACAAATACAGTCATACAGTCATATCAAGGAAAAATCCAGTGCAAGTAGTCAAAAGAAAATTGTGCAACCACCGAGTCACCACATCCCTTATCCTTTCTATGTATAGTAGTCAAAATCATCCAAAGTAGTAGCCTAGAGGTGTAGGCTTAGTTTGATGCGGGACTAGCTGACCCTCCTCCGGTCTAGGCAAGGTCAACACTTGCCTCGTCTCCAATGTTAGAGACTTCACCACTTAAGTCTACTGAAGTCCCCAAACAGGTCATCACAAACATTCAGGTTTGACTCGACTCTATTCCTCACTTTTATTGCCCCCTAAACGCGTTCCTGAGCTTCTCCAAGTTACATACAAAGATTTACCAATCCTTTGATGGCCTTCAACCATATCATACCTGTGCTCCTTAATTCGATCGGCTTGCATTTTAGTAGTTTCCTTTAGTTGATTGACTTCAGCTTTAAACCTAGCATTGTCCCGGGCAAGCAACTTTCGCTCCTTCACAACGGCCAACACTACTCCATTAGAATAGGTAAAATTTGCAGACACTCACACCACTTGTAGTGATTAGATAAGCCCCAATAGGCTCTAGGCCTCCGGGTCTGATTTGATACTTAATCATCGGTAAGTCCCCACGGGATGGCTCGCCAACCGGTCTATTACTAGGGCCGCCAGATTCATCCAGCCTACACAAAGTGTAGATAAACTTAAGTACTCTTAAGGGAAAATAATCAAATATAATCCTCAAGTCGAAAATTCCTAACTCGCCCAAACCAATTCAAACCTAGGCTCAAAAATTTTTTTTTTCCTTCCAGTGATCACTTAACTTTCAAACCAATCCCACAGTCCAGCATCCTGAGCTTTTATGTCTAGGATACTCTACAAAGATCTGAAGCCTAAGCTCTGATACCAACTGTGACATCCCCACCTCTCCCTAGGGCAAACCCTAGGGTATCAACGGACTGCCTGCCCAACTCTCGCCAGGACTCAGTCGTTCAAAGTACTAATATCATCAATCAAACGAATGTAACATTTGACAATGCAGGGGATTGAAACACTAACTCAAACATAATCACTAATTCAACAATTCAGCTTAGTACATATATCATCGTATGCCAACTTACCACGCTTCACTCAAAATTACATAATATAAATCACCCTTAAGAATTTAAGCTTACAAGTCTGCTTAAACGAAAGTTACAACCTCAAAACGCAAGAACGGCAAAATAAAGCTAAGAAAGCCCTCGATCAAATCCCTTCCCGATCTGTTAAGGAAAACAAAGGGAATGGAGTGAGCTAAAGCCCAGTGAGGTTCCAGGTAAACAAGTAAACACATAGCCACATAAAATCACAAAATAGCCAACTAAACACCGTACAGTAAAATAACAGTTCAATTCAAGGATACGGGTGGCTTTCAAAAGCCAAAGGTCCACTTGAGCTTGATCATAATTGCCTCCTGTTGACACTCCGTCAACACTTGTAACAGTATATAGGTCCGTACAACACCACTTTCACCAGTCTCCGTCCACCAAACAACCCCCCACCGGGCCCGCACTCCATAAACAGTAGTTTGGTAATACTCGAGTATACCAGGAATCCGAGTTTTCAATGCTCAAGGATTCCAATGAAACAGTATCAAGCCGAGCATTTTATCACTGGTGGTGCTGGACAACACAACAAGCAAGCACAACGGCTATGCTTCACCAGGGACCTCCAAGCAAGATTCAATTTCCAGTGAACAGTAAACAGTCCTCAAGGTTTATCGGCCTTCTCGACCAAGCCCTTGCTGGCTCGATACAACCGACTCACCTATGAGGTTGGGTACCCAAACAGTAACAGTAGTTGGTGGAATGTCATCCACACAACTTAAGCACAGTCATGTATAGCAATATCTCATTTCATGTTAATTCATTCAGTAAGTAGAGCCTCAGTGAAAAGAAAAAATAAGAAAGGTCGAGTGCGATAAAGTACACACTCGGCTCAATTTTAATTAAAACAGTGTTTGGCTCAAACAATAACAATTCAATACTTTCAAGTACACGAACATTTCTCATAACAAGTAGCAGGTAGTGGAACACTCACCTGTCAAGCAAAAGTAATAATCGACGTCAAACGTCTCAGTTACGATCACCGTCGTTGCCCAAACCTAGGTCAACGAGTGAAAACATTAATAATTGGATTCGTTCCCTACTAAAGTATAGGTTCATTAAGAGGCCAAGTGAGTAGCTTAAGCTACTTAATCCGGCATGCAAACAGGGTCTAAACCACGGTGAAAGTTCATGGAAAACAAGTCTAGTATGTACATGAAAGTTTGGCAAAAGAAAAGTTTCACTACAGCTCAAAGGCTTCATTACGGGTTAAACTGTCTCGCCCGGCCAGCCTCGGGGAAACGGTCATTGCTCATTGTGGGAAAGTCAGAATTTGGTTCCGTCAGTTGCATTGGAAACTAGGTTCATAAGGCTAAATTTGTCTAGACGAAACCATTTCCAAAATCCCAACATAAGTGGCTCAAAATTAAGAAACCAAATGAACTTTCTGGACTGTCTCGGATGAACAGTACTTCCCGGACAGCCAACTTTCCAGACTCGCCACGGATCGCTCGGGATGAACCAGAAAATGAGCTTTGTACCGTTTTAAAGCTCTAAGAGTCTACTTTCAATTGCCATAAACGGCACTCAATTCTGATCAGTGAGTAACACGTTATGACCTTAACAAGATGGCTGGACAGAAAATTTCTGGACCTAGTCCAGTTTTCCTCCTTTGTTTATAACTCAAAATTTATTCAACCAAATTGGCTAATTTTTTTGTAGACAACCTCCACACACATAACCCAACATATAATACTCACATTTGTTGCCAAAATGTGCATGAAAATATCAAGGTAAAACCGGGCAGCAAGCTTAAAAAGTTTCGGTCAGCACACTTTAAAAAATTTCTAACTTCTACTCTTCTTGTTATTTTCATTCCTTGCACATAACAAGTATTAGATCCAACTAAATAGGGGTTTAAAACATATCAATACTTCATAAACACACATGAATAAGGGTTAGACATTTCATCAAACACTTGGTATGCATATTGGTAAACCTAACCATTACTTGATTAACTCAAGAAACTAACCCCAAATTCAACCATAACAAGTTGTTTTCACCATTTCAACCTCAAGTAGATGATATAACATCATAAACCCAAATTTTAAAGATTACATACCTTACTTACAAGTTGCTTTGGTCACCAAACAAACCACCACAATAGAAGCTTTAGGCTTGAAACAACCTCAAAGATTGAAGGAAATTTTCTCACAAACTCTAGATCTTTCTCTTTTGGTTTTTGTTCAAGATCAAACTAAGGTTGTCATAGCAAGAAGATGGAGTTTTCTTCCTTCCCTTGGAAGCCCTTAAGGTGGACGAAATTTTGGAGGAAAATGAAGCAAAGTTGGTTTAAAATTCCTCTAATCCTTTGGTCAAACAAGATACATGGCTAGGGTTTTGCCACATGGCTCCATTATTGTCCTAACCTTTCTTAATCTTTGACTAATGCCATTCTTACCTTTCCAAATGCACCAATAATTATTCAACACCTCTAATCTCTCACATAAAGTCTCTACCACTAATAAAAGAACACTTGGACAATTACAAGTGGTGAATTATTTACAACCTAGCTCAAGGAAATATTTTACTTCAAGTAAAATGAATTGAAATGAAATGCATGGAAATTATTATAACACATAGAAAATAATTTGTAAGGGCATATATTAAATGGTCTAGATCTTATAATAAGGCATGTATGTAAGAAAATTGTGTTTTAAAGTGAGGGTCAATACAAGGGATTTGTTGTAACACATTGTGAAATATAATGCTAGGGCATATAAGAGGTGGTTTAAATCTTGGTGCAAGGCATGTAGTTTGGGGAAATTGTATTTTAAAAATGAGGGTTCTCACACTCTCTCCCCCTTAAAGAATTTCGCCCTCGAGATTCTCAGCTTGATTACTGAGTAGTTCAAAATATTTTCGATGAATATCCTTTTTAACTCTCTCGAGTCCTGTGAGCGCATGCTTTAGTAAGACCAGCAATACAAAGCCATATTATGTAGGAATTGAAGCTACAAATCTTTATTTAGAACATGTTTCAATTTACAAGTTTCATAGTTGTATAACCTATCGAAATATAATACTAGCTTGTTCCCATCGAAGAATAATCCTTATGTCCTTACTAATCAATGTTGCAAAAGTCATTTAGAGCAGAAAAGTATCACTTATAGCCAAACGTTTAGAGAAAGTAGAAAAGACGTTCAAAATGCAAAGTTGTAAACTGTCCGACCTAAGGTGGTTTGAAGAACTCATTTTCCTTTCATTTAAGTCTCGTTTCTACTCATAAACCAACCTCAAAATAGTTTACCAACTCCAATCCTAAAGTTGGGAATGTAAGTAGGAATAATCCTTGGAAAAATAGAAATTTTTTTAGTTTTGCGTGATCTCATTTGAAAATCTTATCTCGAGCTTCTTATGTCCAAAACTTAAAAAACTTTATACCGTCGGAATATGGATTCAAATTGTTACAACTTTCTAGAAGGTACCATTGTAAGATCCAATCCACGAGTCGGTCAAATTCCAACCTAAAGTTGCTGCTTCACCCAGTAACAGACAGAACAGGTATACAGTTTCAGTCAACTTTGAAAAATCATAGATATTCATGGAAATTGAGAACAATACTGATACTCTGAATCTAGTTTCAAACATAATAAAACTCAATTTTGACTTTTCTACATCAAGATATAACAAATTCTGTAAAACCTTCCAAGGTTCCCTGCGGAAAAAATTTTCAGCGGCACATCCTTTGTGTTTACTAACTTTTCCTAGCCCATTCAAGGCTTCATTCTTCCCATGAAATAGCTTCAACTCAAGCATATAAATATCAAGCCCACAACTCACTACATCAAGCATATAACCGTCTCTACTCAAGTTTAGCAAAATGAAACCCGAAGCTGAAATTCTTAATCACAAGCTTGAATTTTCTTTAGGCAAGTCATAACAAAGCTATCAGACCATGGTCAGTACTTAAGCATGACGTGTGGTAGAAAATTCACCATAAAACCATAAATTACCAAAACACTAGTTCAACCCATGAAATTTTCCATAAAGCTGCCAAAAGTACTACCTTAATCCACTAGTTTTCCTATATTGGTAGTAGAGGAAAATTGCTAGCCAAAGTTACCTTGTAACCTCAAGAAAGATGGAAATCCAGGGCTTCTTCCTCAAAAATCGCTCCACCAATACCTGATACGTTCCTCGATCAACACGTTTCGAGACACGTAGCACGTTTGCCCAAGGATCTAGCGAGGATGTCCAACGCTTGGAATTGCGGGATCTAGAACCAAACGGACGACACGATTTGATTCAAGACGGTAGACGACACTCCGATGAAGGTGAATACTCCAGGGGAATAGGTCGGTAGAACAATCTAGGACAGGACGCAAGACTGCTCAAAACCCTTGCCAAAGCAAGTAAAGGGGTCGAATCTCTCTCTCAAGAAGAATCGAAAATATGCAAAACTTTATTGATAAAACGTCTACCTAAAACCTTACAAAGCAAGCCTATTTATAGGCTAAAGTGACTGAAAAACCCTAAGGAAACAATGGCAAGAGTTCGGCCATCTTGGTGTCCAAGATGGGCCGGCCCAATGAGCTATGAAGACAAATTCATCCAATCTAACAAGTACTAAGGCTAAGGCCTTATAGGGCC
Organism: Coffea arabica; assembly: GCF_036785885.1. Taxonomy (NCBI): domain Eukaryota; kingdom Viridiplantae; phylum Streptophyta; class Magnoliopsida; order Gentianales; family Rubiaceae; genus Coffea; species Coffea arabica. The sequence goes on from NC_092321.1 coordinate 40,612,543, forward strand.
GATCCTCTTGAAGGCCCACTTGAGTCTTCGTGGGCTTGGATCATGGTGTAAATGGCTTGATTGTCTCTCTCTAAGCCCTCAATATCTTTGTGAACTCCATGTTGGTCTTGGACGACTCGAACCAGGGCTTGGAGTGATTCTTTGAAGAGCTTGGCCCGTGCACGTGTGACTGGGCCCAATGGAACTTGGACTGGGTCGTTGCGTGGGCCGAGACTCGTGCACACATCAGTCCCCTCCTCTTGAGAAGGATTTGCCCTCAAATCTGGATCCTTCTCGTCAAGAAATGGACTTAGGTCCCCGACGTTGAAGGTCGCACTAACATTGTATTCCCCAGGTAGCTCCAACTTGTATGCGTTGTCATTGACTTTTTGGAGTACCCGAAATGGTCCATCACCTCGTGGGGATAATTTGCTTTGACGTTGCTTGGGGAATCGTTCTTTCCTCAAGTGTAGCCACACCCAATCTCCAGGCTCAAAAGTCATCTTGCGGCGGTGCTTGTTGGCCTGTTGGATGTATTGCTGCGTGCGCCTCTCGATGTTTGCTCGCACAGCTTCATGTAACCAGCGCACAAAATCAGCTTTCCTTTTCCCATCTAAGCTTGTGTGCTCAGAGGAAGGTAATGGCACCAGATCAAGGGGGGTAAGGGGGTTGAAGCCATAAACAATCTCAAAGGGGGAATATTGTGTTGCACTATGCACAGTTCGGTTGTAGGCAAATTCAACATGAGGTAAGCACTCCTCCCAAGACTTAAGATTCTTTTTAATCAAGACCCGAAGTAAAGTGCCAAGTGTGCGATTGACAACTTCAGTTTGTCCATCGCTTTGAGGATGACTAGTGGTGGAGAATAATAACCTAGTGCTAAGTTTGGACCACAAAGTCTTCCAAAAGTAACTCAGGAACTTCACATCCTTGTCACTAACAATAGTCCTAGGCATGCCATGCAGACGGACAATCTCTTTGAAAAATAAAGTAGCAATATGAGATGCATCGTCAGTTTTATGACAAGGAATAAAATGTGCCATTTTAGAAAATCTATCAACCACCACAAATATGGAGTCATTACCCCTCGGTGATCTAGGCAAACCGAGCACAAAGTCCATAGACAAGTCAACCCAAGGATGGTGTGGGATAGGTAATGGGGTATACAAGCCATATGGATTTGTCTTAGACTTTGCCTTGTGACAAGTAGCGCATCTACCAACCATGCGTTCAACATCTCGACGCATATGAGGCCAGTAAAAGTGCTCTTGCAACATGGCCAGAGTCTTGGTGATGCCAAAGTGGCCCATGAGACCACCACTATGTGCCTCTCGAATCAAAAGATCACGAATGGAAGAATTAGGTACACACAGCTTATCTACATGGAATAGAAATCCATCATGCAAGAAGTATTTGCCATGCGGGTTCTTAACACAAGCAACATAGATATCACCAAAGTCATGATCATTTGTGTAGAGTTCCTTAACCATTTCGAACCCTAGTAACTTGGCATCCAGAAGGGCAAGCAACGAATGTCTACGTGATAATGCATCAGCCACTACATTCGTTTTGCCAGTCTTATACTTGATGACATATGAAAAGGTGTCAATGAAGCTTACCCATTTGGCATGCCGCTTGCTTAACTTGGGTTGTCCCTTGAGGTACTTCAATGACTCGTGATCAGTGTGTATCACGAACTCCCGAGGACGAAGATAGTGTTGCCAAGTCTCCAAGGCCCTCACTAATGCGTACAACTCCTTGTCGTATGTGGGGTAGTTTAATGCAGCTCCGCCCAGTTTCTCACTAAAGAAGGCACAAGGCCTCTTGTCTTGCATGAGGACCGCTCCAATACCTACACCAGAAGCATCACATTCAATTTCAAAAGTCTTGTGAAAGTTTGGTAATGCTAACACAGGTGCATGTGTGAGCGTGTCCTTGAGGGCGAGAAATGCTTGTTCTTGTGATTCTCCCCAGTGGAACTTGTCATTCTTCTTTGTTACGGCGGTCAACGGGGCGGCAATGGTGCTAAAATCTTTGACAAAGCGCCGGTAAAAGCCCGCCAATCCAAGGAAGCTGCGCACGTCAGGGACGGATGTGGGAGTTGGCCATTGTTCGATGGCCTCAATCTTGGATTTGTCCACCTTGATGCCCTGCGAACTTACCACATAGCCTAAAAACACAAGTTCGTTAGTACAAAAGGTGCACTTCTTGAGGTTGGCGTATAGACTTGCCTGTCGAAGTGTCTCAAGAACTAATCTCACATGCTCTAAGTGCTCATGCTCACTATGACTATAGATCAGGATGTCATCAAAGTAAACAATGACAAACTTGCCAATAAAATGCCTCAAAACATGGTTCATTAGTCGCATGAAGGTGCTAGGAGCATTAGTCAAGCCAAAAGGCATGACTAGCCACTCATAGAGACCATGTTTGGTTTTGAAGGCTGTTTTCCATTCATCACCTTCTTTCATCCTAATTTGATGATAGCCACTCCTTAAGTCAATTTTGGTGAAAATAATGGCCCCATCGAGTTCATCAAGCATATCATCAAGTCTAGGAATGGGATGACGATATTTCACAGTGATAGCATTCACAGCCCGACAGTCAGTGCACATGCGCCAAGTACCGTCCTTTTTGGGAACAAGTATCACAGGCACAGCGCAAGGACTTAGACTTTCCTTTACCCAACCCTTACCCAAGAGGCCATCAACTTGCCTTTGAAGCTCCTTGGTCTCCTCAGGGCCCATGCGGTAAGCAGGTTTGTTGGGCAACGGTGCGCCAGGAATGAGGTCGATTTGGTGTTCAATTCCCCGAATGGGTGGTAAGCCATCAGGGACCTCGTCAGGGAAAACATCCTCAAATTCCTGTAAAAGAACAACAATGCTCGCAGGCAATGCCTTATCGAGCTCAGCAACATCCAAGAGCACATGCTTGCAAATCATGAGAAGTATAGGCTGATTAGAGTTCACCACTTTTCTAACATCTTTAGCCTTAATAATCATGTTGTGCTTCTTAGTGGTAGGTGCGGTAGGTGATTTGTCATGTATACCCCTGGGTGTACTTCCTTGACCCTTGGTAGCTAGCTCACCCGTAGAAGTGGAGCTTTGTCCAGGGTCGACCGCCTTTAGTGTCCTCCTTTGACGATCCCGTTCACACTCCCTTTGCAATAGTAGTTGGTCCTCATAAACTTGTGCAGGCGTGAGGGGCGTAAGGACCTTACGTTTGCCGTCATGCAAAAGTGTGTACTTATTTGCTCTTCCATCGAATGTGACGTGTTTGTCAAATTGCCAGGGCCTCCCCAGAATGATATGCGTAGCATGCATTGGCACGACGTCGCACAGGATTTCGTCAGTGTAAGTACCAATTGAAAAGGGAATGCGTACCTGTTTGAAGACTCGGACCTCGCCATCCTCACTTAGCCATTGGAGGCGGTAAGGATATGGATGCCTGGTAGTGGGGAGTCCTAGACTCTCAACCATGACCAAACTGGCCACGTTTGTGCAACTCCCACCGTCGATGATGAGACTACACACCTTGTCGCCAACCTTACAGCGGGTGTAGAATAGGTTTTCGCGTTGTAGCTGCTCGTCCTCCTTAACGCGGGCGGTTAGCACTCGCCGTGCCACCAAGCAACCTACTTCTCCTCGTGTAGGCGAGCAAGCTTCCCTAGCTGTCTCTTCTTCCAGGCAGTCGTCTTCGACCAGTTCGGGCATCTCCTCACACTCGTCATCATCAGATACGATGTCGCCATTGTGAGTGATGAGCATGACCCGTTGGTTTGGGCACTGAGATTGAATATGGCCAAACCCTTGGCACTTGAAGCACTTGATTTCCCTACTCCTAGGCTTAGGAGTCTCAAGCGGTGCCTTTGAAGTGGACCTGGATGCATCGGAAGCCTTGTTAGGGGTAGAATAGGAATTGCGGGAAGAGGTGTTACCTGGGATTCGGTTGGAAGAGGTTGGTATCACCGTACTTCCAACTTCGTGGGTCGCCCTTCGTGGTTGGTTGCCCCTCCATGAAGTGGTGTTAGAAGATGGGAAAGGACGTGCTCCTCGTCTTAGTTTCTTCCCCCGCTCGGCCTTGATAGCGAGTTCTATAAGGTCGTGCATGTCCAAGTAATGTTGGAGCTCCAAGGTTTCTTGAAGGTCAGGATTGAGACCTCTAAGAAACCTAGCCATCGTGGCTTCATTGTCCTCTTGAATGTTGGCCCTCATCATGGCCATCTCGATCTCTTTGTAGTAGTCTTCCACACTCATGTTGCCTTGAGTGAGAGTTTGAAGTTTAGAGTGGAGATCGCGATTGTAGTAGCTAGGAACAAATCGCTTGTGCATTAGTGCCTTGAGTTCTCGCCAAGTCCGGACACGTGGTTCGCCCATCCTTCTCCTATGGGTCCTTACTTGGTCCCACCAGACTAATGCGTAGTCGGTGAACTCCACGGTGGCAACTTTAACCTTTTGTTCCTCGCTGTAATCGTAGCAGTCAAAGACCATCTCGATACGGCCTTCCCACTCCAAGTAAGCTTCCGGGTCACTTTTGCCTTTGAATGCGGGGACTTGAATTTTAAGCCCCTTGAGTTCGTTCTTAAGCATGTCCCGTCGTGGCTTCTCGGGTTGCTCGTCGTCTTCACTGGCGGAGTAGTCCTCACTGGGTGTTCTTTTGAGGCCATGACTACTCCGGTTGCGTGATCCAGAACGAGAGCGTGGACCGAGACTCTTGGCGAGTTCGTCAAATCGGGTGTGCAACTCCTCCATTTGTTGATCACTAATGCGTTTGAGCTCATGCCTCATGGCGGTGAACAACAGAGAATAGTCTTTGGAAGGCGGTTGTTGATTTTGCTCCATGTCTCTCTTGATGCCCCCTGCAAAGGTTAGTAACAAGCAAAGAAAGTGCAAATATAATTCCTCACTTCACTCCCTGAGTGTATCGCTCGCGCTCGTGTATAGTGCTCAAGTCACTCTATGAAACTTACCAAGTACCTTACCTGTTGGTTTAGGTAGTTGAGTAATGTTGCTCGAGTCCAACAATCGTCTCCAACTTTTCCCACAAGAGTAAACACAAGAATGTAGGAGAAAATGTAGGAAAGTTTCCTAAAATCTAGGAAGAGAATATAGGAGATTTTCCTAAAGTGGATGAGAGAATATAGGAGAGTTTCCTAAAGTGGATGAGAGAATATAGGAAAGGTCCTAAAAATGGATGAGAGAATTTGAGGAGAGTTTCCTAAAAAAATGGATGAGAGAATTTAGGAAAGTTTCCAAAAAAATAGATGAGAGAGTTTTAGGAAAATTTCCTAAAAATGGATGAGAGAATTTAGGAAAGTTTCCAAAAAAAATGGATGAGAGAATTTAGGAAAGTTTCCTAAAAATAGATGAGAGACCTTAGGAAAGTTTCCAAAAAAAAATGGATGAGAGAGTTTGGGAAAGTTTCCTAAAAAGGTAGGAGAGAGAGTGTCCAAGTGAGTACAAAGAGTTATCCAAGTGCTTTACTTAGTTTCCTAATTGATTTTGGAAACAAGTTAGTTTTTGGAAACCCTTTGAAAATCCTTTTTCTCTTGAACAACTTTTGGTAATCTTCTTGAAACAACTTTTGGTAACCTTCTTGAAACAACCTTTGGTAATCTTCTTGAAACAACTTTTGGTAACTTCCAAATTCTACTCCAAGAAAGATTGCCCAAATCAGATTTGGTTCCCTATTCAAAACAATTCGATTGCCACTTTCTTTCCTTTCCTTTTTTTTTTTTTCTTGCCAACCGATTCCTCTTTTCTTTCTTTTTCTTTTCGTTTTTGTTTTCTGTTTTTTTTTTCTTGACTGCAACTATCAACCACGACACAAAACAAGGAAGTCCACAAATAATAACTACCAAGAACTCCAAGATCTTTCAAGAACTTTCAAGGAAGTTGTCAGGAACTTCAGAAATTTCAAGATTGTGATCAAGAATGCAAGAAGCTCAAGATTATTGTAAGTTCTCTTCAAGATTCACAAAATTCCAACAAGTTTTGCCAAAATCCAGATTTGAAAACCAAGTAAACAAGTTGGATAACACAAACAACAAGGCTGGACAGATTTGTATTCGGGTGAACAGTAACATGAACAATGTCGGTGAACAGTACGATGAACAGTGTCGGTGAACAGTACGATGAACAGTACGGTGAACAGTGACTCTTTTTTTTTTTTTTTTTGAACAAGGCAGCGGAAAGTACTAATAATTCTACGACACAACTACGAAAAATATGGATATAACGAAAGATACCTCTACCAAAGCTCTGAAGCCAACTGATACGTTCCTCGATCAACACGTTTCGAGACACGTAGCACGTTTGCCCAAGGATCTAGCGAGGATGTCCAACGCTTGGAATTGCGGGATCTAGAACCAAACGGACGACACGATTTGATTCAAGACGGTAGACGACACTCCGATGAAGGTGAATACTCCAGGGGAATAGGTCGGTAGAACAATCTAGGACAGGACGCAAGACTGCTCAAAACCCTTGCCAAAGCAAGTAAAGGGGTCGAATCTCTCTCTCAAGAAGAATCGAAAATATGCAAAACTTTATTGATAAAACGTCTACCTAAAACCTTACAAAGCAAGCCTATTTATAGGCTAAAGTGACTGAAAAACCCTAAGGAAACAATGGCAAGAGTTCGGCCATCTTGGTGTCCAAGATGGGCCGGCCCAATGAGCTATGAAGACAAATTAATCCAATCTAACAAGTACTAAGGCTAAGGCCTTATAGGGCCGATCCTCTTGAAGGCCCACTTGAGTCTTCGTGGGCTTGGATCATGGTGTAAATGGCTTGATTGTCTCTCTCTAAGCCCTCAATATCTTTGTGAACTCCATGTTGGTCTTGGACGACTCGAACCAGGGCTTGGAGTGATTCTTTGAAGAGCTTGGCCCGTGCACGTGTGACTGGGCCCAATGGAACTTGGACTGGGTCGTTGCGTGGGCCGAGACTCGTGCACACATCAGTCCCCTCCTCTTGAGAAGGATTTGCCCTCAAATCTGGATCCTTCTCGTCAAGAAATGGACTTAGGTCCCCGACGTTGAAGGTCGCACTAACATTGTATTCCCCAGGTAGCTCCAACTTGTATGCGTTGTCATTGACTTTTTGGAGTACCCGAAATGGTCCATCACCTCGTGGGGATAATTTGCTTTGACGTTGCTTGGGGAATCGTTCTTTCCTCAAGTGTAGCCACACCCAATCTCCAGGCTCAAAAGTCATCTTGCGGCGGTGCTTGTTGGCCTGTTGGATGTATTGCTGCGTGCGCCTCTCGATGTTTGCTCGCACAGCTTCATGTAACCTGCGCACAAAATCAGCTTTCCTTTTCCCATCTAAGCTTGTGTGCTCAGAGGAAGGTAATGGCACCAGATCAAGGGGGGTAAGGGGGTTGAAGCCATAAACAATCTCAAAGGGGGAATATTGTGTTGCACTATGCACAGTTCGGTTGTAGGCAAATTCAACATGAGGTAAGCACTCCTCCCAAGACTTAAGATTCTTTTTAATCAAGACCCGAAGTAAAGTGCCAAGTGTGCGATTGACAACTTCAGTTTGTCCATCGCTTTGAGGATGACTAGTGGTGGAGAATAATAACCTAGTGCTAAGTTTGGACCACAAAGTCTTCCAAAAGTAACTCAGGAACTTCACATCCTTGTCACTAACAATAGTCCTAGGCATGCCATGCAGACGGACAATCTCTTTGAAAAATAAAGTAGCAATATGAGATGCATCGTCAGTTTTATGACAAGGAATAAAATGTGCCATTTTAGAAAATCTATCAACCACCACAAATATGGAGTCATTACCCCTCGGTGATCTAGGCAAACCGAGCACAAAGTCCATAGACAAGTCAACCCAAGGATGGTGTGGGATAGGTAATGGGGTATACAAGCCATATGGATTTGTCTTAGACTTTGCCTTGTGACAAGTAGCGCATCTACCAACCATGCGTTCAACATCTCGACGCATATGAGGCCAGTAAAAGTGCTCTTGCAACATGGCCAGAGTCTTGGTGATGCCAAAGTGGCCCATGAGACCACCACTATGTGCCTCTCGAATCAAAAGATCACGAATGGAAGAATTAGGTACACACAGCTTATCTACATGGAATAGAAATCCATCATGCAAGAAGTATTTGCCATGCGGGTTCTTAACACAAGCAACATAGATATCACCAAAGTCATGATCATTTGTGTAGAGTTCCTTAACCATTTCGAACCCTAGTAACTTGGCATCCAGAAGGGCAAGCAACGAATGTCTACGTGATAATGCATCAGCCACTACATTCGTTTTGCCAGTCTTATACTTGATGACATATGAAAAGGTGTCAATGAAGCTTACCCATTTGGCATGCCGCTTGCTTAACTTGGGTTGTCCCTTGAGGTACTTCAATGACTCGTGATCAGTGTGTATCACGAACTCCCGAGGACGAAGATAGTGTTGCCAAGTCTCCAAGGCCCTCACTAATGCGTACAACTCCTTGTCGTATGTGGGGTAGTTTAATGCAGCTCCGCCCAGTTTCTCACTAAAGAAGGCACAAGGCCTCTTGTCTTGCATGAGGACCGCTCCAATACCTACACCAGAAGCATCACATTCAATTTCAAAAGTCTTGTGAAAGTTTGGTAATGCTAACACAGGTGCATGTGTGAGCGTGTCCTTGAGGGCGAGAAATGCTTGTTCTTGTGATTCTCCCCAGTGGAACTTGTCATTCTTCTTTGTTACGGCGGTCAACGGGGCGGCAATGGTGCTAAAATCTTTGACAAAGCGCCGGTAAAAGCCCGCCAATCCAAGGAAGCTGCGCACGTCAGGGACGGATGTGGGAGTTGGCCATTGTTCGATGGCCTCAATCTTGGATTTGTCCACCTTGATGCCCTGCGAACTTACCACATAGCCTAAAAACACAAGTTCGTTAGTACAAAAGGTGCACTTCTTGAGGTTGGCGTATAGACTTGCCTGTCGAAGTGTCTCAAGAACTAATCTCACATGCTCTAAGTGCTCATGCTCACTATGACTATAGATCAGGATGTCATCAAAGTAAACAATGACAAACTTGCCAATAAAATGCCTCAAAACATGGTTCATTAGTCGCATGAAGGTGCTAGGAGCATTAGTCAAGCCAAAAGGCATGACTAGCCACTCATAGAGACCATGTTTGGTTTTGAAGGCTGTTTTCCATTCATCACCTTCTTTCATCCTAATTTGATGATAGCCACTCCTTAAGTCAATTTTGGTGAAAATAATGGCCCCATCGAGTTCATCAAGCATATCATCAAGTCTAGGAATGGGATGACGATATTTCACAGTGATAGCATTCACAGCCCGACAGTCAGTGCACATGCGCCAAGTACCGTCCTTTTTGGGAACAAGTATCACAGGCACAGCGCAAGGACTTAGACTTTCCTTTACCCAACCCTTACCCAAGAGGCCATCAACTTGCCTTTGAAGCTCCTTGGTCTCCTCAGGGCCCATGCGGTAAGCAGGTTTGTTGGGCAACGGTGCGCCAGGAATGAGGTCGATTTGGTGTTCAATTCCCCGAATGGGTGGTAAGCCATCAGGGATCTCGTCAGGGAAAACATCCTCAAATTCCTGTAAAAGAACAACAATGCTCGCAGGCAATGCCTTATCGAGCTCAGCAACATCCAAGAGCACATGCTTGCAAATCATGAGAAGTATAGGCTGATTAGAGTTCACCACTTTTCTAACATCTTTAGCCTTAATAATCATGTTGTGCTTCTTAGTGGTAGGTGCGGTAGGTGATTTGTCATGTATACCCCTGGGTGTACTTCCTTGACCCTTGGTAGCTAGCTCACCCGTAGAAGTGGAGCTTTGTCCAGGGTCGACCGCCTTTAGTGTCCTCCTTTGACGATCCCGTTCACACTCCCTTTGCAATAGTAGTTGGTCCTCATAAACTTGTGCAGGCGTGAGGGGCGTAAGGACCTTACGTTTGCCGTCATGCAAAAGTGTGTACTTATTTGCTCTTCCATCGAATGTGACGTGTTTGTCAAATTGCCAGGGCCTCCCCAGAATGATATGCGTAGCATGCATTGGCACGACGTCGCACAGGATTTCGTCAGTGTAAGTACCAATTGAAAAGGGAATGCGTACCTGTTTGAAGACTCGGACCTCGCCATCCTCACTTAGCCATTGGAGGCGGTAAGGATATGGATGCCTGGTAGTGGGGAGTCCTAGACTCTCAACCATGACCAAACTGGCCACGTTTGTGCAACTCCCACCGTCGATGATGAGACTACACACCTTGTCGCCAACCTTACAGCGGGTGTAGAATAGGTTTTCGCGTTGTAGCTGCTCGTCCTCCTTAACGCGGGCGGTTAGCACTCGCCGTGCCACCAAGCAACCTACTTCTCCTCGTGTAGGCGAGCAAGCTTCCCTAGCTGTCTCTTCTTCCAGGCAGTCGTCTTCGACCAGTTCGGGCATCTCCTCACACTCGTCATCATCAGATACGATGTCGCCATTGTGAGTGATGAGCATGACCCGTTGGTTTGGGCACTGAGATTGAATATGGCCAAACCCTTGGCACTTGAAGCACTTGATTTCCCTACTCCTAGGCTTAGGAGTCTCAAGCGGTGCCTTTGAAGTGGACCTGGATGCATCGGAAGCCTTGTTAGGGGTAGAATAGGAATTGCGGGAAGAGGTGTTACCTGGGATTCGGTTGGAAGAGGTTGGTATCACCGTACTTCCAACTTCGTGGGTCGCCCTTCGTGGTTGGTTGCCCCTCCATGAAGTGGTGTTAGAAGATGGGAAAGGACGTGCTCCTCGTCTTAGTTTCTTCCCCCGCTCGGCCTTGATAGCGAGTTCTATAAGGTCGTGCATGTCCAAGTAATGTTGGAGCTCCAAGGTTTCTTGAAGGTCAGGATTGAGACCTCTAAGAAACCTAGCCATCGTGGCTTCATTGTCCTCTTGAATGTTGGCCCTCATCATGGCCATCTCGATCTCTTTGTAGTAGTCTTCCACACTCATGTTGCCTTGAGTGAGAGTTTGAAGTTTAGAGTGGAGATCGCGATTGTAGTAGCTAGGAACAAATCGCTTGTGCATTAGTGCCTTGAGTTCTCGCCAAGTCCGGACACGTGGTTCGCCCATCCTTCTCCTATGGGTCCTTACTTGGTCCCACCAGACTAATGCGTAGTCGGTGAACTCCACGGTGGCAACTTTAACCTTTTGTTCCTCGCTGTAATCGTAGCAGTCAAAGACCATCTCGATACGGCCTTCCCACTCCAAGTAAGCTTCCGGGTCACTTTTGCCTTTGAATGCGGGGACTTGAATTTTAAGCCCCTTGAGTTCGTTCTTAAGCATGTCCCGTCGTGGCTTCTCGGGTTGCTCGTCGTCTTCACTGGCGGAGTAGTCCTCACTGGGTGTTCTTTTGAGGCCATGACTACTCCGGTTGCGTGATCCAGAACGAGAGCGTGGACCGAGACTCTTGGCGAGTTCGTCAAATCGGGTGTGCAACTCCTCCATTTGTTGATCACTAATGCGTTTGAGCTCATGCCTCATGGCGGTGAACAACAGAGAATAGTCTTTGGAAGGCGGTTGTTGATTTTGCTCCATGTCTCTCTTGATGCCCCCTGCAAAGGTTAGTAACAAGCAAAGAAAGTGCAAATATAATTCCTCACTTCACTCCCTGAGTGTATCGCTCGCGCTCGTGTATAGTGCTCAAGTCACTCTATGAAACTTACCAAGTACCTTACCTGTTGGTTTAGGTAGTTGAGTAATGTTGCTCGAGTCCAACAATCGTCTCCAACTTTTCCCACAAGAGTAAACACAAGAATGTAGGAGAAAATGTAGGAAAGTTTCCTAAAATCTAGGAAGAGAATATAGGAGATTTTCCTAAAGTGGATGAGAGAATATAGGAGAGTTTCCTAAAGTGGATGAGAGAATATAGGAAAGGTCCTAAAAATGGATGAGAGAATTTGAGGAGAGTTTCCTAAAAAAATGGATGAGAGAATTTAGGAAAGTTTCCAAAAAAATAGATGAGAGAGTTTTAGGAAAATTTCCTAAAAATGGATGAGAGAATTTAGGAAAGTTTCCAAAAAAAATGGATGAGAGAATTTAGGAAAGTTTCCTAAAAATAGATGAGAGACCTTAGGAAAGTTTCCAAAAAAAAATGGATGAGAGAGTTTGGGAAAGTTTCCTAAAAAGGTAGGAGAGAGAGTGTCCAAGTGAGTACAAAGAGTTATCCAAGTGCTTTACTTAGTTTCCTAATTGATTTTGGAAACAAGTTAGTTTTTGGAAACCCTTTGAAAATCCTTTTTCTCTTGAACAACTTTTGGTAATCTTCTTGAAACAACTTTTGGTAACCTTCTTGAAACAACCTTTGGTAATCTTCTTGAAACAACTTTTGGTAACTTCCAAATTCTACTCCAAGAAAGATTGCCCAAATCAGATTTGGTTCCCTATTCAAAACAATTCGATTGCCACTTTCTTTCCTTTCCTTTTTTTTTTTTTCTTGCCAACCGATTCCTCTTTTCTTTCTTTTTCTTTTCGTTTTTGTTTTCTGTTTTTTTTTTCTTGACTGCAACTATCAACCACGACACAAAACAAGGAAGTCCACAAATAATAACTACCAAGAACTCCAAGATCTTTCAAGAACTTTCAAGGAAGTTGTCAGGAACTTCAGAAATTTCAAGATTGTGATCAAGAATGCAAGAAGCTCAAGATTATTGTAAGTTCTCTTCAAGATTCACAAAATTCCAACAAGTTTTGCCAAAATCCAGATTTGAAAACCAAGTAAACAAGTTGGATAACACAAACAACAAGGCTGGACAGATTTGTATTCGGGTGAACAGTAACATGAACAATGTCGGTGAACAGTACGATGAACAGTGTCGGTGAACAGTACGATGAACAGTACGGTGAACAGTGACTCTTTTTTTTTTTTTTTTTGAACAAGGCAGCGGAAAGTACTAATAATTCTACGACACAACTACGAAAAATATGGATATAACGAAAGATACCTCTACCAAAGCTCTGAAGCCAACTGATACGTTCCTCGATCAACACGTTTCGAGACACGTAGCACGTTTGCCCAAGGATCTAGCGAGGATGTCCAACGCTTGGAATTGCGGGATCTAGAACCAAACGGACGACACGATTTGATTCAAGACGGTAGACGACACTCCGATGAAGGTGAATACTCCAGGGGAATAGGTCGGTAGAACAATCTAGGACAGGACGCAAGACTGCTCAAAACCCTTGCCAAAGCAAGTAAAGGGGTCGAATCTCTCTCTCAAGAAGAATCGAAAATATGCAAAACTTTATTGATAAAACGTCTACCTAAAACCTTACAAAGCAAGCCTATTTATAGGCTAAAGTGACTGAAAAACCCTAAGGAAACAATGGCAAGAGTTCGGCCATCTTGGTGTCCAAGATGGGCCGGCCCAATGAGCTATGAAGACAAATTAATCCAATCTAACAAGTACTAAGGCTAAGGCCTTATAGGGCCGATCCTCTTGAAGGCCCACTTGAGTCTTCGTGGGCTTGGATCATGGTGTAAATGGCTTGATTGTCTCTCTCTAAGCCCTCAATATCTTTGTGAACTCCATGTTGGTCTTGGACGACTCGAACCAGGGCTTGGAGTGATTCTTTGAAGAGCTTGGCCCGTGCACGTGTGACTGGGCCCAATGGAACTTGGACTGGGTCGTTGCGTGGGCCGAGACTCGTGCACACATCAGTCCCCTCCTCTTGAGAAGGATTTGCCCTCAAATCTGGATCCTTCTCGTCAAGAAATGGACTTAGGTCCCCGACGTTGAAGGTCGCACTAACATTGTATTCCCCAGGTAGCTCCAACTTGTATGCGTTGTCATTGACTTTTTGGAGTACCCGAAATGGTCCATCACCTCGTGGGGATAATTTGCTTTGACGTTGCTTGGGGAATCGTTCTTTCCTCAAGTGTAGCCACACCCAATCTCCAGGCTCAAAAGTCATCTTGCGGCGGTGCTTGTTGGCCTGTTGGATGTATTGCTGCGTGCGCCTCTCGATGTTTGCTCGCACAGCTTCATGTAACCTGCGCACAAAATCAGCTTTCCTTTTCCCATCTAAGCTTGTGTGCTCAGAGGAAGGTAATGGCACCAGATCAAGGGGGGTAAGGGGGTTGAAGCCATAAACAATCTCAAAGGGGGAATATTGTGTTGCACTATGCACAGTTCGGTTGTAGGCAAATTCAACATGAGGTAAGCACTCCTCCCAAGACTTAAGATTCTTTTTAATCAAGACCCGAAGTAAAGTGCCAAGTGTGCGATTGACAACTTCAGTTTGTCCATCGCTTTGAGGATGACTAGTGGTGGAGAATAATAACCTAGTGCTAAGTTTGGACCACAAAGTCTTCCAAAAGTAACTCAGGAACTTCACATCCTTGTCACTAACAATAGTCCTAGGCATGCCATGCAGACGGACAATCTCTTTGAAAAATAAAGTAGCAATATGAGATGCATCGTCAGTTTTATGACAAGGAATAAAATGTGCCATTTTAGAAAATCTATCAACCACCACAAATATGGAGTCATTACCCCTCGGTGATCTAGGCAAACCGAGCACAAAGTCCATAGACAAGTCAACCCAAGGATGGTGTGGGATAGGTAATGGGGTATACAAGCCATATGGATTTGTCTTAGACTTTGCCTTGTGACAAGTAGCGCATCTACCAACCATGCGTTCAACATCTCGACGCATATGAGGCCAGTAAAAGTGCTCTTGCAACATGGCCAGAGTCTTGGTGATGCCAAAGTGGCCCATGAGACCACCACTATGTGCCTCTCGAATCAAAAGATCACGAATGGAAGAATTAGGTACACACAGCTTATCTACATGGAATAGAAATCCATCATGCAAGAAGTATTTGCCATGCGGGTTCTTAACACAAGCAACATAGATATCACCAAAGTCATGATCATTTGTGTAGAGTTCCTTAACCATTTCGAACCCTAGTAACTTGGCATCCAGAAGGGCAAGCAACGAATGTCTACGTGATAATGCATCAGCCACTACATTCGTTTTGCCAGTCTTATACTTGATGACATATGAAAAGGTGTCAATGAAGCTTACCCATTTGGCATGCCGCTTGCTTAACTTGGGTTGTCCCTTGAGGTACTTCAATGACTCGTGATCAGTGTGTATCACGAACTCCCGAGGACGAAGATAGTGTTGCCAAGTCTCCAAGGCCCTCACTAATGCGTACAACTCCTTGTCGTATGTGGGGTAGTTTAATGCAGCTCCGCCCAGTTTCTCACTAAAGAAGGCACAAGGCCTCTTGTCTTGCATGAGGACCGCTCCAATACCTACACCAGAAGCATCACATTCAATTTCAAAAGTCTTGTGAAAGTTTGGTAATGCTAACACAGGTGCATGTGTGAGCGTGTCCTTGAGGGCGAGAAATGCTTGTTCTTGTGATTCTCCCCAGTGGAACTTGTCATTCTTCTTTGTTACGGCGGTCAACGGGGCGGCAATGGTGCTAAAATCTTTGACAAAGCGCCGGTAAAAGCCCGCCAATCCAAGGAAGCTGCGCACGTCAGGGACGGATGTGGGAGTTGGCCATTGTTCGATGGCCTCAATCTTGGATTTGTCCACCTTGATGCCCTGCGAACTTACCACATAGCCTAAAAACACAAGTTCGTTAGTACAAAAGGTGCACTTCTTGAGGTTGGCGTATAGACTTGCCTGTCGAAGTGTCTCAAGAACTAATCTCACATGCTCTAAGTGCTCATGCTCACTATGACTATAGATCAGGATGTCATCAAAGTAAACAATGACAAACTTGCCAATAAAATGCCTCAAAACATGGTTCATTAGTCGCATGAAGGTGCTAGGAGCATTAGTCAAGCCAAAAGGCATGACTAGCCACTCATAGAGACCATGTTTGGTTTTGAAGGCTGTTTTCCATTCATCACCTTCTTTCATCCTAATTTGATGATAGCCACTCCTTAAGTCAATTTTGGTGAAAATAATGGCCCCATCGAGTTCATCAAGCATATCATCAAGTCTAGGAATGGGATGACGATATTTCACAGTGATAGCATTCACAGCCCGACAGTCAGTGCACATGCGCCAAGTACCGTCCTTTTTGGGAACAAGTATCACAGGCACAGCGCAAGGACTTAGACTTTCCTTTACCCAACCCTTACCCAAGAGGCCATCAACTTGCCTTTGAAGCTCCTTGGTCTCCTCAGGGCCCATGCGGTAAGCAGGTTTGTTGGGCAACGGTGCGCCAGGAATGAGGTCGATTTGGTGTTCAATTCCCCGAATGGGTGGTAAGCCATCAGGGATCTCGTCAGGGAAAACATCCTCAAATTCCTGTAAAAGAACAACAATGCTCGCAGGCAATGCCTTATCGAGCTCAGCAACATCCAAGAGCACATGCTTGCAAATCATGAGAAGTATAGGCTGATTAGAGTTCACCACTTTTCTAACATCTTTAGCCTTAATAATCATGTTGTGCTTCTTAGTGGTAGGTGCGGTAGGTGATTTGTCATGTATACCCCTGGGTGTACTTCCTTGACCCTTGGTAGCTAGCTCACCCGTAGAAGTGGAGCTTTGTCCAGGGTCGACCGCCTTTAGTGTCCTCCTTTGACGATCCCGTTCACACTCCCTTTGCAATAGTAGTTGGTCCTCATAAACTTGTGCAGGCGTGAGGGGCGTAAGGACCTTACGTTTGCCGTCATGCAAAAGTGTGTACTTATTTGCTCTTCCATCGAATGTGACGTGTTTGTCAAATTGCCAGGGCCTCCCCAGAATGATATGCGTAGCATGCATTGGCACGACGTCGCACAGGATTTCGTCAGTGTAAGTACCAATTGAAAAGGGAATGCGTACCTGTTTGAAGACTCGGACCTCGCCATCCTCACTTAGCCATTGGAGGCGGTAAGGATATGGATGCCTGGTAGTGGGGAGTCCTAGACTCTCAACCATGACCAAACTGGCCACGTTTGTGCAACTCCCACCGTCGATGATGAGACTACACACCTTGTCGCCAACCTTACAGCGGGTGTAGAATAGGTTTTCGCGTTGTAGCTGCTCGTCCTCCTTAACGCGGGCGGTTAGCACTCGCCGTGCCACCAAGCAACCTACTTCTCCTCGTGTAGGCGAGCAAGCTTCCCTAGCTGTCTCTTCTTCCAGGCAGTCGTCTTCGACCAGTTCGGGCATCTCCTCACACTCGTCATCATCAGATACGATGTCGCCATTGTGAGTGATGAGCATGACCCGTTGGTTTGGGCACTGAGATTGAATATGGCCAAACCCTTGGCACTTGAAGCACTTGATTTCCCTACTCCTAGGCTTAGGAGTCTCAAGCGGTGCCTTTGAAGTGGACCTGGATGCATCGGAAGCCTTGTTAGGGGTAGAATAGGAATTGCGGGAAGAGGTGTTACCTGGGATTCGGTTGGAAGAGGTTGGTATCACCGTACTTCCAACTTCGTGGGTCGCCCTTCGTGGTTGGTTGCCCCTCCATGAAGTGGTGTTAGAAGATGGGAAAGGACGTGCTCCTCGTCTTAGTTTCTTCCCCCGCTCGGCCTTGATAGCGAGTTCTATAAGGTCGTGCATGTCCAAGTAATGTTGGAGCTCCAAGGTTTCTTGAAGGTCAGGATTGAGACCTCTAAGAAACCTAGCCATCGTGGCTTCATTGTCCTCTTGAATGTTGGCCCTCATCATGGCCATCTCGATCTCTTTGTAGTAGTCTTCCACACTCATGTTGCCTTGAGTGAGAGTTTGAAGTTTAGAGTGGAGATCGCGATTGTAGTAGCTAGGAACAAATCGCTTGTGCATTAGTGCCTTGAGTTCTCGCCAAGTCCGGACACGTGGTTCGCCCATCCTTCTCCTATGGGTCCTTACTTGGTCCCACCAGACTAATGCGTAGTCGGTGAACTCCACGGTGGCAACTTTAACCTTTTGTTCCTCGCTGTAATCGTAGCAGTCAAAGACCATCTCGATACGGCCTTCCCACTCCAAGTAAGCTTCCGGGTCACTTTTGCCTTTGAATGCGGGGACTTGAATTTTAAGCCCCTTGAGTTCGTTCTTAAGCGTGTCCCGTCGTGGCTTCTCGGGTTGCTCGTCGTCTTCACTGGCGGAGTAGTCCTCACTGGGTGTTCTTTTGAGGCCATGACTACTCCGGTTGCGTGATCCAGAACGAGAGCGTGGACCGAGACTCTTGGCGAGTTCGTCAAATCGGGTGTGCAACTCCTCCATTTGTTGATCACTAATGCGTTTGAGCTCATGCCTCATGGCGGTGAACAACAGAGAATAGTCTTTGGAAGGCGGTTGTTGATTTTGCTCCATGTCTCTCTTGATGCCCCCTGCAAAGGTTAGTAACAAGCAAAGAAAGTGCAAATATAATTCCTCACTTCACTCCCTGAGTGTATCGCTCGCGCTCGTGTATAGTGCTCAAGTCACTCTATGAAACTTACCAAGTACCTTACCTGTTGGTTTAGGTAGTTGAGTAATGTTGCTCGAGTCCAACAATCGTCTCCAACTTTTCCCACAAGAGTAAACACAAGAATGTAGGAGAAAATGTAGGAAAGTTTCCTAAAATCTAGGAAGAGAATATAGGAGATTTTCCTAAAGTGGATGAGAGAATATAGGAGAGTTTCCTAAAGTGGATGAGAGAATATAGGAAAGGTCCTAAAAATGGATGAGAGAATTTGAGGAGAGTTTCCTAAAAAAATGGATGAGAGAATTTAGGAAAGTTTCCAAAAAAATAGATGAGAGAGTTTTAGGAAAATTTCCTAAAAATGGATGAGAGAATTTAGGAAAGTTTCCAAAAAAAATGGATGAGAGAATTTAGGAAAGTTTCCTAAAAATAGATGAGAGACCTTAGGAAAGTTTCCAAAAAAAAATGGATGAGAGAGTTTGGGAAAGTTTCCTAAAAAGGTAGGAGAGAGAGTGTCCAAGTGAGTACAAAGAGTTATCCAAGTGCTTTACTTAGTTTCCTAATTGATTTTGGAAACAAGTTAGTTTTTGGAAACCCTTTGAAAATCCTTTTTCTCTTGAACAACTTTTGGTAATCTTCTTGAAACAACTTTTGGTAACCTTCTTGAAACAACCTTTGGTAATCTTCTTGAAACAACTTTTGGTAACTTCCAAATTCTACTCCAAGAAAGATTGCCCAAATCAGATTTGGTTCCCTATTCAAAACAATTCGATTGCCACTTTCTTTCCTTTCCTTTTTTTTTTTTTCTTGCCAACCGATTCCTCTTTTCTTTCTTTTTCTTTTCGTTTTTGTTTTCTGTTTTTTTTTTCTTGACTGCAACTATCAACCACGACACAAAACAAGGAAGTCCACAAATAATAACTACCAAGAACTCCAAGATCTTTCAAGAACTTTCAAGGAAGTTGTCAGGAACTTCAGAAATTTCAAGATTGTGATCAAGAATGCAAGAAGCTCAAGATTATTGTAAGTTCTCTTCAAGATTCACAAAATTCCAACAAGTTTTGCCAAAATCCAGATTTGAAAACCAAGTAAACAAGTTGGATAACACAAACAACAAGGCTGGACAGATTTGTATTCGGGTGAACAGTAACATGAACAATGTCGGTGAACAGTACGATGAACAGTGTCGGTGAACAGTACGATGAACAGTACGGTGAACAGTGACTCTTTTTTTTTTTTTTTTTGAACAAGGCAGCGGAAAGTACTAATAATTCTACGACACAACTACGAAAAATATGGATATAACGAAAGATACCTCTACCAAAGCTCTGAAGCCAACTGATACGTTCCTCGATCAACACGTTTCGAGACACGTAGCACGTTTGCCCAAGGATCTAGCGAGGATGTCCAACGCTTGGAATTGCGGGATCTAGAACCAAACGGACGACACGATTTGATTCAAGACGGTAGACGACACTCCGATGAAGGTGAATACTCCAGGGGAATAGGTCGGTAGAACAATCTAGGACAGGACGCAAGACTGCTCAAAACCCTTGCCAAAGCAAGTAAAGGGGTCGAATCTCTCTCTCAAGAAGAATCGAAAATATGCAAAACTTTATTGATAAAACGTCTACCTAAAACCTTACAAAGCAAGCCTATTTATAGGCTAAAGTGACTGAAAAACCCTAAGGAAACAATGGCAAGAGTTCGGCCATCTTGGTGTCCAAGATGGGCCGGCCCAATGAGCTATGAAGACAAATTAATCCAATCTAACAAGTACTAAGGCTAAGGCCTTATAGGGCCGATCCTCTTGAAGGCCCACTTGAGTCTTCGTGGGCTTGGATCATGGTGTAAATGGCTTGATTGTCTCTCTCTAAGCCCTCAATATCTTTGTGAACTCCATGTTGGTCTTGGACGACTCGAACCAGGGCTTGGAGTGATTCTTTGAAGAGCTTGGCCCGTGCACGTGTGACTGGGCCCAATGGAACTTGGACTGGGTCGTTGCGTGGGCCGAGACTCGTGCACACATCAGTCCCCTCCTCTTGAGAAGGATTTGCCCTCAAATCTGGATCCTTCTCGTCAAGAAATGGACTTAGGTCCCCGACGTTGAAGGTCGCACTAACATTGTATTCCCCAGGTAGCTCCAACTTGTATGCGTTGTCATTGACTTTTTGGAGTACCCGAAATGGTCCATCACCTCGTGGGGATAATTTGCTTTGACGTTGCTTGGGGAATCGTTCTTTCCTCAAGTGTAGCCACACCCAATCTCCAGGCTCAAAAGTCATCTTGCGGCGGTGCTTGTTGGCCTGTTGGATGTATTGCTGCGTGCGCCTCTCGATGTTTGCTCGCACAGCTTCATGTAACCTGCGCACAAAATCAGCTTTCCTTTTCCCATCTAAGCTTGTGTGCTCAGAGGAAGGTAATGGCACCAGATCAAGGGGGGTAAGGGGGTTGAAGCCATAAACAATCTCAAAGGGGGAATATTGTGTTGCACTATGCACAGTTCGGTTGTAGGCAAATTCAACATGAGGTAAGCACTCCTCCCAAGACTTAAGATTCTTTTTAATCAAGACCCGAAGTAAAGTGCCAAGTGTGCGATTGACAACTTCAGTTTGTCCATCGCTTTGAGGATGACTAGTGGTGGAGAATAATAACCTAGTGCTAAGTTTGGACCACAAAGTCTTCCAAAAGTAACTCAGGAACTTCACATCCTTGTCACTAACAATAGTCCTAGGCATGCCATGCAGACGGACAATCTCTTTGAAAAATAAAGTAGCAATATGAGATGCATCGTCAGTTTTATGACAAGGAATAAAATGTGCCATTTTAGAAAATCTATCAACCACCACAAATATGGAGTCATTACCCCTCGGTGATCTAGGCAAACCGAGCACAAAGTCCATAGACAAGTCAACCCAAGGATGGTGTGGGATAGGTAATGGGGTATACAAGCCATATGGATTTGTCTTAGACTTTGCCTTGTGACAAGTAGCGCATCTACCAACCATGCGTTCAACATCTCGACGCATATGAGGCCAGTAAAAGTGCTCTTGCAACATGGCCAGAGTCTTGGTGATGCCAAAGTGGCCCATGAGACCACCACTATGTGCCTCTCGAATCAAAAGATCACGAATGGAAGAATTAGGTACACACAGCTTATCTACATGGAATAGAAATCCATCATGCAAGAAGTATTTGCCATGCGGGTTCTTAACACAAGCAACATAGATATCACCAAAGTCATGATCATTTGTGTAGAGTTCCTTAACCATTTCGAACCCTAGTAACTTGGCATCCAGAAGGGCAAGCAACGAATGTCTACGTGATAATGCATCAGCCACTACATTCGTTTTGCCAGTCTTATACTTGATGACATATGAAAAGGTGTCAATGAAGCTTACCCATTTGGCATGCCGCTTGCTTAACTTGGGTTGTCCCTTGAGGTACTTCAATGACTCGTGATCAGTGTGTATCACGAACTCCCGAGGACGAAGATAGTGTTGCCAAGTCTCCAAGGCCCTCACTAATGCGTACAACTCCTTGTCGTATGTGGGGTAGTTTAATGCAGCTCCGCCCAGTTTCTCACTAAAGAAGGCACAAGGCCTCTTGTCTTGCATGAGGACCGCTCCAATACCTACACCAGAAGCATCACATTCAATTTCAAAAGTCTTGTGAAAGTTTGGTAATGCTAACACAGGTGCATGTGTGAGCGTGTCCTTGAGGGCGAGAAATGCTTGTTCTTGTGATTCTCCCCAGTGGAACTTGTCATTCTTCTTTGTTACGGCGGTCAACGGGGCGGCAATGGTGCTAAAATCTTTGACAAAGCGCCGGTAAAAGCCCGCCAATCCAAGGAAGCTGCGCACGTCAGGGACGGATGTGGGAGTTGGCCATTGTTCGATGGCCTCAATCTTGGATTTGTCCACCTTGATGCCCTGCGAACTTACCACATAGCCTAAAAACACAAGTTCGTTAGTACAAAAGGTGCACTTCTTGAGGTTGGCGTATAGACTTGCCTGTCGAAGTGTCTCAAGAACTAATCTCACATGCTCTAAGTGCTCATGCTCACTATGACTATAGATCAGGATGTCATCAAAGTAAACAATGACAAACTTGCCAATAAAATGCCTCAAAACATGGTTCATTAGTCGCATGAAGGTGCTAGGAGCATTAGTCAAGCCAAAAGGCATGACTAGCCACTCATAGAGACCATGTTTGGTTTTGAAGGCTGTTTTCCATTCATCACCTTCTTTCATCCTAATTTGATGATAGCCACTCCTTAAGTCAATTTTGGTGAAAATAATGGCCCCATCGAGTTCATCAAGCATATCATCAAGTCTAGGAATGGGATGACGATATTTCACAGTGATAGCATTCACAGCCCGACAGTCAGTGCACATGCGCCAAGTACCGTCCTTTTTGGGAACAAGTATCACAGGCACAGCGCAAGGACTTAGACTTTCCTTTACCCAACCCTTACCCAAGAGGCCATCAACTTGCCTTTGAAGCTCCTTGGTCTCCTCAGGGCCCATGCGGTAAGCAGGTTTGTTGGGCAACGGTGCGCCAGGAATGAGGTCGATTTGGTGTTCAATTCCCCGAATGGGTGGTAAGCCATCAGGGATCTCGTCAGGGAAAACATCCTCAAATTCCTGTAAAAGAACAACAATGCTCGCAGGCAATGCCTTATCGAGCTCAGCAACATCCAAGAGCACATGCTTGCAAATCATGAGAAGTATAGGCTGATTAGAGTTCACCACTTTTCTAACATCTTTAGCCTTAATAATCATGTTGTGCTTCTTAGTGGTAGGTGCGGTAGGTGATTTGTCATGTATACCCCTGGGTGTACTTCCTTGACCCTTGGTAGCTAGCTCACCCGTAGAAGTGGAGCTTTGTCCAGGGTCGACCGCCTTTAGTGTCCTCCTTTGACGATCCCGTTCACACTCCCTTTGCAATAGTAGTTGGTCCTCATAAACTTGTGCAGGCGTGAGGGGCGTAAGGACCTTACGTTTGCCGTCATGCAAAAGTGTGTACTTATTTGCTCTTCCATCGAATGTGACGTGTTTGTCAAATTGCCAGGGCCTCCCCAGAATGATATGCGTAGCATGCATTGGCACGACGTCGCACAGGATTTCGTCAGTGTAAGTACCAATTGAAAAGGGAATGCGTACCTGTTTGAAGACTCGGACCTCGCCATCCTCACTTAGCCATTGGAGGCGGTAAGGATATGGATGCCTGGTAGTGGGGAGTCCTAGACTCTCAACCATGACCAAACTGGCCACGTTTGTGCAACTCCCACCGTCGATGATGAGACTACACACCTTGTCGCCAACCTTACAGCGGGTGTAGAATAGGTTTTCGCGTTGTAGCTGCTCGTCCTCCTTAACGCGGGCGGTTAGCACTCGCCGTGCCACCAAGCAACCTACTTCTCCTCGTGTAGGCGAGCAAGCTTCCCTAGCTGTCTCTTCTTCCAGGCAGTCGTCTTCGACCAGTTCGGGCATCTCCTCACACTCGTCATCATCAGATACGATGTCGCCATTGTGAGTGATGAGCATGACCCGTTGGTTTGGGCACTGAGATTGAATATGGCCAAACCCTTGGCACTTGAAGCACTTGATTTCCCTACTCCTAGGCTTAGGAGTCTCAAGCGGTGCCTTTGAAGTGGACCTGGATGCATCGGAAGCCTTGTTAGGGGTAGAATAGGAATTGCGGGAAGAGGTGTTACCTGGGATTCGGTTGGAAGAGGTTGGTATCACCGTACTTCCAACTTCGTGGGTCGCCCTTCGTGGTTGGTTGCCCCTCCATGAAGTGGTGTTAGAAGATGGGAAAGGACGTGCTCCTCGTCTTAGTTTCTTCCCCCGCTCGGCCTTGATAGCGAGTTCTATAAGGTCGTGCATGTCCAAGTAATGTTGGAGCTCCAAGGTTTCTTGAAGGTCAGGATTGAGACCTCTAAGAAACCTAGCCATCGTGGCTTCATTGTCCTCTTGAATGTTGGCCCTCATCATGGCCATCTCGATCTCTTTGTAGTAGTCTTCCACACTCATGTTGCCTTGAGTGAGAGTTTGAAGTTTAGAGTGGAGATCGCGATTGTAGTAGCTAGGAACAAATCGCTTGTGCATTAGTGCCTTGAGTTCTCGCCAAGTCCGGACACGTGGTTCGCCCATCCTTCTCCTATGGGTCCTTACTTGGTCCCACCAGACTAATGCGTAGTCGGTGAACTCCACGGTGGCAACTTTAACCTTTTGTTCCTCGCTGTAATCGTAGCAGTCAAAGACCATCTCGATACGGCCTTCCCACTCCAAGTAAGCTTCCGGGTCACTTTTGCCTTTGAATGCGGGGACTTGAATTTTAAGCCCCTTGAGTTCGTTCTTAAGCGTGTCCCGTCGTGGCTTCTCGGGTTGCTCGTCGTCTTCACTGGCGGAGTAGTCCTCACTGGGTGTTCTTTTGAGGCCATGACTACTCCGGTTGCGTGATCCAGAACGAGAGCGTGGACCGAGACTCTTGGCGAGTTCGTCAAATCGGGTGTGCAACTCCTCCATTTGTTGATCACTAATGCGTTTGAGCTCATGCCTCATGGCGGTGAACAACAGAGAATAGTCTTTGGAAGGCGGTTGTTGATTTTGCTCCATGTCTCTCTTGATGCCCCCTGCAAAGGTTAGTAACAAGCAAAGAAAGTGCAAATATAATTCCTCACTTCACTCCCTGAGTGTATCGCTCGCGCTCGTGTATAGTGCTCAAGTCACTCTATGAAACTTACCAAGTACCTTACCTGTTGGTTTAGGTAGTTGAGTAATGTTGCTCGAGTCCAACAATCGTCTCCAACTTTTCCCACAAGAGTAAACACAAGAATGTAGGAGAAAATGTAGGAAAGTTTCCTAAAATCTAGGAAGAGAATATAGGAGATTTTCCTAAAGTGGATGAGAGAATATAGGAGAGTTTCCTAAAGTGGATGAGAGAATATAGGAAAGGTCCTAAAAATGGATGAGAGAATTTGAGGAGAGTTTCCTAAAAAAATGGATGAGAGAATTTAGGAAAGTTTCCAAAAAAATAGATGAGAGAGTTTTAGGAAAATTTCCTAAAAATGGATGAGAGAATTTAGGAAAGTTTCCAAAAAAAATGGATGAGAGAATTTAGGAAAGTTTCCTAAAAATAGATGAGAGACCTTAGGAAAGTTTCCAAAAAAAAATGGATGAGAGAGTTTGGGAAAGTTTCCTAAAAAGGTAGGAGAGAGAGTGTCCAAGTGAGTACAAAGAGTTATCCAAGTGCTTTACTTAGTTTCCTAATTGATTTTGGAAACAAGTTAGTTTTTGGAAACCCTTTGAAAATCCTTTTTCTCTTGAACAACTTTTGGTAATCTTCTTGAAACAACTTTTGGTAACCTTCTTGAAACAACCTTTGGTAATCTTCTTGAAACAACTTTTGGTAACTTCCAAATTCTACTCCAAGAAAGATTGCCCAAATCAGATTTGGTTCCCTATTCAAAACAATTCGATTGCCACTTTCTTTCCTTTCCTTTTTTTTTTTTTCTTGCCAACCGATTCCTCTTTTCTTTCTTTTTCTTTTCGTTTTTGTTTTCTGTTTTTTTTTTCTTGACTGCAACTATCAACCACGACACAAAACAAGGAAGTCCACAAATAATAACTACCAAGAACTCCAAGATCTTTCAAGAACTTTCAAGGAAGTTGTCAGGAACTTCAGAAATTTCAAGATTGTGATCAAGAATGCAAGAAGCTCAAGATTATTGTAAGTTCTCTTCAAGATTCACAAAATTCCAACAAGTTTTGCCAAAATCCAGATTTGAAAACCAAGTAAACAAGTTGGATAACACAAACAACAAGGCTGGACAGATTTGTATTCGGGTGAACAGTAACATGAACAATGTCGGTGAACAGTACGATGAACAGTGTCGGTGAACAGTACGATGAACAGTACGGTGAACAGTGACTCTTTTTTTTTTTTTTTTTGAACAAGGCAGCGGAAAGTACTAATAATTCTACGACACAACTACGAAAAATATGGATATAACGAAAGATACCTCTACCAAAGCTCTGAAGCCAACTGATACGTTCCTCGATCAACACGTTTCGAGACACGTAGCACGTTTGCCCAAGGATCTAGCGAGGATGTCCAACGCTTGGAATTGCGGGATCTAGAACCAAACGGACGACACGATTTGATTCAAGACGGTAGACGACACTCCGATGAAGGTGAATACTCCAGGGGAATAGGTCGGTAGAACAATCTAGGACAGGACGCAAGACTGCTCAAAACCCTTGCCAAAGCAAGTAAAGGGGTCGAATCTCTCTCTCAAGAAGAATCGAAAATATGCAAAACTTTATTGATAAAACGTCTACCTAAAACCTTACAAAGCAAGCCTATTTATAGGCTAAAGTGACTGAAAAACCCTAAGGAAACAATGGCAAGAGTTCGGCCATCTTGGTGTCCAAGATGGGCCGGCCCAATGAGCTATGAAGACAAATTAATCCAATCTAACAAGTACTAAGGCTAAGGCCTTATAGGGCCGATCCTCTTGAAGGCCCACTTGAGTCTTCGTGGGCTTGGATCATGGTGTAAATGGCTTGATTGTCTCTCTCTAAGCCCTCAATATCTTTGTGAACTCCATGTTGGTCTTGGACGACTCGAACCAGGGCTTGGAGTGATTCTTTGAAGAGCTTGGCCCGTGCACGTGTGACTGGGCCCAATGGAACTTGGACTGGGTCGTTGCGTGGGCCGAGACTCGTGCACACATCAGTCCCCTCCTCTTGAGAAGGATTTGCCCTCAAATCTGGATCCTTCTCGTCAAGAAATGGACTTAGGTCCCCGACGTTGAAGGTCGCACTAACATTGTATTCCCCAGGTAGCTCCAACTTGTATGCGTTGTCATTGACTTTTTGGAGTACCCGAAATGGTCCATCACCTCGTGGGGATAATTTGCTTTGACGTTGCTTGGGGAATCGTTCTTTCCTCAAGTGTAGCCACACCCAATCTCCAGGCTCAAAAGTCATCTTGCGGCGGTGCTTGTTGGCCTGTTGGATGTATTGCTGCGTGCGCCTCTCGATGTTTGCTCGCACAGCTTCATGTAACCTGCGCACAAAATCAGCTTTCCTTTTCCCATCTAAGCTTGTGTGCTCAGAGGAAGGTAATGGCACCAGATCAAGGGGGGTAAGGGGGTTGAAGCCATAAACAATCTCAAAGGGGGAATATTGTGTTGCACTATGCACAGTTCGGTTGTAGGCAAATTCAACATGAGGTAAGCACTCCTCCCAAGACTTAAGATTCTTTTTAATCAAGACCCGAAGTAAAGTGCCAAGTGTGCGATTGACAACTTCAGTTTGTCCATCGCTTTGAGGATGACTAGTGGTGGAGAATAATAACCTAGTGCTAAGTTTGGACCACAAAGTCTTCCAAAAGTAACTCAGGAACTTCACATCCTTGTCACTAACAATAGTCCTAGGCATGCCATGCAGACGGACAATCTCTTTGAAAAATAAAGTAGCAATATGAGATGCATCGTCAGTTTTATGACAAGGAATAAAATGTGCCATTTTAGAAAATCTATCAACCACCACAAATATGGAGTCATTACCCCTCGGTGATCTAGGCAAACCGAGCACAAAGTCCATAGACAAGTCAACCCAAGGATGGTGTGGGATAGGTAATGGGGTATACAAGCCATATGGATTTGTCTTAGACTTTGCCTTGTGACAAGTAGCGCATCTACCAACCATGCGTTCAACATCTCGACGCATATGAGGCCAGTAAAAGTGCTCTTGCAACATGGCCAGAGTCTTGGTGATGCCAAAGTGGCCCATGAGACCACCACTATGTGCCTCTCGAATCAAAAGATCACGAATGGAAGAATTAGGTACACACAGCTTATCTACATGGAATAGAAATCCATCATGCAAGAAGTATTTGCCATGCGGGTTCTTAACACAAGCAACATAGATATCACCAAAGTCATGATCATTTGTGTAGAGTTCCTTAACCATTTCGAACCCTAGTAACTTGGCATCCAGAAGGGCAAGCAACGAATGTCTACGTGATAATGCATCAGCCACTACATTCGTTTTGCCAGTCTTATACTTGATGACATATGAAAAGGTGTCAATGAAGCTTACCCATTTGGCATGCCGCTTGCTTAACTTGGGTTGTCCCTTGAGGTACTTCAATGACTCGTGATCAGTGTGTATCACGAACTCCCGAGGACGAAGATAGTGTTGCCAAGTCTCCAAGGCCCTCACTAATGCGTACAACTCCTTGTCGTATGTGGGGTAGTTTAATGCAGCTCCGCCCAGTTTCTCACTAAAGAAGGCACAAGGCCTCTTGTCTTGCATGAGGACCGCTCCAATACCTACACCAGAAGCATCACATTCAATTTCAAAAGTCTTGTGAAAGTTTGGTAATGCTAACACAGGTGCATGTGTGAGCGTGTCCTTGAGGGCGAGAAATGCTTGTTCTTGTGATTCTCCCCAGTGGAACTTGTCATTCTTCTTTGTTACGGCGGTCAACGGGGCGGCAATGGTGCTAAAATCTTTGACAAAGCGCCGGTAAAAGCCCGCCAATCCAAGGAAGCTGCGCACGTCAGGGACGGATGTGGGAGTTGGCCATTGTTCGATGGCCTCAATCTTGGATTTGTCCACCTTGATGCCCTGCGAACTTACCACATAGCCTAAAAACACAAGTTCGTTAGTACAAAAGGTGCACTTCTTGAGGTTGGCGTATAGACTTGCCTGTCGAAGTGTCTCAAGAACTAATCTCACATGCTCTAAGTGCTCATGCTCACTATGACTATAGATCAGGATGTCATCAAAGTAAACAATGACAAACTTGCCAATAAAATGCCTCAAAACATGGTTCATTAGTCGCATGAAGGTGCTAGGAGCATTAGTCAAGCCAAAAGGCATGACTAGCCACTCATAGAGACCATGTTTGGTTTTGAAGGCTGTTTTCCATTCATCACCTTCTTTCATCCTAATTTGATGATAGCCACTCCTTAAGTCAATTTTGGTGAAAATAATGGCCCCATCGAGTTCATCAAGCATATCATCAAGTCTAGGAATGGGATGACGATATTTCACAGTGATAGCATTCACAGCCCGACAGTCAGTGCACATGCGCCAAGTACCGTCCTTTTTGGGAACAAGTATCACAGGCACAGCGCAAGGACTTAGACTTTCCTTTACCCAACCCTTACCCAAGAGGCCATCAACTTGCCTTTGAAGCTCCTTGGTCTCCTCAGGGCCCATGCGGTAAGCAGGTTTGTTGGGCAACGGTGCGCCAGGAATGAGGTCGATTTGGTGTTCAATTCCCCGAATGGGTGGTAAGCCATCAGGGATCTCGTCAGGGAAAACATCCTCAAATTCCTGTAAAAGAACAACAATGCTCGCAGGCAATGCCTTATCGAGCTCAGCAACATCCAAGAGCACATGCTTGCAAATCATGAGAAGTATAGGCTGATTAGAGTTCACCACTTTTCTAACATCTTTAGCCTTAATAATCATGTTGTGCTTCTTAGTGGTAGGTGCGGTAGGTGATTTGTCATGTATACCCCTGGGTGTACTTCCTTGACCCTTGGTAGCTAGCTCACCCGTAGAAGTGGAGCTTTGTCCAGGGTCGACCGCCTTTAGTGTCCTCCTTTGACGATCCCGTTCACACTCCCTTTGCAATAGTAGTTGGTCCTCATAAACTTGTGCAGGCGTGAGGGGCGTAAGGACCTTACGTTTGCCGTCATGCAAAAGTGTGTACTTATTTGCTCTTCCATCGAATGTGACGTGTTTGTCAAATTGCCAGGGCCTCCCCAGAATGATATGCGTAGCATGCATTGGCACGACGTCGCACAGGATTTCGTCAGTGTAAGTACCAATTGAAAAGGGAATGCGTACCTGTTTGAAGACTCGGACCTCGCCATCCTCACTTAGCCATTGGAGGCGGTAAGGATATGGATGCCTGGTAGTGGGGAGTCCTAGACTCTCAACCATGACCAAACTGGCCACGTTTGTGCAACTCCCACCGTCGATGATGAGACTACACACCTTGTCGCCAACCTTACAGCGGGTGTAGAATAGGTTTTCGCGTTGTAGCTGCTCGTCCTCCTTAACGCGGGCGGTTAGCACTCGCCGTGCCACCAAGCAACCTACTTCTCCTCGTGTAGGCGAGCAAGCTTCCCTAGCTGTCTCTTCTTCCAGGCAGTCGTCTTCGACCAGTTCGGGCATCTCCTCACACTCGTCATCATCAGATACGATGTCGCCATTGTGAGTGATGAGCATGACCCGTTGGTTTGGGCACTGAGATTGAATATGGCCAAACCCTTGGCACTTGAAGCACTTGATTTCCCTACTCCTAGGCTTAGGAGTCTCAAGCGGTGCCTTTGAAGTGGACCTGGATGCATCGGAAGCCTTGTTAGGGGTAGAATAGGAATTGCGGGAAGAGGTGTTACCTGGGATTCGGTTGGAAGAGGTTGGTATCACCGTACTTCCAACTTCGTGGGTCGCCCTTCGTGGTTGGTTGCCCCTCCATGAAGTGGTGTTAGAAGATGGGAAAGGACGTGCTCCTCGTCTTAGTTTCTTCCCCCGCTCGGCCTTGATAGCGAGTTCTATAAGGTCGTGCATGTCCAAGTAATGTTGGAGCTCCAAGGTTTCTTGAAGGTCAGGATTGAGACCTCTAAGAAACCTAGCCATCGTGGCTTCATTGTCCTCTTGAATGTTGGCCCTCATCATGGCCATCTCGATCTCTTTGTAGTAGTCTTCCACACTCATGTTGCCTTGAGTGAGAGTTTGAAGTTTAGAGTGGAGATCGCGATTGTAGTAGCTAGGAACAAATCGCTTGTGCATTAGTGCCTTGAGTTCTCGCCAAGTCCGGACACGTGGTTCGCCCATCCTTCTCCTATGGGTCCTTACTTGGTCCCACCAGACTAATGCGTAGTCGGTGAACTCCACGGTGGCAACTTTAACCTTTTGTTCCTCGCTGTAATCGTAGCAGTCAAAGACCATCTCGATACGGCCTTCCCACTCCAAGTAAGCTTCCGGGTCACTTTTGCCTTTGAATGCGGGGACTTGAATTTTAAGCCCCTTGAGTTCGTTCTTAAGCGTGTCCCGTCGTGGCTTCTCGGGTTGCTCGTCGTCTTCACTGGCGGAGTAGTCCTCACTGGGTGTTCTTTTGAGGCCATGACTACTCCGGTTGCGTGATCCAGAACGAGAGCGTGGACCGAGACTCTTGGCGAGTTCGTCAAATCGGGTGTGCAACTCCTCCATTTGTTGATCACTAATGCGTTTGAGCTCATGCCTCATGGCGGTGAACAACAGAGAATAGTCTTTGGAAGGCGGTTGTTGATTTTGCTCCATGTCTCTCTTGATGCCCCCTGCAAAGGTTAGTAACAAGCAAAGAAAGTGCAAATATAATTCCTCACTTCACTCCCTGAGTGTATCGCTCGCGCTCGTGTATAGTGCTCAAGTCACTCTATGAAACTTACCAAGTACCTTACCTGTTGGTTTAGGTAGTTGAGTAATGTTGCTCGAGTCCAACAATCGTCTCCAACTTTTCCCACAAGAGTAAACACAAGAATGTAGGAGAAAATGTAGGAAAGTTTCCTAAAATCTAGGAAGAGAATATAGGAGATTTTCCTAAAGTGGATGAGAGAATATAGGAGAGTTTCCTAAAGTGGATGAGAGAATATAGGAAAGGTCCTAAAAATGGATGAGAGAATTTGAGGAGAGTTTCCTAAAAAAATGGATGAGAGAATTTAGGAAAGTTTCCAAAAAAATAGATGAGAGAGTTTTAGGAAAATTTCCTAAAAATGGATGAGAGAATTTAGGAAAGTTTCCAAAAAAAATGGATGAGAGAATTTAGGAAAGTTTCCTAAAAATAGATGAGAGACCTTAGGAAAGTTTCCAAAAAAAAATGGATGAGAGAGTTTGGGAAAGTTTCCTAAAAAGGTAGGAGAGAGAGTGTCCAAGTGAGTACAAAGAGTTATCCAAGTGCTTTACTTAGTTTCCTAATTGATTTTGGAAACAAGTTAGTTTTTGGAAACCCTTTGAAAATCCTTTTTCTCTTGAACAACTTTTGGTAATCTTCTTGAAACAACTTTTGGTAACCTTCTTGAAACAACCTTTGGTAATCTTCTTGAAACAACTTTTGGTAACTTCCAAATTCTACTCCAAGAAAGATTGCCCAAATCAGATTTGGTTCCCTATTCAAAACAATTCGATTGCCACTTTCTTTCCTTTCCTTTTTTTTTTTTTCTTGCCAACCGATTCCTCTTTTCTTTCTTTTTCTTTTCGTTTTTGTTTTCTGTTTTTTTTTTCTTGACTGCAACTATCAACCACGACACAAAACAAGGAAGTCCACAAATAATAACTACCAAGAACTCCAAGATCTTTCAAGAACTTTCAAGGAAGTTGTCAGGAACTTCAGAAATTTCAAGATTGTGATCAAGAATGCAAGAAGCTCAAGATTATTGTAAGTTCTCTTCAAGATTCACAAAATTCCAACAAGTTTTGCCAAAATCCAGATTTGAAAACCAAGTAAACAAGTTGGATAACACAAACAACAAGGCTGGACAGATTTGTATTCGGGTGAACAGTAACATGAACAATGTCGGTGAACAGTACGATGAACAGTGTCGGTGAACAGTACGATGAACAATACGGTGAACAGTGACTCTTTTTTTTTTTTTTTTTGAACAAGGCAGCGGAAAGTACTAATAATTCTACGACACAACTACGAAAAATATGGATATAACGAAAGATACCTCTACCAAAGCTCTGAAGCCAACTGATACGTTCCTCGATCAACACGTTTCGAGACACGTAGCACGTTTGCCCAAGGATCTAGCGAGGATGTCCAACGCTTGGAATTGCGGGATCTAGAACCAAACGGACGACACGATTTGATTCAAGACGGTAGACGACACTCCGATGAAGGTGAATACTCCAGGGGAATAGGTCGGTAGAACAATCTAGGACAGGACGCAAGACTGCTCAAAACCCTTGCCAAAGCAAGTAAAGGGGTCGAATCTCTCTCTCAAGAAGAATCGAAAATATGCAAAACTTTATTGATAAAACGTCTACCTAAAACCTTACAAAGCAAGCCTATTTATAGGCTAAAGTGACTGAAAAACCCTAAGGAAACAATGGCAAGAGTTCGGCCATCTTGGTGTCCAAGATGGGCCGGCCCAATGAGCTATGAAGACAAATTAATCCAATCTAACAAGTACTAAGGCTAAGGCCTTATAGGGCCGATCCTCTTGAAGGCCCACTTGAGTCTTCGTGGGCTTGGATCATGGTGTAAATGGCTTGATTGTCTCTCTCTAAGCCCTCAATATCTTTGTGAACTCCATGTTGGTCTTGGACGACTCGAACCAGGGCTTGGAGTGATTCTTTGAAGAGCTTGGCCCGTGCACGTGTGACTGGGCCCAATGGAACTTGGACTGGGTCGTTGCGTGGGCCGAGACTCGTGCACACATCAGTCCCCTCCTCTTGAGAAGGATTTGCCCTCAAATCTGGATCCTTCTCGTCAAGAAATGGACTTAGGTCCCCGACGTTGAAGGTCGCACTAACATTGTATTCCCCAGGTAGCTCCAACTTGTATGCGTTGTCATTGACTTTTTGGAGTACCCGAAATGGTCCATCACCTCGTGGGGATAATTTGCTTTGACGTTGCTTGGGGAATCGTTCTTTCCTCAAGTGTAGCCACACCCAATCTCCAGGCTCAAAAGTCATCTTGCGGCGGTGCTTGTTGGCCTGTTGGATGTATTGCTGCGTGCGCCTCTCGATGTTTGCTCGCACAGCTTCATGTAACCTGCGCACAAAATCAGCTTTCCTTTTCCCATCTAAGCTTGTGTGCTCAGAGGAAGGTAATGGCACCAGATCAAGGGGGGTAAGGGGGTTGAAGCCATAAACAATCTCAAAGGGGGAATATTGTGTTGCACTATGCACAGTTCGGTTGTAGGCAAATTCAACATGAGGTAAGCACTCCTCCCAAGACTTAAGATTCTTTTTAATCAAGACCCGAAGTAAAGTGCCAAGTGTGCGATTGACAACTTCAGTTTGTCCATCGCTTTGAGGATGACTAGTGGTGGAGAATAATAACCTAGTGCTAAGTTTGGACCACAAAGTCTTCCAAAAGTAACTCAGGAACTTCACATCCTTGTCACTAACAATAGTCCTAGGCATGCCATGCAGACGGACAATCTCTTTGAAAAATAAAGTAGCAATATGAGATGCATCGTCAGTTTTATGACAAGGAATAAAATGTGCCATTTTAGAAAATCTATCAACCACCACAAATATGGAGTCATTACCCCTCGGTGATCTAGGCAAACCGAGCACAAAGTCCATAGACAAGTCAACCCAAGGATGGTGTGGGATAGGTAATGGGGTATACAAGCCATATGGATTTGTCTTAGACTTTGCCTTGTGACAAGTAGCGCATCTACCAACCATGCGTTCAACATCTCGACGCATATGAGGCCAGTAAAAGTGCTCTTGCAACATGGCCAGAGTCTTGGTGATGCCAAAGTGGCCCATGAGACCACCACTATGTGCCTCTCGAATCAAAAGATCACGAATGGAAGAATTAGGTACACACAGCTTATCTACATGGAATAGAAATCCATCATGCAAGAAGTATTTGCCATGCGGGTTCTTAACACAAGCAACATAGATATCACCAAAGTCATGATCATTTGTGTAGAGTTCCTTAACCATTTCGAACCCTAGTAACTTGGCATCCAGAAGGGCAAGCAACGAATGTCTACGTGATAATGCATCAGCCACTACATTCGTTTTGCCAGTCTTATACTTGATGACATATGAAAAGGTGTCAATGAAGCTTACCCATTTGGCATGCCGCTTGCTTAACTTGGGTTGTCCCTTGAGGTACTTCAATGACTCGTGATCAGTGTGTATCACGAACTCCCGAGGACGAAGATAGTGTTGCCAAGTCTCCAAGGCCCTCACTAATGCGTACAACTCCTTGTCGTATGTGGGGTAGTTTAATGCAGCTCCGCCCAGTTTCTCACTAAAGAAGGCACAAGGCCTCTTGTCTTGCATGAGGACCGCTCCAATACCTACACCAGAAGCATCACATTCAATTTCAAAAGTCTTGTGAAAGTTTGGTAATGCTAACACAGGTGCATGTGTGAGCGTGTCCTTGAGGGCGAGAAATGCTTGTTCTTGTGATTCTCCCCAGTGGAACTTGTCATTCTTCTTTGTTACGGCGGTCAACGGGGCGGCAATGGTGCTAAAATCTTTGACAAAGCGCCGGTAAAAGCCCGCCAATCCAAGGAAGCTGCGCACGTCAGGGACGGATGTGGGAGTTGGCCATTGTTCGATGGCCTCAATCTTGGATTTGTCCACCTTGATGCCCTGCGAACTTACCACATAGCCTAAAAACACAAGTTCGTTAGTACAAAAGGTGCACTTCTTGAGGTTGGCGTATAGACTTGCCTGTCGAAGTGTCTCAAGAACTAATCTCACATGCTCTAAGTGCTCATGCTCACTATGACTATAGATCAGGATGTCATCAAAGTAAACAATGACAAACTTGCCAATAAAATGCCTCAAAACATGGTTCATTAGTCGCATGAAGGTGCTAGGAGCATTAGTCAAGCCAAAAGGCATGACTAGCCACTCATAGAGACCATGTTTGGTTTTGAAGGCTGTTTTCCATTCATCACCTTCTTTCATCCTAATTTGATGATAGCCACTCCTTAAGTCAATTTTGGTGAAAATAATGGCCCCATCGAGTTCATCAAGCATATCATCAAGTCTAGGAATGGGATGACGATATTTCACAGTGATAGCATTCACAGCCCGACAGTCAGTGCACATGCGCCAAGTACCGTCCTTTTTGGGAACAAGTATCACAGGCACAGCGCAAGGACTTAGACTTTCCTTTACCCAACCCTTACCCAAGAGGCCATCAACTTGCCTTTGAAGCTCCTTGGTCTCCTCAGGGCCCATGCGGTAAGCAGGTTTGTTGGGCAACGGTGCGCCAGGAATGAGGTCGATTTGGTGTTCAATTCCCCGAATGGGTGGTAAGCCATCAGGGACCTCGTCAGGGAAAACATCCTCAAATTCCTGTAAAAGAACAACAATGCTCGCAGGCAATGCCTTATCGAGCTCAGCAACATCCAAGAGCACATGCTTGCAAATCATGAGAAGTATAGGCTGATTAGAGTTCACCACTTTTCTAACATCTTTAGCCTTAATAATCATGTTGTGCTTCTTAGTGGTAGGTGCGGTAGGTGATTTGTCATGTATACCCCTGGGTGTACTTCCTTGACCCTTGGTAGCTAGCTCACCCGTAGAAGTGGAGCTTTGTCCAGGGTCGACCGCCTTTAGTGTCCTCCTTTGACGATCCCGTTCACACTCCCTTTGCAATAGTAGTTGGTCCTCATAAACTTGTGCAGGCGTGAGGGGCGTAAGGACCTTACGTTTGCCGTCATGCAAAAGTGTGTACTTATTTGCTCTTCCATCGAATGTGACGTGTTTGTCAAATTGCCAGGGCCTCCCCAGAATGATATGCGTAGCATGCATTGGCACGACGTCGCACAGGATTTCGTCAGTGTAAGTACCAATTGAAAAGGGAATGCGTACCTGTTTGAAGACTCGGACCTCGCCATCCTCACTTAGCCATTGGAGGCGGTAAGGATATGGATGCCTGGTAGTGGGGAGTCCTAGACTCTCAACCATGACCAAACTGGCCACGTTTGTGCAACTCCCACCGTCGATGATGAGACTACACACCTTGTCACCAACCTTACAGCGGGTGTAGAATAGGTTTTCGCGTTGTAGCTGCTCGTCCTCCTTAACGCGGGCGGTTAGCACTCGCCGTGCCACCAAGCAACCTACTTCTCCTCGTGTAGGCGAGCAAGCTTCCCTAGCTGTCTCTTCTTCCAGGCAGTCGTCTTCGACCAGTTCGGGCATCTCCTCACACTCGTCATCATCAGATACGATGTCGCCATTGTGAGTGATGAGCATGACCCGTTGGTTTGGGCACTGAGATTGAATATGGCCAAACCCTTGGCACTTGAAGCACTTGATTTCCCTACTCCTAGGCTTAGGAGTCTCAAGCGGTGCCTTTGAAGTGGACCTGGATGCATCGGAAGCCTTGTTAGGGGTAGAATAGGAATTGCGGGAAGAGGTGTTACCTGGGATTCGGTTGGAAGAGGTTGGTATCACCGTACTTCCAACTTCGTGGGTCGCCCTTCGTGGTTGGTTGCCCCTCCATGAAGTGGTGTTAGAAGATGGGAAAGGACGTGCTCCTCGTCTTAGTTTCTTCCCCCGCTCGGCCTTGATAGCGAGTTCTATAAGGTCGTGCATGTCCAAGTAATGTTGGAGCTCCAAGGTTTCTTGAAGGTCAGGATTGAGACCTCTAAGAAACCTAGCCATCGTGGCTTCATTGTCCTCTTGAATGTTGGCCCTCATCATGGCCATCTCGATCTCTTTGTAGTAGTCTTCCACACTCATGTTGCCTTGAGTGAGAGTTTGAAGTTTAGAGTGGAGATCGCGATTGTAGTAGCTAGGAACAAATCGCTTGTGCATTAGTGCCTTGAGTTCTCGCCAAGTCCGGACACGTGGTTCGCCCATCCTTCTCCTATGGGTCCTTACTTGGTCCCACCAGACTAATGCGTAGTCGGTGAACTCCACGGTGGCAACTTTAACCTTTTGTTCCTCGCTGTAATCGTAGCAGTCAAAGACCATCTCGATACGGCCTTCCCACTCCAAGTAAGCTTCCGGGTCACTTTTGCCTTTGAATGCGGGGACTTGAATTTTAAGCCCCTTGAGTTCGTTCTTAAGCGTGTCCCGTCGTGGCTTCTCGGGTTGCTCGTCGTCTTCACTGGCGGAGTAGTCCTCACTGGGTGTTCTTTTGAGGCCATGACTACTCCGGTTGCGTGATCCAGAACGAGAGCGTGGACCGAGACTCTTGGCGAGTTCGTCAAATCGGGTGTGCAACTCCTCCATTTGTTGATCACTAATGCGTTTGAGCTCATGCCTCATGGCGGTGAACAACAGAGAATAGTCTTTGGAAGGCGGTTGTTGATTTTGCTCCATGTCTCTCTTGATGCCCCCTGCAAAGGTTAGTAACAAGCAAAGAAAGTGCAAATATAATTCCTCACTTCACTCCCTGAGTGTATCGCTCGCGCTCGTGTATAGTGCTCAAGTCACTCTATGAAACTTACCAAGTACCTTACCTGTTGGTTTAGGTAGTTGAGTAATGTTGCTCGAGTCCAACAATCGTCTCCAACTTTTCCCACAAGAGTAAACACAAGAATGTAGGAGAAAATGTAGGAAAGTTTCCTAAAATCTAGGAAGAGAATATAGGAGATTTTCCTAAAGTGGATGAGAGAATATAGGAGAGTTTCCTAAAGTGGATGAGAGAATATAGGAAAGGTCCTAAAAATGGATGAGAGAATTTGAGGAGAGTTTCCTAAAAAAATGGATGAGAGAATTTAGGAAAGTTTCCAAAAAAATAGATGAGAGAGTTTTAGGAAAATTTCCTAAAAATGGATGAGAGAATTTAGGAAAGTTTCCAAAAAAAATGGATGAGAGAATTTAGGAAAG
The DNA here is from genome assembly GCF_036785885.1 of Coffea arabica. Taxonomy (NCBI): domain Eukaryota; kingdom Viridiplantae; phylum Streptophyta; class Magnoliopsida; order Gentianales; family Rubiaceae; genus Coffea; species Coffea arabica. The sequence continues at coordinate 40,651,443 of NC_092321.1, forward strand.
TTTCCTAAAAATAGATGAGAGACCTTAGGAAAGTTTCCAAAAAAAAATGGATGAGAGAGTTTGGGAAAGTTTCCTAAAAAGGTAGGAGAGAGAGTGTCCAAGTGAGTACAAAGAGTTATCCAAGTGCTTTACTTAGTTTCCTAATTGATTTTGGAAACAAGTTAGTTTTTGGAAACCCTTTGAAAATCCTTTTTCTCTTGAACAACTTTTGGTAATCTTCTTGAAACAACTTTTGGTAACCTTCTTGAAACAACCTTTGGTAATCTTCTTGAAACAACTTTTGGTAACTTCCAAATTCTACTCCAAGAAAGATTGCCCAAATCAGATTTGGTTCCCTATTCAAAACAATTCGATTGCCACTTTCTTTCCTTTCCTTTTTTTTTTTTTCTTGCCAACCGATTCCTCTTTTCTTTCTTTTTCTTTTCGTTTTTGTTTTCTGTTTTTTTTTTCTTGACTGCAACTATCAACCACGACACAAAACAAGGAAGTCCACAAATAATAACTACCAAGAACTCCAAGATCTTTCAAGAACTTTCAAGGAAGTTGTCAGGAACTTCAGAAATTTCAAGATTGTGATCAAGAATGCAAGAAGCTCAAGATTATTGTAAGTTCTCTTCAAGATTCACAAAATTCCAACAAGTTTTGCCAAAATCCAGATTTGAAAACCAAGTAAACAAGTTGGATAACACAAACAACAAGGCTGGACAGATTTGTATTCGGGTGAACAGTAACATGAACAATGTCGGTGAACAGTACGATGAACAGTGTCGGTGAACAGTACGATGAACAATACGGTGAACAGTGACTCTTTTTTTTTTTTTTTTTGAACAAGGCAGCGGAAAGTACTAATAATTCTACGACACAACTACGAAAAATATGGATATAACGAAAGATACCTCTACCAAAGCTCTGAAGCCAACTGATACGTTCCTCGATCAACACGTTTCGAGACACGTAGCACGTTTGCCCAAGGATCTAGCGAGGATGTCCAACGCTTGGAATTGCGGGATCTAGAACCAAACGGACGACACGATTTGATTCAAGACGGTAGACGACACTCCGATGAAGGTGAATACTCCAGGGGAATAGGTCGGTAGAACAATCTAGGACAGGACGCAAGACTGCTCAAAACCCTTGCCAAAGCAAGTAAAGGGGTCGAATCTCTCTCTCAAGAAGAATCGAAAATATGCAAAACTTTATTGATAAAACGTCTACCTAAAACCTTACAAAGCAAGCCTATTTATAGGCTAAAGTGACTGAAAAACCCTAAGGAAACAATGGCAAGAGTTCGGCCATCTTGGTGTCCAAGATGGGCCGGCCCAATGAGCTATGAAGACAAATTAATCCAATCTAACAAGTACTAAGGCTAAGGCCTTATAGGGCCGATCCTCTTGAAGGCCCACTTGAGTCTTCGTGGGCTTGGATCATGGTGTAAATGGCTTGATTGTCTCTCTCTAAGCCCTCAATATCTTTGTGAACTCCATGTTGGTCTTGGACGACTCGAACCAGGGCTTGGAGTGATTCTTTGAAGAGCTTGGCCCGTGCACGTGTGACTGGGCCCAATGGAACTTGGACTGGGTCGTTGCGTGGGCCGAGACTCGTGCACACATCATCTCAATCTCTTGCATACAGGTATAGAATCCAATTCTTTTCTCAAATTCCCATGCATAATTCCAAAACTCACGATCTCGCCACGATCATAATCGAGTCAAGTCCATACTTAGACATTAGTGGATAGGTGTCAAGGAAGCATAGGAAAGAATGTCACAAGAGGAGTAGAAATATCCATATAGTTGTAATCAAACCGCCCCACATTCGAAATAAACACTTATTATGTCTTCACAGTCATGGGTGAAGGAAACATATCTTCAGTGCAAATTTCTCGACGTACAGTATAATCTAGCCACCATCTATAGAAACCCTGTCAGACTATTTTGAGATTAGTCCATGATAGCTTCCGAGATTTATTCCCTCAATCAGTCCAATAACTAGGTCAAATATTAGGATCTTTCGCGCCTTGACTTTTGCCATTAAAACTTGTCTCAAGTGCAATCAAGATACAGACCCTTATTCTAGGGCTCTCCACTTTTTGGTACTCAAGTACAAGAATCCACAATAAGGTAATTCACAACTCGAGCCGGCCGGTCCTAAGAGTAAATCACCCATATTACAGATTCCTACCCGACGTACATATCTATTCCTCCCAAGTATCCTGATAAAGGGTTTACGCTTATAACAGTCATGATTCATAGCTTACGCCCAAAAAGAGCACCTAGTCCTTTCCACTGACTCACATAATCGAAACAATAACACCACTTGGCCCCAAGCTCACTTCGCGCAGAGACCACGCGAAGCAGTAAAATATCTTCCATTCTTTCAAACCAGTTCTCCGCAATTTCGGGATCTAGTTCTCCAAGAAATTTAGGAGGTGTGAACTTTTGGAACTGATTTAGGACTCTATCTTCACTTACTTCAAGGTTCCTTTACTAGTTACCCGGTGTTTGACCTTGTTGGTCAACCGAATGTCCAGTAAACAGTAGATCAGTCATACGATTGATAGCTGTAGCTACCTGGTCCCCTACTCCACCTCCGGGTCCCTGGTTCTAATTGACTACAAACCTTTATTCCTCTTCTTGGTCCTGGACCTATTCTCCTTTATTACTCACTGGTCTAGGGTCCAAGTATTTTAACCAATGGGTAAGTACGTGTTGGTACATGATAGATGATTATTCCTTTTCAAAAGTCAAATAAAATGAAATCGGAGTCACAATAAGCGAGTGAAAATATAAAGCAATTAAATGCCAATGTCGTAATAAAGTCGAGGTCAAAGTCACCGTAACAGTCACAGTCCAATTCACAGTCACAGTCAAAGTCAAAGTATTATACATTCCAAGGCTCATAGTAGTTGTTTGTAAGATAACTAGACCAAAAGTATCAGGTACGAGACTCACAGATACAAATACAGTCATACAGTCATATCAAGGAAAAATCCAGTGCAAGTAGTCAAAAGAAAATTGTACAACCACCGAGTCACCACATCCCTTATCCTTTCTATGTATAGTAGTCAAAATCATCCAAAGTAGTAGCCTAGAGGTGTAGGCTTAGTTTGATGCGGGACTAGCTGACCCTCCTCCGGTCTAGGCAAGGTCAACACTTGCCTCGTCTCCAATGTTAGAGACTTCACCACTTAAGTCTACTGAAGTCCCCAAACAGGTCATCACAAACATTCAGGTTTGACTCGACTCTATTCCTCACTTTTATTGCCCCCTAAACGCGTTCCTGAGCTTCTCCAAGTTACATACAAAGATTTACCAATCCTTTGATGGCCTTCAACCATATCATACCTGTGCTCCTTAATTCGATCGGCTTGCATTTTAGTAGTTTCCTTTAGTTGATTGACTTCAGCTTTAAACCTAGCATTGTCCCGGGCAAGCAACTTTCGCTCCTTCACAACGGCCAACACTACTCCATTAGAATAGGTAAAATTTGCAGACACTCACACCACTTGTAGTGATTAGATAAGCCCCAATAGGCTCTAGGCCTCCGGGTCTGATTTGATACTTAATCATCGGTAAGTCCCCACGGGATGGCTCGCCAACCGGTCTATTACTAGGGCCGCCAGATTCATCCAGCCTACACAAAGTGTAGATAAACTTAAGTACTCTTAAGGGAAAATAATCAAATATAATCCTCAAGTCGAAAATTCCTAACTCGCCCAAACCAATTCAAACCTAGGCTCAAAATTTTTTTTTTCCTTCCAGTGATCACTTAACTTTCAAACCAATCCCACAGTCCAGCATCCTGAGCTTTTATGTCTAGGATACTCTACAAAGATTTGAAGCCTAAGCTCTGATACCAACTGTGACAGCCCCACCTCTCCCTAGGGCAAACCCTAGGGTATCAACGAACTGCCTGCACAACTCTCGCCAGGACTCAGTCGTTCAAAGTACTAATATCATCAATGAAACGAATGTAACATTTGACAATGCAGGGTGATGTGTGCACGGACCTTAGCCCAAGTAATGACCCAATCCGAGTTCCATTGGGCCCAGTCACACGTGCACGAGCCAAGCTCTTCAAAGAATCCCTCCAAGCCCTTGTTCGAATTGTCCAAAACCAACATGGAGTCCATAGAGATATTGAAGGCTTGAAGGATTTTAATCGAGTTATCTACACCATGACCCAAGCCCATGAAGAGTCAAGTGGGCCTCCAAATGAGTTGGCCGAATAGGGCCTTAGGCCTTAGTAGTTATTTAGCAATTGATTAGTGTTTAAGTAAGAGCATGGGCCGGCCCATCTTGTCCCAAGACCATGGGCCGACTTTTCCCTTTCCTAGTCCCTTTAGGGTTTCAATCACTTTAGCCTATAAATAGGCTTGCTTTGTAAGGTTTTAGGTAGACGTTTGATCAATAAAGTTTTGCATATTTTCGATTCTTCTTGAGAGAGAGATTCGACCCCTTTACTTGCTTTGGCAAGGGTTTTGAGCAGTCTTGCGTCCTGTCCTAGATTGTTCTACTGACCTATTCCCCTGGAGTATTCACCTTCATCGGAGTGTCGTCCACCGTCTTGAATCAAATCGTGTCGTCCGTTTGGTTCTAGATCCCGCAATTCCAAGCGTTGGACGTCCTCGCTAGATCCTTGGGCAAACGTGCTACGTGTCTCGAAACGTGTTGATCGAGGAACGTATCAGTTGGCTTCAGAGCTTTGGTGGAGGTATCTTCCATTATATCCGTAGTTTTGTCTTAGTTTTCCTTGTTTCCGCTGCCTTGTTTTAAAAAAAAAAAAAAAAACGTCACTGTTCATCCGCTACTGTTCATCCGACACTGTTCACAGCTACTGTTCATACGGCACTGTTCAGGTTACTGTTCATCCGAACACAAAAATCTGTTGGTGTGTTATCTCCTTTGTGTTGTGTCTAGTTTGTTGATAATTTCTGTCCACAACTTGTTTCTTGCGTTTGAGTCGTTTGTTGCATCAAAAATTCTGGTTGTTGGTGTTTCAACGTTGCTCCCAAATCTGTCTCGTTAGTTGGTTGTCGCTTGGGCAGCAAGAACAATAACGTGACGGCTGCTAGGGTTTCCTTATCTTGCTAGGGTTATCCTTGCGGCTAGGGTTTTCTACTTGCGGCTAGGATGTCTACTTGCGGCTAGGGTTTCTTTGTACTCACTTGGACACTCTCTCTCCTACCTTTTTAGGAAACTTTCCCAAACTCTCTCATCCATTTTTTTTTTTGGAAACTTTCCTAAATTCTCTTATCCATTTTTTAGGAAACTTTCCTAAACTCTCTCATCCATTTTTTTTTGGAAACTTTCTTAAAGTCTCTCATCTATTTTTAGGAAACTTTCCTAAATTCTCTCATCCATTTTTTTGGAAACTTTCCTAAATTCTCTCATCCATTTTTAGGAAATTTTCCTAAACTCTCTCATCCATTTTTTTGGAAAACTTTCCTAAATTCTCTCATCCATTTTTAGGAAACTCACCTAAAATTCTCTCATCCATTTTTAGGACCTTTCCTATATTCTCTCATCCACTTTAGGAAACTCTCCTATATTCTCTTCCTAGATTTTAGGAACACTCTCCTACACTTTCTCCTATATTTTCTCCTAGTTTTTAGGAACACTTCCCTACACTTTCTCCTACATCTCCGTGATTACTCTTGAGGAAGAAGTTGGTGACATTTATTGGACTTGAGCGGCCTTTCTCAACTACCTAACCCAACAGGTAAAGGTATTTGGTAAGTCCATTAGAGTGAGTAATTGTGAGTGATACACGAGTGTCGAGAGAAAACACGTAAGGGAGCGTGAAAAACAATATCTTCGGTTTTGTTACTAACTTTTGCAGGTTCCCTCATACATTCATGGCGAGTACAAGACGCATAAAAGTTAGCTCACCACATTGGCTTCCTGATCCTAAGGGAGTCAAAGAAGTGGCATTACGTGGTGTAGATGAGCAATTGGACATCGTCAAATCTCAGTTGCTTGGTTGGTTTTATACTCGTTGTGGTGTCAAAGATAAAATCTGTAGCTTGGCCATTGATGGGAGTTGTGAAGTCAACCTTGCAAGTGCTATCATGGTTGAGAAATTAAATCTTCCAACCATTGATCATCTTCAACCATACAAGTTGACGAGCACTCATGGTAATGTTTGGGTTACTAAGTACACACTTGTACCTATTCAAATCGGCAAATATGTGGATGAGGTGTTGTGTGATGTAGTCCCAATTCAAGTGACACATGTGTTGTTGGGCAAAGCATGGATGTCGAGGCGAGAAATTAAATATGACGGACATACTAATAAGTATTCCTTCTTATTTAATAGTCGTCGTCTTGCACTTGTATCACTTACTTATGACCAACTTTGTATTGATCTAGCATGCATGAAAAGTGAGATTGAGCGTTATAGAATGGAGAAAAAGCTAGATGAGGGAATTGTCCCTGAAGAGGTAAAACCCGAGGGAGTTGAAAGTAATGAGATGAAAGGGTCAGCTGTTGAACTAGAAAAAGAGATGGAAAAATCTAATGAGATGGGTGGTAAAAAGGAAGAAATGAGAGAAAGTGGGCTGATCTTGAGCAACCCGGTGAAGGCCTATTATTTTCCTAACGAACTTACCTTCGCTTTGTTTAGTGTTTCTACTTTTATACAGATCAAGCAAAGGCAAGTTGAGTTGATCTTGGTGTGTTCCATTCCAAAATCAATTGTAGACTTTGCAAGCCTACATAAAGTTGGCACTCCAAGAGTTAAACCCCGTTGGTATCCATTTATGGAACAATATCAACTCAAATCAGTCCACACCAAAGGGGAGTTGATTCGAGCTCGTCTTGAAGGGAACACTCCACATTTTGGGGATCGTTGTGTACCAAGGGTTCGTTTAAAGAACAAGTACCTCAATGACCATTATGATTTTCGTCTTGCTCTTAGTCCACATGAAGCTCCAACATCACCAAATCCGCCTTGGTGCCTTGCAAGTGTGTTCGAGCCGGAGTTCGATTTCATGGGATACACTTCATACCACTTTGAGGACCCTTACCTCATGACCACAAACGATCAAGTTGAGCATACATTGAAGATGGTTTGTGAGATTCAAGGTTCGACAAGGGTTATGTTCCAACTTTGCCCATGGGCTTTGCATTGGATGCCATCTGTAGCCATCATAACAAGATTGAGTCGAAGGCATGTAACTCGTCTTGTCACCATTCGTGCTTCAATTTGTGGGCAAATTGCTTTCAAGAGGGGGGGAATGATACGAACAAGAGGAGCCACTGGAGCCATGATACCAACCCTTGTTCGTGTCATTCATTTCCATCCAGATTTGAGGACAAATCCTGCTCAAGTGGAGGGGACTGATGTGTGCACGGACCTTAGCCCAAGTAATGACCCAGTCCGAGTTCCATTGGGCCCAGTCACACGTGCACGAGCCAAGCTCTTCAAAGAATCCCTCCAAGCCCTTGTTCGAATTGTCCAAAACCAACATGGAGTCCATAGAGATATTGAAGGCTTGAAGGATTTTAATCGAGTTATCTACACCATGACCCAAGCCCATGAAGAGTCAAGTGGGCCTCCAAATGAGTTGGCCGAATAGGGCCTTAGGCCTTAGTAGTTATTTAGCAATTGATTAGTGTTTAAGTAAGAGCATGGGCCGGCCCATCTTGTCCCAAGACCATGGGCCGACTTTTCCCTTTCCTAGTCCCTTTAGGGTTTCAATCACTTTAGCCTATAAATAGGCTTGCTTTGTAAGGTTTTAGGTAGACGTTTGATCAATAAAGTTTTGCATATTTTCGATTCTTCTTGAGAGAGAGATTCGACCCCTTTACTTGCTTTGGCAAGGGTTTTGAGCAGTCTTGCGTCCTGTCCTAGATTGTTCTACTGACCTATTCCCCTGGAGTATTCACCTTCATCGGAGTGTCGTCCACCGTCTTGAATCAAATCGTGTCGTCCGTTTGGTTCTAGATCCCGCAATTCCAAGCGTTGGACGTCCTCGCTAGATCCTTGGGCAAACGTGCTACGTGTCTCGAAACGTGTTGATCGAGGAACGTATCACAGGGGATTGAAACACTAACTCAAACATAATCACTAATTCAACAATTCAGCTTAGTACATATATCATCGCATGCCAACTTACCACGCTTCACTCAAAATTACATAATATAAATCACCCTTAAGAATTTAAGCTTACAAGTCTGCTTAAACGAAAGTTACAACCTCAAAACGCAAGAACGGCAAAATAAAGCTAAGAAAGCCCTCGATCAAATCCCTTCCCGATCTGTTAAGGAAAACAAAGGGAATGGGGTGAGCTAAAGCCCAGTGAGGTTCCAGGTAAACAAGTAAACACATAGCCACATAAAATCACAAAATAGCCAACTAAACACCGTACAGTAAAATAACAGTTCAATCACAGTTCAATTCAAGGATACGGGTGGCTTTCAAAAGCCAAAGGTCCACTTGAGCTTGATCATAATTGCCTCCTGTTGACACTCCGTCAACACTTGTAACAGTATATAGGTCCGTAGAACACAACTTTCACCAGTCTCCGTCCACCAAACAACCCCCTACCGGGCCCGCACTCCATAAACAGCAGTTTGGTAATACTCGAGTATACCAGGAATCCGAGTTTCCAATGCTCAAGGATTCCAATGAAACAGTATCAAGCCGAGGATTTTATCACTGGTGGTGCTGGACAACACAACAAGCAAGCGCAACGGCTATGCTTCACCAGGGACCTCCAAGCAAGATTCAATTTCCAGTGAACAGTAAACAGTCCTCAAGGTTTATCGGCCTTCTCGACCAAGCCCTTGCTGGCTCGATACAACCGACTCACCTATGAGGTTGGGTACCCAAACAGTAACAGTAGTTGGTGGAATGTCATCCACGCAACTTAAGCACAGTCATGTATAGCAATATCTCATTTCATGTTAATTCATTCAGTAAGTAGAGCCTCAGTGAAAAGAAAAAATAAGTGAGGTCGAGTGCGATAAAGTACACACTCGCCTCAATTTTAATTAAAACAGTGTTTGGCTCAAACAATAACAATTCAATACTTTCAAGTACACGAATATTTCTCATAACAAGTAGCAGGTAGTGGAACACTCACCTGTCAAGCAAAAGTAATAATCGACGTCAAACGTCTCAGTTACGGTCACCGTCGTTGCCCAAACCTAGGTCAACGAGTGAAAACATTAATAATTGGATTCGTTCCCTACTAAAGTATAAGTTCATTAAGAGGCCAAGTGAGTAGCTTAAGCTACTTAATCCGGCATGCAAATAGGGTCTAAACCACGGTGAAAGTTCATGGAAAACAAGTCTAGTATGTACATGAAAGTTTGGCAAAAGAAAAGTTTCACTACAGCTCAAAGGCTTCATTACGGGTTAAACTGTCTCGCCCGGCCAGCCTCGGGAAAACGGTCATTGCTCATTGTGGGAAAGTCATAATTTGGTTCCGTCAGTTGCATTGGAAACTAGGTTCATAAGGCTAAATTTGTCTAGAAGAAACCATTTCCAAAATCCCAACATAAGTGGCTCAAAATTAAGAAACCAAATGAACTTTCTGGACTGTCTCGGATGAACAGTACTTCCCGGACAGCCAACTTTCCAGACTCGCCACGGATCGCTCGGGATGAACCAGAAAATGAGCTTTGTACCGTTTTAAAGCTCTAAGAGTCTACTTTCAATTTCCATAAACGGCACTCAATTCTGATCAGTGAGTAACACGTTATGACCTTAACAAGATGGCTGGACAGAAAATTTCTGGACCTAGTCCAGTTTTCCTCCTTTGTTTATAACTCAAAATTTATTCAACCAAATTGGCTAATTTTTTTGTAGACAACCTCCACACACATAACCCAACATATAATACTCACATTTGTAGCCAAAATGTGCATGAAAATATCAAGGTAAAACCGGGCAGCAAGCTTAAAAAGTTTCGGTCAGCACACTTTAAAAAATTTCTAACTTCTACTCTTCTTGTTATTTTCATTCCTTGCACATAACAAGTATTAGATCCAACTAAATAGGGGTTTAAAACATATCAATACTTCATAAACACACATGAATAAGGGTTAGACATTTCATCAAACACTTGGTATGCATATTGGTAAACCTAACCATTACTTGATTAACTCAAGAAACTAACCCCAAATTCAACCATAACAAGTTGTTTTCACCATTTCAACCTCAAGTAGATGATATAAAATCATAAACCCAAATTTTAAAGATTCCATACCTTACTTACAAGTTGCTTTGGTCACCAAACAAACCACCACAATAGAAGTTTTAGGCTTGAAACAACCTCAGAGATTGAAGGAAATTTTCTCACAAACTCTAGATCTTTCTCTTTTGGTTTTTGTTCAAGATCAAACTAAGGTTGTCATAGCAAGAAGATGGAGTTTTCTTCCTTCCCTTGGAAGCCCTTAAGGTGGACGAAATTTTGGAGGAAAATGAAGCAAAGTTGGTTTAAAATTCCTCTAATCCTTTGGTCAAACAAGATACATGGCTAGGGTTTTGCCACATGGCTCCATTATTGTCCTAACCTTTCTTAATCTTTGACTAATGCCATTCTTACCTTTCCAAATGCACCAATAATTATTCAACACCTCTAATCTCTCACATAAAGTCTCTACCACTAATAAAAGAACACTTGGACAATTACAAGTGGTGAATTATTTACAACCTAGCTCAAGGAAATATTTTACTTCAAGTAAAATGAATTGAAATGAAATGCATGGAAATTATTATAACACATAGAAAATAATTTGTAAGGGCATATATTAAATGGTCTAGATCTTATAATAAGGCATGTAAGTAAGAAAATTGTGTTTTAAAGTGAGGGTCAATACAAGGGATTTGTTGTAACACATTGTGAAATATAATGCCAGGGCATATAAGAGGTGGTTTAAATCTTGGTGCAAGGCATGTAGTTTGGGGAAATTGTATTTTAAAAATGAGGGTTCTCACACTCTCTCCCCCTTAAAGAATTTCGCCCTCGAGATTCTCAGCTTGATTACTGAGTAGTTCAAAATATTTTTGATGAATATCCTTTTTAACTCTCTCGAGTCCTGTGAGCGCATGCTTTAGTAAGACCAGCAATACAAAGCCATATTATGTAGGAATTGAAGCTACAAATCTGATACGAACAAGAGGAGCCACTGGAGCCATGATACCAACCCTTGTTCGTGTCATTCATTTCCATCCAGGTTTGAGGACAAATCCTGCTCAAATGGAGGGGACTGATGTGTGCACGGACCTTAGCCCAAGTAATGACCCAGTCCGAGTTCCATTGGGCCCAGTCACACGTGCACGAGCCAAGCTCTTCAAAGAATCCCTCCAAGCCCTTGTTCGAATTGTCCAAAACCAACATGGAGTCCATAGAGATATTGAAGGCTTGAAGGATTTTAATTGAGTTATCTACACCATGACCCAAGCCCATGAAGAGTCAAGTGGGCCTCCAAATGAGTTGGCCGAATAGGGCCTTAGGCCTTAGTAGTTATTTAGCAATTGATTAGTGTTTAAGTAAGAGCATGGGCCGGCCCATCTTGTCCCAAGACCATGGGCCGACTTTTCCCTTTCCTAGTCCCTTTAGGGTTTCAGTCACTTTAGCCTATAAATAGGCTTGCTTTGTAAGGTTTTAGGGTAGACGTTTTATCAATAAAGTTTTGCATATTTTTCGATTCTTCTTGAGAGAGAGATTCGACCCCTTTACTTGCTTTGGCAAGGGTTTTGAGCAGTCTTGCGTCCTGTCCTAGATTGTTCTACCGACCTATTCCCCTGGAGTATTCACCTTCATCGGAGTGTCGTCTACCGTCTTGAATCAAATCGTGTCGTCCGTTTGGTTCTAGATCCCGCAATTCCAAGCGTTGGACATCCCCGCTAGATCCTTGGGCAAACGTGCTACGTGTCTCGAAATACGTTCCTCGATCAACGGATATAACGGAAGATACCTCCACCAAAGCTCTGAAGCCAACTGATACGTTCCTCGATCAACACGTTTCGAGACCCGTAGCACGTTTGCCCAAGGATCTAGCGAGGATGTCCAACGCTTGGAATTGCGGGATCTAGAACCAAACGGACGACACGATTTGATTCAAGATGGTAGACGACACTCCGATGAAGGTGAATACTCCAGGGGAATAGGTCGGTAGAACAATCTAGGACAGAACGCAAGACTGCTCAAAACCCTTGCCAAAGCAAGTAAAGGGGTCGAATCTCTCTCTCAAGAAGAATCGAAAATATGCAAAACTTTATTGATAAAACGTCTACCCTAAAACCTTACAAAGCAAGCCTATTTATAGGCTAAAGTGACTGAAACCCTAAAGGGACTAGGAAAGGGAAAAGTCGGCCCATGGTCTTGGGACAAGATGGGCCGGCCCATGCTCTTACTTAAACACTAATCAATTGCTAAATAACTACTAAGGCCTAAGGCCCTATTCGGCCAACTCATTTGGAGGCCCACTTGACTCTTCATGGGCTTGGGTCATGGTGTAGATAACTCAATTAAAATCCTTCAAGCCTTCAATATCTCTATGGACTCCATGTTGGTTTTGGACAATTCGAACAAGGGCTTGGAGGGATTCTTTGAAGAGCTTGGCTCGTGCACGTGTGACTGGGCCCAATGGAACTCGGACTGGGTCATTACTTGGGCTAAGGTCCGTGCACACATCAAAATCTTTATTTAGAACATGTTTCAATTTACAAGTTTCATAGTTGTATAACCTATCGAAATATAATACTAGCTTGTTCCCATCGAAGAATAATCCTTATGTCCTTACTAATCAATGTTGCAAAAGTCATTTAGAGCAGAAAAGTATCACTTATAGCCAAACGTTTAGAGAAAGTAGAAAAGACGTTCAAAATGCAAAGTTGTAAACTGTCCGACCTAAGGTGGTTTGAAGAACTCATTTTCCTTTCATTTAAGTCTCGTTTCTACTCATAAACCAACCTCAAAATAGTTTACCAACTCCAATCCTAAAGTTGGGAATGTAAGTAGGAATAATCCTAGGAAAAATAGAAATTTTTTTAGTTTTGCGTGATCTCATTTGAAAATCTTATCTCGAGCTTCTTATGTCCAAAACTTAAAAACTTTATACCGTTGGAATATGGATTCAAATTGTTACAACTTTCTAGAAGGTACCATTGTAAGATCCAATCCACGAGTCGGTCAAATTCCAACCTAAAGTTGCTGCTTCACCCAGTAACAGACAGAACAGGTATACAGTTTCAGTCAACTTTGAAAAATCATAGATATTCATGGAAATTGAGAACAATACTGATACTTTGAATCTAGTTTCAAACATAATAAAACTCAATTTTGACTTTTCTACATCAAGATATAACAAATTCTGTAAAACCTTCCAAGGTTCCCTGCGGAAAAAATTTTCAGCGGCACATCCTTTGTGTTTACTAACTTTTCCTAGCCCATTCAAGGCTTCATTCTTCCCATGAAATAGCTTCAACTCAAGCATATAAATATCAAGCCCACAACTCACTACATCAAGCATATAACCGTCTCTACTCAAGTTTAGCAAAATGAAACCCGAAGCTGAAATTCTTAATCACAAGCTTGAATTTTCTTTAGGCAAGTCATAACAAAGCTATCAGACCATGGTCAGTACTTAAGCATGACGTGTGGTAGAAAATTCACCATAAAACCATAAATTACCATAACACTAGTTCAACCCATGAAATTTTCCATAAAGCTGCCAAAAGTACTACCTTAATCCACTAGTTTTCCTATATTGGTAGTAGAGGAAAATTGCTAGCCAAAGTTACCTTGTAACCTCAAGAAAGATGGAAATCCGGGGCTTCTTCCTCAAAAATCGTTCCACCAATACCTTGAAATCTTTCTTAGTTAACATTTCCATGGAGTAACTTCAGATTCAAGTACAAAATTGAGGTTGGAGTTGGAGGTCTCTCTTTGGTTTCTCTTCTCTCTTGGTTCGGCCAAGTAAGAGGGAAGATGAAGACAATTCGGTCAAATTGTTGATTTAGTCAAGGTGAAAAATGTGACGCAAACCTTAATCTCGATAGAAAGAAGAGTTACAACATGGTTACTATTCTTGCTAGCTCTTTAACCCATACACTCTGTACATTAAATCATTTCTTCCCTTCGAGCGACAAACGATAAATTTTTAACTCAAAGACCAAAGTAGGGCAATAAACTCAGGGATAAGGATCCAATATTGCACCACCACCAATATTTCATAGCACTTATTAAAACAGCAGGTACCAAGTCCACTGTTCCTAAGGGAATACATCTTGCTATATAAAAATGTCACTATGCATAGTCCAATGATTATAACTTATCCAGGCAAAAACCTCATTAATGGCTATTCAACTTGGCAAATGTACTGGTACAAACTTATTCTGTACCTACCTCTTCTGGAACCCCTTCATATTTCCTTTCAATCGTATGTTCTGATGCAATAGTTCAATGTTCTCTAGGTATTTTAGTTCCCATCATCTTTCCCAGTACTCAGTTCATCTCTTTTGGAACTCTATTTCTTTTTGAATAACCTCTATTTTCTTATGCAGATCAGTCACATTTGTCATCTCACTAATTCACTTATCTCGATAGTAGCTTGCCAGTAAATCAAAGGAGCAAAGTAAGTAACTAATTACAATTGGAAACTGTGACGACCCCACCTCCCCCTAAGGCGAACCAGAGGGTTCGGCGGGCCGCCTGCCTAGCTCGCGCCAGGACTCAAAACCTAAAGTTCGAAAGAGCACTAAATACAATATATACAATATATACTCTCATATACTACAATCACAACCAGCAGAAGATAGACCCTAAGAAGGGTCCTTATACAAACCACCAAAACAGAAACAAACATTCTAACTATTCAACTATTACAAGCCAATCTAACTATACTAGTATACGAGCCAAAAGTCCCCGCGTCGGCCCCTGCTAAGGAAAACAAAAGGAATGGGGTAAGCTATATGCTTAGTAAGTAAACAGGGGCGAAAGCATAAATTTCACATAACAGTTACACAATAAGAGTAAAGCAAAAGCAGAAAAGTAACATCACATAATAAGGATACAGGTGGCTCCAAAGCCAACTCATATGCCATGCGTGATCTCCTGCCGACACTCCGTCGACTGCAAATAATAGTCCGTAGAACTTCACTTGTACACCCACCGACACCTTATCACCCTCACTGGCCAGTCACCTCACAAACTTGCCCGGGCGAACGAAATCACAAACTTGAGCTTGAGTCACAAGCTCGGGTCACAAACTTGGTCACTTTCTCGGTGAACCGGATTCACAAAATTGGTTCATAACATGAACCTACAAACTTGGTGACCTCAGACTAAGGTGGACTGCCTTCGACCAAGCCCTTACCGGCTCGAATAGTCCAACCAGGTCAAGAGTTCGCCCCAAACTCACAAACTTCACAAAATTATTCAAAATCACAAACTTTGCAAACTTCACAAACTTTATTCGAAAATCGCCCCGAGCCACAAGCTCAAGGGTTTTGGTTCCAAAAGGTTCATATACATATGCCAAGTATAATTATACATTCAAATTAGGGTTTAGGTCGAGTGCGATAAAGTACACCCTCGCCTAAGTGCCCTTTTCACATATCTCAAACACATAGCAAAGAAAACACACCAAACCGGCCTGAATACTTACCCAGAAACTGACATAGCAAAAGTACGAAGTCGGATCGAAATGAACAGCTAGTAGTGGGCCCCACCAGTTCCGCCCAGCTCACCACCGTCTGAAATAGAAGATTGTGTCACATAATATCGCAAACGACTACTATCGTGCCTAAAACCAGCAAAACGGCAAAAACGGCACGCGCGCACGTAAATATGACGAACGGAAACGGAGACGGCCGTTAGCGGAAAGGGCAGATTTGACACTCGTTTCTAGTTTACTCATAAGTTGAGCTACGAATATCGGATTAAGGCGTATGAGACGCCATATCGAAGCTTAAAGGATGAACAACAACTGTTATGAAGACATCCAGAACTGAAACTGGAGGCTTTAGTCCCAAATGAACCAAACACAATCACTTACGAAATCTGGCCAATGCACAAATGGTCAGTTTTGAGTGCAAACTGTTTTCTATGCTACACATGGTCAAAAGAGCTGAAAATTGGCAGTTAGATAGTTCATTCCAAATGGAACAACTTTCATGAAGGTTGGCAATCCAAATTTGGAACAGAAATTGGTCATCAGGACCAAAACAGATCTGACCAGAAAATGGTCATTTTCACGGGCAGGCCTTATTTGGTCGGCTATATCTCAGGTTCTATAAATCCGATTCATGAAATTCCAAGGGCGTTAGAAAGCTCTGATATAGGGCTATAAGTTTGGTGTTTGGTCGGAAGCCCAAACAGCTTGTAACTCAGTCAAATGTGAAGCCAAAGTTCCAGCCATAAACTTTCCAAAAACGTACCAGAATCACAAACCGTATTTGACCTCAATATGCGGTAATGGCACCAAATTCACTACGGTTATCGGATGGGGGTGTAAGACCCACCGTTTCGAAGCTATGAAACAGGGCTACAACAATGTAGAAGGACACTCAGTCCAAATCCTAGCACAACTAGGTCAAATATGCAAAATACGAAACCAGAATTACCAAAACAGGTTTGCAAAACACACAAAACTGTAATACGTCAATCTCAGCCTACACAGGTCCAAATGCCGAAATTCCAAAGGCATAAGTTAGCTAAGACATCCAGCTACATTTCCTCAGAAGACACCAACTTCAAAATCCAAATCAATTCCAGTCAAAACAGGCAATTACTATCGCAGTTCGGACATTCTGTGCACCAAAAACAGCAACAGTAAAAATGGCATAACTCACTCTACACTAGTCCAATTGCCCTGAAATTTTGCAGGAACACTAAACTCATCAATACCTACAACTTTCATGTTTTGAGGAAAGTCCAATTTGGCCTCTAGCTATGACCTAAAATTTCGGACAGAATAGGGGTTCAAGAACCCTAACTTTTCACATTTCATTCCAATTCCAAAATTGGTTGCATTTAACAACAATCCACACCTACTAGAGCCAAAGCCCCTTATTACCAACCATCATACTAGTCCAAAACATCAAAATCATATGAAACCAGAAAATTCATCATAAAATGGAAAACTTCACCAAAACTCTTCAAATCAAGAAATAAATCACATTTTCCAACACTCAAGCCACTTCTAAGCATAATATAACCATCATTAGGTGTAGGGGAAAGGTTGAAGCATCACTCACCTAATAACAAGAGAGAGGAAGATGATGGACACCTTAGCTCTTCCAAAAAGCTTCAATAAACCAACCAATATCACCAAAAGGAAAGATTGTATGGAGTAAAACTAACTTAAACTCTTGATTTGGTGGATTTTGGTCCAATTGGAAGCTTGAAAGTTGAAGAATTTCCTTCTTCTTTGAGAGAGAAAGGGCCGGCCAACACAAGGAGGAAAATGGTGATTTTTGAGCAATTTTTGGATATTTAATCTTTTGGTCAAAAAAGTCAAGAAAGTGAATAGTAATTCTTAAGTCTTCTCCAATGAAATGGTGACACTTGTCACCACCATTAATGCATTCCTATCCTTTCTTTTCTCTCTCACATCAATCATATCTCACTCTCTACTTATCTCTTAACACCCGATAAATTTTACACAGTATCCGGAATTTAACCTAATTGGCCGAATTTTTCCGAACTTTTCGCACTAGTGGGTCCCACGTCCGATATACGTTCTTAATTTCTCAAAAACTAACTAATACTAGAAAAATCATCTAAAAACTATATTTACTCATAAAAATTATCTGGGGAATTTTCTAATAAAGAAAATGTAGAAAAAAACGGGTTTTCAATCTTAACCGGAACTTAGGGTTTAAATCGTAATTCCTACTTAGGGTTTTCGAAATACTCCCAAAACCAAACGTTACCGCCAAATTAATGAATATATCAACGTAGTACGAACTGGGGCCTCACAGAAACTCTAGTCATATAACTTTTAAATTCATTCTCCTCCGATCCTACCACAAGGAATTAAACATAGCTATCCTCAAGTGAGATAGACAAGATAATAGAATACAGGTAGGCTAATAGCTCAGAATACAATGCCACTCATTCTTATTCGGGAATTTCAATACGAGAGTATCCTTATCACTTATGCACATAGCAACCCTAAAGCGTACTTTATGTGTCGGAACTTCTACCTCCTATCTCAATCTCTTGCATACAGGTATAGAATCCAATTCTTTTCTCAAATTCCCATGCATAATTCCAAAACTCACGATCTCGCCACGATCATAATCGAGTCAAGTCCATACTTAGACATTAGTGGATAGGTGTCAAGGAAGCATAGGAAAGAATGTCACAAGAGGAGTAGAAATATCCATATAGTTGTAATCAAACCGCCCCACATTCGAAATAAACACTTATCATGTCTTCACAGTCATGGGTGAAGGAAACAGATCTTCAGTGCAAATTTCTCGACGTACAGTATAATCTAGCCACCATCTATAGAAACCCTGTCAGACTATTTTGAGATTAGTCCATGATAGCTTCCGAGATTTATTTCCTCAATCAGTCCAATAACTAGGTCAAATATTAGGATCTTTCGCGCCTTGACTTTTGCCATTAAAACTTGTCTCAAGTGCAATCAAGATACAGACCCTTATTCTAGGGCTCTCCATTTTTTGGTACTCAAGTACAAGAATCCACAATAAGGTAATTCACAACTCGAGCCGGCCGGTCCTAAGAGTAAATCACCCATATTACAGATTCCTACCCGACGTACATATCTATTCCTCCCAAGTATCCTGATAAAGGGTTTACGCTTATAACAGTCATGATTCATAGCTTACGCCCAAAAAGAGCACCTAGTCCTTTCCACTGACTCACATAATCGAAACAATAACACCACTTGGCCCCAAGCTCACTTCGCGCAGAGACCACGCGAAGCAGTAAAATATCTTCCATTCTTTCAAACCAGTTCTCCGCAATTTCGGGATCTAGTTCTCCAAGAAATTTAGGAGGTGTGAACTTTTGGAACTGATTTAGGACTCTATCTTCACTTACTTCAAGGTTCCTTTACTAGTTACCCGGTGTTTGACCTTGTTGGTCAACCGAATGGCCAGTAAACAGTAGATCAGTCATACGATTGATAGCTGTAGCTACCTGGTCCCCTACTCCACCTCCGGGTCCCTGGTTCTAATTGACTACAAACCTTTATTCCTCTTCTTGGTCCTGGACCTATTCTCCTTTATTACTCACTGGTCTAGGGTCCAAGTATTTTAACCAATGGGTAAGTACGTGTTGGTACATGATAGATGATTATTCCTTTTCAAAAGTCAAATAAAATGAAATCGGAGTCACAATAAGCGAGTGAAAATATAAAGCAATTAAATGCCAATGTCGTAATAAAGTCGAGGTCAAAGTCACCGTAACAGTCACAGTCCAATTCACAGTCACAGTCAAAGTCAAAGTATTATACATTCCAAGGCTCATAGTAGTTGTTTGTAAGATAACTCGACCAAAAGTATCAGGTACGAGACTCACAGATACAAATACAGTCATACAGTCATATCAAGGAAAAATCCAGTGCAAGTAGTCAAAAGAAAATTGTACAACCACCGAGTCACCACATCCCTTATCCTTTCTATGTATAGTAGTCAAAATCATCCAAAGTAGTAGCCTAGAGGTGTAGGCTTAGTTTGATGCGGGACTAGCTGACCCTCTTCCGGTCTAGGCAAGGTCAACACTTGCCTCGTCTCCAATGTTAGAGACTTCACCACTTAAGTCTACTGAAGTCCCCAAACAGGTCATCACAAACATTCAGGTTTGACTCGACTCTATTCCTCACTTTTATTGCCCCCTAAACGCGTTCCTGAGCTTCTCCAAGTTATATACAAAGATTTACCAATCCTTTGATGGCCTTCAACCATATCATACCTGTGCTCCTTAATTCGATCGGCTTGCATTTTAGTAGTTTCCTTTAGTTGATTGACTTCAGCTTTAAACCTAGCATTGTCCCGGGCAAGCAACTTTTGCTCCTTCACAACGGCCAACACTACTCCATTAGAATAGGTAAAATTTGCAGACACTCACACCACTTGTAGTGATTAGATAAGCCCCAATAGGCTCTAGGCCTCCGGGTCTGATTTGATACTTAATCATCGGTAAGTCCCCACGGGATGGCTCGCCAACCGGTCTATTACTAGGGCCGCCAGATTCATCCAGCCTACACAAAGTGTAGATAAACTTAAGTACTCTTAGGGGAAAATAATCAAATATAATCCTCAAGTCGAAAATTCCTAACTCGCCCAAACCAATTCAAACCTAGGCTCAAAATTTTTTTTTCCTTCCAGTGATCACTTAACTTTCAAACCAATCCCACAGTCCAGCATCCTAAGCTTTTATGTCTAGGATACTCTACAAAGATCTGAAGCCTAAGCTCTGATACCAACTGTGACAGCCCCACCTCTCCCTAGGGCAAACCCTAGGGTATCAACGGACTGCCTGCCCAACTCTCGCCAGGACTCAGTCGTTCAAAGTACTAATATCATCAATGAAACGAATGTAACATTTGACAATGCAGGGGATTGAAACACTAACTCAAACATAATCACTAATTCAACAATTCAGCTTAGTACATATATCATCGCATGCCAACTTACCACGCTTCACTCAAAATTACATAATATAAATCACCCTTAAGAATTTAAGCTTACAAGTCTGCTTAAACGAAAGTTACAACCTCAAAACGCAAGAACGGCAAAATAAAGCTAAGAAAGCCCTCGATCAAATCCCTTCCCGATCTGTTAAGGAAAACAAAGAGAATGGGGTGAGCTAAAGCCCAGTGAGGTTCCAGGTAAACAAGTAAACACATAGCCACATAAAATCACAAAATAGCCAACTAAACACCGTACAGTAAAATAACAGTTCAATCACAGTTCAATTCCAGGATACGGGTGGCTTTCAAAAGCCAAAGGTCCACTTGAGCTTGATCATAATTGCCTCCTGTTGACACTCCGTCAACACTTGTAACAGTATATAGGTTCGTAGAACACAACTTTCACCAGTCTCCGTCCACCAAACAACCCCCTACCGGGCCCGCACTCCATAAACAGCAGTTTGGTAATACTCGAGTATACCAGGAATCCGAGTTTCCAATGCTCAAGGATTCCAATGAAACAGTATCAAGCCGAGGATTTTATCACTGGTGGTGCTGGACAACACAACAAGCAAGCGCAACGGCTATGCTTCACCAGGGACCTCCAAGCAAGATTCAATTTCCAGTGAACAGTAAACAGTCCTCAAGGTTTATCGGCCTTCTCGACCAAGCCCTTGCTGGCTCGATACAACCGACTCACCTATGAGGTTGGGTACCCAAACAGTAACAGTAGTTGGTGGAATGTCATCCACGCAACTTAAGCACAGTCATGTATAGCAATATCTCATTTCATGTTAATTCATTCAGTAAGTAGAGCCTCAGTGAAAAGAAAAAATAAGTGAGGTCGAGTGCGATAAAGTACACACTCGCCTCAATTTTAATTAAAACAGTGTTTGGCTCAAACAATAACAATTCAATACTTTCAAGTACACGAATATTTCTCATAACAAGTAGCAGGTAGTGGAACACTCACCTGTCAAGCAAAAGTAATAATCGACGTCAAACGTCTCAGTTACGGTCACCGTCGTTGCCCAAACCTAGGTCAACGAGTGAAAACATTAATAATTGGATTCGTTCCCTACTAAAGTATAAGTTCATTAAGAGGCCAAGTGAGTAGCTTAAGCTACTTAATCCGGCATGCAAATAGGGTCTAAACCACGGTGAAAGTTCATGGAAAACAAGTCTAGTATGTACATGAAAGTTTGGCAAAAGAAAAGTTTCACTACAGCTCAAAGGCTTCATTACGGGTTAAACTGTCTCGCCCGGCCAGCCTCGGAAAAACGGTCATTGCTCATTGTGGAAAAGTCATAATTTGGTTCCGTCTGTTGCATTGGAAACTAGGTTCATAAGGCTAAATTTGTCTAGAAGAAACCATTTCCAAAATCCCAACATAAGTGGCTCAAAATTAAGAAACCAAATGAACTTTCTGGACTGTCTCGGATGAACAGTACTTCCCGGACAGCCAACTTTCCAGACTCGCCACGGATCGCTCGGGATGAACCAGAAAATGAGCTTTGTACCGTTTTAAAGCTCTAAGAGTCTACTTTCAATTGCCATAAACGGCACTCAATTCTGATCAGTGAGTAACACGTTATGACCTTAACAAGATGGCTGGACAGAAAATTTCTGGACCTAGTCCAGTTTTCCTCCTTTGTTTATAACTCAAAATTTATTCAACCAAATTGGCTAATTTTTTTGTAGACAACCTCCACACACATAACCCAACATATAATACTCACATTTGTAGCCAAAATGTGCATGAAAATATCAAGGTAAAACCGGGCAGCAAGCTTAAAAAGTTTCGGTCAGCACACTTTAAAAAATTTCTAACTTCTACTCTTCTTGTTATTTTCATTCCTTGCACATAACAAGTATTAGATCCAACTAAATAGGGGTTTAAAACATATCAATACTTCATAAACACACATGAATAAGGGTTAGACATTTCATCAAACACTTGGTATGCATATTGGTAAACCTAACCATTACAAACGGACAACACGATTTGATTTGAAGGTGGTAGACGACACTCCGATGAAGGTGAATACTCCAGGGGAATAGGTCGGATGAACAATCAAGGACAGGACGCGAGATTGCTCAATAACCCTTGCCAAGCAAGTTAAAAGGCTCGAATTCTCTTTGAAAGAAAACGAATGCACTAAGAATTTTATTCATCAAAAACTAAGTTTTAACCTTACAAGACTAGCCTATTTATAGGCTTAATGGAATAACAAAACCCTAAAGAAACCTAAAGGGGAGGTCGGCTACCTTGTCATCAAGGTGGGCCGGCCCATGCCTTCCACGAACAACGAATCCAACTAAATTGAAAACAATGACTAAGGCCCTACTCGGCCGCTTCGTAAGGAGGCCCACTGGGGTCTTCTTGGGCTTGGACCAAAGTGTAAGTTGCTTGATTGACCCTCTCCAAGCCTTCAATATCTCTATAGGCTCCATGTTGATCGTGGACAGCTCGAACAAGGGCTTGGAGTGATTCCTTGAAAAGCTTGGCCCGTGCACGTGTGACTGGGCCCAATGGAACTTGGACTGGGCCCTGGCTCGGGTTCACATCAGTCCCCTCCT
The DNA here is from genome assembly GCF_036785885.1 of Coffea arabica. Classification (NCBI taxonomy): domain Eukaryota; kingdom Viridiplantae; phylum Streptophyta; class Magnoliopsida; order Gentianales; family Rubiaceae; genus Coffea; species Coffea arabica. Next base: position 40,674,647 of record NC_092321.1, read on the forward strand.
CTTGAGAAGGATTTGCCCTCAAATCTGGATCCTCCTCACCAAGAAACGGGCTCAAGTCCGCGACATTGAAGGTCGCGCTAACATTGTACTCCCCAGGTAGCTCCAATTTGTATGCGTTGTCATTAACCCGTTGGAGTACACGAAAAGGTCCATCCCCTCTGGGGGATAATTTGCTTTGTCGCTGCTTGGGGAACCTCTCTTTGCGTAAGTGTAACCAAACCCAATCACCAGGCTCGAAAATCATTTTGCGTCGGTGCTTGTTAGCCTGCTGGGTGTATTGCTGAGTACGCCTTTCAATGTTTGCTCGAGCGGCTTCATGTAACCTGCGTACAAAATCGGCCTTCTTTTTCCCATCTAAGCTTGTGTGCTCAGAGGAAGGTAAGGGTACTAAATCAAGAGGGGTCAGCGGGTTAAAGCCATAAACAATCTCAAAAGGTGAGTAGTGTGTAGCACTGTGAACAACTCGATTGTAGGCGAATTCAACATGAGGCAAACACTCTTCCCAAGTCTTAAGATTCTTTTTAATCAATGCCCGAAGTAGTGTGCCGAGTGTGCGATTGACAACTTCAGTTTGTCCATCGCTTTGTGGATGACTGGTGGTGGAGAATAGTAACCGAGTGCCAAGTTTAGACCACAGAGTCTTCCAAAAGTAACTTAGGAATTTCACATCCCTATCACTAACAATGGTCCTAGGCATACCATGCAGACGGACAATTTCCTTGAAGAATAGAGTAGCAATATGAGATGCATCATCAGTTTTGTGACAGGGGATAAAATGAGCCATCTTAGAAAACCTATCAACCACCACAAATATAGAATCATTACCCCTTGGGGATCGAGGCAAACCTAGTACGAAGTCCATAGACAAGTCAACCCAGGGATGGTGAGGGATAGGTAACGGGGTATATAAGCCATGTGGGTTTGTCTTGGACTTAGCTTTGTGACAAGTAGCACACCTACCAACCATGCGTTCAACGTCCCTACGCATAAGGGGCCAGTAAAAGTGCTCTTGTAACATAGCCAGAGTCTTGGCAATGCCAAAGTGGCCCATGAGACCACCACTATGTGCCTCGCGAATCAAAAGATCACGAATGGAAGAGTTAGGCACACATAGTTTATCTACATGGAATAGGAATCCATCATGCAAAAAGTACTTTCCCTGTGGATTCTTAACACACACAGCATAGATAGCACCAAAGTCATGATCATTAGTGTAGAGGTCTTTCACCATTTCGAACCCAAGTAACTTGGCATCAAGACAGACAAGTAAGGAGTGTCTACGTGACAAAGCATCAGCGACCACATTCGTCTTGCCAGTCTTGTACTTAATCATATAGGAGAAGGTGTCAATGAAGCTTACCCATTTGGCATGTCGCTTGCTTAGCTTGGGTTGGCCTTTGAGGTACTTCAATGACTCGTGATCAGTGTGGATCACGAACTCCCGAGGCCGAAGGTAGTGTTGCCAGGTCTCCAAGGCCCTCACTAAGGCGTACAACTCCTTGTCGTACGTGGGGTAGTTCAGTGCAGCTCCTCCCAATTTCTCGCTAAAGAAGGCACACGGCCTCTTGTCTTGCATGAGGACTGCCCCAATACCTACACCAGAAGCATCACAGTCAATTTCAAATGTCTTATTAAAGTTAGGTAATGCTAGCACAGGTGCATGTGTGAGTGTGTCCTTAAGGGCGAGAAACGCTTGTTCTTGTGATTCCCCCCAATGGAACTTGTCATCCTTCTTTGTCACGGCGGTCAATGGGGCGGCAATAGTGCTAAAGTTTTGAACAAATCGCCGATAAAAACCCGCCAGTCCAAGAAAGCTGCGCACGTCAGGAACGGATGTGGGAGTTGGCCATTTTTCGATGGCCTCAATCTTGGATGTGTCTACCTTGATGCCCTGCGAACTGACCACATAGCCTAAAAACACAAGCTCGTTAGTAGAAAAGGTGCACTTCTTGAGGTTAGCGTATAGACGCGCCTGTCGAAGTGTCTCAAGAACTAATCGTACATGCTCCAAGTGCTCATGCTCACTACGACTATAGATCAGGATGTCATCAAAGTAAACAATGACAAATTTACCAATAAAGTGTCTCAACACATGGTTCATGAGTCGCATGAAGGTGCTAGGGGCATTTGTCAAGCCAAAAGGCATGACCAACCACTCATAGAGACCATGCTTGGTTTTGAAGGCTGTCTTCCACTCATCGCCTTCCTTCATCCTAATTTGATGATAACCACTCCGCAAGTCAATTTTGGTGAAAATAATAGCTCCATCGAGCTCATCAAGCATATCATCAAGTCTGGGAATGGGATGACGATATTTGACAGTGATAGCGTTCACAGCCCGACAGTCAGTGCACATGCGCCAAGTACCGTCCTTCTTGGGAACAAGTATCACAGGTACCGCGCAAGGGCTTAGACTTTCCTTAACCCAACCCTTACCCAAGAGGCCATCAACTTGCCTTTGAAGCTCCTTGGTCTCCTCAGGGCCCATGCGGTAAGCAGGTTTGTTGGGCAATGGTGCTCCAGGGATGAGGTCGATTTGGTGTTCAATTCCCCGAACGGGTGGTAAACCGTCAGGGACCTCGTCAGGAAAAACATCTTCAAATTCCTGCAAAAGAGCAACTATGCTCGAGGGCAAAGCCTTGTCGAGCTCAGCAACATCTAAGAGCACATGCTTGCAAATCATGAGAAGTATAGGCTGATTAGAGTGCACCGCTTTTCGAACATCTTTAGCCTTAATAATCATGTTGTGCTTCCTAGTGGGCGGAGCGGCCGGTGTTTTGTCGCGTATGCCCCTAGGTGTGCTCCCTTGACCCTTGGTTGATGGCTCAGTCGTAGACGTGGAGCTGTCACCAGGGTCGACCGCCTTGAGTTTCCTCTTTTGACGGTCTTGTTCACACTCCCTTTGCAAAAGTAGTTGGTCCTCATAAACTTGTGCAGGTGTGAGAGGTGTAAGGACCTTACGTTTGCCATCGTGCAAAAGTGTGTACTTATTTGCTCTTCCATCGAATGTGACGTGTTTGTCGAATTGCCAGGGCCTTCCCAGAATGATATGTGTAGCATGCATTGGCACCACGTCGCACACGATTTCATCAGTGTAAGTACCAATGGAGAAGGGAATGCGTGCTTGCTTGAAGACTCGTACTTCACCATCCTCACTTAGCCATTGGAGGCGGTAAGGGTGTGGATGCCTGGTAGTGGGGAGTCCTAGACTTTCAACCATGAGCAAGCTGGCCACGTTCGTGCAACTCCCACCGTCGACGATGAGACTACACACTTTGTCGCCTACCTTACAGCGGGTGTAGAATAGGTTTTCGCGTTGTAGCTGCTCGTCCTCTTTGACGCGGGCGGTTAACACTCGTCGTGCTACCAAGCAACCTACTTCGCCACGTGTAGGCGAGCATGCCTCCCCAGCTGGCTCTACTTCTAGGCAGTCGTCTTCGACCAGTTCGGGCATGTCCTCACATTCGTCATCATCCGACACGATTTCGCCAGTGTGAGTGATCAGCATTACCCGTTGGTTTGGACATTGAGATTGAATATGCCCAAACCCTTGGCACTTAAAACACTTGATGTCCCTACTCCTAGCTTTAGGAGTCTCTTGCGGTGCCTTTGGGGTAGACCTGGACACATCAGAAACCTTGTTAGGTGTAGAATAGGCATTACGGGTAGAAGCATTACCTTGGAAGCGGTTAGAATGGGTTGGTGTTGTCGCATTTCCAACTTCGTGGGTCACTCTTCGTGGTTGGTTGCCTTTCCACGAGGTGGTGGTAGGAGATTGGAAAGTACGGGCTCCCCGTCTTAATTTCTTCCCCCGTTCGGCCTTAATGGCGAGTTCTAGAAGGTCGTGCATGTCCAAAATAATGTTGAAGCTCCAAGGCATCCTGAAGGTCAGGATTGAGACCCCTAAGAAACCTAGCCATTGTGGCTTCGTTGTCTTCTTGAATGTTGGCCCTCATCATGGCCATCTCGATTTCCTTGTGGTAATCCTCCACACTCATGTTGCCTTGCGTGAGTGTTTGAAGCTTAGAGTGGAGATCACGATTGTAGTAGCTAGGAACAAATCGCTTGCGCATTAGTGCCTTGAGTTCTCGCCAAGTCCGGACACGTGGTTCTCCCATCCTCCTCCTCGTGGTCCTCACTTGGTCCTACCAGACTAGTGCGTAGTCGGTGAACTCGACGGTGGCAACCTTCACTTTTTGCTCCTCGCTATAGTCGTAGCAGTCGAAGACCATCTCGATACGGCCTTCCCACTCCAAGTAAGCCTCAGGGTCACTTTTGCCCTTGAATGCGGGAACTTGAATTTTAAGCCCCTTGATTTCGTTTTTGGGCATGTCCCTTGTAGGCCTCTCGGGTCGCTCCTCATCCTCACTAGCGGAGTAGTCTTCGCCATTTGTTTCTTTGGTGCCATGGTTACTCCGGTCATGGGACCTAGCACGAGAGCCTTGCGTAAGGCTCCTAGACAACTCCTCAAAACGAGTGTGTAACGTCTCCATTTGTTGCTCACTGATTCGTTTGAGCTCATGCCTCATGGCGGTGAACAATAGAGAGTAGTCTTTTGATGGTGGTTGTTGATCTTGCTCCATGTTTTTTTTTTTTTTGTGCCCCTGCAAAGGTTAGTAACAAGCAAGAAAGTGCAAATATAATCCTCACTTCACTCCCTGAGTGTATCTCTCGCGCTTGTGTATAGTGCTCAAGTCACTCTATAAAACTTACCAAGTACCTTACCTGTTGGTTTAGGTAGTTGAGTAATGTTGCTCGAGTCCAATAATTGTCTCCAACTTTTCCCACAAGAGTAAACAAGAGTGAAGGATGCAAGTGGATGATATTTTGGTGAAGGAAAGGACGGTTTTGGAAGGCTTAGAGGTGGTGGACAGATTTGGAAATATTGCCAAGAAAGGAAACTCTAAGAATTCCTAAGATGTAGGAGTGGTTTCCTAAAAAGGATGATAAAATATAGGAGGATATCCTAAAATGGAGGAGAAAGTGTAGGAAGGTGTCCAAGTGTTATCCAAGTGTGGTACTTAGTCTCCTAAACTAAGTTAGAAAACAAGTTAGAGTTGGTAATCCCCTTGAAGTCCTTCTTTAAGCAACTTCTAATCCCCCCCCCAAACAGATTCGGTTCCCTCTCTCTCCTTTTACCGCAAGTTTCCAGAATTCTTCCCTTTATTCCCTTCCCAAAGTCGGCTAAACTCCCTATAAGACTCCCTCTCCACAGCCGCAATTTACCCAAACAATTCAGCTCTCCCTCTACTCCAAGAACAAGAAGTTCGGCCCTCTCTCCTTCAAGGCAGATTCGATTCTTGTGACTCCAGAAATTAACTCTTGTGATTCCAGAAATTCGGCTCTAATGGGCTCCCAAGGGCATGCGAGTGATGCTACTCAAGAATTCCCCAAGAAATTCACCCCTCAACCAAGAAAGCCACGTATGGATGCAAGGTCTTACAAGAAACTCTTTGTGCGAAGGGAAGTGCAAGTGTTTAAAGTTCAAGATAATCAAGAACCTCAAACAAAGGTTGCTCAAGTGATCAAGGCTCAAGGTAACCAAGAATTTCAAGAAGAGGTTGGCCAAAACTTTTGAATTCCTTTTTTTCTTTTCTTGATGTAATTTTCTGGTTGGCCAAAAACTTTTGAATTCTTTTCTTTTCTTGATGTAAGTTTTCTGGTTTGAAACAAGAAATAACAAGACAGATTTGACAACAAAGAGTTACGGCTTCCTTCTTGGTTTCTTGTTGGCCGAATGTTCTTCTTGTTTCCCTCTTGCCTTTTGCGTTTCTGTTTTTTTTTTGTTTTTTTTTAACTTAACAACTGCAACTAAACCTGGACGGAAGAAAGGTTCACAAACCAGATTTCTGGGCAGCTCTACGTACTACAACTAATCAGCCAAAAACTCCAAGATTTCCCAAGAACTCCCAAGAACTTCAAGGTTTAATTCCAAGAACTCAAGAAACCCTAGATGGTTGTAGTTTCCTTCAAGATTCTCAACTCCAACAAGTTTTAACCCCAAATCAGTTTAGACAAGATAAGTAAACAACTTGAATAAGCTACTAAGATTTGGACAGATTTGGCCACAAGGCAAAACCCTAGCCGCACTTGCTTCTTCTTTTTTTTTTCTTTTTTTTCTTTTTTTTTTTTTTTGCAGATTCGGCAAGGCTAATTGCTGGGTAGAATGGATGTCACTAGAGTATGAAATCTGGGCAGATTGGGACTATCGACAATAACACACAACTGTCCAGAAATTGACGCGACAAACAACGAGAACTAGCGGACAGAAATTTTTTTTTTTCTCTTTGACAAGCGATGCAAACAGATTTTGTTTGTTTTGTTTTTTTTTTTTTGACTAACAAAGCAGCAACGGACAGACTTGAAGACACAAACGGACGGACTCAATTAATAAAAGCAATGACCAGAATTTCTAGACATCAAACGAAAGGAAACGGCACAACAAAATACCAAAGCTAGCGAACAGAATTTTTTTTTTAACAAGGCAGCGGAATTAATGAAAACTAAGACACAACTACGGATATAACGGAAGATACCTCCACCAAAGCTCTGAAGCCAACTGATACGCTCCTCGATCCACGGTCGAGACACGTAGCACGTTTGCCCAAGGATCTAGCGGGGATGTCCAACGCTTGGTGTGCGGAACCTCTAACCAAACGGACAACACGATTTGATTTGAAGGTGGTAGACGACACTCCGATGAAGGTGAATACTCCAGGGGAATAGGTCGGATGAACAATCAAGGACAGGACGCGAGATTGCTCAATAACCCTTGCCAAGCAAGTTAAAAGGCTCGAATTCTCTTTGAAAGAAAACGAATGCACTAAGAATTTTATTCATCAAAAACTAAGTTTTAACCTTACAAGACTAGCCTATTTATAGGTTTAATGGAATAACAAAACCCTAAAGAAACCTAAAGGGGAGGTCGGCTACCTTGTCATCAAGGTGGGCCGGCCCATGCCTTCCACGAACAACGAATCCAACTAAATTGAAAACAATGACTAAGGCCCTACTCGGCCGCTTCGTAAGGAGGCCCACTGGGGTCTTCTTGGGCTTGGACCAAAGTGTAAGTTGCTTGATTGACCCTCTCCAAGCCTTCAATATCTCTATAGGCTCCATGTTGATCGTGGACAGCTCGAACAAGGGTTTGGAGTGATTCCTTGAAAAGCTTGGCCCGTGCACGTGTGACTGGGCCCAATGGAACTTGGACTGGGCCCTGGCCCGGGTTCACATCATCAAACTAAGGTTGTCATAGCAAGAAGATGGAGTTTTCTTCCTTCCCTTGGAAGCCCTTAAGGTGGACGAAATTTTGGAGGAAAATGAAGCAAAGTTGGTTTAAAATTCCTCTAATCCTTTGGTCAAACAAGATACATGGCTAGGGTTTTGCCACATGGCTCCATTATTGTCCTAACCTTTCTTAATCTTTGACTAATGCCATTCTTACCTTTCCAAATGCACCAATAATTATTCAACACCTCTAATCTCTCACATAAAGTCTCTACCACTAATAAAAGAACACTTGGACAATTACAAGTGGTGAATTATTTACAACCTAGCTCAAGGAAATATTTTACTTCAAGTAAAATGAATTGAAATGAAATGCATGGAAATTATTATAACACATAGAAAATAATTTGTAAGGGCATATATTAAATGGTCTAGATCTTATAATAAGGCATGTAAGTAAGAAAATTGTGTTTTAAAGTGAGGGTCAATACAAGGGATTTGTTGTAACACATTGTGAAATATAATGCTAGGGCATATAAGAGGTGGTTTAAATCTTGGTGCAAGGCATGTAGTTTGGGGAAATTGTATTTTAAAAACGAGGGTTCTCACACTCTCTCCCCCTTAAAGAATTTCGCCCTCGAGATTCTCAGCTTGATTACTGAGTAGTTCAAAATATTTTCGATGAATATCCTTTTTAACTCTCTCGAGTCCTGTGAGCGCATGCTTTAGTAAGACCAGCAATACAAAGCCATATTATGTAGGAATTGAAGCTACAAATCTTTATTTAGAACATGTTTCAATTTACAAGTTTCATAGTTGTATAACCTATCGAAATATAATACTAGCTTGTTCCCATCGAAGAATAATCCTTATGTCCTTACTCATCAATGTTGCAAAAGTCATTTAGAGCAGAAAAGTATCACTTATAGCCAAACGTTTAGAGAAAGTAGAAAAGACGTTCAAAATGCAAAGTTGTAAACTGTCCGACCTAAGGTGGTTTGAAGAACTCATTTTCCTTTCATTTAAGTCTCGTTTCTACTCATAAACCAACCTCAAAATAGTTTACCAACTCCAATCCTAAAGTTGGGAATGTAAGTAGGAATAATCCTAGGAAAAATAGAAATTTTTTTAGTTTTGCGTGATCTCATTTGAAAATCTTATCTCGAGCTTCTTATGTCCAAAACTTAAAAAACTTTATACCGTCGGAATATGGATTCAAATTGTTACAACTTTCTAGAAGGTACCATTGTAAGATCCAATCCACGAGTCGGTCAAATTCCAACCTAAAGTTGCTGCTTCACCCAGTAACAGACAGAACAGGTATACAGTTTCAGTCAACTTTGAAAAATCATAGATATTCATGGAAATTGAGAACAATACTGATACTCTGAATCTAGTTTCAAACATAATAAAACTCAATTTTGACTTTTCTACATCAAGATATAACAAATTCTGTAAAACCTTCCAAGGTTCCCTGCGGAAAAAATTTTCAGCGGCACATCCTTTGTGTTTACTAACTTTTCCTAGCCCATTCAAGGCTTCGTTCTTCCCATGAAATAGCTTCAACTCAAGCATATAAATATCAAGCCCACAACTCACTACATCAAGCATATAACCGTCTCTACTCAAGTTTAGCAAAATGAAACCAGAAGCTGAAATTCTTAATCACAAGCTTGAATTTTCTTTAGGCAAGTTATAACAAAGCTATCAGACCATGGTCAGTACTTAAGCATGACGTGTGGTAGAAAATTCACCATAAAACCATAAATTACCATAACACTAGTTCAACCCATGAAATTTTCCATAAAGCTGCCAAAAGTACTACCTTAATCCACTAGTTTTCCTATATTGGTAGTAGAGGAAAATTGCTAGCCAAAGTTACCTTGTAACCTCAAGAAAGATGGAAATCCAGGGCTTCTTCCTCAAAAATCGCTCCACCAATACCTTGAAATCTTTCTTAGTTAACATTTCCATGGAGTAACTTCAGATTCAAGTACAAAATTGAGGTTGGAGTTGGAGGTCTCTCTTTGGTTTCTCTTCTCTCTTGGTTCGGCCAAGTAAGAGGGAAGATGAAGACAATTCGGTCAAATTGTTGATTTAGTCAAGGTGAAAAATGTGACGCAAACCTTAATCTCGATAGAAAGAAGAGTTACAACATGGTTACTATTCTTGCTAGCTCTTTAACCCATACACTCTGTACATTAAATCATTTCTTCCCTTCGAGCGTGACAAACGATAAATTTTTAACTCAAAGACCAAAAAGTAGGGCAATAAACTCAGGGACAAGGATCCAATATTGCACCACCACCAATATTTCATAGCACTTATTAAAACAGCAGGTACCAAGTCCACTGTTCCTAAGGGAATACATCTTGCTATATAAAAATGTCACTATGCATAGTCCAATGATTATAACTTATCCAGGCAACAACCTCATTAATGGCTATTCAACTTGGCAAATGTACTGGTACAAACTTATTCTGTACCTCTTCTGGAACCCCTTCATATTTCCTTTCAATCGTATGTTCTGATGCAATAGTTCAATGTTCTCTAGGTATTTTGGTTCCCATCATCTTTCCCAGTACTCAGTTCATCTCTTTTGGAACTCTATTTCTTTTTGAATAACCTCTATTTTCTTATGCAGATCAGTCACATTTGTCATCTCACTAATTCACTTATCTCGATAGTAGCTTGCCAGTAAATCAAAGGAGCAAAGTAAGTAACTAATTACAATTGGAAACTCTAGTCATATAACTTTTAAATTCATTCTCCTCCGATCCTACCACAAGGAATTAAACATAGCTATCCTCAAGTGAGATAGACAAGATAATAGAATACAGGTAGGCTAATAGCTCAGAATACAATGCCACTCATTCTTATTCGGGAATTTCAATACGAGAGTATCCTTATCACTTATGCACATAGCAACCCTAAAGCGTACTTTATGTGTCGGAACTTCTACCTCCTATCTCAATCTCTTGCATACAGGTATAGAATCCAATTCTTTTCTCAAATTCCCATGCATAATTCCAAAACTCACGATCTCGCCACGATCATAATCGAGTCAAGTCCATACTTAGACATTAGTGGATAGGTGTCAAGGAAGCATAGGAAAGAATGTCACAAGAGGAGTAGAAATATCCATATAGTTGTAATCAAACCGCCCCACATTCGAAATAAACACTTATCATGTCTTCACAGTCATGGGTGAAGGAAACAGATCTTCAGTGCAAATTTCTCGACGTACAGTATAATCTAGCCACCATCTATAGAAACCCTGTCAGACTATTTTGAGATTAGTCCATGATAGCTTCCGAGATTTATTCCCTCAATCAGTCCAATAACTAGGTCAAATATTAGGATCTTTCGCGCCTTGACTTTTGCCATTAAAACTTGTCTCAAGTGCAATCAAGATACAGACCCTTATTCTAGGGCTCTCCACTTTTTGGTACTCAAGTACAAGAATCCACAATAAGGTAATTCACAACTCGAGCACGCCGGTCCTAAGAGTAAATCACCCATATTACAGATTCCTACCCGACGTACATATCTATTCCTCCCAAGTATCCTGATAAAGGGTTTACGCTTATAACAGTCATGATTCATAGCTTACGCCCAAAAAGAGCACCTAGTCCTTTCCACTGACTCACATAATCGAAACAATAACACCACTTGGCCCCAAGCTCACTTCGCGCAGAGACCACGCGAAGCAGTAAAATATCTTCCATTCTTTCAAACCAGTTCTCCGCAATTTCGGGATCTAGTTCTCCAAGAAATTTAGGAGGTGTGAACTTTTGGAACTGATTTAGGACTCTATCTTCACTTACTTCAAGGTTCCTTTACTAGTTACCCGGTGTTTGACCTTGTTGGCCAACCGAATGGCCAGTAAACAGTAGATCAGTCATACGATTGATAGCTGTAGCTACCTGGTCCCCTACTCCACCTCCGGGTCCCTGGTTCTAATTGACTACAAACCTTTATTCCTCTTCTTGGTCCTGGACCTATTCTCCTTTATTACTCACTGGTCTAGGGTCCAAGTATTTTAACCAATGGGTAAGTACGTGTTGGTACATGATAGATGATTATTCCTTTTCAAAAGTCAAATAAAATGAAATCGGAGTCACAATAAGCGAGTGAAAATATAAAGCAATTAAATGCCAATGTCGTAATAAAGTCGAGGTCAAAGTCACCGTAACAGTCACAGTCCAATTCACAGTCACAGTCAAAGTCAAAGTATTATACATTCCAAGGCTCATAGTAGTTGTTTGTAAGATAACTCGACCAAAAGTATCAGGTACGAGACTCACAGATACAAATACAGTCATACAGTCATATCAAGGAAAAATCCAGTGCAAGTAGTCAAAAGAAAATTGTACAACCACCGAGTCACCACATCCCTTATCCTTTCTATGTATAGTAGTCAAAATCATCCAAAGTAGTAGCCTAGAGGTGTAGGCTTAGTTTGATGCGGGACTAGCTGACCCTCCTCCGGTCTAGGCAAGGTCAACACTTGCCTCGTCTCCAATGTTAGAGACTTCACCACTTAAGTCTACTGAAGTCCCCAAACAGGTCATCACAAACATTCAGGTTTGACTCGACTCTATTCCTCACTTTTATTGCCCCCTAAACGCGTTCCTGAGCTTCTCCAAGTTACATACAAAGATTTACCAATCCTTTGATGGCCTTCAACCATATCATACCTGTGCTCCTTAATTCGATCGGCTTGCATTTTAGTAGTTTCCTTTAGTTGATTGACTTCAGCTTTAAACCTAGCATTGTCCCGGGCGAGCAACTTTCGCTCCTTCACAACGGCCAACACTACTCCATTAGAATAGGTAAAATTTGCAGACACTCACACCACTTGTAGTGATTAGATAAGCCCCAATAGGCTCTAGGCCTCCGGGTCTGATTTGATACTTAATCATCGGTAAGTCCCCACGGGATGGCTCGCCAACCGGTCTATTACTAGGGCCGCCAGATTCATCCAGCCTACACAAAGTGTAGATAAACTTAAGTACTCTTAAGGGAAAATAATCAAATATAATCCTCAAGTCGAAAATTCCTAACTCGCCCAAACCAATTCAAACCTAGGCTCAAAATTTTTTTTTCCTTCCAGTGATCACTTAACTTTCAAACCAATCCCACAGTCCAGCATCCTAAGCTTTTATGTCTAGGATACTCTACAAAGATCTGAAGCCTAAGCTCTGATACCAACTGTGACAGCCCCACCTCTCCCTAGGGCAAACCCTAGGGTATCAACGGACTGCCTGCCCAACTCTCGCCAGGACTCAGTCGTTCAAAGTACTAATATCATCAATGAAACGAATGTAACATTTGACAATGCAGGGGATTGAAACACTAACTCAAACATAATCACTAATTCAACAATTCAGCTTAGTACATATATCATCGCATGCCAACTTACCACGCTTCACTCAAAATTACATAATATAAATCACCCTTAAGAATTTAAGCTTACAAGTCTGCTTAAACGAAAGTTACAACCTCAAAACGCAAGAACGGCAAAATAAAGCTAAGAAAGCCCTCGATCAAATCCCTTCCCGATCTGTTAAGGAAAACAAAGAGAATGGGGTGAGCTAAAGCCCAGTGAGGTTCCAGGTAAACAAGTAAACACATAGCCACATAAAATCACAAAATAGCCAACTAAACACCGTACAGTAAAATAACAGTTCAATCACAGTTCAATTCAAGGATACGGGTGGCTTTCAAAAGCCAAAGGTCCACTTGAGCTTGATCATAATTGCCTCCTGTTGACACTCCGTCAACACTTGTAACAGTATATAGGTCCGTAGAACACAACTTTCACCAGTCTCCGTCCACCAAACAACCCCCTACCGGGCCCGCACTCCATAAACAGCAGTTTGGTAATACTCGAGTATACCAGGAATCCGAGTTTCCAATGCTCAAGGATTCCAATGAAACAGTATCAAGCCGAGGATTTTATCACTGGTGGTGCTGGACAACACAACAAGCAAGCGCAACGGCTATGCTTCACCAGGGACCTCCAAGCAAGATTCAATTTCCAGTGAACAGTAAACAGTCCTCAAGGTTTATCGGCCTTCTCGACCAAGCCCTTGCTGGCTCGATACAACCGACTCACCTATGAGGTTGGGTACCCAAACAGTAACAGTAGTTGGTGGAATGTCATCCACGCAACTTAAGCACAGTCATGTATAGCAATATCTCATTTCATGTTAATTCATTCAGTAAGTAGAGCCTCAGTGAAAAGAAAAAATAAGTGAGGTCGAGTGCGATAAAGTACACACTCGCCTCAATTTTAATTAAAACAGTGTTTGGCTCAAACAATAACAATTCAATACTTTCAAGTACACGAATATTTCTCATAACAAGTAGCAGGTAGTGGAACACTCACCTGTCAAGCAAAAGTAATAATCGACGTCAAACGTCTCAGTTACGGTCACCGTCGTTGCCCAAACCTAGGTCAACGAGTGAAAACATTAATAATTGGATTCGTTCCCTACTAAAGTATAAGTTCATTAAGAGGCCAAGTGAGTAGCTTAAGCTACTTAATCCGGCATGCAAATAGGGTCTAAACCACGGTGAAAGTTCATGGAAAACAAGTCTAGTATGTACATGAAAGTTTGGCAAAAGAAAAGTTTCACTACAGCTCAAAGGCTTCATTACGGGTTAAACTGTCTCGCCCGGCCAGCCTCGGGAAAACGGTCATTGCTCATTGTGGGAAAGTCATAATTTGGTTCCGTCAGTTGCATTGGAAACTAGGTTCATAAGGCTAAATTTGTCTAGAAGAAACCATTTCCAAAATCCCAACATAAGTGGCTCAAAATTAAGAAACCAAATGAACTTTCTGGACTGTCTCGGATGAACAGTACTTCCCGGACAGCCAACTTTCCAGACTCGCCACGGATCGCTCGGGATGAACCAGAAAATGAGCTTTGTACCGTTTTAAAGCTCTAAGAGTCTACTTTCAATTGCCATAAACGGCACTCAATTCTGATCAGTGAGTAACACGTTATGACCTTAACAAGATGGCTGGACAGAAAATTTCTGGACCTAGTCCAGTTTTCCTCCTTTGTTTATAACTCAAAATTTATTCAACCAAATTGGCTAATTTTTTTGTAGACAACCTCCACACACATAACCCAACATATAATACTCACATTTGTAGCCAAAATGTGCATGAAAATATCAAGGTAAAACCGGGCAGCAAGCTTAAAAAGTTTCGGTCAGCACACTTTAAAAAATTTCTAACTTCTACTCTTCTTGTTATTTTCATTCCTTGCACATAACAAGTATTAGATCCAACTAAATAGGGGTTTAAAACATATCAATACTTCATAAACACACATGAATAAGGGTTAGACATTTCATCAAACACTTGGTATGCATATTGGTAAACCTAACCATTACTTGATTAACTCAAGAAACTAACCCCAAATTCAACCATAACAAGTTGTTTTCACCATTTCAACCTCAAGTAGATGATATAAAATCATAAACCCAAATTTTAAAGATTCCATACCTTACTTACAAGTTGCTTTGGTCACCAAACAAACCACCACAATAGAAGCTTTAGGCTTGAAACAACCTCAAAGATTGAAGGAAATTTTCTCACAAACTCTAGATCTTTCTCTTTTGGTTTTTGTTCAAGATCAAACTAAGGTTGTCATAGCAAGAAGATGGAGTTTTCTTCCTTCCCTTGGAAGCCCTTAAGGTGGACGAAATTTTGGAGGAAAATGAAGCAAAGTTGGTTTAAAATTCCTCTAATCCTTTGGTCAAACAAGATACATGGCTAGGGTTTTGCCACATGGCTCCATTATTGTCCTAACCTTTCTTAATCTTTGACTAATGCCATTCTTACCTTTCCAAATGCACCAATAATTATTCAACACCTCTAATCTCTCACATAAAGTCTCTACCACTAATAAAAGAACACTTGGACAATTACAAGTGGTGAATTATTTACAACCTAGCTCAAGGAAATATTTTACTTCAAGTAAAATGAATTGAAATGAAATGCATGGAAATTATTATAACACATAGAAAATAATTTGTAAGGGCATATATTAAATGGTCTAGATCTTATAATAAGGCATGTAAGTAAGAAAATTGTGTTTTAAAGTGAGGGTCAATACAAGGGATTTGTTGTAACACATTGTGAAATATAATGCTAGGGCATATAAGAGGTGGTTTAAATCTTGGTGCAAGGCATGTAGTTTGGGGAAATTGTATTTTAAAAATGAGGGTTCTCACACTCTCTCCCCCTTAAAGAATTTCGCCCTCGAGATTCTCAGCTTGATTACTGAGTAGTTCAAAATATTTTCGATGAATATCCTTTTTAACTCTCTCGAGTCCTGTGAGCGCATGCTTTAGTAAGACCAGCAATACAAAGCCATATTATGTAGGAATTGAAGCTACAAATCTTTATTTAGAACATGTTTCAATTTACAAGTTTCATAGTTGTATAACCTATCGAAATATAATACTAGCTTGTTCCCATCGAAGAATAATCCTTATGTCCTTACTAATCAATGTTGCAAAAGTCATTTAGAGCAGAAAAGTATCACTTATAGCCAAACGTTTAGAGAAAGTAGAAAAGACGTTCAAAATGCAAAGTTGTAAACTGTCCGACCTAAGGTGGTTTGAAGAACTCATTTTCCTTTCATTTAAGTCTCGTTTCTACTCATAAACCAACCTCAAAATAGTTTACCAACTCCAATCCTAAAGTTGGGAATGTAAGTAGGAATAATCCTAGGAAAAATAGAAATTTTTTTAGTTTTGCGTGATCTCATTTGAAAATCTTATCTCGAGCTTCTTATGTCCAAAACTTAAAAAACTTTATACCGTCGGAATATGGATTCAAATTGTTACAACTTTCTAGAAGGTACCATTGTAAGATCCAATCCACGAGTCGGTCAAATTCCAACCTAAAGTTGCTGCTTCACCCAGTAACAGACAGAACAGGTATACAGTTTCAGTCAACTTTGAAAAATCATAGATATTCATGGAAATTGAGAACAATACTGATACTCTGAATCTAGTTTCAAACATAATAAAACTCAATTTTGACTTTTCTACATCAAGATATAACAAATTCTGTAAAACCTTCCAAGGTTCCCTGCGGAAAAAATTTTCAGCGGCACATCCTTTGTGTTTACTAACTTTTCCTAGCCCATTCAAGGCTTCGTTCTTCCCATGAAATAGCTTCAACTCAAGCATATAAATATCAAGCCCACAACTCACTACATCAAGCATATAACCGTCTCTACTCAAGTTTAGCAAAATGAAACCAGAAGCTGAAATTCTTAATCACAAGCTTGAATTTTCTTTAGGCAAGTTATAACAAAGCTATCAGACCATGGTCAGTACTTAAGCATGACGTGTGGTAGAAAATTCACCATAAAACCATAAATTACCATAACACTAGTTCAACCCATGAAATTTTCCATAAAGCTGCCAAAAGTACTACCTTAATCCACTAGTTTTCCTATATTGGTAGTAGAGGAAAATTGCTAGCCAAAGTTACCTTGTAACCTCAAGAAAGATGGAAATCCAGGGCTTCTTCCTCAAAAATCGCTCCACCAATACCTTGAAATCTTTCTTAGTTAACATTTCCATGGAGTAACTTCAGATTCAAGTACAAAATTGAGGTTGGAGTTGGAGGTCTCTCTTTGGTTTCTCTTCTCTCTTGGTTCGGCCAAGTAAGAGGGAAGATGAAGACAATTCGGTCAAATTGTTGATTTAGTCAAGGTGAAAAATGTGACGCAAACCTTAATCTCGATAGAAAGAAGAGTTACAACATGGTTACTATTCTTGCTAGCTCTTTAACCCATACACTCTGTACATTAAATCATTTCTTCCCTTCGAGCGTGACAAACGATAAATTTTTAACTCAAAGACCAAAAAGTAGGGCAATAAACTCAGGGACAAGGATCCAATATTGCACCACCACCAATATTTCATAGCACTTATTAAAACAGCAGGTACCAAGTCCACTGTTCCTAAGGGAATACATCTTGCTATATAAAAATGTCACTATGCATAGTCCAATGATTATAACTTATCCAGGCAACAACCTCATTAATGGCTATTCAACTTGGCAAATGTACTGGTACAAACTTATTCTGTACCTCTTCTGGAACCCCTTCATATTTCCTTTCAATCGTATGTTCTGATGCAATAGTTCAATGTTCTCTAGGTATTTTGGTTCCCATCATCTTTCCCAGTACTCAGTTCATCTCTTTTGGAACTCTATTTCTTTTTGAATAACCTCTATTTTCTTATGCAGATCAGTCACATTTGTCATCTCACTAATTCACTTATCTCGATAGTAGCTTGCCAGTAAATCAAAGGAGCAAAGTAAGTAACTAATTACAATTGGAAACTCTAGTCATATAACTTTTAAATTCATTCTCCTCCGATCCTACCACAAGGAATTAAACGTAGCTATCCTCAAGTGAGATAGACAAGATAATAGAATACAGGTAGGCTAATAGCTCAGAATACAATGCCACTCATTCTTATTCGGGAATTTCAATACGAGAGTATCCTTATCACTTATGCACATAGCAACCCTAAAGCGTACTTTATGTGTCGGAACTTCTACCTCCTATCTCAATCTCTTGCATACAGGTATAGAATCCAATTCTTTTCTCAAATTCCCATGCATAATTCCAAAACTCACGATCTCGCCACGATCATAATCGAGTCAAGTCCATACTTAGACATTAGTGGATAGGTGTCAAGGAAGCATAGGAAAGAATGTCACAAGAGGAGTAGAAATATCCATATAGTTGTAATCAAACCGCCCCACATTCGAAATAAACACTTATCATGTCTTCACAGTCATGGGTGAAGGAAACAGATCTTCAGTGCAAATTTCTCGACGTACAGTATAATCTAGCCACCATCTATAGAAACCCTGTCAGACTATTTTGAGATTAGTCCATGATAGCTTCCGAGATTTATTCCCTCAATCAGTCCAATAACTAGGTCAAATATTAGGATCTTTCGCGCCTTGACTTTTGCCATTAAAACTTGTCTCAAGTGCAATCAAGATACAGACCCTTATTCTAGGGCTCTCCACTTTTTGGTACTCAAGTACAAGAATCCACAATAAGGTAATTCACAACTCGAGCACGCCGGTCCTAAGAGTAAATCACCCATATTACAGATTCCTACCCGACGTACATATCTATTCCTCCCAAGTATCCTGATAAAGGGTTTACGCTTATAACAGTCATGATTCATAGCTTACGCCCAAAAAGAGCACCTAGTCCTTTCCACTGACTCACATAATCGAAACAATAACACCACTTGGCCCCAAGCTCACTTCGCGCAGAGACCACGCGAAGCAGTAAAATATCTTCCATTCTTTCAAACCAGTTCTCCGCAATTTCGGGATCTAGTTCTCCAAGAAATTTAGGAGGTGTGAACTTTTGGAACTGATTTAGGACTCTATCTTCACTTACTTCAAGGTTCCTTTACTAGTTACCCGGTGTTTGACCTTGTTGGCCAACCGAATGGCCAGTAAACAGTAGATCAGTCATACGATTGATAGCTGTAGCTACCTGGTCCCCTACTCCACCTCCGGGTCCCTGGTTCTAATTGACTACAAACCTTTATTCCTCTTCTTGGTCCTGGACCTATTCTCCTTTATTACTCACTGGTCTAGGGTCCAAGTATTTTAACCAATGGGTAAGTACGTGTTGGTACATGATAGATGATTATTCCTTTTCAAAAGTCAAATAAAATGAAATCGGAGTCACAATAAGCGAGTGAAAATATAAAGCAATTAAATGCCAATGTCGTAATAAAGTCGAGGTCAAAGTCACCGTAACAGTCACAGTCCAATTCACAGTCACAGTCAAAGTCAAAGTATTATACATTCCAAGGCTCATAGTAGTTGTTTGTAAGATAACTAGACCAAAAGTATCAGGTACGAGACTCACAGATACAAATACAGTCATACAGTCATATCAAGGAAAAATCCAGTGCAAGTAGTCAAAAGAAAATTGTACAACCACCGAGTCACCACATCCCTTATCCTTTCTATGTATAGTAGTCAAAATCATCCAAAGTAGTAGCCTAGAGGTGTAGGCTTAGTTTGATGCGGGACTAGCTGACCCTCCTCCGGTCTAGGCAAGGTCAACACTTGCCTCGTCTCCAATGTTAGAGACTTCACCACTTAAGTCTACTGAAGTCCCCAAACAGGTCATCACAAACATTCAGGTTTGACTCGACTCTATTCCTCACTTTTATTGCCCCCTAAACGCGTTCCTGAGCTTCTCCAAGTTACATACAAAGATTTACCAATCCTTTGATGGCCTTCAACCATATCATACCTGTGCTCCTTAATTCGATCGGCTTGCATTTTAGTAGTTTCCTTTAGTTGATTGACTTCAGCTTTAAACCTAGCATTGTCCCGGGCGAGCAACTTTCGCTCCTTCACAACGGCCAACACTACTCCATTAGAATAGGTAAAATTTGCAGACACTCACACCACTTGTAGTGATTAGATAAGCCCCAATAGGCTCTAGGCCTCCGGGTCTGATTTGATACTTAATCATCGGTAAGTCCCCACGGGATGGCTCGCCAACCGGTCTATTACTAGGGCCGCCAGATTCATCCAGCCTACACAAAGTGTAGATAAACTTAAGTACTCTTAAGGGAAAATAATCAAATATAATCCTCAAGTCGAAAATTCCTAACTCGCCCAAACCAATTCAAACCTAGGCTCAAAATTTTTTTTTCCTTCCAGTGATCACTTAACTTTCAAACCAATCCCACAGTCCAGCATCCTAAGCTTTTATGTCTAGGATACTCTACAAAGATCTGAAGCCTAAGCTCTGATACCAACTGTGACAGCCCCACCTCTCCCTAGGGCAAACCCTAGGGTATCAACGGACTGCCTGCCCAACTCTCGCCAGGACTCAGTCGTTCAAAGTACTAATATCATCAATGAAACGAATGTAACATTTGACAATGCAGGGGATTGAAACACTAACTCAAACATAATCACTAATTCAACAATTCAGCTTAGTACATATATCATCGCATGCCAACTTACCACGCTTCACTCAAAATTACATAATATAAATCACCCTTAAGAATTTAAGCTTACAAGTCTGCTTAAACGAAAGTTACAACCTCAAAACGCAAGAACGGCAAAATAAAGCTAAGAAAGCCCTCGATCAAATCCCTTCCCGATCTGTTAAGGAAAACAAAGAGAATGGGGTGAGTTAAAGCCCAGTGAGGTTCCAGGTAAACAAGTAAACACATAGCCACATAAAATCACAAAATAGCCAACTAAACACCGTACAGTAAAATAACAGTTCAATTCAATTCAGGATACGGGTGGCTTTCAAAAGCCAAAGGTCCACTTGAGCTTGATCATAATTGCCTCCTGTTGACACTCCGTCAACACTTGTAACAGTATATAGGTCCGTAGAACACAACTTTCACCAGTCTCCGTCCACCAAACAACCCCCTACCGGGCCCGCACTCCATAAACAGCAGTTTGGTAATACTCGAGTATACCAGGAATCCGAGTTTCCAATGCTCAAGGATTCCAATGAAACAGTATCAAGCCGAGGATTTTATCACTGGTGGTGCTGGACAACACAACAAGCAAGCGCAACGGCTATGCTTCACCAGGGACCTCCAAGCAAGATTCAATTTCCAGTGAACAGTAAACAGTCCTCAAGGTTTATCGGCCTTCTCGACCAAGCCCTTGCTGGCTCGATACAACCGACTCACCTATGAGGTTGGGTACCCAAACAGTAACAGTAGTTGGTGGAATGTCATCCACGCAACTTAAGCACAGTCATGTATAGCAATATCTCATTTCATGTTAATTCATTCAGTAAGTAGAGCCTCAGTGAAAAGAAAAAATAAGTGAGGTCGAGTGCGATAAAGTACACACTCGCCTCAATTTTAATTAAAACAGTGTTTGGCTCAAACAATAACAATTCAATACTTTCAAGTACACGAATGTTTCTCATAACAAGTAGCAGGTAGTGGAACACTCACCTGTCAAGCAAAAGTAATAATCGACGTCAAACGTCTCAGTTACGGTCACCGTCGTTGCCCAAACCTAGGTCAACGAGTGAAAACATTAATAATTGGATTCGTTCCCTACTAAAGTATAAGTTCATTAAGAGGCCAAGTGAGTAGCTTAAGCTACTTAATCCGGCATGCAAATAGGGTCTAAACCACGGTGAAAGTTCATGGAAAACAAGTCTAGTATGTACATGAAAGTTTGGCAAAAGAAAAGTTTCACTACAGCTCAAAGGCTTCATTACGGGTTAAACTGTCTCGCCCGGCCAGCCTCGGGAAAACGGTCATTGCTCATTGTGGGAAAGTCATAATTTGGTTCCGTCAGTTGCATTGGAAACTAGGTTCATAAGGCTAAATTTGTCTAGAAGAAACCATTTCCAAAATCCCAACATAAGTGGCTCAAAATTAAGAAACCAAATGAACTTTCTGGACTGTCTCGGATGAACAGTACTTCCCGGACAGCCAACTTTCCAGACTCGCCACGGATCGCTCGGGATGAACCAGAAAATGAGCTTTGTACCGTTTTAAAGCTCTAAGAGTCAACTTTCAATTGCCATAAACGGCACTCAATTCTGATCAGTGAGTAACACGTTATGACCTTAACAAGATGGCTGGACAGAAAATTTCTGGACCTAGTCCAGTTTTCCTCCTTTGTTTATAACTCAAAATTTATTCAACCAAATTGGCTAATTTTTTTGTAGACAACCTCCACACACATAACCCAACATATAATACTCACATTTGTAGCCAAAATGTGCATGAAAATATCAAGGTAAAACCGGGCAGCAAGCTTAAAAAGTTTCGGTCAGCACACTTTAAAAAATTTCTAACTTCTACTCTTCTTGTTATTTTCATTCCTTGCACATAACAAGTATTAGATCCAACTAAATAGGGGTTTAAAACATATCAATACTTCATAAACACACATGAATAAGGGTTAGACATTTCATCAAACACTTGGTATGCATATTGGTAAACCTAACCATTACTTGATTAACTCAAGAAACTAACCCCAAATTCAACCATAACAAGTTGTTTTCACCATTTCAACCTCAAGTAGATGATATAAAATCATAAACCCAAATTTTAAAGATTCCATACCTTACTTACAAGTTGCTTTGGTCACCAAACAAACCACCACAATAGAAGCTTTAGGCTTGAAACAACCTCAGAGATTGAAGGAAATTTTCTCACAAACTCTAGATCTTTCTCTTTTGGTTTTTGTTCAAGATCAAACATGTAGTTTGGGGAAATTGTATTTTAAAAATGAGGGTTCTCACACTCTCTCCCCCTTAAAGAATTTCGCCCTCGAGATTCTCAGCTTGATTACTGAGTAGTTCAAAATATTTTCGATGAATATCCTTTTTAACTCTCTCGAGTCCTGTGAGCGCATGCTTTAGTAAGACCAGCAATACAAAGCCATATTATGTAGGAATTGAAGCTACAAATCTTTATTTAGAACATGTTTCAATTTACAAGTTTCATAGTTGTATAACCTATCGAAATATAATACTAGCTTGTTCCCATCGAAGAATAATCCTTATGTCCTTACTAATCAATGTTGCAAAAGTCATTTAGAGCAGAAAAGTATCACTTATAGCCAAACGTTTAGAGAAAGTAGAAAAGACGTTCAAAATGCAAAGTTGTAAACTGTCCGACCTAAGGTGGTTTGAAGAACTCATTTTCCTTTCATTTAAGTCTCGTTTCTACTCATAAACCAACCTCAAAATAGTTTACCAACTCCAATCCTAAAGTTGGGAATGTAAGTAGGAATAATCCTAGGAAAAATAGAAATTTTTTTAGTTTTGCGTGATCTCATTTGAAAATCTTATCTCGAGCTTCTTATGTCCAAAACTTAAAAAACTTTATACCGTCGGAATATGGATTCAAATTGTTACAACTTTCTAGAAGGTACCATTGTAAAATCCAATCCACGAGTCGGTCAAATTCCAACCTAAAGTTGCTGCTTCACCCAGTAACAGACAGAACAGGTATACAGTTTCAGTCAACTTTGAAAAATCATAGATATTCATGGAAATTGAGAACAATACTGATACTCTGAATCTAGTTTCAAACATAATAAAACTCAATTTTGACTTTTCTACATCAAGATATAACAAATTCTGTAAAACCTTCCAAGGTTCCCTGCGGAAAAAATTTTCAGCGGCACATTCAAAAGTTCACACCTCCTAAATTTCTTGGAGAACTAGATTCCGAAATTGCCGAGAGCTGGTTTGAAAGAATGGAAGATATTTTACTGCTTCGCGTGGTCTCTGCGCGAAGTGAGCTTGGGGCCAAGTGGTGTTAATGTTTCGATTATGTGAGTCAGTGGAAAGGACTAGGTACTCTTTTTGGGCGTAAGCTATGAATCATGACTGTTATAAGCGTAAACCCTTTTTCAGGATACTTGGGAGGAATAGATATGTACGTCGGGTAGGAATCTGTAATATGGGTGATTTACTCTTAGGACCGGCCGGCTCGAGTTGTGAATTACCTTATTGTGGATTCTTGTACTTGAGTACCAAAAAGTGGAGAGCCCTAGAATAAGGGTCTGTATCTTGATTGCACTTGAGACAAGTTTTAATGGCAAAAGTCAAGGCGCGAAGGATCCTAATATTTGACCTAGTTATTGGACTGATTGAGGGAATAAATCTCGGAAGCTATCATGGACTAATCTCAAAATAGTCTAACAGGGTTTCTATAGATAGTGGCTAGATTATACTGTACGTCGAGAAATTTGCACTGAAGATCTGTTTCCTTCACCCATGACTGTGAAGACATGATAAGTGTTTATTTCGAATGTGGGGCGGTTTGATTACAACTATATGGATATTTCTACTCCTCTTGTGACATTCTTTCCTATGCTTCCTTGACACCTATCCACTAATGTCTAAGTATGGACTTGACTCGATTATGATCGTGGCGAGATCGTGAGTTTTGGAATTATGCATGGGAATTTGAGAAAGGAATTGGATTCTATACCTGTATGCAAGAGATTGAGATAGGAGGTAGAAGTTCCGACACATAAAGTACGCTTTAGGATTGCTATGTGCATAAGTGATAAGGATACTCTCGTATTGAAATTCCCGAATAAGAATGAGTGGCATTGTATTCTGAGCTATTAGCCTACCTGTATTCTATTATCTTGTCTATCTCACTTGAGGATAGCTACGTTTAATTCCTTGTGGTAGGATCGGATGAGAATGAATTTAAAAGTTATATGACTAGAGTTTCCAATTGTAATTAGTTACTTACTTTGCTCCTTTGATTTACTGGCAAGCTACTATCGAGATAAGTCAATTAGTGAGATGACAAATGTGACTGATCTGCATAAGAAAATAGAGGTTATTCAAAAAGAAATAGAGTTCCAAAAGAGATGAACTGAGTACTGGGAAAGATGATGGGAACCAAAATACCTAGAGAACATTGAACTATTGCATCAGAACATACGATTGAAAGGAAATATGAAGGGGTTCCAGAAGAGGCACAGAATAAGTTTGTACCAGAACATTTGCCAAGTTGAATAGCCATTAATGAGGTTTTTGCCTGGATAAGTTATAATCATTGGACTATGCATAGTGACATTTTTATATAGCAAGATGTATTCCCTTAGGAACAGTGGACTTGGTACCTGCTGTTTTAATAAGTGCTATGAAATATTGGTGGTGGTGCAATATTGGATCCTTATCCCTGAGTTTATTGCCCTACTTTGGTCTTTGAGTTAAAAATTTATCGTTTGTCGCTCGAAGGGAAGAAATGATTTAATGTACAGAGTGTATGGGTTAAAGAGCTAGCAAGAATAGTAACCATGTTGTAACTCTTCTTTCTATCGAGATTAAGGTTTGCGTCACATTTTTCACCTTGACTAAATCAACAATTTGACCGAATTGTCTTCATCTTCCCTCTTACTTGGCCGAACCAAGAGAGAAGAGAAACCAAAGAGAGACCTCCAACTCCAACCTCAATTTTCTGAAGTTACTCCATGGAAATGTTAACTAAGAAAGATTTCAAGGTATTGGTGGAGCGATTTTTGAGGAAGAAGCCCTGGATTTCCATCTTTCTTGAGGTTACAAGGTAACTTTGGCTAGCAATTTTCCTCTACTACCAATATAGGAAAACTAGTGGATTAAGGTAGTACTTTTGGCAGCTTTATGGAAAATTTCATGGGTTGAACTAGTGTTATGGTAATTTATGGTTTTATGGTGAATTTTCTACCACACGTCATGCTTAAGTACTGACCATGGTCTGATAGCTTTGTTATGACTTGCCTAAAGAAAATTCAAGCTTGTGATTAAGAATTTCAGCTTCGGGTTTCATTTTGCTAAACTTGAGTAGAGACGGTTATATGCTTGATGTAGTGAGTTGTGGGCTTGATATTTATATGCTTGAGTTGAAGCTATTTCATGGGAAGAATGAAGCCTTGAATGGGCCAGGAAAAGTTAGTAAACACAAAGGATGTGCCGCTGAAAATTTTTTCCGCAGGGAACCTTGGAAGGTTTTACAGAATTTGTTATATCTTGATGTAGAAAAGTCAAAATTGAGTTTTATTATGTTTGAAACTAGATTCAGAGTATCAGTATTGTTCTCAATTTCCATGAATATCTATGATTTTTCAAAGTTGACTGAAACTGTATACCTGTTCTGTCTGTTACTGGGTGAAGCAGCAACTTTAGGTTGGAATTTGACCGACTCGTGGATTGGATCTTACAATGGTACCTTCTAGAAAGTTGTAACAATTTGAATCCATATTCCGACGGTATAAAGTTTTTAAGTTTTGGACATAAGAAGCTCGAGATAAGATTTTCAAATGAGATCACGCAAAACTAAAAAAATTTCTATTTTTCCTAGGATTATTCCTACTTACATTCCCAACTTTAGGATTGGAGTTGGTAAACTATTTTGAGGTTGGTTTATGAGTAGAAACGAGACTTAAATGAAAGGAAAATGAGTTCTTCAAACCACCTTAGGTCGGACAGTTTACAACTTTGCATTTTGAACGTCTTTTCTACTTTCTCTAAACGTTTGGCTATAAGTGATACTTTTCTGCTCTAAATGACTTTTGCAACATTGATTAGTAAGGACATAAGGATTATTCTTCGATGGGAACAAGCTAGTATTATATTTCGATAGGTTATACAACTATGAAACTTGTAAATTGAAACATGTTCTAAATAAAGATTTGTAGCTTCAATTCCTACATAATATGGCTTTGTATTGCTGGTCTTACTAAAGCATGCGCTCACAGGACTCGAGAGAGTTAAAAAGGATATTCATCGAAAATATTTTGAACTACTCAGTAATCAAGCTGAGAATCTCGAGGGCGAAATTCTTTAAGGGGGAGAGAGTGTGAGAACCCTCATTTTTAAAGTAAAATATTTCCTTGAGCTAGGTTGTAAATAATTCACCACTTGTAATTGTCCAAGTGTTCTTTTATTAGTGGTAGAGACTTTATGTGAGAGATTAGAGGTGTTGAATAATTATTGGTGCATTTGGAAAGGTAAGAATGGCATTAGTCAAAGATTAAGAAAGGTTAGGACAATAATGGAGCCATGTGGCAAAACCCTAGCCATGTATCTTGTTTGACCAAAGGATTAGAGGAATTTTAAACCAACTTTGCTTCATTTTCCTCCAAAATTTCGTCCACCTTAAGGGCTTCCAAGGGAAGGAAGAAAACTCCATCTTCTTGCTATGACAACCTTAGTTTGATCTTGAACAAAAACCAAAAGAGAAAGATCTAGAGTTTGTGAGAAAATTTCCTTCAATCTCTGAGGTTGTTTCAAGCCTAAAGCTTCTATTGTGGTGGTTTGTTTGGTGACCAAAGCAACTTGTAAGTAAGGTATGGAATCTTTAAAATTTGGGTTTATGATTTTATATCATCTACTTGAGGTTGAAATGGTGAAAACAACTTGTTATGGTTGAATTTGGGGTTAGTTTCTTGAGTTAATCAAGTAATGGTTAGGTTTACCAATATGCATACCAAGTGTTTGATGAAATGTCTAACCCTTATTCATGTGTGTTTATGAAGTATTGATATGTTTTAAACCCCTATTTAGTTGGATCTAATACTTGTTATGTGCAAGGAATGAAAATAACAAGAAGAGTAGAAGTTAGAAATTTTTTAAAGTATGCTGACCGAAACTTTTTAAGCTTGCTGCCCGGTTTTACCTTGATATTTTCATGCACATTTTGGCTACAAATGTGAGTATTATATGTTGGGTTATGTGTGTGGAGGTTGTCTACAAAAAAATTAGCCAATTTGGTTGAATAAATTTTGAGTTATAAACAAAGGAGGAAAACTGGACTAGGTCCAGAAATTTTCTGTCCAGCCATCTTGTTAAGGTCATAACGTGTTACTCACTGATCAGAATTGAGTGCCGTTTATGGCAATTGAAAGTTGACTCTTAGAGCTTTAAAACGGTACAAAGCTCATTTTCTGGTTCATCCCGAGCGATCCGTGGCGAGTCTGGAAAGTTGGCTGTCCGGGAAGTACTGTTCATCCGAGACAGTCCAGAAAGTTCATTTGGTTTCTTAATTTTGAGCCACTTATGTTGGGATTTTGGAAATGGTTTCTTCTAGACAAATTTAGCCTTATGAACCTAGTTTCCAATGCAACTGACGGAACCAAATTATGACTTTCCCACAATGAGCAATGACCGTTTTCCCGAGGCTGGCCGGGCGAGACAGTTTAACCCGTAATGAAGCCTTTGAGCTGTAGTGAAACTTTTCTTTTGCCAAACTTTCATGTACATACTAGACTTGTTTTCCATGAACTTTCACCGTGGTTTAGACCCTATTTGCATGCCGGATTAAGTAGCTTAAGCTACTCACTTGGCCTCTTAATGAACTTATACTTTAGTAGGGAACGAATCCAATTATTAATGTTTTCACTCGTTGACCTAGGTTTGGGCAACGACGGTGACCGTAACTGAGACGTTTGACGTCGATTATTACTTTTGCTTGACAGGTGAGTGTTCCACTACCTGCTACTTGTTATGAGAAACATTCGTGTACTTGAAAGTATTGAATTGTTATTGTTTGAGCCAAACACTGTTTTAATTAAAATTGAGGCGAGTGTGTACTTTATCGCACTCGACCTCACTTATTTTTTCTTTTCACTGAGGCTCTACTTACTGAATGAATTAACATGAAATGAGATATTGCTATACATGACTGTGCTTAAGTTGCGTGGATGACATTCCACCAACTACTGTTACTGTTTGGGTACCCAACCTCATAGGTGAGTCGGTTGTATCGAGCCAGCAAGGGCTTGGTCGAGAAGGCCGATAAACCTTGAGGACTGTTTACTGTTCACTGGAAATTGAATCTTGCTTGGAGGTCCCTGGTGAAGCATAGCCGTTGCGCTTGCTTGTTGTGTTGTCCAGCACCACCAGTGATAAAATCCTCGGCTTGATACTGTTTCATTGGAATCCTTGAGCATTGGAAACTCGGATTCCTGGTATACTCGAGTATTACCAAACTGCTGTTTATGGAGTGCGGGCCCGGTAGGGGGTTGTTTGGTGGACGGAAACTGGTGAAAGTTGTGTTCTACGGACCTATATACTGTTACAAGTGTTGACGGAGTGTCAACAGGAGGCAATTATGATCAAGCTCAAGTGGACCTTTGGCTTTTGAAAGCCACCCGTATCCTGGAATTGAACTGTTATTTTACTGTACGGTGTTTAGTTGGCTATTTTGTGATTTTATGTGGCTATGTGTTTACTTGTTTACCTGGAACCTCACTGGGCTTTAACTCACCCCATTCTCTTTGTTTTCCTTAACAGATCGGGAAGGGATTTGATCGAGGGCTTTCTTAGCTTTATTTTGCCGTTCTTGCGTTTTGAGGTTGTAACTTTCGTTTAAGCAGACTTGTAAGCTTAAATTCTTAAGGGTGATTTATATTATGTAATTTTGAGTGAAGCGTGGTAAGTTGGCATGCGATGATATATGTACTAAGCTGAATTGTTGAATTAGTGATTATGTTTGAGTTAGTGTTTCAATCCCCTGCATTGTCAAATGTTACATTCGTTTCATTGATGATATTAGTACTTTGAACGACTGAGTCCTGGCGAGAGTTGGGCAGGCAGTCCGTTGATACCCTAGGGTTTGCCCTAGGGAGAGGTGGGGCTGTCACAGTTGGTATCAGAGCTTAGGCTTCAGATCTTTGTAGAGTATCCTAGACATAAAAGCTTAGGATGCTGGACTGTGGGATTGGTTTGAAAGTTAAGTGACCACTGGAAGGAAAAAAAAAATTTGAGCCTAGGTTTGAATTGGTTTGGGCGAGTTAGGAATTTTCGACTTGAGGATTATATTTGATTATTTTCCCTTAAGAGTACTTAAGTTTATCTACACTTTGTGTAGGCTGGATGAATCTGGCGGCCCTAGTAATAGACCGGTTGGCGAGCCATCCCGTGGGGACTTACCGATGATTAAGTATCAAATCAGACCCGGAGGCCTAGAGCCTATTGGGGCTTATCTAATCACTACAAGTGGTGTGAGTGTCTGCAAATTTTACCTATTCTAATGGAGTAGTGTTGGCCGTTGTGAAGGAGCGAAAGTTGCTTGCCCGGGACAATGCTAGGTTTAAAGCTGAAGTCAATCAACTAAAGGAAACTACTAAAATGCAAGCCGATCGAATTAAGGAGCACAGGTATGATATGGTTGAAGGCCATCAAAGGATTGGTAAATCTTTGTATGTAACTTGGAGAAGCTCAGGAACGCGTTTAGGGGGCAATAAAAGTGAGGAATAGAGTCGAGTCAAACCTGAATGTTTGTGATGACCTGTTTGGGGACTTCAGTAGACTTAAGTGGTGAAGTCTCTAACATTGGAGACGAGGCAAGTGTTGACCTTGCCTAGACCGGAGGAGGGTCAGCTAGTCCCGCATCAAACTAAGCCTACACCTCTAGGCTACTACTTTGGATGATTTTGACTACTATACATAGAAAGGATAAGGGATGTGGTGACTCGGTGGTTGTACAATTTTCTTTTGACTACTTGCACTGGATTTTTCCTTGATATGACTGTATGACTGTATTTGTATCTGTGAGTCTCGTACCTGATACTTTTGGTCTAGTTATCTTACAAACAACTACTATGAGCCTTGGAATGTATAATACTTTGACTTTGACTGTGACTGTGAATTGGACTGTGACTGTTACGGTGACTTTGACCTCGACTTTATTACGACATTGGCATTTAATTGCTTTATATTTTCACTCGCTTATTGTGACTCCGATTTCATTTTATTTGACTTTTGAAAAGGAATAATCATCTATCATGTACCAACACGTACTTACCCATTGGTTAAAATACTTGGACCCTAGACCAGTGAGTAATAAAGGAGAATAGGTCCAGGACCAAGAAGAGGAATAAAGGTTTGTAGTCAATTAGAACCAGGGACCCGGAGGTGGAGTAGGGGACCAGGTAGCTACAGCTATCAATCGTATGTCTGATCTACTGTTTACTGGCCATTCGGTTGACCAACAAGGTCAAACACCGGGTAACTAGTAAAGGAACCTTGAAGTAAGTGAAGATAGAGTCCTAAATCAGTTCCAAAATTCACAACTCCTAAATTTCTTGGGGAACTAGATCCCGAAATTGCCGAGAGCTGGTTTGAAAGAATGGAAGATATTTTACTGCTTCGCGTGGTCTCTGCGCGAAGTGAGCTTGGGGCCAAGTGGTGTTATTGTTTCGATTATGTGAGTCAGTGGAAAGGACTAGGTGCTCTTTTTGGGCGTAAGCTATGAATCATGACTGTTATAAGCGTAAACCCTTTATCAGGATACTTGGGAGGAATAGATATGTACGTCGGGTAGGAATCTGTAATATGGGTGATTTACTCTTAGGACCGGCCGGCTCGAGTTGTGAATTACCTTATTGTGGATTCTTGTACTTGAGTACCAAAAAGTGGAGAGCCCTAGAATAAGGGTCTGTATCTTGATTGCACTTGAGACAAGTTTTAATGGCAAAAGTCAAGGCGCGAAGGATCCTAATATTTGACCTAGTTATTGGACTGATTGAGGGAATAAATCTCGGAAGCTATCATGGACTAATCTCAAAATAGTCTGACAGGGTTTCTATAGATGGTGGCTAGATTATACTGTACGTCGAGAAATTTGCACTGAAGATCTGTTTCCTTCACCCATGACTGTGAATACATGATAAGTGTTTATTTCGAATGTGGGGCGGTTCGATTACAACTATATCGATATTTCTACTCCTCTTGTGACATTCTTTCCTATGCTTCCTTGACACCTATCCACTAATGTCTAAGTATGGACTTGACTCGATTATGATCGTGGCGAGATCGTGAGTTTTGGAATTATGCATGGGAATTTGAGAAAAGAATTGGATTCTATACCTGTATGCAAGAGATTGAGATAGGAGGTAGAAGTTCCGACACATAAAGTACGCTTTAGGGTTGCTATGTGCATAAGTGATAAGGATACTCTCGTATTGAAATTCCCGAATAAGAATGAGTGGCATTGTATTCTGAGCTATTAGCCTACCTGTATTCTATTATCTTGTCTATCTCACTTGAGGATAGCTACGTTTAATTCCTTGTGGTAGGATCGGAGGAGAATGAATTTAAAAGTTATATGACTAGAGTTTCCAATTGTAATTAGTTACTTACTTTGCTCCTTTGATTTACTGGCAAGCTACTATCGAGATAAGTGAATTAGTGAGATGAAAAATGTGACTGATCTGCATAAGAAAATAGAGGTTATTCAAATAGAGTGGAGATCACGATTGTAATAGCTAGGAACAAATCGCTTGCGCAGCAGTGCCTTGAGTTCGCGCCAAGTCCGGACACGTGGCTCTCCCATCCTCCTCCTATTGGTCCTTACTTGGTCCCACCAGACTAGTGCATAGTCGGTGAACTCCACGGTGGCAACCTTAACCTTTTGTTCCTCACTGTAGTCGTAGCAGTCGAAGACCATCCCGATACGGCCTTCCCACTCCAAGTAAGCTTCAGGGTCACTTTTGCCTTTGAATGCGGGGACTTGAATCTTAAGCCCCTTGAGTTCGTTCTTGGGCGTGTCCCTTGTAGACCTCTCGGGTCGCCCCTCATCCTCACTAGCGGAGTAATCTTCGCCATTTGCCTCTTTGGTGCTGTGGTTACTCCGATTGTGGGATCTAGAACGAGAGCCTCGTGTAAGACTCCTGGACAACTCGTCAAAACGAGTGTGTAACATCTCCATTTGTTGGTCACTGATTCGCCTTAGCTCATTCTTCATTGCGGCGAACAACAAGGAGTGATCGGTGGTTGCTTGTTGCTCCATGTCTCGCTTGATGCCCCTGCAAAGGTTAGTAACAAGCAAAGAAAGTGCAAATGTAATCCTCACTTCACTCCCTGAGTGTATCTTTCTCTCTCGTGTATAGTGCTCAAGTCGCTCTATAAAACTTACCAAGTACCTTACCTATTGGTTTAGGTAGTTGAGAAATGTTGCTCGAGTCCAACAATTTGTCACCAACTTTTCCCACAAGAGTAAACAAGAGTGAAGGATGCAAGTGGATGAAATTTTGTGAAGGAAAGGACGGTTGTGGAAGGCTTGGGGACGGTGGACAGATTTGGAAAGAAAGGAAACTCCAAGAATCCTAAGATGTAGGAGTGGTTTCCTAAAGTGGATGAGAGAATATAGGAGCATATCCTAAAATGGAGGAGGAAATATAGGAGGTGTCCAAGAGTTATCCAAGTATATTACTTAGTCTCCTAACTAATTTGGAAAGCAAGTAAGAGTTGGGACTCCTAAACAGATTTGTTCCCCCCCTCAACCGAAATTTCCAGAATTCTTCCCTCCTAGAAACCCTTCCCTAAGTCGGTTACACTTCCTATAAAACTCCCTCTTCACAGCCGCAACTTACCCAAGCAATTCGGCTCTCTCTCTACTCCAAGAACAAGAAATTCGGCCCTCTCTCCTACAAGACAGGTTTGGTTCTTGTTACTTCAGAAATTCGGCTCCAATGGACTCCCAAGGTAAAGCAAGTATTGTTACTCAAGAATCTCCCAAGAAATTCACTCCTAACCCAAGGAAGCCTCGTATGGATGCAAGATCTTACAAAAAACTCTTTATACGAAGGGAAGTGCAAGTCTTCAAACCCCAAGATAAACAAGACCCTCAAGAATCCCAAAAGGTGACACAAGTGATCAAGATCCAAGGTGATCAAGATTTTCAAGAAGAGGTTGGCCAAAACTTCTGAATTCTTTTCTTTTTTCCTTGCTGTAATTTCCTGGTTTGGGTTGGAACAAGAAGTATCAAGACAGATTTGACAATAATAATAATACGGCTTCCTTCTTTGTTTCTTGTTGTCCGAATGTTTTTTTTTTTTCTCTTTTCTCTTGCGTTTCTATTTTTTTTTTTTTTTGGACTTAAAGACAACACAATTTCTTGGCCGAATGAGTGAAAAATCCCAGAAATAAGGTCTGCCCTCAACACACAAGAACGCACCACCCTACTCCCTCAAACTAACAAGGTTTCTCCAAGACTTTCAAGAATTTCAAGATGGTGATGTTACTTCAAGAATCTTAGAAGCCGTGTAGATTTGCTTCAAGATTCACCAACCCAACAAGTATTTGTCCCCAAATCAGTTTAGGCAAGTTAAGCAAACCACTTGGATAACAATAACTATTTGGACAGATTTCACAACAAAGACCAAACCCTAGTCGCAACTTGGAAAACCCTAACCGTCTTCCTTTTTTTTT
Source organism: Coffea arabica (assembly GCF_036785885.1). Classification (NCBI taxonomy): domain Eukaryota; kingdom Viridiplantae; phylum Streptophyta; class Magnoliopsida; order Gentianales; family Rubiaceae; genus Coffea; species Coffea arabica. Next base: position 40,708,633 of record NC_092321.1, read on the forward strand.
TTTTTTTTTTTTTTTTGTGCAGATTCGGCTATGGCTAAGTGCTGGGCAGAATAGATGCCACGAGAGTATGAAATCTGGGCAGATTGGGACTAGCAACAATAACACACAACTGACCAAAAATTGACGCGACCAAAAGACAAGAACTAACGGACAGAAATCTCTTTTTTTTTTTTTTTTTGACAAGCGACGCAAACAGAATTTTGTGACTAACAAAGGCGCAACAAGAACAAGAACTACGGATAGATTAGGCACAACTTTGACCAAGAATTGGTCGCAACAATGACGTACTAAACAGCGGACAGATTTGCAACACAAGAAAACACACGAACAGAAATTTTTTTTTTTTTGAGACAAGTGCAGCGGAAATAAGGAAAACTAAGACAAACTACGGATATAACGGAAGATACCTCCACCAAAGCTCTGAAGCCAACTGATACGTTCCTCGATCAACCTGTTTCGAGACACGTAGCACGTTTGCCCAAGGATCTAGCGAGGTTGTCCAACGCTTGGATTGCGGGACCTAGAATCAAACGGATGACACGATTTGATTTAGGTGGTAGACGACACTCCGATGAAGGTGAATACTCCAGGGGAATAGATCGGATGAACAATCGAGGACAGGACGCAAGATTGCTCAATAACCCTTGCCAAAGCAAGTTAAAGTGCTCGAACTCTCTTCTTAGAAGAAGGAACGAATTAAACCAATTTTATTGATAAAACGACTACCCTAAAACCTTACAAAGCAAGCCTATTTATAGGCCAAAGTGACTAAGAAAACCTAAGGAAACAATGGCAAAGAGTTCGGCCATCTTGGTGTCCAAGATGGGCTGGCCCAATGAGCTATGAAGACAAATTAATCCAATCTATCAAATACTAAGGCTAAGACCCTATAGGGCCGGGCTTCTTGAAGGCCCACTTGAGTCTTCGTGGGCTTGGATCATGGTGCAAATGGCTTGATTGTCTCTCTCTAAGCCCTCAATATCTTTGTGAACTCCATGTTGGTCTTGGACGACTCGAACCAGGGCTTGGAGTGATTCTTTGAAGAGCTTGGCCCATGCACGTGTGACTGGGCCCAATGGAACTCGGAGTAGGTCATTGCGTGGGCCGAGACTCGTGCACACATCAAATAGAGTTCCAAAAGAGATGAACTGAGTACTGGAAAAGATGATGGGAACCAAAATACCTAGAGAACATTGAACTATTGCATCAGAACATACGATTGAAAGGAAATATGAAGGGGTTCCAGAAGAGGTACAGAATAAGTTTGTACCAGTACATTTGCCAAGTTGAATAGCCATTAATGAGGTTTTTGCCTGGATAAGTTATAATCATTGGACTATGCATAGTGACATTTTTATATAGCAAGATGTATTCCCTTAGGAACAGTGGACTTGGTACCTGCTGTTTTAATAAGTGCTATGAAATATTGGTGGTGGTGCAATATTGGATCCTTATCCCTGAGTTTATTGCCCTACTTTGGTCTTTGAGTTAAAAATTTATTGTTTGTCACTCGAAGGGAAGAAATGATTTAATGTACAGAGTGTATGGGTTAAAGGGCTAGCAAGAATAGTAACCATGTTGTAACTCTTCTTTCTATCGAGATTAAGGTTTGCGTCACATTTTTCACCTTGACTAAATCAACAATTTGACCGAATTGTCTTCATCTTCCCTCTTACTTGGCCGAACCAAGAGAGAAGAGAAACCAAAGAGAGACCTCCAACTCCAACCTCAATTTTGTACTTGAATCTGAAGTTACTCCATGGAAATGTTAAGTAAGAAAGATTTCAAGGTATTGGTGGAGCGATTTTTGAGGAAGAAGCCCTGGATTTCCATCTTTCTTGAGGTTACAGGGTAACTTTGGCTAGCAATTTTCCTCTACTACCAATATAGGAAAACTAGTGGATTAAGGTAGTACTTTTGGCAGCTTTATGGAAAATTTCATGGGTTGAACTAGTGTTATGGTAATTTATGGTTTTATGGTGAATTTTCTACCACACGTCATGCTTAAGTACTGACCATGGTCTGATAGCTTTGTTATGACTTGCCTAAAGAAAATTCAAGCTTGTGATTAAGAATTTCAGCTTCGGGTTTCATTTTGCTAAACTTGAGTAGAGACGGTTATATGCTTGATGTAGTGAGTTGTGGGCTTGATATTTATATGCTTGAGTTGAAGCTATTTCATGGGAAGAATGAAGCCTTGAATGGGCCAGGAAAAGTTAGTAAACACAAAGGATGTGCCGCTGAAAATTTTTTCCGCAGGGAACCTTGGAAGGTTTTACAGAATTTGTTATATCTTGATGTAGAAAAGTCAAAATTGAGTTTTATTATGTTTGAAACTAGATTCAGAGTATCAGTATTGTTCTCAATTTCCATGAATATCTATGAGTTTTCAAAGTTGACTGAAACTGTATACCTGTTCTGTCTGTTACTGGGTGAAGCAGCAACTTTAGGTTGGAATTTGACCGACTCGTGGATTGGATCTTACAATGGTACCTTCTAGAAAGTTGTAACAATTTGAATCCATATTCCGACGGTATAAAGTTTTTAAGTTTTGGACATAAGAAGCTCGAGATAAGATTTTCAAATGAGATCACGCAAAACTAAAAAAATTTCTATTTTTCCTAGGATTATTCCTACTTACATTCCCAACTTTAGGATTGGAGTTGGTAAACTATTTTGAGGTTGGTTTATGAGTAGAAACGAGACTTAAATGAAAGGAAAATGAGTTCTTCAAACCACCTTAGGTCGGACAGTTTACAACTTTGCATTTTGAACGTCTTTTCTACTTTCTCTAAACGTTTGGCTATAGGTGATACTTTTCTGCTCTAAATGACTTTTGCAACATTGATTAGTAAGGACATAAGGATTATTCTTCGATGGGAACAAGCTAGTATTATATTTTGATAGGTTATACAACTATGAAACTTGTAAATTGAAACATGTTCTAAATAAAGATTTGTAGCTTCAATTCCTACATAATATGGCTTTGTATTGCTGGTCTTACTAAAGCATGCGCTCACAGGACTCGAGAGAGTTAAAAAGGATATTCATCGAAAATATTTTGAACTACTCAGTAATCAAGCTGAGAATCTCGAGGGCGAAATTCTTTAAGGGGGAGAGAGTGTGAGAACCCTCATTTTTAAAATACAATTTCCCCAAACTACATGCCTTGCACCAAGATTTAAACCACCTCTTATATGCCCTAGCATTATATTTCACAATGTGTTACAACAAATCCCTTGTATTGACCCTCACTTTAAAACACAATTTTCTTACTTACATGCCTTATTATAAGATCTAGACCATTTAATATATGCCCTTACAAATTATTTTCTATGTGTTATAATAATTTCCATGCATTTCATTTCAATTCATTTTACTTGAAGTAAAATATTTCCTTGAGCTAGGTTGTAAATAATTCACCACTTGTAATTGTCCAAGTGTTCTTTTATTAGTGGTAGAGACTTTATGTGAGAGATTAGAGGTGTTGAATAATTATTGGTGCATTTGGAAAGGTAAGAATGGCATTAGTCAAAGATTAAGAAAGGTTAGGACAATAATGGAGCCATGTGGCAAAACCCTAGCCATGTATCTTGTTTGACCAAAGGATTAGAGGAATTTTAAACCAACTTTGCTTCATTTTCCTCCAAAATTTCGTCCACCTTAAGGGCTTCCAAGGGAAGGAAGAAAACTCCATCTTCTTGCTATGACAACCTTAGTTTGATCTTGAACAAAAACCAAAAGAGAAAGATCTAGAGTTTGTGAGAAAATTTCCTTCAATCTTTCAGGTTGTTTCAAGCCTAAAGCTTCTATTGTGGTGGTTTGTTTGGTGACCAAAGCAACTTGTAAGTAAGGTATGGAATCTTTAAAATTTGGGTTTATGATGTTATATCATCTACTTGAGGTTGAAATGGTGAAAACAACTTGTTATGGTTGAATTTGGGGTTAGTTTCTTGAGTTAATCAAGTAATGCTTAGGTTTACCAATATGCATACCAAGTGTTTGATGAAATGTCTAACCCTTATTCATGTGTGTTTATGAAGTATTGATATGTTTTAAACCCCTATTTAGTTGGATCTAATACTTGTTATGTGCAAGGAATGAAAATAACAAGAAGAGTAGAAGTTAGAAATTTTTTAAAGTGTGTTGACCGAAACATTTTAAGCTTGCTGCCCGGTTTTACCTTGATATTTTCATGCACATTTTGGCTACAAATGTGAGTATTATATGTTGGGTTATGTGTGTGGAGGTTGTCTACAAAAAAATTAGCCAATTTGGTTGAATAAATTTTGAGTTATAAACAAAGGAGGAAAACTGGACTAGGTCCAGAAATTTTCTGTCCAGCCATCTTGTTAAGGTCATAACGTGTTACTCACTGATCAGAATTGAGTGCCGTTTATGGAAATTTAAAGTAGACTCTTAGAGCTTTAAAACGGTACAAAGCTCATTTTCTCGTTCATCCCGAGCGATCCGTGGCGAGTCTGGAAAGTTGGCTGTCCGGGAAGTACTGTTCATCCGAGACAGTCCAGAAAGTTCATTTGGTTTCTTAATTTTGAGCCACTTATGTTGGGATTTTGGAAATGGTTTCTTCTACACAAATTTAGCCTTATGAACCTAGTTTCCAATGCAACTGACGGAACCAAATTATGACTTTCCCACAATGAGCAATGACCGTTTTCCCAAGGCTGACCGGGCGAGACAGTTTAACCCGTAATGAAGCCTTTGAGCTGTAGTGAAAGTTTTCTTTTGCCAAACTTTCATGTACATACTAGACTTGTTTTCCATGAACTTTCACCGTGGTTTAGACCCTATTTGCATGCCGGATTAAGTAGCTTAAGCTACTCACTTGGCCTCTTAATGAACTTATACTTTAATAGGGAACGAATCCAATTATTAATGTTTTCACTCGTTGACCTAGGTTTGGGCAACGACGGTGACCGTAACTGAGACGTTTGACGTCGATTATTACTTTTGCTTGACAGGTGAGTGTTCCACTACCTGCTACTTGTTATGAGAAATATTCGTGTACTTGAAAGTATTGAATTGTTATTGTTTGAGCCAAACACTGTTTTAATTAAAATTGAGGCGAGTGTGTACTTTATCGCACTCGACCTCACTTATTTTTTCTTTTCACTGAGGCTCTACTTACTGAATGAATTAACATGAAATGAGATATTGCTATACATGACTGTGCTTAAGTTGCGTGGATGACATTCCACCAACTACTGTTACTGTTTGGGTACCCAACCTCATAGGTGAGTCGGTTGTATCGAGCCAGCAAGGGCTTAGTCGAGAAGGCCGATAAACCTTGAGGACTGTTTACTGTTCACTGGAAATTGAATCTTGCTTGGAGGTCCCTGGTGAAGCATAGCCGTTGCGCTTGCTTGTTGTGTTGTCCAGCACCACCAGTGATAAAATCCTCGGCTTGATACTGTTTCATTGGAATCCTTGAGCATTGGAAACTCGGATTCCTGGTATACTCGAGTATTACCAAACTGCTGTTTATGGAGTGCGGGCCCGGTAGGGGGTGGTTTGGTGGACGGAGACTGGTGAAAGTTGTGTTCTACGGACCTATATACTGTTACAAGTGTTGACGGAGTGTCAACAGGAGGCAATTATGATCAAGCTCAAGTGGACCTTTGGCTTTTGAAAGCCACCCGTATCCTTGAATTGAACTGTGATTGAACTGTTATTTTACTGTACGGTGTTTAGTTGGCTATTTTGTGATTTTATGTGGCTATGTGTTTACTTGTTTACCTGGAACCTCACTGGGCTTTAGCTCACCCCATTCCCTTTGTTTTCCTTAACAGATCGGGAAGGGATTTGATCGAGGGCTTTCTTAGCTTTATTTTGCCGTTCTTGCGTTTTGAGGTTGTAACTTTCGTTTAAGCAGACTTGTAAGCTTAAATTCGTAAGGGTGATTTATATTATGTAATTTTGAGTGAAGCGTGGTAAGTTGGCATGCGATGATATATGTACTAAGCTGAATTGTTGAATTAGTGATTATGTTTGAGTTAGTGTTTCAATCCCCTGCATTGTCAAATGTTACATTCGTTTCATTGATGATATTAGTACTTTGAACGACTGAGTCCTGGCGAGAGTTGGGCAGGCAGTCCGTTGATACCCTAGGGTTTGCCCTAGGGAGAGGTGGGGCTGTCACAGTTGGTATCAGAGCTTAGGCTTCAGATCTTTGTAGAGTATCCTAGACATAAAAGCTTAGGATGCTGGACTGTGGGATTGGTTTGAAAGTTAAGTGATCACTGGAAGGAAAAAAAAAATTTTGAGCCTAGGTTTGAATTGGTTTGGGCGAGTTAGGAATTTTCGACTTGAGGATTATATTTGATTATTTTCTCTTAAGAGTACTTAAG